>NC_139458.1:20975000-22231666 GCF_057233095.1 Heloderma suspectum | reverse complement strand
CTAGCCTCGCCCTTTCTCTCCCCTCTGCCCCTTTTTCTGGCTTTCTCTTCCTGTCCGCTGAACAGCTGAACAGTGGCAGGTTCAGGAACATGAAGGAGAACCAGGCACCCTAACATTTTTCAATTTTCTATTACAGATTTTTTTGAGGGGGGGGCAGGAGTGAAGGGCTTTGTGGGTGCCATTGGACCTTTGGTATACATGATGTGGTGGTGGTGATTTGTGCTCTACTTCTTTGTTTTGTCCCCTGCCTATTATATTAGAAATAAGTCAGACTGGGAGGTGGTGGCATTCTGGGGAGAAAAATTGCAGAGGCATCACCCCCTCCCACCTAGCAATTATTTTCATGACCCCCTCCCAGTTTTACAGTGTCAGTGCCAATATGATTGCTTCCAAGAGGAAAACTGGGTGAGGCAACCAGTTCCCACACAGTTCAGGCCAATTTTTAGTTTCTAGTGATCTATTATATTTCATTTCTGGAAGTGAAGCCTCTGGCACTGATTGGCTGAGTGGGTGTGATGGCTCAGAATCTGTGGTTGTTTAGGGAACAGAACAGTTTTCAGTCCACTTAATGTGAGGGAAGGGAGCATTGACAGTTTGGCTAGGAATACAACATGGGCAGTTGAGGGCTGGGAAGAGGTGCTGGGATTTAGGGACCCTAAAAGATAGGGGGCCCAGAGGCAAGGGAACCGAAGAAGGGTGAAGAATAGCAGATAGACTGAGAAAAGCTCTTTTCTAATCTTCATTTGTGTGCAAATGTGTTAGTTTGTTTGTTACTTTTATATCCCACATTTCTTCCATTATGGAACTCAAGGTTCCCACGTGGTCTCCCCTCTAAGCACTGACCAGACCCAGACCTGCTTAGCTCCAGCAAAGTGCTTTTGCCTCATGTACCTTCAGACCATGTCCTGGAACCGGCAAATGAGGGTGTCAGCTCATTTCCCTAACTACGTACATTGTCATGGCATCCGAACCTGGCAAGGGTGGTTGGTTGGAGTGGTTAACAAACCACCCAGAAACCATAGCTTGCTTTAGGTTTCCTGGATGGTTTGTTAACCACACCAATCAACCACTCTCTGTGGGTTCAAACATTCCAATAAGCCACCCCAGCAAGGGTAATTCTGTCAAACCAGCCAGCCCACAACTGGCATGTGACTGGCACACACTGATAGGACAACAAACCACTGTGGCTTATTAGGCACCCTGAGATCATGTGAACCATGTCAATCAGTGGTGGGGAGATGAAGCTGAAGAAAGGAGAAGCCAAGGAAGAATACAGATCAGGGCATTCCACTATTGGCATTTGGCAGGCAGGCAGGAAGCATGGTTCATTAACCACACTCATGTTATGGGAACTGGGCCATTTATTTGAACTAACCAGTCAGTTCTTTGGCTTCTGATCCTCGAAGATGTAGAACCAATGGAGCAGAGTTATTTTCTATCTGTACACTTTCCCTAATGGGGCAAATAGCTTGTTCGATTGCTGCCTCTCGTTGTTGTTTGTTTCTTTTTATATGACACTGTTTTTATTGCATTGTATTTCATTATTTCTGCAAGCCCCATTGAACTGTATGTGGAAAGATGGGGCACAAATATTTTAAGTCAATAAATGAAGAGAAGGTGAGAGGTGATTTACATTAGGGAAACAGCGTGGGGAAACGCTAACTCCCTTTCTCCCCCAAAGCTGCAGTTGTGATGCCATTGTAACTGATTTTTGAAGATATTTTTCAAGATATTAAAGCAGGGGTGGACAACTGTTGGATGCTCTGGGGGCCAATTTCAACCCCCCAGAACCTGCCAGGAGTCCGATCTGCCACCACGTGCTGCCAAATTTTGACAGCAGCAGCAACAAAACAATTGGGAGTTTTCCACCAAATTTGGGTGGCAAACTGCGACGGTGATCTAAAAAGGACAAATTTAGCTTTAATATAAGGCTTCAAACCACTGATTGTTTTCTCACTGCTGCCCTCACAGTGACAAATTTGGCAGTAGAGGGGGCAGGGTGGGCCACTCTTAAGGCTGGGGGCCACATGCAGTCCATGGGCTGTGTGTTGAGCGCCCCTGTTTTAACGGGTGGGAGACCTGATCCCAGTTATCCAACATCCCATCTAATCTGGCCCTTTGGTAAATGTTTAATTTTCTCCAACTGAAATCAGCCAGTAGTAAGATTGCCTGCTGCTGATAACATTGCCATGATATTTAGCAGTGTAACCAAGGCTTAAAATGTTGAGAGAAAGAATGAGGACAGGAATTTAAAACACCAGAATTCATAACAAAGCTTGAGGGCCTAATGAGTGGTATGGACCTTTGGGAGTTGCGTTATGTATGCTCAGTACTGGTCATGTTTGTTATAATGGGGTTGTTCGGACAACACACTAACCCACACTCAGTGGTTGAGTGTGGGTTGTTGGTGGAACTGTGGGTTAGCGTGTTGTCTGAACTCAGGACATTTTCCACAGAGTGGCTTAACCATGCAGCGTGGCTTGTTAAACACCCTGAATAACCCAACAACAAACCATAGGTTCTCAACGTGGCTTGTTTGAGAAAAATAAGCCACGCTGCATGGTTAACAAGCCACCTTGCAGAAAATGTCCTGGGCTGAGACAACACGCTAACCCACAGTTCAGCAAACAACCCACGGTTCAACAACAACTCACACTCAACCACTGAGTGTGAGTTAGCATGTTGTGTGAACACAGTCAATTCCTTAAAAAAAATACAAAAACAAAACAAAACAAAACATGGAGATACAGTTGGATTTTTGAGACCTGAATGTTTCCCTCTTGTTCAGTCGTTAAGTCATGTCCGACTCTTTGTGACCCCATGGACCATAGCACGCCAGGCCTTCCTGTCCTCCGCTCTCTCCCGGAGCGTGCTCAAGTTCATATTCATTGCATCGGTGATGCTATCTAGCCATCTCATCCTCTGCCGTCCCCTTCTCCTTTTGCCTTCAGTCTTTCCCAGCATCAGGGTCTTTTCCAGTGAGTTTTCTCTTTGCATTAGGTGGCCAAAATGTTTCCCTCTTACCAGGTCATAAAAGAAAAAACGTAACCATATCTTCTAAAAATTTTCTAGGGTTCAACTTCTGATTGGCTCTGTGCTGCCATTCCATACATTGCTGACATAATTGGTGAGAAGAAGAAAAGCAGAATCAAAGACTATATTAATAAGTTGTCTTCGGACTATCCGGACATAAGGTATGCTGTGCTAACCTGTTACAAATGGCTGTAATTAGGTGTGTATTTTTTCTATGCTGCATGTGGGAGATATTGCTGTACCCTGCATGCAAAGGGGCATATGTTAATTTATAGGTATAGATGCAGATACCATGACTATAATGTTTTCTATTTAAATTAATTTAAATAGCAATAAAATACATCCAATTTCACCATAGTGGGGAAAACTGTGACCAGGTGACCTGTGTAGCCTGCTCAGTCTGCTGTCCAGGAACTAACTGTTGATGTCACCTTCATGGCCCCTGCTCCACATTCTGATGGTTCTTTGTCTTTTCAACCAGAGCTGGACCAGATCGCCTTTCAAACAGAGGCAATATGGCCACCCCAGTAAATTCATTATATGCTGCTCCCCCCCCCCTTTCTACTTGATTTTGTTTCAAAGCTCTTGTGTGCCATTTGGGGACCTCCTACGTTTATCTGTCCAGTGTTAGCCAATCTTATCTCTTTTACAATTATCTCTCTGAATAATTATGGAGAGAAGACAGAGAAAGAAAGTGGAAAAGCAGAAAAGAGGCAGCACTGACTAACTTCCAGCCAACCTTTTTTCCCTTCTTTTCGGGAAGGGAATTTTTTTTCTTTTAAGGAGGGGGCAAAGAATAGTGGAATTTCCTGTTGCTCAGTGTCCCATTTCCTCTAAGCATTGGAGAAGAAATCACTGGCTTTGCATTTAGGGGCACAACCCTATACATTTTAGACAGAAAAAAGGCTTACAATTCCCAGGATGTCCCAGCCACCATGGCTGGCTGGGGCGGCATGCTGGCAACTGTAGGCCCTTTTCCTGTCTAAAGGCATAGGATTGTGCCTTAAAAATATTTATTTAAAATTTTCTATTCTTACAGAAACATAGAAACTATAAAACCATAATTTTGGATACACAAATTGTTACCAGAGCAATAATGAAACTAATGTTTCAGTTTCTGAAGATACTGTTACCAAAAGGGTTCTGCCTGATCCACTTCCCCAAGCAAAGGGGAAGTTCCAGTGCTGACCCTCTTTACAGGATCTGTTTACGTTGTGATAAGAAAGAACTCCTTAGTTTTATAGCGCCTTTATATTACCTGCCTATTTGCAACTATATAAACTGAGCGTGATGCAAGCGTGACAAACCTTTTTCATCCTTGAGGTTGAATTTCAGCTTGGAAAGGGTCTTGGAGGCTGCATTCCAGCAGAGCACGCTTGGTGCAAAATGCAGCAGCGTGGCTTCAAACCAGCGCACGGTATCAGGACCATATTACACCTGCCTTCCAGACCTGCGCTGCTTTCCTGGCGCAGTTCAAGGTTTCGGCCCTTAAAGCCCCAAAGGCGCAATCCTACACATGTTTAAAAGAAAAAAAGTACTACAACTCCCAGCATTCCCCGCCAGCCCCTAGAAAGGGCATAAAGACTGAACTATTCAATGTAGCCTTTTAAAATGTGTAGTTTTAATATTTTAATGTTTGAACTGTTTTCAATGTTCTTGTTTTTATTAGTTTAAGGCAGCCTTCCCCAACCTGGTACCATATGTTGGCTGGGGATGATGGAAGTTGCAGTTCAACATATCTGGAAGGCACCAGGCTGGGGAAGTCTGGTTTAATGTTTTATTGTTGCAAATTGTTGAACACCGCCTTGAAGGCTTTTTAACAGATAAGGAGGTATATAAATGTGAATAATAAATACAGAATGAATATAGCAAAACAGCAGCACTCTAAACTGTAACTGGGCACCTGAGACCTGCCATTTTAGATGTGCCTGATCTCGTCTGATCTCGGAAGCTAAGCAGGGTCAGCCCTGGTTAGTACTTGAATGGGAGACTGCCTGGGAATCAGGCTTCCTGCATGGAGCAGGGGGGTGGACTCGATAGTCTTGTAGGCCCCTTCCAACCCTATGATTCTATGATTCCATAATACCCCCAATATAGGAAATCAAAATGGCACCGTGCCAAGCCAGCTGCTTTTGAAAAGGCGGGCGGGGGTGTGTGTGCAAGGCAGGCATGAGTGGTGGACACGGTTTTGGTTTGGAGCCTAGCAACAGCTAGGGGTGGCATGAGCTCGTACTTCACTGGTCATAGGACCCAGGATATTGAATGGTGTCCAGAACCTAATAGATAGCTAGTGCAGCAGCCACACTAGAGGAGGTTGCATGTGTTTCTGGCATCCGACGTCTTGCAGGAGGCAGGCGGTATGACTTTCTATCTCAACAACAGCTCCCAAATACTTCTCAAAGGCACATAATCAGTGGAGGCTGGTGGCTCTAATTCCAGTGAGGCTGTGAATCCATTCTGGGTTTCAGTCAGAACCAACCAGAACTCTAAAGTAGCTATCCAAGGTGCTGAACCTATTTGGGGGATAGGGTTCAGAACCTTGGATAGCTCCTTAAGAGTTATGGCTGGTTCTAACGGAAACCCAGAATGGATTGACAGCCCCACCGAAATTGGAGCCCCCAGAGTCCACTGCACCTAATAAGTTCTTGAAGCTGAAGTTGGTGATGGTTCCTAGAGCCCTGTCATCTTGGAAGGATTGTGGGGAAGGAAAACAATATTTGCAAAACTGGAACACGGGAAGCTGCCTTTATTGAGTCAGCCCATTGGCCCATCTAGCCCAGTATTGTCAACACTGACTGGCAGCGATGGCTCTCCGGGGTTTCAGGCAGGAATATTTCCAGCCCTACCTGGAGATGCTGGGGATTGAACCTGGGACCTTCTGCATGCAAAGTGGCTGCTCTGCCATTGACCTATGGTCCATCCCTGCCCCTAGACAAGAAAAAAGCTGAAGCCATGCTGTCTTTTATCTACAGTGGACCTGACCACCACAGAGCATTGGATATCAGTTTTTCCCACACTCCAGGGGACCCCAGCAATGCTTATTTTGGGCCCATGATAATTTGGGGGTGGATGTTTGCCATGGAATGTCGGAAGCCGCTCTTTTATTGTCTGTGTTTGCATTTTTTTGTTTTGTTTTGTCTTTTATGTCCCTCTTCATTGCCTATGCTGGCTAGGGCTGATTGGAGTTATAGGCCAAAACATCTGGAGGGCCACAAGTTGCCCACCTGTTTTATGTGCATATTTTTCTTCCTTTTGATCCACAAAGAATTCCTTCTATTCCTCGCATTTTGCAGAAAAGAGCATATGATAGCTGTCCTTGCTCTCCGAGGATTATCACGAAACAAGAGACAATCAATCACTGACCATGTGGACTGGCCATCCAAAGAATTAGAAGTTGGATCTGACAGAACACTCTTTGCTGAAATTGAGCTTCAAAATACCGTCTGCTGCTTTTAAAAATCTGCAGAAATGAAACACAGAGATACGCTTGCTTTTATGGCTTTTTCATCATATATACTATTAGCAATCTCAGTTCTCTTTATGTAGCCAAGATGGCCCCAACCATGCACAAGCAGGAGGTCTCAGCAGGCTCAGGGAAACAATGTCTGCAGAAGTACAAAAATATTTAGGGGAGGGGGAATTATACATGATAATAAATAAGTACTGACGCTCCTTCCCTGTGAGCCCCTGCAGTACCCCACTCGTTACCTCTCCCCAGTTTGAGAAGATCCCATTGATAAATATTCTTTGATTCCAATTCTGTAGCCAACTGTGAATCCCCTGAGAGTTGTTTCATCTAGCCCACTTTTAGCTAGTTTGCTAACCAGGATATCATGGGGCACTTTGTCGAAAGCTTTGCTGAAGTCGAGGTATATTATGTCCACAGCATTCCCACAGTTCACAAGGGAGGTTACCTGATCAAAAAATGAGATCAGATTCGTCTGGCAGGATTTCTTCTTGAGAAATCCATGTTGGCTTCAAGTAATCACTGCATTGTTTTCAAAGTGCTTACAGATCGATCGCTTTATAATCTGCTCCAGAATTTTCCCAGGGATTGATGTCACACTGACTGGCCTGTAGTTCCCAGGTTCCTCCTTTTTTTCCCTTTTTGAAAATAGAGACAACATTAGCCCTCCTCCAGTCATCTGGCACGTCACCTGTCCTCCATGATTTCTCAAAGATAATAGTTCTGAGAGCTCTTCTGCCAGTTTCTTTATTACTCTAGGATGCAGTTCATCTGGCCCTGGAGATTTGAACTCATTCAAAGTAATTAGGTGTTCCTTGACCAAATGCCTATCAGTCTCAAGCTGCAATCCTGCCCCTTCAGCCTGTACTTGGCCTTTGCCAGTGGGGTCATCGACCCTCTTTTGGGAGAAGATTGAGCCAAAGTAGGAATTGAACACTTCTGCCTTTTCTTTGTTCTTTGATCTGTTATCATTTTGCCATCCTTGTTTAATAGTTGAACCACCATTTCTTTCCTCTATCTTTTACTATGCACATATCTGAAGAAAGCCTTTTTGTTGTTTTTAGCATCCCTCGCTAACCTCAGCTTGTTCTCAGCTTTAGCCTTCCTGATGCCATCCCTGCAATTCTGTGCTGCCTGCCTGTACTTTTTCTTTGTAGCTTAGCCTTCCTTTCATTTCCTATATGTGTGCTTTTTTGTTTTCAGGTCATCTCTAAGCTTTTTGTGAAGCCGCATTGGCTTCTTCTGTTGTCTTCCACCTTTTTTTCTTGTTGGAATTGTTTGTAATTGTGCCTTGGGAATTTCCTTTTTTAAAAACTCCCACCCATCTTGGACTCCTTTTCTTGTTAGTCACTTGCCATGGGACCTTACTTATCATTGTTCTAAATTTATTAAAATTGGCTTTCCTAAAATCCAGGGTACATGTTTGGCTATACTCAGCTTTTGCTTCTTTTAAACCAAGAACTTAAGTATAACTTTCCCCCAGAATTCCTGTTAACTGCTACTTGATCCACTAAGTCCGCTACTTGATCCACTGTTTGTTAGGATCAAGTCAAGGATAGCCGATCCTCTAGTTTCTTTCTCCACTTTCTGTAGGAGGAAGTTATCTGCCACACAAGTCAGGAACTTCCTGGAGGGGTCATGTTTTGCAGAATTTGTCTCCCAACAAATATTGGGGAAATTGAAGTCCCCCATTACTACTACATCTTGCGTCCTTGAAACATTGGCAATATGCTTTTCAAAAGTTTCATCCTCATCTTCTCCTTGATTGGGTGGCCAGTAATAGACTCTGACCACCATGTGCCTTTTATTCTTTGCTCCGTTTAGTTTAACCCAGATGCTCTCAATGGGGCTGCAAAGCTCATCCTCCTGTATTTCTGTGCAGAGATATGTATTTTTAACATATAGTGCAACTCCACCTCCCTTTCTGTTCCTTCTGTTCTTTCTCAGCAAGTTATATCCTTCAATTGCTGTATTCCAGTCATGGGAGTCATCCCATTCAGTTACACCTATCAAGTCATAATTTCCCTCCCGTATTAAGAGTTCAGGTTCATTCTGGGCATTAGTATATAGATATTGAAGACCATGTGCTTTATAGTCTGGCTTTCTTCCTACATGATTTTTAAGACTATTATTGGGCACTATTAGAGCTGTCATTGTGTCCGTTGTGATGCATGAGCCTTCGTCCACTGTTACCCCCAACTTTATGTCTCCCTCCCCATTAGGATTTAGTTTAAAGCCCTCCTGAATGAAGTTCTTCATGCTGTGGCCAAACACATTCTTCCCAGCCCTTGTGAGGTGCAACCCGTCCCTTGCCAACAGTCCATCTTCCAGAAAGTATAGCCCATGGTCCCAGAATCCAAATCTCTCTTGTCGGCACCACCTTCGTAGCCAGTCATTCACCCGGAGTATTTTTCATCCCCTTTCTACCCCTCTTCTAACTACTGGAAGGATGGATGAGAAAGCTATTTGGGCCCCAAAGGTCTTGAGTTTCCTTCCCAAAGCTTCAAAGTCTGATGTGATTTCTTCGTAGCACTTCTTGGTGGTATCATTTGTTCCCACATGGATGAAAAGAAAGGGATACCTGTCAGTGGGCTTTATGAGTATAGACAACCCTTCAGTCACGTCTCTAATCTGTCCTCCTGGGAGACAGTGTACCTGGTGAATCCATGGGTCTTCGCAACATATTTGGGTTTCAATCCCATGCAGCAAGGAGTCTCCCACAACTACTACTCTTCTCCTTTTGTTGTTGTAGGCATTGGTTTCATTGCCTCTGCTTGACTGACCTTCAGCCTCTTGCTCACTCTCATGCAGGTTCCTCTGTAATTCTTCCTCTGCAGGCTGTCCTCCAGTCTCATCTTCCAGTACCTGGAAACGGTTCCCTAGTTCTACTGCCTCCACTGGTGCCGAGTGTCTTCTAGTTCTTCTGCTCCTGTCACCCTTTTCCAAGGAGTATCCTCTACTTTATTTTTCCTTGCCTCAGCATTTTCCTTTTCTGTCTCAGCTTGCTGTTGCTCTTCTAGCTTCTGTACTTTGCTTTGCTGCTGTAGTTCCACCATTCTGTCCAAGAACTCTTCATCTTCTCTTATTCCCTGGAGGGTCGACACTCACCGCTGCAGTCCTCTTACCGTTTCTTCCAACAGTGTAATCAATTTGCACTTGTTGCAGGTGTAGGCCATGTTGTTCTCAGGCAAGAAATCAAACATTGCACTCACCGTGCAGGTCACCACCACCGGAGAGTCTTTTCCTTCCATAGTCTCTATTCGCTTTATGTTTCTAGCTTTCTGATGGTACTAGGATAGCCTGTGGTTTGTCCTCTATTCACTGGAGGTTAACAACAGAGTCCCACTAGTATGGAAGTGTGTGTTACAAGAAAAGAAATTTAAAACAAAATTTGTTAGGGACCTCCCCCTTGGCCTCCCCTGCCGAACTCCTGTTTGCTCTCCCTGTTTGCTTGCTCTGATCGCTCGCTCTCTGGGAGCTTGCTTGCTTGTATAGCCCCTCGACCAGCTGGAGCAGCTTCCTCTGCTCTGCTCAGCTAGGAGGTGGGAAACAGACTGAAACTCCCCACCCACACAGCTGCTGGGAGTATTCAGGCCACACCCCTTCAATTCAATTGGAGCTCTCAGGAGCACATGGTGAGCACACGGCAACTCAGAATGGAAAGGACAGTCCCCTGGGCTTACTCACCACTTTGCCTTTGCCTCCTCTTCCACTGCAGCTCCTCTGCCAAACTCCTGTTTGCTCTCCCAGTTCACTCACTCTGATCCCTCGCTCTCTGGGAGCTTGCTTGCTTGTATAGCCCCTAGACCAGCTGGAGCAGCTTCCTCTGCTCTGCTCAGCTAGGGGGCGGGGAATGAAACCCGTGTCTGTGCCAATTGGGCCTCCAAGGGGAGGGCACAACTGGGGTGCCACAGCAGAAAAAGCCCTCTCCCACGTCCCACGATCATATCTGCCAGTCCCTGTTAACAATCTTGCTGCCCTAATCTGTACCAGCTGAAGTTTCCAAATCATTTTCAAAGCCAGTCCCACATATAACACATTGCAGCAATCCAAATGAGAAGTTATCAGAGCATGGATAACTATAGCTAGGCTATCTCTGTCCAGACAAGGGTGCAGTTGGTCTATCAGCCTAAGCTGATAGAAGGTGTTCTGCACCACTGAGGCCACCTGTGCATCAAGTGACAATGTGGAATCCAAACTATGAACCTAATCCTCTAGGGGGAGTGCAAACCTCTCCAGAACCCCTTAGCCAGGCTGACGGATCACCCACTAACAGTATCTTTGTCTCATCTGGATTGAGTCTTAAGTTTATTGGCCCACATCCAGTCCATTACCACACCCAGGCACTGTTTCAGAACACCCACTGCCTCACCTGGATTTGATGAAAAAGAGAAATAGAGCTGGGTGTCACCCGCAGCCCATATCTCTGGAAAACTTCCCCCAGCAGTTTCGGTGTTGAACAGCATGGGGGATAAAATAGCGCCCTGTGGAACTCTGTAGCATAACTGTCAAGGAGCAGAGCAATAATTCCCCAGCACCCCCTTCTGGAATCAGCCATCCAAGCAGAAACAGAACTGCTGCAACACAGTACCTCCAACACCCAGCTCAGTCAGCCTATCCTAAAGGATATCATGGTCAATGGTTAAGGTGGCTGCTTCAGCATCACCAAAGTAGAGGAAATGCATAACCAAAAAAGAGGACAAACAAGGATACCAATTTGCAGAACATTTGCATATGCAAATTTAGGGGAAATAACTAGAATTTAAATAGAAATAGAAGATGTCTCACCATAGGTAGAAGACTGACTTGGTGGCCTGTGTGCCTGCCCTGGCCTGCTGCCCAGGTATTAAAGCTGATGAGCAACTTCAAGGCCCCTGCTGCCCTCCCCCCTGTCAGGGTGGACACTGAGCCCATAGAACCTCAGAGCAGTTCTGATTCTGAGGAGGAGCAGCCGTCCGTGGGAGAGGAGCGTGCTCATCCCTCCCAGGCCCTGCAGCTGGCAGAGATTCCTCCTGCCAGCATTCCAGAGATAGATAGCGGTCCTGGGAGTGAAAGAGTGTGGGAGGAGGGCTGGCTGGATGCTCGACGCAGACACAGAGAGCGATGAGCTATGGAGGGCGTGGAAAGGAGGCATAGCGCCTGTTTGGCGCGCAAGCAACAGTTGCGTCTAGAGGACCCAAGGGAAAAGGGGAGGAACTCTCCCTAGCCCATAAGTTCAGGGTCTGCAAGTGATTCTCGTTCAAACAGGGACCAACTGTTTCCAACCCGGGGCATAGATTACTCTGCTGTTCATAGCTGAGTCGCTGGTGATAGAGTTATTAAGTTGTAAAAGGAATAAAGCCTTGAAAAGAATCCTTTGTCTGCGTCTGGAGTTGGCTACTGGAGTAGACTGAAAGAGGCCGGCTAGGGCCCCCTGACACCCCCTTATGGTTCTTTGATTTTAAACCAGAGTTGTACTGGACGGCCCCTCAAAGGACCCCTTCAAACTGAGGACCCCTTCAAACAGAGGAGTGTCCTCTGTAAAGTAGGACACCTGGACACCAAAGCCCAAGAAAATAAATTGGGCCGCACTCATCCTGTCCCTCACTTGGCAAAGATCACTCCACAGGGCCATCAAGGCAGTTTCTGTTCCAAAACCAGGCCTGAAGCCAACTGAAAGGGATCCAGATAATCTGTTTCTTTCAAGAGCACCTGGAATTGATCAGCAGCCACCTGCTCAAGCACCTGGCCTAAGGAAGGAATGTTGACAACTGGCCTATAGTTATTAACATCTTCTGAGTAGGGATGTCAGAGAATTCCACCACAGACTCCAGTGAGGCCGGATTCCTTAGAATCTGGCCCCCCAGAGTCCGTGGTGGAATGGCCTCCCTCCCCCCGCCACCCCGCGGAATCCCCCCGGCCTTTTGGCCGCCTTTTGCCGTAATAAGCTACGTAAGTATTTACGTAGTCTATCACGGCAGAAGGCAGGGGCACAAATGGCATAGCCTGTGCTTTTCCGTGATAGGCTCTGTAAATACTTACGTAGCCTATCACGGCTTACTGCAAGGACGCAAATGGCAGCCGCTACAACAGCTGCCATTTGCGGCCGCAGCAGCGAGGCAGCGGCCGGAACTCTGGCTTCAGCCGGGGAGGATTCCTGGGGGAGAGACGGAATGCCTCCCCCCCCCACCGTGGATGCCCCTCAACGGAGCCTGGTAGGGGTTTCGTACATCCCTACTTCTGAGTCCCGTTTAGGACTCTTCAGGCATGGCCTAATTACTGCCTCTTTTAAAGAGGCTGGTACCACACCTTCTTTAAAGGAGGAATTTACAACCTTCTGGATCCAGCTAAACATCCCTTCCCTTTTGAAATTAGGTGAGAGACGCAGGTTGCCCACCTGATACTAAAGCATGTGTACTGCCCCTGAACCATGGTCCATCTCCCATTTAATAATTAGAAAGCATTCTCTGTTTATTGTACTGCTGGATATGTTTACTTCTCTATCTAGAGCCAGAAAATGATAGATTTCTAAGACAAAAATTGAACTGGGTCTAATTCTGAAATTGGGTAACTTTCTAAGATCTGCTGGTGTGGAGAGTAGTTCATGTGAGATGACAGAACTGAGAGTCCAACTAGGGCTGAGGAGACTCAGGTTCAAATCCCACTCAGCCATGAAGCTCACTGGGTGATCTTGGGCCAATCACTATATCTGTCACCCTAACCTCCTCACAGCGTTGTTGTAAGGATAAAATGGAAGTGGGTAGAAAACTGTACATCACCTCATCCTCCTTGGAGGAAAGGTAGGATATAAAATGTAATAAATAAACAAATAATCATATTTAAAATGTGGGGTTTCCAACTTAGTCTTTCCTGTATGTGTGATGTTTTCTTTTTTTATAAATCGATAAATAATAAAATTAAATAAACAATACAACAATAAACTCTCTGCGTGTCTTTGAGTTTCTATAGTTTGCTCATAGAAGGATCATTACAGCAAAAGAACGTGTCACTAACCCCATCATCAACTTGTGATGTTAGAAGCCAACATCAACCTGGCTTCCTTGTTATTGTTCTGGCCAATGTTTTATGTCCTTCCACAGACAAATATAAATTGGCAGAGATGCTTTTCTGTTTTCCTGCTGATTTGTAAAATAAACATTTGCCAAATTGAAAAGGGGGTGTCTGGCTTCAAGTGAATTTGATGGGTTACTTTTTCTGTCATAGCACTGAACCAAACTTTTTGGTACCAGTAATCCATAGATATTTCCTCTGTAGCCTTCCAGTGCTTGCTAGAACAAGCCATTTATCAAGAATAAAATTAACTCCTTGTGCAATAGTTTCTCATTCTCACCATCAAAGGGCAATCCTGCCCCCCCCCCTCAAGGGAAGGGAAATTACTTACATGGTGAAGCACTCAATCATTTAGTCCTCTATCTGCGGTGGTACATTCCAGCAAGGGCTTTACCGTGTGATTTTGGTGAACCCATTTGTTTGAAACAATATCACATTGGCATTCCAGGGTGGGAAACAGCCATTATAGGATTATAGGGAGAGCTTTTGTTTTACTTAATTTTCCCACTGATACCATACTTTTTCAAGGGAGGAAGTTCAAAGAGTCAAAAAGTGCCTGGGTCCCAGACCCGCCATTTTATTCTCCTACAAAGCCTTGGATCGATGCTTCATTGGGGGCATTGGAGTGAGACGAGTAACTTCTTCTCGCTCCACCTGACTAGCTTGTTTCCCAAACTTGAATGGGTATATCTGAGATTCACCAGATCAAGAGAGAATACAATAGCTTTAAGGGTAGATCCCACTCAGTGATAGGTTTGAAACCTCTACCAAGAGTTTAGGGAGTACGACAAGGCTGTATATTGTCGCCCTGCTTATTTAACTTATATGCAGAGTACATCATGAGAAACGCCGGGTTGGATGACTCACAGGTCGGAATTAAGATTGCCGGGAGAATTATCAACAACCTCAGATATGCATAGGGATGGCGGAGAATTTCTCCCCGAAACTTCGGGGGGCCGAGCGCCAACGTGTTCGGCCCCCTGAACAAGTTTCGGGGAGAAATTCTCCGCACCCCCCCCGCACCCCCCCCCCCGGGACAGGACTTACCTTTGGCGAATGTCCCTCCCTGCGGCGGGTCCGGCCGGCGGTTCATCGGGTCTTCATCCAGGGCGGGAGCGGCAGCCGGTCTTTTGACCGGCTGCCGCCGCCGCCATTCCAATAAAAGAAAAAAAAAACGCCCCCGTGATAGGCTACGTGACGATTAACGTAGCCTATCATGGCTAGATTTGCAAAGTCAGCCGTGATAGGCTACTTAAATCGTCACGTAGCCTATCACGGGTGACATTAAAAAAAAAAAAGCGCGTACGGATAATGGCGGCCCCCATAGGGAGCCGCCGTTCACGTTCCTTATTTGGTCGCTGTAGTCTACGTAAAGATTTACGTAGACTACAGCGACCAAATAAGGAACGCGAATGGCGGCTCCCTATGGGGGCCGCCATTTGCGTACGCGCTTTTTTTTTTTTTTTTAAGTCACCCGTGATAGGCTACGTGACGATTGACGTAGCCTATCACGGCTGACTTTGCAGATCTAGCCGTGATAGGCTACGTTAATTGTCACGTAGCCTATCACGGGGGCGTTTTTTGTTTTTTGTTTACTTTTAATTTCGCGGCCGGGCGAGGCGAGGCGCCTCCTCCCCGGCCTGAATTTCGGCCGGGCGAGGCGGGAAGCCTCCCCCCCGGCCTGAATTTCGGCCAGGCGAGGTGGGAAGCCTCCCCCCCCAGCCTGAACTTCACGGGGGGAGCAGCGAAGCGCCTCCCCCCCACCGCGAAAAGCTGCGAGACCAGGTAAGTGACTTTCGTGCACCCCTAGATATGCAGACGATACCACCCTAATGGCAGAAAGCGAAGAGGATCTAAAGAGCTTCTTGTTGAGAGTGAAAGTGGAGAGTGCAAAAGCTGGTTTGAAATTCAACATTAAAAAAACGAAGATCATGGCATCTGGCCCCATCACTTCCTGGCATATAGAAGGGGAAGAAATGGAAGCAGTGACAGATTTTACTTTCTTGGGCTCCAAGATCACCGCAGACGGTGACTGTAGCCATGAAATTAAAAGACGCTTGCTCCCTGGGAGGAAAGCTATGGCAAACCTAGACAGCATAGTAAGAAGCAGAGACATCACCTTGCCGACAAAGGTCCGTCTAATCAAAGCTATGGTTTTCCCAGTAGCAATGTATGGCTGTGAGAGCTGGTCTGTAAGGAAGGCTGAGCGCTGAAGAATCGATGCTTTCGAACTGTGGTGCTGGAGAAGACTCTTACGAGTCCCCTGAACTGCAAGGAGGTCAAATCAGTCCATCCTAAAGGAAATCAACCCTGAGTGCTCATTGGAAGGACAGATACTGAAGTTGAAGCTCCAATATTTTGGCCACCTAATGCGAAGAGAAAAGTCACTGGAAAAGCCCCTGATGCTGGGAAAGATTGAAGGCAAAAGGAGAAGGGGACGGCAGAGGATGAGATGGCTAGATAGCATCACTGATGCAATGAATATGAACTTGAGCACACTCTGGGAGAGAGCGGAGGACAGGAAGGCCTGGCGTGCTATGGTCCATGGGGTCACGAAGAGTCGGACACGACTGAACGACTGAACAACAACAACAAGTGGTCCCTGAAACCTCTCTCAAGCCAGATGACACAAATATGGTATTAAGGAATATATATTTATTGCTCAAACAGTCTAAGAGAATAGCAAGCTTTAGCTAAGATGAGGCGGATTACAAACATCCCTAAATACACACAAGTTATAGAAGAGTAGGGTTGGGAGGGGCCTATAAGACCATCAAGTCCAACTCCCTGCTCAATGCAGAAATCTAAGTCAGAGCATCCCTGACAGATGGCTGTCCAGCTTCATCTTGAATGCCCCCAGCATGAGAGAGCCCACTACCTCCCTAGGTAATTGGTTCCATTGTCATATTGCTCCAACAGTCAGGAGGTTTTTCCTGATGTTCAGCTGGAATCTGGCTTCCTGTAACTTGATCCCATTATTCTGTGTCCTGCACTCCGGGGTGATCGAGAAGAGATCCTGGCCTTCCTCCCTGTGACAACCTTTCAAGTACTTGAAGAGTGCTATCATATCTCCCCTCAGTCTTCTCTATGATCACTAAGAAAGCAATCCTATGGCTGCTAGACAGTGTCTAGACAGCCATAGGATTTTTCGGTTTCTGGGAACCAAGCTCAGAGCAAAGGGAATGCTGAGAGTTGTAGGGCTTTTTTACCAGTCTAAACATGTACAGGATTGCGCCCTTAAGGAATAGTTATCATCATTCCACTGCTCATTTTAGGACCCATCTCCTGCCCACCTCTGTGCCCTGACACCAAACTCAGAACCAAGGGAGCTTTCTATCAGGATCTGCCATCTTATCATGCTGATCTAGAGAGAGCCAGTGTGGTGTAGTGGTTAGAGTCTGAGACTGGGGAGACCCAGGTTCAAGTTCCTACTTGGCCATGAAGCTCATTGGGCCAGTCACTAATTCTGCTGCCTTGGGCTCCTTGGAGGAAAAGGCTGGATATAAATGCAACATATACATAAATCTAGAAAGCAAATGAATAAATTAATCTAGAAAGCATATGCAACATAATTCAATTAGCTTGGTTTGTTCTTCGTGGGTGACCAGGTGCAATGGAGGATTATTGCATCATCTCTGTAGGGAGATGACATTTGAGCCCATGTAAGGGGGGAGGAAAGCTAACTGCTGCTGCTGAATGCACCCCCTCCCGTAAAGGCATAGAAGCCCTGTCCTCTGTTGCATCCAGTCACCATAGTAACCCAACTATCACCTGATGAAACATCAGGAAATGCTACCCCATTTATATAGAGATTTCCAGCATTGCAGGAGATTTTTCTATTTATTATGAGAGACCTGAGGAAATCCCCTCATAGAACCTGTCTTTCTCCCTTTTTCCATGGCTGTGTATATAACTCCCCTCCAATGCCCTCGGAAACAAATTTGGAAACCACCATGAGCTGTGCAGGGTTTGTATAAAAGGATATCAGAAAGAAATACTCCCTCTTATTTTACTGACAAAGCACAAGGCTAAGCAGTTTTGGCAGAACTGCAGCATTTATCTTGCAGCATTTATCTTGCTTAACTTAGCAAGTTGGTAAATCAAGGGCAGTCCCCTTGTATGTTTTGTTTTTTAACAAGCCCTGCTCCTGAAAAGCACCCTGACACATAGAAATGAAGCAAGCAAAGATTTCCCCATCGGTTTATCTCCAAGCCAGCAAAGGGTTCACCTGCAATATTTCTATATGGCATTGGGCCACTACTGCTAAATGCTAGGGGTGGGTTTCAGATTCAGCCAAATCACAAGCCAAATCGGGCTGATTTTGACAGATTCAGGAGATATCCAAATTGAAGTGGGGGTCTTCTGAAGCAACCTGAATCCAAATCTGAATGCTCCTGAAGATTTGTTAGCAATTTGGATTCAGAGGGACACAGAGACACAAGACAGTGGGTCTCCAAGAATTGATATATTTCTCCCCATGGTCCCCATATAAGGAAAACACCAGGGTGGGGAGAGGCAGGGGTGTGGACAACCTCAGTGTACAGGGTCATATTGGAGAAGACAGTTCTTCATGTACCCCACTTATGCAGAGGTCAGCAGATAGAAGTCCAATATGATCATTTTTTATTTATTTATTTATTTATTTATTTATTAAATTTATTAATCGCCCATCTGACTGGTCACCCAGCCACTCTGGGCGATGTACAACCCACCATAAAACAATTTAAAACAATAAAATTTTACCATTTTTTTTTTTAAATACCCTAGCCCACCCCAAATGCCTGCCTGAACAACCACGTTTTTAATGCACGACGGAAGCTCATTAAAGAGGGGGCATGACGGAGTTCCCTAGGGAGGGAGTTCCACAGAGTGGGGGCCACCACAGAGAAGGCCCTCTCCCTCGTCCCCACCAGTCTAGCTGTCCTGGCTGATGGGACAGAGAGAAGGCCATCCGAGGCTGATCTTGTTAAGCGGCCTGTCTGGTGTTCTGGAGGCGCTCCTTAAGATAGGCTGGGCCGGAACCATATAGGGTTTTAAAGGTCAAAACCAACACCTTGAATTTGGCCCGGAAAACAACTGGTAACCAGTGCAACTCCTTCAGCACTGGAGTGATGTGATCTCGCCGGCGGCTGCCTTTAATCAGGCGAGCCGCCACGTTCTGTACCAGCTGCAGTTTCCGAACCGTCTTCAAGGGTAACCCCACGTAGAGCGCATTACAGTAGTCCAAACGAGAGGAGACCAGGGCATGTACTACCGATGGGAGCAGATGGTCGGGAAGGAAGGGGCGCAGCCGCCGTATCAGATGGAGTTGATACAGCGCTGTCCGGCTCACAGCTGACACCTGAGCCTCCATGGACAGCTGGGAGTCCAAAATGACCCCCAGGCTGCGGACCTGGTCTTTCAAGGGTAGCCGTACCCCATTCAACACCAGGTCAACATCCCCCAGCCTCCTCTTGTCTCCCACCAAAAGTACCTCGGTCTTGTCAGGGTTCAGCTTCAGCTTATTCCTCCCCATCCAGCCACTCACCGTCTCCAGACATTTGGACAGGGATTCTACGGCCAACCTTGGTGAAGATTTGAATGAGAGGTAGAGCTGCGTGTCATCCGCATATTGATGACACTGCACCCCAAACCTCCTGATGATGGAGGTTTGTTTGATTTTGTTTGTTTCATTACCAAGATATAATGCTAACAGGATATTCTAACAATGATGACAGAGTTCCAAACAATATGTTCTAAAACTTCTTTTCCCAACCTGGTTCCCTCCAGATGTATTAGCTTGCAACTACCGAAAGAGAATGAGAGATCAGGACAAACTCCAAATCTTCCACACAAGTAACAATAATATAATAATAGTGAGATTTATAAAATACTATAAAACATGTATAAAACATGGCTTAAAATTGTGCAGCAAAAAGTGTAAGCAAAAAGTAGTAATACAATCTATAAAACACTGTAACACATTTATAGGAAATTGTAAAATATAACTTAAGATTATACAGCAAAAGGCGCAGGCAAAAGGAAGTTTTTGAATCAACTACTTAAAAATATACAAGAGTTATAAGGACAAGCAAAACATCTCTCTATCCTGTTACAAGCACTACAGCAACAAATTACAAAGGCAATCTGTAGAATTAAACGTTGTTGTTTGCCAAAGACATTTTGACTGGCTAATCTTCTTCAGTGGCAGATTTACAAGACTTCAAATATCTACTTCAGCATGGATCCAAAGCATCAAATTTAAAAAACAGTATCACTCAGGACATATGCTTTGGGGGGCTAAAATAAAGAAAAAAATATTGCTTTTACATCTTACTAATCTTTCCCCATAGTTTACGACTATCCCACTAACTTTGCTTCAGGTAAAGCCCACCATATGCTTAGAGTGGTCACTATGAAGTATTTCTCTATTCAAACCAGTATGGTATGAATAAAATTTTAAATTCAAAGTTGAAGCAGCAAGCATCTATAAAAGTAGATTAAGGGAGAAATCCTATGGCCACTAGTCAGCGGCTAGACGGCCATAGGATGTCTGGTTTTCCAGGGACTGACCTTCCCCCGCTTCCACGCTGCCTTGTAGACAGCACGGAATAGCCCTGCGCTCTGCGCTCTGAAGAGGAGCGTGGAGCAGCCAAAACGGGGCATTCCAGGGGGCGTTCCAGGGCAGGGAAGGCAGAAATGCTGGTACAACACATCCTATGTGTTGTCTGGCAGACTCCTCCCCCGCTCCACCTTCCTGCAGCTAGACAGCTGAAATTGGCTGTCTAGCCACAAATGCAGGGCAGGAGAAGCACAGAGGGGATGATCCGAGTTCATCATCCTATCCCCATAGGATTGCACCCTAAACCAGGGCCATGTTTCCATGACAATGGAAGGAGAAGCTAATGGGGGAGTACTGGATTTTTTTAAAAGGAATCAGCTTTGCTGCAAGCAGGGGCTCCACAGGCAGATTCTCTGGACCAGTAAAAATCACTTCACAAAACATACTTCCTGGTGGGGGTGGAGGTTGGAGTGAACATCATCTGATTGGCAGGGGCTGCTCAATCAATAAGAGAGGCTCCCCCCCTTTCCCCTTTCCCCTGAAAGTCCAGATGCATCTGCATTTCAGGAGCAAGCGTAGTTGAGCACAATGGGAGTTACTTCCGAGTAGACACACACATGCTTGTGCTGGAAAAGGGGGAGAGAACACAAAGACAGAAATCAGCCTCCATTTTAACCTGCAGGATCTCATTGACCACAATGGGAGTTACTTCTGAGGAGACACTAATGGGTTTGTTGTGGGAAAGAGAGCAGTAAACACAAAGACAGAAACCAGCCCCCATTTTAACCTGCAGGATCTCTATAACGAAGGCTCAAAGTAGTTTCTTCCTAAAGCAATAAACCAAACAAAGGAGAATCAGAGCCTCGAGATTGCACTGTGCCATGTCAATTGAGGGGGTTCTCTGTAATTCTGTGGGCATTCAGCACAATGGGAGGAAACACCTTTTGACTAGGGTCACAATGAAAGGCACACTCCTGGGCAGGGCTAGCATGCCTGAGCTAAATGCAGGGGTTGGGGCATACAACAACTATACTGAGGAGAACCCGACTTAAGGAAAAGAATCGGACTTTAAGCAGTCTCAGGAAATCCATTTTTTCCCTGATAAGCTCCAGGGTGGCTGCTGGATGGCCACAACGTCATCTAACCCCAACAACTTCAACACGCAGCCAGCTCAGAGTAAATCGCTGCTGGAAACACCCCCCCCCCCCGATTAGTTTCTGGGCTTTCCCCATGTATTCAAAAATTTAAATAACCCAGCTGGAGGGGCTCAGGTTTTCCAATCCAATTCCCACCCACCCTAGCAGGGCATTATAAATACTCACAGAAACCCATATACTAATTCAGGCCACAGTGTACCATGGAGAGCAGAGCTTAACATGGTCTGCTTCTCTGATGTGCCTACAAAGAACATAGCAGGTGGTTCCTCCAGATGAACATTCTCTGTATTACGAAATTGTCTCCCTGAATCTATTCATTAAAATATGCTGCCGTCGGGACTGATCTTCTATGCAATACACACCATAGCAAGTGGTGAATATGTTTCAGTGTTTAGCATTGGCAGCAAACCTCATAAGCACTGAATACTAGGGATGGCAGAGAATTCCGCCACGGATCTCGGTGAGGCCGAATGCCAGTGCATTCGGCCCCCCGAACTCCGTGGCGGAACGGCCTGCCACCCCCCCCCCTGCGGATCCCCCCCAGGATGAGACTCACCTGGGGCGGATCTTCTGGGTGGCGGCGGTGGCAGTGGCTGGTCTTCTGACCAGCTGTCGCCGCCGCCATTTCCACTCTTGTAAAAAAAAAAGAAAAAAAGACGTGATAGGCTACGTAAAGATTTACGTAGCCTATCATGGCTAGGTTAAAAAAAAAAAACACGACGTGATAGGCTACGTAAATCTTTACATAGCCTATCATGGCTGGGTGGGTTTAAAAAACAACAACACCGCGTACGCAAATGGCAGCGGCTACGGCCGCCGCCATTTGCGTTCCTTATTTTTGCCTGTCTTAGTCTATGTAAATATTTACATAGACTATGACGGCGAAAACAAAGGGGAACGCAAATAGCGTAGCGGGCGCTATTTGCGTCCCTTTTTGATTTCCTGTTTTAGCCTATGTAAATATTTACGTAGGCTAAAACGGGGAATCAAAAAAAGGACGCAAATAGCGCCCGTTACGCTATTTGCGTTCCCCTTTATTTTCGCCGTCATAGTCTACGTAAATATTTACGTAGATTAAGAGGGCAAAAATAAGGAACGCAAATGGCAGCAGCCGTAGCCGCCGCCAATTGCATACACGGTTTTGTTTTTTGTTTTTTTACCCAGAGCCCTCCACGGCCGGAAATCCGGCTGCGGACGGCTCTGGCCTGGCTGGGCCTGGCCGGCTGCTCCACGGAGCTGCCGCGGAGCACAGCCAGCCACGGAGGATTCCAGGGGGGAGGGACGGAACGCCTCCGCCCCCACCATCAACATAATCCGCAAAAGGTAAGTGACTTTCGTACATCCCTACTGAATACATGAAACATGCAGACAAATAGAGCTGTTTACAAAGCCAAAGCAAGCTTTGGGGCATCTTTGTAGGCACTCAGGGCTGGATCCAGAGGTAGCCATAGTCAGAGTTCGAAGTGCGTAAGGCTGCACAGTGCAGGTGACAGAGTTAATTTTGCATTCAAAACAATAAGGAAAAGAACAAGATCAAATGAGATAACAGCTGGTAAAAGCATATTTTGAAGGAGGCATAGCACAAGATTCATTCTCAACAACGCAAAACAAATCATGCCATTTGTTCTGAAGAAGTTCTGGTAAAGTCAAATTTGGCGGGTACATTTTTCCATAGTCACCTAGTTCCATGCTCTTAAAATAACAAGCAACAAGCTAAACAACAAACAATTGGATGTACAGTCAGGGCCAGAAATATTGGAGCAAGGATAACTGTTTTGGCAATTGGCCTCTGTACACCACCACATTGAAGTTGAAAGGAAACACACCCAGATGGGAGTGAAGTCAGGACTTTCAGCTGTAATTCAAGGGGTTTGACAAAAGTGGGGCACTAACCATTCAGGAAGGACAGCCAGTGGCATGCACACACACCCATCGTTGGTGGCTCATAAGTAATGGAACAAACCAACATCATTTCAAACTTAAGGATCACCTTTAATACCTGGATGAAAATCCTTTGCAGTCAATGACTGCCTGAAGTCTGGAAGCTATGGACATGACCAAATGCTGAGTTTCCTCCCTTGACATGCGTTGCCAGGCCTTTACTGCAGCTGCCTTCAGCTGCTGCTTGTTTGTGGGACTTTCTGCCTTCAGTCTTGTCTTCAGTAAGTGAAAAGCATGATCTGTTGGGTTGAGAGCAGGTGCCTGACTTGGCCATTGCAGAACATCCCACTTCTTTGCCTTGAGAAACTCTGGGGTAGATTTTGCTGTATGTTTGGGGTCATTGACCATCTGCAATATGAGGCGGCGTCCTATCAGTTTGGCAGCATTCGGCTGAATCTGAGCAGAAAGTATAGCCCTATACACTTCAGAATTCATCCTGCTGCTTCTATCAGCAGTCAGGTCATCAATAAACACCAGTGACCCGGTTCCATTGGCAGCCATACATGCCCATGCCATAACACTGCCTCCACCATGTTTGACAGATGATGTGGTATGCTTTGGATCATGAGCTGTTCCTTTCCTTCTCCATACTTTTCTCTTCCCATCATTCTGGTACAAGTTAAGCTTGGTCTCATCAGTCCAAAGAATCTTATTCCAGAACTGGGCAGGCTTTTTTAGGTGTTTGCTGGCAAAGGCTAATGTGGCCTGTCTGTTCTTGAGCGTTACCAGTGGTTTGCACCTTGTTGCGAAGCCTCTGTATTTACATTCATAAAGCCGTCTCTTGACTGTAGATGTTGACAATGACAGGCCTACCTCCTCAAGAGCCTTCTTGACCTGGCTAGATGTTGTGAAAGGGTTCCTCTTCACCATGAGCAGAATTCTGCAGTCATCCACTTTAGTTGTCTTCTGTGGTCTGCCAGGCCTTTTGCTGTTGCTGAGCTTGCCGGTTAATTCCTTCTTTTTCAGGATGTTCCAAATTGTTGTGTTGGCCACTCCCAATGTTTTTGCAATCTCTCTGATGGGTTTATTTTGTTTCCTCAGCCTAATGATGGCCTCCTTCACTCGCATGGACACCTCTTTGGGCCTCATGTTGGGGGTTCCAGTGAACAGCTACCAAATGCAAATGTAACACTCGGAACCACCTCCAGGCCTTTTATCTGCTTGATTGGTCATGGGGTACCCAGGAAACAGGCCACACCTGGCCATGCAGCTGCTTGTCAGCCATTCATTCCATTACTTATGAGCCACCAACAATGGGTGTGTGTGTGTATGCCACTGGTTGTCCTTCCTGAATGGGTAGTGCCCCACTTTTGTCAAACCCTTGAATTACAGTTGAAAGTCCTGACTTCGCTCCCATCTGGGTGTGTTTCCTTTCAACTTCAATGTGGTGGTGTACAGAGGCCAACTGGCAACTGCCAAAACAGTTATCCTTGCTCCAATATTTCTGGCCCTGACTGTATTTTAGTTTTCCAGTGCTTTGCAAGAAATGCTCAGATTCTTAATGCAAAGTCCTTCAGAAGCCCTCTAACTTGCACTCAGAGTAATTTTTTATGAAACTGATTCAAGGCACTAAAAGCATGAATGCAGTTGGTTTGACTGCTGGACAGCCTGTTCTCAGACATGAGTAGTGCCCTATTTCCGGTAGATGTAATCAAGTTAGTACATAATGCATTTATGCTGTTGGTGATACAATTATTATTCAGGAGGAAGAAGTAAAACCAAGGGTATTAAGAGTCCTAGAGCAAGTTTAGAGGAGAACATGGATAGCCAGGCTATCTCAGACCCTCTTCTTGTTCATGATCTTGGGTAAGTACAGACTTCCTCCCTATTATTGCTAATGATTGTTTTTTCGGTTTTGATCATTATTTGATTGAAGAACATGAACCTCTCCAGTAGGGTAAATATTTTGAGTGTTATGTAAGTGAGGACTGCAGGGGGGAAAATAAAATGCTTTTCACTAAGGAATAGCTAAATGTCTGAAATGTTATTTCAGTGCGTTGGGGGAAGAGCTATGTCGGAGGGGGAAGTCTAGCCTTTCTAGTTTCCATTGCTAATGTTGCTGACTAACCAGAAAAGGAACCAACGCCTGGTTGTTCCTGATGTTTTTGCGTTCAGGCCACAAAACCAAGGACGACGAATGGTGATCCCCCCCCCCTTGAGGAAGAACGTACGTAACATAAGGACATAAGAAGAGCCATATTGAGGGCTCCTTCACACTGAGCTTTTATCCTGCGATTGAGATTGCTCCTTCATGGAAGTTTGCGGGCTCTTTACATGATGCCATAACCCTGCCATCACCCTCCTGCACTAAATGCCCTTTGTTCCATTTCTAAATAGATCGCAGATAATGAGCTATCAAATTACCCCATGGTGTTCTGCTTCAGTTTCCTCTGTGAAAAGAGTTAAAGCAGCAAGAAGAGGAGTGAGATCAATGAAAGATAATGGAAGACTCAGATATGGGTAGAAGGGGGGGAAGGGGAGCGTGTGTAAAGGGAGTCAGTTGTGATCCTGCATTTAAAATGGAAGCAGAAAGCCCCGTTTTAAATGCAGGATTTTAGGCTGGTGTAGAAATGCCCTGAATCTAGTCCAGCATTCTCTTCACATAGCAGACAACCAGTTGCTCCAATTAGAAGCCCACAAGCAGGACTGCTGGGAATATATACTGCAGGCAATAGATAGCCATCAGGACTAGTAGCCACTGGTAGCCTTATCCTCCATGGATTTGTCAAATCCATCTTGCAAGCTGTCCAAGTTGGTGACCATCATTACATCTTGTGGTAGCAAATGCCATTAACTATATGTGGTGTAAAAAAATACTTCCTTTTATCTGTCCTGAATCTCTAACCACTCAGCTTCATTGGATCACCCCAGACATCAGGGTTGGTACCTGGTGAGCTTCTCTGTGGAGAACAGAAGAAGAGCCCTGCTGGCTTAGACCAAAGGCCCATCCAGTATCCTGTTTCCCACACTGGTTAATCAGATGCTGCAGCTGGGATGCCTCCAAGGGTTTAAGGCAATCGCCCCAGGGTGGGCCCTACCATTAGACAGGGTGAGATGGTCACCTCAGGAAAAAGACTCGTTTTTTTTAATGTGCCCAGGCATTTCGACATATTGTATAGCTGACCTCAACTATGTTTTTATACCTTCTGATGGATTTTTGCATTGGTCTTACACTCCTGCAAGTTTGTTGCAAGGATTACTGGGTTAATATACACAAAGCCTGTCAAACAGTGAAATGAGCTATATAAATGATAGTGTTATGACATAATAATCATTCTTAGCAGCCCCTTGTGCCTGATATTATTTTTATTTTATTATAAAAGCATGTTCAGACTACTTTTCACCCCTAATAAGTGCCCACAAATATCATCAAGTAACAAAAATTAAACTAAACCTTAAAATGAAAAGGAGCACAGTTAAAACCATCAATCATATACTGAAAACCATGAAAAGCCAAACACAATGATAATTCTTTTCACTGCTCACTCCCCACCCATAAATGTCATCAGGCTGGTCTTACATCTTTGGGGAGGGAATTCTGTATTAGCAAACAGCGATATTAAACAATATAAAGTAATGAGTGCTTTTAATAGCTTTCCTTAACAATTGGTGAATTTCCAGATAGCTCAATAGAATGAATGTTTCATGAGTGACTGTTATAAAGTGGGTATTTTGGGGGGAGCCCTTATGGAAGTAGCTGCAAACAAAGGGATTGTTTATATAGACCTCTGCTAAATGAACTATCCAGTGCTGCCACGTTGCTCTGAAAAGTCCCACAGAGTAGCGGGGAAAGGCCACCGTGTTGTAATTTCCACTTTTTAGACACTGCCTAAACATTAACTAACCTGCAAAGAATTGGAGTCCATGCAGTTGAACAAAAGCCCTTTTCACAGAGGAGGAAGTAGAATGGCAAAGGGAAGGGAGTAGCAACCTAGAAATTCAAGAATTCTAGCAGTGGCCTGGAAAGGAAGGTCACTAGTCCTTGTTCTGAATTTCCAGGACAGACTTTGCCATCTATGCGGCTCAGAAGTGCTCTGCAACAGCAGTGAATTATAAAACATCTGGATCCTGTCTTGAGTGGAACCATGTTCTTAGGACAGTCTTCCCTAACCTGGTGCCTCCAGATGTTTTGGATTTCAACTCCCATCAGACCAGCCAACATGGCCAATGGTCAGGAATGCTGGGAGTTGTAGTCCAAAGCATCTGGAGGGGGCCAGGTTGGGGAAGGCTGTTACTTGATGATGTTTGGTTTGGATCTTCTGTGTAAACTGCTTTAGGGGGACTTATTAGGGGTGAAAAGTAGTCTGAACATGCTTTTATAATGAAATAAAAATAATGATTATTATGTCATAACACTATCATTTATATAGCTCATTTCACTGTTCGACAGGATTTGTGTTTTTCCCCACCATATGAAACACTCACTTCTGTTTTTTAACTTACAAGCATATTGAGGAAGTTATACGAGCACCTATCTCCTGTCTTGCAAAAGACAACGTGTTTTGCTCCAAACTATATGCAACACAGTCTTTCCTCCAGTAGTGTAGTGGCAAATCCAGAAGTGCAGGGTCCCTTTGTGACCGTCACAGCCATGCCCCCTCCCAGCCACGCCCCTTCTAAGATTATACAACCATGCAAGATATACAGCCTTCAACTGGGATCCAAAAACAGTGCAGCTGAGAGTAAGGCAGGGGTATTTCAATTGGACGTCTGAGAAAAAATGCAGGGGTGTTAACATCTTTTTCACCCACCCACTCACTCACTCACTCACTCAAATACAAACGTTTTAGATTTTCAAAAAATAATACTCTATGGAACCTTCACTCTCTCAACTCAGCCCTTATGGACAGATCCCTTCTCATTTAAACAGCCCCCTTGGACACTCCCTTAGTGCCCCAACATTACCCATTAGCCTTCCCTAAGCTCCTTCATTATATCTCCCCCCTCTTCCTCCAACAGAAACGTCCACACACCCAGCTGGATTGAACTACACACACACACGCATACACACACACAGTGGTGTAGTGGTAAATTTGGAAATGCAGGAGCTCATTGTGACAGTCTCCAAGGGCAGCCCAGAAATTTCAGGCCGCTGTGTCGATCCATATCAACAAACCAGGTCTAGGAGTTTTCATCTCCACCAGGATCATGCCTTTGGTAAAGTGAATAGGTCTTAAGTAACTGCCCATTCCAGACCAAGTCATCCCAAACACTTTGCATTCCAACATGGAACAATATATTGTTGCTTGGAAAATTCATTCCCCCCACAGCTACAGTGAGGATCGCAGCTAAGCTCAGAGGGGACCGGGAATTCCGAGAGGGGTGGCAGATGACATCAGAGTCCCTGCTAGTGAAAAAGTGCTGGGCCTGCGTCCCTGCGAGCCCTGCCTCCACTACACCACTGCTTTCCTCCAACTTTTGCTTTTGTTTTTTCAACCAAAAGGGAGGCTGCAAGTTTGAGCACAAGAACAGGGACAGCCTCATACCCCGACTGTTTGCCATTAAAAAATGCCCACCACCACCCCAATTTAGGATGACCAAAAAAGAGGTCAAAAGGGAACACTGATTTGCATAAATTGTGTATATGCTAACTTATAAGTATAGATCCCAATTTAGCAATAACAACTATAATTTCAATAAAAATACAGTCTATTTCACCATCATGGGGAAGATTGGGACCAGGTGACCTGACCATTGTCCATGCCAACTGGGGCTGATTGGAGTAGAAGTCCAAAACTTCGGGAAGGCAGCAAGTTGGGGAAGGCTGAAGTAGAGGATGCCTTCAATTAGAGGACTGTCCTCTAATAGCCCTTCAAATAGAGGATGGTCCTCTGTAAAGTGGGACACATGGCTACCCTGTTTAGGCACCATGTTAAGACTAGAGCTGTGCACAAATGGCCTCTTGAAATACTCCACCTAACTTGTCAGCTGAGAAATTAGGGCAGGAGGCCCCATGTCATGAACCATGATGGCATTGGCACCTATATCCGTAACACATATGTTACCCTGTAGGTTTTGGGGGGTGTAGAAAAACCAAAGACAGCATCTCCAAAGTTGTATCATTGAATCTTTTGAAGTCAAACCTATAGTATGGATGTACAAGAATTTAGTTAATGTCTGCAAATTATACGTACATGCCATGATCACAAACCCAAACACGAAGCAAGGAGGAGAGCATGTTCTCCAAAGACACTAGCAAATTCCCGAATTCACATTTGTGCTCTAAAAAAGATGATTTTTTTTTTATGTGCCTCTTTACACTTTACTCTATGGGGAGTGGGGAGTGTGCATTTTGGGTGGGCTCTTTTTGAAAATACAAGTTTTTCCTTTTTGAAATGTGCACTTTTCCCATTGGACCAAAATGAGAAAAGTGCACAAACAAACATGGGAAACAAGGTAAGAAGAGACTCAAACTGGTGTTCAGAGAATCTGGGCAATTGGGAAGATCGCTTGTTCGCCCATCCCTAACCTATAGTTTGACATACATTTTATGGATGTAGGTGCCATGGTTCATGACATAAATGCTGAAGGAGGATGGAAAATGGCTTATTCTAACCTGATCATGATGTTGATCCAATTCCATTACCTCCCCGCCGCCGAAATCCAAGCTATGTCTTTCATGGCATCCAAACAGAAATTGCCATTAGTGGTGACTTTCCTACAGATGTCTATGGGAGAGTATTAACATCCCTGCAGCAAAATTTCTTCTAGGCCAAGGGAAGAGAGGAGGGGACATAGAGGATAAGTTGTGCTTAAGGGAGCAGAACACAGTTAATTTACTGTGCCTGAATACAACATATCTACCCCCAGAGCGTTACTGTATAGATAAAACTGTGAAAACGCATAGGCTGTACTTGAAAGGGATAAAATATAAATGTAAGTGTAAGAGACAGGATTTGGGAGTCATGCACTGCAATTGTTTGGGAGGAAGCTTAGGACCAACAATAGAGATTTGTACAATTCATTGCCATTTTATGTCATGGTAGGCATTTGTGGGCAAAGCAATTTCTAACTGGGGTGCACATAGGGAGTGAAGTGGCAGACAGTTTTTTTCTTATTTTTCTCCCAGTTGTTCTTTACTTCATTTTAAATCCCCTGTGTTGATTTCTATGGGGTAGGGAAATAACTGCACCAGGGACTGTTGGGGGGAACACAGAGTCTTCAGATCCAGTGGATCCAAGACTGCCTCTGCTCCCAGAATGCCCCATTTTTGTTCCTCGCACCAGCAGAAACAATGCCAGCAGCAGATCTATACCCACAGAGCTTTCCGCAGACATAACTGGGACCAACAGGTAGGACATCCCACCCACCACCCACCCTCACTGGCAGAGAGGCAATTCCACTTCCTCCAGCCAGCAGTTAGCTTAGAAAAGTGGATTTTACAGTCTTCTGTGAATGTTAGTTTTAAACTAAAAACAAGACACATTATGGACATAAGAAGAGCCTGGCTGGATCAGATCAAAGGTCCATCTAGTCCAGCATTCTGTTCACACAGCAGCCAACCAGCTGCCCATGGGAAACCCACAAGCAGCATGAGTGCAACAGCACCCTCCCACCCATGTTCCCCAGCAACTGGTGTACATAGCCATACTGCCTTTGACACTGGAGGTAGCATATAGCCATCAGGACTAGTCGCCATGGATAGCCTTCTCCTCCAGGAATTTGTCCAATCCCCTTTCAAAGCCACCCAAAGTGGCCATCACTACAATTTGTGGAAGCTAATTCCATAGTTTAACTATGCACATGCCCATTTAACATATTGGGCAGTATCCAACGCTGCCTTCATGCTAGTGGGAATAACTGTTAGTTCAACAGGAAGCTAGTGCTTGATAGTGCAACCAGAAACAAGCCTATACTAGCACTTCTGGAATGGGACAAGTCAGCGGAGCTCCACTGGCTTGTCCTGTTCCGGAAGCACTAGTTTGTGCTTGTTTCCAGCATTGTCCTATGAAATGCTAGCTTCCTGTTGCACTAGCTGTCTTTCCCACTAGCGCACTGTGATTGTCGCTAGTGGACTGCCAGAGTTGAATATTGCCCATTGTCTAGAAGCAAGGCTGTTTTACACTTTATCTCTTTGTTTTTAATTTTAAAAATTACCACTATTTTTAAATATTATTATAAACTCAGAGGAGCTTTAATAACGGTGTGCTTAGTCAATTTAAAGCACCGTTCCCCAATCTGGTGCCTTCTAGATGTTTTGGATTTCAACTCCCACCAGCCCTAGCCAGTATGGCCGATGGTCAGGAATTCTGTGAGTTGAAGTCCAAAACATCTGGGTGGAGAAGACTGGTTTAAAGTTTAATCTAAGCTGTAAAGATACAGGGCTCCTTCACATGGAGCTTTTATCCTGCTTGAGATTGCTCACTCATGGAAGTTTGCGGGTCCTTTTCGTGATGTCGCCAACCTCCAGGGCACATCCAGCGGTATTTCCTGGTTATTCCATCTCAAAAAGTTCCGGAACTAATGAACTATCTTTTAAAGTTGGAATGTTAGGTGATTAAAACAGCCACTAGATGGTGCTGTTTCATTGAGGTCTATGGAACCTTGAAATGAAACGCTTCCCCTCTCAGCAAAAATGTGGTCACTGCTGTAAACGTGGAAAGGCTCCACAACGGGAGGACTGCAGTTTTTTCTTTAATAAAGGCAGCCAAAGAAGAATTTTTAACAGTGGGTTCTACTCCCTACTTGTATTTTAAGTTTGGTAATAGCATTGTGTGTGTATGTATAATGACGTCCTGGACTGTCTTTGGTTTCTTGTTTAAAAATTGTTTTTGGATATATGTTGCCTGTGTGTGTGCTATCTGTTTATATGTTTTCATATAGATGGTTTTGCACTTTGCATAATGTATTTTTAATGTTTTTTACGTTTTTGTCAATCACTCAGAGAGCTTCAGCTATGGGGCGGTATAGAAATATAATAAATGAAATGAAATAACAGTAATCAGTTCTGGTTTTTGTGCTGAGCAGGAAAATACCGATCCAAACATTCTGGCTTTGTTGACTTGCGGCTAATTTTCATTATAGACCCTTCAGGGAGCACTGTCACGGTATTTATGCAAAATGCATTTACCAGGGTTGGGGCACATGATAACGAATACAACGCAGTATCCACTGTGTTGAAAACATGATCTTGTGTCACACAGAACTGCAATTGCGGAAGAAGCGGGAGGAGCTGGGAAGGTGGCGTGTGTAGGGGAAATGGCCCTTTAAGTTTCCTTCTTCTTCTTCCTCTTCTTCCATCCATTAAGCTTATGTGCACCTTCAATAGTGCAAACAAAGGAGCGGAGATCTTTTAAAACATTAATTCACAGCTCCTCCTGCCCCACACAAAAAATCATGGAGGAGGAGAAAGGGGAAGGAAGAGAAGGCGGCTGTGCTGCTGCCGCCGGCTACCGTCCTCCCACCTCCCATGGGGTGAAGCCAGTGAGGAGAGCTCCCCCGTTCCCCTCCACCCAAAAGCAATTCCCGAAAGCCAACGCACCTCCCTCTCCCATGCTGGCTTTCCCAGGAGTAAGCACAGTTGAAGACGGGGCAATTTACCTCTGAGCAGACACGCACACTGGCGCATTTTCAGAGAGAGAGAGAGAGAGGCCCTTGGAGTGGCGTACAGGAATGAGGGAGGCGAGAACGCGACTGCAGGCTGATGGGCTTATGTCCTCCTCAAAGCTGCTGCTGCTGCTTTGCCAAGGCAAGCCGTGCTGAGCACAGCCACAGCAGCCTTCCTCACCCAGCACTTGGAGCAACAGGAGAGATATGTATTGTGCACAGATCCACAGATGTGTGCATTAGCAAATACTATAGAAAGAAAGAAAGAAAGAAAGAAAGAAAGAAAGAAAGAAAGAAAGAAAGAAAGAAAGTCCAATCTTGCTCCTGTTGCCTGAGGACGGCCATGCAGGATACTTCCTCCTTGCAGCACTGCTCCCCACAGCTTGCCACCCACTGAAGCCACTCCTCTCCCCCGACCCCGAACACAGCCACAGATTTAACACACATTGACATTTACACTGCAGAAAAAACGCAACAACATAGAAAAAAGTCGTGATATAACTGGTCTGAAGAAATCCAGGATATAATGGCAGAAATAACGTGAGGAGGTCCGTTTGGGGTGCGCGTCCTATGACATGCCAGTGAGCCAGGCATTACAGTGCCGGTAAAAATTAGTGCCGTGCCAAATCCTGCCCCCCATTTTCACGAACTTTTTCTCTCCCCGAGAAAGAGGCATTGTTTTTTCTGCCTCTTTTGCAGGGAGGGGGAGAATTTGGGAGAATTTTCTCCTTGGGGCGGGGGACAGGGTTTCCATATACCTTTTTTAAGTATAGGAACTTCTTTCAATTTTTTATTTTTTTAAAACACCCCCTGCACTTGCAGTTTTGCTGCCTCACCCCCCATGCTGAAAATGGAAGAATTGAGATTTTTGGCACAGTAAAAATACCTAGTGTAGAATCCCCTTGGTGTTCATCATCCCAATTTACAAAGCACATAGAAGTAGACCACTTGGAATTAATCAGACAGATAAAAAATACCAAAGACCCCATCTACAAAGTAGTGCATTTTAAAACCCTGTTAATTTCAGCAGGAGAGTTAAGCACATGCTTAAGGCTACAATCCTATTTAAATGCACTTGATTGGGAGTAAGTCCCACTGAACTCAATGGGGCTTATTTCTGAGCAGACATGTCTAGGATTGTACTTTCAGTCTCCCACATTGAAATAAATAGGACTACAATAATTGAATGAATTTGTATGTTCCCTTTTACTTAACTATGTTGTGTGCATTCCATGACTAGGGTGTTCATGATAACCTTACACATCCCATAGTGTTAACATAGTGTTAACAAGACATGGCTTGCATCACAGACGTTGCGAATGTTTCCCAGTCACATAAGCTAGTGGCCCAATCCATCTGGTTTACCACTATGCAGGAATCCAGTGAAAAGACCTCACCCTCTGACCTCAGCAAATTCATGGACGAAAGGGAAACTGCTGTTGTACAATTCCTCTCTGCCTCTGTAGTTCAACACCAGCTGTGAGTGTGTTGTTGATCATTTCATAGGAAGTTGTAATGGCTAAACCAATTTTTTTGGCCTCTAAAGGACCTATGAGAAGGGAGGGGGGTGATGTGTAATCTGCAGTTAAGTGAGTTAACTGGAAAATAATGAATCTTTCCAGGAGAATGTCCAGAATTTTCCTGTGATGGAGGAAGCTCATTTCTCCAAAGTCCTGCTCTACAGTCCAGCAAGGGCAAAACTTCTGCAATCACAACCAGCTTCGCCTAGATCACCTTCCCTGATGAATTTCTCACACACACACACTTTAAGTATTTATTTCTTTAAAATATGTATATACCATCCTTCATTATCAAATCACAGGGCAGAGTACAAAATGCATTAAAGACAATTAAAAACATTTAAAATAAAATAGAAAAAAACAAAGAAAATCTACCAAGCTAGGTATTAAAATAGGCAAATGCCTGGGTATACAGATAGGTTTTCCAGATGTACCTAAACACGGGCGAAGATGGTGCCTGACGCACTGCAGGGGAGAGAGAGTTCCAAATGCAGGGGGCCACAACAGAAAAGCTCCCCCCCCCCCGCTCGTTGATGTCAGAAGCAAGCAACAGACCAACCAAAGGCCCTGATCTGTGGATCTCTGTGAATTCGCAGGTTGATATGGAAGAAGGTGCTTCTTGGGTAGCCTAGTCCCAAGTTGTTTAGGGCCTCATATGTCAATAAAATCACCTTGAAACTGGCCCGGTTATATATTGGCAGCCAGTGCAGTTATCTGAGCAAAGGTGTGACAGGCTCATGGTAGGGTGCCTCACTCAGCAACCTAAGTGTTGAATTTTGCACTAGCTGCAGTTTCTGGACCACTCTCAAGGGAAGCCCCGCATAGAGCATGTTGCAGTAATCCAATCCAACTGCAGTAATCCAACCCTCATAGAATAGTAGGGTTGGAAGGGGCCTACAAGGCCATCGAGTCCAACCCCCTGCTCAATGCAAGAATCCAAGTCAGAGCATCCCTGACAGATGGCTGTCCAGCCTCGCTCGTCTTTAACGCCTCCAGTGTGGGAGAGCCCACCACCTCCCTAGGTCATTGGTTCCATTGTTGTATTGCTCTAACGGTCAGGACGTTTTTCCTGATGTCCAGCCGGAGTCTGTCTTCCCGTAACTTGAGCCCATTCTTCTGTGTCCTGCACTCTGGGCTGATCGAGAAGAGATCCTGGCCTTCCTCTCTGTGACAACCTTTCACATACTTGAAGAGCGCTATCATATCTCCCCTCAGTCTTCTCTTCTCAAGGCTAAACATGCCCAGTTCTTTCAGTCTCTCTTCATAGGGCTTTGTTTCCAGTCCCCTGATCATCTTTGTTGCCCTCCTCTGAACCCTCTCCAGTTTGTCTGCATCCTTCTTAAAGTGTGGTGCCCAGAACTGGACACAGTACTCCAGATGAGGCCTAACCAGTGCTGAGTAGAGGGGAACTAGTACTTCCTGGGATTTGGAAGCTATGCTTCTATGAATGCAGCCCAAAAGAGCATTTGCCCTTTTTGCAGTCACATCACATTGTTGGCTCATATTCAGCTTGTGATCGACAACAATTCCAAGATCCTTCTCGCCTGTAGTGTTGTTGAGCCACGTATTCCCCATCTTGTAACTGTGCATTTGGTTTCTTTTTTTTCCTAGGTGCAGAACTTGGCATTTATCCCTATTACATTTCATTCTGTTGTTTTCTGCCCAGCGCTCCAGTCTATCCAGATCACTTTGAATTTTGTTTCTGTCTTCCAAAGTATTAGCTGTCCCGCCCAATTTTGTGTCATCTGCAAATTTGATCAGCATTCCCTGCACCTCCTCCTCCAAGTCATTAATAAAAATGTTGAACAGCACTGGGCCCAGGACTGAGCCCTGCGGTACCCCACTCGTTACCTCTCCCCAGTTTGAGAAGGTCCCATTGATAAGCACTCTTTGAGTCCGATTCTGTAGCCAGCTGTGGATCCACCGGATCATTGTTTCATCTAGCCCACTTTGAGCTGGTTTGCTCATCAGCATATCATGGGGCACTTTGTTGAAAGCTTTGCTGAAGTCGAGGTGTATTATGTCTACAGCATTCCCACGGTCCACAAGGGAGGTTACTTGATCAAAACATGAGATCAGATTCGTCTGGCAGGACTTCTTCTTGACAAATCCATGTTGGCTTGGAGTAATCACTGCATTGTTTTCAAGGTGCTTCCAGATGGATTGCTTTATGATCTGCTCCAGAATTTTCCCAGGGATTGATGTCAGACTGACTGGCCTGTAGTTCCCAGGTTCCTCATTTTTACCCTTTTTGAAGACAGGGACAACGTTAGCCCTCCTCCAGTCATCTGGCACTTCCCCCGTCCTCCATGATTTCTCAAAGAGAATAGACAGCGGTTCTGAGAGTTCTTCTGCCAGTTCCTTTATTACTCTAGGATGCAGTTCATCTGGCCCTGGAGATTTGAACTCATTCCAAGTAATTAGGTGTTCCTTGACCATATGCCTATCGATCTCAAGCTGCAATCCTGCCCCTTCAGCCTGTACTTTGCCTTTGCCAAGGGGTCATAGACCTTCTTTTGGGAGAAGACTGAGCCAAAGTAGGAATTGAGCACCTCTGCCTTTTCTTTGTCATCTGTTATTGTTTTGCCGTCCTTATTTAATAGTTGAACCACCATTTCTTTCCTCTATCTTTTACTATGCACATAGCTGAAGAAAGCCTTTTTGTTGTTTTTAGCATCCCTCGCTAACCTCAGCTCGTTCTCACCTTTAGCCTTCCTGACGCCATCCCTGCAATTCTGTGCTACCTGCCTGTACTCTTCCTTTGTTATTTGGCCTTCTTTCCACTTCCTATACGTGTGTGTTTTTGTTTTCAGGTCATCTCTAAGCTTTTTGTGAAGCCACATTGGCTTCTTCTGTTGTCTTCTACCTTTTCTTCTTGTTGGAATGGTTTGTAATTGTGCCTTGAGAATTTCCTTTTTTAAAAGCTCCCACCCATCTTGGACTCCTTTTCTCGTTAGCGTCGCTTGCCATGGGACCTTACTGATCATAGTTCTGAGTTTATTAAAATCAGCTTTCCTAAAATCCAGGGTACACATCTGACTACACTTGGCTTTTGCTTCCCTTAGAACCAAGAACTCAAGTACAACATGGTCGCTTTCCCCCAGAGTTCCTGTAACTGCTACTTGATCCACTAAGTCATCTCTGTTGGTTAGGATCAAGTCAAGGATAGCCAATCCTCTAGTTCCTTCCTCTACTTTCTGTAGGAGGAAGTTATCCGCCACACAAGTCAGGAATTTCCTGGAGGGGCCATGTTTTGCAGAATTTGTCTCCCAACAAATATCGGGGAAATTGAAGTCCCCCATTACTACTACATCATGCTTCCTTAAAACATTGGCTATTTGCTTTTCAAAACTTTCATCCTCGTCTTCTGCTTGATTGGGTGGCTGGTAGTAGACTCCGACCACCAGGTTCCTTTTATTCTTTGCTCCATTTATTTTGATCCAGATGCTCTCGATGGGGCTACCAAGCTCCTCCTCCTGTATTTCTGTGCAGAGATATGTATTTTTCAGATACAGTGCAACCCCACCTCCCTTTCTGTTCCTCCTGTTCTTTTTGAACAGGAGGAACATCATTATCATCCCCATACAGGATAGGGGAAAAAATGTATTCAGTTTGCATTTTAATGTAAAATTAAAATTTTAATGCAAACTTACCTAATTCATGCTTCCTAAACCAATATGCAAACCAAAACACAGTTAGTCTTTGGTATTTGCAGTTCTCTGACTGTTGTGATTAGGGATGTTGGAGGAATCTATCCAGGGGTGGAGTTTGCCAAGTTTTCAGCAGCTTGGTCCCCCAGACTTTCGCTTACCCACAAGCTGGCCCAACTCGATCTGCATCAAGTTGGGCCAGCTTGTGGATTTTCTGCGGTTTTTTTCTTTCTTGGCAATAGAAAGTTGTACAAATTCCAGGCACAATTTGTGTAATTTGCACAAATTCCAGCTGTGATTTGGTTAATTTATGCAAATCGTACAAATTACGGTGGGAATTTGAGCAAATTAAGCAATTTTTTATTGACTACAGGGAAAAAACTTCAAAAACATTCCTGGATTTCAGTAGAAGCCTGCTGGAACAGCTCACAAATGCAAGCCAAGCCAGGTGAGCAGTGAGGATCCATCGGGCCCCAAAAGGGGCATATTTTCAACGGATGGACATCCCTAGTTGTGACAAGAAACGAGTACAAAAATGTGTACATTAGGAGAAAGTATGCACAATAAATGTGAATATTAGTGAAGATAGCATACAAAAATATATTAGGGAAAATTGCTTGCAGAAACACACGGAAAGATGCGTACAAATTCGTGCTGACTTTTTCTAAAACATTGCAAACTGATGTAGAAACGGGATGGAACCAACTTAAGACTGGAAAGAGGTGAAATTGGCAGAAACCAAAATAGACAGATTTGTCCATCTCTACCCCAGACATGCATTATGACCTTGGCGCACATCCCTAACAAAAAGAGGAATCTTGTGTGTTCTAGTGGGACACCCTGGAAGGCCATTGTGATCTTGAGGAGAATAGCAGTGGTATATTACAATAAGCCTTCTCCGTGTTTGCAGCTTTCTGCTTGAATCTCCCCTTTAACATGCTCTTTATTAGCCTCCGGCACCCGTGAGGGGATTTAGGGAATATGGCTAGGTATACTCTTTGGGCCAGAGTAGATAAGATAATCACTGTCAGCTGTGGTGTGTAACAACATCTTGCCAGTGATTCCTGGATACAACCTTGGGACTGTGCATTAGTTAAGGATCCAGCTAAGTGTGATTAGCATGTAGCCCAAAACACAGGTGTGATTGATATGTCATTATTTTATTTATTTATTTTATGCATTACATTTCTATACCACCCAATAGCCGGAGCTCTCTGGGCGGTTTACAAAGATCAAAAACATAAAAAATACAATATACAGAGATTAAAAACCATTTACATAAAAAACACATGAACAGACAATATACACAAAGAAACATATATCTAAAACAGCTTCAAACAAACAATCTCAAAAACAAACAACCATAACCATAAGACATCCCAGGATTGATTAAACACTTATCATGTACTGTTGAATGCCTGGGAGAAGAGAAAGGTCTTAACCTGGTGCCGAAAAGATAACAATGTTGGCGCCAGGCGGGCCTCAGTAGAGAGATCATTCCATAATTTGGGGGCCACCACCGAAAAGACGCTCTCCCTTCTTGCCGTCTTAGCTTCTCTCAGTGTAGGCAGCCAGAGGAGGGCCTTAGATGTTGAGTGTAGTATATGGGTAGGTTCGTGTCGGGAGAGGTGCTCCGTCAGGTATTGTGGTCCCAAGCCGTGTAAGGCTTTATAGGTTAAAACCAGCACCTTGAATCGGGCTCGGAAACTTACAGGCAGCCCGTGCAAGCGGGCCAGAGTTGGCCTTATATGTTCGGACCGTCTGGTCCCTGTTAGCAATCTGGCCACAGCATTTTGCACGAGCTGCAGTTTCCAAAGCATCTTCAAAGGCAGCCCCACGTAGAGTTAAGTAAGCATGAGTTAGCAAGTTACATTCTAGCCTATGGAAGAGTATAAAAACCCCAAGCGGCCCCCTCATGGTAAACCTCTCAAGGGCAGACAGCATGATGCTGCCCCGGTATGCTGGTCCGGGAGCACCGTCTGTACTGAGGAGTTCCTCGGAACTGAAGGGATGTAAGTTTCTCTGCTCGCCTTCCCCTTTCTTTTTGTTTTTTCTGTTCCACCTTCCCTCTCCCTCAGAATAAAGTTTCTTTCGGAAAGGAATAGCTAGCTCAGTTCAGTGCCTCGTCTGAATCTTAAATGAACCCTGGCAGGACATGTGTAAATGGCTGTCACATGTGATGGTTCTGACCCCATTCAGAAGCAAGGGAAGGACTATTAAAGAGTCCTGATCAAATTCCTGGGACAGGCCTTCCTCTGTTTGGCAGGGTGGGGTGGACAGAAGGATCAAACTTCAGCCCCACCTTGCCCCCATGACACTGAATGATCAGAGCTATCTCTGTTGATAAGAGCTTGTGTGCAGAAAACGTTCAAGCCAGGAAAGGGAAGAAGAAATGTATTATTTGTTTGTTTAAAATAAAAGTTAACTTCTTGGTTAAAAAAAAAACAAAAACAAATCAACTTTATTTTAAATGAGTTATATGCAGAACAATCCTATGAATATTTACTCAGAAGTAAGTCCCATTTAATTCAGTGGGGCTTACTCCCAAGTAGGTGTGCATAGGATTGCAGCCTTCAACTTTTTATCGAAAGTTTAATTTAACATTTAATGAGCCCAAACCTGGGCAAACAGCCTAAATCCCTGTTTCTGAAATATTCCCTATATTTTGATCTCCCTTCCCTAAAATTCAACAGCATATGTGAATTTTAGTACATTGTTCTTCCATTTTGTGCCACTAACATTTTAACTGAAACCAGCAAAGGATCAGTTCACTCCCTAATGCATCTAGGGGCACTACACATTTAGAAGCAGGCTTTGAGGTGCTCATCTCCAGCTGGATTACAATCGCATCCACGAATGGTTACGGAGAGAACGAAGTGTTGGTTGGGGCTGTACCAATAGAGTTGGCCCTACCATTATTCTTTCTTTTTTTCTTTCTTTGTCAACTTTCCAGGATATGCAGCCCCTTCAAGGCGTTTCACACATTTAAAAATCATCATAAAATAAATTATTATTATTATCAATAATAATAATAATAATAATAATAAAAAATACAAATTCACAATATGAACAAATGTCAAACAATTCAATCCAAAAGCCAGCAGTTCAGATAGCAGGAAATATTTAAAATTACAATTTCAAAGTACAGACCAGACTCATATTAATCCAGTAAAATCAGATGTAAACAACCAGCTCCTCCGTGTCTGTTTCAGAGCAATCAATGAGGGAACCAGGTATACTTCCCACAGAATTCCATGGACCTATGGCCTGGAATCCACCCAGAGAAGAGCCTTCGGTTTGGTGGCCCCCTTTCCATGGAACTCCCTGCCTCTGTAGGTCAAGCAGACGCCAATACTGTGTTGTTTCCGGCTTCTCCTGAAAACATCTTTATATCAGAAAGCCTTCCTTGACCGACCAGCCATGGTTTTTATTGTTATTCTGTTTTAAAAATAAGAATTTTTAATATGGAATTTTATTCTTTTATCTTATCTTTTATTGTTCACTGGTCTGGAATCTGTCTGGAATCTGTCTAGGTATAGAAATGTTGTAAATAAATAAATAAATGGGGGCTGTCACAGAAAAGGCCATGCTTCTTGTGACATTAGGCAGAGTGAGGTAGTATGCCTGTGTATACCTGTTGCTGGGGAATATGGGCAGGAAGGTTCTGTTGCACTCATGTCCTGCTTGTGGGTTTCCTGGGGGTAGCTGGTTGGCCACTGTGTGAACGGAATGCTGGACTAGATGGACCCTTGGGCTGTTCCAGTAGGGCTCTTCTGATGTTCTTATGAGGTGGCTGCCTCAGGCAAGAGATGCCCCACAACTGTGCCTCCTGAGCCTCCCCTGATCCAGCCGTTCTCCCTGAGCCTCCCAGGTGTTCCCATCTTTCGGAGCTAGCATCCAGGTGGCAGCAAAGTTTTCTTATTGCTAGCCTGGACTTGTTAGTCTCTAGTCACCTCCTTCCAACGCATCACAGATTGTGCCATTGCTGCAGTGGAGGTCACTGTCCTGTTGCCAGTGTTGAAATAAGATTCAAGTGCCACTCTGGTTGGCTTCTGTACAGATGAAGGGCAGGTGTCCATCTTGTCCTTTGCCTCAGACAACAAAAGTCTTGGGCCAGCCCTGTGCAGATCTGATCCTGGCTGGAGCCAGGGAGGTAAAGATGGTTGTACCTCTGAGAATTAATCAGTGCATATGTGTTATGATTTTTTGTTATGAATGTGCATCACTTTATACTTGCTTGTATATATGTGGGGCTCCACAAATAGAGGATATTATACACACACACACACACACACACACATATATACATATATACATACATACATACATACATATACACACACACACACAGTATGTGTGTGTGTGTGTGTGTGTGTATATATATATATATATATATATATATATATATATATATATATAAATAAACTGAATGCCAGTCCCAGGAAAAGATCTCTTGCACCTTTGCTGGGAGGACTGTCTGGTAGAACTTTGGCTGAGCAGACGTGTAAACTACTTGTAGATATGTTGGATCCTTATGTAGCTAACCAAGAAGCTTTATTTGTAGTGGCTGCTAAAAAGATTAGAGCAAAGGTCCTAAAAACTGTTGCTGTGAGACCTATAGCTCAGGGGGAGCTATAGGGGTTCAGCACATGGAGTGTTTATCCTGCTATTGAGATGGCTCTCTCTCGGAAGTTTGCAGGCTCTTTAGATGACGCTGTTACCCTCCAGGGTGTGTCCTGCCATTTTCCCCAACCTATCCTGTGTTTTCCCCAAACGCAAAAAATGTGGTATTTTTTCCAGCCCACGGAACAGGAGCTCCATGACCTCCCTGTGAAATTCTCCAATAGCGGAAGAAACTGCTGTGTCTGCCTGCTGTGGGCATTTCTTTTCAGTTGTTGGGGACGCGGTCAGGATGAGATTTGACAGGTGCGAGTGCAAGAATCACCTGCCGATTGCGTCTCCTGCCTCTGCATTTCTCAGTTGGAGGGAGAAGAGGGTAAAATGCCTCCCTGCAATGAAGGGAGACAGATAAGATCCCCCACCTCACCAAGCTCAGAATCAACGTCCGCTGTTGATTCAGAGCACCCGTTCAGTGGGGCTTACTCCCAAGTAAATGTACCTAAGGTTGCAGACTTACAGCACAATCTTACATCTATGCAGAAGTCATAGCTTTCCTGGGGGCTGCAAGGAAATATTACTGCACAAGTTAAGTGATGAAAACAAAACTCCCCACTCCCCCAGCTTCTTTGCACACATGCGAGGGAGAGAGACAGTCCCTCGATTCAAACCACATGTCTGCCATCTAAAGGAGCCCATCCTAATCCTGCAAAGAAACCAAAGGCAGAAAACCCCGGTAAGGATGCGGGTTTTTGCTTAATGTAGAGACACCCACAGGCTTAATGCATATACCCCCCACATGATACACATTTTAATCTCCCATGCTTTTAAAACTGAGTGAATAATTATTTAAAGCTTCTCATCTTGCTTCGTTGCTGCTGATCGATTGTTTTATTGATTGGTTCATTGTCCATTTGCTTTATCACTATTGAATTTGATTTTTATTACACTCTCATTGCACCCCACCCTGAGTCCCAGCAATATGGAAGCCCTCTGCATACATCCAACCTTGTCGTACACATGGGAATTTTGCTAGTGAACAGTAAGCATTGCTCTGTGTTACTTTCTCTGTTACCTGTCGAGACAGGTGACTACTAAGGAGGGGGCCTTTTCAGTGGTAGCACACCAGTGTGGAATGCCCTCCACAGAAAACTATGCTGTGGTCTTTTCAGCACCAGGTGAAGACCTTTTCATTCTCCTAGGCTTTTTAGTCCATTAAAAACTGGATCAGTGTGTTCCTTACAGCTTTCTGCTGCTGCTGGCTTTTACTTTGGTTTTATTCCCTTGTTTTAAACTTTCAAGGTTTTTATATTATGTCTTATCATGTTTTTGTATTTTATGGTTTTAACTTTTGTTTTGTCAACAACCCAGACAGCTTTAGCTATTGGGCGGTATAGAAATGTCAAAAATAAAAAAAAATACATAAGTAATACATTCCTATGCTTGTGCTTAATCCAAAAGACATACTTTATTCTCACTTAAGCATCCACTTGCACAGCGATCCTTAAGTTAACAGACCATCTTCCTGGTGATTTAAGCACCAAAGCTATGCAGTGTTAGTTATCCACACACACATGTGCGTCTGACTTACTGATGTTTTGGCACTTGGTTAAGACAGTTATCTGCTAGTCACAGGGGAGTGTTCATACCACAGCTAGAGGGGCCAAGGCAAACAAAGCCCCGGTAATCCAGAGGAAATCTGGACGCAAGCAAAACCAGAGCAAGGCACGTTTACAGAATTTCCTGACAGGCTTTGAGCTTGGAATTTTCATCAAGGGAAAAGGATCATGTTTTTCAAAAGGATGCGCAGACACTTCTGAGAAGTCAATGCCTTTGTTTATGTGTAATGCCGTGTGCTGGAGCCCTTCGTGATGAAATCGTTTTCCTGCTATTCAGACTGAATGACTTTCACTCATACTGCTGGTAATTTATGTTCTGGAATCTGACCCCATTTCAAATGCTTTACACAAAGGGACAACCTTCCTGGCAATATTTTAATGTTATCTATGTTGTTGTTGTTATTATTAATAATAATAAAAAATATGATTTCTTAGACGACTTTCTCAAAAGAGACACAAGCTGACTTTTGGATTAGGTTTGGGTCTGCCTACGAAATAGCTAGGCCTCCAGCCTTCCGTGAGCAGCTCCCTAGCCTTGTTTCAGAACAGAGTAGCCACTCTATTCGCCAAGTAAGAGGACAAAAGAGGACACATCTTTGCATTAAATTTGCATATGCTAATTTATCCATACAGACAAGCATTCGGAAATTATTCTTATAATTTAAATAGAAATAGGATACCTCTCGCCGTAGGAACTGACCAGCATGCTTGCTGCTCAGACTGCTGTGCGGGTGCTAACAGCGATGACTATCTTCAAGGCCCCTGTGCTCCCTTCTGATGGTTCTCGATCTTTAAATTGGGCTTGGACTGGACATCCCTCAAATAGAGGACTGCCCTCTGAAAGCCCTTCAAAAAGAGGGCTGTCTTCTGTAAAGTAGGACCCAAGGCCTACTTTCAGGGACTTCTGCAGTCAGCTCCTTTCACCTGACTGCTTGTTCCCCTCAAAGTCCAGCTTCCCTGTCTGCTTGTTATCTAGGGTGGCCATGTGTCCTACTTTACAGAGGGCAGTCCTCTATTTAAAAGGCTATCCAGTCCAAGTCCAGTTTAAATATCAAGAACCATAAGAAGGGAGAGCAAGGGACTTGAAATTGTCCAGCCAAAGTTTGCGCCGGACAGCAGAATGAGCAGGCCGACAGGAAGCATCCAGATCACCTAGTCACAATCTTCCCTGCAATGGTGAGATTTCTAAACTTACAACCATGCATATAAATGAGTATATGCAAATGTTATGCAGATTGGTGTCCTTTAGCCCTCTTTTGTGTGTGTGACGCATTTCCTCCTTTTGGGGAATCCGTAGGACATGTCGTTTTCCACGGTACAAATATAATTTATGTGTTTATTGCACTCAACAATACACAGGCAGTTACACCAGGCTCTGGCAATACATATTCTAAACAAGCCCATCGGCTCCCTGTCCACGCTAAGCAACGCCCTGTTCTTTGCCAACTACCTTTCATCAATGCTCACTCTCATCCCCCACCCCCACCCCGCCTTCCAAAACTCCCCCAAACCCATCACCTCTCTGCCAGGAATACTTGCATGAATCTGGCGGGTTTCCCCAATCTAGCTGTAGACCACAGGATCCAATGACCTTTCCGAATCAACACTTGTGTTTTGTCAGCTCTAAATTTAGGTTTCCCCCTGTCCTTAGAGTGCAAGCCAAGCTTTGATAGTTATATAAACAGCAGTTATTTCAAAGAGCATGTGTGTGTGTAAGTTACTGAGGTTGGAAAACATCACAATTAAATTTAGCATTTAGTTTTTTTAACATATAAATTTCTCTCCAGCGCAACAGCAGGTCACTACTTAAAATGCCTCCGCTTTCACAGGGAAACGGCCTGTGCTGTGAAACTATCAGTTGGAAGGTACATTCTTTCTTTAAAAAGCAGCTGAGCAACAGTCTGAGTCAATATAATTATAATACTTAGCACCTGGAGCTTTAGGATGTTCAAACTGCATACTCCTAGTAATCTTTACTTAGTTCTGTGAGGTACAGCTCTGTAAGATAGCCTGGCATTGTCAGGCCCCATAATAAAAAAGTATTTTAAAAAGAAGAAGAAAAAGAGAATTTTGTTTATTTTTTTAAGGGATGTATCAGCATCCATGCACTTGAGTGATACAGCTAGGGAGTACTCAGCTTCTAAGGGAATTGAAAGAGAATGAAAAATGCAAACATTGTAAAAAGAAACCTGACACTGCCATGAGGCTAACATTTGTATCCCTCCCCACTTGTGATTTCACAGTGGCATGCTATGGTCCATGGGGTCACGAAGAGTCGGACACGACTTAATGACTGAACAACAACAACAGCCCAACTTTCCCCAATCTGTCCCTCATCTTCAGCTGACATGGCTATTGGCCACACTGGCTGGGGGTCATGGGAGTTGTAGTCCAACACATCTGGTGGGCGCCAGGTTCAGGAAGGCTGCACAACCCAATCATTGCCTGCGTATTTGCAGTCTATACCCACATTCTACATGAGGGTGGGTGGAAGCTCCAGGAAGTTTTGGTGGAGATTGAAATGTTACCACAAAACACTCTAGGCATGAGCAAATGTTGGAAGGCCTCTGATTTACCAAGGAGGAGCTTTCCCCCTGACTCTTGCAGCAACCCAGACCCAGTGGAGGCTGGTGGCTCTGATGTCCCCTCCGGGTTTCAGTCAGGACTCTAAAGTTCTTTAAAACTCCTTTGTTGTTTTTATTAAGCCCTCTGTGCCAATCAGTGCTTAGTTTTAAAAACACACGCACCAACTTGGGGCACTTTTTATTATAAATGATAATAACTCTAAAGTTCTTTAGAGTTCTGACTGGTTCTGACCGAAACCCGGAGCGGATTCATCCACTGATATTGGAGCCATCAACCTCCACTGCCAAGATCATAAAAGCATAGGAACATAAGAACAGTTATGCTGGATGACACCCAAGTCCTGTCTAGTCCAACATCCTGTTTCTCACGGTGGCCAAACTGATGCCTCTGGGAAACCCACCAGCAGGACATGAGCTCAGTAGCACCTTCTTGCCCATGTTCCCCAGCAAATGGTGTACATAGGCATACTGCCTCTGATACTGGAGGTAATATATAACCATCGTGACTAGTGCCGATTGATAGCCTTATCCTCCATGAATTTGTCTACTTCCCCTTTAGAGCTAAGTTGGTGGCCACCACCGTATCTTGTGGCTGCAAATTCCATAGTTTAACTCTGCGCTGTGTGAAGGAGTCCTCCCTTTTATCTGTCTTGAATCACCCACCATTCAGCTTCATTGGATGACCGCAGTCTCTAGTATTATAACCGAGGGAGAAAAACTTCTCTCATCTGTTGGCTTTCTCCACACCATACATAATGTTGGACACCTCTATTATCTCCCACCTTATATGTCTTTTTTCCCACTAAACCAAAAAGCAATATATGACCTTGGTATCTGTCAAGAGCGCCCCTAGACCAGCTGCCAGCAACGGGCGCCCTAGGTGAACCATGCAATCAGCAGGGCAAACCCCAAGGGCAGATCTAGGCTGAGGTGTTTGGTAAACAGGGAAACATTTTGCCCTTATTTTCCGTTTAATGAAGGGATACCCCACACACACGCACACATCTTCGGAAGCAGAAATATTATCATTTATAATAAAAAGCGCCCCAAGTTGGTGCGTGTGTTTTTAAAACTACGCACTGATTGGCACAGAGGGCTTAATAAAAACAACAAAGGAGTTGAACACAGCCATCTGCTCAGTAAAGAACAGAAGTCCCATCTGCAACGCCTGAGGGAGGTCCCTGGAAGGGTCCTGGTTTACCACAAAACACAACAAGATGCCACCAGCCCCTAATCTCAGCCCTCCAAGGGCAAAGGAAGCGGCTGCCGTTGGGGAGCCTCTCGCTCCCTGCCTCCAACTGGGAACAGCAGCGGAGCAGGAGGACATCCCACATCGCCTGAGGGAGGGCCGGGTCCCAAAGGTGGGGGGGCAGCCTGACTCAGCCCCACCATCCCCAGTCGATCCCTTGCTCACCTCCATAGCCTCAGTCATCTTCCCTCTGCACATACACGGGAATTGAAATAAAGACATCTTAGTTCCCCCATCTTAGGAGGGGCCATAGCTCAGTGTGATAGAGCATATGCTTGGCATGCAGATGGTCCCAGGTTCGATCCCCATGTTCTCCAGGTAGGGTGAGGAAAGAATCCTGCCTGAAACCCTGGAGAGCTGCTGCCAGTCAGTGTTGACAATACTGGGCTAGATGGGCCAATGGTCTGACTCAATAAAGGCAGCTTCCCGTGTTCCAGTTTTGCAAAGATTGTTTTCCTTCCCCACAATCCTTCCAAGATGACAGGGCTTTAGGAACCATCACCAACTTCAGCTTCAAGACCTGATATAAGGCAGCCTCCCGTATAAGGCAGCTTCCTGTGTTCTTTGTTTTTTATTTTGTACTTTCCCCCTCAAATTTGGTGCCTGATGTAACTTGGCACCCTCGGCAACCGCCGACATGGATAGGGCACCACCAGTAGCTGCAACACGCAGAGGCATTGCTTGGCCTGGGCACATGGGGCCTGGCCTGAATCTACTTCACAAGGCCCCAGATCTATTCCAGTGGTGCCAATGTCCACTGGTGCCAATGGAAAGGCTTTTTCTCTCAGTTTAATTGCCAGGCAGGGGGCAATTAATTAATTTTCAAAGGGAATTGCAGCTGGGAAGGGAAGGTCTAACTCCCTCCTTCCCACATCCTACAACACCACCCCTCCAACAAATCTTCCCTGCATGGCAATTAAGCTTAATCTGGGTCAGGGTGCAAATTCATCGAAGTTTTTGTTTTACTTCAGGTTATCTGGATGATTAAATAATGGACTGGCTTAGATAAATCATAGTAATTGTTTCTAAACTTGCATACAAAGATACAAATTACATATGCAGATTTTACACTGATTTGTGTACCATGGGCCTGGGCCCCAAATCTTTTAAGTGCCTAACAACGCCATGTATCACAGTATCAGCATCATACATTAGGGGTGTACGGATGATTTACCCCATTCCACTAGGGCTGTCCGCTGCGGAGGGGAGGCGATCCGTCCCTCCCCACCCGGAATCCTCCCCGGCCAGCTCCACTCCGCTGGAAGCCCGCGGAGCCACCAGCCAGGGCCGCCTACAGCTGGACTTTCATCCACTGCTGGGCTGCGGCCGCAAATGGCGGCTGCCATAGTGGCCGCCATTTGTGTCCCTGTGGTAGCCGTGATAGGCTACATATATATTTACGTAGCCTATCACGGCAAAAGGCAGGAATGCAAATGGCGGCCGCTACGCCATTTGCGTCCCTGCCTTTTGCTGTGATAGGCTACATAAATATATACATAGCCTATCATGGCTACCGCAGGGACACAAATAGTGGCCGCTATGCCATTTGCATCCCTGCAGTAGCCGTGATAGGCTACGTATATATTTATGTAGCCTATCACGGCTACCACAGGGATGCAAATGGCGTCCCTGCGTTAGTGTCAGGAGCACCTTGGTGGCCTCTCTCAGTAGATTCCAATAGCCAACTCAAGACACAGACGAATAGGGATGGCAGAGAATTCTGCCACCGATCACGGTGAGGCTGAATGCCAGTGCATTCGGCCCCCCGAAATCTGTGGCAGAATGGCCTGCCACCCCCCCGCCCCCCTGCGGATCCCCCCCGGGACGAGACTTACCTGGGGCGGATCTTCCGGGCGGCGGCTGCAGCGGCTGGTCTTCTGACCAGCTGCCGCCACCGCCATTTACAGGGTTTTTTTTTTGTTTTTTACAGAGACGTGATAGGCTACGTAAGTTTTTACGTAGCCTACCTATGCCTTTTTTTTTTTTTTTACCCACACGTTTTAGGCTATGTAAAAACGTACGTAGCCTATCACGTCTCTGTAAAAAAAAAAAGCGTATGCAAATGGCGGCGGCTACAGCCGCCGCCATTTGCGTTCCTTAGTTTGGGCCGTCTTAGTCTACATAAATATTTACATAGACTAAGACGGTGAAAATAAGGGGAACGCAAATAGCCGTGGTTGTTGTCCCCCCCCCCAAGCCCTCCACGGCCGGAAATCAGGCTGCGGACGGCTCTGGCCTGGCTGGGCCTGGCCGGCTGCTCCGCGGAGCTGCCGCAGAGCACATCCAGCCACGGAGGATTCCGGGGGGGGGAGGAACGGAGCGCCTCCCCCCCGGTGAGGATTCCGGGGGGAGGGACGGAACGCCTCCCCCCCACCATAAACATAATCCGTGAACAGGTAAGTCACTTTCGTACATCCCTACAGACGAAAGGATTTCTTTTCAAAGCTTTAATCCTTTTACAACTTAATGACTCTTTCAGATGCTAATCACCAGCGACTAAAGCAAGGAGCAGCAGAGACGCCTAAGCTTCAAGTAGGCAGGTGATCCCCATTTGAAAGAGAGTCACTTGAAGACCCAGAACTTATGGGGTAGGGAGAGATCCTCCCTCTTTCCCTTGGGTCCATGGGAGGCAGCCGTTGCTTGCGCGCCAAACGGGCGCTATGCCTCCTTTCCGCGCCCCCCATCGCTCGTTGCTCTTTGTGTCTGCGTCGAGCATCTACGAAGCCCCCCTCCCACACTCCCTCACTGCCAGGGTCACTATCTATCTTAGGAATGCTGGCAAGAGGAATCTCTGCCAGGTGCTGAGCCTGTGAGGGATGAGCTGGCCCATCTCCCACGGACTGCTGTTCCTCCTCAGAAACCGAACTGTTCTGAGGCTCTCTGGGCTCAGTTTCCACCCTGAAAGTTAGTTGTGATAGGCTACGTAAATGCTTACGTAGCCTATCACGGCTAAAGTGGAATGGAAATGGTGGCTGCAGACCAGGGCAGCCATTTGCAGGGCAGCAGATGGCCGACAAAGGTAGGCTCCGTCCTGGGGGGATTCCATGGGGTGACTAGGGATGGCAGAGAATTCTGCCAGATTCCAGTGAGGCCGGATTCTTTAGAATCCGGGTCCCTGGAATCCGTGGCGGAATGGCCTCCTGCCCCCCATGGAATCCCCCCGGGACGGAACTTACCTGGGGCAGATGCAGCAGATGCAGCGGCGGTTCCAGCTGGGCTGCTGCGACCACCATTTGCGTCCTTGCAACTGTGATAGGCTATGTAAGTATTTACGTAGCCTATCACGGCTAACCCCCCCCAAAAAAAACAGCGTACGCAAATGGCGGCAGCTACAGCGTACGCAAATGGCGGCAGCTACAGCGGCCGCCATTTGCGTTCCCTGTTTTTCGCCGTAATAGCCTATGTAAATATTTACGTAGGCTAAAACGGCGAAAAATAGGGAACGCAAATGGCAGCCGCCATTTGCGTACGCTGTGTGTGTGTGTTTTTTTTTGCCTGCCGTGATAGGCTACGTAAATACTTACGTAGCCTATCACGGCAGCCTGGCTGGACACAAATGGCGGCCACTACGGCAGCCGCCATTTGCATCCGCAGCAGCCAGTCCGTGGCCAGAACTCCGGCTGCGGATGGCCCTGGCCGGCTGCTCCGTGGAGCTGCCGCAGAGCAGAGCTGGCCGGGCAGGATTCCGGGGGGGGAGGACCGGATCCCCTCCACCCCCGTCGAGGATTCCGGGGGGAGGGATGGAGCGCTTCCCCCCACCACCACGAATCAATCTGCAAAAAGGTAAGTGACTTTCGTACATCCCTAGGTGTGACAGGGGGGATTTCTCCATTCTGCCAGAGACTCCTGGAGTCCGTGGAGGAATTCTCTAATATCCCTATCATACATGTAAAATTATCATTGCACCACTCAAGCAGAACGAAGTGCATAATAGTTAACAAATTCCAAAGCAGAACGCCATCGATGCCTGTTCCCTGCGACCCCTGGCTCCTATTGTAGCGACTTCCGTATTTAGATGACAAGGAACTGGAAGTGAAAGTGCTAAGAACAATCTACACATTATCCTATGGCAGGTCTTTGCTCCACTCCAGATGAAGCCACGTCTGCTTCACAGATGGTTATCAGTCATCCCAAGGAGGAGGAAGAAAAGGTTTATCCCTTCCTTTTCTTGGTAGATATCCACACCCACCAAGCGCCCGTCAGCTCGTCAGCCAAGGGGCTTTTTGTCAGATGGAAGGTGACATTTTTCTAGCACCAAAAGACATTCCCTTCAGCCCATGTTCTATTAAAAGAGCCACATTCCATTAAAATAGACTAGGCTAGCTTTCCCCAAACTTGTGCTCTCTGGATGTGTTAGACAGCAACTCCCTCTGGGAATAATAGGAGTTAATGGTCCAACACATTTGGAGAGCATCAGGTTCAGGCAAGGCTGGTCTAGGCCTTGCAGATGCCCACATGATAACTGGGTGTGCTTAGTCAAATTGGTGCTGTCTCCAAGTTTGGAGAGCCCACAGGTATGGTTGGGCACCTGCTGAGGGCCCACATCCCGACAGCGCCTAGGGATGGGTGAATGAGTGACGTTCGAGATCCCCAGGATTCTCTGAACATCGTCTTCCCTCTTATCTCATGCCCAATTTCCATTCATGATTGCTGTTCACTCTGTGTGAACAGGAAACGTGCGCAAAGCAAGGAGCAATCAGATGTGAGATCTGCGCAAATCTCAAATTTATGCAAATTTCCTCCGTAGACTAAAGTGGGGCTGATTCAGTCTACTGAGGAAATTTGCACAAATTAGGAAATTTTCGCAAATCAAACTGGGAAACAGGAATGAGACAAAAGTGAGCAGATGTTCAACAATTTGGGAATATTTCTGTTGGACATGTGCTTGCACTCACATTTGGGGCTTTGAACAGGGCATGCTCCCATGTTTTGCGAGGAAGAACGAAACTCTCATTCATCCCTAACAGGGTCCAACTGACAAGGGCTCCCTGGACTTCCTCTTCCTCCTCACCATCACAACCTGCTTGTTCACCTGCGTCTCGCTCTGGCCCAGGCAATGATGGTGGTAAGGAGGAGGAGCAATAAATGCCACTGCCTCTTTGTTCACTGGCTCCCTGCCTGTCAAGCAAGGAAGTGGTAGCAATGATGAGAGAGAGGATGAGGAGCAAGAACCGCTGGTGAAAATGGCAGTGAGAAGGTTGAGTCACTGAGGGAGGGGGCCCGTTAAGGGTGACTTGGCCATGAGCCCTCCAAAACCTGGAGCTGGCACTGCTAAAAAGCAATAAAGCGATTATAAAAGCAGCCATTTAACCAGCAGTATAAACATCAGAACAACAATAAAACCAAAAGCATTAAAAGTGAAATTATTATCCATTAAAAGCTTAGCTCCAACTACACGAGTCTATATAGTATACTATACAAATACTATACTATGTTGTATGTGTATATATTATAGCACAACACAAGACAACACAACACAGCTTGCTGTGGTAGAGCGTTATGGGTTTTGCTATCAGATTCTGTGAAAAGGACTCTCAGTGTGGGATGCCTCGCAACAGTGGTTCTCGAACTTCTTTTTTCATGGACCAACTCAAGATTGCTGGATGGACTGCTTAACAACCTTTTAGTTCTACAAATCCAAGCAGATAAGTAACTCATATTTTAATTACATGTTTTTCTTCAGTGCAAACATCATTGTTAAAACCAGTATGAAAACCACCAGGGCTAGGGGCCTTTTAAGTGCTCATTTTTTAGGGATAAAATTAGTAGACGATACCAGCACCATATTATGACAATTATGAGCCTTCAGCCAGGGTGTTGTTTGCCTGTTCAACAATCCGACCCTTGTCAAAACAGCTTTGATCTCCATCATCAGAAAAAAATAAATCACGGGCAGGGTGAAGTGCAAATATTCTCAGTTGTTCTGCAACGTTTCCAAATGGAGCTTGTGGGCCACCAGTGCTTTGTAGACCACAGGGTGAAAACCTCTGCTGTATGGTAATACCTGACCAGAGTTTTGATGAAGGGGTGTTAATAGCCTGTGATATTTAGATGATGTGTCTCCATGGGAGCTGGATTTCTTCTTGATACAGAACCACCCTGATTGCAAGCTTCATGTTTTCTAAAGATATACCGTTTCCCCCTATTAGCTGCTTTCATATAAAGTGCATCAAAATAAAAAAATGAACATTTTTTGATAACAACCTGCTCTCCCGCCGCATGATTATTGCAAAAACTATTGCATTTCCAGCAAATATAAAGTCCATTTTACAGTGTCAACATGTCAAGGTCATTCATCTTCATCGATGTCTTCTTCTTTCAACAATGCACATTGGCATTGTTCAGTCGTTCAGTCGTGTCTGACTCTTCGTGACCCCATGGACCATAGCACGCCAGGCCTTCCTGTCCTCCGCTCTCTCCCGAAGCGTGCTCAAGTTCATATTCATTGCATCCGTGATGCTATCTAGCCATCTCATCCTCTGCCGTCCCCTTCTCCTTTTGCCTTCAATCTTGCCCAGCATCAGGGTCTTTTCCAGTGAGTACATTGGCATTACTTATGCATATTTTTAAAGGGGCAGGGGATACACAGACACACAAAGGAAAGGGCGAAGCAGAGAGAGATGTGGTGGTTGGGCCGGTATACCAGCAACCAATAGTTCCAAAGTTCTGACATTCTGAGACAGGTTCTCTGACAAGTCAGCTATTTGTGGTCACATATGAAACTAACCTCAGAACCAGCCCTTTGCTTTGAATCAGATCAAGGATTCTGAGAGCAGCACTTGGGAATTTGAGCAGAAGGAAGGAGATCATACTAGGAACATAAGAGGAAGGTGCCTTATCCCAAGTCAGATCATTGGTCCATCTAGCCCAGTATTGTCAACAGTGACTGGCAGCAGCTCTCCACGGTTTCAGGCAGAGGTTTCTCCCAGCCCTAACTGGAGATAGCAGGCATTGAACCTGGGACCTTCTGAATACAAAGCATGTGTTCTACCACTGTGCTACAACCTCTCCCTTCTTGCGGTTGGTTTGACACCCTCACCCAGAAATATGTGTTGTAGGTAGGAATGTCAGAGAAATCTGCAACGGAATGAAATGAGTTTGGATTTCTGTGAATCTGACCCCTGGATTCCGCAGCAGACCAGCTTTTCCTATGTCGCATGGATTCCGCAGACTTGCAGACTGGTTTTTGTTTTGTTTTTTACTTTCTGGCATTTTATGCAAATTTAATTGTACAAAAATACATCAAGTAAAAAAAACACCACCTGAAAATGTGCCTTTGCCTCATTGGCTAAAGGACGAAAATGCACATTTTAGGGGGATTTCCACATTTGGGGGGATCTGTGCATTTTTTGCAAATGAGAATTTGCGCAAATTTGGGAAATTGGAAAAAATCCGATTCTGAGTGAACGACAGAATGAAAGGCACCTGACAATCCACGAAAGAGATGGAACAGATTTTACAAAATCCATACTTAAATATTTGTGATTTAATCTTGTGCCCCTCTGTCATGAGTATTGGTGAATTGCCTGGAAGCTGTGTTTGTGGGCAATGTCCTCCAAAGGTGTGTTATGTACAAAGTGTGAAACTCAGGAAATGTATGGAAACTGTAGGAAGATTCCAGAACAGATTCTCTAAAACTGTGGTTCACAGAACCATTATGATTAGTCATCAAAGTGTTGTGTGTGGTGGTGGTGGTGGTGGTGGTGGTGATGGGGGTCGTATCCAGACTGGGTGAAGAGCCTTGCCCAGAAAAATCACAATTACCATTTTAAAACGTAAGAACATAAGAACAGCCATACTGGATCAGATCAAGGGTCCATCTTGTCCAGCATTCTGTTCACACAGTGGCCAACCCTAACCCATTAAATCCATTAAGGGAACAAGCATTTTGAATTAATGACAGCATTTTAGACAGTCTTTACGATTTTATAATTAGCTTGATAAGGCATCCTTTGTTTGAAAAAAGAGAACTAATAGCACGCTGACAACTTGGTAAGTGGAACTATGCAACACACCCTGTAATACTCAGAAATTCATTGCTGGGAATCTACTTCTTACCAACACTGTAACTGGAATTTTTAAAAGGACAAAAAACAATCAAGTGATTGCACTGGTCTTCAGAACTGTAAAGGGCAGAACTAGGTGAGGCACTGGCTATATTAGCAACCAACATGCACTTAAAAAAATGTAAATAGCCACTAAGGGGAGAAGCAGAATCAAGACCTCCACCACCACCCATGGACACATATATGACGAAGCAATCTTCTGCCTTAAATACTCTCTCATAAAAGATGCAGTACGGGTAAAATGAAATCTTTTACTGGGCCAATTTTGGTTGCTGCATGAAAAAGATGGGGAAGTCTGGACCGTGGGGTTCCCCAGCCTACTGGCAAGCTTATCATAGAATCATAGAATAGTAGGATTGGAAGGGGCCTACAAGGCCATCGAGTCCAACCCCCTGCTCAATGCAGGAATCCAGGTCAGAGCATCCCTGACAAATGGCTGTCCAGCCTCATCTTGAAGGCCTCCAGTGTGGGAGAGGCCACCACCTCCCCAGGTAATTGGTTCCATTGTCGTATTGCTCTTACAGTCAGGAAGTTTGTCCTGATGTTCAGCCGGAATCTGGCTTCCTGTCACTTGAGCCCATTATTCTGTGTCCTGCACTCTGGGATGATCAAGAAGAGATCCTGGCCTTCTTCTCTGTGACAACCTTTCAAGTACTTGAAGAGTGCTATCATATCTCCCCTCAGTCTTCTCTTCTCGAGGCTAAACATGCCCAGTTCTTTCAGTCTCTCTTCATAGGGCTTTGTTTCCCTAAAAGCTTCTTCTGCTTTTATCTCCAATAAGTGACCAGAGATAAAGGGGTATTTAAAGGCAATTAAACTTTAAATACCTTGCATAGAACTGAACTTTTGCAGGCATGAGAGTTGTTGTTCAGGCCTTACTCCTGGATAGACTTGCTTAGAACTGAACTGTGCTTTACAGGTGAGGCATGAAAGCTGTTGCGCTGGGGCTTACTCCTGAGCAGACTTGCTTAGAACTGAGATATGCTTTGTATGCTTGGTGGAAAAATGTCCATATTGGTAAGAATTATATCTGGCCCTGCCTACTTCGCTTTCTCTGTCCTTGGCCATGCCCTGTGCCCTTACCTCACCCACTCCTGGAATGTACACCCCCCCCCAGCCCTTCCCAAATTGGAATTTGGCACTTGGGCTGAAAAAGGCTCACCACCCATGCTGTGTGAGTATGCAAGCTTCCCTAATTAATAAGATTGGGATTAAATAAGATGGGAGGCATGGCATGATTCATAAATACTTCTAATAATTCTGCCTTGCCACATATATTTGCTGTGCAGCTTCTTCAATCTCTGCCCCAGAGAAGGAAAAGAAATGCAGAGTGAGAGGAAACAACCGTGGCAGCTGTCATATCCATGGCATTCAATTATATCCTGGCAGTAGAACCTGAGCAACTGGGAGGCATGAAATAGCAGGATACCACACCTAGCAGAAAACTATTAGCAAATGTGGTGATAACAGCTGTATCATGAGAGTTCTTCAGTTGGGCACATGCATACATTTGGAACTTGAATGAATCTGGACTTACTTTCTCATCTGGGGACACAAAGCTTTCCCCCCAAAGCATCTCTTGAGAGGCACCTGATTTTACGACTGGCCTCTCTTCCCCCCTCTTTGAAATCGTATCATGGCTTCATCGTTGCTTTGATCAGTTTCACCTTCCTCAACATTTCCTGACCAGCATTACTTGTAATTACAAGTAAGCAACCCCAAGAAATGAGCCTGCTACTTCAAGACAAAGCTCTTCGCAAGACAGCTCAATTTCTTTCTAAATCATAATAAAAACTTTGCAGAACATAAACCGCATGAGTGAATCTGACTTACAAGACCTCAGTTGTCATTAATAAAGATAAACTTGCCAGCTGAGCATATCTCCTTACATGTTTGTCATCCCCAGTAACGCTAAATAGATCAACAAATAGTCTTGCGGCACCTTAAAGACTAACAAATCCCTAGTACCAGGATGGTTGTGTTATCAGCAACAACTGCACTGTGAATAACCACTGTTAATAATGTGATTGTCATGTTATTTTATTTACTTAGGGAGCAATCCTATCGAGGTAGACATCAGCCACTGAACTCAGAGGCTGACGCCTATCCAATGCAGGGTGGCCGGAGCATGGAGGGGATCCTCACCTCCGCACTCTCCACCCACCTTGCATCCTGGGCTAGGTGTGCTTTTTTTGCGCATCTAGCCATGGCTTCAGGGAGGAGGAGGGAAGGGGCCTGACAGCCTGACAGGAAGCTGTCTAAAGTGGCTTCTGTGGTCTCCTCCCCGCCCCCCGGACCACCCTGTTTTTGGCCTCTCCACGCTCCATTTATGAGCATGGAGACAGCGGTGGTGCGGAAAGAACCACACCAGCTACAACAGGGAGGGGAGCGCAGTTTCCAGAAGCTGAAAAACCCTATGGGCATCTAGACAGTGTCTCGTGGCCATAGGATCGCTCTCTTACAAGACTGCTATGCCGCTCTACATCCAATTAAATTCCTGAGTGGTGAACAATAAAAAAGGAAGGGGGGAAAAGAACCAAAATACAGAATTAAAATCTTTAAAATCAACTTATGCCAATAAAGCTGTGGCTGGATGGTCAGGGAAGTCTAGCCTAAATAAAAGTGCCTTCAGCAAATGTCAGTGCCAGCCTGATATCAGCAGGCAGGGAGTTCTAGAGAGAGGGAGCCAATACACTGAAGGCTCTACTCTGAGAGGACTCTGGTCCATGCAGACCCACCAGGAGTGCCTCATCTGATGACCAGGCGGGCTGGTAAAGGCCTTTCTGCATTTAATTTCTGTCTGACCTCATGGTTTATAATGCCCCACCCCTGCCCGCACATCACCACCGTACGTACTCTCTATATACCCGAAACTCCTGATAACCCTTCATGCATCTGATGAAGTGGGCTATAGCCCATGAAAGCTGCTGCCAGAATAAAGTGTTCGCCTTTAAGGTCCCACAAGACTCTTTATTGTTTTTGCTGCAATAGACTCTGGAAATTGTATGTAAAGAGATTGTCAGGGTATTTGCTTAATTCTGTCAAGTTCTTAATCATTTCTAAAATGAAGGGCTCCAGGAACACACCTTGTCTAACCTGGACACCCTCCTCCCACTAGTCGTAAATATGTCGAAGCGTGCTGTAGTTACATGTGAGTGAGAGCAAGGCAGTTTGCCCATATTTAAAAGCACTTTGGGTTTTGTTTCCTTTCCCATCAGGGCCAGCTCCAAGGGGTCATTGTGTGTGTGTGTGTGTGTGGGGGGGGGGTGTTTTGGGGCAAGATATCCTCAGTGCCCCCCCCCCAGCCTGAATGGCTCCCTCTCCTCATCACTGCCACAAATGTCCATTTGCTTGCCTTCTCCCTCTGCACAACTGTAGAGAGGGAAAGTGCAAGGCAAATGCTTGGTGCTACTCCATCTCTTCACCGTTGTCACTCCTTGCCTGCTCGAGAGGGCAGGTGAATAGGCCCTGGAAAGCTGCTGCCAGGAAAAGCAGACAGTACTGGTTAGATGGACCATGTGACTGATTTAAGACAGCTCCCTATGTCCACATGTAGACATTCAGCTGAATGTTTGGAGACTGGGACCTGGGACAGCGGGCATAATCTTGCTCTCCACCCCGCACCCCCATGCATTTATCATGTCTGAGTAGGGGATAATGGACTCATTTCACACTAGGTCTATTACCCTGTAGTTAGGCATAATTAGAAAAGGAATTGGGAATAAAGCAGCCACTATCATACTGCCCTTATACAAATCTATGGTGCGACTACACTTGGAATACTGTGTACAATTCTGGTCACCACACCTAAAAAAAAGATATTGTAGAGCTGGAAAAAGTGCAGAAAAGGGCAACTAAACTTATCAAGTGGCTGGAGCAAGTCCCCTATGAGAAAAGATTACATCAGGGACTGTTTAGCTTGGGAAAAAAAGGAGGGTAAGGGGAGACATAATAGAGGTCTACAAAATTATGCATGGTGTGGAGAATGTGGGGAGACATTTTTCTCCCTCTCTCAAAATATTGTATGAACAGAATGCTGGACTAGATGAACCCTTGGTCTGATCCAGCATTACTCTTCTTATTTTGTTATGTTCTTTTTCAGCTCTTGTTGTTTTATTTAAAGCATTTTCACCCTGCTCCTAAGCCCGAAAGGCTCATGAAGTGCCTTAAATATAATCAATAAAAACAAGAAGGTTTTTTATCTGTCAGGGATGCTCTGACTTGGATTCCTGCACTGAGCAGGGGGTTGGACTGGATGGACTTGTAGGCCCCTTCCAACCCTACTATTCTATGACTCTATGATTCTTCCCGCAGGCTTATAGTCTAAAAAGATACAACACACAAGGAAAAAGGGATGGGGAGGGGGAAAAGACGCAAGTGGCCTTTCAGCGGAGCTAGTGGCATGGCTCTGCTTCCCATCTTGTCTCCCACTGCTCCAGCCTGTTAGTAAGCACTTGACTGGCACACAAGCACAGCGGTGTTCAAACGAACTTCTTTCATGTGTACAACTAATGCATAGAGGGGGACATGCCTGCTAGCCACAGTGACATTGGCATGCCCGTCCCCCAACCCACCCTAGATTTCCCAATGGGCAGGAAGAAGCCTATGTTTCCCTATGGGCATTCATGGTTTCCCAATGGGCAAGTACTGTCATTTGTTTTCGTATGCCCCCTCTACCAGCCAATCAGCATTCAAGGTAAATGCTGGACATTCTGTGGCGTCACTCCGATGGACCAGTCACTCGGGGCCGGCCTCCTCTCGGGACCTTTCCCCTGACCTCGCCGTCTGGGCCGGAGCGGGGGGCATCGAGCTCTCATCTCGCCACAACCCCCCCCCATCCTCCCCCACGAGGCGGCCTCTGCGCGGTGCTCACGCTCCCGAGGCCAGCGCGAATCTCCCCTGTGCTCTGCCTTGACTTCGCCCCTGGGGTGGCGAGGATCCCTGGAAATTCCGCCCGGAAGAAACCTTCCCACGTCCTCTTGGTTCAGAATCGAACTCCTCTGGATTCAGGCGGGGTTTCCAAACGCTGCCACGGGGTTGCGGTCGCAGTCTCCGCCGCCGGCCTCGCTCCTCCTCCCTGCTAAAAAGCGCTGAGCGCGCCTGCCCCGGAGACGAGAAGCCGCGCGCCGAAGCTCGCCGGGAGTCGCGGGCTGCCGGCCAGCTCGGGTCCACGGACGCTGGAAGCCTTCCCTGCCGCCCGCCAGATCCCGGCGCTCGATTGTCCTTTCCAGGTACGCGGGTCCGAGCCCTCCTTCTGAGGTCGTCGCGGCCCCCCTTTCCTCAGATCGGCTTTTTCTCGAGCTGCCCCATCCGTTTTTCGAGGCACTCAAGTCAACGGGCGCCGGGAAGCCTCTAGAGCAGAGGCTCCGAGGGGGTCTTGTGCAACAGCAAACTTTCCAGCTGCGGGGGTGGAGACTCCAACCGGACCTGTTTTTTTCTCTCTGGTTGAGCCCCCGAGAAATTTCTCTCTCTCACACACACACACACACGAGAAGCAAAGTAGAAAGAACCAAAGTAGAATGCCGCCTCCCGCAACTCGGTGCCCCAGAAATGTTTGGACTGCAATTCCCATCATCCCCGAAGATGAGCCCTGCTGGCTGGAGCTGATGGGAGGTCCCATCCAAAATATCGGGGTGGGGGGCAGGTTGGGGAAAACCGTTGCAATGCGACCATAGCAAGACGTGAGACTTGGAAGAACCGCTTAAGAGATGTTATTCTATTATTTATTTATTATTATTTATTATTGCATTTATATCCCGCCTTTATTCCTCTTGCAAGGAACCCAAGGCGGCTTACATTAGCCTCCTCCTCTCCATTTTATCCTCACAACAACAACCCTGCGAGGTAGGTTGGGCTGAGAGTGTGTGACTGGCCCAAAGTCACCCAGTGAGCTTCCATGGCCGAGTGGGGACTAGAACCCAGATCTCCCAGCTCCCAGTCCAACACTCTTGCCACTGCAGTATATAAGTATTATTAATAAATAAATGCACTTCCATGGGCTCACCTGAAATGCAGTGGTGACTGGTACCCATAGGGGCTGGTGGGGCAGAGGATACGGCAGATGCTCAATATTCTACTGAGATTGTGGGAGGAGTACAGGAGAAGACCAAGTGTAGCATTTGGAAGCAGCGGGACAAATGGACCTGGTTGTGGCGGCGGGGGGGGGGATCTCTCTGCCACAAGTTGGTGGCAGAGAGACAGGCAGGGGCTCACTGCCCCATTTGCCCCAAATATTGAGCCGCCTCTGCTGAAATGGGTCCCTGAGCTCCACAGTCCAAGTATCTTGAGAGAGGGTCAGGGCTGCACGTGTGCGTTTGCATATCTGTGACTGACTGTGCTTATCACTTGATGGCTGCAGTGAAGTGTGAGAACTAACAGAACTGGAAAGTATCTTGTTTGCAGAGTGACACTGGGGGAAACTGAAAAAGTTCTCTTTTGCCATGGTTAAATCAGTGATGGCTCGTTCACACCAGCAGGTCACCATCTGAGATTGCTGTAGGTATGAATCAACCAACAGTCTAACTACTGCCCCCCCCATCCAAATAACAGTGGATCTGGAATTGGAAGATGGGTCTTGATTATTATAATCTTGCAGGACATATATTTTTATATCCAATAGATAGTGTGTCAGGGTTAGACCAGCAGATCCAGATTTGAATTCCTGCTCAACTCAGAATTGCAGTTATACCCAAGGGCATGCTGCCATTTTCAGATGTGAAATGTACTGCCTTGGAGTCTCTCCCACACTTTTTTATGTTAAAAACGTTTTTGAACCGCACTCATTTTTGTATGGTAGATGTTACACCATTTCACATTCCTGAAGATGGCAACTTGCATATTATCATTTGAGACTGTGTGTTTGCAGCATTGCTATGTCTACGTTCTATTTGTCCTTGTTACATAGGATTTCTTGCAATTAATTGTATTGGATGTTACCACACTTGGTTGTAGTTTCAAGACATGAATGGTCCTATGTCATCTTGAGACCTTGTGCTTTCACTTGCCAGCCAGAGCAAGTTTAGTTTGGTGTACATGTACCTACATTTTTAGTATGTAAAACATATTCTTCTCCTGAGTTTCATTGGCTTTTTGCTACAATTGTGGATTCATTGATTCGTTTGGGAGAAATGTCTGAGACTTCTCTGTATGTGACACTAACAAACGCATTTGCGTCTCTCTCCCTCTCTCTCATGCTATTTGTGCTAAGTGTGCATGCATGGTATGACCGTAAGAGTGAATGCAGAACAGAAATGTCATGTACATTCTATAGTCTGATGATCCTGTGCATGTTTGCTTACAAGTAAACCCCGTTGAGTTCAGTGGAACACCCTTCCAAGTAATCCTATTTAAGATTAGAGCCATAGCCAATGTTTTCTACTTGTGTTTGCTTTACTTGATTTTTATGCAAGAAAGAGGGGTGTGGGGTTGTGCTGATCGTTATTCAGTTGGGAGAGTAAGCAAAGGAGAGGCGGCATTCTGGCCAATGCAGATCATATGTTTGCCAATGAAGCAATGTGTTCCCAAGGTGTATAGGGCAGCCTTCCCACAACCTGGTGCCCTCCAAGTGTGCTGGACTACAAATCCCATAATCTCCAGCCAGCATGGCCATACTAGGAGTTGTAGTCCAGCACATCTGGAGGGCACCAGCTACCAGGCTAGGGAAAGCAGGTATAGGAAGAGGTCTGGTATTTGGGTCCCATGCTGTTTAGGGCTTTAAAGGTTTTCCTGCTGATATGCCAAAGCCCTCGCTGTGCCAAAACCCGAACCAGACCTTTCAACAAATGCTGTGTGGAAAATGAAAGCCAGTGCTTGCAGTGTCTTGGATCTTGAGCCTTTTTGTATGTGGGATCATTCCAACTGTCCTGAATTCTGGAACTGGATAGGAGGTTTGTCAGGGGAAATGTGCCTCAACAGAGGATTTCTGCTATTCCACCGCCGCCGGCTTCAAAAATTCTAACCTGCTTCAGCACTTCTTCCAAGCAAACCCAGGAGGCAAAATCCAGAGATAAAAAGGCTGATGCTGTTGTTTTGAGAAGGGAAACCCACATTAGGACTAAGTTGTAGGACATTTTTCTGTCTAAACCTGCATCGGATTGCGCTCTTAGTTGTCTTCGAACAAAGACACATGGGTTGCAGGAGCAAAAGGTTTGGGATGGGAGTGATGGTGGGATTAAGGCAGAAGAGTTATAGAAGGAAAAAGAGAAATGAAACAGAAAGGAAGACTATACCCTTTTAGCTATATTTAGTTTTAGATTAATGTTAGTATGTGTCATTATTTCGGAAATTTGGAAGTGCAAATGGGAAACATTTTGATCCATAGTTTAAATCAACTTCTTTCTTTTTTGTGTGAAGGTTTAAAAAAATATTGGAGGGAGTAATCCTATGGCCATTAGTCAGCAGCTAGACAGCCATAGAATATGTGGGTTTCCAGGAACCAACCTCAGAGCCCACGCTCTGAGATCGGTTCCTGGAGAACTAACCTTCCCCTCTTCCACACTGCCTCACAGGCAGCGTGGAACTGCTCCGTGCTCGGAAGAGGAGTGCAGAGTGGCCAAAATGAGATGTTCCGGGGCAGAGAAGGCAGAAATGTTGGTACGGCACATCCTATGAAATCAGCTGTCTAGCAGCAAATGCAGGGCAGGAGAAATGCGGAGGGGACGATCCCCTCTGTGCTTCTCCTGCCCTGCATTGGATAGGTGGTCTCCTCCAAGTTCGGAAGCAGCCGCCTATCCCTATTGGATTGTGTCCTAAATTGCTTATTTAAATCATGCCACCCAGCTTTAAAAGGATCTGTGCATAATCCTCTAAAATAAACATCAAGTTAAAATAAAGACCAAGTAAGCCTCTCTCTTTTTTTAAGTGTACATTTATGGGAATTCTGGAGTACAGTTTGAGAAAGGAAGCACTTCGCATCTTACATCCCTTCCCCATAATTCTTTGGTAACATTTGGAACTTGGAAAACTGTAGAGCCATTGTTCTGGAGATGCCATTAGTGACACATTAAGAGATATATCCCTCCCTTGAGAGGCATGACTGTCAACATTGCCGACTTTGCTATCACCACCAAAGTAAACAACAGATTATTTTTAATTATTATTATTTTTTAAGTGCTATTTCAGACCAGTCCTTGTGACAATTCCGACGGCAAGGCTGCTGCTGCTCACATGGCTCTGAATCGTTGCTTTGCTTTCTCCACCTCACCGGGAAGGCTGCAAACAGCCAAATCTGGATCTCTCCTGAAGTTAGTGACAAAAGTTCCATTGGCATCAGTGAAGTCGTCTTGATGTTCACTGTCATTATTATATGGATTTATGTAGGGGATGGGGAGGAATCTTTTGCACACAGAACCTGGAGGAGAGGCTGATCTGGCCATGGTCATGCCATAGTTATGTTCCATTTGGACTACTGTAACACACTCTACATGGGGCTGCCTTTGAAAACTGTTCGGAAATTACAACTGGCCCAGAATGATGGGGCCAGACTGTTACCTGGGGCTGGTTGCAGGGAGCCCATGACTCCTTTGTTGCAGCAGATTCACTGGCTACCAGTCTGTTTCTGGACACAATTCAAAGTGGGCCAGGCTACATGAAGCTAGGCCTTCTCCCATATGAACCTGCCCGGGAGAAGCCCTTCTCTCAGTATTGCTGCCATTGGAGGCACATCTGGTGGGGGTTTGCCTGGGATCAAACCCGGGACCTTCTGCCTGCAAAGTGTATGCTGTGCCACTAAACTACAGTCTCTGTACAGCAGGGGTGGGCAACACCCCCCCGCCACTGCAGCCCTCATTTCCCCTGGCACCTCCAATGAACTAGCCATATGTATATATAATGGGCAAGAGTAGTAAACAAGTCAAATGCAGCTTCAAAGCAAGCTAAGTGTGACCCGTTTAGCTCTATGGAGCTTAATGCACCCATTTTTTAAACACTGATTTGGGGGCATCCCATGGCTCCCTGCAGATTTCAGCCCGCAATGGGCATCCCGGGGGTGGGGGGGAAATGGCCCCAGGGGCCCTGCAGTCATGCAGCCCTAATGTACAGTGTAACATAAGCTACACAAGGTAGGATCCTGCCTCAAAGGACTCTTCAGAGAGCTTCGGCTATTGGGTGGTATAGAAATTAAATAAATAAATAAAATTCAATCTAAATTTCCACTGCAGAGGAAGAAAACTGAGGGATCTCTATAAATGAAAATGATTAACAGAGAAATTATTTGTGGCAGTTTTCCTCAACCTGTGTCCTCCAGACACACTGGACTATAAAGCCAATCATCCCCAGCCAGCATTAGCTAATTCCCTAATGTACCAGGTTGGGGAAGGCTGATCTGTGTGATTCCAGGAGACAATGGAGCAGGAGAGGAACACACCAGGAACGCATTTTTATCTATTTGTTGTTGTTGTTTAAGTTCCTATGGTTGTTAGCTGCTGTGTGCACCATTTTCTTGCAGGAAAGGTGGGGTATAAGTCAAATAAATAAATAAATAAATAATCAGGGCCTGATCCAGATGGAGTCTTCCCCCCTGACACACACACACACACACACACACACACACGGCCATCTGTCACCAGCTTCCCTGTGGGATGGATCCTGCTGTAAAATATGTTAATATTTTTATCGTGACTGTATTTTAAAAAAAATGGTGTGGCTTGTAAGCTTCCTTGGAAGGATACAAGGGGGGATAGAAATAATTGTAATAAGTAAATCATAACTGAATTCCGTATCTCTAAACAGAAGCAAAGAGAAGAAATGAGTTATAAAGCATAATGATAAACATCAGACTTTTTACAAGTGACCTCAGGTCAGAGTAGTGTGGAACGTGCACATTCTTGGCAACTGTATGTTATAAAGTCCCAAAGGATAACACATGATAGGGGTTGGAGGGAAACAGAACCCTGAGATTGGAAAGGGGCATTTTCCTTCAGGTGGCTTCGTCATGCTTAATACGTTCTGCTTCCATTCCATTCTTGCTTGCATTCTAGAACATGTCAGCAGAGTCCATATTAATACGAATCCCATATTATGTGGCTCTTGTTGACATAAACACTGGTAATAATGTGTGAGATGTGGCTGAGCACTTCGGGGTTAAGCTTACCAGCGCATGGTGCTATGCAACTTTTGAGCAGGTAAGCCAAAGGGGGTAATTGAAGAGCTGTAAGATTCCAGAGTCATTTGTTCAAGGACGGAATTGCCCATTGAATTAATCTTTCGATGGCCATGCTGCCAATTCAGTGGAAGAAATATGAGCAGTGAATCCAGAGAGATCAGTCAGTCTATTGACGTGCACGAACTTTGTGCGTGTAGCAAATGATGCCGTGTCCACAGATCCCTTTGATATGCCACAAAATGTTTATGTTGGTCTTCCCCAGCCTGGTATCCTCAAGAATATGTGTGTGACTACAGCTTCCATCATCCTTTACCATTGACCCTGCTGTGCTGATGGGAATTGTAGTCCAAAAACATCTGGAGGGATCCAGATTGGGAAAGGCTGGCATAAGTGCTTGAATTAAAGACAATGACATTTAAAAAATAAACCAACATCAATTGTTTGCACCCTAGTAGAGAAAGGTATCCTATCAATGGTCAGTGTTATTATTTGAGTTTTAATGTGAAAAAAACCCTTGCTGTCGCTAATCAAGGCAACGTTTTACATTTTCTACTGTAGGAAATTAGCTTTTCCTCCTGCTCGTTGGCGGTTGGATTATTTGTCTTTTTGCTTACTGAATGCAAGCCCCAGACTAGCCTGACAATGTCTTAATGTGATTTGCAGGCTCCAAGAAGGAAGATGATAAAAATGTTGTACAGCAGTCCTCCGAAACCTGCCAAGCCTTCGACGTCATCTGAATCGGAACTCGACTCCGTATTGTTGGAATCATCAACAGAAGAGGCTCAGCCAAGAGACAACATGAAAAAGGGAAACCACAGACACGACCCTGCCCTTGGAAGCTCTTCTTCAGAAGCCAACGGGGCAGGCCCTTGTGCCCCTGGGCAAAAGAAGCACAAGAGAAGAATAGGGGGGGAAATTGTCAAGGTCCTGTTTGGAAAGACACCTGGGAAACCTGGAGTAAAAGGCAAAGAGAAGGTTAAAGGAAGAGCACCAGATAAAAAAGAAAGCGAGCCCATTACAGGTACGGTGCAACCATACAGAAGGGTAGCATGTTCCCATATGAACCTGTCCATCAGATAAGATCCTCCTCCTACAAAAATCATAGATTCAGAGTTGGAGGGGGCCTTGTAGGCCAGGGGTGGGCAGAAGCTAGATCTCCAGGCCTTTTAGACTTCGACTCCCAGAAGGCCAATGGTCATGCTAGCAGATATTCATTCATTTATTACATTTCATTCATTTATTACATTTCTATGTCGTCCAATAGCCAAAGCTCTCTGGGCAGTTTACAAAGATTAAAAATCTTAAAAATGCAATAGTGTATATAATATAAAAACCATTTACATACAAACATATAAACAGACCACACACACACACACACACACACACAGGCATATCTAACAGTGTTAACAATCAACAATAAGAAATCCCAGGACCCGATTTAAAACCTTATCATATGCTGCCAAATGCTAAGAGTAGAGGAGGGTCCTAGCCTGGCACCGAAAAGATAACAATGTTAACGCCAGGCAGGCCTCACTGGGGACATTGTTCCATGATGGTGGGGGGCACCACTGAGAAGGCCCTCTTCCTTGTCGAAGTCCAAAACATCTGGCGGTCTGCTTTCTTCCCACCCCTTCCCATCTAGTCCAACCCTGTACTGTTTGCAGGAAACCTAAAGTTAGCTCACCCCCAGCAAATGGCTGTCCATCCTCTGCTCGACAGCCTCCAGCAAGGGAGAGTCCACCACTCCTCTAGGTTATTGGTACCATTGTCGAAGTGCTCCTACTATCAAAAAGTGCTTCCTAGTGTTCAACTGAAATCGACCTTCCTGTAAATCATTGGCCCGTTAGGGGAAAAAAAAAACCAAATTCACACTAGGTGGATACCTTTATTAGAAGGGTTGACAATATGCAGCCCAGGGTCTGCATGTTCCCCCTCCCCCTGTGGCCTGCCACCACCACTGGTTTGCTGCTGAAATTCAGTGGCAAACTGCTACTCAGAGTTAAAAGAGACAAAATTAGCTTGAGAACAAGCTAAATTTGTCCTTTTTAACCCTCCGTAGCAGTTTGGCAAACTGGTGACTTTTCTTGGCCACTGCTGAATTTGACAGTGCAGCAGTGACGGGGTGCAGCCCACATGGGAGGGGGAGTCTGGGGGTCAAAAGTGGTCCCCAGACCCCACAGGGTTGCCCACCCCTTAACGACTGAACAACAACAAAAACTGTCATGAAGAAGTGAGCAAGCTTCGAGTTCTCCACAACTCTTCCTCCGAGTGCATGTTAAGGTAAGTGGGGGGGGGGAGAAAGAGCTAGAGACATACCTGACTAACTGTTAGATCCTCTTCTGAGAGACCCTTCCATGTCTCTCTCAACCTTCTGACTGAGATGGATGGCTACAGGGGGCAGAGGGGCTTCTTTGTGCTGGCCCCTGGCTCTGGAATCCCTACCCTTTTCCTACTGCTGTCATTCACTATTTTTAGATGCCAGGCCGAGTCTGTCCTCCTGTTTGCTTGATGTTTTAATAAAATTTATGTTGTATTGTTTTACAGTATGCATACCGCTGCTTAACATACTACCGTTGTTGCTTATTGTGGGATTTTTACTGTTATTTTGGTTATTATTGCTACTTTAGACATTTTTAAAGTGGATGTGTGTGTGTGTACAAATACTCCTGACAAGAAACTCAAGGCTGCCACTGAAAATGGCATCCATGTGTCAGATTTCCCCCCTCTTCCCCAATGTCTAGTACAACTTACCCCAGTGTTCTGACATCATTACATGGTGTGTGTGCACACCATCAGCCACAGCTGAGAGGGGGCAGAAGAAATAGACAGTATTAATAATACCAGGGTAAGCTGCACACTTGTTTTTATGAAATGGGAATGGAGAAAATTCCCATTTTATGAAATGCGAATTGAAGTGGGGTTGCCATTTCTGGTTATTGCCCCAGGCTCCTTGTAATATGTAGTTTTGCTCTACAGTATTATGGTACTTGTGTAACTTAGTGCCTCGCTCCTCTTTGTAATTACATACAGGGTTTGTGCCTCTGAGATTTCTGGTTATCAGTGAAAAGAGCAGTGCGTGTATCGTCTTATGCTGTGCAAAACCACACTGTCTCCCCTCTCATGAGAAAGGGCAGGTGGAGGATCCTCCCATCAAGTGGTAAAAGGCCTATTTGCATCACTGAGGTCTCAATGAATCTGGTTTTAATGGTTTTTCGAGGCCGTTGCTTCCTAGTTATATTGGTGTCAAAACAGGAACCAAAAAAGGAAGCACCTGGTGGTGTGGTGTGGATGTTTCATTGCTGCACTACCACCCAGGTTGCGCCCACAGGGTTGTAGGTTCAAATCCACACCGTCCCCATGCTGGAGTCCAGCTGTCAGGAATGCCTTGGCGGCCTCCCCCAGTAGATCCCAATAGCCAACTCAAGACACAGACGAAAGGGAATTCTTTTCAAAGCTTTAATCCCATTACAGCTTAATGACTCTTTGTCAAAGCAGGAACCAAAAAAGGAAGCACCTGGTGGTGTGGTGTGGATGTTTCATTGCTGCACTACCACCCAGGTTGCGCCCACAGGGTTGTAGGTTCAAATCCACACCGTCCCCATGCTGGAGTCCAGCTGTCAGGAATGCCTTGGCGGCCTCCCCCAGTAGATCCCAATAGCCAACTCAAGACACAGACGAAAGGGAATTCTTTTCAAAGCTTTAATCCCATTACAGCTTAATGACTCTTTCAGACGCTAATCACCAGCGGCTAGAGCAAGGGACAGGAGCGTGGCCTAAGCTTCAGGCAAGCAGCTGATCCCCATTTGAAAGGGAGTCACTTGAAGACCCAGAACTTATGGGCTAGGGAGAGATCCTCCCTCTTTCCCTTGGGTCCACAGGAGGCGGCCGTTGCTTGCGCACCAAATGGGCGCTGCGCCCTCCATCGTTCGTCGCTCTTTGTGTCTGCGTCAAGCATCTAAGAAGCCCCCCTCCCACACTCCCTCACTGCCAGGGCACTATCTATCTTAGCAATGCTGGCAGGAGGAATCTCTGCCAGGTGCTGAGCCTATGAGGGACGAGCTGGCTCCACTCCCACGGATTGCTGTTCCTCCTCAGAATCCGAACTGCTCTGGGGCTCTCTGGGCTCAGTTTCCACCCTGACACCAGCAAAGGTCTGTACCAAGACTTGGTGTGGTGGATAGAATGTTGGATGTGGACCTGGGTTTGATGCCACATTCAGCCAGGTGGCTCTGGACCAGTCATGTACCGTCAGCTGGTGCAAATGGGCTAGAATTTGTGTCAGCACCTTGGATAGCTCCTTTCGAGTTCTGACCCGTTCAGAGCAAAATCCGGAGTGGTTTTAGTCCACCACCCCACTGACCGCCCCACTGACATCAGAGCCACCGGCCTCCACTGATTTGTGTTAGATGTTAATCATATGTCAGTCACAAGTCTACAGGGTACCATGATGTTCTTTGTTTGTTTTGCCAGCTGAAAAAATCAGAGAGCTCATTAAGGATCAAAACTTCCTCAAAGCCACTCAATATCTCCTTGTCATGGAGAAAGGATCTAATGGTGACTTGGGCAATGGAAGTGAAGAGGAAAAGGCAGAGGATCAGAGTGAAACTGAAGCTCTGTTTGGACTTTTGAAGCAAGAGGTCCTTGCCGTCCTGCGTTCATCAGTCGTCATAGCACCGTCTCAGCCAGCATTGCTTCAGGATGCAGTGAGAGCGATGGTGGAACTGGTGAAAGAGGACGAGAGATCTGCATCAGAAGAACAGGCGCTGGACAAGGCCCAAATCAGAAACTGGAAGGAGGAGTGGAGAAATACAGTCCAGGCGTCTGTAGCCGAGCGAATGAAAGAGCCTCCGTTTGTCAGCAACGAGGGCCTCTCTGCCACAGCTCAGAGCTTCCTGCACATGGGGAGGACTATGAAAGACGATCTGATCACGGTGGTGCAACATATTAAACCTCATTACCCGGAACATTTTCAAGTGTGCCGCACTTATGCCAAGTACTACCACCACTGCTTCGCTTCTCAGCTGGAGATGATTGCTCAGTTTGAACTGGGCAACAAGGACACTTATCTCCTCCTCACCTGGGCGGAGAACTTGTATCCAAAGTAAGTGGTGATTCGCCGTGCATCGGTGTATCGCTACAAGTCATGTCAGTCAGACACTTGTGGGTGTCCAAACAGAATGGCTCCCTCTTCTCGGTTTGGACTGGGATAGTCTCTGGGTTTGCATGATCACTGCTTCTTTAAGCCATGGTGGGTTGTGGCATGTGCCTGCTGTGCTTTTGAATATTCAAGCCGCAGCAGGCAGTCACCATGGGCTATCGTGTCATGCGAACCCAGTGAGGATGGCTTATGCAGGGGTTGTTTAACCCAGCCCATGGGTTATGCAAGGGTTGTTTAAACTTTGCATAAGCCAGCCTTGCCGGGTTTGCACAGCACGACAAACTATGGCGACTGCCTGCCATAGCTTAAAAATTCAAAAGGGCGTCCAGCATGCGCCACAGCCCACTGTGGTTTAAATAAGCCATGGTGAGCTGGAGCAGTCATGTAAACTGGCCCAGTATCTGCTCAGGTTCAGTTTTCCCCTCTCCCCCATCCCAGCGACGGCACCAAAATTCTGTATGGAGCAAACACATTGAAGTCAGACCACTGATGCATCTAGCTCACCATCGTCTGCATAACCAAGAGTAGAGAACCTGGTGCCCTTGAGATGCTTTGGACTACAACTCCCATCAGCCCCAGCCAGCATGGCCAGTGGTTGAGATTATGGGGATTGTAGTCCAAACATCTATAGGCACCCAGTTCCCTATCCATGGCCTAGACTAACTGGCAGTTGCTTTTCAGTGTTTTAGGCTGCAATCCTATTCCCACTTACCTGGGAGTAAGCTCCATTGAACTCAATGGGACTTACTTCTGAGGAGACATGTATAGGATTGCACTGTTAATTTATGAGTCTTTCTGAGCCCTACCTGGAGATATCAGGGATTGAACCTGGGACACTGGCATGCAAAACATGCACGCTTGCTTAGAGCTACTGCCCTTCCCATGCCTACATACTCTACATTTAAAATAAACTATGAAAATCATAATTTGCTTAATTATGTCCCATACACACCCTCTTGTTACTGAAACAACACCACAGAAAAGGGAGGGACAGGAGTCAAAAGGCAGTGCACAGTGTTTTGCATGTAGATCGGGGCTTTTTTGGCCTGCCTGTCCCACAGCAGCCCTCTGCCCCCTCCTCAAAAAGGCTGCTCCTGAAGGCTAAGGAACCACCAAAGCAGGATTCAACCGTGTGCAAAGGGTTGCAGTTGGAAAGCAGAATAAGCAACCCGCTGCCCCAGTAAGCAGAAGCACTTTCCGCTCAGCATGGGGCTATTTGGATCTCAGCCCCTTTTTTATTTTTGAGAAGTGGTTTGTGGCTGTGGGAGAGAGATTGACATATGTGAAGCAGCAGCACGTTTCTGGGAATTAGCTGAAGAGCTGAACATGACAGAGACCTCCCTTGCCACTTCAGATAGGGAAATCCCATATTTGAATGATCCCTCTTTAACAAACCAAACAAACACCCTTCGCATGGAAAGCAAGAATATCAAGGAGAAGGCATTGCTAGAATTTTTTTTTCCTGTTAGGCTAACTTTCCATGTGGAGGATTTTTTTTTAACAGGGGGATTACATATGGGCTTTCAAACATGTGATGCAACAGATTCCTGTTGTATTCACTCAAGCATTTTTTAAGGGCTTAAATATGAATTGTTGAGCTTTGAACTTAACTATGCGCCTCCCACTAAAATGAACCACATCAGTGAATCAGAAGATAGCCAGTGAAGTATTCACAGGGGGAAATCCAGGAAAGTGCAGATTTTTAAGCCTGATCGTGAAGCCTTCCCAAAAGCTTGAATTGGCATTCACATTACAGCAGGAGTGTTGAACCTCAAGCCTGAGGACCAGATCTGGCTTGCTTGGGGCCCTGATCCTGCTGGGTTCCCTAGAAGCCCCTTTCCCCCGGCCTGCCCCCTGATCACCACTGATCATGGGGCCCTTCTAATAGAAGGAAATGCCTCTCCTGAGGTTTAGTGACAGGCAGTAAGAATTGATATTTGGGGGGGGGGTTGCCACCAGCCCTTTTTCCTTTAATCACCCCCCGCCCCCTTGTATTTGGTCCCTCCGACCACTGGAATGTGGCCCCTGAGAGCTTTTCCAAACTTGAATTTAGCTCTCATGCTGAAAGAGGTTTAACACCCCTGCTTTACAGAGAAAGTGTAACCAAAGTAACTGTATACCAGTGGGAGGGGCCCTAGCCCAGGTGTAGAGCACCTGTTTTGCATGCAAAAGGTCCAGGTTCCACCCCAGGCATCTCCACTTAAACAGTTCAGGTAGCAGGTGATAAGAAGCAGGTGATAAGAAGCAGGTGATCTCTGCCACAAACCCTCTGGGGCTGCTGCCATAATACTGAGCTAGTTGGACAAATAGTCTGAGCTGGTGCAACCAGCTTTCTCTGTTCCATCCATCATAGCGGCTCTGTTATGCTCCTCCATATCTGAATTCTCTTGATGGTGATGAAAATGGTGGCTGTGCCAAGTTAAGCATGGCAAGTTAAGTTACTGGCAGGGGCGTGAGGGGCATGGCATGTTTTCCCATGTCTCAACAAAGATTTTGCCATACTTTGACGACTGTTTTGGCAAGCAGAACAATAGCAGGATTGGGGTATTCAAAAGCAAGCATTTATTCATTGACAATACAAAGACTGTCCTCCGTTCCCCTCTTGGCTTGAACTCCAGTGCACGATCAGATTTCTTGCCTGTTGCAAACAGTGGTTTCGTCTAACTGCCTTAAAAATTCCTTTTAGATTTCATTCCCACCGCTCTGATGCAGCTACTACACAAAACTCCAGACTTGAATTCCCACTTCAAGGACTTATGCCAGTATCAACTGTTTGTCCGAGGTTGTGAACAAGTCGGAAATGTGAAACGCTGGCTATAAGATTTGGGTGGTTTTCACACGGGATCCAAGTCTCTTTGCTTCCACATCTGCTTTCTGTTGGGGAGTTTTGGAAATCGGAATAAGAATTTGGCTACATGCACTTGGCCACTCTGAACCAAACTGTGATCTTTTTGGTCATTTCAGCGAAATCAAAAATCACCCCGTTTTAGTGAAAGAGCTGGACGAGACCAGTCTTGGAAGCCTTTTGTCATCCAGGCAGATCAAGCAGTTTGAAGCGACATACCAGACTAGCGAAGCAGTAAGAGTTCCTCTTTGTTCTTTATCTCATACCATTGCCATGTGCTCCTCTGTGTTCACCTAAGAGCTTATATAGTCCATCAAATGTGTGTTTCAGCAATTGGTTGTTTCCAACAGCATCATTCCGCGGGCGCAAATGACGCTGCACCGGCAGAAACCAAGCTATGAACTCTGCACAGGGGGGGAATCCAATTAAAGTTGCACCTGCGCGACAATTTGCATAGCTGGCACGGGTTTTAGATCGACAGAGTGGTCCACGCGTGCTTGTGCAAGCGCTTCCACAGCAGGAAAAGGCAGCAGAGCTCCACCAGCACAGCAGTTCCTTCCGCTAAGTGTAGGTTGGATTTAGGCCACGGGGAGCGACTTTCCACATTGCACAGAGTTCGTTCTAGCCTCAATACTACTGCAGTAGTGAGAGCTCTGTGCAAATTGGATGGAGGTGGGAGGAAGCATCATGCTTGATGGGGCTTTACCAGGCACTCCCAGACCAGGCTCAGTTTATTATTATTTATTATTGTTATCATATAACTATAATAAATAAATATAAATATTTATTTATTATAGTTATATCCCACCTTTTTTCCTCCAAGGAACATAAGGCAGCTTACATAATCATCCTCCTCTCCATTTTATCCTTACAAAGACCCTGTGAGGTAGGTTAGGCTGAGAGTCAGTGATTGGCCCAAAGCCACCCAGTGAGCTTCAGGGGCCGAGTGGGAACTAGAACCCAGATCTCCTGCATCCGCGTCCAACCACTACACCATACTGGTTTATATGAATAATAATATATTTCTGGGTTGGGGTGGTTGTTTTCCTGCGATTATTGCTGTTGCTGTTTTCTCCACTATTCTTATTGGCTGCACTTTGGTTTATACTTTCTTGCAATTTTATATTTTCATTCTTCTTTTTTAATTATTATTGTTTGATTTTATTGCCTCGGAAATTCTCAAACAAAAAGAAGCCTCATTATTCCACCTACTAACCACGGTTTGTTGTAAAGCAGCCTTCCCCAATCTGCTGCCCTCCAAATGTGGTGGAACTACCTCTCCCATCATTCTGTCCAGAATACCTATTGGCCATGCCAATTGGCAGTGATGGGAGTTGTAGTCCAACAAGGCACCAGGCTGGAGGAAGTCTGTTGTAAAGAGAGGATGCTTTTGATTAAGAGCATTCTGAGGTGCCCTTTAGACACTCTTCCAGTTACAGGGGAGATGCTTATTTGTGCGCGAGAAGGCATGAAAATGTTTGTAATGCATTTTTAAACATCAATGATGGGATTTTCTGCAAACATCTGATTCTCCATAAACAGCTCTCAAAAATTCTTGTGCAGGAGCCAGTGCAGATGTTTCTGATCTTGCGCAATCCCAACTGCTTCCCATTCCCATTGCTTGATCCTCCCCTCTCCCACCCCCTGACACATGCTTTTATTTGGCTATAAACATTATTGGTGCAAATGCATTATTTTAGGGGGTGAAACGTCAGTCCCAAGAACAAGAAATGAACACATAAGAGCAATGCATACTCAGAGGTAAGTCCCACCAAGTTCAACAGGGCTTAATTCTCCGTAAGTGTGCGTTGGATGAAGGCTGCAATCCAAAGCACATTTACTAGGAAGTAAACCTCCTTGAGTACAGTGGGGTTTACCTCTCAGTAAGCATATATAAGATTGCAGTGTAAAGTTAGTGCTGGGATGGTTTGCAATGATTATTTGATGTTGCCTGGTACGACATCACAGTATTGATCGATCTTGTCAGTATCGCCTATTCCAGGGATAGGGTACATGTGACCTTCCAGATGTTGTTGGACTACTACTCCCATAATCCCTCACCATTAGCTATCCAGGTAGAGCTGATGGGAGTTGCAGTCCAACAACATATGGAGGGCCACACATACACACGGGGTAGGGTCGTGGCTCAGTGGTAGAGCACATGCATTCCAAAGGTCACAGGTTTGATCCCTGCTATCTCCAGGTAGGGCTAAGAAAGAATCCTGCCTGAAACCCTGGAGAGCCGCTGCCAGTCAGTGTCAACAATGCTGGGCTAGATGGACCCAGGGTCTGGCTCAGTATAAGGCAGCCTCCAATATTCCTACTCTACCCTTGGTCTACTCTAGTCCCCACTCGGCCTATGAAGCTCATTGGGTGACTTTGGGCCAGTCATGGACTCTCAGCCTAACCTACCTCACAGGGTTGTTGTGAGGATGAAATGGGGAGGAGGATTGAGTAAGCCATCTTGTATTCCTCGCACGAAAAAGGTAGGCTATAAATATAATAAATACATAAAATAGTAAATCCTGAGCAGATAAAACTGTGCCTAAGTGTGATGTGATGCCTTAAGCTTCATAAAGTGGCTACCAGAGGATGTTCTATAAATAAGGCAGAGGGAAAAGGTCCCATCTTTGCTTAAGCCACCTGCCTAAGCACTGAAGGTAGCAGCATCTGGAGAAGAACCTCTGAAGCGAATCATACCAAATAGACAGTTTTATGTGAGAGCAGGCAACAGGAACATGGCATAGAGTTGGAAGGGACCTTGGAGGTCATCTGGTCCAGCCTCCTGCTCACCTGCAGTGCAGGATGCAGCTACAGCATCCCCAAGAGATGGCCGTCTAGCTTCTGCTTAGATACCTCCAGGGAAGGAGAGCCCACCATCTCCCAAGGCAATCTGTTGCATTGTTGTCCAGCTTGTATCGTTAGAATGTTTCCCCCTGATGCTACGGAGAGGCCATGGCTCAGAGGTAGGGCACATGCTTTGCATGCAGGAGAACTGAGGCGCAATCCCAAGCTCTCTCCTAGCAGGCAGGGCTTGGAAGGAATCCTGCCTGAAACCCTGGAGAGCCACAGCCAGTCAGTGTCAACGGTACTGGGCTCGACGGACCAGGGTCTGACTCCGTATAAGACTGCTTCCTATGCTGCTAGCCAAAATCTGTTTTTCCATCCACTGATTCCAGTCCTGCCTCCTGGAGCAACAGAGAACAAGTTCTGCTCTGTCTTCTGCAGATACTTGAAGACCACTTTCATGCCTCCCCTTAATCTTCTCTTCTCCAAGCTTAAATATGTGAGTGATACTTCCTGATGCTGAGTCAAGCCATTGATCCATCTAACCCGGTACTGCCTACTCTGACAGGCAGCAGCTCCCCAAGGACTCAGGTGGAGGTTTCCCTCCTCGTCTTCTGTCTGTTCTTTTAACTGAAGGTTGCACCTGAGATCTTCTGCACGCACAGCATGTGCTCTCCCGCGTCTGACCTCTCCGGAGGGGGCAACAGGAGAGGGGAGACTTGAACTGAACACTGGGGCCAGCACATGCTCTTCAGACCCCTTGGTTGGTCCTATGATTGCAGTGCAGTTATTGCTGATGTGCTGATCTACGTTTTGGGGTTTTCTCTGTATCTTATAAAGGATTCTGTTAAACGCTGGCTGGCCAAGTGCCTGGAAGTGGAAGTCACGAGGTGGACACAAGGGAAGGAACCAGAGAAACTGGATGGTCATTTTCACAGTGAACTATCAATAGATGCCATACAGGTAATGAAATATACTTTATACATATTCATATATATGTACATATGCACATACATGCATACACACACACTCTTTATATACTCTATATATACTTTATATGCTCTCTATTTATTTATATGTGTTACACAATCAGCTGTTTAAAATAAATGTTTCCCCTGTGCATAGGGAACTTATCTTAAAAGTACTTATCCCTGAAATGCATAATTACACCTTTAGTGGGCTAAAAAAGTAGTTAAGTGTTTGTTTTGTTGACCTATTTTTAAACTTTGGTACTTTCCCTTGGTGCTCAGTCCAAATGCAGGTAGGGCCGTGGCACTGGAGCGCTTTGGTTCAAATCTGGATCAAGATTATTTAAAGCTAATTCAAGCACATCCTGGAAGCATTAGAAAGTTCACAATCAAGAGATGTTGTTCCCTGAGAATTGAAAGCGGGGGGGGGGGGGGAACCAATCTAGGAAAAATAAATTCTGCAGGTTCTCCACAACTGGAATAAATTACACCACCCGTTCCAGTGTTTTGCTTGGGTTGTGTGTGTTTGTGTGGTGTGTGTGTGTTGCATGGTGTTTGTTTTTTATGTAGTGTTGTAGTCTGGGTGAATATTATGTCTGTGTGAGTGCGTTTCTCTGAATATCACCAGTTTGCATTTTGTGAAAAGGATATTTTGTTGTGTTTTGTGGGGGAAAATGTATTTTTCTTTTAATTCACAGACCTATTTACTTCTGCGTGCCTGAATTAGTTCCCGTAGTATTTAACAATCACTGCCTTATTTGGGGGTGGTCCTGTTTTGCTTCCAAACACTTGAGTTCGCTATTGGAGGGAATGATGATGATAGAATGATGAATCCTGGGATATTAGGAGCTACAGTGCTGATTCTTTGATGTTTTTGTGTTTTAGACTATCTACGGAGCACAAAAGCGTGCTGAAAATATCACACCAGACCTGGGCAAAGAAATGTCAGTCTTACTTTTGAAAGAGCTGTTGGCCTTTCTGCAAAGGTGGGATAGCAAATTGTTGCCGGAATGCATTTCATATCATAGCAATCTCTGATTCCAATGCAAAGTTACTAATCATTATTTCTCCTTTCCGTGGTCTCTCTAGCTACAAGAAGGAACTAGAAATTTTCATTAAGGAGAACAAACAACACCAATATTTTGTGGCAACAATAACTGCAAATATTAACAACTGCTTGAGTTTTCGGTAAGAACAGAATGATGTTATAATTTTCCAGTACATGTCCTGTGAAGTTCAAATAACATATGTACCTAAGCATGGTCCTTATATTGGGTTAGTCAGCATTAATCTAAGCCAAAATCCCATTTCTCCCACTGGCAAATGCTGCAACAATATGAAAGAACTAATAGATTCAGCCTGAGTGGGTTATTCTTCCTAGGAGGAACCAGGCAACACCCAGTGCTTCTGGCCTGAGGAGAGATTGGCCACAGGCTGAGGGAGCTCTGTAGAAAAGCCTTGGTTTAAATAAAACTTAAAAGTTTGATAGAAAGCAGCATCTGTTTGAGTCGATAAGATGCAGTCCACCAACTTTGAAACAAATGCTGGATGCCTTAGCAGACATATAAAAAAGAAGGCTTGACATCTGTAGAAAGGTTCATCCTCTAGAGGCCAAACCCACCAGGCAAAAACATTATTTACGTAGTGAAGGCAGCAGATCCTTTAAATTATTATTATTATTATTATTATTATTGATACAAATACTTACGAAAACTGCATTTGGCAAGCACCATCTTGAAAGAGGCATTCCCTCCCTTCTCTCACATATCAGATGGAATGCCTCTTCTGAGATGAAGTTTGGTATGATACATCATATGTGCATATTTAAAAACAAAGGAAGTATGGTTCTTGCTTTAGAAATATTATTTTTACCTCTTTGTAGATTAATATAGATCAATCCATTCGTCTACTTAAACTCACATGTTTAATTGGTTAACATTTCTTTAATCGGGTTGCATCCCTACTGCAAAGTAATACCAGCCGCCGCTTCTGCCCTGAATCATTCACTTAATGCTAGACATACGCAGTCGGCACTGTCCCACACCTCAGGTGTCACTTACCTGGCTATAACAAATTGTTGTTGTTGTTGTTCACTGCATGTTGTAAGCTGTGGCAAGCACAGAGATAGAGGTGGGGGCTGGCATTTTTAAAGAATTGTAGAACAAAACGATGGGCTTTTCCTTGTTGTTCCTTCAGGACCCATGCTGAAAAAAGCACAATGTCAGCACAGAATGATGTCAAAGAGAAAATTTTTACCACACTGAATAGCATTCAGAACCTTGGGCTTGACGTGCTCCTTCAAGGCTTGGTTCAGGAGCTGCAGGTAATCCTACAGATATGCTGCATGCTTATAGGTTTACTATATATCCAAGATGGTAAAATTGTGTCTCCCAGGAAAACGCTGCCCAGTCAGTTAAAGGAAGCGAATGGAGAGAAGTTTTTTTTAAAGTCACTAACCACCCTGGGCATATAACTGAAGAGCAGTATAAAAATACTTGTAATAAAAATACTTGCATGTACTGGAGGTTGGGCCCGAAGGGCAGTCTGGGGATTCTGCTTGTGTACCGTCCACCCCGCTGCACGACTGACTCCCTGGCCGAGGTGCTTGAGGTGGTCTCTGATGTGCGTGTACAGTCCCCTAACTTACTGGTGTTTGGGGACTTCAACGTACATTCGGAGGCCATCCTCACAGGAGCACCTCGGGACTTCATGAAGACCATGGCCTCCTGGGAGCTGCACCATATTCTAACTGGGCCCACCCATGTAGCCGGTCATGCACTAGACCTTGTGTTTGTTTCTGGAGAAGCAGGGAATGATCTGGAAGTCGGGGGTATATCCCCCACCCCCTTGTCATAGTCAGATCACTATCTGGTGACGTTGGACTTCTCGGTTCCACAACCCCTCCGCAGGGGTGGAGGACCCATTAAAATGGTCCGCCCCAGGCGTCTTATGGATCCAAATGGATTCCTGAACGCGCTTGGGGATTCTCTGGGGCATGCCAACGGCCACTCGGTCGAGACCCTGGTGGGTGGCTGGAATGCCGCAATCACTGGGGCATTAGATCGGGTGGCTCCGAAACGCCCTCTCCCCCTGAACAGGGCTCGGACTGCACCATGGTTCAATCCACGGTTACGAGCTCTGAAACAGGAGGTGAGATGGCTAGAGCGCCGGTGGCGGAAGTCTCGCTCCAAAGACGATCAGACACAGGCTAGAGCTGTTATCTTCAGCCTATCACGTGGCGGTGAAGGCAGCAAAAAAGGAATATTATGCTGCCTCCATCGCGTCTGCAGAGTGCTGCCCCAGGAGGCTGTTCCAAGTGGTCCGGAGCCTGGTCGGTCCTGTGGCTCCGGAACCACTGGAGCATTCTAAGGCCTCCTGTGAGGCTTTGGCAAGGCACTTTGCAGATAAAATTGATCAGATTAGGTGTGTTACTCTGCACACTGTGGATACAGTTAGTGAGCAAGAGGCGGCCTGTGGCAAACCGGTTTTGTGGGATCGGTTCCAGCTTCTTCCTCCTGATGAAGTGGACAAGGTGCTTTCATCTGTAAGGCCGACCACCTGCTTACTTGATCCTTGCCCATCTTGGCTCATTATGAGCTGCAGAGAGAAACTGGGTGAGGGGATCAAGGCGGTGGTGAACGCCTCCCTTGAGGAGGGAGTGATGCCATCAGCCCTCAAGGAGGCAGTGATAAGACCGCTCTTAAAGAAGCCCTCCTTGGATCCTCAAGTTCTGAACAACTTTCGCCCAGTCTCAAATCTGCCATTTTTGGGCAAGGTGATTGAGCGGGTGGTGGCAATGCAGTTGAAGGCACACTTGGAAGAAACTGATTATCTAGACCCATTTCAGTCGGGCTTCAGGCCTGGGCATGGGACAGAAACGGCCTTGGTCGCCTTGGTGGATGATATGAGGAGCGCTCTGGATAGGGGTGAATGCGCCTTCCTTGTTCTCCTCGACCTCTCAGCGGCTTTTGATACCGTTGACCACGGTATCCTCCTGGACCGCCTGGAGGGGTTGGGCATTGGAGACACTGTATTGCGGTGGTTCCGGTCCTTCCTCTCCGGCAGGTACCAGAGGGTAGCACTGGGAGAGGAGGTTTCGGACCTGTGGCCACTTACTTGTGGGGTGCCACAGGGTTCCATCCTCTCCCCGATGCTATTTAACATCTATGTGAAGCCACTGGGGGCTATCATCAGGAGGTTTGGGGTGCAGTGTCATCAATATGCGGATGACACGCAGCTCTACCTCTCATTCAAATCTTCACCAAGGTTGGCTGTAGAATTCCTGTCCAAATGTCTGGAGATGGTGAGTGGCTGGATGGGGAGGAATAAGCTGAAGCTGAACCCTGACAAGACCGAGGTACTTTTGGTGGGAGACAAGAGGAGGCTGGGGGATGTTGACCTGGTGTTGAATGGGGTACGGCTACCCTTGAAAGACCAGGTCCGCAGCCTGGGGGTCATTTTGGACTCCCAGCTGTCCATGGAGGCTCAGGTGTCAGCTGTGAGCCGGACAGCGCTGTATCAACTCCATCTGATACGGCGGCTGCGCCCCTTCCTTCCCGACCATCTGCTCCCATCGGTAGTACATGCTCTGGTCTCCTCTCGTTTAGACTACTGTAATGCGCTCTACGTGGGGTTACCCTTGAAGACGGTTCGGAAGCTGCAGCTGGTACAGAACGCGGCAGCTCGCCTGATTAAAGGCAGCTGCCGGCGAGATCACATCACTCCAGTGCTGAAGGAGTTGCACTGGTTACCAGTTGTTTTCCGGGCCAAATTCAAGGTGTTGGTTTTGACCTTTAAAACCCTATATGGTTCCGGCCCAGCCTATCTTAAGGAGCGCCTCCAGCAACACCAGACAGGCCGCTTAACAAGATCAGCCTCAGATGGCCTTCTCTCTGTCCCATCAGCCAGGACAGCTAGACTGGTGGGGACGAGGGAGAGGGCCTTCTCTGTGGTGGCCCCCACTCTGTGGAACTCCCTCCCTAGGGAACTCCGTCATGCCCCCTCTTTAATGAGCTTCCGTCGTGCATTAAAAACGTGGTTGTTCAGGCAGGCATTTGGGGTGGGTTAGGGTATTTTAAAAAAAAAAATTTATGGTAAAATTTTATTGTTTTAAATTGTTTTATGGTGGGTTGTACATCACCCAGAGTGGCTGGGTGACCAGTCAGACGGGCGATTAATAAATTTAATAAATAAATAAATAAATAAAAATGCATACAAAAGGTGCAACAGCCACCCACATCTTGTGATGGACTGAGCCTGGAAGAAGGATTGGTGGAATGGTGCTAGCATATTGTTTTTCCTCATTAATATGAATAATGTTAAATAGTGGCCTGTTTACACATAACGCTAAATCATAGTGTGGTTTGTTGAAATCTGGGTCTTTATTGTGTCTAAAGCCATCCCTAGAGAACAAACTATGGTTTCTTAACCAGCTATAAACCACAAATAGAAGCCATGGTTTCTTGTTGGCTTGAAAAGTGTAGCTTGTTTAAACCATGACTTGTCGTGATGTCTGAACCCAGAACCGTGGCTTATCCCTGGCTTGTTTGCACTGCTGTCTGCAAGAGCAGCTTGAAAATGAAACCATTCTGAAAGCTGGCAAAATGTGGGGGACAGAAACAAACCAGAAGTAGAGAAAGTAACAGTTTGCCTGCTCAATTCATGGCTAAACAACAAACCATGATTAACAGAAACCATGGCTTAGCATTATATGTGAATGCAGCCAGTATTTTGAAAAGACTTTCAGCTCCACTTTTATTTATTTATTTATATATATATATATATATATATATATATACACACACACACACACACACACAATAATAAAGTTCATCAAAAAGTCAATTTGCTTTCCAAAAGTTGAATGTTGTTGTTTTTAAACTTTCCTCAGCCCTTTTTTAAAAAGTTCACCCTGAAGAAATGGGTCTCTGCTGACATTATGGATGAAATTATAGCAGCCACCAGCCACCACATTTCTACATTCAGGGCTCTCAGAGACCCACTTCACCAGGTAAGCTGGCACAGGATACTGAAAAGGAAGGAGTTTACGCATTTCAAAGCCTGCTGCTAGGATTAGGCATGTCAGAGAAATCGATTTGGGGGGTGGAGTTCAACAGGTTTTCCTAGGTTCGCCCCCCCCCCCCGACTTTGATTTGTTCTTGCTGCAGTGCCCAACTTGATCTGCAGTGAGTCAGGCCAGTTCATGGATTTTCTGGTAATTTTGCACTTTTTTTCTGGAAGGTTCTGCAGTTTGTGCAAATTTCTGAGCAATTTATGCACATTTCTGGTCAATTCACACAGGTTTCCAGTCCATTTGCGCAAGTTACACGAATTACAGCCGGAGTTGTGTACTTCACGCAAATTCAGCTGTAATTTACGCAAATTTTAGAACCTTCTCCCCAGAACTGTTCCCAGAATTTGGGGAACAGCCCGCAGCTTGCCTCGGACACAAAGTGAGTCATACATGCCGTGGAACGCCGTTGAGCCAAAAAAGACCCAGGTTTCCCAGTGACAGTCTTCCCTAGCTAGACTTGCTCAGAGACAGCTCCATAAGCCTAAGGGTGAAGAAAGACAGTTGTTTATAAGAGAGTTTAAAATGGGTTGAGGAAGGCTTCACTTTCCAGAGTACATACACACTTCTCCTTTGTCTCCGTGTTGCATCTGCATGTTTTTGTAACATTACAAAGGCCTGCATAACCCATTTACCAGAGTGGCCCCACCAGAGGAATGCAATCCCTGAGAGCTTCTCTGAAATTGAATTTGGCCCTTGGGCAGAAAGAGGGTCAGCACCTCTGGTCTACACGGACTGGAAATCTATCTTCAGGGTTTCAGACAGGAATCTTTCCCTAGCTGGAGACTATAGGCATTGAACCTGGGAAGCCTGCATGCAGCGCATATGCTTGACCACTGAACTAAGTGTGCTCTGCCAAGGATCAAGCCATGTGGTTTTTTTAAAAATGTACCTACTGTACTTTTAAACCACCCAATCACTGAAGTTCTCTGGGCTGTGTGCAATGCATTATAGACAAGGCAGAAACATTAAAACAAATAAGAACAGTGCAGAATAAAACCAAGATCAATCCAGCTCGGTTCACCAGCTCGGTTCATTCTTTGCAAGAATCCCAGCAAGCGGGGTGGTAGTCCGTCGGAAATCTAGGGGGAACTCCTGAGTAGCTGCTTCTCCTATAGAGATCTAAAGGCCGCTGATGGGCCATGGGATTCTAGTTGCGGGAGGGGGTGGCAGTAGACAATTCAGACTGAAGTCAGCTCAGTCCCTTTAAATGCCATCAAGGCGACCTCATCCAAAACAGGTCAACCCCTCACCCCAAGATCCAAAGGCTTGCCAGTTCTGAGCACCTCTGCCTTGTATGGGCTGAGCTTCAGTGTCTTAGTCCTTGGCCAGTCATATGGAACAGCTTTCGCACAACCGGTATGACATAGCAAGGGAGGGAGCGTTGGGTTTCCTGGAGACAAAGGGCCACCGGACTAGATGTTTGGCAGAGACCCAGGCCTGAGAACATGGCCGGAAGGATGCTCCTTGGAGGGGAGAAATAGGAGGTGAGAGTGGCGCACTTACCTTCTCCCCTGCCTACCAGTTCCCCCCGGCATCCTCCTCCCTGTGGGCACTTCTCCCAGGTGCAGCCAACACACATCTGGAAACCTTGGCAGGGGAGATGTGGTAGGGCAGAAAAGGGTTACACACTCCCCCCCCCCCATGCTTCTCTCCTTTAGATCAGCCTTCCTACCACCACCTTTTTGATGTTTGGCAGTGATCCAGGATTCCCAGATCTAGGTCTTACTTACTTATTTCGTGATTTTTATCCCAATTTTCAGACAATTATTGTCTCCCAAAGTGGCTCACATCAATTAAAAAAAAGAGCCAGGCTTTGCTATCGGGCTTAGTAAACTAAAATGATAAGATGCACAAGGGAAGGGAAGGGAGGGAAAACGAAGAGGAGATCGGTTTTTCAAGGCCGGAACAAGGTGGAGAGCTGTAGGCAGGCATTTAAATGCACTTCGGGCCAGGCTGATTCCCCCGCCCCCTTGCTGGTGTTCTGGCTTGAATGAGGCTCAGTGGATGGGCCCAGAGCGTTCTTTCCCCTTGCTTCACACACTTCCACACCAGTGGGACTCTGCGTTTAACCTCTACTAGTAGAGGAGCAGGCACAGGCTAGTCTAGAACAATCACAAAGCTAGACACAAAAAGGGAAAAGAGGCTATGGAAGGACAAGACTCTCCAGTGGTGGTGACCTGCAAGGTGTGTGCAATGTTTGTTTTCTTGCCTGAGAACAACGTGGCCTACACCTGCAACAAGTGCAAGTTGATCACGCTGCTGGAGGAAAAAGTAAGTGGACTGGAGCGGCGACTGTCGACCCTCCGGGGAATAAGAGAACACGAAGAGTTCTTGGACAGAATGGGGGAACTACAGCAGCAAAGGGAAGACCAGAAGCTTGAAGAGCAACAGCAAGATGAGGCAGTGGGAAATGCTGAGGTGAAGAAAAATGGAGTAGAGGATACTCCTTGGAAAAGGGTGACAGTTAGGAGAAGAAGAACTAGACGCCACTCTGCACCAGTGGAAGCAGTGGAGCTGTGGAACCAATTCCAGGTACTTGTGGATGAGACTGGAGGACAGCCTGCAGAGGAAGAATCACAGGGGAACCTGCATGAGAGTGAGCAAGAGGCTGAAGGTCAGTCAAACAGAGGCGATGAAACCCAGGCCTACAAGAAGAAGAAGAGAAGAGTGGTAGTAGTGGGAGACTCCTTGCTGCGTGGGATCGAGACCCAAGTATGTCGCGAAGACCCATGGACTCGCCAGGTATGTTGTCTCCCGGGAGGACGGATTAGAGACGTGACTGAAAGGTTGCCTGCATTCATAAAGCCCACTGACAGGTATCCCTTTCTTCTCATCCATGTGGGAACAAATGATACCGCTAAGTGGAGCTACGAAGAAATCACGTCAGACTTTGAAGCTTTGGGAAGGAAACTCAAGAACTTTGGGGCCCAGATAGTTTTCTCATCCATCCTTCCAGTAGTTAGAAGTTAGAGGGATAGAACGAAAAATACTCCGGGTGAATGACTGGCTACGAAGGTGGTGCTGACGAGAGAGATTTGGATTCTGGGACCACGGGCTATACTTCCTGGAAGATGGGCTGTTGGCTAGGGATGGGTTGCACCTCACAAAGGATGGGAAGAATGTGTTTGGCCACAGCATGAAGAACTTCATTCAGGAGGGCTTTAAACTAAACATAAACTTTAAACATAGGCGCATGCACTGCAATGGAGAGAACAGCTCTGATAGCGCCCAATAATAGTCTTCAGACACATGTAGGAAGAAAGCCAGACTATGAAGCACATGGTCTTCGATGTCTGTATACTAATGCCCAGAGTATGGGAAACAAACAGAACGAACATGAACTCTTAATACAAGAGGGAAATTATGACCTGATAGGTATAACTGAGACTTGGTGGGATGACTCTCATGACTGGAATACAGCAATTGAAGGATATAACTTGTTCAAAAAGAACAGGAGGAACAGAAAGGGAGGTGGGGTTGCATTGTATGTGAAAAATACATATCTCTGCACAGAACTACAGGAGGATGAGCTTGGTAGCCCCATCGAGAGCATCTGGGTTGAAATAAATGGAGCAAAGAATAAAAGGAACCTGGTGGTCGGAGTCTACTACCGGCCACCCAATCAAGGAGAAGACAAGGATGAAACTTTTGAAAAGCAAATAGCTAATGTTTTAAGGAAGCATGATGTAGTAGTAATGGGGGACTTCAATTTCCCCGATATTTGTTGGGAGACAAATTCTGCAAAACATGGCCCCTCCAGGAAATTCCTGACTTGTGTGGCGGATAACTTCCTCCTACAGAAAGTAGAGGAAGGAACTAGAGGATTGGCTATCCTTGACTTGATCCTAACCAACAGAGATGACTTAGTGGATAAAGTAGCAGTTACAGGAACTCTGGGGGAAAGCGACCATGTTGTACTTGAGTTCTTGGTTCTAAGGAAAGCAAAAGCCGAGTGTAGTCAAACACGTACCCTGGATTTTAGGAAAGCTGATTTTCATAAACTCAGAACAATGATCAGTAAGGTCCCATGGCAAGCGATGCTAGCGAGAAAAGGAGTCCAAGATGGGTGGGAGCTTTTAAAAAAGGAAATTCTCAAGGCACAATCACAAGCAATTCCAACAAGAAGAAAAGGTGGAAGACAACAGAAGAAGCCAATGTGGCTTCACAAAAAGCTTAGGGATGACCTGAAAACAAAAAAGGACACATATAGGAAGTGGAAAGAAGGCCAAGTAACAAAGGAAGAGTACAGGCAGGTAGCACAGAATTGCAGGGATGGCGTCAGGAAGGCTTAAGCTGAGAATGAGCTGAGGTTAGCAAGGGATGTTAAAAACAACAAAAAGGCTTTCTTCAGCTACGTGCATAGTAAAAGGCAGAGGAAAGAAATGGTGGTTCAGCTATTAAATAAGGATGGCAAAATGATAACAGATGACAAAGAAAAGGCAGAGGTGCTCAATTCCTACTTTGGCTCAGTCTTCTCCCAAAAGAGGGTCTATGACCCCCCTGGCAAAGGCGAAGTACAGGCTGAAGGGGCAGGATTGCAGCTTGAGATCGACAGGCATATGGTCAAGGAACACCTCATTACTTGGAATGAGTTCAAATCTCCAGGGCCAGATGAACTGCATCCTAGAGTCATAAAGGAACTGGCAGAAGAACTCTCAGAACCAGTGTCTATTCTCTTTGAGAAATCATGGAGGACGGGGGAAGTGCCAGATGACTGGAGGAGGGCTAACGTTGTCCCTATCTTCAAAAAGGGTAAAAAGGAGGAACCTGGGAACTACAGACCAGTCAGTCTGACATCAATCCCTGGGAAAATTCTGGAGCAGATCATAAAGCAATCCATCTGGAAGCACCTTGACAACAATGCCGTGATTACTCGAAGCCAAGATGGATTTGTCAAAAACAAGTCCTGCCAGACAAATCTGATCTCATTTTTTGATCAAGTAACCTCCCTTGTAGACCGTGGGAATGCTGTAGACATCATATACCTCGACTTCAGCAAAGCTTTCGACAAAGTGCCCCGTGATATCCTGATGAGCAAACTAGCTCAAAGTGGGCTAGATGAAACAACGATCTGGTGGATCCACAGTTCGCTACAGAATCGGACTCAAAGAGTGCTTATCAATGGGACCTTCTCAAACTGGGGAGAGGTAACGAGTGGGGTACCACAGGGCTCAGTCCTGGGCCCAGTGCTCTTCAACATTTTTATGAATGACTTGGAGGAGGAGGTGCAGGGAATGCTGATCAAATTTGCAGATGACACAAAATGGGGAGGGATAGCTAATACTTTGGAAGACAGAAACAAAATTCAAAGTGATCTGGATAGACTGGAGTGCTGGGCAGAAAACAACAGAATGACATTTAATAGGGACAAATGCCAAGTTCTGCAGCTAGGAAAAAGAAACCAAATGCACAGTTACAAGATGGGGGATACGTGGCTCAACCACACTACAAGCGAGAAGGATCTTGGAATTGTTGTCGATCACAAGCTGAATATGAGCCAACAATGTGATGTGGCTGCAAAAAAGGCAAATGCTATTTTGGGCTGCATTCATAGAAGCATAGCTTCCAAATCCTGGGAAGTACTAGTTCCCCTCTACTCAGCACTGGTTAGGCCTCATCTGGAGTACTGTGTCCAGTTCTGGGCACCACACTTTAAGAAGGATGCAGACAAACTGGAGAGGGTTCAGAGGAGGGCAACAAAGATGATCAGAGGACTGGAAACAAAGCCCTATGAAGAGAGACTGAAAGAACTGGGCATGTTTAGCCTTGACAAGAGAAGACTGAGGGGAGATATGATAGCACTCTTCAAGTACTTGAAAGGTTGTCACAGAGAAGAAGGCCAGGTTCTCTTCTCAATCATCCCAGAGTGCAGGACACGGAATAATGGGCTCAAGTTACAGGAAGCCAGATTCCGGCTGAACATCAGGAAAAACTTCCTGACTGTAAGAGCAATACGACAGTGGAACCAATTATCTGGGGAGGTGGTGGGCTCTCCCACACTGGAGGCCTTCAAGACGAGGCTGGACAGCCATTTGTCAGGGATGCTCTGACTTGGATTCCTGCATTGAGCAGGGGGTTGGACTCGATGGCCTTGTAGGCCCCTTCCAACCCTACTATTCTATGATTCTGCAGTCCCAGGAGCAGCTGACTATTCTTTCTGGCAGGGAGGGGCTGCCCCTCCTGCAGCTGCTGCTCCTCTGGCCGATGGATGGGGGGGTGGCCTCCCCCTTGGCTTGATATCATTCCTGGGAATTGGGAGGTGCAGCCTCCGAGTGGCCCAAATTCCCCTGGCTGAGGACAGAAGCCAGAGCATGCTTCCCTTCTGCTCTCTGGTCCAAGGACAGTGTCTTCTGCTGAACATCTATTGTGCTCAAAGAAGAGAACTCCTCAGCATCCTTCCCTTGACCTGCAAGACCAGCTGAGCCCAGTTATCTTCCTCTTCCATCTATTGCTCTTGACCTTTCCATTTTCAAAAGTCCAAGGGCTGGACCGCATGTCTGTGAGTCCCCTTCCAGTGACATCACAACAGCCTTTTTTCTTTTCTTTTGGAAGCCTTCCACTCGGCATTTGTTCCAAAAAGGCAATGTAAACTCACAAGTGAAGGGCTGCTTGTTTGAATTTCCTACTTTTGTATTCTTCTTAAAATAATCCACTGGGCTAATGAAGTTACTCCTTTGAATGGACTGGTAAGCAGCAGGAATTGGCTCGCAGAGGAAGTTTATTGTTTTCATCGGATATTCCTCATCGTTCGAGACCATAATAATCCTAATCTTCCTATTTATTATGTTGAAGGCTTTCAAAACAAAGAGCTGCATAATAAGCAGGCCTCCTGCTACTGTTTCTGATCCTTCCTACTGCCAGCATACAGCCCCCAACAGATTACCCCCAAGGGAATGAATTCCTCAACAGAGGAAAGATTCCCCACCCCTGCTCCAAATCACCTCTCTGAAGGCCATAGAAACCAAGTTGGCTTAAGAAAAACCAGTTGGGTGTGCTAGGAAAGTCTTTGATTTGGCATTTTTATAACTCTGACAGTATGTGGTGTTGTTTTTTTCACCCCCCATTTCTTTTCTCGGAGGATTCACTGCTTGCTTCTTCTGTTACAGGCTATCATGGAGAAAATTCACCTCCATCTGGTCCGAGAATATATCACAAGGCTTCTGAGGAAGAAAGCCAGCTTGAGGACTCCAGAACTGCAAAACAACTTGTCTGAGCTTGTCCGAAAGAATGCCTCCATTTTGCACGATTTTTGCATAGAGAATGTAAGCCTGTTTGCTCGCCATGTGCTTTTCAGCCTCACATCTGAGCCCTCGACATTCTGCAGAGTGCATTTGTGTGTAACATCAGGGCACTAGGAAGCATTGGTGTGTCTAATGACCAATTTGACATGACCATGGACATGCCAAAGCTTGACACTTTTAAGTCCCATGGATTTGGGGGACTGACCATAGCTCAGTGGTAGAGCACATATTTCGTATGCCGAAAGTCTCAGGTTCTGTTCCCGGCATCTCCATTTAAAAGGATCGGGTACCAGATAATGGAAAAACCCTTTTCTGGCTGAGAGGCTGCCAGTCTGGGTAGACCGGAGTAGGCAGAAAGTATATCCCCAGATGTTTTGGACTTTGACTCCTAGCGTTCCTGACCATTAGCCATGCTGGCAGGGGCTTCTGGGAGTTGAAGTCTAAAACATCTGGAAAACTACCTTCTGCCCATCCTTTGTGTAGGTAATGCCACGCTGAGTGGACAAATCACTGTCTTGACATAAAGCGGCTTCCTATTTAATGTGAAAGTTTGACATAGCTTTTTAAAAGGTGGGTTTTATACAGGCATTAGTGACCTAGTGGCATCCAGTAGCCTGCTTCTCCTCAGGGACCTAGCGTGCAGGCTACAAAGTCTTCAAGCAAAGAAGCCTGAATGCATATGTGTGTCTATGGGTCCTACTGTGAATTTTTATCAGTGTTGGTAGTGGAGGAGATGGAAATTTTAAACTATCAACTAAAGACATTCCGGGACCTAATTAAAAATGTATTATATGCTGCCAAATGCCCGAGAGAAGAGGGCAGTTTTAACCTAGCACTGAAAGGATAACAAAGTTGGCGCCAGGCAGGCCTTGTCAGGGAGATCATTCCATAATTGGATGGAGAGCCAGTGTGGTGTAGTGGCAAGAGTGTTGGACTGGGAGCTGGGACATCCGGGTTCTAGTCTTGGCCATGGAAGCTCACTGGGTGACTTTGGGCCAGTCACACACTCTCAGCCCAACCTACTTCACAGGGTTGTTGTTGTGAAGATAAAATGGAGAGGAGGAGGATAATGTAAGCCGCCTTGGGTTCCTTGCAAGAGGAAAAAAGGCAGGATATAAATGCAATAATAAATTAAAAAAATAATAAATAAATAATTGGGGGGCCACCACCAATAAGGCCCTCTCCCTTGTTGCCACCCTCCAAGCCTCCCTCGGAGAAGGCACCTGGATGAGGGCCTTGGAAGATGGTTAAAGTCTGACCATTTCTCTACAATTAAGAGATATAAAAATTGGGTTTCTGCTGTGTAGAGTTTTCCCAAAGCTAATTACTGGGGTTGCTAAAAGTTGCTCCCTGGGAGTGGTATGAATGTACTTTGCACTGTTCTCTTGTGTTCTGTACATATTTTTCCTTCTGGCTTGCTGGGACATTCGTAAGGGTACATTCTCAATGGATAATGCCCATTGTGGTTTGAACTCACCCACTCTTGTTTTCCCTTGGAATTTCCCCCTTTGTTTCTGTATTTAGCTGTTAAAGTCTGTCGGGAAGAAGTAACCTAATTACAACGGAGCCAGAGCAATACCTCCATCTCCACAAATTTACAGCTTGAACTGTAAACAAGTTAAGCTGGAGTGGCCGAGTGTCAAATTTCTGTGTGCTTTTTATAGGGCACGGAAGCAAGAGACAAAAATCTGAACATAAGGGGGAAGAAACGTTTTGAGGGTGCGAGACATTGGGCACTGGGGGGAGAACTGAAAAGGGCATCATTCCCTATATGTCTGATGTTCAGGTTGTGAGTGCCGTTGCATATGTAGTCGAAACAGCACCAGGCACACACAAGAGGGAGGTATCAGCAGGCTTGGAGGAACCCCAAGATTTGCAGAAGTCCAAAAAATCTTTAGGAGAAAAAAAACCCTTAAAGGGGTTAGGGGTTAGCCCAATGAGTGCTAAGCACAGCGGAGGCTGGTGGCTGTGATGTTAGTGGGGTGGTGAATCCACTCCGACTTTCAGTCAGAACCAGTCACAATTCTAAAGGAACTATCCAAGGTAGAGTTTTGAGTGGTTCTGACTGAAACCCGGAGTGAATTCACTGCCCCGTTGACATTGGAGCCACCAGCCTCTCTGTCTAAGCATGCTGTGTAACACAGAATAATGACTGACTGGTGATGGAGATGGAAAACTGGGAAGAGGAGGGGTAATCCTGGACTGCAAGGTTGTTGCAGGTCCCACTTTTTATAAAATATTCCTGATCAGACTGAGCCAGGTCCTGGTTGACACATCAGGTTGATCGTTCTGCTGGCGCATTGTCTGGGAACCAAATGATGCCAGGGGCGTGGCCTCACCCTCTGACATCACTTAGCTGGGTGGGTGGGGGGTCATCTGCCTCCCCTAATTTAGCTCCCTACCCTGGGTTTAACTGGAGATGCCAGGGATTGAACTGGTGACCATCTGCATGCAAAGCACGTGCTGTACCCTAGGAATGCTTGAGGAATTCGATCTTTGCGAATTCTGATGTGAACTAACCTAGTCTGCTCCTCCTGAGCTGGTGCGCAGATGGGAACATAACTATCCTTAAGATTTGGCACTTCACCGAATGTTGCGATGAAGTTCTCAGCTCAAAAAATGCATCCCAATACGTTTCAGGATAAAATACATTTCGAAATGTACCCTTGGCATTAAAATGTATATGAATGCCTGCTTTGTGAGAAAATATGTTTAAAAACACGTGTCTAAACATACAATTTCATACCATTGTTTTTAAGACATTTCAACTTGATGCAAAAACAGGACGAACTGACTTGCAAATAGACACGGATCAGAAATGGACTGAGTTGTCCAGTCTTGGCTGTACTACTGAACCGTGAACTTTCCCCTAAAGCAGGCTTCCCCAACTGAGCACCCCCCCGATGTGTTGGACTACAACTCCCATCATCCCCAGCCAGCATAATAAAAAATGGGCCAGGGGGATTTAGGCCCAAATTACCCTCCACAACTAAGAAGCTGAATGGGTGACTTTGTGTATGTCATGAATCATGATGTCTCAGCCTAACCTGGTGGGGACTCTGCTTTCTGGGAAGGATTCTGCCCCTTTCTAGCCCTAGGATTCTATAGTTAGAGCATCCATCAAGGATACAGATGGGAGAATTTATAATTTTTCAGGAATCGGCACGAGGGATGATTTCATATGGCCTTTTTGTCCTGCTAGGGGTCCAATGCTACGTGGCTGAATTCTGCTCTCCCAAGCCTGGCTGAAATCATCAGGCTCCAAGATACAGATGCCATCATGGTGGAAGTCGGTGTACTTGCCAATAGATACCCTGATATCAGGTAAGGGGGAGCTCATGAAGTTACTTAATAAGTGTGAAGACACTGCTGGTTTCTCACTGGCTTTGAGGCAGCGCATCGCCATCTAGGTGGGGATGTCAGAGAAATCCGCAACGGATTCAAGTGAGTTTGGATGTCTATGAATCCAACCTGCGGATTCCTCAGTGGATCGGCTTTTTCCAAGTTGTGCAGATTCTGTGCACGTGCAGACCAGTGTTTTACCGGGGGGGGAGGGTTGCAGAAATGTGCACTTGTGCAAATGTGCATTTGCAAATAGGAAGACACTCTCGTACATCCCTAAAAAAAATATCCAATTTCATGGACAATGGATGGAAAGAAAGATGCCCAACAGTCCATAGAACACAGCTGGGACAGATTTAACAAAACCCATACATACCTACACCCATCCCATGCATTACACACCACAGTTTGGGTACACATTAGCAGTACAACCCAGCCAGGAATCTAGGCAGCAGCCAGATGTAATTGCTGATATGATCACATGCCTGTCATCTTTACACAGTCTAGAGCAGTGACAGAATATGCATTTTCCCCCACCTCACACTTGGTGTTTTCACAATCCCCCTTCTTGCACTGGAGCAGCAGAACAGGAAGACCCAGTCCAGTGACGATTAAATCAGTAGCCACATCTAGTTCTACTTGAATGAAAGAGCATTCCATACACAGTGTTTTGCTGGTGATTGTTGTTGTTGTTGTTGTTCAGTCGTGTCCGACTCTTCGTGACCCCATGGACCATAGCACGCCAGGCCTTCCTGTCCTCCACTCTCTCCCGGAGTGTGCTCAAGTTCATATTCATTGCATCGGTGATGCTATCTAGCCATCTCATCCTCTGTTGCTAGCACCCATGAGGACTAGTAGCAATCAAGATGGAGACCATCGGGTTGAGGATGATTGTACTCTAATTTAGAGTTGCTGGTGATTAGTACTCTAAATTAGAGTACAATCATCCTCAACCCGATGGTCTCCATCTTGATTGCTACTAGTCCTCATGGGTGCTAGCAACACTGGCACAGGAGCCAGAACTACTGTGATGACAAAATAGCAACTCTGAGCTCTCCAAGCAGGAAGTACCTGTTGAACGAGGTTCTTTCTGTTTCATTCATGTCCTGTACTAACTTTGCTGCTGGGAGAGATATGCAGAAGCACCCTTCAATACGTGTTTCTACTTTTAAATTTTTTATTTATTTAAAATTATTTTTAGGCCGCCGATCAAGGCAGAGTAGAGGATAAAAAAATACAAAGCAATGTAAAACAAATACAATGGAAAATCAGTAAATACAGATATTCAATAAAAATGCTATTTAAAAAAAAATAGATAACAGCGATAAAACCTGCAGCCCACAGACTGTGGAAAGGCCTGCAAAAATAGGTGGGTCTTCAGAGCCCTCCTGAAAACCTGCAAGGAAGGGGCGTGGCAAACTCCTACTTTCTTTGAACATCTGTTTGTTGTTGTTCAGTTGTTAAGTCATGTCCAACTCTTCGTGACCCCATGGACCATAGCACACCAGGCCTTCCTGGCCTCCGCTCTCTCTTGCAGTGTGCTCAAGTCCATATTCATTGCATCGGTGATGCTATCTAGCCATCTCATCCTCTGCCGTCTCCTTCTCCTTTTGCCTTCAATCTTTCCCAGCATCAGGGGCTTTTCCAGTGACTTTTCTCTTCGCATTAGGTGGCCAAAATATTTGAGCTTCAGTTTCAGTATCTGTCCTTCCAATGAGCAGTCAGGGTTGATTTCCTTTAGGATGGACTGATTTGACCTCCTTGCAGTCCAGGGGACTCGTAAGAGTCTTCTCCAGCACCACAGTTCGAAAGCATCAATTCTTCGGCGCTCAGCCTTCCTCAGAGTCCAGCTCTCACAGCCATACGTTGCTACTGGGAAAACCATAGCTTTGATTATACGGACCTTTGTCAGCAAGGTGATGTCTCTGCTTCTTACTATGCTGTCTAGGTTTGCCATAGCCAGTGTGGTGTCGTGGCCTAAGTGCTGGATTGGGACTCAGGAGATCCAGGTTCTAGTCTCCACTCAGCCATGAAGCTCACTGGGTGACTTTGGGCCAGTCACAGACTCTCAGACCAACCTACCTCACAGGGCTGTTGTTGTGAGGATAAAATAGAGAGGAGGATGAATATGTGCCCTGCCTTGGGTTCCTTGCAAGAGGAAAAAAGGTGGGATATAAATGTAATAGTAAATAACAGAATAAATATAAATCAAGAATAACAGTTTGGTGCAAGGCTGCGATTCCCCAGTTTGCTTCCTCTCACCTCGGCCTCGCCCACCTTGTCCTCTCTCGATGTTCCCATGTTATTTCTGACGCTCAGTGTTTTGTCTTTTACAGCAAGAAACATCTGTATGCCATCTTGTACATCAAGGGCAACTTAACCAGCAGCGATTACAAAAGCATCCTGAGCGTGCTGGACCTTGGTGTTGCTGCCGCACTCCCGCCCACAACGCTGTTCGCGCCAATCAAGGTGTCATAGACTCGTCCCATGAGCATGCCCCTTGCTGCTTGCTTCATTCTTCCCCCAAACAGATGGCTCCTGGCAGCCTTACCGGCTTTCCCTCGGGTCTGGTGCTGCTGCTGCTGAATGCCAGATTCTCCTGGACCTCTCAGCAGCTTTTGATACCATCAACCATGGCATCCTTCTGGATAGGTTGTCGCGAGTCAGAGGCACTGCACTGCAGTGGTTCCGCTCCTACTCGGATGGCCGATTCCAGAAGGTGGTGCTGGGGGATTATTGCTCTGTGCCATGGCAATTGTGCCATGGGGTTCCACAGGGCTCTATTTTATCCCCTATGCTGTTTAACATTTACATGAAACCGCTGGGGGTGGTTATCCAGAGGTGTGGGCTGAGGTGTCATCAATATGTGGACAACACCCAGCTTTACCTCTCTTTCTCATCAAACCCAGATGAGGCAGTAGCTGTTCTGAATCAGGGCCTGGGCACGGTAATGGACTAGATGAGCACCAATAAACTGAAACTCAATCCAGACAAGACAGAGGTACTGTTAGTGGGTGGTTTGTCTGCCCGGCTAGGTGATATTCAACCTGTTCTGGAGGGGGTTGCACTCCCCCTAAGAGATCACGTTCGTAGTTTGGGGGTGCTCTTGGATCCAGAACGGTCACTTGAGGCACAGGTGAACTCAGTGGCACGGAGCACTTTTTATCAGCTTAGGCTGGTATACCAACTACGCCCTTATCTGGACAGAGGTAGCCTAGCTACAGTTCTTCATGCTCTGATAACTTCTCGTCTGGATTACTGCAATGCGTTATATGTGGGGCTGCCTTTGAAAACGGTCCGGAAACTTCAGCTGGTCCACAATTGGGCAGCAAGACTGTTAACAGGGACTGGCCAATGAGCTCATATTACACCAGTACTTTTCCAGCTGCATTGGCTGCCAGTCCATTTCCAGGCCCGATTCGAAGTGCTGGTATTAACATTCAAAGCCCTTAACAGCTTGGGGCCTGGTTATCTGAAGGATCGCCTCCTCCCATGTGTGCCTGCCTGGACCTTAAGATCATCTTCAGAGGCTCTTCTCCATTAGCTGCTGCCAAAGGAAGTGAGGCGGGTGGCTACTAGGAGGAGGGCTTTCTCTGCTGTGGCACCCCGGCTGTGGAATGAGCTCCTTAGTGAGGTTCGCCTGGCACCTACATTGTATTCTTTCCAGTGCCAGGTGAAGCCCTTTTTATTTTCCCAGGCATTTTAGCATTTTAGCTATTTAGACTTTTAGCTTTGCTGTTTTAAATCTGTATTTTAAGTCCCTGCACTGCTGTTAGGTTTTATTCTGGTTTTATTCTGATTGTATTGTTTACTGTGGTTTTAATGTTTTATATATTTTGTATTGTTTTATTGTGTGCTCTTTGGTTTTAATTTTTGTGAACCGCCCAGAGAGCTTCAGCTCTTGGGTGGTATAGAAATGAAATGAAATGAAATGAATGAATGAATGAATGAATGAATAAATAAATAAATGCAAACAGCTGCCATTCGTGGGAACCTGAATTCAGCACCACCAGCCCTGCATCGCCAGACAGTCGTTTAGTTCAAAAACAAAGCCAACGAGGTTTTGCTTTTCAGCTGGTCCTGGTTGTGGGAAAGTGGTTTGTTCTTTAGGCCACAACAAGAAAGTTGGAGTGGAATGGAGCAAACGTGGCTCCTTGCCGTAAGCACAGGGTGAGGGTTCCAGCTGATACAATATCCTGTGAGGACTCCCAACATTTCCTTTGCTGACTTGGTTTTCCCATCCAGAGACTGGGGGCAAATCCCCTCCAAGCTACCTCACAGGGCGGTACTGGTAGGATGCTAAAAAGACACCTTTGTTTGCTCTTGTTTGTTAAAGCACCTAACAAGAAAAGTGTCACACTTTGCATGTGGTTTCTCTTTGGGCGGGGCGGAAGGGGGAAGAAAGTCCTTTGTTGATTTGGAGAAGAAAACACAAAGAGCATCCTGAAGGCAAAAAGTGCTTCATATGTGTGTAAAATTTTGAGCAGAAACTCTGAGGAGCATCTTCTATTGGTGGGAAGCCTTTCTGGACTCTAAATCAGGTGTTGGGCTTTGCCTCCCATTATGCCCAGCATGATGGGAGTTGTAGGCCAACACATCTGGAGGGTGCCAGCTTGGCAAAAGCTTGTTCTAGATATATGGCTGTATGAAAACCAAGTGCAAAATGTTTGTTTATACCCAGTCATAGAACCAGTTTTTACTCTGCAACTTCTTGACATCCAATATGATATAGATGAGAATTGGTGCAGTGTAGTGGTTAGAGTGCTGGAGGGCCTGGGTTCAAATTCCTGCTCAGCCACAAAATGCACCGGGAGACCCAGTCACTGTCTCCCAGCCTAACCTATCTCGCAGGGTTGTTGTGAGGAAATAAAAGGGATAATCTCATGTATACTGCCTTGAGCTCCTTAGAGGAAGAGCAGAATACAAATGTTAATAGTATTAATGTCTCTATTGTACATGTGAACACTCTGTATATATACTATGCTTTAATTTTGGCTTTTCAGTTGTCATATCCATGATTGTAATAATGTTTTGATATGCAGTGTTTTTCTAGTTCAGGCACATTTCTATAAAATATATATATGTTCTCATAAAGTGTGGTAAAGGTGTAACTGATTTACTGTCACCAGAGAGTGCTCTCTACCCCGACTCCTACTCACCCTGGTTAAAGGAACATGCTTTGGATGCAAAAGTTTGGATTTTATTTGTCCACAAATGGGAATAGATTGGATGCTCCAGATTCTGGAAGCAGGGCAATAGAAAACATTAGGGAGTTTGAATAGGAAGGCACATTTATTTTCTTGCCAGATCAGGACTGGCGTTACCATTAGAAAAAGTGAGGCAGCAAATTTACCCATTTTCACCAGTTGCAGGACTCATCTTGGAGACATTTTTCAGAGGCCTCTGCAGGCAATTTTTTAGAACTCAACCCCTGAAGAAGGCCCAAACATATGGTACAGGGCCAAAACATGTTGGGCTACTTCAAGGAATAAACTAATTTTTTTTCAGCAACTTGAGACATTGTCTCATTTTTCCATCAAGCAAATTTGGAATGCCAGAAATAGAACCATCTAGATTTTTCTAGACATTTAGATTTTTCTCAGCGGGACAATGAAATGTCTTGTTTTGCACAATTACAGGAAGTTAGACCATTGGTCTACCTAGCTTAGTACTGTGTACACCAGAGGTGGACAGAAGGTTGATCCAGATGTACTGGTAAGTCTTGTAGGCGGTTTGCAGTAGATTGACAAGTGTTTCTAACTCTCAATTATTTATCAATAGCAGCAACAAAATTACTTTCCCTTCCCCACCCTGCAACACACACACACACACACACACACACACACGTGTGTGTGTGTGTGGCTATATACATACACACCAGTGAAGACTGGTGGGTCCGATGTCAGCACGGCAGTGAATCCACTTCGAGTTTCACTCGGAATCAGTCAGAGCTCTAAAGGAACTAAGCAAGGTGCTCTGCGCCTTGGATAGCTCTTTCAGAGTTCTGACTGGTTCAGAACAAAACCTGGAGCGGATTCACCGCTGCACTGACATCTGAGCCACCAGCTTCCACTGAAATGAAAGCTTCATTTCACACACTGCTGAAATGAAGAAAGCCGTAACCAGGACTGGATGATGATGTGTAAGGACTCAGAATGCTCTCGTTCTTTTGCACCAGGCTCCAGCTGGTGGATCTCGGGGTTCTAGTAAAAACAAATTGATCCTGGATTCCTGAAGTGTGCTTATCCCTGATGTACACTGACTGGCAGGAGTTCTCCAGGTCTCAGGCAGAAATCTTTCCCAGCCCTACCTGGGGATGCTGGCAATTGAACCTGAGACCTTATGCTTGCAAAGCATGTGCTCTACGACTGAGCTACACCCCTTCCCCAGAGTTTTCACAGGGACATTGTGATAAAGCAGAAAAAGTTGTTTAAGCGTGTATTATCACCCCACACCTCTCATAAAGATATGCCTCCATTTATCATCACAGCGAAAGCAAACATCCCAAACCGTGCAAAGTATCACCCCAAAATATATTCCCAAAATAGGATCTTGTTACGGGCCCTGTTCATGGTCCATCCCAAGGTTAAGTGCACTGATGTCTATTGATTTCAGTGGGCTTCAGCACTGCTAACTTTGTGTAGCATTGTGTTGGGTGTGAGCTACCGACAAGTTCTTCTTCAAAGCTTTCTACTCGATGTGTGTGAAAGATGTGTTTTGAGTGTGGGTTTATTTATAGTCTATTTTTACATTTAACTTTGTCAGGTTTATAATCTCCCTCCCCCATTGCATTGGGCCCCCAGCCATTCTAGAGCCAAATAGGTGTGATGCCCAAGAGGTCTTGTTTCAAGAAAGAGATTCCATATTTTTTGTGCCATTAATGGCAACAGAAGATGATATACCTCTGGTTGCACTTTTGTGGCATATCGTATTTCTGTGGAGCTGCCTTCTTTTATTCCTTGAAAGGGCTCTTTGTTCTGTATCTCTAAAACAGATTCACTCTCTCTCCCCTTGATGCTTTTGTTAAAGCAAATACTGCCTTGGTTTTGTAGTAGTTCATCACATAATAATAATAGTAAACAGGAACGCGGCATGTGAGAAACCTCAAACCTATCCCTTTTTGGTTCAGTACATTGCACCTTATATATGTGATATGGCTGCTTACGCCCTTTCTAAAGAATGGGTATTTCAAGGGTTAAATATTTTTTGTAAAGCGTCTAAAACATGAACCCAAAGCAGCTGAATTCCAGGTGCTATTGTAAACTGTTAAATATTTTTACAGTAGCTTTTGTGATTGTGCACCTGTTTTTACAATTCTATTTTTTCATGCCTTCTCTTTCACTTACATAAGAGGATGCTTGTACTTTCATGCACATTTCCTGTTCTGTTGCTTTTGCTGCTGTAGCTGTTGAAGTTGGCACACAAAGGCCTTAATAACCAAAGAGTCTCACTCTCCACCAAAGCAATGTGCAGGGCATGGGATTCTCCTAGGGCAGGGATGGGGAACATGTGGCCCTCCGGATGTTGTTAGACTGCCACTCCCAACATCCCTCACTATTGGCTATACTGGTTAGTGTGGTGTCGTGAACCAGGACCCCAAACCCTCATCCTCAGAGCACCTCAACCCCTTTTCCTTAAGAGAATTGTTCAGGAGATGCATCACAAGGCTTCAACCTCCCCAGGACCTGATTCCCCAGAAAGATCCCAGGGGTTTGTTCCCCTGAAGGCAGAGAAGGTTGCCTTGCCACCTTTGGACTCTGAAGGCTCCGACCATGAGGACACTCTTATGCCGCAGCCACTCCCACATAGTCGCAGCTTGAGGCTGGTAAAACAGGTCAGGCCCTAAGCCTCAGTCAGTGTAAAGTGGAGCCAACCAGCCTAAAACTCCTACTTAAGGCTCGTTCTTGATCTGCTCCTTGTTGAAGCAATATATAGACAACTATGTCTGGCCTCCAGCCCCAACATCATTTGGAGCATTCTGTAGTGCTGATCTCTTCCCATCTTGCTTCCTTGAGGAACCTGACCTAACCTAGCCCCTTCTAAAGATCTGACCCATTGCAGAATCCTGCAACCCAAGCTATAGCACAAAGTATGGATAGAATTCTCAGCCTAAAACAGTACAGACTGATGGGAGATGCAGTCATACTACATCTGGAGGGCCACACATTCCCCATCCCAACCCTAGGCCTCAATGGAGACCTTTCACTCCCTCTGCTCTTCCTCTGCCATAGATAAGTAGTGCTCCAAAGCATCTGGCCTATTACATGTAATGGGAGGGCTATGTGTGCCTCTCATATGTGGCACCAAGAGTCTCATTTCTCTCTAGGGTCACACATCCAGGCTACTCATGCTCAGAGCCTGCTACCACAAGAGATGGAGATGGCCACTACTTACAAGACAAATTCATGGAGGAAAGATCTATCAACAGCGCTCAACCATGTTAGCTAAATGGAAACTCCAAGTCCAGAAGCACTTTACCCCTGTGATGGAAATGTCCTAAATTAGCCAGATTTTTTAGATTTGGTCAACACCTGAACAGTTCTCTTTTCCTTAGGGCCCAAAACATCCCACCAAGCAACCAGTTTTCTGGGATACTTCTTTGTGCTGAGATCTGCGGACTGCTGCCCCATGTGGTGAGCCACTGAACTGTGGCTTCTCAATGAAGTACCCTCAGGCCCTGGACTCACTCCGCCCACCCAGGCTAGCCATTGGATCCTCCTGGACAGGAAGTATAAGGGGGCTTCCTGTTCTAGTTGAGCCTTGCTTGGGCAAGAAGGTTTTCCTGAGCTCTGATATGTTCCCTTACCTTTGGTCCTGACTTCTGGTTTGTCCTTCAGAACTGATCATGGGCATCCACAGGATTTTTTTGAGGGGTGGGACAAAGTATATACATACCATAACTAGCATCAGAGAACAGGTCTCCCATTATTAGTAGATCTGGTGGTCTAGCAGCAGCAAGGCCCGGGCATCAGATCTACTTGGATAGACTAGGCCTCTGAGAAACATGTAAACCAGGTCTACCCCTTCTGCTTCTTCTCAATGAGTAGACCTGCTGTGCATCAACAGGTAAAACTGGTGTCCAGATGACATCTTTCCACTCGCAGTGGAGACCCTCAGTTGTGCAGTGGAAACCCACCCAGCCACCCAGAGGGAGAAGACACCGTGAGGTGAAGCTGCTACTCCTTCTCTTTGCTCCATTCATTGGTCACTTGCTTAGTTTGCACAGAGTTCACAGTGGGCCTCTTGCTAGGGTGTTGGCATCAGTAAATGCCCAACAATGCCCATTTCTAACACCTTCTTTCTTTTTAAGGTGCCATCTCCTATCGGAGGTTAGCTATCATTGCAGCTATTTTCATTTTTGATGCCACTGCTCTGAATCATTGTATAGAAGTATAGCTAAACCATTCCCTCAAATTCTTTAACCATGGTGTTCCTCTTCTTCCCATTGATCTTTCTCCCTTGCATAATAAGTTGGAGTATGGTGTATTTTTCACCTCAGACAATATGACCAAGGTATCGTAATTTTCTTCTCTCCGTGGTATTTATTAGTTCTGTTTGTTTGCTTATTCTACATAGTACATTCTCATTTGTTACTTGATCAGCCCACAGTACCTTCAACATGCATCAGTATATCCACATTTCGAAGGATTTGATTTTCCTCAGATTGTTCTTCTTAAGTGTCCAAGCCTCCACTCCATAAAATAATACTGGAAACATCTTACTATCCGAATCCTTAATGCAAGATTAAGGTCCCGATTACATAATAATTGTTTCATTTTAACAAATGCTATTCTTGCCATCTCAATCCTTGTGTTTATCTCTTGTGTTTGTTCATTTCCTTCACTGAGCTAAGTTCCTAGTTATTTGTATTTTGTGACTTGCTCAATTGGCACATTATTTATCATAATATTAAGTGTAGTAGAAGACTTTTTGCTTATCGTCATACATTTCGTTTTCTTGATGTTCATTTTAAGTCCATGCTCATTACTTACTTTATTAATCCGATCTAGTAATTTTTGTAAGTCTCTAACACCAACCCTGTTTTAAGGTAATATATATTTGGAAGGCCATATCTGCAAACTTCTGTGGCAGGTCATGCCAACTTGTCCTATGGAAATGCTTGTTCACCACCCTAGTGTAACCTCTTCTGCACTTAAAGGTGCATGGACCATCCATCTTTTTCTCCATCAAATGACGCAAGCAACAAGCCTCTATGCTTTTTTCTGGCCTTCTCATGGCCCACATACAATTGCCCATTGTTGCTTTGATGAAAGTAACATGTCGGATCATAGAATGAAAAGTATCGCTTTAGAGGGAACACACCCTGCTGGGTCAGATAATATTTGTGTAACTGAGCCAGAGCTAACTGATGCCTGCCAGGGTCTCACAGGGCAGTTGGCCTTATGTGAGAAGGAAATGAACTTCCTGCAGAATGGCTGAGGTTTCAAAAGCACTGCTCATGAGCTTGTAGAGAGAATTGAGCAAGAAAGGGAGGAGAGACCTAATTTCCTCAAAAGAATGGATGGGAAAATATTGGTCCTGGAGAGTCTCTAAATGCCTCAGCACAATCCTGAAGATGACATGCAAGCCCCAGATATGTGGACAAGCCAGAGCATTATGGCAAGACAAGGTCAGGATTGTCACCCAGACCCTAATGGGGGCCACTTTAAAGCAGGGGTGGCCCTTTAGATGGTTGTTGTTTGGTGGCAACTCCCATCCTCCCTGGCCAGTGGCCATGCTCGCTGGGGCTGATGGGAGTTTGAAGGACACAGGATTCCCACCCCCTGCCTTAAAAGGCTTCACAGCTAAGAATATCCCACCAGCTGCGCGGCAGGCATCAAAGGCAGGCATGTTCAGGCACTTGCCAAGGGCCCAGACCCCAGGAGGGGCCCACTGACAAGAGCTCCTGGAGTTGCTCCTCCTTTTCACCATGGCAACCTGCTGGTTCACCTGCCTCTTGCACCGGCCCAGACAACAGTGGTGGTGAGGAGGAGGAGCAGGAGATGGCGTGGCCTAGCTGCTCACTGGCTTTCTGCCAGTCAAGGAAGCAAGTAAGTGGTAGCAATGATGAGAAAAAGGATGAGGAGCAATGGCAGCTGGTTAAAATGGCCGTGAGAAGGTAGATTCACTGAGAATGAGGGCCCACTGGAGGTGGCTTGCCCATGGGCCCTTTAAAACATAGAGCCAGGACTGCCTTGACCAGACCAGGCACAAACTGGTTCCCTTCCATCATGCTGCCTTGGACTTCACTGGGAACCATATGTAACCCGACATTAGCAAAACATTGGGTGGTAGATCTGGCAATAAGCACAGCCAGGGCAGCGTTTGAAGTGAAGCCTCAGCCAGCATGAAAAACCAGCATGGGCCCCAGAGGCATTTCTGGAAATAAAGGTGGTGATGGAGGCCAGTGCTTCACTTTGTGGCATGCTAGCTTCCCAGTTAAATTAATAAATTAATAAAATTCAGTGGCAGCGGCGGGGAGGCACCTTGGATAGCTTCTTTAGAGTTCTGACTGGTTCTGACTGAAACCTGGCACAGATTCACTGCCCCACTGACGTCAGAGCCACCAGCCTCACTGATCCTTCTAGCTTTGCATGTCAGGGATTGAACCTGGGACTTTCCACATGCAAAGCCTGTGCTCTACCACTGGGTGATAGTCCCTCCTTGATTTAAAAGCTGTTATGTATGCTGCAGGGTGCTGTGTTTTAATACTAATGGACCTCTTGAGCTTCTGTAAGTTGCTTGTTGCAGTGATGCATGGCTGGAGGTTATTTCGGGCACATTATTTAGCAATGAAGGGCAATTGTGTTCAAAAGGGCCTACTTAATTCTTGCCTTTTTTTTTCTTACTATCCCAACATAATTGGGATGTTCACATGACACGACAGACCACCATGTGTTATTTAACCCATGGTGAGGCTGCAGTGCATGTGGTTGCGATTTTGACTATGCAACCCACAGTCAGGGGTTGTCATGTCATGTGAACCTGGTGAGTGTGAGTTATGTGACGGTTAACAACCCATGGCCTGTTTTAGGGTTATGTGAGGGTTGTTTAACCCTCTCATAACCCATGCTTGCTGGGTTCGCATGACATGACAACCCCTGAATGGGAGTTGAGTATGCAACAGTATGGCACCTGCAGGTGCTGCCGCTCATCATCTGAACCCAGTCAATAAAAGCCTCAAATAAGGTGCCGAATCCAGGCGGCTCAATGCTGCACAGTGTAATCTCCCCATTAAGGAATAACCAGCATTTTTAAAAAAACAAAACACTAACAAAAAGTCTTGCAGCACCTTAAAAACCAACAAATGTATTATGGCATAATGGTTCGTGGACTACAGCCTGATGAAGTGGAGCATAGTCCACAAAAGCTTGTGCCATAATAAATGGGTTAGTCTTTAAGGTGCCACATGACTCTTTGTTGGTTTTGCTGCAAGAAACTAAGGATTCCAGATGGCTGGATCCTAGTGCTACCAAGCAAATGATATTGTGCAGTTATTCTATTTCCTCCTCCTTTTTGTGCAAAGAAAAAAGATGGAAGAAACAGTGTGGGAAAACATGGGAGGGCTGCAAACGGAAGACAACGACAACTGGACTTCTATAAAATTTGGTGAATGAGGTAGGGTGGATGCACAATTAAAGCCTCGTTTGGAAGCACCCCAACAGGGCTACAGCTCTGGAAACAGCGTATATGAGGTCATGATGATGGTGGTGTCAAGAAAAAATCCTTATTTTGACTAAGAATGATCATAGAGAAAATGGCTATGCTTTAAAAAAAGAAAAAAAGAGACAAGAGACAAGCCAAAGAGACAAGACTAGGGCTGAATCTATACATAGCAGTTATATCGTTATCACAACTATTGGTACAGATGACACCAATGGGCATCAATAGTTATGATAATGGTGTAACTGCTATGTGTAGATTCAGCCCAACAATCTCTTTTGCATGCAACAGGAATGTAAAATCAGTTTCTCTTTCCTGGAAATATGGAATCTTTGTTCCACTCAGTGATCTCCCAAGCCGGGAGGCTTGTGGGTGAAATGTTGCATGAATCATTTTGGCTACAGAAATCCCTTTATGCAAATAAGGGAGCTTTTGCAAACCTGAAGTCATTATCTGAAACAATACCTTCTTCTTAAAAACAAAACCAACCCCATGGAAGACTGATGGCAGTTCCAAACTGTTGCCAATGGTAATTGAGGCATTAGTTAAGAGTAAGTGTGCTAAAAATTAAGCCTCCTTTGCTTGCTCTCGGACAGAGAGAATCTTTGTTTATTCAGTATAACTCTTGAGACATGCCAGATATCTAGTTGACTCATCACTGTTTGACGTTTTGGAATTTGGGAGATTTTTCCATTGGATGGCTTGAGAGGTTCATGCAGAGTTCTCCTATGTCACATACACCAAGGGAGGGTTTGGTTTTTCTTTCTAACACCACTCCTAGCAGATGCTCAGACTTGGGCCTAGATCCAGCAGCCCCATGTCATGTGTAACCAACAGGGCTGGTGACATCAGTTTTTTTCCCTGGAGGAAAAACACATGGTTATAAGGAAAAAAAACACATGGGTGTGATTTTCACATACATGTCACAAGTGCAATATCAGATAATCTTTGCGCTATGAAGTTCCTCATCCACCCCAGCATTAGTGGAAGTGGCTCTCACATGTTTTGGCAAGTGTGTGGAGGCCACAGTAGAGGTTGTGACAAATTTCCTTCAAAATACAAGAAAGCAACACAGGTTAACGGTCAAGAGAGGGGTAACCAAAAAGAATCTCACGGTGTTGTGAATAATATGTTTGAGCAGGCATTTTAATGTATGTGTACCTCTTTATCGGGAAATTAAGCACTGAACACAAGAACATAAGAAAAGCCATGCTGGATCAGACCAAGGGACCATGTAGTCCAGCATTCTGTTCACACAGTGGTCAACCAGCTGTCAACCGGGAACCCACAAGCAGGGCATGAGCACAACAGCACACCCCCCCATGTTCCCCAGCAACTGGTGTACATAGGCTCACTGCCTCTGGAACTGGAGGTAGCACACAGCCATCAGGACTAATAGCCAGTGATAGCCTTTTCCTCCAGGAAGTTGTCCAACCTCCTTTTAAAGCCATCCAAATGGGTGGCCATCATCATTATTTATTTATTTATTGCATTTATATCCCACCTTTTTTCCTGTTGCAAGGAACCCAAGGCGGCTTACATTATCCTCCTCTCCATTTTATCCTCACAACAACAACCCTGTGAGGTAGGTTGGGCTGAGTGTCTGTGATGGGCCCAAAGTCACAGTGAGCTTCCATGGCCTAGTGGGGACTAGAACCCAGATCTCCCAGCTCCCAGTCCAGCACTCTCACCACTACACCACGCTGGCTCTCAACCTGTGTTAGCAAATTCCATAGTTTAACTCTGCACTGCGTGAAGAAGTCCTTCCTTTTCTCTGTCCTGAATCTCCCACCAATCAGCTTCACAGGATCATGACCCTGGGATTTAGTGCTATGAGACAGGGAGAAAAATGTCTCCCTATCCACATCCTCTGCTTTGTTTGTTATTTCTTTCATTTGTATCCCACCCATCTATAACAAGGTATAGTCAGGGATGGAGATTTGAAAGCCCGGGGGAGAAAGTGTTTTCTCTTTTGGAATGAAGGAAATGCTTTTTAAGGCAAGGACTAATTCACTCAAAATGTGTCGTAAGTGGGGCCAGCACCAAGGGTAGGCATGGTGGGGCACCTGCCGAGGGCCTACAGCCCGACAAGGGCCCACTGACAAGAGCTTCCTGGACTTGTTCCTCCACTTCACCATGGCACCTGCCTCTCGCTCTGGCCCAGAGGTGGTGAGCAATAGGAGCAGGAGATGCCACTCCCTACTTGCTCACTGGCTCTCTGTCAAGAACGCAAGTGGTAGCAATGATGAGAAGGAGAAGGAGCAGCTGCAGCTGGTGATAATGGCGGTGAGCAGGTAGTCAGTGGGCCCTTGTTGGGCTGTGGCCTTCGGCAGGAGGAGAAAAAGGTAAGGCAGAAGTCTGGCAAGCAAGCAAGCTCCTTGGCTTTGTCCTTTCACAACTACTTCCTTCTCTTGCTGGGAAGGAAATGCCTCACAGGTGAGAGCCTGAGACAGAAGCAACAGAAGGGTGATTCATTTCCCAACAGGAAAAGCAGGCAGTGATGGAGTGAGTAACTAGAGGCTGTAGCATATACCAGTATCAAGTTCATTGATATGCTACTAAGAGAGCAATCCTATAGTCCTAGTTAGCATCTGAGGGGTCAGAGGATATTTCGGATTCCCAGCCCCGGGGCTGGAGGCAGCGCTCTGACCTCGGAACTGGGAATCAGACCTCTGACCTCCCCCCTCCCCTCCCCCTCACAGCCAGTGTGGAAAGAATCGCGCCGCCTGCCTGTCTGAGGTCAGGAACGCAACCGCAGAGAGGGGTGAAAGGGGGTGTTTGGGTGGGCAGGGAGGGGAGGAGACCGGAGAGGCCAAGCTGCGAGCTTTCCTGAAGCCTCTCCAGCCACCTTCCCTCCCCCTCCGAAACACTTTCGCTACAAAAGCCCGTCTAGCGAAAATGCAGGGTGGGAAGACAGGGAGGTGCAGATGGCCTCTTCCGCTCCTCCCGCCCTGCATAGGATGCTCGTAAGCCTCTGAGTTTAGGGGCTTACGAGCCTCAAGGGTGCAACCCATAGGATGGCACTCGAAGACAAGTACATGAAAAAGAGACCTCAATGTGCATTCTCAGTGCTGGGGGCCTCTTTTTGATGTACATCTTTCTTGTTGCTCCTTGAGTGCCATTTTGGGGTAGAAAGGTGGGGTATAAATTTTAAAAATCAAATAAATAAAATACTCCAAAGGTGTTCCCTGTATGAAGTTTTCAATAATCTATCTGTCTTCAAAAGAATGTGGTGCCTCTAATGCAGGGGTGCACAACCTTTTTGGCCCCATGGGCTGCATGTGGTGCTGGCTGGGGGGTCAGGGGCCACATGCATGTGCATGCATGGAGCAGCGGGGAAATAGCAATCTGTATATCAGGATTGCTGGGAGAGGGGGAGAGAAGGCTTGCGAAGGGGGGGAGCCACAGGTTGTGCACCCCCGCTCTAATTCTTTCAGGCTTTTGAGCAGGTGATGCAGAGCATTTATAACTGTAAAGATAAAAAACAGGTGGCACACACAATGAACGGCAAAGTTGTCACTCATCAGGGTGGAGGGGGCAGGTCTCTGATAAATTAGAAAAAGAATGCTTTTGTTTGAGTCTATTCAAACGGGACTTAATTATAGCCTGACACAAGCCTGGGGCCAAAATGCTTCCCACACTCAGAGATTGTCCATGATGACATTTGACATGCACACAAAAAGCAGTTTAATTTCACCAGATGTCTTATCTCTCCTAGGGTAAGCAAGAGCCCTTTTTTCTTTCTCTGTATGCAAAATGCCCTAAGTGCAGTCCCTGACTTCTCCAGGTACAGCTGAGAAAGGCTCCTGCCTGAAATTGTAGAGCAGCCTTCCCCAACCTGGTGAACCTCCAGATGGTTTTTGACTACAAGTCCCATCATCCCTGACAATCGGGCCTTGCTGGCTGAGGATTATGGGAATTGCAGTGTGAGACATCTGGAGAGTGAAACATTAGGGAAGGCTGTTCTAGAGAGTCAGGGCCAGTCAGTGCTGACAATGGGCATTTCTGCATGAGGCTTTTATCCCACACCTTTACCAAGGCTTCTGCTTCTGTTCTTTGTGGGATTAAGATTGGCTCCTTTACACACACTTTTTTCTGGGCGGTTTCTATATGTTTCATTACACAACCACTAGATGGTGCTGTGATATAGTGGAATTGCACAATTACATGAGAGTCTCATTCCGCCATTTCTAAATAATACCAAACTTTCCTCAATCTAAAAAAAACAGGGAAATGGTTGCAAAGCACGGGAGAGGCCCTGGAGGTTGATGACATTGTGTAAAGGACCCACAAACTACTGTGAGTGAGCAATCACAAGCGCACAGTAAAAGCCTTGTATAGAAGGCTCGAAGTGGGCACATGGTTGAGGTGCCTCAAATTATTCATGGTGTGGAGAAAGTGGACCGGGAGATGTCTCTGATAATACTAGAACCTGGGGTCATCCAATGAAGGACTGTAACTCTGTGGTTGAGCAGCTGCTCTGCATGCAGAAAGTCCCAGGTTCAATCCCCGGCATCTCCAGGTAAGGCTAAGAAAGACTCCTGCCTGCTGGAAACCCTCAATGTTGAGGTAGATGGACCAACAGTAGCTTGCTATGTTCCTGTGAACAAAGGCTACTGCCTTTGAACCGCATATTCATACCAGTTTTGGAAGCTGGTGGGACTGATCACATGGGTCTTTTCCTTTCAGAGTGCTAATCAGATTGCCGGGTGCTGGGGTAGGAACTTGTATCATTTTGGTATATGGTTGTGATATTCATACAGACACATGGGAAAGCAGCAGTGGCTGTCACACAGTGGGGTGTGTGTGTGTGTGGGGGGGGGGGTTTGTAGGCCAGTGACAATCTTATCACAGCTTTCGTTCAAAATATGAGAAAGAAACCCAGATTTATTTTCTTGTTACAGAGGGCAGGGAGAATGGGTTTTCCCCAGCTCTGGCATTTCATCAATGCATGAGTCTTCACAAAGGTCAAGTGTCTCTAATGCTTCCAGGTCTTTGAAAGGGTGATGAAGATCTTTTCTATCTGCAAAGAGAAAAAACAGATGGCAAAGAAAACAAAACAAAAGCCAATCTTGTAATTCATCAGGGAGGCCAAGGGCTCTATAACAACTAAAAAAGAATGCATTTGTTTCTCTCCACTCAAACTGGACTGAACTGTAGCCTGACATAAGCCATGGGGCAGGTCCTTGTTGAGCCAATATGCTGACATTTAATATATAAGAGAAGATTACTTGTTTGTTTGTTTGTTTAGAAAATTGATATACTGCTTTTCAATTAAAAAAATAGTTCTTAGAGCAGCTTACCCATCGTAAAATAGAGCAACAATTTGAAACCCTCTAAAACAGGGATGAGTAACTCCTCCCCCCATCTTTTGGCCTACAACTCCCACTCTCATTTAGCTATGCTGGCTAGGGCTGATGGGAGTTGCAGTCCAACATTATCCAGAGGGCCACAAGCTGCCCACCCGTAAAACATCTTAACTCTTAACGTTTTTGCCAAGGTGCATCCTACTTAACAGACAGGGATGTTGCAAGCGCCCGACTTAGTCCAGGAGGCCAGCGAAAACCCCCACGCCCAGCCCCCCTGGCCCCCGCTCGCCGAACTCCAGGGCACTGATGGGCCCAGCCAACGAGTACGCTGGAGCTTGGCAAATGGCCGGGAACAGCTTGGATTTAATGGCTGCCCCTTTGGCTGTCCCTGACAGCCGACCAGGCAGGGGGAAGAGGAGGAGGCGCCCCTTCCCACTAGCTGTCTCCTGCTTGCAAGCAAGAGAGGACTGGTGTCTGGGATGTGCCCCATGCCTCCTGCTGCTGCTGCCCGGTAGGCTGTCCTCCTGGATGCTCCCCACACTCACCCGGGGCCCATCCAGCAAGCACCAGCCATTTTGCTGACTTTTTAAAAAAAAAAACAATAAAAGGGAGCTAAAAGAAACTGTGCAAATGGGCACATTTTTTAAGCTCCTTTTTTTCACTAAAACAAAAAGGCAGCAAAACGGGCACTTGCCAGATGGGCCCGGGGTGAGTGCGAACGACTCGCCAAGCTCCTGGGGGCTCAAGTGCAGGTCTGGGGGGGGGTGAGCAGGGGTGGTGCTTCAGTGGGCACCTGGAGAACCCGGGTGGGGGTGGGTTCACACATCCCTACTTACAGAGGACAGCCCTCTGTTTGAAAGCATCCTCTATTTCAGTGGTGGCAACTTGTGGCTCTCCTGATTCGGGGGACCTAAAGCTCCCATCATCCCTCACCATTGGCTATGCTGGCTAGGGCTGATGGGAGTTGTAGGCCAAAACATCTGGATGGCCACGCATTGTCTCTCCCTTCTCTATTTAAAGTGCTGTTCTCCAGCCCCAGCCTACTTTCAAAGATCGAGCGTCATAAAAGGAGAAAGCAGTGGCCAGCCTTGAAGCTGCCCATCCACAAGTAGCACTGGATAGTAGACTGAGCAGCAAGCACACAGGTCACTTGGGCCCAGTCTACATGCACACGGATGAGAAGTGCTTTCTGGGTATATCCACATCTTCATGAAATCACTTTGGTCCGTCAGGGGCACACAAAGCAAGGAAAGCAGGGTATACACTACCTAAAAACCTGCTTTCCTGGGTCACTTGAAACTTTGGGATTGGGGGGGGGGAGTCCAGGGAGTAGAACTCAGCATCATCAACCCTGTAGGCGCTGCTCAGCAAATGAGAGAGGTTTGTTCCCCGCCCCTGTCCAAGCTCCTCTGCTCAGGGGAAGTTTACTGGAAACACTGAATTAAGCGCCTGTAGTTTATTTTCTTGGGCTCCAAGATCACCGCAGACGGTGAAATTAAAAGACGCTTGCTCCTTGGGAGGAAAGCTGTGGCAAACCTAGACAGCATAGTAAGAAGCAGAGACATCACCTTGCTGACAAAGGTTCGTATAATCAAAGCTATGGCTTTCCCAGTAGCAACATATGGCTGTGAGAGCTGGACTATAAGGAAGGCTGAGCGCCAAAGAATTGATGCCTTCAAACTGTGGTGCTGGAGAAGACTCTTACAAGTCCCCTGGACTGCAAGGAGGTCAAATCAGTCAATCCTAAAGGAAATCAACCCTGACTGCTCATTGGAAGGACAGATACTGAAGCTGAAGCTCAAAGATTTTGGCCACCTAATGCGAAGAGAAAAGTCACTGGAAAAGCCCCTGATGCTGGGAAAGATTGAAGGCAAAAGGAGAAGGGGACGGCAGAGGATGAGATGGCTAGATAGCATCACCGATGCAATGAAGATGAACTTGAACACACTCTGGGAGATAGCGGAGGACAGGAAGGCCTGGCGTGCTATGGTCCATGGGGTCACAAAGAGTCGGACTCGACTTAACGACTGAACAACAACAAGAAGTTTACCCCGCACCTCTCCCCTCTCATCCACCATTGGAATATTGTGAATGCTTGAAATAGCGCTACTGCGCTATTCTGAATGGGAATACAAGCTGCATACTGTGAATGGGAAAAGCAGTTACTCCGCTACTGTGAATACCTGAAACAGTGGTACTGTGCTATTCTGAATGGGAAATATAGGCTACTTACTTGTTACGAAGTCCGAATAACGAGGTGAAGTGAGCTGTTTTGGAGCAAAAACCTCATGATACGAGGTGGTTCAGAACGGTACCGAGGTGCCCCGGGGCAAAGCGCATGCCCCATGAAGCGCCTCCTCCACCTTCAGAGCTCTACTGAAAATGTCTCAGCAGTCCAGACAGGCTGTCTCCAAAATGTATCAACTTTTCAACGCTCACATGGAGGGGCATGAGGAGGAGGCGGAGGAGGAGGAGGGAGGGAGGGGGAAGGACACGGGGAGGCAGGAAGGCGAGCGCAGGAGGAGGAGGGAGTGCGCTTTGGCAAATTGGAACCCTCTGCCAGAGCCAACGCTATCAGACTCCAATCAGAGAGAGTGTTGGAGGAAGGGGGTATATACTTCGGCAAAAGGCTGCGTTCAGTCATTGTGTTAGATGTGTCTTTGGGAGAGAGGGCTGGTGTGGGTAGATGATCATTTGTGCGTGTGTGTGCACGTGCATTCCTAGGAGTTGTTCCTTCACTTTATTCAATTTTGATTGCCATTAGGCTTTCCTCGGAATTTAAATTAAAAGGAAACAGCTTGGTTGTACTGGGAGCATTCCTTCCTCTCGCTCCTTGATCGTCCATCCCCATCGGGACAGTGTCTTTTGCAGCACCTCTTCCATCCGCTTTCTCCTATATCTTTGTGCCTCCAACTCGTTTGTTATTTGTATTTGATTAGATTCTATCTCTCCTTTCCATATTTTTTCAAACTAACATAGATTTTCCTTGCAAATTGCTGCCATGTTCCCCCTCCCCCACCATTCCTGTGTTTGTTTGTTTATCTTGATTTTGGACTCTGGAAAAGGCTGCATTTGTTGCGTATCGTCGAGCCTTGCTTCTGCTTTCTCCATTCTATTTTCTTGTTGTTTTTGTCAGTCAACGGTGTCTCTGTTAGATTTTTACAAACCCACTCTTATTTAGAATTTTAAAAACAAACATTGACTTCTGGGAATGTTCCTCCCCCCTGCACCGTTTAAATCATATTCAAGCATTCAGTTTTTTCTTGCTTTCTAAATTCTTAAAGAAAGGCATATTACAGCAGGTAGTGTTTGGTTCCCACCCACCCCATGCTGAAGTGTGTCTTCTCTGTGTTGATCCTCCCAAACCAGAAATTAAAGAAGGTTTTTTTTAAAATTATTGTTTGCTTTCTCTTGGCTCTTATCTTATTGCCTGCACTGTTGTCCTGTATTTCTTGAAGTTATCCTGCCTTCTATAAAAGAAAATGAAATATAAAACAATAAATTAAAGACACCTGTCATTTGCTTAGGTAGTTCTGCTTTTCTTTAGCTTTTGTGTGTCTGTGTGTGTGCTAGGTTGTAGTTCCACCAACACTATACATCCAAATTTCATGGCCGTGTTGAAAAAGCATAAGGCACATAGTATTTATATGAATTACCTTCTTATTCCAATAACAGTCCACTGTGTGGCAAAGCAATTCAGCACAATATGAAGCATCTTCGAGGTGTTGGCAGGGGCAGATGTGGGGAGAAGTTACAGCTCTTTGCTTTGGGAGTTTTCCTGGAAAAAAATCAGATTTCACCTGCATCTTGCACACAAGCCTGGAATTTGGCAAGTGGGATGCCCTTGAAGGGGGCTGGGGGGCAGTTTTCACACACGTCTGTGGAAACAGGGAGAAGTTACGGATCTTTGCTTTCTGAGTTTCCTTGGAAATCTCAGATTTCACCAGCACCTTGCATACAAGCCAGTGGGCCAAAATGCCTGAACTCTGGTGGGTGGGATGCCCTCGAGGGGTGCTGGGAGGTGCCCAGGTGTCACACATGTGCGTTGAAACAAGGAGAAGTTACAGCTATTGGCTTTGGGAGTTTTCCTGGAAAAAATCAAATTTCACCAGCGCCTAGCACACAAGTCAGTGGGCAAAACTGCCTGGGCTTTTGGGGATGCAATGCCCTGGAGGGGGCCTGGGAGAGGCCAAGGTGTCATGTGCGTGTGTGGAAACAGGGAGAGGTTACAGCTCTTTGCTTTGAGAGTTTCCATGGAAAACATCAGATTTCAACTCCACCTAGCACAAAAAACGCTTGGCTAAACTGTCTGAAATTTTGCAGGTGGCCTCCTCTTGAGGGGTGTGGAGAGGTCCCGAAGTTTCATGCCTTTAACCTAAACACTAAAAAAGTTATGACTGTTTGTGTTTTCCCATGACAGTCCATGGGAAAATGCCGAAAACGCGTGATCTGAATATCCGAATTTCGCTTCGGATTTGGATCCGAGTCAGATCAGAAGGGGTCCAAATCTGTCCAAGGCGGATCGGGGTTGCTTCGGATGATCAGAAGCAGCATCTGAAGTGGATCGGGGGGTCCGTGCACAGCCCTACTGTGAATGCCTGAAGCAGCGCTACTGTGCTATTCTGAATGGGAAAAGCAGGCTCCATACTGTGAATGGGAAAAGCAGCTACGCTGCTATCGTGAATGCCTGAAGCAGCGCAACTGCGATACTGTGAATGGGAAAAAGAGGCTAGATATTGCGAATGGGAAAGCAGCCCTACTGTGAATAGGGGAAAAGAGGGAATGGGGGGAGGGGGTGGCCCCACCCCCTGACCAGGTCACTCTGCAGTCAAAGCCAGGTCACCAAAATAGGCATGCTCAGGATTTAATGTGGTGGGATGGGGCACACTGCAGCGGAACCACATCGGAGCCACGTTTAAGGATAAAAGCCGCCCTAAATGGACTTTCTTTAATGAGCTTCTGCCACGCATTGAAAATGTGGTTGTTCAGGCAAGCATTTGGGGTAGGTTAGGGCATTTTTAGAAATATGATTTTAAATGTTTATATTAGACTGTTTGTACTGTTGTACATCGCCCGGAGTGGCCGGGCAATGTACAATATACAATATTCAATATTCAATTTCAATAAAGAAATTTAATAAATAAATAAATCTTTCCGAAAATGTGCCTTTTCCAGAGGGAAGCTGTGGGTTGCCGATTGGCGACAGCATCATCTGCTGCAAACCACCCTGGTGTGCTATTGCGCTGCACTAAATCAGTCGTGTGGATTGGGCCCCCGTCACAGTCTCCCCCACTCTGGTGAGATGTATATTGCATGTCTATTTCATTATAGTCATTATTTCTAAACACGCATCTCTATGCATATAAATCAGCACATACGAATGCTATGCAAATCAGTATCTTCCTCTTTTTTTCTGTCTCTTTTTTGTGGGGTGGGGGGTAAAGCATTTGTTCTTTGGAGGCAATATGTAACCAGCCTCCTTACTTGCAGGCCTTAGCAGGCAGGTGGTATCATTTGGTGCGTGTCTAACACAACATTGCAATAATAACTGAAAGACAACAGGAAAATAGAGCAGAGTCGTAGTCTATTATTGCATATGGAACTCTACCTACACATTTGTAAGCACATGTTCAGCCAGTCTGGGAACATTCCACAGTCATATAACATGAATAAGGGGACAATCCACGCGCATCTACTTGGATTATGGGTTTCCCCTCACTAAGGAAAAGGAGAACACCGGTTGGCCAGGAGTGCTCAGGAAAGATGGCCACGGGCAGACATGAAAACACAGCTCTTCCTGTTGCTGGCTCTGTCATTGACCCTGTTTTGACCTGAACTGAATTTCCAATTAACTCCATAAAAAGTACAGAGAACCCTACTAAGGTGGAGTGGAAGACTTCAGAGCTATAGGGGATGGTAGCTCTTGTAAACGTCACTGGGGGTGGGGGGAGACCCATGACCCGGTTGACAGGATCTCTCTCTCTCTCTCTCACACACACACACTCTCTCTCTCTCTCTCTCTCTCTCTCACACACACACACACACACACACACTCCCTAGCTCATAATATGGGAATTTGCCCGAAGTCGAAAAGCCTGAAAAACAAGACAGGCAGCCATAGAAATGCAAAAAATACTCTTCAGGGAAAAGCCCACCTCCTGCAAGGGAGTGACTCAGAAAGAGTCATCTTCTCTATATTCATGTGTGATAATTTTGGGCTTGCATCACAGCCACTAGAGGCAGCAGCTTTCAAGAAAGCATGTGACTTCCTAGAACGTGTGTTGTGTTTCAGACTTCACCCACATTTCTGGCCTTCTGCCAACCCCAGACCACAACACTGTCTCCCATTCTCTCTCCCTCCCACTGGGTACTGTGAAGGGCCATCTGTAAAAAGTATTGTGGGAGCATGTAGCAATTCCAGTTTATTTCCAGCACCCCAGCAAGTCCAAAGGGCCACAGCAACTGGGCTTCTGCAGCACCTCGAGTGTCCGGGCCTTGCGTTTCTTAGCAACCCTCAACCATCTGCATCCTATCAAAATGCCCAGCTAAGGGCTCCTTCAGAATCTCCTGACTAGGGTGCAAGGGACACACTATTGTGTATTAGTCAGTGGTGTCTGGTGGCTCCGATGTCAGTGGGGCGGAGAAAGCGCTCCGGGTTTCAGTCAGTACCAGTCAGAACTCTACAGGAGCTATCCAAGGTGCTTCGCACCTTGGATAGCTCCTGTAGAGTTCTGACTGGTTCTGACTGAAACCCGGAGCGCTTTCTCCGCCCCACTGACATCGGAGCCACCAGCCTCCACTGGCATTAGTAACTTTATTTTAGCACCTCATTCCTCAGTGGTGCTGTCAGGACAGATGTCTCAACAGAATGCTCAAGAGGGGTCCCCAAACCCATCTGGGTTGGCCATGACAGCGGCAGCCAGCTTGAGGCTGCAACTGCGTAGTGCGGCATTGTTAAAGCTTTTTTTTTTCTTTTGTAACTTGTAATAGCTGAACCATTCAGACCAGGGGTCTCCAATCCAACGGCACCTGTGAAGGGCTTCCCAATGTGGTGTCCATGGGCAACCAAAAATATTTTTCCTGTTTTTAAAAAAAATACACGTACATGGATCTGTATGAAATACATACAACTTTCTAGCATTTATACATAGGCTTCAACAAAAGTATTCTGAAGGATTTCTGGAGAAGCTCATGGCCAGGGAAATGCCATCATAGAATCATAGAATAGTAGGGTTGGAAGGGGCCTACAAGGCCATCGAGTCCAACCCCCTGCTCAATGCAGGAATCCAAGTCAGAGCATCCCTGACAAATGGCTGTCCAGCCTCGTCTTGAATGCCTCCAGTGTGGGAGAGCCCACCACCTCCCCAGGTAATTGGTTCCATTGTCGTATTGCTCTTACAGTCAGGACGTTTTTCCTGATGTTCAGCCGGAGTCTAGTATACAGTTTGATGGCTCCATCAGAATTCTGGAAATCCCCATTTAAGAGCAATATTCTTATGCTGATGAAAGCCAGAAAAAATCATAGATCTTTTTCTGGCAAAGGTTCTTCTTTTTTTTTAATCTATTTTTATTTTATTTTTATAAATGAAATAAACAATACCAACAACATAATCAGAATCTTTAGTTTCCAATAATACAGTATTCTGGGGGTGGGGGGAAGGGAGGATAGCAAATAAAGAAGGGGAAAAAAGAAAAAAAAAAGGATTATATCTAAAAGCAAACCAAATATCCAAACATAAATCCAATTGCAGATTATACCTATACAGCACTCTTCCAAACATTGCAGGTATTATTAAATCTTCAATCCGCTGCACCACAAACGATGAACCTTATCTTTCAGTGTCATAACCTCAGTCTTATAGCAAAGGAACAGGAGCAAACAATCCATTTCCATTGGCCATATATTACCTTTCAATTAACACATATTAATAAACATTAAAGGTTTAGCCAGCAAGGAATAGTAATAATCATAATCCCATAATGATGTTAATAATAATAATAATAAGAAGAAGAAGAAGAAGAATTTAAGAAAAAGATAAAAAATAAAAAAAGCAAACCATTTGTATATTTTAAGTAATATATCTTACAATATATTTATATGTGTACGCACACATATACACACAAACAGGCATTTTATTACAATATAACATACAAAAGGAGAAAGAAAACAGAAATATGCAAACATTTACTCTGGCATACTGCCTAGACATCTTATCAACTATTACCCAAGCAGCGCTTCAAAAGACCAGTTATTTATTCGGTCAGTCGCTTCCAACTCTTCGTGACTTCATGAACCAGCCCACGCCAGAGCCTCCTGTCGGCCGTCGCCACCCCCAGCTCCCCCAAGGTCAAGCCTGTCACCTCCAGAATATCATCCATCCACCTTGCCCTTGGTCGGCCCCTCCTCCTTTTGCCTTCCATTTTCCCTAGCATCAGCATCTTCTCCAGGGTATCCTGTCTTCTCATTATGTGGCCAAAATACTTCAGTTTTGCCTTTAATATCATTCCCTCAAGTGAACAGTCTGGCTTTATTTCCTGGAGTATGGACTGGTTTGATCTTCTTGCAGTCCAAGGCACTCTCAGAATTTTTCTCCAGCACCACAGTTCAAAAGCATCTATCTTCCTTCGCTCAGCCTTCCTTATGGTCCAGCTCTCGCAGCCATAGGTTACTACGGGGAATACCATTGCTTTAACTATGCGGACCTTTGTTGTCAGTGTGATGACTCTGCTCTTCACAATTTTATCAAGGTTTGTCATTGCTCTCCTCCCAAGAAGTAAACGTCTTCTGGTTTCCTAGCTGCAGTCAGCATCTGCAGTAATCTTTGCGCCTAGAAAGACAAAGTCTGTCACTGCCTCCACGTTTTCTCCCTCTATTTGCCAGTTATCAATCAAGCTGGTTGCCATAATCTTGGGGTTTTTTTGAGGTTTAACTGCAACCCAGTTAAAAGACCAGTAAAGATGGCTAAATTCCAACTCAGGAGGCTGAGAGGGTTGGTTCCCTTGTTTTAATTTTAATACCACTAAGGAATGTCTCTGCAGCATCAGGATTTAAAAACCTTTTCATCTGGCCTTCAAAAAGAATGCAAAATGTAGCCGGATATTTAATATGATATTGCAGGTTAATTTGCTTTGCCAAACTTCTCACCTTGGTAAATTGCCTTCTTCTGTCAGTGATTTCTTGAGTATAATCAAGAAAGAGCATAATCTTGTCATTCGCTGGTCCCCACCGAAGCTCACCTTGTTCTCTTGCCAGACGCGTAAGATAATTTTTTGTAGAGATTCGTGAAAATTGAACAATAACAGTCCCAAAAGTCCCTTTAGTGCCACATATTGAACCAGGAACACGATATGCATGCTCAATATCAAGTAGAAAATCAGATGGTAAAACCAATAGCTCATGCAAAAATTTATCCATAAATTCAGCCAAACATATATCAGTAGCCACGTCTTTAATACCAAGGATAGGAAGATTCGTTCTACATGTGAAGGCCTCCAGTTGAGAAATTTGAACAGACAAAATATTATGAGAAGCTTCCATGGTGGTTTCATGAGCATTAACGCGATCTTTGAGGGCATTAAACTTCGATTCCATCTTTTGAAAAGAGATATTAATTCACAGCCCCTTGAAGGGCAATGATTGAGTCCTGAATTGTTTCAAGCTTCTTTGACTGCACTGATAGTTGAGAAGACATAGTTTTATCTAGGGATGGTGGAGAATTCTGCCACGGACTCCAATGAGACTCCAATGAGAATTCCGCCACGGACTCCACGGACTCTTTAGAATCCGGCCCCTCGGAGTCCGTGGTGGAACGGACCACCCACCTCCGCCACCCTGTGAAGTTTCCCTGGAACGGATCCTACCTGCCACCAGCGGAGTCCAGTCCGTCCACTGCCGGTCTGTAGAAGCAAATGGCGTCTGGCATAGCGGACGCCATTTACGTCCCTTCTCTTTGCAGTGATAGGCTATGTAAATCTTTACGTAGCCTATCATGGCAAATAGCAAGGACGCAAATGGCGTCCGCTACGGCATTTGTGTCCCTGCTCTTTGCTTTGATAGACTACGTAAAGATTTATGTAGCCTATCACGGCAAAGAGAAGATAGGCTACATAAATAGAATTTTATGTAGCCTATCTTTCCTAAGTAAAGATTTATGTAGCCCCTCCCCACCCAACAGAATGCCCCCCCTTTCCCCCTTCCACCTTGGAGAGGCAGCCGGCTCAGTTCTCTCCATGCCAGTTGTGAGGGGATGGAGTCTGGGGGCAGATCTCCGACTCCCCTTCCTGAATCGGGGGGGGGGGGTTCTCCAACTTCGGAGGCATTTTCCGAGCCATCCTATGGTCCCTGGGATGCTTGCCCAGGAACCATAGGATGGCTCTCTAAGGGCCACGTTCCACACACAAAGAGGCCTCCAGGTTTGAGGGGCCCCTGGGCAAGGTGCCTCTTCCTGGCCAGCCTCTTGCTGCTGCCCTGCCAACCCTGATTCTTTTTTTCTTTTAACCTTGGAGCAGAGCTCCTCCTCTCCTCGTGATCCTCGTAGTTTGCTGCCAAAGGGAAGCACCATGGCGGTGACTGGCTGGCCGGTCAAGGCTGCGACTGTGTGATGCACCATTTAAAAAAAACAAACATTTTTTTCCTTTGGTAACTTTTGATGGGATCATTTGGTACTGCTGCCTCCTGTTAAAGAGGCAGTTAGCAGAGAAAAAACAAAAGGCAGAATAGAACGAGCATTTACCAGTCCCACATGCACACAAAGGGCTAAAAAAGAGACCACACTTTTCTTTAGTGAAGGAAAGAAAACAGCTTTACTCACAAATATTCTTGCATAACGATGGAGGTACAGTGTAGGGTTTCAAAAGGAGTTTGTTCAGTCCATATTGCGTTCCATTACACACATGGGAGTGAGAGACAGCAAACATGTGTGCTCCCAGCAATGGAGGAGACCAGAGAGAGGGAACGAAGGAAGGACGGAAGGAAGAGGAGGAGCAGGAAGCCACACTGTAGGCTATAGAGATCCTAAGGCTAGCTATGCCCAAATTTCCATGAACTAACTACAACACTGCCCCCTTCCTGTGCCTTGTAGGCAAGGTTGCAATATTCCCAACAACTTTGGGCAGCAGCAAGATGTTGCCTTTGTCAGCACGTGACCAGTGAGAGAACCAGAGCAGTTCAGGAGCAGTCTCTTCCCCTTTATTGGCTGCATCCCACCTGCCCAGGGCCGGCCTTACCATTCGGCAGAGTGAAGCAGTCACCTCAGGCAGCAGATCCTGGGAGGCAGCAGAAAGGCCTTGGAGGAGACAGCCCTGAGCCACACAGTCTGCCCTGAGACCCCTAAACTAGCCTGCTGCCTTCAGGAGTGGTGGAAGATGCTGCCCTATTACCAGTGACAAAGAATGATTCAACTTCCTGTCCAGTTGGCTTTTCTACATGGAATAGGAAGGGTGCCATCTTGTCCTTCGCCTCAGGCAGCAAAATGTCTTAGGCCAGCCCTGCCCACCCCTCAAGGCGGCATCTGAATCAGGGTAGCGAATTGGGAAAAACACCCTGGGACATTGGAAGTTATAAATATGAAGGAGAGGCTGAGAGTTTGGATTCACAGAGTCTTGAAGAAGCAGCGTCTCCTTCTCTTGGCTAGTTAAATTTATTTTGCCAATCTATTTCCGTGTTTCAACCTTTGCCAGGGAACATCCGCTTACAGCCATGTTGTCCTGGCAGTGACTTGCGGAGCTCCTCAGGTTGCTTATCTCAAACAGCTATGAAAAGGTTGAGAAACCTTTTTATCTTCCCCTGGAATTAAAACGGGAAGCTTACATTATCATCCGGATGAAAACTTGGAAGAACAGCTGCTTCTGCGGAGAAACAGAGGGGCTGGAATCTAAGGTTTGATGCAGGAGTATCATCTACTGAATGCTGTTTGAAACTCCTAAGCAATTAGGAGACATAAGGACAGATGGCTCCAAATAGAATTTCTGAATTTAAACTACCAGCAATATCTGAGGACTTGCAATTAAATCTGCTTAAGTGTTTGTTTTTCTGTTCTGCAATCATACTTGCTTGTTGTGCTTTTGAAAGTGGAGGATGGCAGTACCAAAGAAAAAAAAGAAAGGCTTGGGAATACCATCTCCCCCCCCCCCCGCAATTACTCCCCAGCAAAGGTTTCTAGAAACGCCGGAGATGAAGAGGAGTTACCTGCTTTGATAAAACTAGGGGTGTACGAAACCCGCTCACCAGTCCGCTGGGGGGTCCGCAGGGGGGCGGAGACGATCCATCCCTCCTCCTGGAATCCTCCCCGGCTGGCTCCGCTCTGCAATGAGTCCGTGGAGGCGCCGGCCGGGTCCATCCGCAGCTGGACTTCTGCCCGCTGCCTGTCTGCAGACGCAAATGGTGTCTGGCGTAGCAGACACCATTTGTGTCCCTGCTCTTTGCTGTGATAGACTATGTAAAGATTTATGTAGCCTATCGTGGTAAAGAGAAGGGATGCAAATGGCGTAGCAGACGCTGTTTGCGTCCGTGCTCTTTGCCGTGATAGACTACGTAAAGATTAACAGGAGGCAGCAGTACCAAATGATCCCATCAAAAGTTACCAAAGGAAAAAAATGTTTGTTTTTTTTAAATGGTGCATCACACAGTCGCAGCCTTGACCGGCCAGCCAGTCACCGCCATGGTGCTTCCCTTCGGCAGCAAACTACGAGGATCATGAGGAGAGGAGGAGCTCTGCTCCAAGGTTAAAAGAAAAAAAGAATCAGGGTTGGCAGGGCAGCAGCAAGAGGCTGGCCAGGAAGAGGCACCTTGCCCAGGGGCCCCTCAAACCTGGAGGCCTCTTTGTGTGTGGAACGTGGCCCTTAGAGAGCCATCCTATGGTTCCTGGGCAAGCATCCCAGGGACCATAGGATGGCTTGGAAAATGCCTCCAAAGTTGGAGAACCCCCCCCCCCCCGATTCAGGAAGGGGAGTTGGAGATCTGCCCCCAGACCCCACCCCCTCACAGCTGGCATGGAGAGAACTGGGCCGGCTGCCTCTCCGAGGTCAGAAGATTGACCATGGAGAGGGGGGAAAGGGGGCATTCTGTTGCGTGCGGAGGGGAGGAGAGGAGACTGGAGAGACCAGGATATGAGATAACCTGAGCCTCCTCCACTCTCCTTCCTTTACCTTCCAAAGTGCCCTCGCTACATGGGCTGAAAAGCCAGTCTAGCAAAAATCACCAAAGACGGAGGACAGGGAGGCGAACATCACCTCCACTGCTCTCCTCCCACCCTGCCAGCTTTATCCTGGCAGGGTGTAGGAATCTCAGAAGCCCCCAAACCTATCTTCCAAGGAGCAAGGGTTCAGTTCATAGGATTGTACCCTTGGGGCATTTCTACATGAAGCTTTTATCCTGCTTCTGGATTCTTTGTGGGATTAGGATTTGCTTCTTTACATGTGTTGTTTTCCACAGTTTTTCTTTCTCTGTCTTTCTATACGTACCATTATACAACTACTAGATGGCGCTGTGGTATAGCGGAATTTCACCATTACATGAGATTGCTATGCCACCATTTCTAAAAGATACCAGACTTTCCTTGTTGAGGGGGAAAACCCCACGATAATGGCTGCAAAGCACAGGAGGATGACAACATCATGTAAAGGGCCCACAAACCACCATGAGTGAGCAGTCACGAATGCACAATAAGAACCTTGTGTAGAAAGGCTCTTAGTGACTCTACAAAGGAAAACCCGTTAGGCCTCCGGGCAAGCCAGCTGTGTCAAACTGAAGCCAATATAGCCGATGATGAGAACATGATAGTCTGTAGCTCTATCTTTATAGAAAAGCATACTTGGGAGCAAGTTCTTACAGACAGGTGGAACAATAGACCAGGGAAACTCTTTTGAGAGTTTCTCTGCAGAACGCTGCCGATATGTGTTATTATAGCAAATGGGAAATTGTATCCTCCCCCCGCCCCCGACTGCTGTCTGCTCCAATATTAGTTTGGATACTGGTATTTTTCCCCTGCAGTGGGCGGCAGCAGGGGTGGAAGCCGCTCCAGGGAAGTCTGCCTAACAATAACACTGTGCTTTTTGACACCTGGTTAAAATTAGAATTTCATTCAGTTTGTGTTTTGATATTATCTTACCAAATTCACACTTCCTGAATCGATATGAGACCTGGTTACGCAATTATCCTTCAGTACTGCCAGATTTTGTGATGCGGTTCTCCGGACAAAAAAGGCATGCAGTAATGCTTATATTAAGAAAGGTGGGCTAAAAATGCATATATTGGGGGGGTTGCAAAAAAGCGTTTTATAAGGCAGGGGAAAGGAACGTCCAAGGGTTGGGGCTGCACTGCTGCTCCAGGCCCCACTGCCCCCAACACTGCAGCACCACCAAAATTTGGTGGCAGGGTGGTGCCATCAGTGAGGAAAACAGCCTCCCTTTTAAAAGACAAAAATGGGGATTTGCTCCCAAAATCTGGAGATGTGGCTGTAGTGACAACAGGGCTATTTTGCTCTAAAACAGCCCTGTTTTGCTGCTGCTGCCGCCGTACCACCTATGTTTAGCAACAAATTGCTGCCTTGAGCTTTCAAAAAGAGGCTATTTTTACTAACTGCCACCACCACACCACCAAATTTTGGTGGTACATTTGGTGGCAAGGCAGTGTGTCTGTGGGGGGAGGGAGCAAAAAAAACAACCAGGGGAGCCGTATGACAAATTCCTGCAGGAGAAGGCTGTCAATGGCTACTAGTCCTGATGGCTCTATGATACCTCCAGGATCAGAGGCAGGATGCCTTTGTACACCACTTGCTGGGGATCATGGGCGGGAGGGCACTATTGCACTTGTATCCTGCTTCCCGTGGGCAGCTGGTTGGCCACTGTGTGAACAGAATACTGGACTAAATGGACTCTTGGTCTGATCCAGTATGGCTCTTATGTGGTCCACCACCGCTGTATGGGAAAACTGCTTGCAAAAACTGTGCGTATCAGGGGAAATATGTACAAAAATGCATATGAATTTCAATGTGAACTTTTTAAAAGTTGCAGACTGTTGCAGAAATGGGACAGAATAAACGAAAGATTGGGAAATTAGAAACTGACAGAAACTGAAATGGACAGATCTGTCCATCCTGACTTAAAACTTGGCTTTTAAGGGAGGGTATTGATTAATCATCAGTCCTGTTTGCAGTCTTGTCGATGCCTTGGAGCTATGCTCCTTTTCATTGGTTGGGTTATTTATTTATGATATAGCCTGCTTTCCCACTAAAAATAGTTCTCAAGTTGGTTTGTCTGCTGGTTTTATTCACTGATGGACCAGTTATCTGATTATTTGGGGGTATCTGCCACTATTTTCTGTGTGTTGGTGGGTGTGTTTGTTATTTATATTCAAGATTATGTTTCTTGTTTAATTGTTGATGCCCAGTGTGGTGTAGTGATTAGAGTGTTGGACTGGGACATGCCATACCCGGGTTCTAGTCCCCACCGTGTCACAAAGTTCACTGGGTGACTTTGGGCCAGTCACTGACTCTCAGCCTAACTTACCTCACAGGGTTGTTGTATATGGAGAGGAGGATCATGTACACCACCTTGGGCTCCTTGGAGGAATGGTGAGATACAAATGTATCAAACACATAAATAAAGCTATTAGCAGCTTTAGTTGATTTAGAATGAGAAAGCGGGATATAAGTGGGCCAGGTTGCCTGAAGGATCATCTCCTCCTATATATACCTGCCTGGACCCTATGATCATCTTCAGTGGTCCCGCCAAAGGAAATTAGGCGGGTGGCTACTAAGAAGAAGGCCTTTTCTGTTGTGGCACCCTGGTTGTGGAATGAGCTTCCCAGAGAGGCTCACCTGGCACCTACATTGTGCTCTTTTCAGGGCCAGGTGAAGACCTTCTTATTTTCCCAGGCATTTTAGTATTTTGGTTTCTGTTGTTTTAAATCTGTTTCTGGATCTTCAATCTTTGCACTGCTGCTAGGTTCTATTTTGCTTTTTATTTTTATTTTATACTATATTTTTAAACTTTTAAGCTTTGCTATTGTATTTTATCATGTAGTATTTTATGGTTTTAATTGTTGTGAACTACCCAGAGAGCTTCGGCTATTGAGCAGTGTAGAAATGTAACAAACAAACAAACAAACGAAAGTTTTTAAAGCAAAACATTCCAGGATAAAGTGACTATCATTTTTCAGAAATATGCTGAGATGTTTTGTACCTAACATGCTGCTGCCAGAGCTATTGCTATGAGCGAAACGCCTGTCATTAGGATGGGGAGGGAACAGGCGAAGAAGAGCCCACATATTGCAAGGTTCCTGGGGAATGGGAGACACAATGGCTTGGATCTTAACAGAACAATCCTATGGCCCCCAGACAGCATGAGGCACCATAGGATCCCATCCCCCACAGCCAGAGACAGAACTGCAACTGCAGAGAAGGAGAACAGAGCGTGGATCTCCTCTTCCCATGGCTCCGTGGCAGTGTTGTGACCTCAGGTGAGGGAGGAAAGGGGAGGGTGGTGGGCAGGCAGGGAGCCTGGATCCACTGGATCCAATGGCCTCTCAGCCCCGTCCATAAGATTGGCTCATAGGCCTGTCTAGTGGAAAATATGTAAAGGAAGATGGAGAGGTGAAAATCGCCTGTGCCGCTCCTCCCACTCTGCCGGCAGCAGCTCGAGATCAGAGGCTTCTGTCCTTCAGCCCTTGGACAAGTAGGATTGTTCTCAGAGATAAGTTAACAAGGAAGTTAATGGAATGACAGTTTCCCATTCCCACATCCCCCCTGCAGCCATCTAGGTTCCCCAGTGGTTCAGGGGACACTCTTGAATGACATGCCATGGGACATGGGGGGTGCTGTTTGGGGAGGGGGGATCACCCAGAATTCGAAGGTAAGTTAATTTATGGAGGTTCACAGAAGCAAAGTTTCCCATTCCTTACTTCCCTGTTTCCCAGTAGCCTCCCATAACTCATCCCGCATTATTCAGGAGGGGCTCTCCCACCTGCTGGAATGATGGGTCACAGGAGGCAACAAGGAGGAACAGGACAGGAAACTTTCCTTCTGTGAACTTCCTTAAGTCATCTTAGGATCCAAGCCAATGTATTTATGTCTGGTCTATTCACATGGGCACATCACTCCTGCCATAAAGTCCTTATTATTGGAGACTGGGCCACCCGGTGTCTGGGTCGAGGGGCAGGATTTGCATCCCACAATCCATGTCCCATATCGTAGCCTATTTCCTACATTCCACAGACCATCGGGAAGATAACCCCTTAACAACCGAGCCCAGCTCCTCTGTACAGCTCTACCACAAACCCAAAGTCATCACGAGCAACTCCTTTAGAAGCCATGCATGGCACATCTGAGAAATAATTTGTTTTCATAATAGGCATGACTGTCATTACCTGCAGAAGGATAACTCTAGGATTGCTATGAACTTAATTGGTTTTTAAAAAAATAACCTTTATTAGCAAAATGTTATCTAAAGCTAGCAAAACAGGGTGGTGAAGCTGAGGCAGAAGTCCAAGCCGAAAGAGTTTTGTGTGCATCAATGGAGCGCCACCTAGTGGAACATTTGCCATTTTGGTTTGCTATGTAATCAACATGCAGAGAGCGAGAGAAAATGCAAAATCTACATTTGGGGCATTTCTACACCAGCCTAAAATACTGCATTTAAAACTGGGCTTTCTGCTTCCATTTTAAATGCAGGATCACAACAGACTCCGTGTACATGCGCTTCCTCCCCCCCCCCCCGTGTCTGAGTTTTCCATTATCTTTCATCGATCTTGCTCCTCTTCTTGTCGCTTTAACGCTTTTCACAGAGGAAACTGAACACAAGCGGGATAATTTGATAGCTCATTATCTGCTATCTATTTAAAAATGGAACAAAGGGCATTCAGTGCAGGAGACACCCTGGAGGGCCACGGCGTCATCCACCGTTGGCCATGGTGGATGGGAATGATGGAAACTGCAGATGAGTTGCAGTCCAACTCATCTGGGGGCACCAGGTTGGGGAAGACAGCTCTGTGCCACCTTGGTCACACTCATGTTTCCCCACACATTTCGTTGCGTTACTGGACTCATAGGGCCGATCTACATTGCTCCCGCCATTGCAATGAATTTGGTGTCCTGTCGGGTTAAACACTCTCACATTAAAACGTGATTATCCACACTCACCCATTTTCCCCATTGCAGTGCTCCATCAAATGCTCAAGCTCAGTTCACACTCGAGCGCTGTGCTGTTTTCCTGCTGTTTTCCTTTGCGCACTTGTCTGATCTCGGAAGCTAAGCAGGGTCAGACCCAGTCAGTAGTTGGATGGGCGACCGCCTGGGAATCAAGCTTCCTGCATTGAGCAGGGGGTTGTTCAATCCCTTCAAATGAGACTAAGTTTTACCCCCTCCTATCCCCTGCTCTGGATTTTTTTTTTTTAATTAAGGCGTTATCTTTGAAGAACCGTGGCTTCTCCGCAATTTTTTTTTTTTCTAATTCAGGCATGATCTTCGAAGATTCGAAGATGTGAAGCTAAGATGTAAAACTTAGTCTCATTTGAAGGGATAGAACAACCCCCTGCTTAGTGGAAGAAGCCTGATTCCCAGGCAGTCACCCATCCAACTACTGTCTGGGGCCGACCCTGCTTAGCTTCCGAGATCAGACGAGCGCACGCACATCCAGCCCTTTGCTAGTTGCTGAGGAAATGGGGACTGCTGAGGGAGCTATGCGATCAGTAGCTGGAAGATGACATGGGGCCATCAAGAGCTGTGATTGGACAGGAGGGAAATACAAACACCGCCGTATATGGACAGGCAGGGGAGGGCACTACGACCATATATGGTAGCGAAGGTGGAAAATCAGAGCACATTAAGGGGAAATACCGGGATATTAGGGTATTGAAAGTGGGAGCACGGAAGCGGGAAATTCCGGTTCCAATTCGAGGCGGCTACTGTGTAGTGTGTAAGACGGGCAGTGAAACCTCCTTGGAAGTGAAAAACCTGTAAGTGTAGATTGGCCCATAGTGAAGCCTTGCATACATGAACAAGCCATTGCCAGAGTTCCTAAAAGAGGGAGCTGCAACAAAATCTTGCTCTCTGGAGTGCCCCTGTTCAAGTTACTCCATTCCATTCCTCCTCTCCACCCTGTTTTCTGTTTTCCCTCCAAACCAGCATTCTAAAGCTACTGAGCATGCTCAGTTTTCATTGGGCTGTGTTTGGGGGGGGGGATTCCCCCACCCGAGGATCATCTTTCCTAAAGATGTTTTGTTCTGCAAACTTCAGGGGTTCCCCTGCGCCTGCTGATCCCTCCCTATTGGGTGTGGATGGTGCTGTTTTGGCTGCATAAGGACAGGCACTCAGACCATCAAGGTGGGTATTCGCATATTTGGTGAAGGTGATCTTCCCAGCACTGTGGAATTTCCAAGCCCTTTCCAGACCACCCAACTATTTGTGCACTTCGCCTATGATGCATGATTTCTGGGAATCAAAACTGAATCCAGTCGGCTGTTAAACATGCTGATGTTGCTCCATGCTAATTTTGGAGAAATCCTGTAGAGACTGAAATCTGATTCCCTGATTCCGAACAGCATCTCTTTCCGGTGCTGCAGGAGAGCTGTGTGAGAAAGCTGCCAGTCACAGCCCCAGGAACAGTCCTCCCTTTTTGCAAGACAGTTGCTCTGTTTCAACCATGATATACATCACTTAAGCACACACACACACCCCTAAACAGAATGACATCATGCTGACCTTTTATTTCTGGCACCAGCCAGAAATAAAATACATTCATACTTTCTAGTCATGGCATGAAGGATTTCCTCTCACAATTGTTCATGAACTCAGGGAAATGAGCTTGCGCCACAGCATATGTCTAGGCCACATTTAACAGCATATCTTGAAAGGGTCAGATGTGCTGAGTTCAGGAGGCAGGCAATCCTGCAGTGACTGGTTATTTCCAGGTCAATGACAGGAATACCAGGGCTGGCATCAGGTGAGGGATGTTGCACAAATCCGCAATGGAATCAAACGAGTTTGGGTTTCTGTGAATCTGACCTGCATGTTCTGCAGCGGACCAGCTTTTCCCAAGTTGCCCAGATTCCGTAGACTTGCGGACTGGTTTTTTTATGCAAATTTTGTCACAGAAAGATGCATCAGACAGAAAAACACCACCCAAAATGCACATTTCCCCATAGGGTATAGTATGAATATGCGCATTTGGGGGAGATTTGCACATTTTCACAAGTGCAAATTTGCACAAATTCAGGAAATTGGGAAAAAAAACATTTCTGTCAATGTGCAGAAGTTGCTTCTCCCTCTCCATGCTCCTTTGACTGGTGCCTTGCTTAGAGAGGTCAGGTGAACAGGCAGCAACAAGAAGAGGAGGAGGAGGGCTGGAAAGCTCTAGGGATTGGCTGTGGGCCCCACGACTGGAGCGTGGGCTGTGGCAGGTGCCCAAGGATGCTGACCCCTGCCCTAATGGCTAGTGCGGCCCTCAGCTCAACAAACACTCAAGCATACATACACATGGAAAGCAGCCTCTTTCTTTGAAACAGAGGGATTTGTGTTTCGCCATGCATTCATAGTTTATAGGCCCATTCAGTTGTTTATTATTGGAGTGTGCATTCATTTAACAAACAAATGAAGAATTAAATAAATGAGCCCCCATTCATTTGGATGTGTGTGTGTGTGTGTGTGTGTGTGTGAACTTCAAACGAAAAATATATAAAATATATTTGTCCATTCATTTGTTATTAGCTCACTTGTTTTCAATTGCTTTGCAATGGATGCATTGTTTTCATTGGATACATTGCCAAGTCCTCTGGATAGAGGTCACAGAAAAATCACTCAGAGGGAGGAAGAGCAGTTGAAATTTATAGAATGGAAAGCTTTATTATTTATTTAGAATATTTGATTGCCCCTAAGCACTCAAGGCGATGTACAATAAAAACAATTGTTGTTCAGTCGTTCAGTCGTGTCCGACTCTTCGTGACCCCATGGACCATAGCACGCCAGGCCTTCCTGTCCTGCGCTCTCTCCCGGTGTGTGCGCAAGTCCATATTCATTGCATCGGTGATGCTATCTAGCTATCTCATCCTCTGCCGTCCCCTTCTCCTTTTGCCTTCAATCTTTCCCAGCATCAGGGTCTTTTCCAGAGAGTTTTCTCTTCGCATTAGGTGGCCAAAATATTTGAGCTTCAGCTTCAGTATCTGTCCTTCCAATGAGCACTCAGGGTTGATTTCCTTTAGGATGGACTGATTTGACCTCCTTGCAGTCCAGGGGACTCGTAAGAGTCTTCTCCAGCACCACAGTTCGAAAGCATCGATTCTTCGGCGCTCAGCTTCCTTATAGTCCAGCTCTCACAGCCATACGTTGCTACTGGGAAAACCATAGCTTTGATTAGACGGCAAGGTGATGTCTCTGCTTCTTACTATGCTGTCTAGGTTTGCCACAGCTTTCCTCCCAAGGAGCAAGTCTCTTTTAATTTCATGGCTACAGTCACCGTCTGCGGTGATCTTGGAGCCCAAGAAAATAAAATCTGTCACTGCTTCCATTTCTTCCCCTTCTATATGCCAGGAAGTGATGGGGCCAGATGCCATGATCTTCGTTTTTTTAATGTTGAGTTTCAAACCAGCTTTTGCACTCTCCACTTTCACCCTCAACAAGAGGCTCTTTAGCTCCTCTTCGCTTTCTGCCATTAGGGTGGTATCATCTGCGTATCTGAGGTTGTTGATAATTCTCCTGGCAATCTTAATTCCGACCTGTGATTCATCCAACCCGGCGTTTCTCATGATGTACTCTGCATATAAATTAAATAAGCAGGGTGACAATATACAGCCTTGTCGTACTCCTTTCCTAATTTTGAACCAATCGGTTGTTCCATGTCTGGTTCTTACTGTTGCTTCTTGACCCTCGTACAGGTTTCTCAGGAGACAGGTAAGTTGGTCTGGTACCCCCATCTCTTTCAGAATTTGCCAGAGTTTGTTGTGATCCACACAATCAAAGGCTTTAGCGTAGTCAATGAAGCAAAAATAGACGTTTTTCTGGAATTCTCTTGCTTTCTCCATGATCCAGCGAATGCTGGCGATTTGATCTCTAGTTCCTCTGCCTCTTCGAAACCCAGCTTGTACTTCCGGTAGTTCTCGGTTCACATACTGCTGAAGCCTAGCTTGTAGGATTTTGAGCATCACTTTGCTGGCATGTGAAATGAGTGCAATTGTACAGTAGTCTGAACACTCTTTGGCATTGTCCTTCTTTGGAATTGGAATAATAAAAACAATACAGAGAATGAAATACATAAAAATACAAATATACTTTTTTAAAACCAAGGATTAATAATAAAAACAGAGAGCTGTGTTAACTATGAAAAGCTCAATGGAACAGTATCATCTTCACCAGCCACCTAAAAGACACTAAAGAGGAGGCTATCTTAATCTCCCTAGGGAGGGAATTCTGCTACTGGGGTCAGCTACACACAAGGTTCTGTTGCAAGTACCCACCAATCTTGCCTTTCTGTGAGGCGGGACCTCACATGAGGTGAGGCCTTTCTACATGAGGCATTTCTTGTGTGCTTATGATTCCTCACATATGGTAGATTGCGGGTGCTTTACATGACGTTGTCATCCTCCAGTGCCTCTCCCATTCTTTGCAACCATTATAGCATTTGTTTTGTTTTTTCCTAATGAGGAAAGTCTGGTGTTTCTGTGAATGATGGCATAAAACACTGGTGTATTTGCAATTCTGCTATACCACAGTGCCACCTAGTGGTTGCGTAACGGAACATATGGAAGGAGAAAGAAACCCGCCGGCAAAAAAAACACGTGTAAGGAACCAATCTTAATCCCACAAGGAATCCAGAAGCAGAAGCCTCAGTAAAATGGCGAGTATAAAGCCTCATGTAGAGAAGCCCGATGAATGCAGATTTCAGGCAGGCTCATATGAGAGGAAGCAGTCTTTCAGAGATCCCATCCCCAAGCCCTTTAGGGCTTTATACGTTTATTTAGGAAAGCCTGTACAGGACACAGAAAGCTTGGCGGGGGGGAGGGCAGATAGCTCAGTAGACTGCCTGCAAATTTCAAACCATTTGGCTGGAAAATAGAGAAGTTACAGGCTGAATTTCCCATTGAAATCAGTGGAAAAACAAATGAATGAATGAACAAATAATGAATGAACGAGTGAAATTCAAACAAACGGAGAACGTTCTAAAATCAAGGATGGAGATAGTGAAGGCTGGTGGCTTCAATTTCAGTGGGGCTGTGAATCCACTCCAGGTTTCAGCCAGAACCAGCTGGAACTCTAAGGCAGCTGTCCACGGTGCTTAACCTATCGGGGGGGGAAATAATGGCTTCTTTTCCCCCCATTCATTTTTTGTTTTAAAAGTTCCATTTATCACAATGGTGTGGAATATGTGGCCCTCCAGGGGTTGTTGGACTGCAGCTCCCATGAGCCCTCACCATTGGCTATGCTAGCTACAGCCCATGGGAGTTGCAGTCCAACAACATCTGGAGGGCCACATGTTCCACACCTCTGTAATAAATGGAACTTTTAAAACAAAAAATGAATGGGGGGGAAAGAAGCCATGATTCTTTCCCTTGCAGCTGTGTACATTCCTTTAAAAACAAATGGGGAGGGGGGAAAGAAGCCATTTTATAACACGCTTATAACAAGTTATGCAAATAATTCCCATAATTCCCAGTTTCCCAAGATGCACTCAGTGTAGGGCCCCTGTAGGGCCCACAGGGATGCAGCACCGGCACTTTTTCCTTAGCAGAGATGCCGGTGTCATCTCCCCCGCCTTCATAATTCCCTGCTCCCTCAGAGCTTAGCTGCAATCCTCACAGTAGCTAGGGGGAAATAACATTTCCCAGCAACCATATATTGTTGGCTGTTGCAAAGCAAAGCATTCTGGGAAGGCCTGGGGCTTCTTCACACGGAGCTTTTATCCTGCTGTTCAGATGGGCTACTCATGGAAGTTTGCGGGTCGTAGATGACGTTGTCAACCTCCAGGGTGCCTCCTGCATTTTATTAAAAAGATTGGAGATAATGAGCTATCAGATTACTAGGGTTGTGCGTGGACCCCCTGATCTGACCTGGAAGCCGCTTTGGGGCTTCTGGGGCAGGCCCAGTTCGGCTTGGGTTGATCTGGGGGTAGCCCTGACCTGTCTCAGCCTATGAAGCTGAAGTGGGATTCAGACATCCAAATCTCGCGACAGCCCCCCCCCCCAACGTGCTGCCTAGCCACCAGCAAATTACTTGGGCCCTTGTTCCATGGGGCGGGGTGCTGCCGCCAGGTAAGCCATGACTGCTGCTGCCACTGGGGGAACCGCTGCTCGGGAAACTGCTGCCCGTCGCAGCCCACCAACCAACAACAGGCACAAGGGCAGGAGTCGCCCTCCAACTGCGCCCTCTCCCTTCCTTGCAAGGAGGGGAGGGTGCCTGGTTGGGGGACGACTCCTGCCAATGAGGGTGGGCTGCCGCTGCTGACACCACCAGCTCCTAGGCCCTCTGGACGCACGCTGGCAGCCGTCATGTTCCGCGGAATGAGGATATCCATTTCCCCAGCGTTTGCACCGCGGTTGTGCCCACGAGTGGCAGATCCATGATTTTTCTGGTTCAGTCCATGGAGGCAGATGTGCTCTGTGATACGATGGTGGTTTGGGGGATTCGCTCTGCAAAAATCATATGAAATCATGAGGATCCCTTTTTGACTTTATGGATCCCCGTTTTACCCAGTCCCCACAGCATGCACTTGCTTCTCGGCTTCGTTCTGCTGAAGGAGAGTGGGAAGGGTTAAGGCTTCCTCTGCCCTGCCTGGCAGAGACCGGGGCAGTTGCTCCTAGTGGCTAGGACTGGAATGGAGAGAGAAATGCCATGGAGCTTCCCTTTCAGCTCCTGTCCCATCCTGCCGCCGCTGCTGCTACCATCATCGCACACAATGGCAGCTCATCAGGGCAGCAGGAGGCTGCTCAATTATCAGGCAGTTTGTGCACCCCAATGGACCATCTTGCACCCCCCCCCGGGGTGCGTGCGCCCCACCGGGGTGCGTGTGCCCCACTTTGGAGACCACTGCTCTAGCCAAATAACGTTCAGACAGTCCTCTCCTCTACAGTAACACCACCTCTCTCTCAAAGAGCAAAATGAGGCTGACTCACAGCAAAGCTTACTCCCTCCTCCCTCTCCTCTCCCCTTCCCCTGCATCTCCCAGTGGCCAGATCTTTCTCAAATTGATACATTTGGCACCTCTGCATCATCTAGCCTTTCCCCCTCCCTCCTCCTGTCCCTCTGCCTGATCTTTCAGAAGTCGATACATTTTGGAGACAGCCTGTCTAGGCTGCTCAGAAGGCATAAGGAAAGCTCCGAATATACAAGGCAGATGAGACGCTTCATGGAGGGAGGACCTGCTTCACTTCGGGGCGCCTTGGCGCTGGTCTGATCGGCTTCGATGACGTACCTCCAAATCAGCCTGCTTCACCTCGTTATGCAGGCTTTGGACCAAAGTGGTGCACAGCCCTACAAATTACCCCACTTGTGTTCCACTTGAGTTTCCTAGTGAAAAGACAAAAAGCCGCAATAAGAGGCGCTAGACCAATGAAACATATGGAAGACTCTGGTAAGGGGGGAAAGGAGGGGGAAAAGCAGGGAGAGGAAGCACATGTAGAGGGAGTCCATCATGATCCTGCATTTAAAATGGAGGCATAAAGCCCTGTTTTGAATGTGGCATTTTAGGCTGCTGTAGAGATGCTCCTGGTCTTGAGTGGGCAATGAGACCCATTAGCTTTACACAGCACGGGGAAGGCTGATAGTGTTCAGCAATCTGTTCTTTAGGGAAGCTTGTCCGCTAGGGCTGATATTCTCAAAGAAGAACCCCTAATAATTTTCCAAATTCCTGATAAGCTTCCAAATTCTTATGCACCAGAGGAGTTTGAAAATGACTGGCCTATGTAATGCACAAACAAAACTACCACCTAGTCGGCCTCTCTGCTGCGTCTTTCAGTCTCCACTAGGTGGCACATTCGTGTTTTCTCTGAGTACCTCCCGTCCCGCCCCCACTGTTTTCTCTGAGTACCTCTGTCCACGCAACCCATGCAAATATACTGAAGCTGTGTGAGGGGGGATTGGAACTGCAGATGCATCCAACGTGCATTCGCTAGGCTGCGCAAAAACAGACCCTAGATGCATACAACCTGAACACACATAGGATTGTGTGGGCACAATCTAGGACCCTGGCTTTTTTTCTGGGAACCCAATTGCATCTTCAGAGACCGCATGCGTACAGTTTTCATGTGCCTACGGCAGCGGAGGCTGGTGGCTCTGATTTCAGTGAGGTGATGAATCTGCTCCAGGTTTCCATCAGAACCAGTCAGAATTCTAAGGGAGCCATCCAAGGTGCTTCTGCACTGGAAGCTTAGTTTGTGTGTTTTTGTAATGAACTGCAGACAGGTTAAGAAGGAATTATAGGGAAGCAGCACGATCTTTGGAAGTCTCAAGGCAGAGACACACCAGGCCCACACGCTCAGCAAGGACAGACGTCACGGCCTCCATCAGCAAGCTTCAGTTTCCAGAATCCCAGACACATAAGGCGTAAACTCACTTATCTCTGGTTGCCACATGCAGCCCCTAATCAGGATGCTCAGTTGCGCAAAGTGCAGCTTCACGTGCTTCACAAGTGTTAGTCAGTGGGAGAGCCATTAGGCCGTTGTTTACCTAAAGCCGCATTAGGATGTATTTTGTGTCACACCCATGAGAAGCCTGGAGCTGGTGTGCCCAGGTGAAGAGTGGTAAACTCTGTGCCAAGAGAGCTGGAAAAATCAGCCATCAGGATTTCGATCTGGGGGAGATCGGGGTCATGGTGCTATGAATTCAGCAGTGCTTGCCTGTGTGGATGTTTCCATACCTCCATGTAATCTCTGTTCAAAGTGTGAACCTGGTGCTTACAAAGGCACGTTGTGGATCCAGTGTTGTCCCCTCCAATGGGAAATGGCCCTTTAAAGCAGGGGTGCTTTCTGCATGCAGTCAGTTCAGGTATTTATCCCTCCCTGGCAGCCAACAGGTTGGGAAGGGAGAGAGAGGGAACAGGGAGTGGCAGAAAGAAAGAAAGAAAGAAAGAAAGAAAGAAAGAAAGAAAGAAAAGGGGTCCAGCGGACGCTGGTGGCTCTGATGTCAGTGGGGCTGTGAATCCGCTCTGGGTTTCAGTCAGAACACTAAAGGAGCTATCCAAGGTGCTGGACCCAATCCGCAAAATAGGCTCAGCACCTTGGATAGATCCTTTAGAGTTCTGACTGAAACCCGGAGCGGGTTCACCACCCCTTGGATAGTTCTGACCCACCCACTTCTGCTTCTCGTCCTGCCCACTTCTGCTATCATCCGCTCCCACCACCAACACATGGCCCCCGACAGATTACCCCTGCAGGAATGTGGCCCTCAGCAGAAACACCCCCGCTTTAAAGGCTGCCCAGACCATCCCACTGTCTGCGGAAGGAAGGTATGCGCAAAACAATATTCTACCCCATTGTGGGCCACAGATAGAGATCTACTGGGGTTACGTCAATGCCTATTTGCCAATGCACCCATGCATGCGGTGCGTGTATATTTGCGAAGTCCTTTGCGGAGGATGAATCTTTAGTGACAAGCAGCCCTGTATAAATAAATATACAGTAGTCTGTTGAGGCAGTATTTCTCTAACAATCAGCAAACTCTCGACAACATTTCCCATGTTTTAGCCTCACAATTTGACTACTGCGATCATTAGACATTAGGTTTATTTTTTTCTTGCTTTTTGGTTGCCCCAATAAACTTCTCATGACTGCTGGATGGAAAATCCCATGAATGTGTCAAACTCCCTCTCTGCTCATCATTCTGCAGCCCCTTCCTCCAGGCACATTTCTCCCAGCTGGGCTCCCTTTCAGTCTCAGAGTCCGGCTGAACGAATGGTAGGAGGAATAGGGGAACAGAATGCGGGGAGGTAAACACTGGGTCCGGCAAAACATGGGCTGCATGCAGCCCCTGGCCTTTTTGCACCCCGCCCCCCAAGTCAATGCCACTGCTGGACTGCTGCAAAATTTTGGCAGCGCGTATTTATTGATTTGGCTTGTACCTCACCTTTCTACCAAAAGGAAATGTCACTTAAGGCAGCTTACAATCACAATGGATAAAAACAATAACAAAACAAGTAACTAAGACACAATTAAAAACACAACAATAACAGAGCAAAAAGAGCATCCAACGCAGCAGATCCGCTTACACACCAAAGGTGCACTTGAATAAAAAGGCCTCTCTGCTGCCCTGTGGGTGGAAGAACAGCAGAGAGGGAGTGAACCTAGCTTCCCTCAGCATGCCCAGGAGTTCCACAGCCTCGCCACCAAATGCGGTAGTGTCCAAAAAAGCCGCATTTTCACTTTCACACCATGTTCAAGGTGTGCAAGGAGCACGAGCCTTCTTCTAATTCAAAGGCCTATTGAGGCCAGCGTTCTATTCCCCATAGTTCTTTCCTGCTCATGTTTTGTTGTTGTTCAGTCATGTCCGACTCTTCGTGACCCCAAGTACCATAGCACGGCAGGCCTTCCTGTCCTGCGCTGTCTTCCAGAGCGTGCTCAAGTTCATATTCATTGCAACGGTGATGCTATCTAGCCATCTCATCCTCTGCCGTCCCCTTCTCCTTTTGCCCTCAGTCTTTCCCAGCATCAGGGTCTTTTCCAGAGAGTTTTCTCTTCGCGTTAGGTGGCCAAAATATTGGAGCTTCAGCTTCAGTATTTGTCCTTCCAAGGAGCACTCAGAGTTGATTTCCTTTAGGATGGATTGATTGGACCTCCTTGCAGTCCAGGGGACTTGTAAGAGTCTTCTCCAGCACCACAGTTCGAAAGTATCAATTCTTCGGCACTCAGCCTTCCTTATAGTCCAGCTCTCACAGCCATACGTTACTACTGGGCCTGCTCATGTTGTTGTTGTTGTTCAGTCGTTCAGTCGTGTCCGACTCTTCGTGACCCCATGGACCACAGCACGCCAGGCCTTCCTGTCCTGCGCTCTCTCCCGGAGCGTGCTCAAGTCCATATTCATTGCATCCGTGATGCTATCTAGCCATCTCATCCTCTGCTGTCCCCTTCTCCTTTTGCCTTCAGTCTTTCCCAGCATCAGGGTCTTTTCCAGAGAGTTTTCTCTTCGCATTAGGTGGCCAAAATATTGGATACTGCTCATGTTACCCCTCAACTAATATTGCAAGGCTTCCTGCCTCTGATATTGAGATAAGATAGAGCCATCACGATCAGTAGCCATTGATTGCTATATCCTCAATGAATTTGTCTAGCCCTCTTGGGATCTTGGTCTGATCCAGCCTGGCTCTTCTTATGTTCTTCGAAATTGGTGGCCATCACATCTTGTAGTGGTGAAATCCATAGTATGTGCTGTGTACACTTCCTTTTGCCTGTCCTGAAGCTCCCACCATTCAGCCTCATTAGGAACATTAGGTAGCTGCCATATACTGAATCTGACCACTGGTCCCTCTAGCCCAGTATTGTCAACACTGACTGGCAGCAGCTCTCCAAGGTTTCAAGCAGGAGTCCTTCCTGGCCCTACTGGAGACGTTGGGGATCGAACCTGGGACCTTCTGCCTGCAAAGCAGCTGCTCTACCACGGAGCTACAGTCCTTCATTGGATGACCCCAAGTTCTAGTATTATGAGAGACATTTCCGTAGCCACTTTCTCCACACCATGCATAATTTGAGACACCTCAATCATGCAGTCACTTCGAGCCTTTCTACACAAGGCTTTTACTGTGCGCTCATGATTCCTCACTCATGGTAGTTTGCAGGTCCTTTAAATCCTCCTCCTCCAGGGTCTCTCCTGCCCTTTGCAACCATTTCCCTGACTTTTTCTTTTTTAGATTGAGGAAAGTATGGTATTGTTTAAAAATGGCGGAATGAGACTCTCCTGTAATTGGGCAATTCTGCTATACCACAGCGCCACCTAGTGGCTGTGAAACATATAGTAAAGCAGAGAAAGAAACCCCTTGGGAAAAAACACATGTAAAGGAGCTGATCTTAATCCGGCAAAGTATCCAGAAGCAGAATCCTCAGTAAAAGTGCAGGTTAAAAGTCTCATGTTGAAACGCTCTTATTTGCCTTTTCTCTAAGCTAAACAGTGCCCAACTTTGTAACCTTTCCCCATAGGGAGTGGCTCCAGTCCCTGATAATTTTTCATGCCGTTTTCTGCAAATAGCAGTGGAATTGAAAGCCAGCATATGACAGGAATTTGTTGTATTATTTATATATATAAAAAGTTTAAAATGTTCAAAAAAGTCAGTAACCCTGGCTCTTCTCTGCCTATGATCTCTGAACAAAATCCAGAGCCACTACAGTATTGAACCTGGCCAGGCTGCAAAGCTGTCATTTGATTCCTGACTTTCTCAGTTTATCAGCTACACAGAGAGGTGAGTTAAAACACTGGCAACCAGCACCATATGCTTACAGCTCAGCTGAGCAAGTGAACAACCTGACCATCCCTTTGCTCCCCAGTTTCAACAAGGACTCAACATGCATATCACTGCACGGTAGGGGTTGTGTGAACTGGTCTTTACAGTCTGGTTTTGCATGAAATCAAAGACATTTTCTATTTGACATGCAATCCATCAAAGCAACTGCCATTTATCTCTTCTATAGCCTGACACATGATAGTAGACAATAAGATCCTGAGTAATGGCCTTTGATGGCTGGTGGCTACTTGTTAAGTCACTGGAATTTTTGTCACACCCAACCTGCCTGGGTGGGGGGCTGAAATGAACACCTTTTATTTGTAACTTGCTTGGAAGTGGAAGAGGGGAAACTGCCTGAATTTGGAGATTGCCAGAAAATTATTGCAAAGAGGTTTCAGACAGGAAGCATTCAAGGACAGGAGTGAGAAAATGCAACTACATGTTGTGGCTTTGGGAGGACTCATACTGCTTTAGAACTAGGATTGCCTGCTGGCTGCCTACACCTGTGTCCATCTGTAAATCATTAATTACAAAAAATGCTGTGTTAAGTCTCCCATACTCTCTCCTCATCAGGGAATGGCCCCTATCTAAAAAAAAAACCACAGCTCTTGACCTTTCAACTGTTTGGAGAAGTGTGAAGCAAGAAAACATCATGTTTGGAAACCTAACCCATTGAAATGAATGAGACTTAAGTTGGTCATGACTAACTTGAATCCCATTCATTTCAACGGGTCTGCTCTATGTAAACCTACCATTGGATACTACCCCAATCTAAAATTCTGTTTTCATGATTAACCAAGTGTAATATGTTGGCTAAAAAGCATTTTAACTAATAACGGGGCTGCCTATAATGGCTGTCCCCATTTAATTTTTTTTAAAAAAATCCAAAATGCTGCCATTGAAATGCCAAGTTTGTTTGATTCTGCTTAGCTAGTTCATTTGCTAGAGCACAAAGAATTCACTGTAGAGGTTGACAGAGAAAAGGAATTACCAATTCTGGAGTGATTTCACCCTACCAATCCCCAGCAGTAACAAAAGACTCTTTTTAGCATTCGCTTCTTCCCCATATCCGCCGAAAACACAAACTCCTTTATGTCTAAGCAGGAATGGAGGGTAGGGGTGGCGAGGAGGACAACAAACACCGGGACTGTTTCCTATCCCATGGGCATTGCTTTTAGAATGCAGTTTCATAATTCTCTTTTTAGTTACACATTGACAACTAAATCATGCATCAAGTAATTCAGCGCTCGATATTATTGAGGTGTGGTAGCTGTGCTGGTGAAGGGATAACATCTTAACTCTGGCAGGGAACTCAGCAACATGCGGCCCTGGTCTATTGAGCATCTGACTCTGCTTCCTACAAGGAAACACTTGTGCTACAGGTTCAGCTCCCTGTAATAGTGAACTTAGCTGGTAAGTGCTGACAGGATTATAGCCAAACTGGAGTCACTGAGAAAAAAGGAAGAGTTATCAGCATGCTCGGGGAACCCTGAGGTTTGCAGATTTTTTTTAAAAGGGGGGGAACATGAGGCCCAACAACAACAACCCCATCCCACATCCTAAAACAGTCTAATGAAGACTGAGCATAGGAACATAGGAAGCTGCCTTATAATGAGAGCATTTCTACACACGGTTTTTATTGTACAATCATGAATGGTCACTCACAGAAGTTTGCAGGTCCTTTACAGACGTCGTCAACCTCCAGGGCATCTGTGGCACTTTCTGACCTTTATCCCTGTTTTTTAAAGATTGGAGATAATGTGGCAAAGAATGTTAATCTGCTGTATCAGCTGTGTGTAATTGCACAGTTCCACTATTACCACAGTGCCATCTAGTGGCTGTATAATGAAACATATAGAACTTGCAGACAAAGGAAGTTCCCGAACCAAAGCACATATCCAAAGGAGTCGATCTTAATCCTGCAAAGAATCCGGAAGAAAAGCCCCAGTAAAGGTGCAGAATTTTAGGCTCATGTAGAAAAGCTCTTAGTCAGAACCTCAGTCCATCTAGCCTTGTATTGTCACGACTGACTATCAGCAGCTTTTCAGGGTTTCAGGCAGGATTCTTTCCTAGCCCTACTTGGAGATCCCAGGGATCAAGCCTGGGAGCTTCTGCATGCAAAGCAGGGGCCCTACCACTGAGCCACAGCCCTGAGCACACTCAGTGGCCACATAATTCTGTGTCCATTAGGGTAGGGGAACAGAAACCTGGGGAGAGGAAATGGTATGGAGCATCCTGAAAAAGGGTATGGCTGGCTGGCTAACACTGAACAGGAACACTCCACAAATGTCCTCCTTATCATGGGCTAATAGCTAGTGAAATAATAGGCTTGCCAACAGCTGTTAGCCATGACAGCTAGGAACAGAATCCAGGCACCTGGGGCTGTTTCTCATTACCAGGTGCTGGAGATAAAAGGCATCTCTACACCAGCCTAAAATCCTGCATTTAAAATGGGGCTTTCTGCTTCTGTTTTAAATGCAGGATCAGAACAGCTCTCTTTTTCACCCACTTCCTTTCCCCCACCCCTTTCCCCCTCCCTCTCTCCGTATCTGAGTCTTCCATTATTTTTCATTGATCTTGCACCTCTTCTTGCTGCTTTTCCTCGTTTCACGGAGGAAACTCAAGCAGAACACAATGGGGTAATTTGATAGCTCATTATCTGCGATCTATTTAAAAATGGAACAAAGGGCATTTAGTGCAGGAGACGCCCTGGAGGGTTATGGCATCATGTAAAGACCCCGCAAACTTCCCTGAAGGAGCAATCTCAATCGCAGGATAAAAGTTCTGTGTGAAGAAAGCCAAACAGAGGGGACAGCTATCATCATCTTGCTTCCACGCCTCCCCAGAACCTGTTTGCACTCCACTGAAGGTTTCTTAAGAGTGATCATAGGCAGTGGCTCCATTCCCCACTCAGCCTTCCACCTTCTTCCACCCCACCACTGTCATGGACCCTTGTTCCAAAATCTGGGGGCTGTGGCAAGGTGCAGCATGAGAACCTGCTGGGCACCAAACCAAGTTTCCCAGTAAAAAAGTAGATTTGCCCCCACTTTCCAATCTCTTGGTTAAGGACAGCAAAAATGTGATATGCTATGAGGTGTGTCATCACACGCAGGTAGGGAGAAGGCAGAATGGGTAGGCAGGAGGAGATGTGCTGCCCTCCCCCTGCCTGCCCATGCTCTATTGCATTTGCCCCCACAGGATGTGTAACTTGGGATGATTTTTTTTTTGTATGCAGTACAGCAGCAGCAGGCAACCTTTGGGGGCCCATGGGCATATTTGGCAATTTGAGAAACTGTCCTGGACACCACCGCAAAATGGCTGCCATGGGAGGCCTGGCTAGTCACAAAGGATAAGTAACTTTTTAAAAAATTATTTTTTCCATTTATAACCCACCTATATACAAATACTCTAAGTGGCGTACAAAGTTTAAAACAATTTAAAATCCAACAATAAAAACAACACAGCATAAAGACAGTATACAAAAGTCACCAAAAAGGAACGAGAGTTCTGAAAAGGGAAGGCCTGCCGGAATAATAGGGTCTTTAATTCCTGCTTTAAAACCTTCAAATAGGTCAGCAGGTGCATTTCAACCACCAGGTCATTCCAGAACTGGGGGGGGGGGAAGCTCCTCTTGCATGCAGCTGCTAATCTCACATTAGGCATCTGCAGCAGAGAGCCCTCCGAGGACCTTAAGAGACAGACTGGGACTTGCCAAAATGGCTGTGCTCAAGGCAGATGTGGGAGACCTTGGTGGGCACCAAGACAAGTGCCCAGGGGCACACTGGTACCTGTGGGCATCACGTTGCCTCCCCGTGCAATAGGAATCACTAAAAATGCTACTTTTTTCAATATTTGGTTTGAATTCTCAAGCTTTGTTTTATACTTGGTGAAAAGGGGTTCTAGGTACTGTCAGTTTCCACCTGTGATGAACCCATTGCTGCTGACAGCCTGAACACCTTCCCCAAAATGAAACTATCCGGTTAGGACTTATTCCCCACACTGCCTTGGGGATCATTTTAGTCCCATGATGCCATCAGTACACAGGCAAAGCCCCAACCCAAATTGATAATCTGAATTGGAGCGTCCTATAACCTGCCAATTGAATGAATTAGACTTCTTTGGCCAGGATTGTATATTTTTTTCCCCTCCTGGAAATGAATGAACTGATTTTCTGCTCACATGCAAACCCCCACTAACTTTTTTTTTTAAAGTTTTCTTTGGCATCCATTGAGTCAGCAGCTCCTGTGACAAGCCCATTCATATAAAAAGATATGGTTGCATGCAGTAAATTAGATGTCTGATAATGACTAAAACTTTAAAAAAGTAAAGAGTGTGTGTGTGTGGGGGGATAATCCCCTTGGGCTGCCAGGGGCTTATTCCTTTTGTTCAATGAACACTTGAGTTATTTTTATGAACAGTTGCCCTAGATTCTCCGCCTGAATGAAAATGTCTCCCTGCAGTTCAGTAAAATCGGAAGTTTCACATGTTTCCTGAAAGCTTTTAAGCACAGAATGAAAAATAAGGCTCAACTTGGAAGGAGAAAAGCAATGTCCATGCGCCATATAAGAGATGTTTTAAAATATGCTCATGAAACAAAACACATCTTCTTAGTGCCTTCTTTAACACAAAACAGATCTTCTGTCTGAAGAATCTATGATCTCCAAGGCTGAAAAGGACCATCCATATGATCTGTGTCCATGATTACAGCAAATCTGGCCATATTGTTCATGGTAGACCACTTTGTAGTAAATATAGGCTGGAGAAAATATATATGTGCTATATATGGAATGTTAAGGAAGGGGTCATGGCTTAGTAAAGCCTCGTGTGGGTGTGGCACAGAGTAGTAGGCGGCAGTACTGCAACCGAAACTCTCCCCACGACCTGAGTTCGATCCCAGAGGAAGCCGGGTCTCGGGTAGCCGGCTCAGGTCGACTCAGCCTTCCATCCTTCCGAGGTTGGTAAAATGAGTGCCCAGCTTGCTGGGGGAAAGGCAGTCACGACTGGGGAAGGCAATGGCAAACCACCCCGCTACCGTCTGCCATGAAAACGCCAGTGCAAGCGGTGTCCCTCTAGGGGTCAGTAATGACCCGGTGCTTGCACAGGGGGAACCTTTCCTTCCTTTCCATGGCTTAGTGGTAAGACATGTGCCTTGATTGCATAACATCTCATGTTCAATAGTCCCTGGCACCTTTAGCAGGTGTGGAGAAGACCCATTCTTGAGAACGTGAAGGGGCTTTTCCAGGTAGGGCTGAACTACATGTTACACTAAAATGTATATAATGAAAAGCCAGATGGCTGCTTTGTTTAGTCAAAACAGCTTCAGATCAGGGTGTCTGGGCAGTGAGATACTGTTTTGCACCTGGGAGAGCTCCTTTAGAGTTCTGACTGGTTCTGAGTGAAACCCAGAGTGGATTCACCAGCCTCCACTGTCTGAATCAGACAAGGAATACAGTGAGAAGGCCAAATGTATTTCTTGAGAGGAGAGTTCCAAACGGTAGGTGCCACAATTGTCAAGGGCCTGTTCTGCACTCTGACACTTCTGACCAAAGTTGGGGGGAAAATGAGTTAAGACAGAAGAGGATCTCACTTGTTGGCCCAAGATAAGAACATAAGGACAGCCCTGATGGATCAGAACAAAGACCAGCATGCTGACAGTGGATGATGGGAGTTATAGTCCAGTTGAACACATCTGGAGGTCACCAGGTTTGAGAAGGCTGATCTAGAAAGCCCATTGCAAAACTCAATCAAACAATAGAAATGGTCTTTTCTCAGTGGCTTTTATTTTGAAAGCATTTGGATAACGAATTGAGAACTAGGCCATGTTCTTTTCTCCTAGAGAACTTGCGAGAGAGCTATTTATTTTTAGAGGCCTGTTTAATGCTTTGGTTTATTTATATGTGTAAAAAAGTGTACTGAATATTTTATTCTCTTCTCTCCTCCACTTCCCCCAAGTTTCTCACTTAGATCAAGCATTTTCCTTCTTCTGAAACAGACTTTAATTCAGAAGCTTGGAAACCTTGACGACCTGGTCTCTATCATGCGCTGCAGCAAAAAAAGGCAGTGAGCCAATAAATAGTAAATAAATTAAAAGACAGGAAGGAGGGAATAGGAGGTGAAGGACTAAGAAATGGCGTATCAGAGAAAGACAAACATACACCCACACACAATCCCAGAGGACAGAACATGGCTAGGAGAAACGTCCCACACACCAAAATCCTGGAGAGAGACACTGGTAAAAGGGAAGAATAAATGCAAAGCACATACAAGCAGCAAAAGGGTCTCTGAGGCTGGGCTAAATCAAGTTGACCAAAGGAAACATAGCATCAAAAGGACTCCTGTGTTTTCTGTAGATGCATGACCAGGAGTCATTTGTCAGAATTCAGTCATTTGAAATGATCTGCCCTGTGAGAAGTTTTTCCTTTCCTTACACAACCACAATTGATACCTGCAAATAGGGATGTTGGAGAAATCCGCCACGGACTCCAGTGAAGCTGGATTCTTCGGAATCCGGCCCCCCGGAGTCCGTGGCGGAATGGACTACCCCCCCAACTGCCCCCCGCGAAATCCCCCTGGGACAGACCCTACCTGGCAGCGGATGTGGCAGCGGCGGTGGATGTGGCAGCGGTTGTGGCAGAGGCTCCAGTTCGTCTTCCGGCCGCTGCCGGGCTGCTGTGGCTGCAAATGGCGGCCTTCGTAGCGACCGCCATTTGCATGCCTGCATTAGGCCGTGATAGGCTACGTAAACACTTTCGTAGCCTATCACGGCAAAGAGCAGGGGCACAAATGGTGGCTGCTATGCCATTTGAACCCCTGCTCTTTGCCGTGATAGGCTACGTAAGTATTTACGTAGCCTATCACAGCCTAATGCAGGCACGCAAATGGCGGCCACAGCAGCCCGGCAGCGGCCGGAAGTCCGGCTGTGGCCAGCCTTGGCCGGCAGCTCTGCAGCCTTGCCGCGGAGCGGAGCCAGCTGAGGAGGATTCCGGGGGGGGGCGGATCCCCCTCCTGCAGCGGACCCATGCAGCGGACTGGGTGGGATTCGTACATCCCTATCTGCAAAGTACAGGGTGACTTTGGGCATTCACAAACAGAGCACCCAAGTGATGGCCAAGGCTTGTCCAACACATTTTGCTGCGTGAAACAAAGTTATCCATGCTCTGATAAACTCTCATCTGGATTACTGCAATACATTATATTTGGGGCTGCCTTTGAAAATGGTCTGGAAACTTCAGCTGGTCCTAAACTGAGCAGCAGGAGTGTTAACAGGGACTGGCCAATGAGATCATATTATGCCAGTACTTTCCCAGCTGCACTGGCTGCCAGTTCCTTTCCAGGCCCAATTCAAGGTGCTGGTATTAACATTCAAAGCCCTGAATGGCTTGGGGCCAGGTTATCTGAAGGATCATCCATATGTACCAGTCTGGACTCTAAGATCATCTTCAGGGGCCCTTCTCCAGGAGCCCCTGCCAAAAGAGGTAAGGCAGGTGGCTACCAGGAAAAAGTCATTTTCTGCTTTGGCACCCCGGTTGTGGAACGAACTCCCTAGAGATGTTCGCCTGGTGCCTACGTTGTACTCTTTCTGGTGCCAGATGAAGACCTTTTTATTTTCCCAGGCATTTGGGGCATTTTAGCATTCCTGCTTTTTTAGCTCTGCTGCCTTCAATCTGCTATTGCATTTTAAATATCTGCACTGCTGCTAGGTTGTACTCTGGTTGTATTTTTATTCTGTAGACTTAATCTATTATATTTTATATTGTGTTCTCTGTTGTATTTTTGTGGTTTTAATTTTGTGAACTGCCCAGAGAGCTTTGGCTATTGGGCAGTATAAAAATGAAATAAATAAGTAAATAAGATGACACCCACCCCCTAAGCACCATTCCATCAGAAACCAGCTGGAATAGGAGTTGAATCTCACTTCAACATGCGTGATGGGACAGCATCCTCCACGGCACCTGAGGGAAGCAGACTAGCTTATGGGATGCAACAGCTCACAGTTGCTTACTCACCACTCTGCCTGGTGCCTGTTTCCTGCCTGCTCAAAGAGATGCTGCAATGTGGCAGTACCTGCACCACTGCGCCTCATGTGAGTAGAGCAATGTATGCATGTGGGTGATGCCTGCCGGAGTCCACGATCTGGGCTGCCTGCATCTCTGCCTGCACGCTTGGTCAAAGCGCCTTTTCCAACAGCACCATCTGTGATGTATTAGTAGAAGGCTACTAGGCAAGACCCTTTATGGATCACTGCCTTGTTGTGGCGAAGGAGCTTGCATAACTCAGTGAAGCCATAAGCTATGCCATGCAGGGCCATCCAAGACGGACAGGTCATGGCAGAGAGTTCTGACAAAATGTGGTCCACTGGAGAAGGAAATGGCAACCCACTCCAGTATTCTTGCCAAGGAAACCCCATGGAACATATCACAAGGCTAAAAGAGATGACGCCGGAAGATGAGCCCTTCAGGTTGGAAGGTGTCCAATATACTACTGGGGAAGAGCAGAGGATATTTCCAAGTAACGCCAGAAGGAGTGAAGCAGCTGGGCCAAAGCCAAAGGGACACTCAGCTGTGGATGTGTCTGGTGGTGAAAAGAAAGTCCGAAGCTGTAAAGAACAATATTGTTTCTTTATATTGTTTCTGGAATATAAGATCAATGAATCAAGGTAAGCTGGAGGTGGCAAGATTGAACATTGGGAATCAGTGAACTAAAATGGACAAGCATGGGCGAATTTAATTCAGGTGACCATTATATCTACTACTGTGGGCAAGAATCCCGTAGAAGAAATGGAGTAGCACTCATAGTCAATAAAAGGGTGGGAAAAGCAGTACTGGGGTACAATCTCAAAAACAACAGAATGATCTCAGTATGAATCCAAGGCAAACCATTCAACATCACAGTAATTCAAGTCTATACCCCAACTACTGAGGCCGAAGAAGTTGAGGTTGATCGGTTCTATGAAAACCTACAACACCTTCTACAACTAACACCAAAAAAAATGTCCTTTTCATCATAGGGGATTGGAATGCTAAAGTAGGAAGTCAAGAAATCACCGGGATAACAGGCAAGCATGGCCTTGGTGTACAAAATGAAGCAGGACAAAGGCTAATAGAGTTCTGTCAAGAGAACATGCTGATCATAGCAAACACTCTTTTCCAACAGCACAAGAGGCGACTCTACACATGGACATCACCAGATGGTCAATATCAAAATCAGATTGATTATGTACTTTGCAGCCAAAGATGGAGAAGCTCTATACAGTCAGTAAAAACAAGACCTGGAGCTGACTGTGGCTCAGATCATGAGCTTCTTGTTGCAAAATTTCTGCTTAAATGGAAGAACGTAGGGAAAACCACTAAACCATTCAGGTATGACCTCAATCATATCCCTTTTGAATATACCGTGGAGGTGAGGAATAGATGTAAAGGATTAGACCTGATAGATAGAGTGCCTGAGGAACTATGGACTGAGGTCCGTAACATTGTTCAGGAGGCAGCAACTCAATCCATGCCAAAGAAAAAGAAATGCAAGAAAGCCAAGTGGCTGTCTGATGAGGCTTTACAAGTAGCTGAGGAAAGAAGGGAAGTGAAAAGCAAGGGAGAAAGGGGAAGATATATCCAACTGAATGCAGAGTTCCAGAGAATAGCAAGGAGAGACAAGAAGGCCTTCTTAAATGAACAATGCAAAGAAATTGAGGAAAACAATAGAATGGGAAAGACTAGAGATCTCTTCAAGAAATTCGGAGATCTCAAGGGAACGTTTTGTGCAAAGACGGGCATGATAAAGGACAAAGAGGGCAGGGACCTAACAGAAGCAGATGAGATTAAGAAGAGGTGGAAAGAATACACAGAAGAACTATACAGGAAAGATCTGAATGTCCCTGATAGCCATGATAGTGCGGTCACTGAACTTGAGCCGGACATCCTCGAGAGTGAAGTCAAGTGGGCCTTAGGAAGCATTAGTAACAACAAAGCTAGCGGAGATGACAGTCTTCCAGCTGAGCTATTTAAAATCCTAAAAGATGATGCTGTTAAAGTGCTGCACTGAATATGCCAACAAATTTGGAACACTCAACAGTGGCCACAAGACTGGAAAAGGTCAGTTTACATTCCAATTCCAAAGAAGGGCAATGCCAAAGTGTTCCAACTACCGTACAATAGCGCTTATTTCACATGCCAGCAAGGTGATGCTCAAAATCCTACAAGCTAGGCTTCAGCAGTATGTGAACCGAGAACTACCGGAAGTACAAGCTGGGTTCTGAAGAGGCAGAGGAACTAGAGATCAAGTCGCCAGCATTCATGATTTCATATGATTTTTGCAGAGCGAATCCCCCAAACCACCATAGTATCACAGAGCACATCTGCCTCCATGGACTGAACCAGAAAAATCATGGATCTGCCACTTGTGGGCACAGCCGCGGTGCAAACACTGGGGGAAATGGATATCCTCATTCCGCGGAACATGACGGCTGCCAGCGTGCGTCCAGAGGGCCTAGGAGCTGGTGGTGTCAGCAGCGGCAGCCCACCCTCATTGGCAGGAGTCGTCCCCCAACCAGGCACCCTCCCCTCCTTGCAAGGAAGGGAGAGGGCGCAGTTGGAGGGCGACTCCTGCCCTTGTGCCTGTTGTTGGTTGGTGGGCTGCGACGGGCAGCAGTTTCCCGAGCAGCGGTTCCCCCAGTGGCAGCAGCAGTCATGGCTTACCTGGCGGCAGCACCCCGCCCCATGGAACAAGGGCCCAAGTAATTTGCTGGTGGCTAGGCAGCACATTGGGGGGGGGGGGCTGCCGCAAGATTTGGATGTCTGAATCCCACTTCAGCTTCATAGGCTGAGACAGGTCAGGGCTACCCCCAGATCAACCCAAGCCGAACTGGGCCTGCCCCAGAAGCCCCAAAGCGGCTTCCAAGTCAGATCAGGGGGTCTACGCGCAACCCTAGTAATCTGATAGCTCATTATCTCCAATCTTTTTAATAAAGTGCAGGAGGCACCCTGGAGGTTGACAACGTTATCTAAACGACCCGCAAACTTCCATGAGTAGCCCATCTGAACAGCAGGATAAAAGCTCCGTGTGAAGAAGCCCCAGGCCTTCCCAGAATGCTTTGCTTTGCAACAGCCAACAATATATGGTTGCTGGGAAATGTTATTTCCCCCTAGCTACTGTGAGGATTGCAGCTAAGCTCTGAGGGAGCAGGGAATTATGAAGGCGGGGGAGATGACACCGGCATCTCTGCTAAGGAAAAAGTGCCGGTGCTGCATCCCTGTGGGCCCTACAGGGGCCCTACACTGGGTGCATCTTGGGAAACTGGGAATTATGGGAATTATTTGCATAACTTGTTATAAGCGTGTTATAAAATGGCTTCTTTCCCCCCTCCCCATTTGTTTTTAAAGGAATGTACACAGCTGCAAGGGAAAGAATCTTGGCATCTTTTCCCCGCATTCATTTTTTGTTTTAAAAGTTCCATTTATTACGGAGGTGTGGACTCCAGATGTTGTTGGACTGCAACTCCCATGGGCTGTAGCTAGCATAGCCAATGGTGAGGGCTCATGGGAGCTGCAGTCCAACAACCCCTGGAGGGCCACATATTCCACACCATTGTGATAAATGGAACTTTTAAAACAAAAAATGAATGGGGGGAAAAGACGCCATTATTTCCCCCCCAGATAGGTGGACAGCTGCCTTAGAGTTCCGGCTGGTTCTGGCTGAAACCTGGAGTGGATTCACAGCCCCACTGAAATTGAAGCCACCAGCCTTCACTATCTCCATCCTTGATTTTAGAACGTTCTCCGTTTGTTTGAATTTCACTCATTCATTCATTATTTGTTCATTCATTCATTTGTTTTTCCACTGATTTCAATGGGAAATTCAGCCTGTAACTTCTCTATTTTCCAGCCAAATGGTTTGAAATTTGCAGGCAGTCTACTGAGCTATCTGCCCTCCCCCCCGCCAAGCTTTCTGTGTCCTGTACAGGCTTTCCTAAATAAACGTATAAAGCCCTAAAGGGCTTGGGGATGGGATCTCTGAAAGACTGCTTCCTCTCATATGAGCCTGCCTGAAATCTGCATTCATCGGGCTTCTCTACATGAGGCTTTATACTCGCCATTTTACTGAGGCTTCTGCTTCTGGATTCCTTGTGGGATTAAGATTGGTTCCTTACACGTGTTTTTTTTGCCGGCGGGTTTCTTTCTCCTTCCATATGTTCCGTTACGCAACCACTAGGTGGCACTGTGGTATAGCAGAATTGCAAATACACCAGTGTTTTATGCCATCATTCACAGAAACACCAGACTTTCCTCATTAGGAAAAAACAAAACAAATGCTATAATGGTTGCAAAGAATGGGAGAGGCACTGGAGGATGACAACGTCATGTAAAGCACCCGCAATCTACCATATGTGAGGAATCATAAGCACACAAGTAGAAAGGCCTCACCTCATGTGAGGTCCCGCCTCACAGAAAGGCAAGATTGGTGGGTACTTGCAACAGAACCTTGTGTGTAGCTGACCCCAGTAGCAGAATTCCCTCCCTAGGGAGATTAAGATAGCCTCCTCTTTAGTGTCTTTTAGGTGGCTGGTGAAGATGATACTGTTCCATTGAGCTTTTCATAGTTAACACAGCTCTCTGTTTTTATTATTAATCCTTGGTTTTAAAAAAGTATATTTGTATTTTTATGTATTTCATTCTCTGTATTGTTTTTATTATTCCAATTCCAAAGAAGGACAATGCCAAAGAGTGTTCAGACTACTGTACAATTGCACTCATTTCACATGCCAGCAAGGTGATGCTCAAAATCCTACAAGCTAGGCTTCAGCAGTATGTGAACCGAGAACTACTGGAAGTACAAGCTGGGTTTCGAAGAGGCAGAGGAACTAGAGATCAAATCGCCAGCATTCGCTGGATCATGGAGAAAGCAAGAGAATTCCAGAAAAACGTCTATTTTTGCTTCATTGACTATGCTAAAGCCTTTGATTGTGTGGATCACAACAAACTGTGGCAAATTCTGAAAGAGATTAGGAAAGGAGTACGACAAGGCTGTATATTGTCACCCTGCTTATTAAATTTATATGCAGAGTACATCATGAGAAACGCCGGGTTGGATGAATCACAGGTCGGAATTAAGATTGCCGGGAGAATTATCAACAACCTCAGATACGCAGACGATACCACCCTAATGGCAGAAAGCAAAGAGGATCTAAAGAGCCTCTTGTTGAGGGTGAAAGTGGAGAGTGCAAAAGCTGGTTTGAAACGCAACATTAAAAAAACGAAGATCATGGCATCTGGCCCCATCACTTCCTGGCATATAGAAGGGGAAGAAATGGAAGCAGTGACAGATTTTATTTTCTTGGGCTCCAAGATCACCGCAGACGGTGACTGTAGCCATGAAATTAAAAGAGACTTGCTCCTTGGGAGGAAAGCTGTGGCAAACCTAGACAGCATAGTAAGAAGCAGAGACATCACCTTGCCGTCTAATCAAAGCTATGGTTTTCCCAGTAGCAACGTATGGCTGTGAGAGCTGGACTATAAGGAAGCTGAGCGCCGAAGAATGATGCTTTCGAACTGTGGTGCTGGAGAAGACTCTTACGAGTCCCCTGGACTGCAAGGAGGTCAAATCAGTCCATCCTAAAGGAAATCAACCCTGAGTGCTCATTGGAAGGACAGATACTGAAGCTGAAGCTCAAATATTTTGGCCACCTAATGCGAAGAGAAAACTCTCTGGAAAAGACCCTGATGCTGGGAAAGATTGAAGGCAAAAGGAGAAGGGGACGGCAGAGGATGAGATGGCTAGATAGCATCACCGATGCAATGAATATGGACTTGCGCACACACCGGGAGAGAGCACAGGACAGGAAGGCCTGGCGTGCTATGGTCCATGGGGTCACGAAGAGTCAGACATGACTTGACGACTGAACAACAACTAGGCAAGACAGCATCTGCCACATAGGGATGTCAGAGAAATCTGCAACGGAATCAAATGAGTTTGGATTTCTATGAATCTGACCCACAGATCCCATGGACTTACTGGCCAGGTTTTTTTTTTACTTTCTGGAATCTATGCAAATTTAGTTGTAGAAAAATACATGAAATAAAAGAACACCAGCCAAAAATGTGTATTTCCCCTATAGGTAAAGCATGAAAATGTGCATTTGGGGAGAGTTATGCATTTTGTGGGATTTGCACATCTTGTGGGATTTGCACATTTTTGCAACTGTGAATTTATGCTAGTGCAAATTGCATGAATTTGGAAATGTGGGAAAAATCCAATTCTGTCAATGAGCGGATGATGGAACAAAACATATCCGATAATCCACAAAATGCAGGTGGAATGGATTTTACAAAGTCTGCTTATCTCTACTGCCACATGAGTTGGCCACTTCACTACATCTAATGGTAGGGCTGGCCATGCCCATTTTGTTTGTCACCCAGCTTCTGGCATTCAGGTTTGCTTCATCAGTATGTAGAGATTCCATTTGCTATCATGGCCAAGAGCCATGGATAACCGATGCTCTATGAATTTCTCTTACACTTTTTAAAGCCATTTTAATAAATAGCCAGCACCAAGTCTCATGATAATGAATTCCATAAGTTAAACTGTGTGGTGTGTGAGAGTGAAGTACTTTGCAATGGGTATGTAGGCCAAGAAGTTGATGTGAGCGCTTGTAGCAAAACAAATGTTCACACTACATTTTTCACAAGCGAGGGCATACATGTTTTTCCTCTTAGAGCTTTTCTATATGGGGCTGTTAATCCACTGTATCTACTTTCAGTTTCGTCACAGAACTGAGATCCAAGCATTACATGAAGAGCATTTCCTTTCCTGCTTTTCCACTACATAACCTCTAAGTGGCACTATGGTATAGCGGAATAGCACAAATACACAGAGGAAAAACCATTTCCTTTTGTTTTCACAAATAATACTGCCTTTTCCCTGCTCTAGAAAAACTTCCTGAAAGTTCTGTTTAAAAACAGAAGTGAAACTAGAGGGTCACAAAGTCATCTAAAGAACTGTAAACAACCACAAGTAGGGGATGAACACACAATATATGCCTCATGCAGAAAAGCTCTAAGTGTAAGGAAAGTGCTATACAGTAAGCTGCTGTCCCTTGCTGTCTTCATGTGAAACATACAGGACTTGCCCAAAGCCAACCCAAGTGGAACATAGGAAGCTGCCTTAAACAAGTCAGACCGTTACTCCATCTAGCCCAGTATTGTCAAGACTGGCTGGCAATACTGCTGGGGATTGAACCTGAGAGCTTTTTTGTGCAAAGCATTTACTTTACCACTCACTTTTCCCAGCTTTTCTCTCCACTGTTTTAACTAACCCACAGGCCTGGTGGGAGGTTTGCAGATTTGCAGATGATACAAAATTGGGCGGGATAGCTAATACCCTGGAAGACAGAAACAAAATTCAAAGAGATCTAGGTAGGTTGTAGCACTCAGCAGAAAACAACAGAATGAAATTTATCAGGGATAAATGCCAAGTTCTGCACCTAGGAAAAAGAAACCAAATGCACAGTTACAAGATGGGGGATACGTGGCTCAACCACACTACAAGTGAGAAGGATCTTGGAATTGTTGTAGATCACAAGCTGAATATCAGCCAACGATGTGATGTGGCTGCAAAAAAGGCAAATGCTATTTTGGGCTGCATTAACAGAAGTATAGCTTCCAAATCATGTGAAGTGCTAGTTCCCCTGTACTCAGCACTGGTTAGGCCTCATCTTGATTACTGTGTCCAGTTCTGGGAGCCACACTTGAAGAAGGATGCAGACAAACTGGAGAGGGTTCAGAGGTGGGCAACAAAGATGATCAGGGGACTGGAAACAAAGCCCTGTGAGGAGGGTGAAAGAACTGGGTACGCTTAGCCTTGAGAAGAGAAGTCCAAGGGGAGATATGATAGCGCTCTTCAAGTACTTGAAAGGTTGTCACAGACAGGAAGGCTAGGATCTCTTCTCGATCATCTCAGAGTGCAGAACATGGAATAATGGGCTCAAGTTACAGGAAGCCAGGTTCCAGCTGAACATCAGGAAAAACGTCTTGACTCTTAGAGCAATACGATAATGGAACCGATTACTAGGGAGGTGGTGGGCTCTCCCACACTGGAGGCCTTCAAGACGAGGCTGGACAGCCATCTGTCAGGGATGCTTTGACACGGATTCCTGCATTGAGTAGGGGTTGGACTCGATGGTCTTATAGGCCCCTTCCAACCCTGCTCTTCTATGATTCTATGAGGTTGGCCTTGGTGCTTTCATTATCACTAAGAGATGGTACTTTAGGGGAACTTGTTCAGTGTGTTCTCTATCCTGGGGACCCAGCCCCTACCTAAACTTATCATACCCTCAACCATCATATCCCAGTAGTAGCGCAAGGGATTCAACTTTTCAACAAGTGGGGGACTAAGCAATGATCATCAGGAGAGAGGATACAACAGAGACTGGACCCACAAAGGCCCAGAAGATGCCTGGAAGTTCAGCTGAGAGACTGAGCTCTCAGAGACGCAAGCTGTCCAGGCACTCATGGGGTGTCATGGCCCCTCTGGATGAATCCTCTTCAGATAATGACCTGGAGCGTCCTGAGCCAGATGTCCCTAGGGTACAAGATGCTTCAGGAGATCCTGGGGCTCTCCAAGAAGGTTCTGGCCCCTCCGGAGAAAGGACTTCAGATCTTTCCAGCCCCTCAGGAGAGAAGACTTCAGTTCTTCCCCCTTGAAAGGTGGAAAGCTCTGCTTCTGAGTCAGAAGGGGATGCTGAGCCAGCATCCAGCCACGAAGAATGCCGGGGCCTGAACATACGGGCTCAAACCATGATCAGATGAAGGAGTGCCCACTTGCAGAGAGCAAGGCCCCCCTCACGAGCAGAACTTTTGCCAGAGGGCCTGTAACAAATGGCAGCTGAGCCGTGAGTGGGACTCAGTTCTGGCAAATATAAGCCTGCAGTATCAGCCTAGCCATTGCTGGAAACAATGTCTTCTACCAGCTCTAGTGCCTCATTTTTCTGGCTTGGCACCATGATTGAACCTTCATGCTACTGACCTTGGACTCCTGCTTGACTCTGCTTCCTGGACTGTGTGTTCTATCTGACTGCTTATTGGCATCCGGACCTTGGCTGCTCTTCAGACCTCTCTCTTGGAACTCTCCCTCTTGCCGGGTAAAACTGTGCCTTTGACCATTGCCTGTTTACTGACGTGCTTGGATTGCCCCTTAGTTTAGCCTGATCCAGCCATAGCAGGACACAGGGCAGGAATCTCCCACACCCTGGTTGGGAACTTATTTTGCTGGGGCCATATTTTGAACTGAATCAGAGCTGAAGGGCTCCCCTGAGGGCCCAGGCTCCCCCAGGTCTCCTGCCATGGGTGACTCCTTAGTGCTGGCTGTCTCTGGGAGCAATTACTCCTCCTCAGAGGAGGATTCCTCCAGTGGGGGCATGACAGGAGGGACAATTCAAGAATACATTAAATAAATAAATAAATAAATAAATAAATAAAATGTAATACTGAGAAACAAAGAAGCCCAAGCCAGGGAAGCTCTGGCTATTGGTTTCTCAAGGGGCCATTAATTAGCCTGACAGAAGTATTGGGGCAGCTCCTCCCCCACCTTCCCTCAGACTACTTAAGACCTTCATGCCCTGAGGCAGCCTTCCCTAATCTGGTATTCTCCAGAAGTGTTGGACTACAGCTCCCAGCATCCTCCAGCCAGCTGGTAGTTGTAGTCCAACACATCTGGAGGGTGCTTGGTTGAGGAAGGCTGCCCTGAGGGAAGGCAGAAAATGAAGAAGCCCACACCAGGGAGCCCGTGCCGTCAGCTCCTGAAGGGACCACCAACTGGCCTGAGAGAACGCTGTTGTCCTTTATTTTGCACCATTTGTTTGGTTTAGTATTTTAAAATTGTAAACCACCTTGTGTGTCTTGAGAAAGGTAATATATAAATAAATACAGTCGTATAAATGTTGAACAGGCTTTTCAAATACTATTCAATAAAAGTGGGAGCTCGAGGAAAGTTCTGGATGGGAGACCCTGTGTCTGAGTCCTTTTGTTAATTAGCCCCTTTTAGGTAATAATATTTTAGAGAGTGCTTTTTACGGTTTATTTTGGGTCTTCTTGTTTTTAAAACATTATATATACACTGCTCTGAGTTTTCAGGACAGGGTATAATAAAACCCTCAATAAATTGGTCTCTGAATCTCTGAATTGGGTTCTTGTTAAAATCCTCCTTGGCTCCGAACAGACTGCCTTTCAGAAAACTGCAGTCTTATTTCCACACACTCAAGCATGGTTGCTGCTGGTATATAATCATCGGCTCCAGCTGTCACAGCCCAGGAGAACAGCCCATTTCAGAGCCTTCTGAAAGCCTCGATAGCGGAGCCATGAACACAACAGTCTGTCATGCTGATAAAGCAAATATGAGCTGCCCTCTAAGATCACAACCAAAGGAACACAAATCCACAGTTTCCGAATTGCTCGGTGTTAGGGCTGCAAGTATTAACTAATAGATTATTGAACTGATTATGCAGCAAAGGCAGATTTTTATTAGCAGGGTTTGTTTATCAATTTGATTCCAGTGCATAACTATAATAGAAAATGAAAAAGAAAACATCTTCTTTTAACAATTCCTCAATTCAGACATCATGACAAACCATGGTTTGTGCTAACCATAGTGAAGAAATAAACCATGGTTTGTTTGTTTGATACCCCACATTTCTATCAAGGAAATGGTGCTCAAGGTGGCTAGAACTCCTAGATGTACCACAGGCAAACCATGGTTTATACTGCTTGTCTACTTTCATTTTCCGTCTGCTCAGCACTCAGCTTCATAAATTCACTCTAATTTCCAGGAGGCAGCAGCCCTAGTTGTGATTTGTCAATGGTTTGTGAATTCAAACCTTACAGCAAAACCACCAGTAGCACCAAACTCTGGGTTGAATCCAGTGGTGTCATTACATTGATGGAATTGTTTCCATCAGCAGAAACAGGAGGGGCAATTCACCGACACACACACAGACAGCCCCCTGTACACCCTCCAAATCTGCTCTGGAGGGCTGGTAAACTCTCTGTAACGGATATTCAAGCTGTGCAGGGGGAGGAGAGAGGGAGAAAGTCCCGTTGTGCTAGTGGACACCTGATAGCATGAAACTGGAGTTAATCCCCTGGTTTGTAAATTGGGTAGGTTCAAACTACAATGCTGGAGGAATTTGATGGCTGTGAATATGAACCGAGTGTTTCACACCTGCTGGTCTAATGTTTGAGTTGGAATTTTGTTATCCACCTGCTTTCTCACTTCCTGAATATCCTGACACAGCTCTTGGCTCAAAAAAATATAGATACAGATATATGTTATTTTGAGAGAAGATACATTTAGAAATAAGTATTTAAATAAATATTTAAATGCAGATTTTCATGCAGATTTGTAAACCCACATCACACACACAATTTGCAGATTAATTTGGACATGGGACAGAACAGACATATGGGTGAACACATGCAAACATGAGACAGACTAGAAGTAGACTGATTCACCCATTCTACTTCAGACACAATGATAAAGCTTGATTAGGCTTTGCAGTCCTTGATAAAACCATACAGCCAGTAAGTGGTAGCTTTTTAAAATGAGATCCCATACTTCCTTCAGTGATTTGCCCCTGATGAAGAAAGAATTGTACATGAAAAATGCATTGGGTATTTTTTGCTGTTTTTTCCCACCGCAGTGTTTCTGCACTTGATATGATTCCCTAATGCATTTAGGAAACACCGAGCAGGGAAATGACAGCACACCTATATCATCCTAATCCTTCAGATCTTGCAAAGTCTAATCAACCATTCTTGGGAAAGCAAGAACGGAAAAGGGTAGTTTGATGATATAAAGGGAAACAAGTGCTCTAGGGACTTGCCCTTTGTACCAGGGTCAGGATCAGCCAGGAGAAGACAAGCCCAGCAGCCTCCTTGTCTGTGCATCGATGCCCTTGTGGTAAGCCACTGGAAGCTCCGAAACAGAAGGAAGACCAATAGGATCTTCCCAGAACCCTTCCAACATGGCTCCACCACTCCTGGCATCCCACTGGATGCTCGTGATAGGACCTGGCTATATAAATGCTTCTGATTTAGGCTGGGGTCTTTCCTTAGACAACAGCTAAATTCTAGCTTTGCCTCTGTGGCTCTCTGCATCTTGATCCAGGTATTCCTCCTCTCCACTCTGTTATCTAGCAGTCCAGCTTAATTCCAACCCTTACCATTTGAAGCACTGCTGCTACTATCCAGGAAGCCCAGTGCTTAGAGTGGCCACTTACACAGTGCCAAAAAAGAGGACAAAAGCGGGTACAGATTTGCATATGCTAATTTATTAGTACAGGTGCCGATTTGGAAAGAATTATTATAATTGAAATAGGAATACAATACATCTCACCATCAGAGGTGACCTGTATACTTACTGCTCAGTCTGCTAAATGCTAATTCTTGGTAGGCTCCTTCAATGCTCCTGCTCTCCCTTCTTATGGTTCTTCATCTTTAAACTGGACTTGGATTGGATCTTTCAAACAGAGAACACCTTGAAATAGATGACCATCCTCTGAAGGCCCTTCAAAAAGAGGGCTGTCCTCTGTAAAGAAGGACACATGGCCACCCTACCACTGGTACAGGAGGGGACCCACAAGAAGTCACACTGCCAAGGGCCCTCTCAAACCTGGAAATGGTCTTGGTAAAACCAAACTATGAAAAGGCCACATTTTCTTCTTTTTTCCCCTCAATCCTGTTTCTAAATAATGCCATTGGAAGGTACATCTTGTATTTGCCAACCTCAAGTGGAAGTCTTCAGATGCCGATCACATCCACCAAATTCTAGAGAACAGAAATCCCTGGTTTCTTTCCAATTGCCATTCATCTCTCTTCTTACTGTCAAAAGCATGTAATCTGCCAAGCACTGTTGCTATGCAACCTCTGGTAATTTTATTTTTTATTTATTAAACATTTAGGCTGCTTTTCAACTAAGTCGGCCTTCAAAATGTCTTATGACACCCATTAAAAAAAGTTAAAAGATAAAATCCATTAAAATCCAAGAAGCCTTTTACTGAAATCCTTTTGTGAAAGACATTCAGCTGTAACTGCTAGTTCCAACTTCTTCACACAATGCAAACCATGGAATTGGCTACCACAGAATGTGGTGATAGCTTTAAAAGGGGATTAGACATACTCATGAAAGATTAGGCTATCAATGCCTACTAACCATATACTACCTCCGCAGTCAGAAGCAACATGTCTCTGAATACCAGTTGCTGGTGAGTAACAACAGGAAAGGTCTATTCCCCTCATGCCCTGTGTCTGGGCTTCCCAGAGGTATCTGGTTGGCCATGGTGGGAAACAGGATGTTGGACTAGGCTTTTGAACTGATCCAGCAGGGCTCTTCTTACATTATTATGTTCCCTTCTGCATTGCTGGAACGCCTCTCCTGGCATGACCCAACCCGTACGCTACACTCTGCATCTGAAGCCCTCCTCCAGGAGCCTCCTCCAAGGGAGGCTTGGGGGGTGGCAACAAGGGAGAGGGCCTTCTCGATGACTCCCCGTTTATGGAATAATCTCCCTGACGAAGTCCACCTGGCACCAACATTGTCATCTTTTCGGTGCCAGGTTAAAACTGCCCTCTTCCCCCAGGCATTTGGCAGTGTATGAGTTTCTTCATTGTCTCTGACTGTTTTAAACTGTTTTAGATATAGGTTGTTGTTGTGTGTTATTTGTTCAGTGTCATTACGTAAATGTTTTTATATTTTATATAATGTATTTTAATGGTTTTTAATTTTTGTGAACTGCCTAGAGAGCTTTGGCTACAGGGTGGTATAGAAATATAATAAATGAAATGAACTTGCCATTAATTTCCTTCCTTCTTCCCCACCACATTAGCTTTCCACGGCTGAAGAACCTTCCCAAAGAGGACAGGCTCCATCACTGGAGCATTTTAATTTAGTAAAAAGATGACCAGTGGGGCAGGGGGTTGCACATATTTTTATTTAAGAATTTGTTTCTTTACCATATTTCTTAGCCACCTTTCAAGACCATGGACTTCCCAAGGCGACTTACAATATAAAAACAGTTACAATGCAACATCAAATATCCAACAGCAGCAAATACCATAGATACATTTTCAGTTAAAAGCCAAAGAGAACAAGCTTAAATGTTTTTAAAGCCCCCTTCAAAGCAGCCACAGATGGATATCACTTGGGAGGGAATTCCAATGGGGAGGAGCCACCACTGAGAAAGCCTTGTCTTAAGTGCCCAGAAACCTAAGTGATCTCAGCAGCAGGCAAGTAAGTAGAGCTTTTGAAGATGATCTTATAGCATAGGCAGGTTCATACAGGTGTAGGGGTCCTTCAAATAAGTTGGACCCAAACCATATAGGTCTTTAAAGGTCAACAAATGAGGTTGAGATAAACTATTCTCAGAAATGCCCCCCCCCCATATTCAGGCACATCCGAGAACAATTTCTCTCCCACTCATTTGTTGCATTTAGTGCCTTTCTGTTTAAAGGTCAACACCAGCACTTTGAATTGGGCCCAGAAATGCACCAGCAAGCAGTGCAGTTGGTACAAGATTGGTGTGATATGATCTGTCTATCTAGCTCTAAGGATACAAGTGGACACATTTTGTATGGACTGAAGTTCCCAAGGTCTTCAAAAGCAGCCCTACATAGAGCATATTACAGTAGTCCAGTCTGGATGTAACTAGCACATGCATACCTGAGCCATTCTGAGATATGAAGATGATGGGGGGTGGAAAGTCAATTCACATAAGCCTTTCTTGTACTTTGCAGCCTACATGAGTTGATTAATAGGTCTGAGCACTTGGAAACCCATCCTTCAGTAAGTGTCCAGATCAAAACTCCAACTCAATTGACCTTTTTTCTGAATATTCTCATAAAGCATTTGCAAGATTGGTTCAAAATGACAAAACACGCTTAAAAAAGCACATTTGGATTGCATTTATCAAGACAAGAGCAGTTGTATCAATCTGTCCTTCTCCAGGGCTATGCATTCAGCTAAATGCCCTGACCCTTCTCATGAGTGATGATGACTGTAGACAGTGGGGCAAAGGTAGGTATCTCCATTTATTTCAGTGGAAAGACATCACATTAGGCACACCCCTTGGCCACATGGAGCTGCGCTGGGGAAACACAAGCATGACCGCTTCCTGCCTATCTGAAGTTGCACATACTTGCTTGCTTAAGTCAACCATGGAGGCCTTGCTCCCACCCTTTACTACAGTAAGTGTATATGGTTACAGATGTACCAGTACACAGCAGTCACAACAGCCCTTACAACTGGCAAGGTGAACCCAACTTTCTCCTGTCTTTGCTAGTCCTACAAGTTTTGCTGCAGAACTGGCTGTACAGAGCATTGATTGGCTGGTGCCCAGCTGTGCCCAGCACTGATTGGCTTACAGCTAGCTGATTGGCTGGCAGCACTAGTTCCACTCCCATGCCCTTCCCCGAATGGCTTGATATATTCTTACAGATGTATTGTGTGTTTTCAATGGGGTGCATGAATGCTCATGTGTTTGTTCAGCGCTCTCTCTGTCTCTCTCTCTCTCAAATAACCCATTTGTAAAACAGCTCCAGAGAGCGGGGAGGAGGACTACAGCTGTAAGACAATCAACCCTGTGTAGTTCCACTGCAGAACCTGCAGAAATTTGTTTCCCTTGTGCTCCATACTGGAGAGGCATAAGTACGATCTCTCAACAACACAGTGACTGCACATCCTGAGACTTCTGTATCCTCTGTACATCCTTATGCTCCCTAGAATTAATGAGGGTACAGAGCAGGTTTTCCTCAGTACTAGCACCAACTCTGCAGAATAGTCTACCCAAGTGACCTATTGGGCCTCTTTCTTCCCTGCATTTCATTGGCAGGACAGGTGAAAATGTTTGTGTTTAAGAAAGCCTTGGTAAATAGGTGGTGCTGACTAGTTAAATATGGCATGTCTCGGAATCCCTTGTTATAGCTTAATGTCATTAGTTTTTTAGTTTATTGTTTTTCATTTGATATTTTCCCCAATTTTTGACTGATTGATTACCTTCTGTGGTTTTCCTATAAATTTTACTGTCCACCACCTCAGGTTGCTTTGGTTAGATTGCCTATGGCACATGATAAATTGAAAATTAAAATATGCATGCATTAGAGTGCCTACATCTGCAAAAGACTACTATATAAAGGCAAAAACCTATATATTCTTAAAGAAATCCCATTTTTAGATCTTCCTGTGCTGCAGGATTGTCCAAGCTATATCTAACGGTACTCCGAGACAAAGTTCAGCATCTATTATGCATTTTCCAGTGACTTCTTGATAGCAGTGGATTGGTTACCATAGTAAATACAACCCTGTTTGCATATAGAGAGAGAAACAGAGCAAAGTAAATGGTTAGAGCTAGGATAGATAATGCTACACATGAACATACATAGAAACCTTTTAAAACATTTTGTAATTTTTTTCTCTAGAGCTGAAGTCAGTTCTATGGAACATCATACATAATTCACCAGCATTGGAGGCCTACAAAGAAAGCCTGTGTCATGTATTGAATTTGAACCAGGGAGATCTTTGGACCAGGGAGAAAACCTTTCTGCGTCATGAAGCTCACTGGGTGACTTTGGACCAGGCACTTTTTCTCAGCCTAACCTACTTCACAGGGTTGCTGTGAAGATAAAATGGTCTCAGCCTGAACTGGAGTTCATTGCAGGAAGGGTGAGTGACAATATGATGAAAATGAAAACATAACCCATGAGAAATGAATTGTGACTGAAGTTAGTCATCCCATTCATTTCAGTGGATCTACTCCATTGCGAGCAGTTTGTGGTTTAGCAATTTCACCCATCAGATAAAATTTGCATTTTTTTCCTTTGTAAGGGCTAACTGATCAAATAAGTGGTTATATGCTGATCTTTTCAAGTACTATCCCCCTCTCCAAATTTTAAAACAGTTCCAAAAGTTCCCCAAGCATGTGAGTGTGGTGGTGTGTGTTTCGGGGTGGTGGTGTATGTTTCGGGGGGTCTTTCTTCATGGGAACTATCCAACAGACACTCATAAATGTTTCACTGAAAAGTGATATAGATGTTTGCTTTGTGCTGCTGGTCTTTTTCAGGCCGCAGCTTGAAGAACTAAAAATCCAGCAAAACTGGTTTGACTAGGGAGACCGTGGTGGAATACAAAAATCAAAGTGTCTGTCGCGAGCAATGGCAATTCTACATTACCACTCCCAAGTCTTTGATAAGCTCTCATCTGTAGGCATATAGATGTCATTTAAAGAAAAACCCTACTGTATCAGACCAAAGATCCATCTAGCTCACCATACTTTTCCCCACAGCACCCAGTCGGATGCTGTTAGACCAAGTGTGGGCAACTGAGGGAGGTCTGGGAGCCATTTTTGTACCATGGGCCGCAATCTTGTCACTGCTGCCATGTAGATTTCCATAGGGCACCAGTGACAAAACCACTGCCGCCACCACCGGATTCACATTCTGCAGTGGCTTGCCACTGAAAACCAGCAACAATTTTGCTTCCCCCCACTCCCGTGAATTTCAGTGGTGGTGGGGCTGCATGTGCCTCAAAGGCTGTGTGTTGCACATCCTTGCTCTAGACATTCACAAGCAGGGCGTGAAAGCTACAGCATCCCCACCAACTGCTCGTCTGATGGCGGCGAGACCAAAAATTTCAAGACTTTCAGTCTGGATCTATACCTGCAGCCTCACCCTTGAATTTTCCAAGAATTCTAGTATATTCTATAATATAAAAAGTCACATGCTATTTGTGGAAGGACTGCCTTCCATAGGAACATGACATAAGAATAGCTTTGGTAGGTCAGATCAAAGCTTTGGTAGGTCAGATTTGGTAGGCCACCAAGCGCCCTGTATGCAACAGTGGTCAGATGTATGCTTCAATGATTCTCACAAACAGGATGGAGAGAGATATCCCCTATTGTTTTCCCTTAGTACCTGGTAATCAGAGATATAATACCTTGATGCATGGAGGTTTTATTCCAAACCCTCATGGCCAATAACCATTGACTGACCTATCCTGCATTCATTTGTCCAATCCTTTAAAAATATTACATATTGGTTTGCGTTTTACAGCATATACGTTGTGGAAAGCAAAAGACAAAAATCCAAACCTCCTTTTATTGGAAGTATCATTCAGGGTTTGTTTTTGTTTTTAGTTTGGAAAATGATTTCCTATTGCCAGAAAAAATATTTGAGCTACAAACCACTAAAGCGTTCAAAGAACCTGGCAGCCTGTTCCAGTCACATGACCTTTGGCTCATTAAGTTCTGCATTTCTACTCTGCCCTGCAGCAGCTAAGCTCACACCAAACCTCCTCTCTCTCTCTCCCTCTCTCCTCTCCTCACAGATTGTAGAGAAAGAAGAGGGGTAGCATGAGCCAGCATGAGCATGCAAAGAAAACATGGGGATGCTCTCCCCCCCCCGCCCCCCAGAATTAAAATGACAGTGTCAGGAGAAAGAAGAAAACTAAAAAAAGAAAAATGCATCAAATGATGTTTGAATCAAAAAAGAAACACTGCAAGGAGTCCATATCAGGCAAAATGCATACCCAGAAGGGTTAAAACATAACGCATCTCTTCAGATTGATTTCAAAGGTTTCCATCCTGTTTTGTTTCTTAGGCATTTCTTTTCACCTCCTTGCCATTCATGGTGCAATACATCCTTTCCTTCTTGGCTTTCTCCTGTTAAAAAGAGTGTGTGGTTATTTATTGCATTCGTGTTTAGCATTCTAATTGTTTCGTGTTCTTCGCATCTGATGCTCCAATAAGCGCTTTTATACTGACTAGCAAAATGCCTGTCATTATGATGGGTGGAGTGCGTGGGGCGGGAGGACTTGTATATTGCGAAGACTGGGGTGGGGGAAGAGGAATGCAGTGTGCACATTGCAACCTCGCCCCCCCCCCCCGGATTCCTGCCAGTGAGGGCCAGGCTACCAAGCGGCAGGGGTGGAAGCGAGATTTTGCTCTCACCACAACAGTGTCATACCCTACAACATTTCAGAGATGAAAACAGGGACATGCTTGCAACACTCCAATTTGCACAGCAATCATCACTGACTACCTTCCCCTACACCAGGGCTGGGGAACCTGTGGTCCTCTGGATGTCGTTGGACTCCAACTCCCATCAGCCCCAGCCAGCATGGCCAATGGGCAGGGATGATGAGAACTGTAGTCCGGCACCATCTGGAGGGCCACAGGTTCCCCAGCCCTGCCCTATGCACACACAGACTACACACTGCTCAACAGTCCTTCACCTACTGTATACTTGTATCAGTTTACTCTACAATAGCCTACCCCTCCAGATTGTGTTGAACTGCAACTCTCATCATCCCCATCCGGTGGAAGCACCATTTCCTTTCTATGGGAATAACAGCTTTTGTAAATCAATTTTGAAGAGCTGTATATAAATGCAGTATAGGGTGGCCATGTGTCCTCTTTTAGAGAGGACCCTCTATTTGAAGGGCTATCCTGTGCAATTCTAGTTTAAAGATAAACATCCCTAAGAACTGTTGACCATTACCAGTTAGCACCTGGGCAGCAGTAGGCAACCTGGTCACAGTTTTCTGCACTATGGTGAGATGTACTATTTCAATTATAGCAATACTTTCTACATTTACATCTATACATATAAATTAACATATGCAAGTGTTATGCAAACATGTGCCCTGTTTTTTGGTGATGCATACGTGGTCACCCTAATGCAGAATTGTCACTGTGGTGAAGTGATTAGAGCACAGGTAGGCAACCTTCTGGGGCCATGGGCATATTTGGCAATTTCAGAAACTGTCCTGGGCACCACCACAAAATGGTTGCCATGGGAGGCATGGAAAGGACAAGTGACCTGCTCAAAAGACTGAGTACATGGCAGAAGGGGGGCCTGAGCCACAAACACACTAAACAGCTCCTTTGAACCCACATTTTTCTGCACCAACAGAAACCTATTTCAGAGCAATCCCAGCTGCCGGTAAGAAAATATGTAATTTGTTTTTAAGTGGGAGGGGTAGGGCACCTTGGTGGGTGCCAAGAAAGGTGCCCAGGGGTGTATTGGCACCCCTGGGCACCACACTGCGTATCCTGGATTAGAGTTTCAGACTAGGAGCGGGAAGACCCCTGTGCAAATCCCCACTCAGACATGAAACCCACTGGATGGTGACCCTGGGCCAGTCACTACCTCTTAGTCTAACCAGTTCATATAGTTGTTGTGATGATAAAATGTTGGGGAGAACCTTGAGCTCCTTGGAGGAAAGGTGGGGATATAAACAAAATAAATAAATACTGTCAAATAAGATTAAAATAATTGGCATTGCATTTTGGGAACTGAGATGTATCAGTTATAATTTTTTACTCTTGTTTTGATCAAGCCAGTACCACAAAGCAAGCATTAGTCATATAATTGTTTTAAGTCAATGTTGTTATTGGTTCGTGCTGGGGAGACACGGCTTTACAGAATTTATTCATACTGACACAGTGCATGCGGTATGCTGCAGGGCCAACATTTTCAAAGGGCTCTTTTAAGTTAATGCCAGTTTATTACAGTGTAGAATGAAGGTTGATTGTACATTCCAGCACTGCTAAGCCCTATTTTGGAATGTTTGTTCATTGTGTCAAGCAACAGCAAATTGAGGGTAGCATTTTCCCCTTGCGCCAGACAATAAAATGGCACTGGCAGGACTGCTTTTTTTTCACTCCTGTAATTGATTAAACAGAAGTGTTGCATTACAAAACTGAAGGGGACATTCAGCAAATGTCATGCTGAGGCAGCTTCCTGAGTAAAGAGGTTTCTGGCTGTATTTTTCTTGCATCCCTCCCTGGAGTGGATACTTTACCTTGAGACAGCGTTCAGGTCTTGCTTATTTTTAGAAGGATTTGCGATTCAGTTTAAGAGATCATTTAAAAGCCTCCACCTAATGCCATGCAGCATTTCACCACACATTTCAAGGGCACATTTTAAGACCTCCCTTAGAATAATTGTCTTTTTCTTTCCTTTTCTTTTTTAACCTCTCTTGATTCAAAGAGCATCACATGCATATCTGATAGGCTGAAGTTCTGTTGCCTTAAAATACTTGCTGTTCAGCAGGCTGAAAAGGGATGCATATTTAGGGCAGCAGCCATGATGGAGGAGGTCTTTTGGCTGTAAGCTGCACTGGAAGAGAAAACATACATTCATTCTTTAGCAGTAGCAAAGGCTTGTTCAGCTTTATTTTTATCAGGGAGTCCAATTTAATTTTTAGTGTGCCACCATGACCTGCCACGTTAATAATAGTCTGGTTTTATATTGGCGGGGGGGACACATACCACCTTTGTATCTTATGAGCTGCCTCTGCTTTTGTTTTTAAGTTTCTTTCAAATCAAAAAGATGCATATGTCATACCAGCAAAAACCTACAAATGAGAAATTTTCTCTCTCTGGAACTTTTGCGGTTAAGGGGAAAGGAAGCACCTGCCTCAGCCCAGTAATTAACTAATTTCTGTTGAGAATTCATTTTATAGTTAAGGTTGTCCCAAGACGTTTTGATGTCTGGAGTACAAAATTCAAATGCATCTGCACACCCACAAACACATATCGCTAATAAGGGGAACAACCCACCGGGAATTTTTCTAGCACACACCTCATTGAAATGAAAAGCAGCTACACAAACGTACTACCCAAATCCATCAGAAGCATCTACCTTAGAATCTTATCTAGCAGCAGGACCACCTCTATTTAACACTGACCAGTTTCAGTGCTATAGCAATGTACAAGTCCCCTCACATTCTGAAATTTAATCAACTGAAAATACAGACCAGAAAGACTTCTATACTGAGAGTGCCCATACAAAAGAAAAGGGTAAGAAGACAATGAAGCCAAGTTTAGAGTTTGTGGTTTGGGGTAATTACCACCCAGCATCTAATTTGCCATTCTTGGCAAGAAGTTGGAGAGGATGATGGCTTCTCAACTCCAGGCACTGTTGGATGATACTGATGTTTTAGACCTGGTTATAGGATGGAAAAAGCCTTGGTCGCCCTGGAGATTGACGTATGCTGGGGAGTGGGCAGGGGGATGTGACCCTGTTATTTCCCCTGGACCTCTCAGTGGCTTTTGGTACCATCAAACATGAATCGTTTCTCTGGGCTGGGCCTAGGAGGCATGGTGTAACAGTGGTTCCAATCCTTCCTGGAGGAGCGCTCTCAGAATGTGGTGCTGGGAGACTCCTGTTCCACCCCATGGTCATTGGCCTGTGGATTGCCGCAAGGTTCCATCTTACTTCCCATTCTTTTTAACATCTACATGAAACCACTGGGGGAAGTCACATGGAGATTTGGGCTAAAGTGTCACCAGCATGCAGATGATATACCCCTCTGCCTCTCATTTCAATCTACTTGTCCCAGGGAGGCTTTGGGATTCTTGGATCAGTATCTGGAGGTGGTTTGCTGGTGGATGAGAGGCTGAGGCTTACTCCAGACAAGACAGAGGTGCTGTGGGAAACTGACTATTCCAGATGGAGGTTTGTAATCAGTCTTAGATGGGGTTGCATTCCTCTTGAAGGACCAAGTACACAGTCTGGGAGTTCCCAGGTGACAGCAGTAGATAGAAGTACTTTTAACCAGCTTAGGCTGGTACACCAACTGCAGCCTAACCTGGAAAGGATAGACCTGCTTCAGTTATCCATGCAGTGGTGATGTCCAGACTGACTATTGTAATTTGCTCTACATGGGACTGCCCTGGAAGACGGCTCAAAAACTTCAGCTGATGCAGAATGCAGGCTCCCTAATATTGGGGGGGGGGGGCATGGCAGGCTATGTGACATCTAGTACACCAGCTGCACTGGTTGCCAGTGTGTTTCCAAGCCTAATTTGAAGTGGTGGTTTTCATATTCAAAGCCTTAAAAGGTTTGGGGCCAAGTTACTTTATACCTTCATCCATCCAGACGGCCTGCACTTTGATGTCAGTTGCCAAAGCCCTGTTCATAGGCCCACCAGTGGGGACAATCAGACTGGCAAGTACTAAGGAGTGGTAGGCCTTTTTGGCTGTGACCCCATGGATGTGGAACACATTGCCAACTGGGGTGTGTCAGGCCCTGTGTTATTACAGGTTTTTAGAAGAACTCTTAAGATACACTCGTTTTCTCTCAGCTTTGCTTAAGAGAGGTTTTATGGGCTGGTGGTGAATTGCTTTAGGTACTGTTGTCTAAATATTTATTGGAGTTTTGTATTTATTGAACATTATGTTTTCATTGTAGCTGTTTTTAAAATGAATGGTTGATTTCAGATGTAGGTTTATTGCTTTATTATTACAACTTGTGTTTATATTAAGTTTTGTACGCCGCCTCAGAGGAATTTTCGCTTAAAGGTGGCATACAGATATTGTAAATAGCAATAATAAATATTTATTTTGCATGGTAAACTCTCAGAACGGTTCTTCTCTTACTCTGAACAGTTTTGCATAACTGGCATTATGCGACACACATACCCTACCAAAAAGGCTGGATTCAAATTTTACCAGCAGTCACAGAAACATTATTCTGGTTAGGGAAAAATTAAATAAGAACCAGCAGTCTTGTAGTGACCAGGGCTAGAAGTGACCTTCAGTCAGTTCACTTCCCATCACATTATTATCACACTGCCATTTTTCAAAGTAGCAGAGGGGCTAAGGATCCAGTAGCCCAAGATTTTCCAGGTATGAAGATTGCAGACTAAATTAATTAGTCTCTGATAGGTTTTGCAAGTATCAGATTATACCTAGCTTTCTGGGAGAAAGAAGCAATGGCTGACCCCATTTCTGAAAATATAAATGTCAGCTGTAACTCAGATCTGTCCCTTGCTTTGGGCGAAACACAGGTTCCTGGCTAGGCAGAGAGCAGAAATAAAGAGAAACATGACAGTCTATACATTGGCAAAGTTGGAGATTAATTTTAGATGGAGCACCAGGTAAAATAGTTAACTGAAGCCAAATTGTGCAGTACTATCCAGTGGTTGGGGCCACAGTGGCTTAGTTGTTAAGATGCTGAACTGCAGACTGGAAGGTCGGCAGGTCAGCAGTTCGAGACCCGAGTGCTGCGTGACGGAGTGAGCTCCCGTCTTCGTTCCCAGCTTCTGCCAACCTAGCAGTTCGAAAGCAAGAAATTGCAAGTAGATAAATAGGTACTGCCTCGGCGGGAAAGGTAACAGCATTCCGTGCACCTCGGTGTTCAGTCATGCCGGCCACATGACCATGGAAGCATCTTTGGACAGCGCTGGCTCTTCAGCTTAGAAACGGGGATAAGCACCGCACCCTAGAGTCGGACACGACTGGTTGGGGACACCTTTACCTTTTTATCCAGTGGTTGGACAGAATGGAAACCTCAGACACAAAGTTCCTCTTCAGGTCATGGAAAATCATCTTTCTCTGGTAGTAGATTCTGCCCTGAACAGTTAAATATGGTATTTTTCAAGGCACATGAAAAAGAAATATGTTTGCCCATGAGGAAAAAGATCCAAAATCAGTTAGGCAATACTTTTCTTGTTGTTGTTGTTGTTCAGTCGTGTCCGACTCTTCGTGACCCCATGGACCATAGCACACCAGGCCTTCCTGTCCTGCGCTCTCTCCCGGAGCGTGCTCAAGTTCATATTCATTGCATTGGTGATGCTATCTAGCCATCTCATCCTCTGCCGTCCCCTTCTCCTTTTGCCTTCAGTCTTTCCCAGCATCAGGGTCTTTTCCAGAGAGTTTTCTCTTCGCATTAGGTGGCCAAAATATTGGAGCTTCAGCTTCAGTATCTGTCCTTCCAATGAGCACTCAGGGTTGATTTCCTTTAGGATGGACTGATTTGACCTCCTTGCAGTCCAGGGGACTCGTAAGAGTCTTCTCCAGCACCACAGTTCGAAAGCATCAATTCTTCGGCGCTCAGCCTTCCTTATACTTTTCTTAGGACCAACCAAAATGTCACTATCTTACTATTCGGGGCAGAGGGGAGGTTAAGAAACATTCTCCTGTTTTGGGAAACATTCATTCGTGCACTTACAAACAAAGCAAAGGATTTTATCACAACCACCAATTTTCCACCTCATTACTCTTTCTTGTCCCATACCTCTCCACAGGCTGTGGAGCTTTGCACATCTTCCATTGGGAAGATGTGCAAATTTCCTGTGCAAGCTCCCTTCAAGCATTACTAAGGAACACTGCCAGCTAAATGCACAAGCAACTGTGAAAGCAGCTGGTGGCACTTTCTGTAACATCTGATGGCTCCCTGAAAGTCAAGAGCAGAGATGCAGCAAAGTTGTAAAGCCAGCAAAGAAAAGTTAAGTAGTCTAGCTATAAGATTATGAGAGTGGGAACGCAATGGTTTAGCAATAGGTGCAGAGAAGAAAGGAATGTTAGAGGTGCTGGACAGACATATCCTGTCCAGAATTCCCTGACGATGTGGGACAAATGCAATAATATTGGAGACTTCACCAATCCTTTGTCTTCTACTACCCCATTCCACAATACCAGCTCCACTGAGAAGAGTACAGCAGGGATCACTATCTACCCATTCCTTGATAGCTGCAGCTTGAGTTGAGTGGGTGGCCTTGAACAACTAAGCATCATCTGTCTCAGGACATATGGGTTAAAGTATATCCTTATCTCATGTTATGAGCAGAACCATGAGATAAGGATATACTCTAACCTATAATCCAAATAAATAAATAACACATCATTTCATGCCAGTGACACAGAAACCACAAGGAAAATTAGTCCTTTGCATCAGTATTTCAAAATTTAAAAATGCCCTGCTTCTTTTTAAGCCGTCTTGCCATTTTAGAGGGCTGACATTTTGATTTTGGGGCATTGGGATGTTATTAGCAAATGTGGATTTTGTTAAAGGAAAAGAAAAATCAAGGCCTCTGTCCTTGTCTCCTGATTAGGGCTCTACATGTGGTTTGGAAAATATTTTAATTGGCTCTCAGAGCTGAATTCTGAAATGTATCTACAAAGCAGGCTCAAGAATTCAGATGTCTCAGCAGCTGCTCCCCTACTGTCTTCCTTGTGTCTCTGGGCACCTTGCCTTTTCAGCACATTTCACCTGCATGCATAGTTATTTCCAATGGCTGTTCCATCATGTTTACTCTTTAAAGGGCCCTGCCCTTTATTTATTTCCACTTTAAACATTTTGCACATACATTCCCAGTACTTAATAATGGCAGTCAGGAAAAGAAATGGCAGCATCAACAAAAGTAACGAGGAGGGAAAATTGCAACTTCAGCATAGGTACAAAACCTAAGGAGAATCAGCCCTTATTCTTTCCATTACCTTTGTTACTGTCAATACTATTTTAAACAAACGTTAACAATCCATGGTGAAGGTAAGGGGGCACTAGAGGGGCAGGTTGCAGCACTAGCCACAGCATGATAGCTGGACTTGGGGAGTTGTGCATGAGACAAGCAAACTCCCACAAGTGCAGACGTCATGCCCTACAAATCAGCATTAACCTCAGTGTTTACAGGCTACATATCTCTAGATACCAGTTCCTGGGACAAACAACACCCCCACAAAACATCTGGAATGGCTACAGCTGGAAATAGGATGGAGACTTAGTCTGATCTATCAGGGCTCTTATGTTCTTTTGAAACAGATACTAAATACTAGGTCCTTGCATGTGGCTCCTGCAGCGTGAATCTCCTGTTATGGACCGTCTCAAGCTGAGAGGGAATTTGGAGTGGGGCAAAAAAACAAGAGCGCACAGGCACACACCAGTAAAATGCCATGAATGAGGCAGCGGGATGGTGCTCTAAAATACGCGTCTGGAAGCACTCAGTGTCAGGTCTAGTATGGCCCTAGAGGCCAACAGGCCCAGCCAATGTTCCATGTGAACTGAATAAAGGTGCTTCAAGATGGACGGTTCTTCGTGCTAATGGCCAGAAGGCATTGTGCAGCTATTCCATCTTTCCTTCCTTAACGGATTTTCTGCCATGAGGGGAAAAGAGGTGGCAGGGAAACTCATGAGGGCTATGAGCGGAAGACGACCGCATCTAGTCCCCTGTAGAATTCTGTGAACGAGGCAGGGCGATGGTGCCACAAGCCACATCTAGAAGCATCTTTTGTATGCCCTCAACCATATCCCACAGTCCTCAAGGGATGCATCAGTTGCTGGCAAGTTGAGGCAGGCAGGCTTTACTGGTGTACATGGGTCTGAGTAGGGGGCCATCTAATTTCATATTTCCCATTCTTACAATGTAGACGGGCGTGCCCCCCCCCACCCGCTTTTTAAATATTGCACGTCTCCCGTTTTTGTCGCTGTTTTAAGTACGTCAGTGATAGTCGATATATTAATGAATACAGAAAGGGAAGAAATCGCCTGTACGACTCTCCAGAAGGATGAATTTGCAGAAGGCAAGCGAGGAGGACGCCTCTTCCCGCCCACCCCATCTCGACACGCTCTGCTCCTACTACCCCTCCCCCACTCCCTCAGCCAAGCACTGACTCATTCTTCCCCTCAGCCCCAACTCTCGCGAGACCCGGGCTCGCCTTGTAAACGCGATGTCCTTTTGGGCGCTGGTAGTTCTTCGATCGGCGGAGACGAAGGGGGTGGGGGAAGGGAGGGAGGGAGCGAAAGAACGCACAAGGGGAGGTGACCGAGCAGCCTGAGTGACAAGCGCCCGGAACCAATGAGACAGAGCGAAGTCGAGCGTTGAGCCAATCCCGCGGCGGAGCGGGCGTGGCCTCGCCGGCGGCTGATTGATCCCAGCCTTGGCGACGGTGTTGTTCAGTCGGCGCGAGAACATTCTAGAGGTAGGTGCTCGGCGGCCATTACAGCCCTGCCCCTCCCCCCTCGCTTTTTTTTTTTTTAACACCCTAATGCCGCCGCTACGGCAAGTTTCGGCTTCGTGTGCGCGCGCGCGCCCCCGCCGTACCCCTCCCCCGTCCTCTCCGCGCGCGCCCCCGCCACCAATCTAACAATGCTGCCTCAGCTGATTGTATTTCCCTCCCGGCAGAGTAACCGGCACGGCTGCTCCCGCTGATCCCGCCCGCCTCAGGACGCTCGGACCCCCCTCCCCTCTCCTGGCGGTTGCGGCGCCCGCCTCCGCCCTCGATCACCGGATACATATCCCCCCAAAGCGTCCGGGTGCTCGGTGACACCCCACCGTCAACATCGTTCTCTTCGCACCAATTCGGCTTCGTCGCAGCCCGGGGCGAGCAGCGTTGGGTTTATGTCTGTATTGGACGAAAACGGTAAGTTGAGTGGGGGGGGGGGCGGACGGTTGAATATACGGGGGGAGGGGAGCGCTCGAGGGGGGAGGGGCCCCGGTTCTTGCCCTGGGACGTGGAGGGGGGAGGCTGACGGAGGGGGGTCTCGGAGTGTGCGGGGGGGCGCAGAACGTGACCGTGAAAAGCCCCTTCTGAAGACCGCCAAGATGCGCCTAGAAAGGAGTGGACGCGGCGGCAGGAGGGAGGGGGTCTGGGGGCCGAGGGCGCCCGTTTCTGGTCGGACCCCTCACGCGTCCTTTGTGAAGCCGAGCAAAGGGAGTGCATTCCCTCGGGCACGCCACAAAAAATAACGCGCCCACCCCAGAAACAACCAACATCCCCCCTCACCTTTCTGGGGGGGGGAGGGAGGGGGGCGGGGGTCGAGCATGAGGCGCTTGGAAAGCGACGACACGGGATGCCGCGATTCCGTTTCTCCAGAGAAGAGACCCAAATTCCGGTGAGCGCTGGCGGGGGGGGGGGGTCTGTCTTGAAACTGAGGAGGAGGGATGGGGAAGAGAAAGGGAACAGACGGTGGTCGCGGCTTCTTCGACATGCCCCCCCCCCCCAGCGCGCGCGCTGCTCCACAAGATGGCGGCTGCCCGGTCTTCCGCGCCTCCTTCCTCGTGATGCTGGGCGGGGGGAGGGGCGAAGGGGAGCGTGCGGGGGGAGGGAGTGCGCGCGCTCTGTGGCGCAGTTCCTAAACCCGCAGCGTGGGAAGGGGGAGGGCGGGCGAGGGCTGCCCTGTGTGTCTCTCTCTCTCTCTCTCTCTCTCTCTCTCTCTCTCTCTCTCTTCCGGGGGTTCCGAAAGTGTGGGGGGAGAGAGGAGAGGCGCCTGCGCGGCTCGATGCCGCCGCCTCTTAGGCTGACTCAGTGCTTAATTGCTGCATTTCTGAGTCATTCCGACACCGAGGTGAAAGGGGGGGGGGGTTAGAGAAAGAGAGGAAGTGCCGTTTAATACGCGACAGCCTCGTGGTGTGTGAATGGCTCTAATCCCTAGCAGGTAAAGGCATCAAGTTTTCTTTACCCCTTCCAGTGTGTGTGAGGTCTGGCTTTTTTCCTTTTTCTCCCACACTTTTTCTTAAGGCTAAAGCGGAGGGAGGCTTTCATGGTGCTGCTGGTGTTGGCACATATTTTGGTCATGGGGTGGCAGGTCCCATGTTTGAAACATTTCTCTGATAAAAAGCTCTTGTTGGGTTATTCTGGAGTAAACAAGCTTGATTCTTTTAAATAGGAATAGGTGCAGTTGTGTTTATTGTGAGGGATTTGTGCAATTAGGTGGTTCAGGTATCTTTTAAAGGCTGCTATAAACTCTCAGAACTATGGCCTCTTGATTTCTCCTCCCCCCCCCCCTTGGGGTTCCAACATCCACTAATGAGTACAGAACACCCTCAAGCATAGCAGTCATACAAAATGATAGTAGGTAACCTCCATCTAAACTGATTATTTGACTAAAGCAAGTGCTGGTTGTTAAATATTAACAGGGACAGATTTGAATAAAAATGTTACCTGCTTAATAGCTGTAGAGCAACTAGGCAATAAAATATGACAAGTGGTTACTGTTATCAAATCCAGAAATGGAACTTGTCTGCAACGTAACTGGCTTATAGTTGTAGCAAGTTCATAGTGTCCTAGACAGAACAAGCAGTTATAATTCTATCTTGCTTCAGTTTGCAGCTGTTTGGTTCTAATACTGTACTTGTCTTTTTCTCCAAGCAGCATAACAATCAAGTAGAGGTTCTTTGGGTTGCTGTTTAAAGGTGTGACTATTTCTGTGGGCCAATTAGACTTGGCAGTGTTATGATTCAGTTTGTGCATACTAGTACTTGCGGAGTGGCTAATGAAGTTAAAGTAAAGTAACTCTTTACTGCCTTTTAATATATTGACAGGGGATGAGCCTTTCCTGAATAATAACCACACAATACTATTTTAAAGGGACCGCGGTGGCTTAGTGGTTAAGATGCTGAACTGCAGACTGGAAAGGTCGGCAGGTCAGCAGTTCGAGACCCGAGTGCTGCGTGACGGAGTGAGCTCCCGTCTTCAGTCCCAGCTTCTGCCAACCTAGCAGTTCGAAAGCAAGAAATTGCAAGTAGATAAATAGGTACCGCCTCGGCGGGAAAGGTAACAGCGTTCCATGCACCTCAGTGTTCAGTCATGCTGGCCACGTGACCACGGAGGTGTCTTTGGACAGCGCTGGCTCTTCGGCTTAGAAACGGGGATGAGCACCGCACCCTAGAGTCGGACACGACTGGTTGGGGACACCTTTACCTTACTATTTTAAAGCTAGGTCTTCTTGTTTTCTTAACTTTGCAGAGCTGTTGCGCAGCCATTGGTACCTGTATTGGGGAAATATAGCATACAAGCAAGAACCTCACAGCCTTGGTGGCGAAAAATTTTTCATGTCAGAGACCGAGAACTCTTGCAGTCGTTTATGTCATCACGTCTTCTCCAGACAGAAGATACCAAAAAGTTGCAATCAAAGATCTCTCCATCTTATTGATAAAGCTACTAATAAGCCAAAATGTCTGTCAATGTCAACCGCAGTGTTTCAGATCAGTTCTATCGCTACAAAATGCCCCGTCTGATTGCCAAGGTAGCTACTCCACTATTAATCTTAAATTTCACCATATTTAAAACTTCTGAAACCTCAGAATTCTGACTTGAATTGGACTGCACTTGATATATATATTTAATCAAACTTTTCTTCCTAGGTTGAGGGCAAAGGAAATGGGATAAAGACAGTTATAGTCAACATGGTTGACGTTGCAAAGGCGCTTAATCGACCTCCTACGTGTAAGTTGGTGCATAGACTTTATCCTCTGGTTTCCTTTTGCTAGTGCATTACTATAAAGGTGCATCTACTAGAGATTGCAAATGTCTTATATTTGAACATTTTTTGTGCAAGTTTAGCTTGCAGAGAAAAATAATCAAGCCCTGCTGTTTCCCCCCTTGAACCCGGAACCACAATTAATAGCCATGTTGCTGCCACCAGTCTTCCTGCTTCATAGAGCCAGTAGCCCTTAAGGCAGAAAAGAAGAGCTCTGTGTGCAGCTTGATGTGGTGATTGCCAGTTTTGGTGTGCACAGTACTGTCTCACAATGCATAACCCTGATTTTGTGCTGTCTTCTATTTAACAAAAGGCGGTGCTGAGTCGGCTGTGCAATATGAGGAGCTTATTATGTGTGGGAATTTTAAGGCTGGTCTTACAGATGACAGACAGTAAGAGCTTGGTAAAGACGTTCTAATGTTGATAAGGGTCTGATTACTGCTTCTGCGCAATCAGATGTAGAAAGGAGCTTGGTCAGGGGAAGTCCTTTTAATGCTGCAGACGTAAATGGCGTGTTCCAAAGTCTTAACTACTTTTTCTTTTTTCTTTTGAAAGATCCCACCAAATTTTTTGGTTGTGAGCTGGGAGCACAGACCCAGTTTGATGTTAAGAATGACCGTTACATTGTCAATGGATCTCATGAGGCGAATAAGCTACAAGACATGTTGGATGGGTTCATTAAAAAATTTGTTCTCTGTCCTGAGTGTGAGAATCCTGAAACTGATCTGGTAGGTGGTATTTTCAGAATGTACACAAATCACATATTTCAGGCAGATAATAGTATTACCAGGGCAGAGTACGAAGGGATCTGATCCAACAGCATTATTAAAACTAAGTGAAAAAAATATTTAGCTGGACTCACTGTAATTGGGGTTTTTTCCAGCAACACGTTATGCTCTTGTATTTGACCAGAGAACAGATAAAATATGGAATCTTAATATAGTTCAGGCTATAATCCTATACCCGCTTACCTAGGAGTAAGCCATTGAAGTCGGGAAAACCTCTGAGTAATATAGGATAATGTCAAGGTGGAATCCAGTGTTGCATGAGCGGATGTCTGCTGACACAGTGAAACTTTTCCTTTCTTTCCAGCCCTTCTCCTCCCCACATCTGCTCTGCACAGTTTTGGGAGGGCAGGGGGCTTGTGGGGGAGTTACCACCTTCCCCATTCTCCTGAGGGAAGCCTTCTCTTGGCAGAGAGGCACTAATTGGATTTCAATGTCATTTCTGAATTTGGAGCATGCTAGTTAAATGTTCCAGTCTCAAAAGTCTGTAGATGATTCTAGCCATTTAAGGGAGCTTACAAATGAAATCAAAACACATTAATAAAATTACAGTGAAACAGTATTAAAACAAGTCATCAGGATCTTTCCCCCAGAGCAGTTGGGGTTGGCCTGTGGGTGGGGGCAGTCCAACTAGAGCAAAGGTGTCTGTCTTCCTACCTCCCTCCATTTTAGCTTGTTTCAAAATATTAGGGATGTAGCTGACATTAAACTACTCTTTTTTTGGCAGCATGTCAATCCTAAGAAACAAACTATTGGTAACTCTTGCAAAGCCTGTGGCTATCGAGGCATGCTTGACACAAACCATAAACTCTGCACGTTCATCCTCAAAAACCCACCTGGTAAGTGAATGTATCTGTCTCTGATTTTGGTGCTGGCCTGTAAGAGGTGAGAAAATAGCAACATTTTCTTCCTAAAGGAATTTGTAAACTAGTTGAAACCTTTCAAGCAGCATAGTGGGGGTTAGAACTAATCTGCGCTACCCAGCAAGCATCAGTTATGCTCAGTTAACACCATTTTAAGACTATGCAAGCAACACTCTGTGGTAGATATCTAATTGTCTACTTCAATTTAAGCTTGCAATAGTAATATAGTCTCACCTATTCCAGTGGTCTCTCGGTGAGGTCATCTGTTATATAGACTCTAACATGACTACTTTTCTCCATGAGCAAACACATGGTTATCTTTCATTCATGTCTGCCTTTTGGCGTTAATACTGCCACTCAGAGTGCTTCTGCTGTGACACTACTGGTGGCTAGTCAAGTGTTGCTGACATTTCAGGCTGTGTTGTCGCTGGACAAGTATACTAAAGACACAAGTAGCAGCAGCATGACCGTTTTGTGAGTTATGATCACTTGGTACAGTTTGGTGTTCATTCTGGTGGTCTGGATTTTTATTTCAGAAACACTGACTAAGATAATCTATAAAGAGTTAAATTATCTTGCAAAGTCTTCTGCATTCTGGAACTTCAAACTGTTCTGGGAAGGTATTTAATAGTTTAGAAGCTGAAGTGGTGTGAAATAAACAATTTTCTATATTTTGATTCTTAGAAAGTCAGATGTTTTCCATATGTTGTCTCTAAGGCAGCTTTGCAGTCTGGTTTGTTTTTACTCCAGCCCCAAAATGTATCTAAGCTTTCATTGTCGGAACCTGGTTCAGTGAGGTAGAACCATTCAATCTATATTTAGAGGTGTTGGCTGAAACTGAAAAGTTTGCAAAGGCTGAGGTGCACGTCTGTTTGAAACACAGCTGCTGAGTAGACACTTGTTAATGTTTACAGAGAGCAGTGAGACTGGTACAGGCAAGAAAGAGAAAGAAAAGAAGAATAGAAAAGGCAAGGATAAAGAGAATGGTTCTGTGTCTAATACTGAGACGCCGCCACCACAGTCCGCACCACCAGAAGAGCTTAGTCCTCCAAATGTAGCGGTAAGTGACCAAATTTGAATAGGTGAGAAATAGTTGGTACGATCATAAATATCCATGTTCTTGGTCCTGCATTTTGCTTTCCAGTGAGAGAGAGAAGTATGTGTTGAGCTAACGTATGGTGGTGGCTCTTGCTTTAACCTAAACTTTTCAGGAGGATGATGATGATGACTGGGGTGAAGACACAACGGAAGAAGCCCAGAGGCGCAGAATGGATGAAATCAGCGATCATGCAAAAGTTCTCACATTGACTGATGACCTAGAAAGGACTGTTGAAGAAAGAGTCAATATACTGTTTGACTTCGTTAAGGTAAAAAGCATATTTGTCCAATTCCCTCTCACTTCTTATAATATGCAGATTGAAATGGCATAAGCTCATAACAAGATTGGCTGGCTCATTTCAATAACTGAACTAGTCTTAATGTTAAGGTATTTAGTAGTGTGGATGAATACAGGGCCAGCATGTTGCAAGTACAGCATTTGAATTAAAGCAAAATTGCTTTTTTCAGAAAAAGAAGGAAGAAGGTGTCATAGATTCTTCTGACAAAGATATTGTGGCAGAAGCAGAAAGACTGGATGTTAAAGCTATGGGCCCCTTGGTATTGACTGAAGTCCTCTTTGATGAAAAGATAAGAGAACAGATAAAGAAATACAGGCGCCATTTCTTGCGTGTAAGTTCCGGCAGTGTTTTCACATGGCTAAAACATGAGGTGTGGTAGTAGAGGTGGAGGTGGGGGTACTTCATTTGTCTTCTGCCAACTTGCAAGAGGTTTGCAGGCTGGTGGTGGCACTACTTTCCTCTGTCATCCTCTTGATGTCTGTGCTGAACGTATAGGGGGAGCTTCACCTCCTGCACATGCAATATGGAAATGCAGTGGGCGGCCAGAGAAGGAGCAAAGCATTCTACGTCTCTGCCAGCAGCCCAGTTGGTTTCTTTGCTGGCATAGACATGCAGTGTGGAGCTGGGGGGGGCGGGAGGGGAGGGTCCCTCTTCTGGCTCACTAATCTGAGTGAAATTCTTAATTGCTTATGATGACCAGGCAAGTGGTTTAAAAACAAAGCTGATTTACACAAATGGACTTAAGCATAACTCATGCATTCCCATTCACTTCATAGTTCTGTCACAACAACAAGAAAGCTCAGAGATACCTTCTTCATGGCCTGGAGTGTGTGGTAGCCATGCATCAGTCTCAGCTGATTTCTAAAATTCCACACATCCTGAAGGAAATGTATGATGCAGATCTCCTGGAAGAAGAGGTCATTTTGAGCTGGGCAGAAAAGGTCAGTATTGGACATCAAGATATATCTCTCAAGCAATCAAATTGCTTGTAATCCTTCTCTTTCCTTTGAGGCGATACCCTAAGAATTCTGTGGTTGCAGTACAGGATTTTTACTTAATGGGGCTGTAAATGTTTCCATTGGGTAAGCCTCGTCGGTCCTCCAGGAAACTAGAAAGAGGAAGAAAAGGAGATAGTTGCCTGAAAAGAATTTTAGGAACATCTGTGTATTTTGCAAGGGGGGTTTCAGTATGTAGCTAACTGCTGAAAATGTAGTCTGCATTGTGTGGCTAGTAACAAAAGTGCTAAGTAGGGACATGCTGAATATTGCAGTGTGTATTCCAAGGCAGTTTCCCCCCTTCTGAAGTGCTGAGATTATTGAAGCAGAATACATCAGTGTGGTGAACGCAAATACTCAGATTTATATTTGAACCTACAAACAAAATAACAAAAATTTACATCCGAAGGTGAAGAGTTGCAAAACGAAAATCCCCCTAAAGAGAACAGCAAGCTCAAAACTTCAGCAATTTTCTGAAAACTAGTCTGGTGACAGGGAAACTTACAACCTCATATTAAAAGCCAGCTGCCTACAAGTCTCTAGATTTGTACAACTATGCATAAACTTCGAAAACTGATGGTATGCGAACTGAAACAGCTGCTAACGTCACTCTCCTCTTGCAGGCCTCGAAGAAATATGTCTCTAAAGAGCTTGCCAAAGAAATTCGTGTCAAAGCAGAGCCGTTCATTAAATGGCTGAAAGAAGCTGAAGAGGAATCATCTGGTAATGAGGAAGAAGAGGATGAAGATGAAAATATTGAGGTAGAGCTAAAGATAATAAACTTCAACTAACAAATATTCAAGCAATGAGTTACCTCATGCATATCTTGGAAGCTTTATTTTGAAATGTTTCTGGTATTAAAAATAGATTAGAAACAGGTACTTCGGTGTTGTTTCTACTTTTGTACCCCGCATCTTCTAAGTGAGGCCTCTGTAGAAGTTCTAGACTCAAAGCCAGCCCATCTGTAATATGGCAGTTCAGTTTTACAAGAAAGGGGATCTGCATTTGTGTAAACTAAAATTGTGGCTGTTAGGTTGAAATTACCCTAGAGGCTGAATTTAATAAGTGCAGCACCAGTGAAGGTGCAAGTTTATACCATTCTGTGGATATGCAACAGTATATAAGCAGCCCCATGCGCTGTGGAAGAGACAACTGGGAGCATTGTAGATCTCTTTGTTGGAAAGGTGGCAGAAGGATTTATTCCTTCTCCTGCCCAGGCACATAGCACGCTATCTACATAAAGCAATCGAAGCTATGTGCAGGTTTCTAAAAATTACTCGGACATGTGAGGTATCAATGTGCCACTAACTAAACTTGCATATTCTTGCAGGTGGTGTACTCCAAGACAGCCAGTGTACCTAAAGTTGAAACTGTGAAGACTGCAAACAAAAAGGAAGAGGACATTGATATTGATGCTATTTAAAGTGAATCAACCTAGTTTCCCATTTTACAGTACATACCTTCTCTGCATCTCTTGACAGAAGTGCAACATGTGTGCACAAGCTGTAATAGCTATAAACATCGTGCTACACTTCTTGAACTCAAATTTCTCTTACCATGATTGGTATTGTAACTAAGCTTAACAGATGAGAGGAGTTAATACACCAGCAAACTAATCCAAGTTTGCTGCACAGCATGTTTCTTTTAAACTTGTCTTGGGCGTAAATACTTGGAGCACATTTATACAGTTGTGAAAATAAAGGATTTGGTTTTGGAATCTTCAATCGTGGTACATTCCTGGTGGTTATTCACTGACACAACACTTCATCTAATCTGGCCAAGAAACAACCTAGAATGGGTTTTACCTTGCTTGCTGGAGTCGTTGGGGGCAACGTATAGGTTTAGTCCCCATCTGAGCAGTTTCCTTTACTGTGTCTCTATTTTCTCAAATAAATTGCTGGTGCTCACATGTATGGGTGGCAGAGAGTAAAATGGAGTACTGGGAGGTCCTCTTGTGGTTCATGCAAAATCTGACCCAACAACCCAGTCACCTGAGTGATCTGGACCTTTCTCTGTTCCCTTTGCATGCACAGACTCGTGCCATTATACTTACAGCCTTTTAGCTAGGTGGTGGTGTTTATCCTCATGAAACCCTACATGGTGGCCTAGAAATCATTTTAAATACATTGTAAGCGCTTGGCTAATGTGTAAAATTTGGTGATTTAAGATCCAAATTATTTGGGAAGGTGTCTTTTTAAGTATAAGGTGCTGGTACCAAAAAGTTCTGCCGCCAAAAGTGATTTCAGCAAGCCTACTGTTTTCCCTGTCAATGGGGAGCCTACAGCTCTCTTAACACAGGAAGATGGGAAATAGTTGGCAGTTTTGAAATACATAAAATTTCCTAAAAAGTTTAACCCCATGATCAACCTGAGTGTAGACCAGTCCATGAAGCAAGTTTACTTTCGGACACTGCTGTGCAATTGTATAATAGCTATAAAAGTACAACCTCATATTAAAAGCCAGCTGGCTACAAGTCTCTGGCTGTGAACATACCTCAAAATCCAAGTTATACAGTACTATTTGTTCAAACTTAAGGATGTAAATCAACTGTCGACAGCCACCAGCAGAGGAATTTCTTTACCAACTGAGGAACTAGTATCTTGTGTTAGTGTAGGGCAATGTTAACCTGGAAAGACAGAAGTAGCCACTCTAGAGGATGGGAGTGACCCCTTGCCCAGGGAACAGTGTGTGCAGGCTACCATTGACTCCAGAAGGCTTGCCAGTCATTGGACAGGAATCGGGGAAAAGGAATCCCCTGAAAGATCCAGTAAGGGTGCACCGATGCGAGCCTCGGGGGGGGGGGGGAGCCCATTGCGGCACAGCAATTGCTCAGGGCAGGTGATCTGCTTCTGAGTCCCTACAGCATGAATTTGCTAGAGCTGTGGGCGGTCCACCCAGCCCTACAGGAGTTTCAGCCCATTGTTCAAAGGGAACAACTTATCAACTGTCAGCAGAACACCTCTTGAGGCAGTTCAATATGAAAGTAACAGTCAGCAGGATGCTGATGAAGGAGAATGGAGCCTTCATCCTCGGGTGTTCTCTACCATAGTCCTATAATTTGGGACTCTAGCTGTGGATTTGTTCCCCTCTGACCAGCTGCAAGGTGAGCAAGTTCAAATTCAGGTACCACAGGAGGAGTGGATCAGACAGAAGTTCTCTCAGCAGCCAGCCCAAGACCCTGGGGAATGCCTTCCCCCTTCTCCTTTCAAAGGTTCGTCAGTAGATTGGTCTGGAGCAAGTGGAGGTTATACTGGTGGCTCCAGCATGGCCCAGAAGACCATGGTTTTCTGACCTGATACATCTGTCTATTCAGGATCCATGGCTGCTCCCTTCCAGAAGGGATTTCCCTAAGTCAGGAAAGTGTATTCCACCCCAACCCAAACTGGTTACAACTCCACATTCGTAACATTTCACAGAGCCTCTGCAAATTGAACTTACGAGACCCCATGGTGAGTTTTCTGCCACTGATAATAGGTGGAAGGGATCCCAAACTTTTGAGCGCTGGGGTTACCCATTTGCTGGCCTTCCTACAAGCTAGGTTGTATCAGGGACTGCGGCCTAATACATCAAAAAAAGACAGGTTGCTGCCCTTGACACCATGTGCAGCAGTAAGGTTCCCCTGGCCCAGCATCCACCTATTAGGAGACTGCTTGGAGGAGCCTCCTTACTGCAACCTTCCACTGTGCACAGGTTCCCATCTTGGAATCTCCATATAGCTTTGAGGGGCTTAGTGAAACCTCCCTTTGAGCCCCCACATACAGTGCTTCTAAAACTTCTTCCCTGGAAAGTTTTTTTACTTGCCGTCATGTCAGCTCCTGGATAGCTCCTTGAGAGTTCTGACTGGTTTTGATTAAAACCCAGAATGGATGCACAACTGACACCAGCGCCACCAGCCGACACTGAAACCTTCACAGTAAGTCCAACATTCCCTTCTGCAGCCCGTCCCAGGCAATAGCACTTCTCCCTCACGGCCCTGGGTGGTAGACCTGCAGAGGAACCCTGCCTGAAACAGCTGCATATCAGCAACAGTGGACCACATAACAGATACAGCTGCAGGAGCCAGACCTTGTGGCAGACCCTGGTGCCAGCTCTATCCCCATATTAACTTGGACAACATTTGTTTGAGGATCCGATGTCACCCACAACATGCTCAGCTTCCACTGCAATATGTGCTGGCGATGGTGTTGTGAAAGGGTAGGGAATGGGGTGTCCCCCAGATGTTTTAGACTACATACCATAAACCCTGACCAGGCCGTGCTGGCCTGGGCTGATGGGAGTAGTAGTTCAAAACATCTAGAGGGCAGTGGTGCAGCTAGGTCATTTTAGGCCCCGGACTTCATGGTCTTATGGACCATATGCATTGCTTCAGTTGTGAAGCACAAACTCACATTTCTCTTTCCCTCTTCAATCGCCATTCCATGCTTTGCAACTGCTTCTACATTCGTGATACGTTAAAACAACAAACCTGACAAGCCTGATGAAAAGAATAATACCCTGAGCATGTGTACTTTTGCATTTTAAACTCAAATCATAGCACCATTATGTATTTATTTATTTATTACATTTATATCCTGCCTTTTTTCCTCCTTAAGGAACCCAAGGTGGCATACATAGTCCTCCTTCATTTTATCCTCACAACAACAACCCTGTGAGGTGGGTTGGGCTGAGGGTTGGGCCCAAAGTCACTCAGCTTCCATGGCCGAGTGGGGGCTAGAACCCAGATCTCACAACTCCCAGTCCAACACTCTAGCCACTACATCATACTAGCTCTCACATGATGACAGGAGTAAAGTGGAGCTTGCTTCTGATGCCCTTATCACCTGCTGCTCTCTGGGTAGTTATTTGGGGGCTCCATGGACTGCAGTGTCCTGGACTTTGGCTCCAAGGTCCAGTCCAAGCTTCACCATGTTGCCTGCCTTACTGCATTGTACACGGGGCAAACAGGCAGTGGAGGCTGGCGGCTTCGATTGTGGTGGGGTTTAAAATCCAGTCTGGGTTTCAGTTGGAACCAACATGAACTTTAAGGGAGCTGTCTTAGTGCTGAACCCTATCCCCAAAATAGGTTCAGCACCTTGGTTAGCGCCTTTAGAGTTCTGGTTGGTGCTGACTGAAACCCAGAGTAGATTCATAGCCCCACCAAGATCAGAGCCACCAGCCTCCACTGCAAACAGGCCAGTGTCTAGTCTACGCAAAAGAATAAGTGGACACATCTGATGTCCGAAATGTCAATATTGAAAACCCAATGAAGGAACACTTCAACCTTCCAGGAGTCTGTCGATGATGTTAAGATGGCCATTCTTGAACAAAGGAGTTTCAGAGTCAGATTTCAACACATAACTGCCGAACTACATAATCAAGACACTGCTCCCATCACATGTAGCTTGAACAAGGACAAAGTTTTTATCACACTACATGTGTTTTGTTTGTTTTTAATCAATTCTTTTGTTGTGAGTTTCAACAAAACAAAGAAACAAAACAAAAAATTGGAAGTATAACAACATGCTTTAAAGTCCTCTGTTTCAAATACTACAATGTTAGGGAAAAAAGAATAGATTACACATAAACGTCAGCAAAAACATTCCAAATATCCAAATATGAGTCCATTTGCAAGTGACGTCTATATACCACTCTTTCAAATGTTGCCAGTGTTGTTAGGTCTTCAATCCATTGCATTATAGGTGGTGAGCTTTTATCTTTCAATATTGTAGTAATCAGTCTTTTAGCAGCCAGGAGGGTGCGAAAAAACCATTTATGCTGACCATGTGTTACATTCCAAGAAGCAGGTAAATAGTGTAAGAGAACATATACATCAGTAAATATTAAAAAGCTTTCCAATACAAAGTTTATCCATATAATAACTTCCTCCCTAAAGGAGGCAACAATTGGGCATTTCCAAAACATATGAATAAAAGAAGCATTAACTGTATTACACCTCCATCAGTTAGCTGAGTTAGACAAGCCTTTGTTAAAGAGATGTTGTGGTGTCCAATAAACCTGAAACAAAAGTTTTTGCTGCATAAGATGTAACCGGGGGTCCATAGACATATCAGGTACAGACACCAAAAACGATGGTCCATTGATTAGACAAAACAGGACATTCCAATTCCCTGTTCCATTCCTGCCAAAGACCCCATGTATCATATTTATTCACTGGTAAGTATTTATAAACGTATATATATTTTAAAAAGAATGTTAATTAGCTCACCAATGCAGGGATGTCTGTTATCACTAACAGCTGTTTTGTGAATGGCTGCTGTTAAGGTAGTTATTACTGTCTGTACTACCTGCATTTTTATTCCCTCTGCCCTCACTGTTTACAATTTTGCCCCCCACTCCAACCATGTGTGTATATACCTACTAACTGAGGATAACATTTCATACATCTGATGAACTGCACCGTAGTTCACAAAAGTTTATGCCATAATAGATTAGTTAGCCTTTAGGCTGCACCAAGACTTGTGGTTTTTAAAACATTGATGTGCAACTGCATAAAGGCTCACAACCCAGATCCCTTTTTTGATAGCTTTCATTACTTTCCATGCTCCAAGGTCCTAGGAGCATGCAAAATAATGAAAGCTATCAAAAACACTAAACTAATCAAAATAGATCCTTGTACCAAAGGGAGGAAATGTGGATCTTCTGATAATGCTGAACCCGCAAAGCACAGAAATTCAAAAAGCCCCAGCAATTATCACTGCTGCACACTTGGAGGCTGTAACTCCCTCCCCTCCAGGAAGCTCTGCTAACTTGCAATATGCAGGTGGCACTTACCTTCCAAGCTGCAAACTGGGTTCTGGGAAATTCCCTACACCTGAAACTTGTTTGCCTGTGTTTAGAAAACCTCACTTTCCAAAGTTATTTTCCCTTTTAGAGTCAGGTTGCTGGTGATATTTTTTGGGTAAACTGATAGGACCAACCACCTCCTTCCTCTCCCTCCACTGCATGCACAGAAAACCATTCTGTAGATGCAGTTTTGATATTGTAACTGCAATTATGGGTCACTGTCAAACTAATGTCCACAAATAATGCATTTTTGGTACTAAAAGCAAAATACTGGATTTAGGCTGCGATACTACAGCTCAAATATTTTAGCCACCTAATGAGAAGAGAAAACTCTCTGGAAAAGACCCTGATGCTGGGAAAGACTGAAGGCAGAAGGAGAAGGGGACGGCAGAGGATGAGATGGCTAGATAGCATCACCGATGCAATGAATATGGACTTGAGCACACTCCGGGAGAGAGCGCAGGACAGGAAGACCTGGCCTTCATGAAGAATCGGACACGATTGAACGACTGAACAACAACAACAACGACAACATATCGGGGGTGGGCAACTTCTGGAGGTGCCGGAGGCATTTTTGCCCCCAAAACGCCAGCATGGGCTGCAGTCTGTTGGGTACTGAGCTTTTAAAAAGAAATGGGGGAGGCAGCGGGGACCACATCAGGAGGCCACATGTGGCTCACGGGCTGTGTGTTGCCCATGCCTGCTATATATGTTTAACTGGGAGTGGGTCACATTGAATGCAATGGAATTTACTTCTGAGTAGGAAGAAAGAGGCAGAGCGAAGGGGTCACCAGAGGCAGAATAGTGTTTTGAATCCTGCATGGGGATCCCTATACCACAGAAAGAGGAAAATGAGATGCATGAACTTTAAGATTATGAGTGCAAGGGGAGAGGGATTCGCACAGCAATCCATACACCCCATGCTCACCCCAGTGATACACACACACACACACCCAGCCAAACACCAGAACCACACAGAGGAAACTGCTAATCCCACCACTGTTACTGCAGCCATGGCACAGAAACCAACCACCAGCAGAAATGGGGGGGGGGATCCCTTCAAGAGGGGAAAAACAAAGCTCAGACACCCAAACCAACATGTTTGTTTCTGCTCCAAAAAAATGAATATTAAGGACCACCAAAAAAGATCGTTTTTTTTAAAAAAAAAATCCAGATTAGAAACGGGGGAGAGCCCCTTGTTCCAAAAGCCTGCCTAGTTAAAACAAACAAAAAACCCCACATTACTTATAAAAAGAAGGGTGACACCAGGCAAAATCTGACAAATACTTTCATGGTGGAAGAGGAGCACAATATAAGCCGGGTAAAAAGAAAAAGAATGGGGGAGTGAAAGTAGTGAAGATTAGGGAGGGAGAAGGGATTGAGCATCAGGTAATCAGGGAGTTCCCACCAAACCAAAAAGATCTCTGCAAACAGGAAGGATATTAGAGTTTCCCCAAATATCTATCACTTTTTCAAGGGAAAGGAGTGGGAGCAGGAAGGCAGAACAATGAACTGGAAGACAGAGCAAGTCTCAACTGGAGTGATTTTTAAAAACAGTGAAGGATTGGGGGAAGGGGAGCCAGGGGCAGAAACTTAAACATAAAGCAGCCCTTTACATTGCAAGGTTAGGGTTAGGATCAAACCATACATGTTCTAATAAGCTCACTGGTGGAGCTGAGAGTGGCTGTTTGCTTTATTCTAGTGTAGGGATGGTGGAGAATTCCACCGTGGACTCAAATGAGGCTTCTTCGGACTGGATTCTTTGGAATCCGGCCTCCAGAATCCGCGGCGGAATGGCATCACTGACCTCCACCTTCCGAGGATCCCCCGCGGACCGGCACTCCTGCTCCGGATCCTCAGCTGAATTGACAATGGCAGCCACCATTACCATTTTGCTTGGAGAAAGACAGCCACAAATGGCATAGTGGACACCACTTGCGGCTGTAAAGCCCTGCATTTTACGTAAACAGAGCCATAATCAGCTGTGATTAGGTAAAACTCAAGGCTTTACGGCCACAAGTGGTGTCCAATACGCCATTTGCGTCTGTGTTTTTCCCCGCAATAGGCTAGCCATTGCCATATTGGCTGAGGATCCAGAGCAGGAGTGCTGGTCCGTGGAATCCAGTGGATGTGGAGCCGCTCCAGAGAATTCTGGGGGGGAGGAACGGATCTCACACACACACACACACACACGGAATGAAAGGTAGGGGTTCCATACATCCCTATTCCAGTGTAAGCACATGTAGTCCCAATTAGGATTGGAACCACAGAACTCCAGGAAAAGGGGGGAATTAAACCTTTTTCCCCAACCATCTTTTCCCTAAATCTCTCCACCACCACCCTTTATAAGAAGAAAAATGGCTGTATCCTTCTTTAATAGCTGTGGGCTGCATCTTCTGTTCTCTCCCAAAAATGCAAGCACAGGCAGAACCGGATCAATCACATCACCTCCCTCACTAGACAGCTCCCAGAGTAGCCATGCCCACAACTGTTTTTATAGGTTCTGCTGCTCAATGGAAGCCAGTTGATTGGATCGTGCGGCATCACTCCTGCCTATTCTACCCCTACCCTCTCCAATTGGCTAGGATTGGCTGCTGCTGCTGAATAATGGGGCTTTTCTTCTTTTATTAATTTCCATGCTGATAGAATGGGCGTTGGAACAGATGGCCCTCCGAAGCCATCTCCCTTGCACTGTTGCCTTCAGCAGCGGGTGCGCACATCCAGTTCACCATTCTGAAGCCACTGTTGTGTCTCTAGAGGAAGTTCTGGAACAAAGACACAGAAGACACAGACAAGGAGTGAAGACAACAAAGGATTTATTTGTGGTGTTTGCTGTGGGAGAGGGAGCGCTGCCTCCGGTCTGAATAGCACTGCCACTGCTTGAGTCTTTGGCTTGAATCCTGCCTTAGGTAAGCTGCTCTCTCTCAAGCCCAGTTGCCCACCAGCCCAAGTAGTTTACAATATGGGAAATAATAATACTGACCTGCCTTACAGGTTTTTTGTAAGAATTATAACCGAATAATGGTTATTACACTTGAAAGTATTTATTTATTGTGTTCTATGGCGCCTTTCTGAAGCCAACCAAGGTGATTTACAAAAGGTTAAGAAAATAAAAAAACAATCAAATAAAATCCTAGTAAAACCTTTAAAACAACCTTAAAAACCAGAACAACCATTTAAAAGCCATGTTGAAAGATGCTATACAAATCTTAAGTATTATTTTTACATATGTCAAAATCAGCCCTACGAATTGTGAGATATGCCTTGCTTAGTTATAGTGCTTTTAATTTTTCTGGTGCATGATATGACATTGAGGAAATGAAATGAGTTCTATTCATGCTGCCATGCTTTTTGTCCAAGCCTCTTCAGAGACGTTTCGTCGAGAACGATCTTGTTTCCATCCTTTACATTCTCTGTCCAAGAGATTGAACCACTTGTGTTCCTCTGCGTGTGTGTTTGTATGCTGCTCTCACCTCACTGCAGGCAAGTCATGAAACTGAACTGCTACTTTTGCATCCTGAAGGAAGATAGAAACTTCTGCCTGATGCAGATCTCTTTCTTTCTTTCTTTCTTTCTTTCTTTCTTTCTTTCTTTCTTTCTTTCTTTCTTTGTAAGTGTCTCTTGTAGCTTTCTGAAGTTTACTTTGGCTGCATGGTACAACTTATAGCTAAATCTTCAAACGGCAGTTTGGCTTCAGATCCCATAAGTCACTGAAGCTTCAAAGATGCCCCTTCAAACTGAGAAGAAGAAAAAAGTCCAACTGAACAACTGTCTTTTAAACAAAATACAGCAAAGCAGGTAAAGCACCTATATTTAAATATGCTGCCCAGAATTATTTAGACAGATCTACCTGCAGCCCTCACAGATTAATTAGAACTGGGTTGGAAAAATTTACTGTGCCCCAGAGAGACTAGAATCTGGATTTTGTTCACATCTGTGAGAGTCACTAGGATGAGATCTGAAGTGCAGGGCTGGGCAGAAGGTAGATCTCCTCGTGTTTTGGACTTCATCTCCCCAAATCCCCTACAGCATGGCCAATCACCACGAATGCTGGGAGCTGAAGTTCAAAACATCTGGAGATCTACCTTCTGTCCACTCCTGGTGAAGTGGCGACCTAGGAGTTATAGGTTGTCCACCAGCAGAACAAAAACTGTCGGTGGAACAGATTTCCCCTCCCCCTTGCAGCCCCCAGCATACCCCCAAAATCTGATCTGGTGGGATGGGGACTCTCCAGAACAGATTTGGAGATGTGTGAGGGCTGCAGGGGGGAGGAAAGCAAGGAGAAGTCAGCTCTCATGACATTTGATGTAAGCTTAGGACTGCAAAGAACTATGTTGAAATCCTCACTTGACAACTAATCTTAGGGAGGGGGCAGTAGCTCAGTGGGTAGAGCACCTGCTTTGCGTGCAGAAGATCCCAGGTTCGATCCCAGGCTTCTCCAGGCAGGGCGAGGAAAAACTCCTGCCTGAAACCCTGGAGAGCTGCTGCCAGTCAGTGTTGACAATCCTGGGCTAGATGGACCAATGGTCCGACGGCTCCTATGTGCCTTACTTGGTGACCTTAGGCCAGTCATCCTCTTTCGGACTAATCTACCTCACAGGGCTGTTGTGAGGATAAAATAAAGAGAAGATTCAATGGAATCCCACCTTGAGCTCTTTAGAGGAAAGGTGGCATATAATACTTCACCCAGTCCAAAATACAGCTGCTATGTTACTAACTGGGACTGAGTGCAATGACTGTGTGATGTCAGGACTTCATCACCTTCACTGGCTTCCAGTTCATTTCCAAGCCCAATTCAAAGTGAGGATGTTGACCCTGAAAACCCTAACGTCGCAATCCAATCGATCGTGCCCTTGATCACCAGAAGCCCTTGAATCTGGATGCTTCCGATCACTCATTTCAGGGCGGGAGGAGAGGCGAAGGCGATCTCTACTTCCCCAATCTCCTGCCCTGCATATTTCACTAGATGGGCTTTTTAACCCATCTAGCGGGGGCACTTTGGAGGGGGAGGGAAGGAGGCTGGAAGAGGCTCAGGGTAGCTCATATCCTGCCCTCTCCGATCTCCTTCTCGCCCACCAGAATGCCCCCTTTTCCCCCTCTCTGAGGTCAATTTTTCTGACCTCAGAGGGCAGCCGGTGCAATTCTTTCCATGCCAGCTGAGAGGGGGTGGGGGCAGGGAATCGGATCTCCAACTAACCCTTCTGAGTGCTGTCTCTGGCCTCAGAGGGGGAATACCCAATATCCTATGGCCCTTTGCACAATGTCTAGCGGCTATAGGAGTGCACTCTAAATGGCTTGGGACCAGAGTATCTAAAGGATACTCCTCCTGTATGTACCTGCTCAGACTCCTAAGCCATCTTGGGAGGCCCTCCTCTAAAGTGCTCCCACCAAATGCGGTTAGGTGAGTGGCTACAAGAGAGCAGGCCTTCTCAGTTGTGGCACCACACTTGTGGAATGCTCTCTACAGGAGGCCTGCCTGGTGATATTTTTGGCACCAGACAAAAGACATCCCACTTCTCCCAGGCATTTTAGATCCTAGATTTTACTGCCTAGATCTGAGCATTTGTAAGTGCTTCTAGAGTTTTGGAATGATTGATTTTATGTATTTTATATTGTATTTTTATCTCCTCTACTGACTGTTGACATCTCTTGCCCTCATTTCGCTGACCTTTGTGCAGAATTTTTACTTAAAACAACAACAGAGTACATGAAGTCCTGTTTCTTGGTCATGTGTGATGGCACAAACAAACTGGAATGCTGAAAAATCTAGGGCTATTTTTTCCTTTATCTTTTTTGTGGGGGGAGTTATATCTATATACTAGAAAAAGAACTTGGGCTGCCTATCTGTGTTCTATGTTAGATCACTTACTGAGGCTGCACACAGATGATTATGTGGTCCACATAGGAGGTAAAACATAAAAGAAGCATTCCTAAAATAAAGAGTTTTTAATTGGTAGGAAGTTTTATGGAAGATTTGAAGTGGAAAGAATTGCACTGAAGGGCATGGTGGGGCTGCGGGCGGGGGGAGATTGTGGAAATGTACCTATAAGGCTGTGATCCTATGCATATTTCTTTAGAAGGAAGTCATCTTGATTTCAGTGGGATCTGCTTCTGAGTGAGCATCTGGCTGTAAGTATGGGTGGGGGAGAAACTGGAGCTCAGTTTTGCACTTTCAAACCACTAGGTGAACCCAAACTCATTTTTCTTTCAAAATTCACACTTCTGTAAATTTTGCAATGGAATTCTCCAGTCAAAAAATGTGTGCAAAATCATATATTAGGGGAAGGTGTAAACAAACACATGTATATTAGTGAAAATAACATAAAAAATGCACTGTATTAGAAAATTTGTTTGCAAAAGATGTGACTATTAGGCAAAATTGGGCACAAAAATGTATACTGATTTTCATGCAAACTTTAAAAAAAATGCTCAACGTTCAGGACAAACCAAAATGAGAAATGGAGAGAATCCAAGATTGACAAAATCATCCATCCCTAGCTGTAAATTGTTTAAACTAATTTTAGCAGTTGGCAGATATGTACTAAAATTAATTTTTTTAAAAAATTATGTGTGTGTGGGTGCTGCTTCTCTTCTTTTAAGATGAAAATCCTCTGCATAAAAGACATTGTGCTATACTGCTTGGAAAGCACTAGGGGGGGTGTTTAGATCAAGAATTTCCTTTTTGAGGTGATACATTGGAAGTAAAAGCCCTGGGAAGTCCTTTGGTCTGTGACAAAGGTGTCATTCTAAGACTCCTACCAGCCCGGCTGTAATTGTAACTTTTTATGTGGTTTTAAATTATTTAAATGGTATATTATTGTATGTTCCTCCCTCTTTGCTCTTTTTATATATTTGTATGAGCTGTCCAAGTATGGTTGCCAACTGGCAAGAACAAAACCTAGCTAGGCCTACTCCTGTGCCTTTTAGCAGAGGTTTGTCTGCTAAGGTCAAAACAGCACCTGAAGCTTTTCATGGCATAGGGCTGAATATTACATCACCAGCTAATGGCTGCAATAATTCACATATGCTTTTAAAGAGAGAGCTACAGGGGTGGTTTCAAAAGTTGATTACCCCAGACTAGGGATACCACACTAGGGTCAGTTTTGATTTCTCTCAGTTTCTCATTTTTCCAATCTTACATTTGGGTTGTTCCAGACTCGGTGATACTTAAAAAAAAAATAAAAAAATTCACTTGAACATTCACATTTTTGTGTGCAATTTTGCCTAATAACTTCTTTTTTCCAAGCAATTTTCCTAATTTTTTAACGTTGTTTTCATGAATGGATACATTTTTGTGCACACAACCCCCCCACACACTCACCAATATGCACATTTTTTGATCGGAGAACTCCATTGCAAAATTTGGATAGGTGCAAGTTTTGAAGGATAACTGAGTTTCGCTACATATTTTGGTTCAAAATTGCAAAATTAGTTAAGTTCCCATTAAAATTCAAACCGAACGCATTTCTTCCCTATCTCTACCCTATACCCAGGCAGGGGATGAGAGGGCAGACATGAAAGACTGTAGCACAGTGACAGAGCACACCCTTTGCACGCAGATGGTCCCAGGTCCAATGGAGGCTGATGGCTCCGATGTCAGTGAATCCGCTCCAGGTTTCAGTCAGAACTCTAAAGGAACTATACAAGGTGCTGAACCATATCCCCAAACTAGATTCAGCACCTTGGATAGCTCCTTTAGAGTTTTGACTGAAACCTGGAGCGGATTCACTGTCACACTGACATTGGAACCACCAGCCTCCATTGTCAATCCCTGGCACCTCCAGTTAAAAGGATTATATCGGGAGGTGGTGGGAAACAGAACTGAGGGAGTCCTGGGCAAAATGTTCCCTGCTGGGCCCCTTCCTCCTTTGGTCGGCACCAGTGGGCTTATGTGGCAGCAGTGGGCAGCCAGTGCTCTGAGCAGGTGAGTGGCTCCCTTTTAAGCTTCCCACAATGCCCCAGAACAAAGCTATGTCACAGGCATTGTGGGAAAATTAAACGCTGGCAACAGCCGGCACTGCTCAGAGTACTGGAATGGGAAGGAACAAAAACTAAGGATGAAAGGTGTTCAGGGGAGGCTGACGGCTTGCATGTCAGTAGGGTGGGGAATCCACTCCGGGTTTCAGTCAGAACTCTAAAGGAGCTATCCAAGGTGCTTTCAGTCAGAATGGTTCTGACTGAAACCCGGAGTGGATTTAAGTGGCATCTCCTGGAATGCTGGGAATTGTAGGACTTATTTCTGGTTGGGGAATGCTGGGATTTGTAGGGCTTATTTCTGTCTAGACATGCATAGGATTGTGCTGTAAGTTACATAAAAACAGAAGAAGAACCCTGCTTGATCAGACCAAAGGCCTTGCTAGTCCAGCATTCTGTTTCCTTCCAAATGCATCTGGAAGGTCCATAAGCAGGACATGAGCACAACAGCACTTTCCTGCTTGTGTTCCTGAGCAACTGGTGTTGAGAGGCATACTACCTCTGATCCTGGAGGTAATATATAGCCATCATGACTAGCACCTTATCCTCCATGATAATTGTCTAGTGCCCTTCTTAAAGCCACCTAAGCTGGTGGCCATTGCCACATTTTATGAAGCAAATTCCATAGGTTAACAATGCACTGTGTGAAGAAATACTTCCTTTTGTCTGTCACCATTCAGCTTCATTGGATGACCCCAGGTTCTAGTATTATGAGAGAGAGAGAAAACTCTCTGTCTACTTTCTCCATACCATGCATGATTTTATAAACCTCTCTACTCACCATTTGGCTAAACTACACATTATGTTAAATGTGTAGTGTGCAGGTGATACTAGCTGGTTTTTCCCCTTAATGTAAGCAAGTGGGGGCCCAATACAGGTCGGGAACACCATCTGGAGGTTGTAGGGGAGGTTTAAGCTCCAATTCCCCACTGTCACCCCGCAATTTTGGAATTTGTGGAGGAAAATGGCTGAGTGGTAAGATCCCCTACCCTCGCACAGTGGTCCCAGTCTAGATTCCCCTGCCCCCTAATATTTATTACATTTCTATACCATTCCATAGCCAAAGCTCTCTGGGCAGTTTACAAAGCTTACACTAAGATAAACAAAACGATGAGGACCAGTTGCATGCCACGTATTTAATGAAGAATGGAATTTAGCCCTAAGAAGCCCCAAACACTGTAACCTCTTTCTCATAAGAGAATTGCTCTAGCCCCCTGATCATTTTGGTTATTCCAGTTGTGTAATGAGCTTTTCTACACAAAGCATTTATTTTCTGCTTGTTCCCTATTCATGGTTGTTTATGGGTCTTCAGATGACATTGTGACCCTCCAGTTTTGCTTTTGTTTTTAAACAGCACTTTCAGCAAGATTTTTAGACCAGCGAAAATGCAGTATTCTTTGTGAAAACAAAAGAAAATCCTTTTTCCACTTGTGTAATTGCACTATTCCACTATACTACCATGCCACCTAGAGGTTAGGTAGCAGAAAAGCAGGAAAGGAAACGCTCTTTGTGTAGTGCTCGGATCTCAATTCTTCAACGAAACCAAAAGTAGATACAGCAGATTAACAGCTTTGTGTAGAAAAGCTCAATATCCTTTTTGAGATGCAGTAACCAGGGACTTCCGGTTGGAACCAATGTCACTCTGGTAGCATCCCACAGGCGCTCCATGGGAGCTTTCTCAAACAGCTTTTAAAAGGTTGAAAAACCTTTTCATTCCCCCCTGGAATTAAAGGGGGGCAAGGCAACATCTGGATAATATTTTGGAGAAAAGTACCCCCCTCAAGATAGTGGGAGAGGGGCTGGATTCCAGGATTATCTCTCCAGAGCTTTACCATCACAAAAACCTGTACTGAGACTCCTATTTCATAGGAGAAAACAGGGCTAACATGTTCCATAATAATATATGCTTTAAGAAATATCAACAACTTCTGAGGGATGATTTAAGAAATGTTAACAATATTTGAGGACATCTGAGGACCTGCAAGATCTGTTTGAGAGAAACATGTCTGCGCTGAGGAGAAGAAAGGAGCTGGCATCAACTCCCCCCGCACCTCCTCTGTCAAAAGTTTCGAGAACAGAAGATATAGGGGAATTATTTACTCTGATAAAAGACTTTATCTTTGCAATTTACAGAACAAGCCAAAAGACTGGATTTAATCCAAAATTCCATCAGCACCTTGCAAGGAGCTGTAGATTTAATTAATGCATCATGGCAAAAAATGGAGACAAAAATTAATGAGCTTGAAGACTGAGTGGCAGGAAATGAAACTACAACACAAATTTGTTTTAAGAATGCCTCTGATAGAATTTCTCAACTGGAGGCCTTCATGAGGAGATCCAATGTACGTATTATTGGGATTAAAAATCTGTCTAATGATGTAAAATTGCCTATATTTGTGGATAAACTTTTGCATGAGATACTCCCTATCCCATCTGATTATTTACTTGATATTGAGCGGGCATTTCATGTGCCAAATGCTAAAGGGACTGATTACACGATCATAGTCCAATTTGCAAAAGTCTCCACAAAGAATTATATCCTGCATTTGGCAAGAGAGGGTGGAAGCCTTTCCTGGAAACAAGATGAAGTTATGTTATTTCCAGTCTACATCAAAGAGGTGGTGAATAAAAGAAGGCAATTTATTAAAGCAAAAAATATGGCAAAACAAATGAACTTACAATATTAAAATATCCTGCTACACTTTGTATTGTGTCTGAAAGTCAGATAAGAAGTTTCTAAATCATGAAATGGCAGAGGCATGGCTGAACATAAAAATGCGTGAGAATTCTGTTATAACCCCATGAACTGGAATCTTTAAACAAGCTTTGTTAACTGCTTGTGTTTAGTCTACATGATCCAGGCTAGGTCAGAAGATAAATGATTATACATACATTCGTTTATTCTCTTTCATCCTTCTTTTTTTCTTGCTTTACTTTATATTTTTTATTTCAAAATAGATATGGTATGCTGTATTTAAATGTATTGTTTGAGGGTAATTGTGCACATGCATTTATATATAAAATATATTACTGATTGTTGAAGGTTTATTTTAAGTTTTATTATTATATAACACTATATTTGTTTTACTACTACTACTACTACTTGATATAAGATTGATGATATGATATTGAAATGTAAGGTTGTTTATTAAACTGTAAGATTGTTAAGGTTATAGATATAGTTTTTAAAATAGAATGGCATTGGAGGCCGGGGGGTATTGGAGTTTAAACTTAATTCTTTAAAGGAGAGGAGGAGGGGGAGGGAAGGGGAAATAATCTTTTTTCTTCACTTCCTTTCCTCCTCCCTTTTCCTTCCCCCCCCCTTCTCTTTTTGTTATTGTGATGATTCTGTAATCAGAATATTGTATTGTTGGGAATTTGTAGTATTGATCAGGTTGTTGGTAATTTTGGTATTGTTTATTTCATTTTTAAAGATAAAATAAAAAAATATAAAAAAGAGGGAGAGATGCAGTAACCAGAATGGTACACAGTATTCCAAATGTGATTGCAGTATAGATTTGTATTGAGTCATTACGATACTGACAGTTTTACTGTCAGTTCCTTTTCTAATGATCCTCAATGTAGAATTTGCCTTTTTCACAGCGGCTGCACACTGGGTTGATATTTTCATTGAGATGACTTCAGTGCAAAGCTAACCAGGCCTGGAACCAAGCTACATCATGAGAAGAAAGGAAACCTTCTGGATATATAACTTAAGGGCTATGTTGCCGTATGGGCTCAATGAGGAATTTAGTTGAATGCCTTCACTGAGCTGTCTACCAAGGCCCCAAGATCTCTTTCCTAGTCAGTCACCACCAACTCAGACCCCATCAGATCCCATGTGAAGTTAGGGTCTTTTGCCTCAATGCACATCACTCACATTTATATCTTTACAACCATGAGGACTAGTCGACTGCCTTTAAAGAAAAAACATTAAAGCAGAGCGTTCTCAAATACTGAGGCAGCCCACTTAATCAAATGCAGCAATGGCCAACTTTTCAGTCTCAGAAACTGGACTATCTAAGCCCATAGAAGAAGGCTATCAATGGTTACTAGTCCTGATAGCTATGTGCTACCTCCAGTATCAGAGGCAGTAAGCCTACGTACGCCAGTTGCTGGGGAACATGGGCGGGAGGGTGATGTTGCACTTGTGTCCTGTTTGTGGGTTTCCTGTGGGCAGCTGTGTGAACGGAATGCTGGACTAGATGGACCCCTGGTCTGGTCCAGCATGGGTCTTCTTATGTACTGCTTTTGGTGGCAGAAAAAAACTGAAAATTGGGGCAGGGGGTGGTGGAATGGTAGTCCTTGCTTGAGCTCCTTTCAACTTATGGTATCCTGGAGGAGGGCCTGACAGGCTGGTTGGCTGAAACCCTGGACAGGAGCATTCCTGCTAGGAGGGAAGGATATACTGCATCATTTTCTTGCTGCTGGTCCTACGTGTTCGGTCTATTTGTAAAACTGTGGAACATAGTTAAAGACTATAATAAGGGGTTTGTTCCAATTATTCCAGTTTCTGAATGTTAAGATCCTTCTTTCTAAGTGCAGAAGTGAATCACAGTCATTATTCCCTTTGGGGGAGGGGGGAGGGGGGTAGTGGTGTGGGGAGGGAGAAGGAGAGAGAGAGAGAAGTTTCTTCCTCTTGAAAAGTTAGTCAGACTTGTTCCAGAGCTTCAGAATTTCCCCTTCTTGTAGCATTGCAGTCTCCAAGGAATGCACTTCAATTGCACCCCCACCCCCTGCAGGATACCCATTTTCTGCAGTGAAATTGGAAACCATCTGTGGTTTAAGACCTGCTTCCAGCCTATATAAATCATTACTACATCTTTTGAATGGCTGAAAAAGTTTCAGTGCTCCTGAAGGAACATGGCATTGACTCCTGTGGTGTGCAAGGAGGAGGAGGAAAAAAAATCAGTTCTGGGCGAAACATGACTATATATTTTGTGGTAACAAGGTCATTTTTTGTTGTTGTTTTTCTTAAGGGAGATGTTTTCTCTGAAAATATAGTCATTATTTCTCTCTCTCTCCCCACCCCACCCCACCCCACCCCCCCATTGAAAGGCCAAGAGAGAGAGAGAGAGAATACAGTTCTCAGGACTAACCTGCAGATCAGCTTTCCCCAACTTGGTGCCCTGCAGACATGTTAGAGTACAACTCCCAGCATGCCCCAACTCTGCTACCGATAGGGCTGGCATCAAGGATAGGCATGTCAGGTTATTTTCAGGTCAATGGTAGGAGTGCCAGGACCGGCGCCAGGCCCAGGAGGGGCCCGCTGACAAGATCCCCCTGGAGTTGCTTCTCCTCTTCACCACTGCAACCTGCTTGTTCACCTGCCCCTTGCTCTGGGCCGGACAACGGCGGTGGTGTGAAGGAGGAGCAGGAGATGCCACTTAAATCCACTCCAAGGAGAGACGCAAAGGGAACAAGATGTTACGCAAAACAAATCTGCGTAGATATTATAGCTACCGCCGTTTATTGAAGAGTCCCTCTCCCTTCATTCTGTCAGCTGTGGGTTTTTGGATTTGTTTGTTGCTGTTGTTGTTTTGTTTGCTTTTGGCAAATAGTGACATTTGCAGCATCCTAGGATAATTACACAGCTTTAACTATAAGGCTCGGCTCCTGCTGCCAGAAATAGCATTCTCTCCTTTCTGAGGGACACGCTGTTTACAGCGCTGAAGTTGCCCTCATGTAGGCCTAATTAACAGTGTGTCCTGCTAGCAGGTGGTGCACTGCGGCTCATGGCAAAGCTCTAATCCTGTAGCAATAGTGGCATCTTGGTGTTCGTTCGCAGCATGCAGCCTTGACTGCTTTCCTTAGAAGCATAGAATCATTGAGCTCGTAGGGGCCATTTTTTAAGCCATCAAGTCCAACCCCCTGCTCAGTGCAGGAAACCAGTAGCCCTGACAGATGGCTGCTGTCCAGTCTCTGCTTGAATACCTCCCTAGGCAGCTGGTTTCATTGTCTGACTGCTCTGTTACCATGTTGTTCCTGATGTTCAACCAAACTCTACCTTCCTGTAACTTAAGCCCATTATTTCGTGTCCTACCATCTTGGACGTCCGAGAGCAGGATGCACTGCAGCGCTCTTCTGTGTGACAAACTTTTAGGTACTTGAAAAGTGCCATCATATCCCCCCTCGGTCTTCTCAAGGCTAAGCATACCCGGTTCCTTCAGTGTTTCCTCAGAGGACACTGTTTCTCGTCCCCTGATCATCTTCGTTGCCCTTGTCTGAACTCATTCCAGTTTAACTGAGTTCCAGTTTTATCTGAGTAAACGTGAGCGGCAGGGCTACTCACAAGGAAGCAGGGCGAGCCTCAGAACGAAGCAGGACTGAAGCAGGACTGAATCACTCGGCAGGCTCCTGCTCAGCTCCCGCCACTCTCCCCTGCAGGAGAAAGCTGTTACCTCCAGTCAGCAGCTGATTGGAGTTAAGAGCTTTTCCCTGCCGGGAGAGAGGGCAAAGCCTGGGGAAGAAGCTGGCAGGCCGGACGGAGAACCCCTGTAGGCTGGAGTTCCGCATCCCTGGTCTGCTATGACTGGCAGGAGCAGCTCTCCAGGGACTTACGCAGAAAGAATTCTTTTCATCGCTCACTACCTGTCCTTTTAGCTAGGGATTAGTAGCTCAGTAGCAGATCTTGGCTTCAGTCCCCAGCATCTCTAGATAGGAATGGGAAAGACCCTTGTCTGAAACCCTGCAGGGCTGCCACCAGTCGCTGTATGCCAGCCTCCCCCGCCCTGCAACGCCCATCATTCCCAGGCTCGCAGCTGGCATGGACCTGGGGAAAGGTGGCTATAGAGGAGGGGTGGGCAGAAGCTAGATCTCCATTGGCCAGACTGGAGGAGGCTTCTGGGAGTTGAAGTGCAAAAGATCTGGAGATATACCTTCTGCCCACCCCTGCTATAGACAACAGTGAGCTACACAGACCAATAGTTTGGCTTGGTGTAAAGCAGCTGCCTATGTTCCTGTGAGATGTTGGGGGCTGAACCTGGGGATTCCTGCATGCAACGTACGTGCTTTACTGCTGAACTACTGTCTCTCCCAGGTTCCTACTGCTTTAGCAATGTAATGACGTTCCCAGGCCATTCCATAGTCTTAAGTCTAGTGTGGAGCAAAAAAAAAAAAAAACACTTTTAGGGCACAATCCTATCTAGATAGGTGGCCGCCTCCGAACTCGGAGGCAACTGCTTATCCAAAGCAGGGCAGGAGAAGCATGGAGGGGATTGTTCCCTCTGCGCTTCTCCTGCCCTGCTTTTTCTGCTAGACAGCCGATTGCGGCTGTCTAGCCGCTGGAACACAGAGCAGGGGAGGAGGCTGCTGTATGACACATAGGATGTGCTGTACAGGCAGCTACGATCTCCCCACCCCCGAATGCACCCAGCCACGCCCCTTTCCGGTCCCTCTGTGCTCCTCTTGCGAGTGCAGAGGATGGGGCTGTTCTGCACTGCCTCGGAGGCAGCACAGAAGTGGGTGGAGGTCGGTTCTCCAGGAACCAACCTCAGAGTGCGGGCTCCGAGGTCGGTTCCCAGAAAACAGCATATCCTATGGCTGTCTAGCTGCTGTCTAGCGCCCATAGGATTGCTCCCTTATTTATTTATTATTTAGTACATTTTTAACCCAACCAATTACTCTTGGTCTAGGGTGGCCATGTGTCCTATTTTACAGAGAACAGTCCTATATTTGAAGGGCTGTTAGAGAACTGTACTCTGTGAAGGGCGTCCAGCCCAAGTCCATTTTAAAGATTCAGCACTACTTTTTTTTTAAATTGTGAGTTTTTAAAAAGCAAACAAAAAATAACAAAACCAAAAAAATTAAAAATATAACAACATATTCTCAAATCCTCAAATATTTCAAATATTATAATATTCTAGGGAGAAAAAAGAGAGAAAGAACAGGTTACACGTAAACTTTAGTAAAAGCAGACCAGATATCCAAATATAAGTCCATCTGCAAGTTACGCCTATATACCACTCTTTCAAATGTTGCTGGCGTTGTTAAGTCTTCACTCCATGGCATTATAGGCGGTGAGATCCAGAACTATAAGAGGACAATCCTCCTTTTGAAGGATGTTCAGAGGACAGTCCTCTGTTTGAAGGCATCCTCTGTTTGAAGGGCTGTCCAGAACAGGTCTACTTGCAAGGTCCAGAACTGTCAGCAGGGATAGCAGGGGCTGGCCTTGAAGTGGCCATCATAGAATCATAGAACAGTAGGGTTAGAAGGGGCCTACAAGGCCATCGAGTCCAACCCCCTGCTCAATGCAGGAGTCCAAGTCAGAGCATCCCATCAAAAGTTAGCACCTGGACAACAGACTGAGCAGCAAGCACACAGGTCACCCTTTACAGTGAGATGTACTGCATTTCTATTTAAATTAGAACAACGATCTCCACATCAGCATCTGTACGTGTAAATGAGCACATGCAGATTTGATGCAAAGCTGTGCCCTCTTTTGTCCTCTCTTTTGATGATGTGTAAGTAGCCAGCCGACTTCCGTATCAGCACCTTTCGTGCCAAACCCCTGAACAGCTCTTGAAACTCATCGGTTCCTGAATACACAGACCCAGGAGGCCTGACTGTGAGATGTAACATACAGGGCATCCAGACGGAGTCCTTGATGGGACACTGGGACACCTGCCTACCCAAGGCCTGAGCCTATTCTACTGTCATGAACAGCCGTGCGGGGATGCCACACAGTCTCCAGGGACTCGTACAGTGGCAAAACCCAAGGGTAATTATACGTTGCTTGCTGTTTAAGATGAAACAGAGAGATTAAGCTGTTGGTAGGCATGGTGCAGATCCAGACCTGAAAAGTCAGCACAGACTGGCAGGGAAATACCACAAAAAATTCTACTGTGCCTCCTTAGCCACTCCGGGCAGCTCACAGCCAAATTACCTGTTACACGAATTGCGTAGAGTATGCCTGAGTCTTGGCTTTTGTTCTACTTTAGTGCAGGAGCAGGCCACTTCGGGAAGTCCATGGGTCATTATCACTCCCTACCCTGCAAGCTGCGCACACCCCGGCCTGCCATGTCGCTAATTTTTTTAAGGTGTTGAAAGCAGCTAGGGAGTGCCCAAAGGTCAGAATTAGATTGTCTGCAACCTAATTTGACCCTTTTGCTGCTTCGTAGCAGCTACGGAGCACTGAAAGGGTCAAAAGGGCTGCTCAAGGTGGCTTTTTAAAAAAACAATTTTGGGAGGCAGCAGAGGCTACACGGTCTCTGTGGGTCACATGTTGCCCACCCCTGTTCTAGTGAAGCATGCTCAGTCCTGATTCATGCTCTGAGATGGGAGGATTAAACCTTCCCCCACACAACTCCCACCATGTCCTTCCTGAAATACTCCCCCCCCCCGCCCCCCACGGGGTTCACAAAAGGAAAAAGAAGTCTTGTTGTCCATCACGGTCAATTGAGTTTTTAATCAAAACTGCAGCTGCATGTGCTTACATTGGAGTAAAACAAAAGTCACCCCTTCCCCAGCTATGTCACCCTTCCCCAACTGGTGACCTCCAGATATGCTGGACTACAACTCCAAGCATACTGGCTGGGGGATGCTGGGAGCTGTAGTCCAACACATCTGGAGGGGATTCGCATAACATGTAGTTTGGTTCTCAGACCCAATTGCTGCAGGTTCTTCAGTGTTACACCAGCGCTTCACGTAAAAGGTAGACAACTTCCCCATGTCTTTAATCATCGCAGGTGCCATTTTTTCAGCCTTTATTTTTACCCTAGTTTTTTGGTGACAGGAGGATTCCACAGGAAATCCCGAATCGATGGAATAAGAAAAAAGTGAGGGGGAGGTTCTGTGATTATGTTACATATATTAGCAGTGATACGATCTATAAGCTGTTGTTTAAAACAAAATACGGAGTCTATAAATACTTGCCCCAGCTGTACCAATATCCCCTCAACCCTCTTTCCTTGAAGGCACCTGTTGACACTAATGCCCTAAGTTAAGATTAGCTGCACAGTACTGAAGGGGGAGGCACTAAATCTGGAGCTGCTGGCAAGACAAGCTGTGTTGAGAGACAGACACTTGGCTGCCCATTTCAGAAGATCACGTTGGTAGTCCAAAGGAGGAAACCCAAGAGGACAAGCTACATGGTACCAGGGGTAGCATCAAGGGTAGGCATGGCTGGGCACCTGCTCAGGGCCCACTCCCCAGCAGGAGGCCACTGACAAGAGCCAGTGTGGTGTAGTGGACTGTTGGACTGGGAGTCGGGAGATCTGGGTTCTAGTCCCCACTCGGCCATGGAAGCTCACTGGGTGACTTTGGGCCAATCACAGACACTCAGCCCAACCTACCTCACAGGGTTGTTGTTGTGAGGATAAAAGGGAGAGGAGGAGGTTTGTGTACGCCACCTTGGGTTCCTTGCAAGAGGAAAAACAGGATATAAATGCAATAAATAAATATCCCCCTGGAGTTGCTCCTCTTCTTAACCATTGCAACCTGCTTATCCACCTGCCTGTTGCTCTGGCCCAGTGGTGAAGAGGAAGAGAAGAAGATGCCACTGCCTATTTATTTCATTTATATCCCACCTTTCTTCCATCATGGAACTCAAGGTGGCTACATGGGGTTCCCAGGTGGTTTCCCTCCAAGCACTGACCAGACTCGAACCTGCTTAGCTTCAGCAAGGTGGCTGCCTCATGTGCCTTCAGACTATGCCCTGGGACCTCTCTCCATGTCAAGCAAGCAAGTGGTAGCAAAGATGAGAAAGAAGAGGAGGAGGAGGAATAATATCAGCTAGTGGCAATAGTGGTGAGAAGGTAGATTCCCTGAGGGAGAGAGACCATAGAGGGTGCCTTGCCCAAAGGCCCTCCAAACCCTGGAGCCAGCACTATATGGTGCTACAACTACCCGGTGAAAACAGTGGCCCTGGTCTAGACAAATTGCTCACAGCCTCACGGTGGACCTGGCTGGCTGGCACAGGAGCATTCCACACTGCAACATTTTGTTGCAGATTCCACTTGTTTATAATAACTATGTGGCACAAAATGTTACCCATAAAGGTAAATTGTTTGTTGCATGGAATGAATCAACTGTGGAAGGGCATCAAGATGAGAAAAGGAAACAAAAAACTCTCCCATGTGCAGAATTTGCACTCAGCTCTTCTGTTTTCTAATGCAGCAGCACTCTTCACCAGAAACTCACCTTGTCAGGGCAGAGCTTTCCTACTTTCAACCCCCTTACTCTTCCACCTGAATCTTTCTGTTACAAAGCAAATGTTTCAACAGTGCAGATCGCTGCCCATATCTGTTTCAAAGTTGAGAGCTGGAGAAGGTAATACCATCAGCCAGGATAAGGATTTGAACACGGATCTTCCCCTTCAAATTGCGGCACTCAGGTACACTGACCAGACAAATAAGAATGGAAGGCATGCAGGGCCAGCCCTACCATTAGGCAGAGTGAGGCAGCTGCCTCAGGCAGCAGATGCAGGATGGTAGCAGTGGCAGCTCCACTGACTATTCCTCCTCTGCCCCCTGGGCATTCCTTGTACAGCCTGCCCTGTGCCCCCTAAGCTAGCCTGCTGTCCTCAGGTGCAGTTGGCTTCTGTACATCAAATGGGCACGGGGGAGGGACAACATTGGGTCGGTTCTCATGATCTGACAGCCTACCATGACTTAATTTAGCCATGGGGGCTGTTGCGTCATGCTGGGTGCCTGAGGGAGCCATTTCTGCATGGCCTGGCTTACCATGGCTTGTTGTGTTGTGCGAAGTATGGCTTGTTGGGAGTGGGCAGCAGCCCAACAATAGCCCATGGGTTGTTTGATGGTGGCTGCCCACTCCAACCAGCCATGCCGCCTGGGTTCACACGACACAACAAGCCACGATAGCAAGGGTACTTAAGTAAATCATGCTAGCATGTGCAGCGGGGGAAGTAAGCTTATTTCTCCCACTGTGATCATGTGAACCCAGTCATTACCTTTCACCTCAGACAACACCTCAGGCAGCAAAACATCTTGGGCTGATTCTGACAGAGGTGCTGTTTCCCAACAATGAAAACCAATTTGGCTTTAGCCTGGAAGGGGGTCGGTGTGAATGCATGGCTGCACAGGAAGTGATGTCGGTGCAGCCTGAGCAGTGCTTTACCCTGTCAGTCGTTACGGGAGCTGCCTGAATATGACATCATGACTAATGGAGGAGGCATGTCATCATTGAGAACTCTGTATTAGACAATGTGGAAATAGATCAGCCTTTGCCAGCTGGAGGGTCCTGCGTTGGAGAAGGCTGTAAGTAGATGATGCATAACAGTTTTTAATAGTGCTGTGCCAAAAAGTTTGATTCTTCCATTTTCAGCATTTTGGGGGGTGGGGACAAAAACTCTGGTGAAAGCAGCTGGGAGAGGTGAGAATTTCAGAGAATTTTGGAGAATTTTCTCCTTGGGGGGGGGGGACAGGGTTTCCACATACCTTTTTTTTTTTAAGTGTAGGTGATTCTTGAGGGGTCTTCTTTCTATTTTTTTTTATTTAAAACAACAACACCCCCTGCATTTGCAGGAGCCCAGGACTCTTCTCGAGCTCAGCAGTTCTGCCTGAACTCCCAGCAGATAATGTCCTCTCCAACAGGCATTCAGGAAAAACTCCAGCCTGGAGAAGAGTCCCGGGCTCCTGCAAGTCCAGGGGACATTTAAAAGAAAAAATAGAGAGAAGACTCCTCAAGAATCGCCTACACTTAAAAATGGTATATGGAAACCCTGTCCCCTTCTCAGAAATGTCTCTGAAATTCTCCCCCTCCCTGCAAAAGAGACAGAAAAACCAATGCCTCATTCTCAGGGAGAGAAAAAGTTCCCAAAAATAGGGGGCAAGATTTGGCACAGCACTAATTTTTAACATTTAATGTTTGGGGCGCATGCCAAAGCACTGCAGTGACTATCCAAGCCAGACAGTAGGCAGTAATGCAACTAGGCAATTTTTGACCTTGGCCTTCATGGTCTTATAAGAGGTGGCGGGGGGCGAGGGAGCCTTTTAGATAACCATGTGTATTACTTCAGTTGTGAAGCATACAGCTAACATTTCTCTTTGGGTCCACCATCCACACCCCCAGCCCCCAACTGCCATATCATGTTTTATAACTGTTTCTACATTCCTGATATATTAGAATAAGAACAAAATTGTTTGCCAACCCTGAAAAAAATAAATGAATAAATATTCTGAGCACGTGCAGTTAAATCACAGCACCATCACGACTGCAGGAATAAAATGGAGTTCACTTCTGCTGCCTTGCAGAATAGCGATGGCAGGAGATCGCCATAACAGAACGTTTCACTAAAGGGTTAATCTGCTCTTAAGAGTGGTCAGAAATGTAACAGCAGGGGTCACCGAGGGTGCAGAGCTCATCAGCTCCCCCAGATACACACAAGAATACATCTCACCTAAAGGGTGACCTGTGTGCTTGCTGCTCAGTCTGTTGTTCAGGTGCTAACTCTTGATGGGATGCTCTGACTTGGACTCCTGCATTGAGCAAGGGGTTGGACTTGATGGCCTTGTAGGCCCCTTCCAGCCTTACTGTTCTATGATTCTACGATGGGCACCTTCAAGGCCACCCCTGCTCTCCCTTCTGACGGGTCTGGACCTTGCAAGTAGACCTGGACTGGACAGCCCTTCAAACAGAGGATGCCTCCAAAATAAAGGACAGTCCTCTGACTGCCCTTCCAGAGGAGGACTGTCCTCTGTAAAGTAGGAAACCCGAGCAGAAAGGAACATTTTAATTATGTATTTTGTAGTAAAGACTGTATAATGGAGGAATGGGAAGGAATTTCCATACAGGTTCTTCCAGTTTGCTCTTAGCGTTTCAGATCCATTTTATGTCAATGCATAATAATGATGTTCTAGAAACCACTTTCACCTCCAACCGCTTCTCCTCCTGTGCAGGAGATTTACCCTTTGTCTTGCATGTGCCTTTAACCCATGCAGAGCTGGCTTTGTTACATGAACCAAATTAGAGATTTTCTTCTGTTCATCTTCTTCTTCTCACCCCACCCCACAGTTGCCTTCTTTTGTTGGGACTCCTGTTATCTGCCAGCTCCAATAGATGCTAAATCATTATATTAATTATATAAGAACACTTTGCCTTTGTGACTCACATGCCTTGTTACTGCATGCTGTTCTTTGCAGCAGTTGCGCAACCCAGGGAAGAAGATATGGAGCATTGCCGCACCGTGGGTTGACACAGTTGAAGAGCATCTATTTTTCAGCAGAGGGAGAATATATATATACAAGTATATATAACAAGGGGTCATGGAATAGAGGAGAAAGAATGAGAAGTGATCAAGGTATAAGTGTAGGGTGTCTACTCATGAATCACCAAAAAAGACGAATCACATCACCAAAAAAAAGAGGACACCAATTTGCATAAAATTTGCCTATGCTTATTTATATGTGTAGATGCACATTTAGAAATAATTATTAAACTTTAAATAGAAATGCAGTGCATCTCAGCATAGTGTGGAGGGCTGTGACCAGGTGACCCGTGTGCCTTGCTCAACCTGCTGTCCAGGTGCGGTTGATGGGCAACTTCAAGGCTCCTGCTGTCCCTTCTCGTGGTATGGGGCAGCCCTTCAAATAATGGACATCCTCAAAATAGAGGACAGTTCTCAGGCAACCCTTCAAATAGAGGACTCTCCTATGTAAAAGAGGCCACATGGCCACCCTAGGTTGCATCCAACATTGAGCCAGTTCACATGATCAGCAGGCAGTTAACAAGCCATGGTGGCTTGCCAACTACACCGTGCATGCTGGGCACACATCAGGGGGATTCGCATAATTACCCTCAGCAGTGCAGCTTGTTGTGTCATGTGAACCCATCCAGGCTAGCTTGTTGCCATGGGCAACAAGCCACCAAGAACCCATGGGCTGTTGTAGGATTCTGGGTGGCTTATTACCCACAGCATAATTTGTAATTATGCAAATTGCCCCAGCTTGTGACCAGCAGGCATGGTGTAATTAACAAGCCACCATGACTTCTTAACTGCCTGCCGATCCCGTCATTGGCTTGGTGTGCTCACAGTCATGGAGGGGAAGTAAGCCACAATGCCAGGGGAATTTGCATAATTAGTCTCAGCAGCGCAGTTTGTCCTGTCATGCAAACCCAGCCCGAGAATAATTATGCAAATCCCCCTAGCACACGACCGGCATGCATGCAAGGCAGTTGGGGGGGAAATAAGCCACTATGGCCTATTTCCCCCTCCATGATCATACCAACCCAGGGTGTGTTTCCACGCTATTGGCTTGCAACTTTGTTGCAATGTTTCCCCAGTCGCATCTGCTCCGTTTCCATTTTCCACAGTGCTTAAAGTCCCAGCTTATCATTGCCGAGGCTGGGGCTCTGTGCTGTTTCCACTGAGCTCTAATCAAATATTTTCTTGATGGCTGGGTGGAGTCTGCGTGGCATCTGGCTTGAGTCTGATTACCTCATCCGTGTTCCCTCCTCTTGCTGAGTCTTCCCTCCTTCTTCGCTGACAGAAACATACTTCTGGGTGGGGTGGGGGGATTGGAAGTGAACGTCATCAGACTGGCAGGGGCTGCTGAACCAATCAGAGAGGCTCCCCCCTCCAGGCTCTACTCCCCTTAATGTCAATCTTTGGAACAAGCCTCATTAACCACAACGGGAGTTACTTCTGAGTAGACTTCCCGGACATATGCCCAATTCCGCCCATTTTTTTCCCTTTCTCTCTAAATAGCAGGCTACCGCACTAGCAGGCAGACGCTAAGTCGCTATCTCATTACCACACTATTGCACAAGCCTTCCATCAATACACATACCCTCCATGTCAGTATGTTGCTAGGACTCTATCACTCAATCACGAAATAGCACTAACACGCATTTGTGCTATCGCGCGATATTGCATTCCTCCAGGGGTGCCCTGCTGACTCCTGTTGAGGTCAAGGGGGCTTGTTCCAGAAAATGCGCTATCGCGTGATGGCACAAATGTGTGTTACTGCTATTTCACGATTGAGTGATAGAGTCATAGAGTCATAGGAAGATACCGACATAGAGGGTGTGCATGTTGATTGAAGACCTGTGCAGTAGTGTGATAATGAGATAGTGACTTGGCGTGTAATATGAAAATTAGACTATGATGCTTGCGGCATCATTTCCCTGGTCCAAACAACACAAAGGAATATTAGCCGTGGATTCTCCCCATGTGTAGTTCTGGTGAAGTGACCTGAGATAAATAAATGGGAGTACTTACTTGCCTGCAATAGCAGGCTTATTATGCACTAGTGTTCTAGCACTTATTTTCAGTGATGTTTTAAAAGTTGGTCCCTCGGCACCCTGCTCCAAAACCGGCAATGAAACTTCCAGAAAACATGGAGGGAAAGGATTGGGTCACTGAGGTCACAAGCAACACACCCACAAGGGCTGGGCTACACACCCCATGGGCAGGACTATGATACCAGACCCAGTGCAGTTGTGGAAACAGGTCAGTGATGGAGCCGAAGTAAGCTGGAAAAGTTGGACTATAACCAGTCTCAGAAGAAGCGGTTTTTCTGCAATAAAATGCGGGGCTGGGGCTGAATAGCCACGACATCATGGAAACACAGAGACCTCACCACGCAGCCAGGTTGGAGTAAATCACTGGTGGAAACATACCCAGTGTTTCCTCGACTTCAGCAAAGCTTTCACAAAGTGCCCCATGATATCCTGATGAGCAAACTAGCTCAAAGTGGTCTAGATGAAACAACGATCCGGTGGATCCACAGTTGGCTACAGAATCGGACTCAAAGAGTGCTTATCAATGGGACCTTCTCAAACTGGGGAGAGGTAACGAGTGGGGTACTGCAGGGCTCAGTCCTGGGCCCAGAGCTCTTCAACATTTTTATTAATGACTTGGAGGAGGAGGTGCAGGGAATGCTGATCAAATTTGCAGATGACACAAAATTGGGCGGGATAGCGAATACTTTGGAAGACAGGAACAAAATTCAAAGTGATCTGGATAGACTGGAGTGCTGGGCAGAAAACAACAGAATGACATTGAATAGGGACAAATGCCAAGTTCTGCAGCTAGGAAAAAGAAACCAAATGCACAGTTACAAGATGGGGATACGCGGCTCAACAACACAACAAGCGAGAAGGATCTTGGAATTGTTGTCGATCACAAGCTGAATATGAGCCAACAATGTGATGTGGCTGCAAAAAAGGCAAATGCTATTGTGGGGTGCATTAATGGAAGCATAGCTTCCAAATCCCGGGAAGTACTAGTTCCCCTCTACTCAGCACTGGTTAGGCCTCATCTGGAGTACTGTGTCCAGTTCTGGGTACCATACTTTAAGAAGGATGCTGACAAACTGGAGAGGGTTCAGAGGAGGGCAACAAAGATGATCAGGGGACTGGAAACTAGGGATGGGGGAGAATTTCTCCCCGAAACTTCAGGGGGCCAAGTGCCAACGTGTTCGGCCCCCCGAAGTAGTTTCGGAGAGAAATTCTCCACCCCCCCGCCCCCCGCACCTTCCCCGGGACGGGACTTACCTTTCCCGAATGTCCCTCCCGGCGGCGGGTCCCGGCGGCGGTTCGTCAGGTCTTCGACAGGGGCAGAGGCGGCAGCCGGTCTTTTGACCGGCTGCCGCCGCCGCCATTCCAATAAAAGTAAAAAAAAAAACACATGCCCCCGTGATAGGCTACGTGACGATTAACGTAGCCTATCACGGCTAGATTTGCAAAGTCAGCCGTGATAGGCTACATAAATCGTCACGTAGCCTATCACGGGTGACTTTAAAAAAAAAAAGCGCATACGGCTAATGGCGGCCCCCATAGGGAGCCGCCATTCACGTTCCTTATTTGGTCGCTGTAGTCTACGTAAAGATTACGTAGACTACGGCGAACAAATAAGGAACGTGAATGGTGGCTCCCTATGGGGGCCGCCATTTGCGTACGCGCTTTTTTTTTTTTAAAGTCACTCGTGATAGGCTACGTGACGATTAACGTAGCCTATCACGGCTGACTTTGCAGATCTAGCCGTGATAGGCTACATTAATCGTCACGTAGCCTATCACGGGGGCGTTGTTTTTTTAAAAAACTTTTTATTTCGCAGCCGGGCGAGGCGCCTCCTCCCCGGCCTGAATTTCGGCCGGGCGAGGTGGGAAGCCTCCCCCCCCCCGCCTGAACTTCAGGGGGAGCAGCGAAGCGCCTCCCCCCCACCACGAAGCAAGCTGCAAGACCAGGTAAGTGGCTTTCATGCACTCCTACTGGAAACGAAGCTCTATGAAGAGAGACTGAAAGAACTGGGCATGTTTAGCCTTGAGAAGAGAAGACTGAGGGGAGATACGATAGCGCTCTTCAAGTACTTGAAAGGTTGTCACAGAGAGGAAGGCCAGCATCTCTTCTTGATCATCCCAGAGTGCAGGACACGGAATAATGGGCTCAAGTGACAGGAAGCCAGATTCCGGCTGAACATCAGGGAAAACCTCCTGACTGTTAGAGCAATACGACAATGGAACCAATGATCTAGGGAGGTGGTGGGCTCTCCCACACTGGAGGCGTTAAAGATGAGGCTGGACAGCCATCTGTCAGGGATGCTCTGACTTGGATTCCTGAACTGAGCAGGGGGTTGGACTCAATGGCCTTGTAGGCCCCTTCCAACCCTACTATTTTATGATTCTATGATTCTACCCCCAATCAGAATGTTTTAGGTAACTATAAAGGGATGTGGGCAGACAGTGACCAAAGAATGGAGTCTTTGTAATGTGGTAACAGTTAAGAAGATGTCTGAGAAGTGTGAAACAGCCAAGAGGCTCCTTGGAGCTTTGCAACGCCTCCTACATACCGTGAGTTTTAAAACATTTCATGGTGAGTTAAAATGGCTCACCCATGTGGTGTTCCATGTGGCCAGCTTTACATTTAAATTTGGCCCTCAGCTGCTATGTTTGTAGTGTTGACATATCAGAAGCCTTGGCTATTCGCAGGTGCCATGGTAATGCTATTTTGTACAGCTGAGAGAGTATATTGTAGAGTTGAAAAAGATGCAGAAAAGAGCAACCAAAATGAAAAGAGAACTGGAGCATATCTCCTAGGAGGAAAGGCTACAGCATTTGGGGCTTTTTAGTATAGAAAAATGGCAACTAAAAGGTAGGGGACATGACTGAGGTTTACAAAATGATGCATGGTGCGTCTGGAGAAAGTAGTCAGAGGGAAGTATTTTTTTTAACATTAGAACTGCGGGTCATCCATTGAAGCTGAATGGTGGGAGATTCAGGACAGACAAAAGGAAGTACTTCTTCACACATTGCATAATTAATGTTTGGAGTTCACTGCCACAAGATGCCACAAGGTAAATCATAGAATCATAGAATAGTAGGGTTGGAAGGGGCCTACAAGGCCATCGAGTCCAACCCCCTGCTCAATGCAGGAATCCCAGTCAGAGCATCCCTGACAAATGGCTGTCCAGCCTCATCTTGAAGGCCTCCAGTGTGGGAGAGCCCACCACCTCCCCAGGTAATTGGTTCCATTGTCGTATTGCTCTTACAGTCAGGACGTTTTTCCTGATGTTCAGCCGGAATCTGGCTTCCTGTAACTTGAGCCCATTATTCCGTGTCCTGCACTCTTGGATGATCAAGAAGAGATCCTGGCCTTCTTCTCTGTGACAACCTTTCAAGTACTTGAAGAGTGCTATCATATCTCCCCTCAGTCTTCTCTTCTCAAGGCTAAACATGCCCAGTTCTTTCAGTCTCTCTTCATAGGGCTTTGTTTCCAGTCCCCTGATCATCTTTGTTGCCCTCCTCTGAACCTTCTCCAGTTTGTCTGCATCCTTCTTAAAGTGTGGTGCCCAGAACTGGACACAGTACTCCAGATGAGGCCTAACCAGTGCTGAGTAGAGGGGAACTAGTACTTCCCGGGATTTGGAAGCGATGCTTCTATTAATGCACCCCACAATAGCATTTGCCTTTTTTGCAGCCACATCACATTGTTGGCTCATATTCAGCTTGTGATCGACAACAATTCCAAGATCCTTCTTGCTTGTAGTGTGGTTGAGCCACGTATCCCCATCTTGTAACTGTGCATTTGGTTTCTTTTTCCTAGGTGCAGAACTTGGCATTTATCCCTATTAAATGTCATTCTGTTGTTTTCTGCCCAGCGCTCCAGTCTATCCAGATCACTTTGAATTTTGTTTCTGTCTTCCAAAGTATTAGCTATCCCGCCCAATTTTGTGTCATCTGCAAATCTGATCAGCATTCCCTGCACCTCCTCCTCCAAGTCATTAATAAAAATGTTGAAGAGCACTGGGCCCAGGACTGAGCCCTGCGGTACCCCACTCGTTACCTCTCCCCAGTTTGAGAAGGTCCCATTGATAAGCACTCTTTGAGTCCAATTCTGTAGCCAACTGTGGATCCATCAGATCGTGGTTTCAACTAGCCCACTTTGAGCTAGTTTGCTCATCAGGATATCATGGGGCACTCTGTCGAAAGCTTTGCTGAAGTCGAGGTATATGATGTCTACAGCATTCCCACGGTCTACAAGGGAGGTTACTTGATCAAAAAATGAGATCAGATTTGTCTGGCAGGACTTGTTTTTGACAAATCCATGTTGGCTTCGAGTAATCACAGCATTGTTCTCAAGGTGCTTCCAGATGGATTGCTTTAGAATCTGCTCCAGAATTTTCCCAGGGATTGATGTCAGACTGACTGGTCTGTAGTTCCCAGGTTCCTCCTTTTTACCCTTTTTGAAGATAGGGACAACGTTAGCCCTCCTCCAGTCATCTGGCACTTCACCCGTCCTCCATGATTTCTCAAAGAGAATAGACAGCGGTTCTGAGAGTTCTTCTGCCAGTTCCTTTATTACTCTAGGATGCAGTTCCTCTGGCCCTGGAGATTTGAACTCATTCCAAGTAATGAGGTGTTCCTTGACCATATGCCTATCGATCTCAAGCTGCAATCCTGCCCCTTCAGCCTGTACTTCACCTTTGCCAGGGGGGTCATAGGCCCTCTTTTGGGAGAAGACTGAGCCAAAGTAGGAATTGAGCACCTCTGCTTTTCTTTGTCATCTGTTAGCGTTTTGCCATCCTTATTTAATAGCTGAACCACCATTTCTTTCCTCTGCCTTTTACTATGCACATAGCTGAAGAAAGCCTTTTTGTTGTCTTTAGCATCCCTTGCTAACCTCCGCTCATTCTCAGCTTTAGCCTTCCTGACGCCATCCCTGCAATCCTGTGCTACCTGCCTGTACTCTTCCTTTGTTATTTGGCCTTCTTTCCACTTCCTATATGTGTCCTTTTTTGTTTTCAGGTCATCCCTAAGCTTTTTGTGAAGCCACATTGGCTTCTTCTGTTGTCTTCCACCTTTTCTTCTTGTTGGAATTGTTTGTGATTGTGCCTTGAGAATTTCCTTTTTTAAAAGCTCCCACCCATCTTGGACTCCTTTTCTCGTTAGCGTCGCTTGCCATGGGACCTTACTGATCATTGTTCTGAGTTTATGAAAATCAGCTTTCCTAAAATCCAGGGTACGCGTTTGACTACACTCAGCTTTTGCTTCCCTTAGAACCAAGAACTCAAGTACAACATGGTCGCTTTCCCCCAGAGTTCCTGTAACTGCTACTTTATCCACTAAGTCATCTCTGTTGGTTAGGATCAAGTCAAGGATAGCCGATCCTCTAGTTCCTTCCTCTACTTTCTGTAGGAGGAAGTTATCCGCCACACAAGTAGGGATGTCAGAGAATTTCTCCACGAATCTTGGCGAGGCCAAATGCCAGCGCATTCGGCCCCCCGAAATTGGTGGAGAAACGGTCTGCCCCCCCCCGGGACGGGACTTACCTTGTGCGAATGTCCCTGGCGGCGGCGGCTCCGGCAGCGGTTCGGCAGCAGTTCAGCTGCGGCGGCCAGTCTTCTGACCGGCTGCTGCCGCCGCCATTTCCAAGTTAAAAAAAACAAAAACAAAAAAAGCGATAGGCTATGTAAAGATTTACGTAGCCTATCACGGCTAGATTTTTAAAAAACACCGTGATAGGCTACGTAAATGTTTACGTAGCCTATCACGGCTGAGTGGGGGGGGGGAAAACCGCGCATACGCAAATGCATTGGCGTTCCCCTTATTTTCGCCGTAGTCTACGTAAATGTTTACGTAGACTAGACATGCTAAAATAAGGAATGCAAATGGCGGCGCCCATGGGCGCCGCCATTTGCATACATGCGTTTTTTTTTTCCCCACTCAGCCGTGATAGGCTATGTAAACATTTACGTAGCCTATCACGGCTGACTGCAGGGACGCAAAGGGCGGCGGCTACAGCCGCCGCCTTTTGCGTCCCAGCAGGACAGGATTCGCGGCCGGAGGGACGGGGCGCCCCCCCCCCGGCCAGAATTTCGGCAGGGAGGGACGGGGCACCTCCCCCCCCGGCCAGAATTTCGGGGGGGAGGGACGGGGCGCCTCCCCCCCACCGCAAAGCAAGTTTTGGGTACAGGTAAGGGACTTTCATACATCCCTACACACAAGTCAGGAATTTCCTGGAGGGGCCATGTTTTGCAGAATTTGTCTCCCAACAAATATCGGGGAAATTGAAGTCCCCCATTACTACTACATCATGCTTCCTTAAAACATTGGCTATTTGCTTTTCAAAAGTTTCATCCTTGTCTTCTCCTTGATTGGGTGGCCGGTAGTAGACTCCGACCACCAGGTTCCTTTTATTCTTTGCTCCATTTATTTCAACCCAGATGCTCTCGATGGGGCTACCAAGCTCCTCCCCCTGTATTTCTGTGCAGATAAATGTATTTTTCACATACAGTGCAACCCCACCTCCCTTTCTGTTCCTCCTGTTCTTTTTGAACAAGTTATATCCTTCAATTGCTGTATTCCAGTCATGAGAGTCATCCCACCAAGTCTCAGTTATACCTATCAGGTCATAATTTCCCTCTTGTATTAAGAGTTCATGTTCGTTCTGTTTGTTTCCCATACTCTGGGCATTAGTATATAGACATCGAAGACCATGTGCTTCATAGTCTGGCTTTCTTCCTACATGTGTCTGAAGACTATTATTGGGCGCTATCAGAGCTGTTCTCTCCATTGCAGTGCATGCGCCTATGTCCATTGTTACCCCCAACATTACATCTCCCTTCCCCGTAGGATTCAGTTTAAAGCCCTCCTGATGAAGTTCTTCATGCTGTGGCCAAACACATTTTTCCCGTCCTTTGTGAGGTGCAACCCGTCCCTAGCCAACAGCCCATCTTCCAGGAAGTATAGCCCGTGGTCCCAGAATCCAAATCTCTCTTGTCGGCACCACCTTCGTAGCCAGTCATTCACCCGGAGTTAGGGATGGACGAAAGGGACTTACCTTGTCCCGCAGCTTGCTTCGCGGTGGGGGGGAGGCGCTTCGCTTCTCCCCCTGAAGTTCAGGTGAGGGGGGGGAGGCGCCCCGCCTGGCCGAAATTCAGGCCGGGGGGGAGGCGCCCCATCCCTCACTGCCGAAATTCAGGCCAGGGAGGAGCGCCCCGTCTACCCGGCCGCGAAAAAAAAAGTAAAAAAACCACACACACACACCCGTGATAGGCTACGTAACGATTTACGTAGCCTATCACGGCTAGATTTCCAAAGTCAGCCGTGATAGGCTACATAAATCGTCACGTAGCCAATCACGGGTGACTTTGAAAAAAAAAAAAAGCGCGTACGCAAAAGGCGGCGCCCATGGGGCACCGCCATTTGCGTTCCTTAGTTTGGCACGTCTAGTTTACGTAAAGATTTACGTAGACTACGGCGAAAATAAGGGAACGCTATTTGCGTTGCCCTTATTTTCGCCGTAGTCTACGTAAATCTTTACGTAGACTAGATGTGCCAAACTAAGGAACGCAAATGGCGGTGCCCCATGGGCGCCGCCTTTTGCGTACGCGCTTTTTTTTTTTTTTTCAAAGTCACCCGTGATTGGCTACGTGACGATTTACGTAGCCTATCACGGCTGACTTTGGAAATCTAGCCGTGATAGGCTACGTAAATCGTTACGTAGCCTATCACGGGTGTGTTGTTTTTTTTTTCTTTACTTTTTTATTTTGCAATGGCGGTGGCGGCAGCCGGTCAGAAGACCGGCCGCCGCCGCCGCCAAACCGCCGCTGGGACCCGCCGCCGAGAGGGACATTTGCACGAGGTAAGTCCCATCCCGGGGGGGGGGGCGGGGGGCCAGTGGAGAATTTCACCACCAATTTCGGGGGGCCGAATGCATTGGCATTCGGCCTCCCGGAGATTCATGGAGAAATTCTCCGCCATCCCTACCCGGAGTATTTTTCGTTCCCTTTCTATCCCTCTTCTAACTGCTGGAAGGATGGATGAGAAAACTATCTGGGCCCCAAAGTTCTTGAGTTTCCTTCCCAAAGCTTCAAAGTCTGACGTGATCTCTTCGTAGTTCCGCTTGGCGCTATCATTTGTTCCCACATGGATGAGAAGAAAGGGATACCTGTCAGTGGGCTTTATGAGTGCAGGCAACCTTTCAATCACGTCTCTAATCTGTCCTCCCGGGAGACAACATACCTGGCGAGTCCACGGGTCTTCGCAACATACTTGGGTCTCGATCCCATGCAGCAAGGAGTCTCCCACTACTACCACTCTTCTCTTCTTCTTCTTGTAGGCCTGGGTTTCATCGCCTCTGTTTGACTGACCTTCAGCCTCTTGCTCACTCTCATGCAGGTTCCCCTGTGATTCTTCCTCTGCAGGCTGTCCTCCAGTCTCATCTGCAAGTACCTGGAATCGGTTCCACAGCTCCACTGCTTCCACTGGTGCAGAGTGGCGTCTAGTTCTTCTTCTCCTAACTGTCACCCTTTTCCAAGGAGTATCCTCTACTCCATTTTTCTTCACCTCAGCATTTCCCACTGCCTCATCTTGCTGTTGCTCTTCAAGCTTCTGGTCTTCCCTTTGCTGCTGTAGTTCCCCCATTCTGTCCAAGAACTCTTCATGTTCTCTTATTCCCTGGAGGGTCGACAGTCGCCGCTCCAGTCCACTTACTTTTTCTTCCAGCAACGTGATCAACTTGCTAATAGGAAAGGCTGACATCACAGAATCATAGAATAGTAGGGCTAGAAGGGGCCTACAAGACCATCGAGTCCAACCCCCTGCTCAATGCAGGAATCCAATTCAAAGAATCCCTGACAGATGGCTGTCCAGCCTCATCTTGAATGCCTCCAGTGTGGGAGAGCCCACACTAGTAATTGGTTCCATTGTCATATTGCTCTAACAGTCAGGAAATTTTTCCTGATGTTCAATTCAGCAGGAATCTGGCTTCCTGTCACTTGAGCCCATTATTCCGTGTCCTGCACTCCAGGATGATTGAGAAGAGATCCTAGCCTTCCTGTCTGTGACAACCTTTCAAGTACTTGAAGAGTGCTATCATATCTCCCCTCAGTCTTCTCTTCTCAAGGCTAAACATGCCCAGTTCTTTCAATCTCTCCTCATAGGGCTTTGTTTCCAGTTCCCTGATCATCTTCGTTGCCCTCCTCTGAACCCTCTCCAGTTTGTCTGCATCCATGATTTCTCAAAGATAATAGACAGTGGCTCTGAGAGTTCTTCTGCCAGTTCCTGGAGAATTGAACTCATTCGAAGTAATTAGGTGTTCCTTGACCACATGCCTATCAGTCTCAAGCTGCAATCCTGTCCTTTCAGCCTGTACCTCTCCTTTGGGGGTTGGACTCGATGGCCTTGTAGGCCCCTTCCAACCCTACTCTTCTATGATTCTATGATTTGCCAGGGGGCTCATAGACCCTCCTTCGGGAGAAGACTGAGCCAAAGTAGGAAATGAGCACTTACGCCTTTTCTTTGTCCCTGCACAGGAGGTGTGGCTGCCTATTAGAATGCCAGCTGTAATGATTGCATAGCCTTCATGTTGTGTGAGTTTTAGTAGAGAAACATGGAAAAATACCATTTTCAGACTTGTCTAGTAATCAGGATGCCTTGGACCAGGAATAAGAACCTCTGGCTCACAAGCCTGATAAGGCCTCCAGGGGTTCCCCACTCACCCCAGTAGCTCCTGGCTCTGGCCCCTTTCCCATGGAGGGAAAAGCTCTTATCTCTGATCAGCTGCTGATCAGAGATAAGAGCTTTTCCCTGCTGAGCACTGAAAAAAAGTCTTCCTTTTTCAATGCTTAGCAAAGGGCTGCCATGAGCAAAGGGCTGGATGCGCCTGATCTGGTAAGCTAAGCAGGGTCAGCCCTGGTTAGTACTTGGATGGGAAATCACCTGGGAATCAGGCTTCCTGCATTGAGCAGGGGGTTGGACTCGATGGTCTTGTAGGACCCTTCCAACCCTATGATTCTATGATCAGCTCCTGACTGGGGATAAGTTTCCCTGCAGAGCAGAGGAGGCGGGGCCAGAAGACAAAGCTGCTTCCTTCTTAGTACTCATGTAGGGGCTTGTCCTGCTTACTTCTGAGTAGATATAAATCTCATGTTTCTTCTGAGTAGAAAGGCTATTTTAAAGTGCAGCTGAATTATTCAGTCCTGTTTCCTTCTGAGCCTTGCCCTGCTTACTTGTGGCTAGACATGCAGGGACTTGCCCTGCTTACTTGTGAGTAGACATGCAGTGGCTTGATATTGGAGATGCTATTTGAAAGTGCTGCTGAGTGATTCAGTCCTGTTGGACATTGTGTGTGCTCAATTTCAGCTGTCTGTCTCTTGCGGAAGTTTGGTGGAAAAGACAGAACAAGTTTCAGGATGTAGAATTATAAAGTTTTATACTTCAAAGTAGCTACTTTGAAGAATAAAACCTCTTTTCCTACATCTTGAGACTTGTTCTCTCTTTTCCATCAGGTTATCTGGATGTTTCCCCATTTTGCCTAATCTTAGGGAAATTCCCCAACAATTTTAATATTTGAGTGAGTGAGTGGGCATCTTTATATTTATTTATATTTATATCCCACCCTTCATTAAAATCCCAGGGCAAGTAACAGTATTAAAACAATAAAATACAACACATTGAATTAAGCCAATAGCAATCAGCAGAGAGAATCGAATATGTAGAGATCAGTCATATTTGTTGACTGCTCATAAATGCCCAGAAAAACAGGGTGGCACCAAAATGCCAGTAAAGTTGGCGTCAGGCATGTCTTTGGTGGGAGGGCATTTTTTAATTGCATTCACAGCAGCAAAGTATTGTAAGAAAGCAAAAGTGGCATCTTCTTTTGGCTTAAATAATTAGACAGTCACTGTTGTAATGACTGAAGTCTGCATTAGTATGCCCTCATTTTAACAAGCAGTCCCTTCAAGCATATGGACACAGCATGTCTTCGACTGTACTGGTTGATATAAATAGTGCTTAATATTCTATTCATTTCTTTGTGTCTTCATTGCAAGGCAGAATGATCATTCTATGCAGCATTTCCCATTTTCCTTGTTTTTTTTAGATGCACAAGGCTCTTTTGCTGAGAAGCATTTTTCTTCCTTTTACTCCTATAACTCAGATTCACTTCCGTAAAACATTTAAAAACCAAATATGTCAGATGATAGCCAATAAAGCATAAGGGACTACAGCACTGCCAGAAAACATTTGGTAAACAAGGGACCAAACCACTGAGTTCTTGGCTTGGGGGCCCCTGAATGATACAAGAGTATGCTTATGTTTTCCCTAGAACTCTTTCACTCTTATTTGTCCAGAAGCTATAAGTAAATTTCTGGGTATCATCCAATTAAATTAATCACAATTGATTCATAAGTGGATTTTAACCAATTAACCTGTTTATTAATTGATGAAGGACACAATCCCATGTTCACTAGGAAAGCATCCCAGCGGCCATGGGATTTTGCAGATCTCCCTTTTGGTTGGCGGAGAGGGAAGTCTGCCCTCAAGGGGGTGAGAACTGAGATGAGTAACTTCTTCTCACTCCATCCAACTGGCTTGTTTCCCAAACTTGAATGGGTGTATCTGAGATTCACCAGATCAAGAGAGAATACAATGGCTTTAAGGGTAGATCCCACTCAGTGATAGGTTTGCAAAGCTCTACCAGGTGTTTAGGGCTTCAAGAACTAATGTATGGGTAGTAGTCCCTGAAACCCCTCTCAAGCCAGACAACACAAATATGGTATTAAAGAATATATATTTATTGCTCAAACAGTCTAAGAGAATAACGCTTTAGCTAAGATGAGGCAGATTACAAACATCCCTAGATACACACAAGTTATGATCACTAAAAGTATAATGAAAATAATAGCAAGCATATTGTCAGCGTAGTAAAACCTAGGTTCCTCTCATTCTAACAGTCAATATCAGTGGTTCATACTTACCTAAATGGAAGGCATCATGGGTGAAGCCAGCCTAAGCATGTATGACAGGTTTCTCCCAGGATCTCTCTCCCAAACAAATCAAACCCTAGTCTTTTATAACCCCCATGAAGTCAATGACCTGATCTTTAGTTTCAGACCTGGTCTTACCACCATTCTCATTGTTTTCAATGTAACCAGGCCTGCCATTGACACCAGTAACACCTGAACAAAGGTATCCCTGCAAAATTAAGCAGCTTGCTTCTTCTAGTACCTAACTGACCCACCTGTTGCAGCCTTCCTTCATTTCCAAGAATGCATCCTGTTACTCATACTTACCTCATAATACACACACACGAAAGTCACGTCTACAAAATACAATAAATTCATATCAATTCCATGCAATACAATGCATATTCTGTTACAGATCCACCCTCAGAAGTGGAGCTGGCATCCAGGGTAGGCATGGTTGGGCATTTGCCAAGGGCCCACACTCCAGCAGGGACCAATGACAAAAGCCCCCTGGAGTTGTTCCTCAACTTCACCGTTGCAACCTGCATGTTCACCTGCCTCTCACCCTGGCCAAGACAACCTTGGTGGTGAGAAGGAGGAGCGGTAGATGCCACTGTCTGTTTCCTCCTTGGCTCTCTGCCTGGCAAGCAAGCAAGTGGAAGCAATGATGAGAAAGAGGCTGAGGAGCAATGCCAGCTGGCGACAATGGCAGTGAGAAAAGGGCCTCACTGAGGGAGGGAGATCCTTGAGGGTGTCTTGCCCCAGGGCTAAAGACCTGGAGCCAGCACTGCTCATAAGGCTCCCCCCATCAGCCACAGAAACGGCCTTGCTGCCCCCCTCGCTGTTCGTGCTCTGCTGAGAGCGCAGAAAAGGAGCATGCTGGGGGCATTTTGCAGGCATGCAAGGCCATGTCCAATGCCCTCCTGTTACCCTGACACGGCCCTGGAATGGGGTGGAAGTTAGGGATGTACAGATTTTGTTAAATCTTTTCCATCTGTCCTTCACGGATTGTCAGGCGTCTTCCGTTCCATCATCCGCTCATTGACGGAATCTGATGTTTTGCAGGAGAATTTTGTTCATTTGCAAATGAACATTAGTGCTAATGTTCACTTATACAAATGTGCATTTGCAAATGAACAGAATTGTGCAAATCCCCCCAAAGTAAAAAACCTGGAATTGTGGAATCTGCAGGTCAGATTCATAGAAATCTGAACTAATTTGAATCCGTTGTGGATTTCTTCAACATCGCTAGTGCGGGTGGGGCCATACACCATCCCTGGAACTGGCATTCTTATTTTTCCTGCAGCCAGCCCTCTCACACCTGCTGTCATGCCCACATGAGCCCAGAAGGCTTAGATTTGGCAGTTTCTCTCCCCCTCTTTCCTCCCCCAGTCCCATAAGATTCCCCTGCAAGGACGCATTCCCAGGCACAAGTACTTAGGAGTAAGAGCCCTAGTGAACACAGTGGGATTCAGGTCTGACTATACTTGCATAGGATTGCACTGTAAAGCAGCATAAATGCGCATGTGATGAAAACAGTCATTTGGGGGAAGTAATAAGGCTTTTTTTCCTTTGCTTTTCGGTGGTGCATGTATATGTTGCAAGATAGGCATTTCTTCCTTCCTGTGCAAGAGGGAAGGGAGAATGTCCTTTCTGAGACAGTGAATGTGATTTACAGTTTTTATAAGTACTTGTATTCAAAATAATATTTTTAGATGTGCTGCCTGATTAATCAGAGATGCCATTTTAACAGAATAAAGTGCTTTTAATTAATTAATGTAACTGATAAGGCTTGTTGTAGCCCTAATGAATTTGCTCTCTAAGGTGTCAGTAGTGCTGGAGTGGTGAGTGACTCGTGGTCTGCAAACCTCCACACACTTAACTTGGAGTAAGTGTTACTGAACTCAGTGGGACTTGCATGGGATGGCCATTTACATATTGCCAAAAAAAGAGAGGAAATGCATCACTAAAAAGAAGACACCAATGTGTATACTGTTTCCATGAGCTGGTCTATCTGTGTGCTAGTCTGTATGCAGTGATGCACATTTAGGAATCATTGCTGTAATCTAAATAGAAATACAATTCATGCCATCATATTGGGGAAGAGCATGACTAGGTGACCTGTGTGCTTGCTGCCCAGTCTGCTGTCCAAGTGCTACGTGTGGATCGTCAACTTCAAGGCCTCTACTCTCCTTTCTTATGGTTCTTTATCTTTAAACCAGACTTGGACAGGACAACCCTTCGAATAGGGCACTATCCTCTGTTAGGCCTTCGAATAGAGCCGGGCTGGGCAGAAAGTAGATCTCCATCTATTTTGGACTTCAACTCCCAGCATTCCTGACCATTGGTCATACTAGCAGGGACTTCTGGGGATTCAAGTCCAAAACATCTGGAGATCTACCTTTTGCCCACCCCTGAAATAGAGGACTATCCTCTGTGAAGTAGGACACATGGCCAGCCTAGCTTGCATCTGAGTGGATAAGCTTTGGAGCATAGAGTTAAGCAACTGCTATACAAGCGGTTCACCTCCGTATAATCAGAGCCAGTTTGGAGGAAGCACATCCCGGATTGATATGTGCTGAGGGGTGGGGTGCAGGGAGAGAGAATTGTTCATGCAAATGGTGTATTTGCATGAACAGCATAACTTGGACTTGTGAGATTACGGCTTCTCTCCCAAAACACAACTTGCGATTCACCTTTCCATGGATGAGAAGCTGCAATGATCTTGTTTGTGGCTCTTCAGTTGCACTGGTTGTTGTTAGCAGAATGTTTGTGTTTCGTGAGCAAGCTTTTCCCCCTCAAGTCAGCTGCCAGACATACTGCTGAAACCAACTCATCAGTGGTCCTTACATAAAAACTTCCAAGCACCATTTCCTAGCGTTGTTCTTTCCCGCTGCTTGAAACCCGGGTTCTCAAGCTAAGGTGTGGGCTCTCATAATGCTTCTTGGTGGAAAACGTCTGTACGCTCTCACCCAAAGCTTTAGAAGGATTTGGTTGAAATCCCAGCCTTCCCCAACAGGGCAGCCTTCAGATCTTTTGGACTACCACTCCCATCAGACACAGCCACCATGACTAATGGTCAGGAACAATGGGCATTGTAGTCCAAACCCATCTGGAGGGCACCAAGATGCAGAAAAGGGCACTAAAATGATCAAGGGGCTGGAGCATCTCCCCTATGAGGGAAGGTTACAACAGCTGGGATTGTTTAGCTAGGAGAAAAGATGAGTAAGGGGATACAAGACAGGGCTGTACAAAATCATGCATGGTGTGGAGAAAGTGGATAGGGAGACATTTTTCTCCATCTCTCATAATATTATAACCCGCAGTCATCCCATGAAGCTGATTGGTGGGAGATTCAGGACAGATAACAGGAAATACTTCTTCACACAGGGCATAGTTACATTGTGGAATTCGCTACCACAAGACGTAGTGATGGCTACCATTTGGATGACTTTAAAAGGGGGTTAGACAAATTTCTGGAGGAGAAGGCTGTCAATGGCTACTAGTTCTGATAGCTACCTCCAGTATCAGAGGCAGTATGCCTATGTACACCAGATGCTAGGGAACATGGCCGGGAGTGTGCTGTTGCACTCATGTCCTTTTTGTGGGTTTCCCACAGGAAGCTGGTTGACCACTGTGTGAACAGAATGCTGGACTAAATGGACCCTTGGTTTAATTCAGCACAGTTCTTCTGATGTTCTTAAGATAAGAAAAGCTGCTGACAGTATTGGGCTAGATGGGCCAATTATCTGGCTTGGTACAAGTCTACTTCCTATATGGTGGTAGTATTTAGGGGGGTAATCAGAGAAGCCTGTATGAAACAACTTTCTTAAACCTGGCGCCCTCCCTACAACTCCCAGCATTCCTGACCACTGGCCATGCTGGTTGAGGCTGATGGAAGCTCAAGTCCAAAACATCTGGAGGGTACCTGTTTGGGGAAGGCTGTTCCACCCCATAAATTTTGACCTGACCAAATTTTACCACAGGGCTGGAAAACAGCCCAGTTCTTGCCCTTTGATATAGGAGTCCTCCTGAGCCAATAATATCAGGCCCTCTTCTTCAGGCTTTCCTAGTGCCCTTGATGACCTAGGATAGCATAGTAATACAACCATGTTTGTTTATTTACTAGCAAAATGCATACAGTAGGAAGGACATATATTGCCTATGATTGTTGTTGTTGGCATTAGGTACTTTACAGAATTTTGCAGGCAAAGAAAAAAGTCTGCAACCTGAATGTCGACAGTGGAGAAGACAACAGAGGTAGGAGAAGAGAGAGCCAAGAGTACCAAGGTACGCATGTGAGCCAATGCAGTTAGACATCCTTAAGCTTGATTATAGTTGGAATGCGCATTAAGCGGTTAAGCCACTACATTGCATTATTATTAATTTTGAAATGAGTGGCAGCCATTCAGCTATATGAGAGAAAGCAGAGATGTACACTCAGGGAGATCATTAAAGTGGGGAACTAAATATGCCCTCTCTCAACTTTGTCCTAGATTGCAAACTATTCTAATACAGAACTTATTCTCCACGTGTGGATCCCTAAATAGCCAAAATGGCACCAACCACGCACAAGATGAACATATCAGGCTTGGGGGAACCCAAAGGTTTGCAGAAGTAGAATGAATCTTTAGGATGAAGGCAGCTCAATGAGGACTAGCATGCTCAGTAGGCACAGAATGCTGACTGACTGTTGAAGGGGGAAATGCTGAAATCCGTGTGTGTGTATATGTGTGGAATGGAATATCCTGGAAAAGGACATGGCGTCTGACTGGAACCCTGAACAGGAGCATTCCACACTGCAACATTCTGTTGCAGGTCCCACTTGTTTTTTCATAGAATTCAAAGCAAACCGCTGAGAACTGAGCCACATCCTAAGTATGTTGTTGTTGTTGTTATTTTATTGCATTTCTATACTGCCCCATAGCCAAAGCTCTCTGGGCAGTTTGCAGAAGTTGAAACATTAAATACAATATAAAAAGTTTAAAAGCCATTTACATAAAAGCACACAGACAACATACATAAACAACATATAACTAAAAACGACTTTGAACAGTCAGTCATAACTAAAGACACATCCAGGACCAATTAAAACTCATCATGTGTTGCCAAATGCCTGGGAAAAGAGATAGGTCTTAACCTGAAGCCGAAAATATAACAATGTTATATTCAGGCAGACCTCATCAGGGAGCTCATTCCACAGATGGGAGGCCACCACAGAGAAGGCCCTCTCCCCCATTGCCACCTTCCAAGCTTCCCTTAGATGATGAATGTAGAGTATGGATAGGTTCATTTTGGGAGAGGCGTGCCATCAGGTATTGTGGTCCCAAGCCGTGTAGGGCTTTATAGGTTAAAACCAGCACCCTGAATTGAGTTTGGACGCATACAGGCAGCCAGTGCAAGCGGGCCAGTCGGTCTTATATGTGCAGACATAGCATACTCATTCATCTATATGTTGCTACTCTAGGTTCCATTTCTTGAGCCTATTTTTAAACACACACACTCTCTCTTCCTTGAGCAGTGAGACATTCCAGGAATGGAGCACACCACTGACCCAGGTTTGGGGTCCTTTGGTGGAAGAGATGACTGGAGTCTTAAGGCATTTCAGTAATACAGAGATGGCCTGAGACATTTTGCTGCCTGAGGCAAAGATGGCATCCCACTTCATTCTGTGTATGGAAGCCAACTGGACTTGCAGTTGAATATTACTTCGACACTGCAATGGGATAGCATCCTCCACCACACCCAAGGGCAGAAGGCTAACTTTGAGGGTGCAGAACAAGCCATGTGATACATAGAGCTCTGTCCTCCAAGACTGAGGAATGGCTGGAGGGCTCAGGTGGAATGGCCAGGAGTTTGCTGCTCCACAGGATCTGCCACCTGAGGCAGCTGCCTCACTCCACCTAGTGGTAGGGCCGGCCCTGCTGTAATATTTGAGTTTATTTTCAAATATATGAGGCCAACCTAGGGGGAACACAGCCTAAATCCTAGAAAGAAAGAACTCCAGTGCCATACTTGAGAGGAGTTTCAAGAAGATTTTGTGATGTGGCATGCCAGGGTGCTGTTCAATCGAGCAGTGGGGCATTAAAAAGTCCTGCTATTGAAGCTCTCTGTATTCTTGCATTTGAGTTTAAATTTGAAATTGTCTTGAGACCTTTGTGTGGCCTCTAGAGATAATACTGTTTGTTACAAAAAAAAAAAAAGCTGAATACTATCAGTTTTAGATCACTGCCTTACTACTGCTGCTGCTATTACACCTACTACACAAAGAAAAGCTTAGATTGCATCTTTGGTTGCCACAGAATAGGTTCCTTCCTGCTAATGTTCAGGCCCATCAATTATTAATTTGCACTTGAAAACATTACATGGTCTGGAGTCATCTATTTTCTTCCCCATCTCCATGAAAGGAGTCTTTGATTCAACATTAACCACACAGGAAATACAGTGTTGCTGGAACAGTTACATGCCTGACTCAGAAGGCAAAGCATTCAAAAGGAGATGAACCTTCATAGGGGATGTGCTGTGATATAAATAGAAGGCTTCTTTAAAACAAGTTTGTTGGTTTTACACATGTTGGGCAAAATTAATTATTAGCATCACTTCATTGGTTTCAAAAGCAAAATACCAGAGAAAGGTTGACCTGCTGCCCTTGTAAAGCATTTGCTTTACAAACCACCAGTGATCACATATTTATAGTATGCTAAACCTAAGGCATGTTAGGTCAACAGGCCGATCTTAAACACCTTTAATTGGAGGATGATCCATGGATATCTGTTGTTTTCTGTCACTAGCGAATGGACATGGCTTTACATGGGTTGGAATAGCCATTAGCTTGATACAGCGAATCCCTCAGCAAACTTACACAGCTGAGTGAAGCCATGCCTGCTGGCTCCCCTGGTCATGGCGCACCCCTATAACCACCTGGGGGTGGGGTTCGCCCATTCAATTCCCCTGAGGTGGGTAAGGGTATACGGACCCCACCTACCTGGGTCCGCTGGGGGGTCCGTGGGGGGGGAGACGATCCGGTCCTCCCCCCCGGAATCCTCCCCAGCCGGCTCCACTCCACGGCGAGTCCGTGGAGCTGCCAGCTTGGGCTGGCCGCTGCCAGACTTCCGGCCGCGGCTGGTCCACGGACGCAAATGGCGTCCGGCATAGCGGACGCCATTTGCGTGCCTCCCTTTGGCTGTGATAAGCTACGTAAATCTTTACGTAGCCTATCATGGCCAAAGGGGGGCACGCAAATGGCGTCCGCTACACCATTTGCGTGCCCGCCTCGGCCGTGATAGGCTACATGAAGATTTATGTAGCCTATCATGGCAAAAAGGGAAGGACGCAAATGGCGTCTGCTATGCTGGATGCCATTTTGCATCCACATGGGGCAGCAGACAGACCCGGCCGGAGCCGGCAGTGCCAGCCTGCCAGGTAGGATCTGGCCGGGTCGGACTTCGCGGGGTGGGGTGGTCCGTTCTGCCACGGACTCCGGGGGGGCTGGATTCTGGAGTCTGTGGCGGAATTCTCTGCCATCCCTAGAGGTGGGGCTGCCCCACAGTAGAGGGCAGGCATATAATTCTGTTCCCCGGCTGACTAATCTCCCCTGGCTTCAAACTGTATGGACTGCAAAGCTATGTGCTGGCTGAGGAAGCCCACCCATAGTGGATGAAGGCGTTGCTTGCAGGCTTCAACACATGGACACATTAACATTAATTAAAATTAAATAATGCGCTTTAAAACCCAAAGAGTCCTGAGGTGCACACTCCTAGGGTCCCCTTAGCATGCATGCCAGGTTTTGGGTGTCTAGGTTTCACACTCTTTGCAGTGTGGTGCTGACTGATGGACAGACTCACATCCTATTTGTGTTAGGGCTGCTGCTATCAGCACAACACACTTACTGTACAATCCTATGTTGACTCAGAAGTAGGTCCCATTGTGTGCAGGCATGCTTATTCCCAGGAAAATTTGCTTAGCATTGCAGCCTTAAGCTGGTTTACAGCCCAATCCTTTTGCAAGTTTATTTGGGAGTAAGACCCACTTGCTCCCAAGTAAGTGTGTGTCAAGGTTTCCCTTATGACTTGGACCCCCCGAGCAACCTTTTAAGGATCTCTTCCCTCCTTAAGATTCCCACCTTCCTTCTTTTAAACCTGATCTTGTCTGATCTCAGAAGCTAAGGAGGGTCAGCCCTGGTTAGTACTTGGATGGGAGACCGCCTGGGAATCAAGCTTCCTGCACTGAGCAGGGGGTTGGACTCAATGGCCTTGTAGGCCCCTTCCAACCCTATGGTTCTATGATTCCCCTTCCCAGTAATGTTGGGTTTACGCTGTAGATGTGGGGTACTGACACTCTAGACACAGGGCTTAACCACAACAGTTTTACTAGTAGATTTAAATCAAACAAATCACAACTACAGGTGTTTACACGATGAGTGATACAAAATGCATTAAAAGAAAATAAAAGTTGCAAAATGCAAGTTCCTTTACCCTAGATGTCCTTAGACTTTTCTAGTCTGCTTCTTCCTGCTCACTCTTCAGACTCTGCTCTCACTTCAGGCTCTGGCTGTCTTTGCCCTTACTGGCTCTCTCACTGCCTTTATATACCCTCCTCCCTCAAAACCGAAAGTACTGCTTCAAACCTGAAGAAATGAAACTTAAGTGGAGAATTGAAACTGACATTTAACCAGAGAAATGAAACTACTCCTCTCAGGGTTACCACCCCCAACAGAAAACTCCAGGCCTCTAAGCCTGGCTATTTTCCCTCCTTTGCCTCTGTAGGCCTCAAACCATCACAGTCTGCATGGATTGTAACCTTAGAGGGCAATCCTATGCATGGCTGGCTGGGGAATACTGGGAGTTGTAGTATTCTGTCTAAACATGTATAGGATTGCCCCCTTAATCTCATTGATTTTTCAGTTCAGAAAAGATGTAGGAAGTTGCCTTAAACAATTTCTCAGTCTAGGCCAGTATGTTCTTCAACTCTCAATGGTAGCGGGTCTCCTGGCTGTTAGGTAGAGGGTCTTTCGCATCACCTGCTTTTTAACTGGAGATGCCAGGGATTCCATTTGGCACTTCCTGCATAGAAAGCATGTGTTCTACCACTGAGCTACAGTCCTTCCCATAGGTGACCGGGGGCAAAGGCAGCGCTCCTGACCCTTTAATCATAGCCATGCAGAAGAGGGAATTCCAAGAAGTGTCATTGTTCCCACCCCTACATGACAAGCCACACTTGCCAAAATTCTGAATTCTGTTTAACTTTAAAATATACCATAGGGTGGCTGTGGCTTAACTAGAATGTTGCACTAGTGGAAATCTGCTAGCATGATGGGACTTTCTCTTATTTTCCTCCAGCTGCCCCCACCCCTTTTGTCCTGCTGACACAAGGCCTGCAGGGTTTTGGACTGGGCAGTTCCTCCATCTCAATTTCTTCCTCTCCCTCCCCCTAGGATTGTCCTGTTAGCTAGATACATTTTACTTGCTTGAGTAGCTCGCTTGGGCATCTGAGAGCAGAATTCCTTGCAGAGAAAATGGGCTGAGGGAGAGGTGAAGGTACTGCCAAACTCAAAGCCCTGCAGGGGTATGTGGAGAGTGGGCAGCTGAAGAGAAAATAAGCCATCTCCTCCTCACTGCAGGCACATGAAAAACTGCACTCATTCTTTTTCAGGATCCATCAATAATTCTCCCCTGACCCCTTTCTCTCTCCCTGTTTACCATGCCCATGCAGCCCCCATCGATTCAGACACGCAAGCACGCAACCCCCCCAAACCCCAGGCTGCTCCCAGCCATCTCCCCCAGCCCCCACTGGCTTCCTGGTGCTCTCCCTCCGCCCCTCCCTGCCGGCTTCCCTGACACCCCATCTGGCTAGTTACCACTGCTCTTCCTAGCCCCCTCCCCCCCGGTTGCTCTTGTAAGCCCTCACTAGCTCACCAGACAGAAGTCACAGGAGTCCCTTTTACTTTCCCCCCTTCTTTTTCTTGGAGACTGGGCAGAGGAAAGCATCACCCTGTAGCCATCCACGATCTTCATGTCTAAGGGCTCCTTCACACCAGGCTTTTATCCTTCACAGAAGTTTGCGGGCTCTTTACATGATGCAGTGACCCTGCTGTGACCCTCCTGCACCAAATGCCCTTTCTTCCATTTGTAAATAGATTGCAGATAATGAGTTATCAAATTACCCACCTTGGGTTCCACTTCAGTTTCCTCCATGAAAAGAGTTAAAGTGGCAAGGAAAGTCATGAGATCAATGACAGATAATGGAAGACTCAGATAAGGGGTGGCGGGGCAGGGGGAGGGAAAAAGAAAGCACATGTAAAGGGAGTCAGTTGTGATCCTGCATTTAAAACGGAAGCAGAAGGCCCTGTTTTAAATGCAGGATTTTAAGCTGGTGTAGAATGCCCTAAGAATGGGCCTGTTTGCATGTCACACTAAGCCACCATGGGATAATTAACCCCCAAGGCTTAGCAGTGTGTGTGGGTGGCCATTTTGAATATTCAAGCCACAACTGTGGCTTGTTGAGTTGTGCGAACTCAAAGAGAGGGTAGGGTTTTGGCATGGATAACAAACCTTGGGGTTGTGGGTTGCTTGTTAACCACACCAACAACCCACTCTTGCTAGGTCCGCATGACACAAATCACAGCTGGGACCTTAAATAAGCCACAACAAGATGCAAGAATTGTGCATACCTGGTCATTGTCACTGATGTGTGGCCCAGAGTCATTAATGGGAACTGAAGATGGCAGCATCTGGAGGCTCTCACTTTGCTTTGAAGTGATCCCAGCTGCCAGGAAGAAAAATTATTTTAAAAACATTGGGTAGGGATGGAGCAACTTGGTGGGTGCCAAGAAAGCTGTCCAGAGGTGCACTGATGCCCATAGGCACCACACTACCTACCTCCAAGCTAGACTGTATATTCTACCTTAATGGAATACATTTTAATTAATTAATTATTTTATTGATAATTATTATCAATAAAATAATTGAGATAATTGAGGGCGCAATCCTATGGGGATAGTCGGCTGCCTCCAAACTCATAAGAGGCTGACTATCCAATGCAGGGCAGGCAGAGTGCGGAGGGCATCCTCTGGCCGCCCTGCATTTGTGGCCGATTTCAGCTGTCTAGGCGAGAAACATCGGGGGGGGGGGGGAGGCCAGATGGTGAATAGGAAGCGTCATAATGGCACTTCTGTGGTCCCCTCCTCACCTCCAGGAATGCCCCCTTTTCGCCCACTCCATGCTACTCTTATGAGCGCAGAGACGGGGATGAACCGTGCCGCCCACAAGGCGGTATGAGAGGGGAAGGGGAGTCAGATTTCTGGGAACAGAAAAATCACATTGCCATCTAGATGCTGTCTAGCGGCCATAAGATTGCACCCTAAATATATCCTTCTTTAACAACATTCATGTGTGCATACAATTCGCATGAGGGTAGGGTCAATTTAAAGGTGCTTTCAGAGTCATGTGAAAGCACAGATATGTATCTCACAGGACTGTTGTGAGGACAAATGAAGTTAGGATTGTAAAGGCGCAATCTGATGCAGGTTTAAGCAGCAAAAAAAGTCCTACAATTCCCAGCATTCTCATGCAACTCCCATACTGGCTGGGGAATGATGGTAGTGGTAGGACTTTTCTCTCTCTAAACCTGCATAAGATTGTGCCCTAAAGAACGAGTGTTCACATGTTATATATTCAGATCTCATGGTGAGGAAAGAAAGAGAAATGTGAACGATCCCTTGGGGATAATTTCCATTTGTATTTCTTTCCTCACAATGAGAACCTAGAAGCCAAAGAATACTGCCAGGTTTTAAGCACAGTAGATGACAACTGGATGGTGTGCGGGTTTTTCCAGATTTTTCTGGAACAGAATCACTTGCCCCACCTGCCTGTTATCTACACTTACCAGACCCAGATCTTCAAAGTACCCAGCAACTTACAGTTTTTAATAGTGAAAAAATAAGCACAAGCTTCCATTGTCTCAGTGAAACTAGCAAGTCAAAAAAGAGCGGAGCTGTATTAAACCAAATGTCCATCTAGTCAAGCATCTTGCTTCTCGTAATGGCCAACCAGTGAACTGTGCATTGTATGAAGAAGTGTCTGCTTTTATTTGTCCTGATTTTACTGGATGATCCCAAGTTCTAGGACTATGAGAGAAGGAGAACAACTCTCTATCTACTTTCTCTGTACCAAGCATAATTTTATAAATCTCTATCAGAGAGGTCCAGCTATTGGGTGATACAGAAATGTAAAAAATGTAACAAATAAAAATAAATATTATGTCTCCCCTCCCCAGTCTTTAGTCATCTTTTAAATGAAATTTAAAAATCCCCAAACACTTTAGGCTTTCCTCATAGGAAAGGTGTTGCTCCAAACTTTCTTTGGAATATTCTACCCTGGGAGGCTCGCCTGGCGCCTACAATGGTATATTTTTGCACTAGGCAAATACCTTTTTATTTTCCCAAGCTTTGGGCAAAGCAATCCTACACTCCAATATCACCAGGACTGGAGATATGCAAAGGCTGGGAATCACCAAACTTGCCAAGGAGGACCAATGCTGGTTGGGGAATGCTGGGAGTTGTAGGATGTTTTTCTGCCTAAACCTGCATAGGATTGCGCCCTTAGGGAACCAGCAAGGCGGAAGAATCTCAAGAAGCATGAAAAAGTTACCTCCAAGCAGGAATGGTATAAAGGGTAGGCATGGTTGGGCACCTGCTGAGGGCCCACACCCCAGCATGGACCCACTGACAAGGAGCCCCCTGAAGTTGCTCTTCCTCTTCACTTTGCAAACTGCTTGTTCACCTGCCTCTTGCTCTGGTCCAGACAACAGTAGTGGTGAGAAGGAGGAACAATAGATACCACGGCCTACTTGCTCACTGGCTTTCTGCATGTCAAATGGCAACAGTAGTATAGTGGAGGCAGGGCTTGCAGGGACGCAGCCCCGGCACTTTTTCATTAGCAGGGACTCTGATGTCATCTGCCACTCCCACCCCACTCAGAATGCCCTGTTCCCTCTGAGCTTAGCTGCGATCTTCACTGTAGCTGTGGGGGGAATGAATTTTCCAAGCAACAATATATTGTTCCATGTTGGAATGCAAAGTATTTGGGATTACTTGGTCTGGAATGGGCAATTAAGACCTATACGCTTTACCAAAGACATGCTCTTGGTGGAGATGAAAACTCCTGGAATTGGTTTGTTGATATGAATCGACATAGCTGTCTGACATTTCTGGACTGCCTTTGGAGACTGTCACAATGAGCTCCTGCATTTCCAAATTAACCACTACACCACTGTGTGTGTGTGTGTGGGGGGGGTAGATCAATCCAGCTGGGTGTGCGGATGTTTCTGTTGGAGTGGGAGGGGGGAGATATAATGAAGGAGCTTAGGGAAGGCTAATGGGTAATGTTGGAGCGCTAAGGGCCATGCTGGCTGGGAATGACGGGAGTTGCAGTCCAACACATCTGGAGGGCACCTGGTTGGGGAAGTTCAGTTTAAATCAACAACAACACACCATTGAAACTCATGCCCCACCTCCCCATATCACCTTCTTGCTAGGTAGCTGCAAACTGCAGTAGTTGTTCCCCTTCCCTGGCTACCAGCAAACTGTCAACATGCTGCAACCCAAGCAGGGGTGGTGTTCAATAGCTAGTAGATAGCAGCCATCAAAGTCTTTTGATGCTCATTAAGCACCATCTAGCAAACTCCTCAAAAGTATCTTCATCTAGCAAACTCCTCAAAAACTGTGAGAGAGAATCATTCTGAAAAGTCAGGCAGGATGATTGCAAAAATACACTCACAGTGTCCCACACAGATGTCTATGTGTATATTGCAATTGCTATTGTTCTATGAACTACAGATCAGTCAGTCTGACATCAATCCCTGGGAAAATTCTGGAGCAGATTATAAAGCAATCCATCTGTAAGCACCTTGAAAACAATGCAGTGATTACTCGAAGCCAACATGGATGTGTCAAGAACAAATCCTGCCAGACGAATCTGATCTCATTTTTTGATCAAGTAGCCTCCCTTGTGGACTATGGGAATGCTGTGGACATAATATACCTTGACTTCAGCAAAGCTTTCGACAGAGTGCCCCATGATATCCTGATGAGCAAACTAGCTCAAACTGGGCTAGATGAAAGAATGATCAGGTGGATCCACAGTTGGCTACAGAATCGGACTCAAAGAGTGCTTATCAATGGGACCTTCTCAAGCTGGGGAGAGGTAACGAGTGGGGTACCGCAGGGCTCAGTCCTGGGCCCAGTGCTCTTCAACATTTTTATTAATGACTTGGAGGAGGAGGTGCAGGGAATGCCGATGAAATTTGCAGATGACACAACATTGGGCAGGATAGCTAATACTTTGGAAGACAGAAACAAAATTCAAAGTGATCTGGATAGACTGGAGAGCTGGGCAGAAAAAAACAGAATGACATTTAATAGGGATAAATGCCAAGTTCTGTACCTAGGAAAAAGAAACCAAATGCACAGTTACAAGATGGGGGGTACGTGGCTCAACAACACTACAAGAGAGAAGGATCTTGCAACTGTTGTCGCTCACAAGCTGAATATGAGCCAACAATGTGATGTGGCTGCAAAAAAGGCAAATGCTCTTTTGGGCTGCATTCAAAGAAGCATCGCTTCCAAATCCCATGAAGTACTAGTTCCCCTCTACTCAGCACTGGTTAGGCCTCATCTGGAGTACTGTGTCCAGTTCTGGGCACCACACTTGAAGAAGGATGCAGACAAACTAGAGAGGGTTCAGAGGAGGGCAACAAAGAAGATCAGGGGACTGGAAACAAAGCCCTATGAGCAGAGACTGAAAGAATTGGGCATGTTTAGCCTTGAGAAGAGAAGACTGAGGGGAGATATGATAGCGCTCTTGAAGTACTGAAAGGTTGTCACAGACAGGAAGGCCAGGATCTCTTCTCGATCCTCCCAGAATGCAGGACACGGAATAATGGGCTCAAGTGACAGGAAGCCAGATTCCAGCTGGACATCAGGAAAAACTTCCTGACTGTTACAGCAATACGACAATGGAACCAATTCCCTAGGGAGGTGGTGGGCTCTCCCACACTGGAGGCATTCAAGAGGAGGCTGGACAGCCATCTGTCAGGGATGCTCTGACTTGGATTCCTGCATTGAGCAGGGGGCTGGACTCGATGGTCTTGTAGGCCCCTTCCAACCCTACTATTCTATGATTCTATGATGCATGAAAGGGGGAAGCGAAAGAGCACCCATGTTCCCTAAGGGATAATTCAAAGTCACTTTTTAGTAGGTACTTCAGATGCTAGAATCACCCACATCTTTGCATAGTGTGCTCATTGATTCATTAAAAAAGTATTCCCTTTATGTGAAAGGGAAACTCTTGTTTGAAATCAAATGGTGGTAAACGTAGTAGGAAGGAAAGGCACAATCAGTGGAATCATTTAAGACTGCAATTCTAAAGCACGCTTAGAAAGGATTAAAGTGATACTGAACTGAATTCTACAAACATTCCTAACTAGAATTTATCATGAAGTTTGATTCTGTTTTGGACTCAGCCCAGATAAAGGTCTTCTTTCTGATTCCAGCTTGTTAAATTAGCACAACTGAGCTAGGAAGATCGTATCATTGCCATTTACTGCTTTTATGAATGGTCCCTGCTTATCTCGGATACAGTCGAACTTTACATAGAATTGTCACAGAATGTGCTCCATGTATTTAATGCCCATTTTGGCTCCCCTGTTTGCATTTCTCCTCCCTCTATACAGACACGTTTTTAAACATTCTGGGCATGTCAAGAGTGTCTTTCTCACAGAGGGGTTTTCTTAATTACTATTTTAGGGGGAAGGGTCTAAGGGCGAGGTGTCTTGGAACACGCGCAAAACGCCATCGCACCGGGAGGCGAAACACTTCCTTGCATTTCTACCAGCGGAGGATAAACACTTCTTCAGACATGCCCACGAAACATTTCACCACGACAAACCCTGTCCCATCTCTGCGGTGCCGCAAGACTCCTTGCTGGGTCTATGTGGATTTATACATCCGGAGCTGGGCAGCCCCTACTTAAGCAAGCCCTACCGAAGCGAAAGCGGCTTTCTTTTGAGGAGCCCTAGCGCCACTTGTGACCGCTGCCGGGGGATGTAAGGCCTCGTACACACGGACGCGCCAAAGCTCCGAGGGCGGCTCTTACCCAGCTCTCAGCCCCCGAGCGGGGAAGCGCCGACCCCTTCCCCTCACGAGCGCCCAAATTGAGGCCCCGCCCCCGCCCCTGCCAGGGCGCCTTAGCAACAGGGGCGGGGGAGCCGACCACGCGCAGCCGCGCCTGCGCCCTCTCCCTTGTCTCCCCGCAGCCCCAGCCGCGGCCTGTCTCGGTGCAGGGGGTGGTCCCTTCCGGTTCATGTCGGAGCGGAGGAAGCCGGGCGGCCATCTTGGGCCATTCGGGAGCGGCGGCAGCGGCACCGCCGCTGGCTGAGGGGGGGAAAGAAGGCGCCCGCTTGGTGGTGGTCGTCTCCTCCTCCTCCTCCTCCTCCTCCACACGAGCGGAGCGAGGCCCGGGGCTGTGCGAGACCCCGCTGGGGGAACTGCGGAAGAGGGGCCCCCTGCCCCTACTCGGCCTGAGCCTGCCCTTGTGGGGGGCAGGAGGGCGGCGGCGGCGGCGGCCGCTGCGAAAGGAATTGGGACTTCTGCCGGAGAAGGAGGAAGAGGAGAGGGAGCGATTAAAACATGAGAGCCGAGGCCCGGTGAAGCGGGGCTGGGGTCCGGGGAGAGAGAGAGAGAGAGGGAGAGAGAGGGCTGAGGGGGACGGGAGCCTCCTTTGAGCAGCCCCGATTGGCCCGTCGCCGCTTCCTCAGCGGAGTGCCTCAGAGAAGACGGCGGAGGTGCAGAAAGCGGGGGTTAATCCTCCCCTCTTCGCTCCCTCAGTAGCCTCTTACTTGGACTGTTGCTGCAGCGCCCTGCGCGCCCTTCCTCGCGCCCGGCCCCCTCCCTCTTGCAAGCTGCTAGTCTCTTCTCGTCTCCCTCTCTTTCCCCTAATCCCAGCCCCTTCTAACACGCGCACACTTCTCCCCCCCCTCCCTTTTTGCACTCCATGAGAAGCCCTCTCCTCTTTAATCCGCCACCACCACCTTCTAAGGATCCTAATCTGTAGGATGATCCCTGAAGAATCCGAGGGGCGTACAACGCTCCATTATCAGACTGGAATATAGATGAGAAAGAGGGGTCGTGGTGGTGGTGGTGGAAATCACCCAAATTTTACTCCCCGCACTCCCTTTTTCTTGATGGTGGCACTTCATAACCACTATCATGCAGTAAAATCACACCTTTTTTGTAAATATATATATAAGTATTTGGGGGGAGAAGGGTGTTAGAGTTTTTTTTTATTTTTATATAATATATAGTTGGATTTTGCCATCACAAACAGTGCTTCAGCACAAGTGAATGAAAATGTCCACTAGAACTCCATTGCCCACGGTGAATGAACGCGACGCTGAAAATGTGAGTGCACCTCTGTATTGTTTATTGGTATAATATATAGTTTTACTGTAACTGAGTGCCTTTCGAATACCCGGTGTTAAATTTCATAGTATCCAGCACAGTATTTTGCCTTATAAATACTTATAAAGTATGTGTGCATGATAACATGGGTTACTAAACAGTTGGTGAAAAAATGTGTGTTGTCTTCTTCCTGAAAATTCTGCAGTTATTTATGAAAATATGAATGCTTGCAGTTGTGATGAAGTCAGTCCTATACAGTCAAACTGTGATAACCTTTGAAATTCCTTCAAACTATAGCTTGACATCATCTCTAGAGTATTCTCTGTCTTACTGTTACGACAGTCATTGTCTGGCAGCTGGACATCTGATAACAGATGTTTTACAGGTTATGAAGAATGTTATCAGTAAGGAAGCTCGTATTAAGGCCTGCCTACAATAAGCTTCTGTTCCTGTTGGAACTTGGGATCTCTCTCTGCTTTCCCTGTTAAGCCCCTCACACTTTAGTCAGATGTCTTCACAATGCAAGGGAGAATTGAACGTCCAGCAGATGTTATTGGACATAAAACGTGCTAATCATTAGAAGTGGAACATCAATAAATATACCACAGGAAAGAATGGGTCCCTTCCTCCGACAAAGAATGGACTGGGTCATTTAAATAACACATCTTTGTAACACATCTTTGAAATCTTTTTTGTATTTCTCTTAAATGCCAAATTAAGCTCTTACCCCAGTAGTCTCTTAGGTTATCTGAAAGAGCCCCCTCCTTTTTTCTGAAAAAGAGCCTTATCTACCTACAAATATGGTATTTGAGTGCTGGTTGCGAAGGTGTTGAAGAAAGTTGCATTACTTTTAGATAAAGTGTGTGATTTATTTTAGTACTGTCAAACAGTAACGTTGCATTATAAGAAAGGTAGAACTTCAGTGCGTCTGTGGATCTTGGGAGAGGAAAGCTGTATTTCCTGAACTCAAGTGGACAAGTGCTGAACTCAAGGAGCCACTGGCTTGCTCTAAATATCTCTTTAAATGGAAAGACTATTGCAGGAATTCCTTCTGTCAAAGAAATTGTGTAGAGAACTATTCACTGATACAGGGCTTAATACACAAGAGAAAAATCTTCTGTAGATTGCAAAGTTTGTAGTAAAACTGGCTATTTGATAGCTCCCAAGAAAGAAGACTGTTGAGATCCATTCTGTCTTTGAATGCAAGAAAGATAAACTTAGCTGAATGGTGGTGTATATGTGTAAGCCAATCTATTTATTGTCATTGGTTGAAGATACTTGAAACAACCGTAGATTCAGAAGAGGAAAATATGCTCGGTCGAACAATTGTTGCATTGTCAAAACTTTGAATTTATTGACATAGTAGATAAAACTTGTCTATTCTTTGTTTACTTTAGCTCCTGATACAACCTGCAAAACTAAAGGCTATATTCAGCCCAAGTTAATTAAGTAATTCAATTATAGAATCATTGTGGACTTCAGCCTAGGCCCCCAAAGTTGCATTTTAGAGAAAACTGTTCAAAGTTGGACACTTCTGTAGTTCATTGTCCTGAGGTTTATTCAGTAGGTTTAATAATTTGACCACTCACTCTTTTGTCAGCTAGACCACTCTAGTTTAAGTATTGCCTTTATCACCAAGTTCATCAGGTTTAGAAGTCTTTGGAGACTGCCCACATGTAATTCTCCAGTATGGTTATTGAAGTTCTAGACTAGACAGATTGTTAAATAGATTGTGGATGGATGGTTCTAGTTCAAAAATGAAGCAAATTTAATATTTGTGGCCAGTCTGAAGTGTGTATGTTTAGAAATATGTATGTTTTGGTGTAAACATATAAAATTAACATAGGGTTGGATCCAGATTTAGTCATACTTGGAGTAGACTTATTGAAATCAGTGGGACTTTAGCTAGTCATGACTAACCAAAGTCCCACTGATTTCAGTGAGTCTACCCTTAAGTGACTAAGGGCACAATCCTTTGTTGGCTAGGGAGTGCTGGGAATTGTATGACCTTTTTCTGTCTAAACATGCATAGGACTGCACCTTAAGGCTGTAAGTTGTAAGAGGAAAGTCCTATAACTCTGAGCGTGCCCCAGCCAGCATGGCTGGCTGTAGGGATGTTGGGACTTGTAGGACTTCTTTCTGTCTAAATATGCATAAGATTGTGCCCTAAATCTGGATCCAACCTGTAGTTATAGTGGCTGATTTTTATTTTTTTTTTTTGGTTTCTGGTCATATAATCTGTAATCATGTCAGAGCTTGCAAACTAAGCAACACTGGGTTGATTGGTGACAGAGAGAGTATGCATGTTGATAGTAGTACTGATGAATTAAAAGTGCAGGTTACAAGTACCAGATTGCAGGAGGATCCTTAACATAAGTAGAGTACACTTTTCATTGTTGCCCTGATTACATTTTACATTTGAAAACTTCGGAGTTTACACCTGTAACTTCAGTTGGGAAAAGTTGTTTGTTCTTCTCTTTAATTCCTAAAGTTCAAATATTCTTCCATTACAAATATGATGACAGTGTTTAGTGGGGTGCTTTAGCCAAGAGAGGCATAAGATAAAAAGTACCCTCATCATATTTGGATTCATTGGTCATCAGGGAGCTGTCAATAGTACGTCTTTACTCTTAAATTTTACTCATTTGTGATACTAGGAAAGGGATGTAATTGAACAATGTTGAATTTTCCAAGGTAGCGTTCAACAGCATCTATTGACAAAGACAGATAATGTTTACTACAGTTCCATATTGGTTTTTTAAAACAATGCTGAATGAGCATTGTTCTTGCTTGTGCTCAAAGTGGAACCATGTTAAGTAATTTTTAAAGTGAACACAAATCCTATAACTCTGTGCAAATGCCCATTTTGTGTCCTAAAAACTGCTAGGCACAATAATATCCTTTAAAAGCACTTTTAAGGTTTACAAACTACAACTGACCAACAATAATCTTGGTGCTCTGGACTCAAATAACTGGATCTGAATCTGATTTCTGACTCTTTATAGCTACTTCAATGTGTATATGTGAGCTTAAGCCTTAGAGTTTCTGCTTAACTTTAGCTTCTGCCCTGAGATGCTATGTACAGCATTGTAATACTTGTTTGTATACCAGCAACAGCCTTCACTGGTACCCTCCTGTCAGAGGGGCTGTAGAACAGGCCTTCTTCTTGGGGCTGTTGTTTATTCGTTCAGTCGCTTCCGACTCTTCGTGACTTCATGGACCAGCCCACGCCAGAGCTTCCTGTCGGCTGTCGCCACCCCCTGCTCCCCCAAGGTCGAGTTAGCATTTTGACCATTTTCCGACCTGGGAGCCCCATCTTCCGATGGTATACCGACATATCTCTGGTTGTAGTGATCCATTTAGTTTTCATGGCAAGAATACTGGGATGGGTTGCCGTTTCCTTCCCCGTTTCTTGGGGCTATTCACACGATATTTTTCCTGTAAGCAGCAGCTGCCAGACACAGGAAAACAGACATTTTCATGGCATTTACTAACAATGGAGTATATGGGTACGTGTCTGTTGTGTGAAGTGACTCAGACTTTTCTGGTGTGGATAATGATCAGTTAATTAGCACACACACACACACCCCGTCACAGCCGCTATTCCATGTAACAAAATAATAATTCTCAATATTCACACTGCTTCTCCAGCAAAAAATTGGATAACTGTAATTTATTTTAAACTGTTGAGGTACATCTCAATATAATTGCATCGGCTTAGGCTGACTTTAGAAGCATTGTTCTAAAAAGACATCTGTTTGAATTGCACTTTTCGTAGCACTGTTAAGGTTTCTACAAGCTGTTACATATCTTACTCAGTAATTTAGAAATCACATTTATGGGGGTGGAATAAGAGAAACTGGTAAAACCAGAGCTTGCAATGTTAGGCATTCTTACTTGGAAGTAAGTCCCATTGTGTTCAATGGGGCTTACTTCCAGGTAAGTGTGCACAGGATTGTTCTGTCCGAAGTATAACTTTGGAATTGGAAACCAGGCCCTAGGCACATCTATCTGAACAGCAGCCCCTCTTGTGGCCATTCTTGCTCTACAAAATGTGTATCTGAATATGGATCTGCACATTTCGCAGGCATTGGTTATGGGTGTCCTTGGTTATTTCAAGGCATTTTAATAAATGAGGTTGTATCATATATCCCTTTGGGCTTAGAGATGGACCTTTAAAGTACTGCATTCCCCAAACCCCTATTATAGCAAGTCTTGGGGAAGGGGGGGGGTCAAAGCTCTAAGTGAACCTTTTGGCCAAAAATTGACTTCTTAAAAATAGCATTGTATTGCATCATGGGAATAACATCTAAACAGGCTTTTCCTAACAGGAGTCTCAGACCTTTGACCATTGGGTGTCCTCCTGGCTTCATACATAATTACTAACAATGGCTATATAAGCATTGGACTTAGTTAGCAGTTTTATTGATGATTCAGGTTTGACTATGTCTTGCTCTTCAGCTGCTATATTTACACTTCAGTGCTGATGTCAGTAAGAACTTGTTTTGATCGGTGAACAAAGTCAGTGTGACTTGGACAATGTAGTAAATCTCGGATGCAGACTACAAATTTCCCGTTTCCTTAAAAAAAAAAAAGTTGGAACATTCTTGTACTACTAGCTACTTTGTTAAAGCTGGATAATGCCTTATTCTGGAGGTGACATTTCTCCCATCTCCTAACTCAGCCTTCCCCAACCCAGTGCCCTCCAAATGTTTTTGACTTCAACTCCCATCAGCCCTAGCCAGGATGGTCAGTGGTCAGGAATTCTGGAAGTTATAATCCAAAACATCTAGAAGGCACCAGGTTGGGGAAGGCTGCCCTAAATAGATCTACCTTTATCCTTTTTTAATGAAACCAGTGCCACCCTCCCCAGATGCTCAATGCTCTAGTGGATACTGATACAATCCCAGTTTCAAACCTGAGTACTCCATGGCTAATAGTAGTTAATATATACTCATTCTTTACAGTGTGACAGTATTATGATATAGCTATGACCCAAACAAATGATTGCTACTGCTGATGTAAGTAAGCAGGAGCAAAGGAAGTAATAGAACAAATGAGAATTTGAATTTCAGCCCTTGGCCTTCAAGAGATACTTAGCAGGTGAAATCCATGAAGTAGTTCTGCTGGCAGAACTGCTTCTGTCAGTGGAACGGGGGGGGGGGATTTCCCCTCCCCTTGGGTACCTTCCAGAACAAAGTTTTGGGAGATGTAGTGGGGCTATAGAGGGGGGGGGGGAGAGACAGTGAAAGTCCCATCTACTCACGTGGTGTTGGATTCCGTTCAGCGTCTTTTGGCTGTCAAGGTTTAACAAGCTGTTCCCATTTCTGACTCCTTGGCATGATGATGCCCAGCTTTGTCACTTTTCCCCAGTCTGCAGGCTGGCGGTGGATAGGATTCTATATTTGGAATGTGTGTTTGCCTTGACCTACACAGTTAAATCTGCATGAGAAATACAGTTACATCTGATTCTGTACATCATAACTTAGTCCTTGGCAGGTCAACATTGTTGGCTAATTTCTAATGGATGGTGAATGTACTAGCGTTCTGAAATTTTGTCCTTTTTGTGGCAGTTCAATAATTTCACCCCAGCTGGCTTTAAAGGTTTAATTTGTCAGGGTGTCTCCTATTCTGTTCTTTAATACAGAGGAAAATTAGGATATGTATTGAAATGATTGAGCTATTTGTAGTAAAGATTATGCTTGTTCTGCTGGTTATCTTTTTAAACTGATTATTGTTTGGCAAGTATGACCTGGTTAAACTGGCCAATCAGTTTAACAGTCTTCGTAATTGGGTGGGAGAAGAAGCTGGACCAGAAAGCACAGAGACAGTTTTTGTACAGTAAAGTTTGTTTTCATTTAAATTGCAGTATGGCTTCTGTTTACAAGCTTCTGGCTGACTGCCTTGGCTGTTCCATTATCTACCTTGTTTCTGTTTACATTGAGATGGATTGCAGTAGCCCAAGGTGTAGAATATGTTCCCTTGACTCTATTTGCAATGACTATTTTGTTTAGAAAAAGGACGCTCCCATCCCCAGGATACAACAGCATATGGGAGACTGTAAATAATGGAAATCTTTAGCAGAAACAGATAGTTTTAATGTGTGTAGAAGGGAAAAGACAGCATTCTTTATTGGTAAAAGTGTTCATAGTGATCCATGGTACTGGTGGAATGAGATTGGAGTTGAAGCCTAATATCTATATTAATATCAAACCACCAGGTGCGATGTAGATGCTATGTTAATACACTTGCAGAAATCCCAGCAGCTTGTTCAGAGCTTAAATCAACCTCACTTTCTTTAGGCCAGGAGAGGGCAGAAGGTAAATTGGGATCTACTGACTGCTGGGTAGTTTGCCGTGAACTATCCAAGGTTTTAACAATAGTTGAGCTCTCTGAGTGCGAGGAGCCCCAGTGACAAAGCGTTTCAGCCTCAGTGAGAAAGCATCATCAAACAAGCGAGTTAAGCAACTGTGCAAGTTTAGCAACAGGGCAAGGAAGCCAGGGCGTTGAACTGTCTCCTCCTTACTCCATACTCACAGTAAGTAACTATAAATAAATAACTATAAATAATTTCCCCACCTTCTTGTAGTAAACAACTAAGTTTTCCAGGGACCCCCCCACAAAAAAAAAGTTATGAAGGTAGAAAGCCAGCAGTGGGGAGGGGGCTATCCAGTGTATTGCACTGAGTGACACATGTACGACTACCTACCTGTTGGACGGAAGTCGTGGATGTGTGCTCGGTGTAATGAGCTCCTGGCTCTCAGGGAACAAGTGCGTTCCCTTGAGGATTGTTTACCGGGAAAAGCTAAGAGAGGCAGAGAGGTTGGTGGATGAGACCTTCAGGGACCCATTAGATGTGTCCCACTCCCAGGGTGACGGGTCCTCTGCTGTCATGGAGAATGCGGGTCTCAGGGAAGGAGGGTGCCATTCTGAGGAAGAGGGAAATGATCCCTTAGAAGGGACCCATTCCTCAGAAGACTAACAAATACCCTCTCGCGCTGAGGATGTGCCTCCAGGGGGAGGGGGGCTTGTGGTAGTGGGAGATTCGATCATTAGACACATAAACAGCTGGGTTTGTGATGGGTGTGTAGACCGCATGGTGAATTGCCTGCCTGGTGCGAAGGTTGTGGATATCATGAGCCATCTGGATAGCCTAGTTGATAGTGTTGGGGTGGAGTCAGTGGTCATGGTCCATGTTGGTACCAACAATGTGGGGAAATGTAGTCGTGAGGTCCTGGAACCGAATGTAGGTTGCTATGTAGGAGGTTGAAATCCAGGACCACCAAGGTGGCTTTCTCGGAAATGCTACCTGTTCCACCTACAGGGCCAGCTAGACAGGAGAAGCTGAGGAGTCTCAGTGCGTGGATGAGACAGTGGTGCTGGAAGGAGGGGTTCAGATTTATTAGGCACTGGGGAATGTTTTGGGACAAGTCAGGCCTGTACAAGAGGGACGGGCTCCATTTGAACCAAAATGGAACCAGACTGCTGGCACTAAACATAAAAGGGGTAGCAGAGCAGCTTTTAAACTAAACCCTGGGGGAAAGCCGACAGGAGCTGGGAAGCATCTGGTTGGGATTAAATCATCCCAAAGGGATGAGAATGAGAATGTTTTTGACTGCCCAAATGTAGGAGGGGAGGAAATAGGCCAGGAGCACATGGTAGACTGTAATAGCCAATCAAAGTGGCCAGTGTCCCATAGCAAAAGAGCTTCACCTATTGAGCGGTATAGGAATGAATGAATGAATGAATGAAAAGATGCACACGCCAGAGGCATCTGGGGAAGGATACCATATATAGGTGTTTCTATGCAAATGCTAGAAGCTTCCGAGCCAAAATGGGAGAGTTGGAGTGCTTGATTTTAAAGGGAAACCTGGATATAGTGGGCATTACAGAAACCTGGTGGAGTGGAGAGAACCAATGGGATACAGTCATCTCAGGATATAAACGCTATAGGAAAGACAGGGAAGGGTGTACTGGGGGAGGTGTGCTGTATGTCAAAGAGGGCATAGCATCAAATGGACTAGAACACGTAAAAGGGATAGGATCTTCCACAGAAGCTCTGTGGGTGACAATACCAGGCTCCGAAACTAATTTAGTGCTAGGAACATGCTATCGACCCCCAGACCAGAATGCTCAGAGTGACCTTGAGATGGAAAACGAAATCAGGGAGGCCTCCAAACAAGGAAATGTTGTAATAATGGGTGACTTCAATTACCCCCACATTGATTGGATAAATCCATGTTCCAGCCAAGAGAAAGAGGTTACATTTCTAGATGCCCTAAATGATTGTGCCCTCGAACAGTTGGTCATGGAACCGACCAGAGGGGAGGCAACCTTGGATTTAATCCTAAATGGTGTTGCCCAGGACCTAGTACGAGATGTAAATGTTGTTGAAGCAATTGGAAACAGTGATCATGGTGCTATCAGATTTAATATATATTTAAGTGGAAAATTGCCCAGGAAGTCCAGCACAGTCACTTTTGACTTCAAAAGAGGAAACGTCTCTAAAATGAGGGAACTGGTGAAATGGACGCTAAAAGGGGGAGTCAAAAGGATTAAATCCCTTAAAAATGCTTGGAGATTACTCAAAACCACAATAATAGAAGCCCAGCTAAAATGTATACCACAGGTTAGGAAAGGTAGCACCAAGTCCAAGAGGTCACTGGCATGGTTACTGAGCAGTGTTAAGGGAGCTATTAGAGAAAAGAGAGCTTCTTTCAGAAAATGGAAGTCTTGCCCGAGTGAGGAAAGCAAAAGGGAGCACAAGCTTGCACAAAGACGATGCAAGCAGACAATAAGAGATGCAAAAAAGCATTTTGAAGAGCGTATTGCTAACAACATCATCAAGGCCAACAATAAAGACTTCTTTAAATATATCAGAAGCAGACCAGCTACGGAGGCAGTTGGACCATTGGATGACAATGGAGTTAAAGGAGTACTAAAGGAGGACAAGGAGATTGCAGAGAAGCTGAATGAATTATTTTCATCTGTCTTCACTGCAGAAGATATAGGACAGATACCTGTGCCTGAACTGATGTTTTCAGGAAGGGAGTCTGAGGAACTGAGACAAATAGTGGTGACAAATGATGTTCTCAACCTTATTAATAAACTGAAAGCAAATAAATCACCGGGTCCAGACGGTATCCATCCTAGAGTTCTCAAAGAACTCAAATATGATGTTGCTGATCTTCTTACAAAAATATGCAACATGTCCCTAAGATCAGCCTCTGTACCAGAGGACTGGAAGATGGCCAATGTAACACCAATTTTCAAAAAGGGATCCGGGAAACTACAGGCCGGTTAGCTTAACATCTGTTCCAGGTAAATTGGTTGAAGGCATTATTAAGGATAAAATTAGTAAGCATATAGAAGGACAAGCCCTGCTGAAAAAGAATCAACACAGCTTCTGCAAAGTTAAGTCCTCTCCCACTAACCTTTTAGAGTTCTTTGAGACTGTCAATAAACATGTAGATGGGGTGATCCGATAGACGTTGTTTACTTGGACTTCCAAAAGGCTTTTGACAAAGTCCCTCACTAAAGACTCCCGAGCAAACTTAGCAGTCATGGACTCAGAGGACAGGTCCTCTTATGGATCAGTAACTGGTTCAAGAACAGAAAGTAGAGAGTAGGAATAAATGGTAAATTCTCCCAATGGAGGGAAGTAAATAGTGGGGTCGCACAGGGATCTGTATTAGGACCAATGCTTTTCAGCCTGTTCATAAATGATCTGGAATTGGGAGTGAGCAGTGAAGTGGCCAAGTTCGCGGGTGACACCAAATTATTTAGGGTGGTTAAAACAAAAGGATTGTGAAGAGCTCCAAAAGGATCTCTCCAAACTGGGAGAATGGGTATCTAAATGGCAAATGTGGTTCAGCGTAAGCAAGTGTAAAATGATACACGTTGGGGCAAAAAATCCCAACTTCAAGTGTAGCCTGATGAGATCTGAGCTAGCGGTGACTGACCAGGAAAGAGATCTTGGGGTTGGGGTGGACAGCTCAATGAAGATGTCAACCCAGTGTGCAGCCACTGTAAAAAAGGCAAACTCCATGTTAGGCATAATTACAAAAGGGATTGAGAATAAAACTGTCAACATTATACTGCCCGTATACAAACCTGTGGTGCGAGCACACTTGGAATACTGTGTCCAGTTTGGGCCCCCACACCTAAAAAAAGATATTGTAGAGCTGGAAAAGGTGCAGGAAAAGGCAACTAAAATGATCAAGGGGCTGGAGCATCTCCCCTATGAGAGAAGGTTATAACAGCTGGAATTGTTTCGCTTGGAAAAAAGGAGGGTAAGGGGAGACATGATAGAGGTCTACAAAATTATGCATGGTGTGGAGAATGTGGATAGGGAGACATTTTTCTCCCTCTCTTAAAATAGTAGAACCTGGGGTCATCCTATGAAGCTGATTGGTGAGAGATTCAGGACAGATCAAAGGAAGTCCTTCTTCACACAGTGCATAGTTAAACTATGGAATTCACTACCACAGGAAGTAGCAATGGCCACCAGTTTGGGTGGCTTTAAAAGGGTTAGATACATTCCTGGAGGAAAAGGCTATCAGTGGCTACTAGTCCTGATGGCTATGTGCTCCCTCCAGTACCAGAGGCAGTGAGCCTATGTACACCAGTTGCGGGGGAACATAGGTGGGGGGGTGATGTTGTGCTCATGCCCTGCTTGTGGGTTCCGGGTCAACAGCTGGTTGGCCACTATGTGAACAGAATGCTGGACTAGATGGACCCTTGGTCTGATCCAGCATGGCTCTTCTTATGTTCTTAATAGTAACACTTTTTTTTTTTTTAAATTAGGGAATTAGTACTCTCTGAATTGTGGTATCTTGGGTGCAAACTTGTTTATGACTCCTGTGGTTCAGTGGATACCTGGACTTCAGGATTGTTTTTTATTATAAAGTTCATCTAACAAGCCTGAAGTCTGCCCACACCTGTAGATGAACAGGAAATATAAACTCCACAAAACATGTCCTGCAGTCCATATAAAACCAAACGTTTCTTACTATGGCAAAATCCTGCCAAAACTCTGGCTTTAGTTTATTAGAATGAACATCCCCACTTGAATCAAGTTTCAGAGTAAGTGCGGGTAGAATGTGAGTTACAATACTGGCAGTTAATGATGTGGTTAGGATGATAACCCACAGTGGGTTGTCAGCCTTGTTTGTTTCAAGTTGGCTTGTCATGATGTCTGAACTTAACACAGTTTCTTCAGTGTGATTTGTTAGTCCATGCATAAGCCACCCTGAGAATGTATGGCTTGTTACTGGGTTGTTCAGGGTGCCTTGTCTTCAGAGTAGCTTGTTGTAATGTGCGAACCCAGCATGCTTGGTTGTGCATAGCTTGTTGGAAAACACTACAGAGCCACCTGGCAAAAGTAGCGAAAATGGTCGCTCCTTGAATCTCACTAACGATATCCCCTCATTGTTAAGTCTTGAAATGACATTGGTCAATTTACTCCTCCACTTAGGTGCCTCCCTAGAGAGCGTCACCTAGGGATGTATGAAAGTCACTTACCTTTTCAAAGGGTGACATTCGCGGTGGGGGGAAGGCACTCTGTCCCTCCCCCTGAAATTCTCTCCGGCCGGCTCCGCAGAGATTCCGCGGAGCTGCCGGTCGGAACTGCCTGCAGCCGGACATCCAGCCGCTGGGCAGCCTGCAGGGACACAAATGGCGGCGGCTGTAGCCGCCACCATTTGCGTCCCTGTATTTTGCCGTGATAGGCTACATAAATATTTACGTAGGCTATCACGGCAAAAAAAAAGGGAACGCAAATGGCGGCCACCGTAGCCGCTGCCATTTGCGTTCCCTTTTTTTTGCCGTGATAGGCTATGTAAATACTTAAGCAGCCTATCACGGCTTCTGCAGGGACACAAATGGCGTCCCTGCGTTAGCCGTGATAGGCTATGTAAGTATTTACGTAGCCTATCATGGCTATATGGAAGAAGCAAATGGCAGCCGCAGACGTGGCCGCCATTCGCAACGGTAGGTGCTCCTTTCCGAGCCCATTTCGCGGGGTGGGGGGCTTTGTTCCGCCACAGATTTCGGGGGGCCGAATGCACTGGCATTCGGCCTCACCGAGATCCGTGGCGGAATTCTCTGACATCCCTAGCGTCACCCCTTTTTCCTTCACCTTCAGGGAGATTTCTGCATATTCAACATTATTTTTTTTTTAATAAAAAATAGGATTTGCACAAATTCACTAAAGTGCAGTGAGGACTGCACTTATGCACAATAGTTACTCCCCATAAGAACAATATTTATTGCACATAAGCAAATTTGTGCAACTCCCCCCTCCCAGTTTTTTTAAAAAGTAAATTTGTGCTGATCTACCTGAAGGTGAAAAAAAATCTACAAACTAAACTTTACTCCACTAATAAGTCCATTTGTGCTCATTAGCAGAGTAGGCTGCTGAGGTCAGGCTGCAAAGGCCCGTGGGATATGTGCCTGGAGTGGGCGGAAGGACTAAGGGGGAAACAAACTACAGCAAGCTGCAGAAAACCTGATCATCTGTTGGGAGTAACATGGGTTAGCAAGCAAACAACCAACCCACCATAGCTTATTTTCAGAGAGGCTTATTGTGACATGCAAACCAGCCCAGAGTGTCTGGGGTAGGGTAGTTTGCTGAGAGGAGATCCAGTGGTAACTAAACCTTTGGGGGAAGTCCCAGGGACTAGTTGCCCAGCTGGTAAGGGCAGGACTTTAGCTCCTTAAAGGGAGTGGTGTTTCCTCCATCAGCTAATCATTAGGTTCTGCTGACATCTTAAAACTACCCAAAGCCTTCCCGATCCCTTTGAAGGGGAAACTGCCTTGGAGATCTAGGAAGCAGCCTGATACTCCACTTCATTAGAAAGTTTTATAGCTTCTTATTTGACCTCTTTCCCACCTAGGTATAGGAAGATGTTGTTGTTGTTGTTCAGTCGTGTCCGACTCTTCGTGATCCCATGGACGCCAGGCCTTCCTGTTCTCCGCTCTCTCCCGGAGCGTGCTCAAGTTCATATTCGTTGCATCGGTGATGCTATCTAGCCATCTCATCCTCTGTCGTCCCCTTCTCCTTTTGCCGTCCCTGTCTTTCCCTGCATCAGGGTCTTTTCCAGTGACTTTTCTCTTCGCATTAGGTGGCCAAAATATTTGAGCTTCATTTTCAGTATCTGTCCTTCCAATGAGCAGTCAGGGTTGATTTCCTTTAGGATGGACTGATTGGACCTCCTTGCAGTCCAGGGGACTCGTAAGAGTCTTCTCCAGCACCACAGTTCGAAAGCATCAATTCTTCGGCGCTCAGCCTTCCTTAAAGTTCAGCTCTCACAGCCATACATTAGTACTGGGAAAACCATAGCTTTAATTATACGGACCTTTGTTGGCAAGGTGATGTCTCTGCTTCTTTTGGATCTGTTATCACTGGTACTACACCTCTCTGCTTGCAAACCCTCACTAGTCATAGGCTGATTTGCTCTGATGTCATAGAAGCCAGCGGGATGAGTGGATGAAAGGAGGTGAAAGTGGCTCTGAATGTCTAGCTTTTAAGGACAAAAGGTGGCCTGAGAGAAGGCGAGTGTGAAAAGATAGGTGACAAATCGAGTGCTGATGAGTGCTGATGGATGTGGGAATTGTGTGAAAGCTGAAGATGACTTGTGTAATGCTCTTTCTCCTGGGCTGAGTGGTTTTGACGTCATGGTTTTGTGGAGGAAAATCTTCATTCAGGCCCTAGGAACACGAGAGGCTGTGTTTTTGTTATGTAGGATTTGGGCAAGTGAGGACAAAAATTTCAAATTAACTAACCAGAGAAGCACTGTCACCCTAAGTGTTACACACTTCTAGTTTTTCATCTTTGGTATATAATTACCAAATATGTCCTATTATTCTAAAGTACCATGACTCTGATCCTACTGAAAGTTGAGGGTTTTCCAGTACTTGGAATATTTTAAATGGATGGTGATGATGGAATTTAGAACCCCACCCCCCACCCCAATACAGGGCCAAGTAGGGAAGATTGGTGTATAAAGACAGCACACTAAGAAGGGTAAGGGTATTGCATGGCATGGCATCTTTTTCTGATAATTGGAAATTACACCCAGATGTTCTGTCTCACATAAATCTCAGGGAAACCTCATGTGAGTAGACAAGAATACAGAGGTCTGCGCTGCCTTTTGCATCTTGTCTATATCTAGAGAGATCTGTGTCTCTCAGGAAATACGGCTTATCACATAATGCCTGAAGGCTTTCTCCTACAATTTTCTCAGAGCTGGAATAATATAGAAAATGGCTAGACAGCCATAACACATTTTCATGGGCCATCATTGCACTTCTGAGAGTCAGTGTGGGTGGGGAGATTAGACTGTAATATTCAGACACTTGTCTGTGTCCAGAAGGAATTTGTATTACTGTGTCCACTTGTTCTGCCTCCCAAGCATCACTGGATGATTGTACTTCCATGTTATAAAAGAAAGATAGGTTTCCCTTATGTGTATCATAACGCTCTAAATTAGGAAACATTTTTTTTAAATTAAGTTCTCTAATGCTTTTGTGATTTTGCAAGTTAATTTTGTTGTTGTTGCAAAAATGTAAAATAAATCCCACTTAATGTATCTGGTGCAACAGCATTTTGCACTGCTCTCTGTTGCACAGCAGGTTCTAAATAGCAGCTGAGGAAATTGGGGAGAATTAGCCAACTTTCACGTGCTGTAAATTTTTATTTGATTGAGCAATGGGAGTTGATAGACATTTGCACACTTGGGTGCTGTTGAGAGCAAATGCTTGGGGTGCTTCAGACTAGAAGCTTCACATCCTGTCTCTTTGGAGCTTTATTTAGCTTTCAAACAAGCTAAATTTGACCCTTTTGGAGCTCTGTAGCTGCTACAGATGCTTTAAAAAAATCCCCTAATTTGGGGGGCTGCAGCAGGGGACCTGTGGGCTACATGTTGCCCACCCCTAAATTTAAAAAAGTCTCTCCCCCCCCCCAAATAGTGGCATATTCTCTGAATAATTCTTTGTTCAAAAGTTGTCAAAGCAGTACCCCTGATTTGGAGAAAGCCATTGTGAATGGCAGAGGTTGCTGTCTATGTAACTGTCCCTATGTGCACTACAGACAGTGTGTGTGTTGTTAGGGAAGTCAGTTGTGCAGAGGGTAAGCATGGTTGTCATGTGGTATGGCGGAGCTGAGGGCAGATAAGATCCATCCAAATTGGCCCATGCATGCTTTTCTTTTAGATGTATATTGCTTAATAATGATTGTAAGCCACACTGAGTGCCATTTTTCTTGGTACAAAGGTGGGGTACAAATCTAAATAAATAAATAATATAATGCGGTACTGTACTCTGGAATAATAGTCTACTTGAGTTCTGGGGTTTGGAGATCATATGTTCTTTCTTACAGAGGGTTACCATAAAGGTTTCTATTACAAATTTCTACTACAGATTAGTAGTAGTAATAGTAGTAGATGTCATTCTCATACTGAATATGGATAGTTTCTGTGTACTATTTCATGCTTGGGTGAGCATTTACACATATAACTTCCCTGCAGAATACAATAAAAATAAGTTTAGTGAAGAAACCATTTTCTCTAAACCTGCACACAGTTTATTTTGTAACCACTATTTGTTCTTCCTCCAGTGGGTATAAAGTTTCATATGTCAGGTTTTCTATCTTCTCGTACTTCTGTAGAATAGCCAATCATGACTCTTGCAAGTTGGTGAATGCTGTTCTCTTTACATTGTTGCTAATGCATCACTATAAGAACTATATGTGCTAAGCACAAGTATCTCTTTAAATAAACTTCCACTACCACCTTGCCCAAGTTTTTATTTTTGTTAATGATTCTCTTCTTTTCTTGCTCTCATCATGCTTATTTCTTAATGAGAAAGGATGCCGGAACATCATTAGGGGAAGGCTTTTGTGAAAAGGTGGGTTATAAACTTGTTTGTTTATATTCACTTGTTTGAAATGCAAACTTATTTCTGTCTTACCTATGTGTATGTGTGTTGCCCAGTTTATTCTTCTTTCCTTAGTTTGCTGACTTTATTCCTGTCCCTCCAAAAGATAACGTCTTATTCAGTTGCTGACAGGGAAATCGCTTGCAAAATCACTTTCCATGAGCATTTTGTAGACTAATGTTTTTTGAACTGAGAAAGATAGTGACTGCATTACAAAGTCTACAATCCCTCTTGCTTTCTCAGGATTGTTTCTTACAAGCAGAGCTGTTTTTATCTATGTTACTTTCTCCCTATACACTGCTGACTTCTCAGTGCCTGCCTCAGTTAGATTCTGGATCCATTTTCCACAGGAAAGGGTTAGAGATGTGAAGGCCTGGAAAAAAAACAGAGAAAAAATAGGAGAACAGGGTTGTTGTTTTTCCCTGAGGACCATTTTTGTCCCCCCCCCCCCAATTGAACAGTTTGGGATTATGAAATATTTTATTTCAGAATTTAAGACAAAGCATTTATGTATTGTTACCCAGCCTTTACTCCCCCCAAAATGATTTCTAAAACTATGTAATAAGAACACTTTTATAGAAAGATTAGAGATGTAAAACGTCTGGAAATAATGAAGCCATGGGGAAAAATATTTTTTTAATCCTCTCTGTAAGAGTCCCAGTGTGGTTAGTTCTTTCAGTCCTTATTAAAATCATTGATCTAAAGTATATTTTAGACATTTATGCTCAGTTTCCCAACATGTGAGTAGAGTCACCATTGTGCATTCTTGACAGTAAATGTTTATTTTTGACAGCTTTGGTTTTGTTCTCTAGAGTCCTGTGTTTCTGATGCTGTACCATTTAATGTAGTTCTAATCTGTTCAGACAATAATTACAAATTTACTAACTGAGTTTACTTTTAAAAGTTTTTAAATATAATGATAATTTTATGAGCAAATTAAGCCATACATGAAATAACTTTAGGAACAGAAAGGCTGCTTTATGTTCCTAAAGCAACCCTCCCCAACCAGGTGCCCTCCAGATGTTTTGGACTACAGTGCCCAGCATTCCTAACCATTGGCCATGCTGCCAGAGGCTGATAGGAGCTGAAGTCCAAAATACCTGGACACCAGGTTGGGGAAGGCTGTCTTAAAGCAACAAAGTGTTGTTAGATCTGTAAAGAGCGCTAAAAAAATAAGTATTGCTTATTTTTCCATTTCCCAAAAATTTCCAATTTTTCCAAAAACCCCCAGAAAAAAGCCTGTTTTTTCCCATGCCCTCAAAATTTCTGGAAATTTTACATCTCTACGAAGGGTTAGAATACACATGAATGAAGGATTGACTACTTTCCACCGTATTTAAAAATTTTGGTTCTCTTTATATTTTGTGTTTTGTGAGCCCTGCAGAGATGCTTGAAGATATTTTGGTGCCTGTTGATTAGAAAATCCAAATGGCACTACACGCCCCCTCCTTACCCCTTACCTCATAGGTAACATACAGTGTTAACCTAAAGAATTGACTAGTTGCTGCCCTTTAGTGGTACCCCAAAATCTGTTGCCTGAGAAGCAAACCTTGGGCTGCGTCACCACATCTAATTATAGGGAGCTCTGCAGGAGGTGGGGCAGCGAGCACCATTTCTTCTTTGTGCAGTGATGTGCACAGGGTTTGCTTATCCTCTAGCTTGTGATCCATTGACTCCTGTCATTGGCATTAAAAGTCAGAAAACTCAGCACCAAGCTTCAGCCACCGAATGAGGAGTTCTGATTATATTATTGCGCTCATTATGTAATACTGTGATTTTCCTTTGCTCTGAGACCCTCCCGCTGCTTTTTTGGTCAGTATTTGTTTTTTTAAAAACTCAGCCCTGAATCTGATGGAGGAATAAGCTTGCTAGATTGAAGCTGACTAGGTTTGGAATTGATGGATGAGATGATCTTGCAAGGATGATAGGGCAAATGGGGTAGAATTTGGATACCAGTTGTGGAATATAGGGTCATGGTTAGAAAATGTAGCAAAGAAATGAAAATATAAGGATATGGAGGAGTATAAAGAAAGGTTAAAGAGTAAAACTAGGAAAATGCTGTGTCCCAAATGGTTCTAAAGGGAAGAGAACTCTTTAATACCTACATTTGTTCTCTAGCTTATCATATTATTGAATAGAACCTGTCACCTTGCATGGAGTTTGTCACCTGTGCACAGGACAGGACTAAAGATGTAAAGGCTCAAAACCACACCATCTTCCTTCGTGCACAGTATAGTAGTGCCCACGCAGCTAAAGCTGCTATTTAAAAAATATCTAAAACACTGCAAGGAATTCTTTGGTTTCAAGTGGAGTGCTGACATCTGTGTACAGTACATCTGATGTTGAGAGGAAGATGGGTTAAATTCCCCTCACATTTGGCTGCAAAAATTGTTAAAGTCCTCACTACTTCATTTTGCCAATTGATAGTTTTTGGATGTGTTTGGGGCAAGATGGCACAAGACTTGGTTGTGATCTAGAGAAGTTATTTCTGTGTATGTTTGTAAGATAACCATATCACAGCTAGATTATTTTCTCTAGTTACTTGAACCAGAATGCCTGCTCAGCGACCCAATCACCTTTCTGATCTTCCTCTTTCCGTCGTACATGTGTGTGTGCAGAAATACACTCCATAAATGTTAGAGCAAATAGGCCAATGTAAGCTTTGCCAAACACGATTTCATCCTGTACATTTGCCACTTCTCCTTTTAAACCAAATGAATGAGACATGGCACATCTTTTACTCAAACTTTTTACTGTTACATATTGTGACTTCACTTACTTCATACGTTTTTGCTATTTACAATTTTAAGACATACATTTTAAGTACATAGTTTTCTTCTCTATAGAACTTAGTAGTGAAAGGTACAGAAAAGGGCTGAATCAAGCTTTCATTATCGTCTGTCAATTCCGTACTTCTATTAAAACTAGCTTTTTGATTATCATTTGGTTTATATTATACATAGTTATATTTTGATATTATTTGTATATGTTAACCCTTTTATTTGTTCAGCTGAAGCAATACTTGTGTCAAGACTTTACAAACTGTGATAGGCTTAGATAGCTGAGCTGTGCAGGAAATGGTGGAAACATTGTTGACATTGTCTGGATTTGTCTAAAAAGTATGCCTGAGGTGTATCATTTTTAGTCCTTGACTGGTATTGCAGTTACGATGTTAGGGAATAGTAGAGAATGCTTTCTGTTTATACCCTAACCAGTATTTCTGCAAATATTATTAACTGCACAACATTAAGATACATATTTTAGGAAGTTCAAAAGGCGACTTAGTTGAAAGAGGAACTACGGTTTAATGCCACTTAGTTTATATAGCTCTATCAAAAGTACACTGTGCTTCACCGAGTAAAAGAAGCAAAAGAGGCAGGTCCCTTTCCCAATGAGGTTAACATGTAAATTTTAACAGTATGAGGGAGAGAATGGAAGAGTGAGGCAAGAATTCCGTAGCAAATAGAAACAGGAAGAATGCCAAGGGTAATGTAGTGAATGTGATCAAGTAGAATTGCACACACTAAGGCTGTTTCAACTGAGAATGTGGACCAAAACAAAGCCTAATAACATAATACTTTACATGTCTACTCAGAAGTATCTTTCGTTGAGTTCAGTGGGTTTACTCCTAGGTAAGTGGCATATGATTGTAGCCTAAGCGTCTGACTGTATTTTCCCACATTTGCTCTGTTGCCCTCAAGTCTCCTAATTTATTCTTCCCTAGACTTTTTTTTAACCATATCCTGAAATGTGCTAATCAAAAGTGCAGTTAATAATCAGTTCCCCAGAAGCTGCAAAGGCACTACAGCTCTTATATGGAGGCTATATAATGCTGAGGAAATGTTGGTAGGCTTATAGCATAGTACTATGTAAAATGTCATGAAAGCAGATGGAGTATGCCTTAAGTATTCCAAAACAACTGCTGGATACGTACTCATTTTGAATTAGCAATTCATTCAACAACAGTGTTAGTCCACTAAGAATTTTCAACACACTTGAACCTTTAAAAAGACCTATGGTGGATCAGACCAAAGGTCCATCTAGTCTAGTATTCTCTTTCCAATCGAAGCCATTTAAATGCTTCTGGAAAGCCCACAAACAGGTTATGCCCTTTCCTGTTTGCCTCCCCAACAGCTGTTGTGCACTGTCTCTGAACTTTGGTGTTTCATATAGCTATCGTGGCTAAGGGAGCAATCCTATGGCCATCTAGCCGCTGTCTAGCGGCCATAGGATTGGCCATTTTCTAGACACTGGCTAGACGGCCATAGGATATGCCGTTTTCTGGGAACCGGCCTCGGAGCCCATGCTCCGAGGCCAGTTTCTGGAGAACTGACCACCCCCCAACAGCCCTGTCCTCCACGCTCGCAAGAGGAGTGCAGAGCAGCCGGATGGGGGCGTGGCTGGCGGTATTCCAGGGCAGGGAAGGCGGAAATGCCTATACGATGCATCCAATGTGTCGTACAACAGTCTCCTCCCCCACTCCATCCTCCCATGCAATCGGCTGTCTAGCCAAAATGCAGGGCAGAAAAGCACTGAGGGAATGATCTCCTCGATGCTTCTCCTGCCCTGCATTGGACAGGCGGTCGCCTCTGAGTTCGGAGGCGGTTACCTATCTCGATATGATTGCTCCCTAATAAACATTGACCTATTCAACATGGACTTGTTTAGACCTATTTTAAAACCATCCAAGCCAGTTGCCATCACCACCTCTTACGATAGTGAATGCCATGTTAATTAAACATTGTATGAAGCGATACTTTATTCTGTGTGTCCTAATTCGCTGTCCCTGCAACTTAATGGTGACTTCAAGTTCCAGTTTACCTTAAATTTGTGTGTTTCTTTGTTACAGCACACCTCTCATGGTGAAGGACGGCAAGAAGTTTCCTCTCGAACTAGCCGCTCTGGGGCCCGCTTTAGGAATTCTATAGCTTCCTGTGCAGATGAGCAACCCCATATTGGGAATTATCGACTTCTTAAAACGATTGGAAAGGGGAATTTTGCAAAAGTGAAACTGGCCAGACACATCCTTACTGGCAGAGAGGTAAAGTGATGCGCTAGTACTGGAAACATAAAGCCATTTTAAATACATTTAAGCATAGAAGTGCAGCTTATTTTGGTTTTACCAAACTGCATGGATTTCTATGTATGGTTAGGATTTCTAGCAAGAAAAGTAAGGATTTCTAGTAAGTTTAAAAAAATACTGTGAACTTTGCATGTAAACTTAACAAAAATATAGATTCTTTGTCTTTGTAATGGATATAAAAAACAAAGAAAGGTGGATTAATCTTAGACGTTACAATTGAAAAATGGGAGTGCTTACTCCATGCATTCCTAGCAATATTTAGGCAAAACTCCATCCTTGTATCTCTTTTCATTACTTGTCATTTGAAATAGATTTGGATGATCAGTTCTTCTAATCAGTGACAATAAGAACCTGCTGAATCAGTCCAAAGGCCTATCTCGTCCACTAGCCTCTTTCCCAGAGTGGCCAGTCAGATGCTTCTAGGAAGCCAGTAATCAGGACATGAGAGCAATACCCTCCTGTTGTTTCCCAGCAACTGGTATTCAAAGACACGGTGCCTCTGATTCTGGAGATAGCATATAGCCATCATGACTAGTAACCATTGATAGTCTTATCCTCCATGAATTTGTCTAGTCCTTCTTTTAAAGCTGTCTACATTGGTGGCTGTCACTACGTCTTGTAGCAAATTCCATAGTTTAACTATGCACGGTGTGAAAAAATACTTCATTTTGTCTGTCGTCAGTTTTCCAGGGTGCAGCTTCATGGAATAGCCCTTGCGTTCTAGTGTTATATGAGAGGGAGAAAAATTTATCTCCATTTTTTCCACACCATGTGTAATTTTATACTCTCTATCTTGAGTTTCCCCCCGCCTTACTTGTCCAGAGTAAATAGCAGCAAACATTGTAACCTTTCCTTGTAGTGGAGTTGCTTCTCCAGCTCTATGATATTCTTTTTGAGATGTAGAGACTAGAACTCTACATAATATTCCAACTGTAATTGCACCATAGATTTACATGAAGGCATTCTGATATTGGCTGTTTTATTTTTGATCCCTTTCCTAATGATTCCTAACATGGAATTCACCTTTTTCTCAACTGCTGTACAATGGGTCAGTGTTCTCATCAAACTATCCTGCACACCCTCAAGATTTTCTATTTCCTGGTCAGTCACCACCAGCTGAGACCTCATCAGCGTATATGTGAAGTTAGAATTTTTTATCCCAATGTGCATCACTTTACATCTGCTTACATGGAACCACAGTAGCCACTTTAATGCCCATTAACCCAGAAATCCTTTTGGAGTTCTTTATAATCCTTTTTTGTTTTTAGCATCCCAAATAATTTGGGGTCACTTGGGAAGAACAGCTAGCTAAGGGAGCAATCCTATAGCAGCTTGACAGCCATAGGATATGCTGTTTTCCGGGAACCGACCTTGGAGCCTGCACTCTGAGGTCGATTCCCAGAAAATCAACCTCCCCCCACGTCTACGCTGCCTTCGAGGCCCTGCTTGGAAGAGGAGCTCAGAGCAGCTGAAAAGGGGCTGGGCTGGGGGCGTTCCAGGGTAGGGAGAGCGGATCTGCGTGTACGACGTATCCTATGCGTCGTACATGCAGCCTCCTCCCGCTTGGCCTCCTCATGGCTGTCTAGCAGAAAAAGCAGGGCAGGAGAGGCGCGGAGGGACTGCCCCCCCCCCCCGGTACTTCTCCTGCTTTGCTTTGGATAGGCGGTCACCTCCAAGTTCAGAGGTGGCCGCCTATCTAGTTAGGATTGCACCCTAAACGTAGTAATGGTAAACTTTAAATCAGTAGGCTCTATGTTCTCCCTCTCAGGTAACACATTATGCTGGGAACAGTAATGGTAATTTTCTAGCTAAGCTGTTGTATTTAAAGGTTCTGAAAATATTTAGGTTCAGTCATAGCCCAGCTTAGTTTTTAGGCTTGATAATTAACCTGACAATTGGGGTGTGTATCTTTTTGTTAACCTGAATCTGCCATGCCTGAAAAAGGTGAAAGAATGTATTGCACAAACCTAAACAAAATAATGTATTGTGTTACCTTTGCATAATTTCATTCATGATCTGGTTTTTGCTTATGTAATATTTTAGTATTAAGCTGTAAACCTGTGCACATTTATTAGAGACCAAGTGCCATTAAACTCAATTTCTCTTGTAATCAGATTGTACTGAAGTCATACCTGAGTGTTGACAGTCACCAGAGAGTCAGTGTGGTGTAATAGCCAATGGAGTATTGAATGTTCAACAAGCTCAGCCAGAACGTTAAACTCAGTTGGCAGCCTTGCACCAGTCACTAGCTCTCCTGTAATTATAATATGTGTATATGTAAGCTGCCATAAGTGTAGATAAGGCAGCATATAAACAAAAATGGTCTGTTTAATGATGGTGCTACTTCTACAACTTTCTTGTATTGATTAGTCTGGATGTCTTAATGATTTACTTTTTATAACTTTAGTTCTCACTGCTTGTGGTGGTGCCATTCCCTATTGGCATCACTGAAATATGTATTGAAGAAAATACTGATTTACTAATAGAGAAAAATACTCTTAAAATATGGCATTGAGCCATCCTCATTGTTCACCTGTGTCTTAAGTTTGTTTTGCAGAGCCTAATATTGCAACAGCTGATTGTACTTTTAGCTCATGTATTTGCTTTTCATATTCATGCTAATGCAATTCTTTAGGCTTTGTGCAGGAAGTTACTACAGAAGCAGATGGGGGACCTAATCTGGTAAATTGGAGAAGTGTCAGTGACAGGGTTCACCCAGCATGCTCACTCAGTGGTTGAGTGTGGGTTGTTGTTGGATCGTGGGTTGTTTGTTGAACCCTGCTCTTAGCAAGTTGTCTGAACCCAGGACAATTTCCGCAGGGTAGCTTGTTAACCATGCAGTGTGGCTTATTTTTCTTGAACAAGCCACCTTGAGAACCCATAGTTTGTGGTTTGGTTGTCCTGGGTTCAGACAACATGTTAACCCACGGTTCAACAAAAAACCCACTCAACCACTGAGTATGGGTTCGCGTGTTGTGTGAACAGTGCCTTTCTCTTTCCAGAGAGTAGTAGAGATAATACAAGTCATATAGCAAATCCAGGCAAACATCTTGTTTTCATCCAAGAAAAGTGAAGAGCAGGCAACAGGTACCACTTATTGTTGCTGCTAGACTGGTGATCTTTGTTTTCAGGGTCAGATATATTCAAGGTTTCATATAACTTTAAAAAAAAAACAATTTTTAAAATGAGCACATAGAATCATAGAATAGTAGGGGTGGAAGTGGCCTACAAGACCATCGAGTCCAACCCCCTGCTCAATGCAGGAATCCAAGTCAGAGCATCCCTAACAGATGGCTGTCCAGCCTCATCTTGAATGCTTCCAGTGTGGGAGAGCCCACCACCTCCCTAGGTAATTAGTTTCATTGTCGCATTGCTCAACAGTCAGGAAGTTTCTCCTGATGTTTAGCCGGAATCTGGCTTTCTGTCACTTGAGCCCATTATTCCGTGTGCTGAACTCTGGGATGATCGAGAAGAGATCCTGATCATCCTCTCTGTGACATCCTTTCCAGTACTTGAAAAGCACTATCATATCTCCCCTCAGTCTTCTCCTCTCAAGGCTACACATGCCCAGTTCTTTCAGTTTCTGAAGATAGGGCTTTGTTTCCAGTCCCCTGATCATCCTTGTTGTCCTCCTGTGAACCCTCTCCAGTTTGTCTGCATCTTTCTTCAAGTGCGGTGCCCAGAACTGGACACAGTACTCCAGATGAGGCCTAACCAGTGCTGAGTAGAGGGGGACTAGTACTTCCTGGGATTTGGAAGCTATGCTTCTATGAATGCAGCCCCAAATAGCATTTGATCTACAACAGTTGCAAGATCCTTCTCGCTTGTAGTGTTGTTGAGCCACGTATCCCCCATCTTGTAACTGTGTATTTGGTTTCTTTTGCCTAGATGCAGAACTTGGCATTTATGCCGATTAAATGTCATTCTGTTGTTTTCTGCCCAGCGCTCCAGTCTATCCAGATCACTTTGAATTTTGTTTCTGTCTTCCAAAGTATTAGCTATCTTGCCCAACGTTATGTCATCTGCAAATTTGATCAGCATTCCCTGCACCTCCTCCTCCAAGTCATTAATAACAGTGTTGAAGAGCACTGGGCCCAGGACTGAGCCCTGTGGTACCCTGCTCGTTACCTCTCCCCAGAGGTAACATAACGGAATTCACTGCAAATCAGTATGATAACGCTGCTTACAAGATGAAAGTGACTCCTTGCAAACAGGCAGCTGTCTTTTACACTAGCTGATGTTTCTGAGTAGCTTTGCATCATCCCCCCAGTATACAGTGTCACAGTTAATCCAGTCAGGAGCTGATCAAGCTGTGAATCAAAGTGCATCTGGTAAGCAACAGAAGGAGGTTGCATCTAGTAGTATTGTGTTGTCTTTATGAGGATGAGCTGACACTGCTATGTGTGGTGACAATCTGTGTTTAATATGCTGTAGAAAGTTGAATCAAGGGGAAGAAGCTTACTCCTTGGGGTGGAGTATGTGTTGGGTTAAAGCTGATTGATAGAGGCAGAGCAGCAGCTAAAAAATAGAGAGAAATTTCATCATAGTCTGCAGGTAGAAAACTCCATGTATGCTGTGTGAAAAGTTTTAAAATCTTAGTTGACCTTGGCAAAGCTCCATATTTCACATATGCAGATGGATTTAGCAACTGGGAAGGACACACGATTTGACAGAAGTTGATAAAATTATATGTGGTATGGATAGAGTGGATAGAGAGACATTTGCTTCCTCTATCGTATTTACTCCCTCTATCCTCTATCATAATGCCAGAATCAGGATCATCCAATGAAACTGATTGGCAAAAGGTTCAGGGTAGGCAAAAGGAGATATTTCTTCATGCAGCACATAACTAATTTATGAAATTGCTGCCACAAAGTGTGGTGATGTCCCTAGCTTAGATGGCTCTGGGGGGATTACAAAAAATTATGGGAGAAAAGTTTATCCATGGCTATTAGTCATGATGGCTACATGGGACTTCCAGGATCAGGGGCAGTATGTCTCTGAATGCCAGTTGTTAGGGAACCCAAGCAGGAAAGTGCTATTAAAGTCATGCCCAAGCAGGAAGGCACTACTATGCTCATGTCAGGCTGTCGGCTTCCCAGAGGCATCTCGTTGATTACTATAGGAAAAGGATGCTGGTTTAGATGGTTTGATCCAGCAGGACTCCTCTTATGTACTGGACAATATCTGAGCTTCCATCTGGTAAACATCTGTATTCACTGCAGAAAATATAGGGCAGGTGCCTATGCCTGAACTGAAATTTTTAGGAAGAGAGTCCGAGGAACTAAGGCAAATAATACTGACGAGATGAAGTTCTCGACTTTGTTGACAAATCGAAAACACCTGAATCATTGGGTCCAAATGGTAACCATCTAAGAGTTCTGAAAGGAAATTGTTGGTCTTCTAACAAGTAACATGTCCCTGAGATTGGCCTCTGTACCAGAGGACTGAAAAATGGCCAGCGTAACACCCAGTTTTTAAAAAGGGACCAGGAAATTACAGGCCAGTTAGCTTAACATTTGTTCTGGGTAAACTGGAAAGCAATATTATGATAACACTAGCAAGCATAGAGAAGGACAGGTCTTGCTGAAGGAGAATCAACATGATTTCTGCAAAGGTAGGTCCTGTCTCACTAAATGTTTAGAGTTATTTGAGAGTGTCAACACGCATGTGGACAGGATACATAGTTTAGTTGGACTTCCAAAAGGCTTTTGATAAAGTCCCTCACCAAAGAGACTGGGCAGACTTAACAGTCATGGGAAAGGAGAGGTCCTCTTACAGATAAGGTAAAGAACAGAAATCAAAGAACAGAAATCAAGAGAGTAAGAAGAAAGTGATAGTTCTCGCAGTAGAGGGATGTTAACATTGGAGTCACCCAAGGATCTGTATTTGACCAATACTTTTTAACTTGTTCATAAATGATCTAGTGTTAGGGGTAAACAGTGGTGGGGTGGCCAAGGTTGAAACCCAATGAAGGTGGGAGTTGGGGGTATTTCCCCTCTTTGGTGCAGCCCCCTGCACACCCTCAAAATCTACACTGGAGGATTGGGGGAGAGGAGAGAGGGACAAAGTCCGATCGCATGAGCAGAAGTCTGCTCGCGCAACATTGGATTCCACTCCAGGTGTGCTGATGACATCAAACTGTTTAGGGTGTTAAAACAAAAAGGGACTGTGTAGAGCTCCAAAAGGATCTCTCCAAACCGGGTGAATGGACATTAAAATGGCAGTTCAGTGTAAGTTAGTGTTAAAGGGAGGAGGGGGGAATACTTCACATATATGCTGGTGGTGACTGACCAGGAAAAGGATCTTGGGGTTGTGGTAGATATCTCAGTGGGGATGTTTGGATGATCATGGCTTCTCCCCCCTGCCCCTGTGTGCATGCTGTGTGCGTGCCTGCCATTTACATAATTAGCTGCATTCCAGCGCAGGTTGGTATGCCATCCAAGCCTGACACCCAGCATGGTGGGGGTGGCTTCATACCCACCCTACAACCCCTACTTCAAGTCTTGAGTTGTATGATAGATATGAAGTCACCTGTGCCACTTGCTGGGTTCAAACGATATGCCAGCCCACACTGCACCATGGGTAGTTATCTAAACAATGGGTACACAGCACACATGGGGGCATGGGGAGAAGCCATGATGGCTCATGATAGTCTGAACCCGGATAATGAAAATGTTGACCTAGTACAGCTGCTGTGGAAAAGGCAAATTCCATGTTGGAGATCCTTAGAAAGGGAATTGACAACAAAATTGCCAGTATCATAACACCATTACAAATCTATGGTATGACCAGACTTGGAACACTGTGTACAGTTTTTATCATCATGCCTCAAAAAGGGTATTGTAGAGCTGGAGAAGGTACAGAAAAGTACAGCCCAAATGATCAAGGGGCTAGAGCAACTCGCCTATGAGGGAAAGTTAAAACAATTGGTACTTTGTAGCTTAGGGGAAAAGGTCAAGTAAGGGGGGCTTCACAAAGATGTATAAAATTAGGTCAGTCACCATTATCCTTGGTGTGGAGGAAGCAAATAGGGATATGTTTTTCTCCCTCTCATGTAATACTAGAGCCCAGGATCATCCAATGAAGCTGAACAGTAAGAGATTCAGAACAGACAAAAGGAAGGTTTTTTTTTAATACAGCAGTAGTTAAACTGGAATTAGCTCCCGCAAGATGTATTGATTGCAATCAACTTGCATGGCTTTAAAGGGGGATTAGGCAAATTTATGGAGGATAAGATTATCAATGGCTGCTAGGCATAATCATTATATATATTTTTATTTATATATATATATATATATATACACACACACACACACACACACACACATATACACACACACACACACACATATATATATATATATATATATCGCCTCCAGCATCAGAGGCAAGTGTGCCTATGTATACCAGTTGTGGGAGGGTGCTATTGCCTTCATGTCCTTGTTGTGGGCTTCCCAGAAGCATCTGATTTGCAGGTGTGGGTGACGAATGTTGGATTACAGAGGTCTTTGGTCTGATCCAGCAGGGCTCCTCTTATGTTCTTAAAGTAGCAGTTGGTAAACATTCTTGGATGAACACACATAGTTTCTGAGGTGAAATACCCTTGGTACAAATTGACTTGTTTCAAAGAAGCTCATAATCTTAAATTATCTTAAGTGTAGCTTTGAGATTTTGGGACTCTTTCAAAGTCTGGATTTGTAACTGCTTTTGCTGCTTGAGGGTTTCACCTTCTCTACCCATGCTACTACATGTAATATTTAGAAAAGACCTCTGTGCAGTTTCTTACTTACCTGCTTGCCATCACTACACCCACTTCTCTTCCCCTTTTACTGCTACTGATGGTGTTTCTAGATAGCATTGCTATGTTGGCTATGCGCACTCCAATCTCTCAACTGCCATAATGTTGCACTGTATTTATCTTATAGATTCTAGTAGTTGTGGCAACAGCATGCTCACAGTTATTCCATATTTATTTTCTTGCTTAGCACTGAGGTTTTATGTAGAAAGACTCCTAATTTTAACAAGCTTACTATTTGAAGAAGGAAAACCAATTATTATAGTATTTCTGATATTTCTGCTGTTAACCAGCAATGATATGCAGATGCCCGTATTCTCAATCTATCAGTACTGAGCAGACAAATTGAAAGATGCCTTGGGCCGCATCCAGGGTTATGCAAGCAGATTTCCATTTGCGCAACAAGAAATCCCTTGCTCTCTTTCCCCCACCCTTGTCCACCCCCAGATCTGCCCCAGTGTGTCCCCCAACCTCCAGAACAAATTTGGGGGTGCATGGGGAGCTTCAGGGGAGAAAGGAAATCCATCCCACCAGCAGTTTTAGTTCCACTGGTGGACAGACAACCCGCTGAGTCTCAGAGCTATGTTCACGTACATCTGAAAGAGTTGCCCACCTCTGCTATGTTTTCAAGATGTTCTTTGTAATGTCTCTTCTTGTATTCCTGCTGAAATTCTAAGGGGTTTTAAATTACGGGCCAGCCACATTAAGGCAAACAATTATTTTCTCCACTACCTAACTTTCTCACCATCATCTAAAATTTATTTATATTGATTTTTGTACATCTCTTGCTTTGGAGATAATGCTTCTTATGCATCTACATATTGAAAAATAATGCAAGAGAAATATTTTGAATATTCTCTTTGAGATAATTTCTAAAAAGGTTATAAACTGCCACTCAAAACATCTTTTTTAATTAATCTACCAATTTTGTCAGTCTTGTATGAGTTTTGCAAACATAGGTTTTCTAATATGCCCCTCTTACTGTTGCTGAATCTAGGAACATGTAATACTGAAATAATCACGCATTCCTGCCTTGTTTACCTTACCTCCATTTCCCTCTCTTCCTCTGTTTTCTCTATTGTGTCTGTTTCTAGACTGTAAGCCCCTTGGGGCAGGGACCTGTTCTGCTGTTCTTTGTGAAGCACCATATATGCGGATAACACAATAGCATGATCATTCTCTCTATTTCTGCTACTCAGGTGTTATGAAGCCAGAATAGTACCATCCATGTAGAAGAGGGAGGTATTGGCAGCCTTGTGGGGAGCTCTAAGGTTTGCAGAAGTACAAAAAATCTTTAGGAAAAACTTGAAGTGGGAGAACCCTCAAAATAGCCCAGTGAGGACTGAGTATGTTCAGTGACCATGGGATGCTGACTGACCTATGCTGTGAGTAGAGGGGCATAATGGAATGAAGCGTCCTGGCTGACTGGAACAATAAATAGTTTGGGACCAGGCTGCCTGAAGTACTACTTTCTCTCATACAAACCTGCCCAGGTGCTATGATGCTCCACAGAGGCCCTTTTCTTTGTCCTACTGAAACCTAATGTGTGTGAGAAAGGGCCTTCACAGTCTCTGTGCCCAGGCTTTGGAGCTCCCTCTTAAGGGAGGTTCGTCCAGCCCTCTTGTTAATGGTGTTTGATGTAGGTCAGGCGAGACTCCCCCAGTCTCAAATCCTCCTTCAGTCATGAAGCTCACTGGGTGACACTGGGTCAGTCACTCTCTTTCAGCCTAACCTATCCCACAGGGCTGTTAAGAGGATAACATGTGGAGAAGGAAATTCATGTGTGCCGCCTTGAGCTCCTTGGAAGAAAGGCAGAATATAAACATAAATAAGTAAATAAAAATAAATACTGGGCTGATTTGTTTTGCTGCTCTGTGGTTTAATCTGTATTTTAATTTCGTTATGTTAACTGGCTGCCATTCTTGAACTGCCCTTACATGATTGTATTGTGCAGTTACTTGTTGTATGCGTAAATTGTTTTTACTGTGGCCCCCCATTTGTGGAATAATCTCCCTGATGAGGCCTGCCTGGCGCCAATGTTGTCGTCTTCTCTGCACCAGGTTAAAACTGTCATCTTCTCTTAGGCATTTGGCAGCATATAAGGAGTCTCTTTGTCTCTCGCTGATAGTTTTAAATTGTTCTAGATGTATGTTGTTGTGTGTGCTATTTGGTTTATGTCATTACATGAATGGTTTTATACTTTTATGTAACGTATTTTAGGGCTCAATCCTATGGCTACTAGACAGTGGCTAGACAGCCATAGGATTTTTCATTTCCTGGAATCAACCTCGGAGCCAATGCTCCGAGGTTGGTCCCCAGAAAGCTGCCTCCCCCACTGCCTCGTAGGCAGTGCGGTTCGTTCCTGGCTCTGCACTCACAAGAGCAGCGTGGAGTAGGGAAAAAGAAGGTGTTCCTGGGGAGGGGATGGCGGAAGTATTGGCACAACTCTTCCTGTGTGCCGTCCAGCCTCCCCCCCCCCCCCCGCTCTGAGCAAGCTGGCTAGACAACCGAAATTGAACATCTGGCCACAAATGGACAAAGGTCCCCTTCCACTCCGCCCGCCCTGCATTGGATAGTCGGTCACCTCCGAGTTCGGAGGTGGCCAACTAACCCCATAGGATTGCGTCCTTAATGGTTTTTAATTTTTGTGAACCACTCAGAGAGTTTTAGCTATGGGGCAGTATAGAAATATAATGAATGAATAAGTAAAAATGAATGAATGAATGACTGTGGATGTTCTTTTTTGCCATGTTGGACAAATATAGCAAATAAGCTGAAGCAGTTCACACAGCAGCATTTTGTTGTAGGTCCCACTTGTGCATAATAATCGTCAGAACCTCTTTCAGATCTCATTAGTGGCTAAGTAATGTGACCCTTGAATTATTTTGCTATCCAATTTCTTTTGTGTGTATTTGATGACCAATTCATGTTTGTTTTTAAAGAACCAACTACATTTTATAGTGTGCTGATGACCATCCCCATGTTAGTTCTCACAATTTCTGCTGATTGAATGAGTCATGACGCATGGTGGGATACAATTTGTGTTTTATTTTGGACAGAGATTATGGGTGATGTGCTCATGGTTGGCTCATTACAGATCCATAGCAGCAGTCCTGAACCACAGGTTTTAAAGACCAATTTTTGAATCTTCAGATAATACCAGGTATATTTGTTAGTCATCATTCATTCTAAAGCATATGATTTCTAACTTCACTTTGTGCAGTGCCTGCTCTAGGGGTGGTGCCTTGGTAACATCTCCAATATATCTGCATTGTAATGTGGCCAAAACACATTCTAAACCAAATATTAATTGCAGGTTTTTTCCCTCTAGGTTGCAATAAAAATAATTGACAAAACACAATTGAATCCAACTAGTCTACAGAAGGTAGGTCCACTTAGATGGTCAACCCTTCAGGTATGCTAGTTCATTTCCCTTTATAGTCTTCTCTTCTGTCGTTCTCCATTCAGCTCTGTCCGAGTTCATTTTAAACATTGCAAGCTCCTGATTCAGAGAACTGCACATTAGTAGTGGTTTCAGTTTAATGCTGACTTGTTTTCTTCCACTGGGAGGGAATCGTGCAGTCTCATCAGATGAATCTCTGTTTGAACTAGAAATTTACACAAAAAAGGTCTGAAATAACGTCTGTCAGTCTTATTTCTGTATTCTAATACCCCAGACTGCTGCATAAACTGAAAAAGATCCCCTGTGTCTTCTTTTTTGTCTCATGGGCAGAATATACAAAAATGACATCTACAGAGATCCATTTTCTTAGGCTGGAACTACACATTGAATGACAGATTGAGGTCTGGGAACCCAGGTTGTTGCTTGAACAACTGAAAAGCAACAGGGTGCTGGAGAACACATCCCTTACCCAACACATTCCCCTTGTAAATCCCTTTTTCCCTGAAATATGCAGCAAAAGCAAGCCAAGAACTCTCCCTGGGGAAAAGCAACTAAGGGGTGGGTTCAGGGCAAAAGTGCGGGAAGGATTTAGCACTCTATCCAGCCCACTGCTTCTCTGTTGGAAATCCCCTACTGCCTTTTAGCTGTGTGGTGGTGACCTAGGTTTGTTGCCAAACTTATATTTCTGGGGTATGAAATAAATGCTGCTTTTGAGCAGTGAGTTTTTGTAGTTGTTTGAATAATTACTCCCTGTATTTTTCTACCATGCTGTTCTAGCAATCCACTGATAGTTTGTTAGTGTATCTGTGAGGATAGTAGTTGGTTTAAAATAAAACCACTTGAATGCTCTGCCTCCTTCTGCATTAAGAGCAGCTTTTAAGAAATAATCAAGAAAATGCTTGAGAGTGCCAACCATCTGGAGTCATGGGTTACTTGAAAGGATGTAAAAGCCAAACACTACTTTGTAGAGGATTACAAGATGCTGGACTTCCTAGGAATCAGACTTTGTCTTCTTGGGAAGCCTTCAAGGACTGGAAACCCCCACCCCCAAATTATTCTGTCTGCTTTATTAACATTTTAATGGACGTTCTGTAGCTTGTGATGGAAGAAGTAAAAAGGGTTTTATCATAGGACTCAGGTTTGACAATTAATGAAGGTCATCAGTGCATTTAATATAAGTAAAAATAACCTAGCAAAATAGTGAAGTCAAGTTCTATAATTTACAGAAAAGAATGAAAAGGCATCCACTAATCTGTGTTATCATATACCCTGCCATCTTTTAAAAAATCAGAAAATGGAGAAGCAGGGTTATTTTAAAACTAACCAATACATGTGTGCAAATGCAGTTTCATCACAATTTCTAAAATCTATTCCTTATTTAAAAGCAAACATATATTTATGTAAGAATTGTGTATCTGAAAAATGCGTAATAAAGATTGACACAGTCCATGAAACCAAGCTACATCTTGGAAACATAGTATAAATACCATCAAGGATAGTATGGGTTGTATCCAGTGGCGGTCACTCTGCTGGTCCTAGATAGAATCATAGAATAGAAGGGTTGGAAGGGGCCTACAAGACCATTGATTCCAACCCCCTGCTCAATGCAGGTAGACACCTACCTGTGAAACAGGGAGGGATGCAATTTCCCCCTTCCCCCTGCAGCCCATGGCACCACACTCCCTAGACTCTAAATCAGGGGTCCCCAAACATTTTGGACCTGTGGGCACATTTGGGAATTTGAGAAACTGCTGTGAGCGCCACCACAAAATAGCTCTCATGGAGGATGTGGCTAGTCACATAATGGCTGTTGTGGGCTTCTGGCTAGTCAAAAGAGGTGGAGGGGGGAGAAATAGCAAGGCTAGAGGCTGGGAGGGAGGGGAAAAATAGCAAGGTAGAGGGAGAGAAAGAGTAAGTCTAGGAAAGGAAGAAACAGCCAGATAAAGAGGTAGGTAGAGGGGTGTGTGTGTGTGTGTGAGAGAGAGAGAGAGAGAGAGAGGTTGGGCAGGCTGTGGAGAGCTTTGCAGGTGCTGGGTTGAGGACCCCTGCTCTAAATCCTTCCTCCTCCATCACTCTGATTGCAAAGTAAGGTAGTGAGTGCTGCAAGGATTGTAGCCAAAATGGGGCCACAGAAAAACAAGAGGGAGGTATCAGCACAGGTAGGGCAATGCGAAGGTACACAATTTTTTTTAAAAGAAACCTTAAGGTGCAATCCACACCCCCCCCACACACACACACACAAGACCAGTGAGGGACTGAACATGCTCAGTGACCTTGAAATCAAGAGCGATACTTAGAAAAGAAAGAAGAGGGGGCAGGCGGGTGGGGAAGTGAAGTGGAATGACTAGCAGGAATCTTGAACAGGAGCACTCCTTTTAGAAGGGTGAATACACTGCTGTTGCATGTACCACTTGTTCTTTTATGTAGACCACCTGAGAACACCTGTGTATGTCATCTTGAGTTCCATGATGGAAGAAACATGGGATATAAATGTAGTTAAATGTCTGGAAGGTGATTATGACAAAAGTTCTCTGTTCCTTCTCATTATAGTTTAAATTCCCCAAACAGTTTAGGATCTGTTTTGTACTGAGTCTCATCTTGCTCCCTAAGTGACTGGATACCACCAGCCTCAGGAATAGATGAGACAATCTACTAGATATACACATGCATGCACACATACCCTATCAGTAAATATCTTTGACGATCAGAGTGGGCTTTTTTTCTTAAACACTACCTCAAACTCACAAGCCTTAAAATTTCCCTTAAAGATGTCATGTATCCCAGGACACTTTCTGTGTAGCTGACTGCTGAATTTTGTTAGCTTCCGTCTCTTAAGTCTGCTTTTTGTTTACATTATGATATGGATAAGCAGTTTACTGTTGATGGTCTTGAACTACAATGTAGTTGTTAAATCTTTGGTGTTTTCTGAGGTTTTCTGACAGTTTATTACACTGTCTGAACAAACAGTATTGAAGGAGGGAATTGTGTAGTCCTTGTATAGAGAGAAAGCAATTAGATCATTAATGGGAGTTATCTTCATTAGCCAAAGTTCTGGGGTGGTTTCAGGCATACACAAATGTTTGTTTATATTATAAACAATTTGTGTTATTATATTTACAGTCCAGCTAACACTACAAACTTTGCCTTTCTTCTATATCTGTACCTCAGTTTTCACTGCTAGAAAATCATGCAGCAAGAAGACCCTTTGTTTTGTTCCCCGCCACCATTCCCATTAAATATTTTTTGCTAGCTTGTTGGCAGAATCACAAAAACCATTGTGTAACTTTTTGTGATAAACACTTGATTTGAACTGGACAGGTTCCAGACACCTATCAAACTGTAAAATTATTACTGGAATGTTCAACCCTTAGCACTTGGAGCACTAAAGTATTTCTAGAGTTCAGAATAAGAAGATCTCCAAGAAGTTAGAATGTCGTTCTAAAATCTCTTTAGCATCAGCTTGCATTTGGGGAAAAGGTCAGGTGGGAGGGGGTGTTATTTCCTGTAAACTCTTTTCAGATATAACTGTAATTTCCAAGCTCTTAAAATGTGATTACAGCCTTTTTAAAGAAAACACATTTGCTGGTCATTTTTATCACTAACTTTTGTATTATTTGTTCTAGCTGTTCAGGGAAGTAAGGATAATGAAGATTTTAAATCATCCCAATATAGGTAAAGCATGTCTTAAGGTGTTTTCTTTATATATTACATCTATTAAGGTATTAGTCTGTGTGTTTTTAATGAAATGCATGTATAAATTGAATGAAACTTCTCCATTATAAATTTGAAAATATAAGTTTCTTTGACTAGCTTCATGTACTGAACAGGTGTTCTCTGTATTTTTGAACTGAAACATTACACTACATGTATAAAATGTGGGTTTTTTTTAATTTTTTGATCCAATGTAACTACATGTTAATCACTGTGGGTGTTGCTATAAATTTGTATTTGGATGTACTGTAAATGAAATGTTCATTTAAAAACATTACTAAATTTAGGTTGTTCTTAAGACATTTTGTGCAGAAAGCAGAATTTCAGCAACAGCCTCACCCCCACCCCGTGCCTCATTCAACTTGCTTCTGCCGTTCCTGGCTTTCCCTAAAATTTCACAAGCAGCTTGCCATGCTCAATTAAAAAACAAAAGTCAAAAAGTCCTGCTGAGCAGATGGACTCAGTTTGTTTTGTAGCTTAAACTTGCCCTCAATTAGTGCCTCTCCCTCATTGTTTTGCTGCAAGGCGGAATAATGCACCCATCATATTAGCCCTCTGCGTATAGTGTGACATAACCAGAGAGCATGAATAACAAGTTGGCTCCTGATAATTCAAGTAAGTTGCATTCAACAGGAGAAGACCGTTGTTTTCAAGGTCACAAGTCATCCTGACCTATAGGAATGCTTCATATTGCCCACCAATATGGGCAAGGAAAGTCCACCATTTCAGAGGACATTGAACATGTCTGGTCCAGCTCACATTCCAGATGTCTTGTGCTGGATCATGTTGAAGAGGGACATTAAATTAGTGTATGGCATTTATTTGTAATTGTGACAAGTACAGAAGCAGATGTGGGGAACCTGTGGGCCAGATCCAGTACACAACACCCTTCAATCTGGCCTACTGACCTCTCCTCCAAGACCCTGTCCCTTCTCAGCTCTGCCCCATCCTCACTCTAGTGACTATTGCTGTCTACTGTTGCTTGTGCTAGTCAACACTGCCTGCATTGCTTATGGGACTCCACATGCCATCTCCAGTGCCCTGCTCTTCCTTCAGAAGCACCCAGGCACTTTCCAGCACATGTGATAATCTCATAAAGTATTCTCACATCTTCAGACGTGCTTGGGCTCCCCTCATGAAGCCACTTGTTCAACTTGCGCTCTGCCCACCAATTCCTCTGAGTGAAGCAATCACCGTGCAAACCTCCCCTCAGCTTGCCAGGTGTGCTGTGGCAGAGTGGCAGGTGGGGAAAGAGAGAAGCAAAGATAAAGGAGATAGATAGCAGGTGGAATTGGAAAGCATTAGACAGAGACAACGAGAGTGAGCAAGAGAAAGATCAGGCACATCAGTGGCTGGGGGCCAAAGAGCAAGAGAAGAAGGATGGATGGAAAGAGTGCATGTGTGTGGATGGTGGGGTGTATGGCTTTGGCCCTGCCTATTGGTGACATGCAGCCCCTGGAAGGCTGCCCATGTGGGAATGTTACCCATGGGCTGAAAAAGATTTCCATCTGTGGGGGTGAATAGCCCATCTCAGGGCTATTCTCCAGGTTTGAGGTTTCTTTAGCCTTTCCTGTAGAGCAGGAGAGGCGAGTGTGTAGCCTTCCAGATGTTGGGCTGCAGTTCCCATTAGCCCTACCCAGTTTAGCCGATGGTGAGGCTGATGGGAGTTGTAGTCCTGCAACATCTGGAGGGCCACATGTTCCCCATCCCTGCCATAAAGCATGGAGGGTGAGGAGGGTGAGGCATTATGCTCTGTTTCCCAAACATGTCTCCTTGTTTAAAATATCCAGTGTCTCCTAAATAAGAGATTCAGCTATTCCCTGACTCAGCAGTTCTTAATCTCCAGACTCAACTCAGGTTTCTCTGACAGCCTTGACATAATCCTCAATAGCTCCACCACACTTACTATGAAAATTCAAGTCAACCTAAAATTAAGTTCGGAATAAAAATAAGCTACAATTGATACTGTCATTTATAGTGATGGCTTCTGGTGGTGCTTTCTTGTGTAGTTGATGCAAACTTTTGGCCTAGAAAACAAGGTAAAACTTGTTAAAACTTTTTAGCACTTGGAGCATTTATGCAGTGTCCAGCAGCATGTTGCATGTGCTGAATTTAAAATGCAAGCGAACATGTCTCTGCATATGCAATTGAGTTATGCCACCTGTAACTAGCATTCAAAAGTAGTCACCAGCACTTCCAATTAAAATTGCTTAGATTCTACGGTGCATATTTCATTGAGTAAGCTTTTTAGGAGCACTGACACTTATTCATTGGAGAGAACAAAGAAAGAGGTTAGCTAGTTTTCAGTTGGCAGGAAATAATTGTTGTTAGATTAAATCTGAAGTCCAATGAACACATTACATTAAGCTTCTCAGGGATTTTTAGGAAAATAAAAACAGTTTGAAAGACTCCCTAGTTTTTTAAAAAGGAACTTTGTCCTCACAACCCCAGCTTTTTCTTTCCTCAGGATGTATAGTTATTCTATGCTTTGGAACAACCTGGCTGTTACTGCTTTTGCTGGAGATGGGTGGTGGGTGAGAACAAATTAAAAACAATGAAAAACTACAAATACTAGTAACTGCATTCAGATGATCCTGGTTTGCGATAAAATCATAACTTGTGGGTTTTAGACACAGTGGCAAACTGATAAAAGTAGGAAGTAATTCATTGATCAGGGGATTGGGCTAGATGACTGGTAAGGTCTCTTCCAACTCTGACTAAGCTGTGCACATAAGTTTGGAGGATCGTCTGAGCGGAACCATTGTATCTTTTGCAATCTGTCCCTTACAACAAGGTTGTTGAGCTTCTTTCAGCCCAAAGGCTGAATTCCATTTCAGAGAAGCCCTCATGGGCTCCATTGCGGTGGTGGGTGGGGCCAAAAGCAAAAGGGATAGTGGCCCCAAATACCAGCGTATTAAAGCTCTTACTGCTAGTAACTAAGACTTAGGAGAAGCATTTCAACCATTTAGAATGGGAAAGAAACAGCACAAATGCTGGGAAACCACCAGACAATTAGTGGTTGGGGGGAAAGGGGGTGTAGCCATCTGGGGAACCCTGGAGGGCCAGATTTGGCACCTGGGCCTGGGGTTCTGTACCCCTGCATTACAATATAAAGTGTAGTTAACTAGCCGTTTCCAGTACTCAAGTAGTAGTAAATTGCATAGCTAGGTCTGTTGCAGAAAGGTTTTGTTCTTGAATTATCAGTTTGGTAGGAACTGAACAACTATTGCTACCTCTAGCTCTTATTGTAAGAAGAACTAGAGGTAGCAGTGCTAACCTATCATGGGAAATACAGATATAGGACTTGAAGTGATGAGAGATGGTTATACTATAATGTCAAAAGCCCATGTACTTATTTTGGTAAATCTCTTCCAGCAGCTCTTCTGTATTCAACTGAATCTATAAATATCTCTCACTTTAGTATCTAAGCACAAATCGTACTGTAGCATGAATAATTGAATGATATTGTGTGCATGTATTGTGAAGCTGAGCAATAATTTCCCTTTCTGTTTTCCATTAGTAGACCCTTTTGATTTGGAATTTCTTGCAGTTGAAGATAGGGATAGCAGATATCTGTGGAAAGCATTGTGAAAAATTATGCTTAACAGTACAGTTAGGATTAAATAGCACTGCATACTATTTTTATGCCAGCCTTCCCCAACCTCATGCCCTGCAGATTTTTTTTTACTACAACACCCATCAGTTCCAGCCAGCATAGCTGATGGTCAGGTATGCTGGGAGTTGTAGTCCAAAGCATCTGGAAGCACCAGGTTTGGGAAGGCTGTTTTATGCAACCTCCTCTGATTATACATAACACACACACACACACACACACTTCCTGTTGTAAGTTTTGATCAGTAAGAATCAAAATCATAGAATTAGCACCTTTGGAATAATAGTAGATGGGTATATATTACATAATAAATGCTACCAACACATAGGAAGTAGCCTTGTATCAAGTTAGATAATTTGTCCATCTAGCCCAGTGCTGTCAGCAGCCTTCCTTACCCTGGTGTGTGCTCCAGATGGTTTTGGAGTACAACTTTATTTATTTCATTTCTATACCGCCCAATAGCCGAAGCTCTCTTGATCAACTCCCATCATTCCTAACCATTGACCATGCTGGCTGTGGCTGATGGGGTTTGTCCAAAACATCTGGAAGCTGCCAGGTTGGGAAAGGCTGTAGGTCTCAGTCAAAGCATGTTCCTAGCCCTGGTGCATGAAATCTTTTTAACTAGAGATGCTGGGGATTGAATCTGGGACTTCTTCAATACAGTATATGTGCTCTGTTACTGAGCTTTAGTATCTCCCTTCTCTTGTTACATTTGCTATCACTTCCCTTTCCAGGTTAGCTGTTAAATCTTTTTTTTGCCCTGTTTTTTTCTAATAAGAATGTATAGGTGACTACTAGAATAATCAGTTTTCTAATACTCTTTAATAGAAGAGCTTGTTCATAGTTCTTTATGTTCCTTAAGAAAATGAGGGTTAAACACAAATAATTATTTTTACAACATAAAATAAAACTACTGTTAGGAACAATGACATCTTACGCTGTCTTAACAAAAAACCCAGGCACAGTGCAGAGCAATCTTGTGTGTGAGTTGATTTTAGCAAGAATTAAGGGCATATAATTGAGAACTGGATTATGATAAAAAAATTCAGTTCTTTATGCTTGTTAATTAATAATTTCTGAGGTATTACTGGTATACTTGAATAGCTTTATTCTTCAGCTATTAAATACCATAAATTGTAATAAGCGTTTACTTATCCAGTGTGTTAAAACTCCTGTAGATGATCATGAAATAACAGGATATCTTTACTTGGATGTTTCTGCATTAGTCTTTGATTTGTACTTCTAAGGGAAAAAAAGAGTTTTGTCAGTTTCATAAAACATAATCGATGCTTCCTGAAACCACTTAGAGGATCCTGCCTCATTGATTCTGTAAGTGGTTTCAGTTCTGTAACATTAGTCTGCATCACCAAATACATAACAAATAGTTACAGCTGCAGTCCAGAGAGCTCACCTTAGGTTAATGTCCAGTGGGGCTTCTGACATTTTTCTTTGAACAATCATTCAGTGCTGTAACCTACTTTTGAGATTTCCCCCCATGTTTCTAATGTGGTTTATCACATGGTTGGGGGCTGGGTTTTTTGTGGGGGGAGGATTAAAAAGCCTTGTCTTGTATTGCAAAGCTAGGCAGACAGGGCTTTGGTTTAAGGAGAGGCAGTGACTCAGTGGCAGAGAATGCACCAGCTTGTAATGATGATGTTCCTGGCAGTGCTTTGCAGTACTTTCACATGGCCAGTGAGGTCCTGATTTAAATTAATGCATTTTATAAATGCTTGCCCTGCCTCCTCACAGTATTTGAGATGATGATTTGAAACATCAATTAGGAAAACTAAGTCTAGTGACAAATATTGGCTATGTAGATCAGTCTAACTGATGTTTATCTCTAAATCAGTTCTCTTTTTCTTCCAGTTAAATTATTTGAAGTAATTGAAACTGAAAAAACACTCTACTTAATCATGGAGTATGCAAGCGGAGGTAAGTACTGAAATGTTGCAAACAAAGTTCTTTATCAAGAGACGGTCTTGATAAAATTATTTGTTGGAAGAAATACTAACATTTCAAAATCACCACTCTTTTCCCATTATAGATGGAAGGATATTTAACTGTTTTTATTCTTGAAATACGTTTTCCCTCTTGCACTGGCTTGTGTATTGGTGTATTGTCTATGCATTCCCTATTTTTTTTTTGTCAAAAACAACTCAAAAAAGGGCTGCAGCCAGTTTTAGCCTCCCCAAACAAAGAAATCCAAGGATACAACAGTCCAAATATGTTAATGATAAAAGCCAGATTAGACTTACACACGTTTCAAGCACAAAACACTTAGGGAAATAATACTAATATTGTTTCATGTAATTTTAATTAATGCAAAGTCTAAAATCAGGGTACGTCGATTTTAAATCAAGGTGATTTAAATCAGCAAGGAAAAAGAATATTTATATCAGGTTTCCCATTGATATTTCATGTACTTCCTAAACAGTGGTGGAAATCTGACTGCTAAACCATGTTAACTTGCAACTAAAAAAAGTATTACTTAGACTATTTCATTCCTTGTTGCATTGTATATATTTTGCATGCTTTTCTTTAAATGTCTTTAAAATATTCCCACATTATCTTATGACCAGCAACCAATGAAAATTTGTGAGGTTAAGTATGGAAATATAGGAACCTGTTCCCTGGGCAATTTTGTCTTCTTTCTGCACACTCTGCCTCGGCCCAGCCCTACCCTCTCAAAAACTAAGTAGCAAGCAAAAATGAAATGCCTGTGAGTCGTAGGTTAAAGCAAGGTGTGATACTTACTGGGAAGAGTAGAGCAGTTTGTTGTCATGAGGTGAAAATAAAATGCTTTGGTAGGCAGAGCATAAATATTCATATGAGAAATGAATAGGTTAGTTCTTCATTTATATAGGAAAGCATCCTTTAACTCACTGTGTCTGGTAGAGTTAAAGATTAATCTGGTACAGATTAAAGATGAACTGTAGATATAAGATAATAAGATAAGATAAACATGCTTATATTCAGATTATTTAATATTAGCCAATTTAATTTAAGAGAAACTTAGTGTTTACAGTTTATATATATAACTTTGCTCACAGGATGTATAATCTTTACATTGGTTCCAACTGTTCTAGAAACATCCGTTATAGACATTATACAGTCAGGGCCAGAAATATTGGAACAAGGATAACTGTTTTGGTAGTTGGCCTCTGTACACCACCACATTGAAGGTGAGAGGAAACACACCTAGATGGGAGTGAAGCTGGGACTTTCAGCTGTAATTCAAGGGGTTTGACAAAAGTGGGGCACTAACCATTCAGGAAGGACAGCCAGTGGCATGCACACACACCCATCGTTGGTGGCTCATAAGTAATGAAACGAATGGCTGACAAGCAGCTGCATGGCCAGGTGTGGCCTGTTTCCTGGGTACCCCATAACCAATCAGGCAGATGAAAGGCCTGGAGATGGTTCTGAGTGTTACATTTGCATGTGGTAGCTGTTCACTGGAACTCCCAACATGAGGTCGAAAGAGGTGTCCATGTGGTCGAAACATGAGGTCGAAAGAGGTGTCCATGAAGGAGGCCATCATTAAGCTGAGGAAACAAAATAAACCTATCAGAGAGATAGCAAAAACAGTGGGAGTGGCCAATACAACAGTTTGGAACATCCTGAAAAAGAAGGAATTAACCAGCAAGCTCAGCAACAGCAGAAGGCCTGGCAGAGCATGGAAGACAACTAAAGTGGATGACCGCAGAATTCTGCTCATGGTGAAGAGGGACCCTTTCACAACGTCTAGCCAGGTCAAGAACGCTCTTGTGGAGGTAGGCATGTCATTGTCAACATCTACAGTCAAGAGACAGCTTTATGAATGTAAATACAGAGGCTTCACAACAAGGTGCAAACGACTGGTAACGCTCAAGAACAGACAGGCCACATTAGCCTTTGCCAGCAAACACCTAAAAAAGCCTGCCCAGTTCTGGAATAAGATTCTTTGGACTGATGAGACCAAGCTTAACTTGTACCAGAATGATGGGAAGAGAAAAGTATGGAGAAGGAAAGGAACAGCTCATGATCCAAAGCATACCACATCATCTGTCAAACATGGTGGAGGCAGTGTTATGGTATGGGCATGTATGGCTGCCAATGGAACTGGGTCACTGGTGTTTATTGATGACCTGCCTGAAGATAAAAGCAGCAGGATGAATTCTGACGTGTATAGGGCTATACTTTCTGCTCAGATTCAGCCGAATGCTGCCAAACTGATAGGACGCCGCTTCATATTGCAGATGGATAATGACCCCAAACATACAGCAAAAGCTACCCCAGAGTTTCTCAAGGCAAAGAAGTGGGATGCTCTTCAATGGCCAAGTCATTCACCTGCTCTCAACCCAACAGAGCATGCTTTTCACTTACTGAAGACAAGACTGAAGGCAGAAAGACCCACAAACAAGCAGCAGCTGAAGGCAGCTGCAGTGAAGGCCTAGCAAAGCATCTCGAGGGAGGACACTCAGCATTTGGTCATGTCCGTGGGTTCCAGACTTCAGTCACACATTGACTGCAAAGGATTTTCATCCAGGTATTAAAGGCGATCCTTAAGTTTGAAATGATGTTGGTTTGTTCCATTACGTATGAGCCACCAACGATGGGGGGGCGGGTGTATGCCACTGGCTGTCCTTCCTGAATGGTTAGTGCCCCACTTCTGCCAAACCCCTTGAATTACAGCTGAAAGTCCTGACTTCGCTCCCATCTGGGTGTGTTTCCTTTCAACTTCAATGTGGTGGTGTACAGAGGCCAACTGTCAAAACAGTTATCCTTGTTCCAATATTTCTGGCCCTGACTGTATATTATAATCTGTTGGTACTTTTATATATGAAATTGCTTAGCCTACTCCCTATTATAGTATCTTTCCTTCCTTCCCCCAGATTCTGATTTTCTGAATACTGTTAATACTTGACATTTTTATTAGATGCTTTTATAAATATGAGTGTCCTGCATTGTCAGTGCTTTGCTCTGATTTCCCTCAGATTGAAATTCAAGTATTTCGGAAGTGGCTACATGGCCATCCTGACCCTTAGTTCAGCTCTCCCATTTCTGAACAAAGCACTGACAACAAACTGTTCAATGTAGAAGCTGTTTCTAGAAGTTTCTTACTGCTATAGCTTAGCTCTGCCTAGAAAGAAGAGCCTCTGATACTGAGGGATGAATTTAAAATTACTTCTTAATTGTTTTCTTTCAATATACCAAATGTATTTTTCAAAAATGAAGTACACACACGAACCTCGGCTCTCTACACATTTTGTACATCTGACTTTACCAACTGCAGATGCATTGGTGTCAGTACTTTTGTCAGCAGTTCTTTCATATCTTTATTTTTCCTGTGTGGGTTTAAAGTCGATGCTGGCACTTTAAGACCTCCAGAAGGGAAATACAAAAGATTAAATGAATGTACAGTACAGAGCACCCATGCACAATTTGTGACCTACCAAGGCAAACACAGCCCTCAAGGTGTAATCCCTGGCAGATAGCAAAAAGAGAGGTGTGCCCCTCCCCACGTCCAACAACAACTATTTTTGAGCAACATTTGCCTATTGTTGCCTAGAAGCAACAATAATGGCCTAGAAGCAGGCCTTCTGGCCTTAGACATATAGGTAATCCCAGAACTGTTAATCTTTGACAAGCAAAATCATTGAAGCAGATTTGACTGAGGTTTAGCATTGGCAAGGAACCATGTAGTGAATAATAGTATGGGTATGCAAAGTGCTGCCCTTTGTTTGATGGAACTGTAGACTGTGGTCTTAGTGGCAACTAAACAGGGTAATACAAAGACTTTTAAAGATTGCATATGGACCCAGCCCTTGGCAGCCAGAATATTGGCTGAAGCCCAGCAGTCGAACCATATAACACGGAACTTATACCAGCTATATGTTGGTTATGTATTTGTTTCTGGGCTCAATTTAAAGTGCTAGTGCTGATCTTTAAAGCCCTTCATGACCTGGGAGGAGGTTACCCCAAGATCCACCTCTACCTACATGAAACTGCTGGAGCCCTCAAATCAGCTTCAGTGGCCTAGTGGAGGTGAGGTGGACAGGTACATGAGAGAGCAGCTTCTTCGCAGCCGTGCCAAAACTGAGGAGTGTTCTCCATACCTAGGGAGATCCATGAGGCCTGCCCCTCTTCTCACTTTAAGTGGGTTTTGAGAACCTATTTATTTATATAGGCATTAGATATTTAATGCTGTATTTTAAGTTTTTTGTTTTAATTATGCTGCAGCTTATAGCTTTTTAATGACGAACTATTTTTGTTTTAATTATGTAATTTGATATGCTGCTTTGAGTACAGGGTAGATACAAATCAATGATTTAAAAATGGATTTTTAAAATCTTAAATCATTTTTTATTTAAAAAAATCATAAATTTCTCTTTCACTTAAAAAACAACATAGCTACAATTAAATCTTATCATAAGCATGCTCAGCCTATACTCATAATCTTATAAAAATAAAGTTACCTGGGCGTTCATTTCAGTTTTTCATCTCATGAAAATGGCTCTGTTCAGCCTAACTACCAGCTCTGAGTTCTTGAAAGCTCTGGGCTTTCAGTTTCTCTAACTACCACTTGTGCAAGTACACAGCCTAGATAGGATTGTTGCTGTTCTGTGCTTATATGCTGGTGGAGTTGGGCAAAGCAAGGCATAGTTAAAACAGAAAAAACAATATAGTACGGTGGATAAAAAAAATGATACTTTGGAAAAAAAAAAAAAAAGAATTAAAAAAATTAAATTGGATGTTTTTCTGCCCAGTAACTGTCAAACATTGCTTTGACCTATCAGTCATGGGCATTTCATTTTTGTTTGCTATTTTATTTTCTGTGAGGGTAAGGCTAGGCCAAGATAGATGAGGCATAAACCAATACTAGAAAGAAAAAGAGAAGACAAAATTGTCCAGTATGCATCTTCCTGTAGTCCCATGCTAAGATTGCAGTCTTATACCCAGTTATATACTTAGTTACCTGAGGTTAAGCCTTATTGAACTCAATGGAACATATTTCTGAGGAGACATGTATAGGATTGTGCTGATAACCTCAAACTGTTATGGGTGCTGGTCATAAGAAAGACCTTATATGGGATTATTTTAAAGACATCCCCCCTATAGGTTAAAAAAAGCATACAAAATATATACAGTGAGACAAAGATGCTTATAACAATGAAACAGTGTAAAGTTTACTTTTTAATACTCTGTTTAGTTGTTAATTAACATGACTTAGTGGTCAGATTTGCACCATTGTTCAGGAAATATATGGAAAAATTTCAGTTGGGAACTTGATTTAAATCAGTTATTTAAACTGGCCTTTTTTCATGCTGATTTAAATCAGTGATTTAAATCGTCTTGATTTAAATCAGTCCACCCTGTTTGAGTATGAGGTTCTTTTGTAGAAAAGTGGAATATAAATGAAATAATGTAGTGCCTAGACCTAATATAGGTATTGGATGCTTTAATTTACTTAACATAATAGAGCCTAGAATCTGCATAAGAGCTGATCTCCACAAATGGTCTTATGAGTTGGCTGTATGCCAAAGTACATCCAATTTCTTATCTCTGGCTTGCCTCTTCCAATTCACATTGTCTTTGGATTGTGCCCATCTAAATTGCACATGGAGAGATTACAATGCTTGTTGTTGTTCAGTTGTTCAGTCGTGTCCGACTCTTCGTGACCCCATGGACCATAGCACGCCAGGCCTTCCTGTCCTGTGCTCTCTCCCAGAGCGTGCTCAAGTCCATATTCATTGCATCAGTGATGCTATTTAGCCATCTCATCCTCTGCCGTCCCCTTCTCCTTTTGCCTTCAGTCTTTCCCAGCATCAGGGTCTTTTCCAGAGAGTTTTCTCTTCGCATGAGGTGGCCAAAATATTTGAGCTTCAGCTTCAGTATCTGTCCTTCCAATGAGCAGTCAGGGTTGATTTCCTTTAGGATGGACTGATTGGACCTCCTTGCAGTCCAGGGGACTCGTAAGAGTCTTCTCCACAGTTCGAAAAGCATCAATTCTTTGGCGCTCAGCCTTGCTTATAGTCCAGCTCTCACAGCCGTACGTTACTACTGGGAAAACCATAGCTTTGATTAGAAGGGGTATATGTCCTACCAGCACCATGGGGGTGTGGGTGAGCGGAAGCACTTCAGTGTGCATCCACTCACTGCACCACATCATCACTTGAAAAGAAGTAAAATCGTCCCGTAATGAAAGTGAAAGACAGCCTGAAAGGTGAATTGCCAAGGGGCTACTACTAACATCACTGATTGTTGAGAATTCACTGTCTTGGATTGTCTTGGAATGAATCACTTAATTCCTGCTATACTGTGATTGTAGTCTTTATTATGTATTTTTAATTGGCTCCTATTACTTATTTCATTGTTAGATAGAAGCTTTTTAAAGCTTCTGTTTGGAAGTAATGATTTAAAATATTTAAATATGTTTGTACAGATCTTCAGGCAGTAGGGAGGCACTCCTTTTGAAACAACATTTTCATTTTGCTGGCCACATGATGAGAATTTTGGAACTCCGCTGTCTTAGTCTAGTAATCATCATTCATTCATATGGTGAATGACCACACTAACTCTGGATTCAGTTCACTGACACACTAACACGGTACTCTGTTTTCAGAATGCTTATATGGCCAAAATGGCAGCACTCATGCACAAGAAGGAAACAAAAAACAAACCCCAAGTGAGGGGCAGTGTCAGGGTGGACACTGAGCCCATAGAATCCCAGAGTAGTTCTGATTCTGAGGAAGAGCAGTCGCTCCTGGGAGGGGAGCGCGCTCCTCTTTCCCAGGGCCAACAGCTGACAGAGATTCCTCCCACCAACATTCCTAGCTTAGATAGCAGTCTAGGGAGTAACAGAGAGTGGATAGCAAACTTGGTGGACGCGCCACGCCGACGCAGAGAGCAGCGCCAGATGGAGGGCACGAAAAGGAGGCGGTGTGCTCGGTTGGCGTGCAAACAACGGCTGCGCCCAGAGTTTCCAAGGGCAAAGGGGAGGGACTCTCCCTAGTCCTTAAGTTCAGGGGTCTGCCAGTAATTCCCTTTCAAACAGGGACCAACTGTTCCAACTTTGGGCATAGGTTCGGTGCTGCTCAGATCTAGTTGCAAACGGTATAGTTGTTAAGTTGTAAAATAAGAATAAAGCTTTGAAAGGAATACCTTCGTCTGTGTCTGGACTTGGCTACTGGATTAGACTGTGAGAGGCCTCCAAGGAGCCCTTGACAGGCAGCGGGTCTCCAAAACAACCCAATGATCACTCATTATGCTCAGTGGCCACAGAATGCTGGCTGACTGGAGGGCGAGCAGAAGGGCAGAAACGGGTATGGGAGGGGGAATGGAATTGCATATCCTATAGGAGGTAGTGGTTAGCTAGAACCCTGAACAAGAGCACCCAATACCGCAACATTTTGTTGCATGTTCCAAATTTGGAGCTGACGAGATCTGCAGCTTGTTCTGGCTCTGGATGGCTGAGGCAGACAGTGGCCAAGATGCTCAAAATTGTTTGCTTTGCATTTTAGTAAAAATACATGAGTTGAATCCAGTTGGTTTGAGCAAAAGACAGCTCACACAACCAAACTTTCTTGTCCCCTCGTACCTATTGCACCCCTCCCCCCCAACCCCTCTCTAGAAGGCTAGGGGGGTGTTCCTGAACAGTGAGGGTTGTGTAATATGGGGCCGCAGTGCAAGAGGATAATCGCTCAAAATCAGGCAGAGGGACTTTGCACCAACAGGAAGGGGCTTTCAGGGGCTATCATTGTGGAGGAGGGGAAGAGAAAGATCACACATCCATTGGATACAACCTAATGCAAATAATCTCTTCAGTTATCCACGAGTTGTGCTTTAGACCATGTTTCTGTTTGTGGTATTAAGACAACAGTAATATTTACTTCCCATTTATGCTACTAAAGTAGTTTAGTTGTGTAAAATGCTTTTTAATTAATGTTGTGTCGACCGAATTAATTCGTAAGCTTCATATGCCTTCTGTATGTTTCTTGTCATAAATAATTAGTTGCCATTAAAATGCCATTGTCACAGTCAGAAATCAATTAGCTTCTATTTAAACTCTCAAGAGCTTCTGTCTTTATCTTTTGTATATCTTAATTACAGGGGAGGTATTTGACTATTTAGTTGCACATGGAAGAATGAAGGAAAAGGAGGCAAGAGCTAAATTTAGACAGGTATGTATGGTCTGCACTAGACTTTTAGATGTTAAGTTTATCAAGATTTTCCCCAGACAATGGTTGCTCTCCCTTTTGGAAGGGGGTGTTGATGGTTGGAAATGCTGACAAAATTGGCCCAGCCGACATGGTTGCAACACACACTCATGCTTTAGCCATGTGAGATATCGCTACAGGGAAGTGGCTCTTACATAATTCAGTGTATATAAGAAGGAGGCCTTTGACAGTAGCGTAATGCACGTTTCCACTGAAATGAATAATGATTGCTTCCAAGTAAAGGTTTTAGGATTGCAGAACTAAGCTTTATCTCCAGTCCTGTTTTAGAGGGCAAGCACAAGACCTAGTTCTGCTAGTTCAGTTATAATGGCAAACTATGGCTTACATAAAAAGGAAGTAATTCATTTAACCAGAGAACATGTGGGGAGGAGGGATCAAGCAAGCATGAGGCTCATTCATGTAGTGCCAAACTATGCTTTGGCATTATGTCTGAACAGAGCCATTATTTTTTAAATAAGATTGCAATGGAGTAAAGAATCATGAATTGGAAACTGCTCAACAAAAACAGCTGTTTTAAAATGTGTATTTTATTTCATTATAAATCTGTTAAAAAAGAGTTAAATCCAGTACAAAAAGCAATCAGAATAGATTGCTTCTTGTGTTAAAACAATATTCTAAACAATCTTACATGGTCACAATTATTATTCCAATAAAGAATAAAGCTATTCCATTTATCTGCAGTGTTAATTACTTGCAAATTTCTCACACATTATGTAACACTTCGTCAGCTTATCCATTTCTGCTATGCTCAAACACTTAATCATTGACGGAGATCTTTTATTCTTCTAATACCTAGCTCGGAGGATTTTGGCATCATAATCAATGATTTATATGTATAAGTAATGTCTAAATCAGTAACATTAAATAATACTAGCAAAGGGGATAAACCCAAATTCCTGCCCACAACCTGAGATATGATCCTCAAAATTTGCTAGAAAACATGGTTGGGCATTACATCTGAATAAGTCTGCAATGGAATAAAGAATCATGAATTGGAAACTGCTCAAAGAAAAAAATGTATTGGCTGTGAAACAGCCTGACCTTGATTTGAGTTCCTTCTGTTTCAAATTGCAAGTCTGATTCCCTTTTCTCTCATTCAGTCCCTGCTCCAATTCTGTATTGTGCTGCTCACTGTCCAACCTGCAAACCAGTCTGCAATAAAATGCTATTAAACTGTGCCAAGGAAAATGTATTTCCCAGAAATTTGGAAGCAGAAGTGATGTCTGCTCCCAGCTAGAAACGTATCTTTTTTTCACAGAACTGGAGATTTGAGATTTTTGTGAGATTGATAACTAAGAGCCTGTGTAAGGGGCTGTCTAGATGTTCCTTGTCAGTTTGTGTGTGTTCTCAGCCCTGATGCTGAAAACAGGCTCCAGATATAAGCCCTGGTGAGATCTTGATTAAATTAAATCTTTTATTCTGCATATGGTTAAAGGCATTTTTATAATGCCTTCATGTTCTATAGCAGAGTCTTGGCATTGAATTCGAAATGAGCAGGTTCTAGGACTGATCCCTGGCTCTCTGCTTTCCACCACAAACCCACCTTTAGGTAATCCACATTGTTTTTAAATGATTTATTGAAATGTGTTTGTGATTCATGCAGTGTATTGTAGTTGTAGATCATGAAATCCATACTTCATTTATAATGCTTGTTTATTTAAAATATTTATATACCATCCTTCATTATCAAATCACAGGGTGGTGTACAAAATGCATTAAAATGACAATTAAAATAAAATACAAAGATAAAAACAACAAAGAAAATCTACAAAGCTAAGTATTAAAATCAGCAAATGCAAGTTTTCAACAGGTGCCTAAACACTGTTAGGAATGGTGCCTCTCACACTACAGTGGGCAGAGAATTCCAAAGGCGAGGTGTCATAATAGAAAAGGCCCTCCTGCTGGTTGCCATCAGATGTACCTGTGCAGGTGACAGGACAACCAGGCCGCCCTGATCTGTGGACCTCTGTAAATGGGCAGGTTGATATGGGAGAAGACACTCCCTCAGTCCCAAGTGGTTTAGGGCCTTGAACCTGGCCGGGTAATATTGTGGCAGCCAGTGCATTTCTCTGAACAAAGGTGTAACATGTAGGGATGTTAGAGAATTCCGCCACGGACTCCAGTGAGGCTGGATCCTTTAGAATCCGCCCCCCCCCCTCGGAGTCCGTGGCGGAATGGAGCAATGCCCCCTGCCATCCCGCGGAATCCCCCTGGGATGGAGCCTACCTTTGTCGACCGTCCGCTGTCCCGCGAATGGCTGCCCCGATCTGCGGCCACCATTATCATTCCACTTTAGACATGATAGGCTACGTAAGTATTTACGTAGCCTATCATGGCTAACGCAGGGATGCCATATGCATCCCTGCGGTAGCTGTGATAGGCTACGTAAATATATACGTAGCCTATCATGGTAAAAGGCAGGAACGCAAATGGCGGCCAATACACCGTTTGTGTCCCTGCAGTAGCTGTGATAGGCTACGTATATATTTACATAGCCTGTCACGGCTACCGCAGGGATGCAAATGATGTAGCGGCCGCCATTTGCGTTCCTGCCTTTTGCTGTGATAGGCTACGTAAATATATATGTAGCCTATCATGGCTACCGCAGGGACGCAAATGGCGGCTGCTATGGCGGCCCACCATTTGCGGCCGCAGCCCAGCAGCAGACGGAGGTCTGGCTGCAGGTGGCCCCAGCCGGTGGCTCTGCGGGCTCCCCGCGGAGTGGAGCTGGCCGGGGAGGATTCTGGGGGGGAGGGGGGATCGCCTCTCCCCCCCCCCCCCCCCAGCAGACGGCCCCAGTGGAACGGGGTAAGTCATTCATACACCCCTAGTAACATGCTCATGGCAGGCATGTTCATGATAAGTGTAAAGCAGCCACAGAATTGTCCTCCAAACCAGGAAATAGTTGTCAACTCAGACCTGAGAATAAAAAATGATATATGGATGTGGCTATACTGTTGCTTGCTACTGCTATCCTTATAATTGTGTATCTGGCAGCCCACATTCCACCGTGTAAAAATGTGCATGTTAATTGAATCTTAGGCCCAGTGCAGCCATAAAATTCCAGATTGCAGGAGCAGACCATGGGATCATGCACTCTCTCCTCTATCTCCCTCCCTTCTAGAGCGCAAACATCCACTGCCAAGTGTAATTGCATTTAATTTTTATGCCATTTTCGACAGTAACTGTAGATAGTACTAACCATGATTCCCCATTAACTCAGGATTGAATTGCTTTTGAAATATAGCTTCAAGTCCTGGGTTAACCACCATCTGTGTCAGCATAATGGCCTCAGTGGTGGGGATTCATCCACTACATTGGGGTGGGACAAGAGTCTGGTTCTGTGGCTGAGCAATCGGGAATGCCATGTTTGTGCTGCCTTAATTTCCCAGAAAATTGTTGGAAGCTGGAGAAATATGAGAGATAAACAGTAGCATAAGTGATAAGGTTCCTGCCTTGCCACATACTGTCTGACTCTCGCTTAATCTTGTTTATCATACAGAGAACCCATAATAATCTCCTTGAAGGCTAAGAGTAGTCTAAGTAAGAGGCTTTCCTTCAGCTGTCACTTTTGACAATTGACTCTTATCCGAAATGCAGTTATTTGAATAATTCGTATTGATTTCAATGAGACCTTCCCACAATTAAGTATGTTTACGCTTCCAGCTTTTGGTAATGATGTTCTCATAATGGGTATTATATTGACTTTATACTTGCTTCCCAATTTTAACAGCTACTACTAAAATGTATGACTAAAGGCACAAAGCTATGCATGTTTAGACAGAAAAAAAGTCCTACAAATCCCAGCATTCCCCAGCCACTTGTACGTCTTGTTTCTGTTTAAACATGCATAGGATAGTGGCCTAAATCTGTTTCTTTGTTCTGTTGCACTTTATATAATTGAGCCTATTTTCTATCCAGATAGTATCTGCAGTGCAGTATTGCCACCAAAAACATATTGTTCACAGAGATCTCAAGGTAAGAAGTGAAACTCAAGAATTTGAATTATTCATATTTTTAATCTCTATGTTCTATTGACATAGTAACTATTGACATTAGTTTTTGCTTATCCTTGACTTGAATAATAAAGGATGAATTTATGTGATGAATATGAGCTACTGGTTTGCTTATTAAGGGTAACATACCTGCTTTACTCCTCACTGCAGGTTGATATATTAATAAAGCTGAGGATATTGTTAGAGAAGCAAATACGAAAAAATCTTGTGGAAATGGATTCCAATTATAAATGGGACTCCATTGCAATAAGTACAGATTTTGCCAGCAGCACAAGAAGATTGCTGAGGCAAAAGCAGGAGCAGTGCTTCTGCTCATTTCTCACTTTCAGCATTACATAGGCTGCTTGGGTGATGGGGAAATAGAGAATTGTCTGCCTGTTTCTTATGCCATCACTCACTGGAGGAAGAGCTGCTCTTCCCCCAGCAGAAGCAGTGATCCTATGGATGAAGTCCATTTCATGTAATTAGGCTGCAGCAGCAGCAACATTTCTGCTGTTTCATATTTTCCTATCCTCACAACTCTATCTTCTCTTGAGTCTGCTGTGCCCTTCAGTCAATTTAATGCTTCTCCAGTTCTTGGTGTGTTGCCACATCAGTTTGCCTCTCATTGCACCCTTTCCAGTTCTCTCTTCAAAGGTTGCCTTCACTGTTGCACTTAATCTTCCACCACCAAAGAGCACGTTGGTCTGTACTATCCTCTCCTTTTCTTTTCCACTTCCAAACACTCTGGTTCCATGAACAGGAAACCCAGTTCCCACAGTAGTGCAGGTTGAGTTATCTAAGCAATTCTAAGCTTTCGTAAAGATCACAACTTTGTTTGCTCTATTATGATAAATAGGGTTCCTTACTGAGCCGTAGAGTCTGGTATATACCAAACATTTTTGAGTCACTTACAAAAAAGAGTTGACTGTACTGTAGTTAATGCAACTAAGCAAATCAGTAGACTTTAAGATACGTACGTACATACATGCGTATGTGTCAGTGGGTATATATTTATATGTTTTACAGCTATATAATCTTTGAGATTGCCAAGTAAATATTAAGCTTATTACTTGATATCACTTCAGATAACTGCATAAATTGTATTTGAAATGCATCAAATTCAAGAAACCATGTATTTCTTAGGGGGGAAATCTTACATCTTACTACATATTCCCCCCCCCCCCCCAGGCTGAAAATCTATTGCTCGACGCAGACATGAACATTAAAATAGCCGATTTTGGTTTTAGTAATGAGTTTACAGTTGGAAATAAACTGGACACATTTTGTGGCAGCCCTCCATATGCTGCTCCAGAACTCTTCCAAGGCAAGAAGTATGATGGACCTGAAGTAGATGTTTGGAGTTTAGGTGTCATTCTTTACACCCTTGTGAGTGGATCTCTGCCTTTTGATGGACAGAATCTAAAGGTATATTCCTAATTTTTACTTAAAGAGCAAGGGGAGGATGGGGGAGTTTTTGAAGCGTCTTTTTATGGTAATACTTCTAACAGATCCGAAACTCTTTGTAATTTTCTATTTGTTCCTTGATTTGATTTAAGGAACTAAGAGAGAGAGTGCTGAGAGGGAAATACAGGATTCCTTTTTACATGTCAACAGACTGTGAAAACCTCCTAAAACGTTTCCTGGTGCTAAACCCAACTAAAAGAGGCACACTTGAGGTGATATATTTTTGCTTACTTCATTGCAAGTAATTTATTTGATTTGAATTTTTAAATTACTTGTGCATGGATTATGATTTTGGGTACCTTGCCAAAATCTACTTTTGGCTACTCTGGAAAATTGTTTTCCCTTGGCAGGAAGGAATAGCATATTTGGGAATTAACAGAAAAATTGTGCCATTATGTGTTGGAATTTTTATTCTAGGTACAATACGCCTCCCCTGAGGTGATCATACAATCACTTGCTCTAACACACCCATGCACAAGCTCCATCCAAGCTTCTGTTAGTCTTCCAGAAGCATTTGTGCAAACATCTAATTGTATTGTGCTAAGTAAGTACATCATGCTACCATGCAGTTGGACAGACATCAGTATACAGTACTCATTCATGGTACTTGAGACTGCAGTGAATGTTATGGAGGTGATGTGCTCCACCTAGAGGGTGTTCTTTGTCTTAATCAATCTAAGTCCAACAAGATGTCTTCATTATATCAGCCTATACCAAGACTTAATTTGGTATTGATACACCCTTCATAAATGGAAGCTTTGGCTCCAAACCACATTCAGGGACTTCTAATGTTTTGTTGGTACCTTTTTAAAAATGCTCTTTTAGAAGTATTTCTTGATCAAGTAGTTGAATAGAAACCATGTTGTTTAAAGCAATTATTTCATTTTAAGACATGACCTGATTACTGTTGGAATACAGTCTAGTATGTGATATGTGGTTAATATTACATGAATGACTTTTACTATTTAGTTTTCCTCTATTGCCCCTTGGTAAACAGTTTACACTTCAATTTCAAATGACTTCACCTGAGCACCTCTCAAATAGTCCTGGTTCCTATGGAGCACCCCCCTCCCTCCATTCTCAGACATTCTGTAGAGCTGTTTGTTTCTGCTGAGGCTGAGAGTGGAAAGGAAAGCTAAGCATCACCTGTGCTTCTCTTAGTCATGCAGATAAAGGAGTAGCTGCTGCCAAAACATTCAGGGCCCCACATAATTCAAGATAACATTTAGATTATTTTGTTTTCTGAGAAGAATGAGAGGAAAAAGACCACTCTGTGCCCACCAAATATCCTTTATGATCTTCTTCCCCTGCTATAGGGGGCATGTCCCTCTTAGGAACCTCTGGTTTAATATCAGACACTCACACTGGCTAAAGAACATAAGAAAGGCCATGCTGGATCAGAGCACAGGCCTGTCTAGTTCCCACTGTGGCCAAATGCCTTAGGAAGACTACAAGTAAGACATGAGTGCAATAGCACCCTCCCACTCATGTTCCCCAGCAACTAGTATTCGGAGGCAATATATAGCCATCATGACTAGTAACCATTGGTAGCCTTATCCTCCATGACAATTAATTTTCTATGTGAGTCTTGGGTATTGTAATACATTAGCACAACTGGAAGAATGTAGTGTGCCAGTTCAGAATTTTCCATTCTTCACAAATAATCCTGGTGAAGCAACTGTGTAGAGGAAGTAATGTCTGATGGAACACACCCTTGAATTCCGCCACTTCATGGCAGCAATTCCCATAGGTGTATCAATGGCGGTACATGGCATGCTCCACATAAAGGGATCAGCAAATGTCTTTTGTGGCCCCAGGGGATAGTGTATCCCTTCTGTTTAATATGATGAACAAACAGCAGCAAATGGTGTGTGGGGGTGCGGGGGGGGATAGGGCACCAGCAACAATATATCTTGTGGGGGGTTGGATGTGAGGAAGGGGCAAATTTGAAGTTCCATCCCTGCAGGAGCTTCCCCTTCATTAAAGCCACACCCTTATTCTTTTGCCTGTGGTATCAGGATGGAGAGTGCTCATACTAGCATGCCTGCCCACTCCTTTTCCTTGTGGCTGCTGGGACAGCAGAGGTTCTGGCCACTCCTCCTATAGCTCATCTGCAATCAGCAAGCCTCCATCCCATCTCATCCCTGGAAAAAAGACAAAGGTTTTTTAAATGGCCCAGACTCCTCCAGACTTCTTTTATGGAGTCCTCTTCGCCCTCACTTCGATGTACTTGGGTTTATTGCACAAGGTGCTTCCCACACTTCCTTGCCCCCAATGGCTGACGGGTTGGCTTGGATTTCTTGCATTCCTGTGGGCACTTGGTAGAATGCAGAGGAAGGAGTGCTCACAGGATCATGATGTCCTACTATAGGCTGAACTGGTTCTCAGTGTATATTTGGTGGTAAAAGTCATGATAATCTTAATACGCTTCAGATCACTTAGTCACGGTATCCTCTTCAGCTGTTCCCATTTCTAGAACCTAATATCTACCTCTTTTGCTGTAATATGCTGTATGGGAAATGTAAGGGCTAAGAAAAAATGGTATTGGCACAGGTTTCAAACATGCACAAAATATTTTATTATCGGTAAAATGAAGGCAGTGTTATTATGGGATGAAACAGCAAGTGTCAGTGACTAGTTCTTTGAAAAAGGCAAGCTTTACTTGCTTTCAGCTAGCTTAAGATGTTAAGACTTGACTTCTACTTGAGACTTCTGTTACTGTTATACTGATACAAAACCTATCTTTACAGCAAATTATGAAGGACAGATGGATCAATGCAGGGCATGAGGATGACGAACTTAAACCTTTTGTTGAACCAGAACTAGACATCTCAGACCAGAAGAGAATAGGTAAGTGCTAGATGGAGATAGTTGGCATACATACTTCATAATGGTAGTTGTGTTCATTGTGATGTGAGAACTTATTGGTTGCTTAAATGTGCAAATTTAGATCTTCGCCATCACAGTTTTCCATGAGAAGAAGTTAAATTTTGTTCCATTATTACATAGCTTCATAGTGATATTTAAGTATCATCCGTATGTACTATTTCAATAAAACAGTGTTTGAAGCAAGCTTTCCATTTATTTTAGACATTATGGTTGGAATGGGGTATTCTCAAGAAGAAATACAGGAGTCCCTTAGTAAAATGAAATACGATGAAATCACTGCTACATATTTGCTACTGGGGAGGAAATCGTCAGAGGTGAGTAAAATGCGTAAATAAACTGTTGTAAGCTAATGTTGAAAGCAAGAGAATTCCAGAGAAACGTCTGTTTCTGCTTCATTGACTATGCTAAAGCCTTTGATTGTGTGGATCACAACAAACTGTGGCAAATTCTTAAAGAGATGGGAGTACCAGACCACCTCATCTGTCTCCTGAAAAACCTGTACGAGGGTCAAAAAGCAACAGTAAGAACCGGACATGGAACAACCGATTGGTTCAAAATTGTGAAAGGAGTTCGACAAGGCTGTATATTGTCATCCTGCTTATTTAACTTATATGCAGAGTACATCATGAGAAATGCCGGCTTGGATGAATCACAGGCCAGAATTAAGATTGCCGGGAGAATTATCAACAACTTCAGATACGCAGACGATACCACCCTAATGGCAGAAAGTGAAGAGGATCTAAAGAGCCTCTTGTTGAGGGTGAAAGTGGAGAGTGCAAAAGCTGGTTTGAAACTCAACATAAAAAAAACGAAGATCATGTCATCTGGCCCCATCACTTCCTGGCATATAGAAGGGGAAGAAATGGAAGCAGTGACAGATATTGCTTTCTTGGGCTCCAAGATCACCGCAGATGGTGACTGTAGCCATGAAATTAAAAGATGCTTGCTCCTTGGGAGGAAAGCTATGGCAAACCTAGACAGCATAGTAAGAAGCAGAGACATCACCTTGCCGACAAAGGTTCGTATAATCAAAGCTGTGGTTTTTCCCAGTAGTAACATATGGCTGTGAGAGCTGGACTGTAAGGAAGGCTGAGTGCCAAAGAATTGATGCTTTCGAACTGTGGTGCTGGAGAAGACTCTTACGAGTCCCCTGGACTGCAAGGAGGTCCAGTCAATCAATCCTAAAGGAAATCAACCCTGAGTGCTCATTGGAAGGACAGATACTGAAGCTGAAGCTCAAATATTTTGGCCACCTAATGCAAAGAGAAAACTCCCTGGAAAAGCCCCTGATGCTGGGAAAGATTGAAGGCAAAAGGAGAAGGGGACGGCAGAGGATGAGATGGCTAGATAACATCACTGATGCAATGAATATGAACTTGAGCACACTCCGGGAGAGAGCGGAGGACAGGAAGGCCTGGCGTGCTGTGGTCCATGGGGTCATGAATAGTCAGACACGACTTAACAACTGAAGAACAACAAGCTAATGTTGGACATTTATAGGGTCAGTTCAGACGTCATAGCAAACAATGGTTTGTGCTAACCCTGTCTGAGAACCCATATCATGGTTTAGAGCTGCTAGTCCAGGTGACTGGCCAGATGGGCCATTAAGACATTTAATAAATAAAAATAAATAGTCTGCTTTCATTTTTCAACTGCTCTGCACTCAGCTTCATAAGTTCATTCTTGTTTCCATGGTGCAACTGCATCTTGAGATGCAGCAACAGCTGTAATTATGGTTCGTCTACTTTGATAGAAAACCGAATTCAGCGCAAACTGATTTGATATCCTGGTTTGGTAGCCTTCATAAACCATGGTCTGTGAGCTGACAGAGCTGATTCAGATGTCATAACAAATCATGGTTTATTGTGACAGAAATGAACCACAATAAGTCTTTGGTTTGGGTGCTTCCCCCTCACCTCCAGCATGACCACAAAGCAATCAGATTTTTTTTTTTAATTAGGTGCAGTTTAGCATTGCAACAGAACCCTAAACTTTGGTCAGTCTTAACTATTGTTTGTTTGAAACAAGCCAACTTCATAATCCATAGTTTGGCTAGTTTCAAACAAACAGTTGGGATTAACCCCCATTTGTCAGGTTTGGACAAAACAGCAGGCTGCTGTTAATAAAAAAAACCTGAAGTATATGCTTGTGAATTCCTCGTGACCATGCCAGAGGAGGGTACATAAGAGCCCAAGTTTACTGCAGCACATTGCCCTCATAACCTGTGGTTTATCATGATGTCTAAAGTGGCCTATAGACTTAGATGTAAAAACAAACCACAGTTTGGCTTTACAAGCATCTTAATATACTTAGAGCGCAGTCCTATGCATCTTTAGACAGAAAACAGCATGGCTGGCTGGGGAATGCTGGAATTGTAGGACCTTTTTTTGTCTAAACATGCATAGGATTGTCCCCTTAAAGTGACATATTCAGGACTCCTGCAGCCATGTTGCCTCTTATCATGTAGCAGGATGTGTAATAATTTCTTACTGTTCTTCTGTTACTTCTCATTCACTTCTGTGCTTGGTGAGGTTATGGCGAGTCTTGGACTCAAACTTGAAATGTGGGGTCCCCCAGTTTAGGAGTTACCTTCTCATGTGAGGCGGGAAGGAGGTGCAAGAGCCACCCATAGAATCCAACCAAGAATGCTTGTTGCTAAGAAACCAAAGACAATTGTGGTGGCTGTGGAAAGGAATTGCCGAACTTCAAATGTTGCTTCTTCTACTGACATCCTGCTCTTATGTGGGGCTCCCTGTAGTCTTCCATCCAAGAGTCTGATCAGGTAGTTTCAACAGTGCTGCAGTGTCAGATGCTCTGACTATTCGCTGGCCTTTCCTCTACTGATACATTAGAATCTGGTGTCTAGTATGCAGGCTCCATTGATCAAACTTGCAAAGGCAGAGGCAATGTATTTATTTTATGTATTTCTATTTATTTATTTCTATACCGCCCAATAGCCGAAGCTCTCTGGGCGGTTCACAAAAATTAAATCCAAGCAACACACAATAAAACAATTTAAAATATACAGAACATTAAAACCACAATATAACAATACAACCACAATAAAACCTAGCAGCAGTGCAGGAGTTTAAAATACAGATTTAAAACAGCAAAGATAAAAGTTTAGAAAGCTAAAATGCTAAAATGCCTGGGAAAATAAAAAGGTCTTCACCTGGCGCCGAAAGGAGTACAATGTAGGTGCCAGGCGAACCTCACTAGGGAGCTCATTCCAGAGCCAGGGTGCCACAGCAGAAAAAGCCCTCCTCCTAGTAGCCACCCGCCTCACTTCCTTTGGCAGGGGCTCACGGAGAAGGGCCGCTGATGATGATCTTAAGGTCCGGGCATAATTTCTATTATGCCTTTTAGGATAACTCCTACAAGGGGGCTTACAAAAACTTAAAAGGAAAGGTTTGTGTCTAGTCATTCCCTCCCCCTTTTAAGTTGCAACTTTTAAGTTTTGATTAAGGAAAAGAAAAATATCCACAGCAGCCCAAACTTTGCATAGATCAACTACCTTGAAATGTCAGACAGTTTCAGAAAAGAGCCTCTGATTATTCTGGGCTTTCTCAGTTTGAATTTACCTCAACCTCTTGCTTGCCTAAGTTCGAAGAGAGTTGGTTGTCTCAGGGAGTCACTAAATAATACCTTCGTTAAGTTAACTTGTAGATTTTTGCACGAGCCGACAATAAGTGACACATGCTTAATACTTACATTTTTGTTATGGCTAGTTGCAGATGGCTACATCTAATTTAAGTGAATAGTGTGCGAGACTGGCAATATTCTATATTGTGATGAATAGGCTGCAGGGCAAAGAATTTTGACAGATCGTTGCATTTACTCTTTGGAAATGTTCTTTTATTGATAAGAGTTTCAGCCAATTCGAGTGAAATGCAGTACATTGTCCTTATATTGTTTTCATGCTGAACCAATACCACACAGTGTGTCTTGTTCCTCAGTGCAAGAAAAATATTATACCCAAGTACTAAAACCTTTATTTTTTATGTCCCTTTTTATTTGTTTTTCTCGGTGAGTCAGCTATCTATGAAGAATGTCAGACTGGCTAGGTATATAAAGAGCTCCATGCCCCAGCAACTCTGTCAGCTCTATCTGCAGGATCACTCCAGGTTCTCAAGGAGAGGAATTTCCCATCCATACTTCTGAAGTTATTTAACTGGAGGTGCTGGGGATTTATCTTGGGACAGTAGATGTGCAAAATTCTCAAAACTCCCACTAAGTTGCTGTTCCTCTTTGTGCTTGCTAGGCCACGTCAGGCCTCATGGGCAGGAAATGGTCAGTTGGCTCATGTTGTGAGAGGGTCTGAAAAAATCTGTCTCATGACATTCTCATGACATTCTCACGAATGATTCAGCTTTTGCTCAGGTCTCTTGCTCTCCCCCTTCATGTAGTGAATAATACCCTTGGTACAGTAATCTTCTCATAATGTTCATAACGTTTCAAATATAGTACAAAGGGTGAAATGTGTTCTGTCACTGAAATATTGGTTAGTTGGCCCTCTAGACACACATGAGCCCCCTTTATAATCTTGCTACATGTAGGACCATCATGCCGATACACTAACTTTTATCCTCACTACTTCCGTTTAGTTGGATGCCAGCGACTCAAGCTCCAGCAGCAACCTTTCACTTGCTAAAGTCAGGCCAAGTAGTGATCTCAACAACAGCACTGGACAATCTCCACATCACAAAGTGCAGAGAAGTATATCTTCCAGTCAGAAGCAACGACGGTACAGTGACCATGGTGAGTGGCCTTTTCATTGCCTTGGGACTCCTGTAGCAGGAAGACAATTGACAATGTGGCCATCCTTTGAGTCTCAGCCTCTAAAGGAAAAGGAAAAGATTGTGTTGTGGATGAAGAATTTAGCATATGTGAATCGAAGGGAGATTTGAATTGGGCATTAAAGACCAACTGTATGCCGTGATTACTGACTGTTACAGGAAGTCCAGATAATTCTGTGAGATAATCAGTTTCAAATGTTCATGGTATGTAAATTCTGAAGTGAGACGAAGGATAGCTGTGTGATATCTGATGTGGTTCTGCTTTACTGTGAGAGAAATGTTTGGTCTAGTATACATTAGTATTGGTATTCCCCAACTCCTCTCTCCTCCAAATACCTATGGTACAATTAAAGGACAGGCCAGTTTTTACAGGGGGTGGATCCTCATTAACACAGAAGTTATAGTTTTAGTCCTCCTCCAATTACTCTGGTTATGCATAGTTGTACTTCAAAGGAGCTTCCCTTGCCAATAATAAGTTAAAATGAAATATTCTGCCTTTATAGAACAATTGGGAAAAACTAGAAAAATATTAATTCCTAAGTGCCATCACTGGATCTTCAGAGAACTACATGTGTGGATTTGTTTGACCTAAGCAAACCAATGTTTATTCCTTGTGGGGGGTGAAGAGTTCTAAAGAGTCCTTAGCTTCTCTTTTCAATTCTCACCACCTTTGGAAGGATCCCAGTAAAAGAGAATGCCCATTCTATTTCATAGGTTTGGTTTTGATACTGGGCTTTAATGGTGATACTGACCAAGAAACTACATTGGCCAGAGAGAATTTCTTCCAGCAAAAAGAACTTACTCATTTTGTCTTGCTGTGCTGGCCAATTTTATCCGAACTATATTGGGAGCTATGTTTTACATAGAAGCCTCCCTCTGCATAATGGGAGTCCATCATTAAAAGTAAATATTGGTCAACAGTAAGGCAAACATGTCAGGCAAACATAGCTCATCTTAGTGATACCTGAAACTTGAACTAATACAGAAAGTACCAAAAGTGTTTTAAGTGTACTTAAAATTAGGGATGTAGGATGTAAGAAAACAAGTTATTCCAGTTAGTCCCAAGTGTGTGGTGTCAAAACAATACACACTTGGTGTGTGTGTGTGTGTGTGTATTAAAATGGAATATTCATATCACAAATCAAGAAGTTTAGTTTGCTAATGGATTGATTTACCTTATCAGTTAAATTATTTATGTGTGTTTGCTTTGCTGGTATGTTCCCTGGCATTCCTGGTTGTCCTAGAGAAGATTTAATAAGTATCTTGCAACATTTCTTTGAAGAAGCACAAAGTCCCTTCTCTTTGAGATCTACTCTCTGTGTGTGTAGCTTTTGTTTTCTTTTTGACACTATTGGGTCAGCCTGTGTTTAAAAGAACTTGGGGAACTGTGTGTTCCCCAGTATTTCTTTGCATTTCCTTTCTCCTGAGACGCTGTCCTCTCTTCCACAAAGTACTAGTTATGCAGAGCAGCAACACACAGCCTATTTGCCTTGTATGACCTAATAAAAGCAACCATCTTCTCATCTGAATGCACTGTGAGGCTTAATCCCAGCTGAAAAAAGTCAACTTTTTCTTATGTAGTCCCTTAAAATCATTGTGACTGGTTTGAAGTGGGTGAACAAAAGTTAAACATTTCAGGTTTTTTTATTTCAATGCAGAGATAAAGTCTGGCAAAGGAAGTTGATCTTAAAAACATTCCACACCATCTGTATGGTACCTATGTACTTAAAGATCCGCTTAAATAGCGGATCCATGTTAATACTGGATTGAGATCATTTTGCCCACTTCAGTAGCTGGGCATCTACCCCAATTCTGTGTGTTTACTTTGTCCCTCTTGAGGTTTTTATTCCACTGAACTCCTCAACTTTTTAGTTTGCAACGCAGAATCCTTAACTTAATGAAGTCTAACAAATAGTGAACAGCCTGGGCCTGGATTATCACTCCCCACCCACCCCCAAGCAAGCAGAAAATTCTTCTGTATGTAGAAGGGGAGGCATATTTGTTTCTGGTCAAACCTCATTGTGCCGTAAGGCTCCCAAGTTTAGGGATAGATTTTTAGGGGTTGTACCACCACTGTTCTTAAGAGTGCACATCTAAAAAACATAGTGTGAAGAGGTCCTTGGGTAAAATTAATGACCACCTTGTCATCTGTTGTTCATACTGTTGTCTTCGTATAAAAGCATGGCAGCTACATGTCTTCAGCAATAACTGCTGAATGTCTTTTTAAACATGGTAATCTGTTTATGGTATATCTAGGACATCTACTATTACTACTTTATTTTGTTCGCTTTTAAGCTTTTTTCTTTGGTTTTCAGAGATGCCTTGGCATCATAATGTATGATCCATTCTGTTTTGTAGCTGGTCCATCTATTCCTCCAGTAGTGGCATATCCAAAAAGAAGTCAGACTAGCACTACAGACAGTGACCTCAAAGAAGAAGGGATCCAGTCACGGAAATCTAGCAGCAGTGCTGCTGGAGGAAGAGGAATTGCTCCTGCTAGCCCCATGCTAGGGAATGCCAGCAATCCAAATAAGGCTGATATTCCTGAGCGCAAGAGAAGCGCTGCTGCACCCAATGTAAGTCGTGGCTTTTCCTTAAATTATAAGGTGTTTGCATGCTCATCTTTCTCTTCCACCAGACTTATTTATTAGGAGCAATTTAATGCAAGACACATTAAATAAAAATATTCATTCAGTCAGAAGCAAATGTGGGTAGCTCATTTTTTTATGTTCTGTGCTGTAACTATCCAATAACTTAATTCTGTAGCCTATACATTCTGAAACTTTCAACATAAACAATTAAAAGCTTTATCTAGACAACACTGTGAGATCCTTTTTGCTTTTTTGTTTTCTGCCTGTATTTTTACTTGTAGCCTTACGTTGTATCATCTCTCAGCAAATTATTAGGGCTCCTTTTATTACGTTTGTGGGGAAAACCAAATGCTTTTGGTTTGGTACTTCATGGTAGCAGAATATGTATAGAGCAGTGTTCCTTAACCTGGTACTCTCCAGATGTTTTGGACTACCACTCCCATCATCCCTGTTGGCTGGAGCTGATGGAGTTGTAGTCTAAAACCTATGGAGGGTGCCAGGTTGGGGAAGTCTATTTTATAGCAATATCTTTTGCCACCAGCTCTGTCCAGAACTAGGAAACGTACATTTTAATCATTTATTTCCGCAAGCCTGAGTTTGCTGGATCATACAGTTTTCCATGAATTTTAAAACACAAGACTCTACAAATATTGAATTTGTAGTAAAAAATATTTCAAAATGCCATCAAAGCAGAATTTGCGAAATCTAGATCTTACAGTAATATTGTAGAGGAGTGTTGGGATTTTTGTAAGTACAAGCGTGTTGCTCTTCTGAGGCAAGGATAGCTAATTGCAAGACTCCAGCTCAGTAGATTTTCTTTCTAGGTCCCACTGTTTGAATCCTGTAGAACGGGGTGGGCCACCTGTGGCCCTTGGCCTAATTTCAAAAACCCTCTCTCTGCATGTAATCAATTCAGACCCCTGGCAAGAGCAATCTGTCCCTTCCTTCACAGCCCACTTCATGAGAAGGAAGGAAAAGGGCAAGAGGGAGAAAACAGGGGCGGGGGAGAGGAAGAAAGAGAGAAGCACTTTTAGCTCTGGCCCTACCCACCACTGACATGCACCCCCCGAAAGATTACCCACAAAGGAATGCAGCCCTTTACAGAAAAAAGGTTGCCCACCCCTACCCTAGAACCTTTCATTGCCCACCCCTGCCCTAGAACCTTTCCAGTGAGGCATACAAGAAATGTCAGTATGAGTATGTTTGATCATATCTCCTTCTCCTGATCATTTTTCCCAGTCTTTTTCTGGTTCTTCTATTTTTTCAGTCTGTCTTCATCCATAGTCAAATGAAAAGTTATCTATTTCCTTTTAGGAACTGTGAATAAAAGAAAGAATCCCTGGGTTTTCAGATTTGCTTTGAGCTTTCTTTTCACTTACTTTCTCCTGTAATTTGTGTATTGTTGCTAGACATTAAGTGGCATGCTTCCATCAAGATTTCATGTGGTGATGGTTCTTAGGACACTGATCTTGTTCACTGAGAGACGCATCTCCCTATCTTTGTTCAGCTTTCGGCTGTCTTTAAGCTTTCCATTTCAATCAGTAGCACTGCTCAAGTAATTCAGGATACCAAAGGAAGCTGCGTTATACTGAGGCAGACCATTGGTCCATCTAGCCCAGTACTGTCCACTCTGACTGGCAGTGGCTCTCTGGGATCTCAGGGAGTTGCCATTCCCGGCCCTCTTTGAGATCCTTATTTAACTGGAGATGCCAGGGGAGAATGATCTTGGAGGATATGGAGTATCTGGACCCATTTCAGTCTGGGATCAGGCCCTGTTTTGGTAAGGAATTGGGCTTGGTCGCTCTAATGGATGACCTTTATCAGGAGGGGGACAGGGGGGGTGAGACACTGTTGACTGGATGCAGTAGTGGGCTGGATGAGAGCCAGCCAACTGAAATTGAATCCTAGTAAGACAGAGATTCTGTGAGTAGTTCACCTGTCCTGGATGGGGTTGCACTCCCTTAACAGGGACATAGTCTGGGAGGTGCTCTTGGATTCATCTCTCCCACGAGGCTCATTTGGTCTTGGTGGCAAAGAGCACCAGGCTTTGGCTGGTTCAACAGTTATGATCATTCTTGGAAAGGGATAGTCTGGCCACAGTGATAGGACTATTGTAATGAGCTTTATGAAGATCTGCTCTTGAGATTGGTTCAGAATGCGGTGCAGAACACAGTGTAGACTGTGGTGACCAGATCGCTCAGTAGGGCTTCCTCCCATGCACATATGACTCTTGTGCTGAAAGCCCTGCACCGGGTTATTTGAGAGGCTAACTTGCCACTTATTGTCTGCTTGTGCGCAAGTCTACAAGTCATGTCAGCTAAGGTATTCTTTAGAGGTTACCCTGAGGCAACCAACTCTCTTCAAACTTTTTGCCTGAAAATTCTGAGGATTGAATCTGAGAGTTTCTGCATGCAAATTCAGCTCTGCCACTGAATTTTAGCTTGAGTGTACCCATATACAGTGGAAGGCCCTGTCTGCCACTTTCTTAATTGTTTGTACATAAGCACTTCACACAGCCTAAACCTTGCAAATATGCACACAGCAGTTTCTCTGGTTTACAATCATTACCAATTACTATCAAAGGCTTCTAACCATGATAGCTGTAGGGGACCTCCATGCTCCTTTGAGTGCCATTTTTGGCGGAAAGGCCAGATAGAAATTTAAGAAATATTCAGAATCTGTTTGCTGCTGAATATCAGTTGCTGGAAGGCAGCAGTGGAAGAGAGGCTTTTGTCTTCATACTCTGCTTGTGGGCTTCCTGGAGGCATCTGGCTGACCAATACGTGCAACTGGATGCTGCACTAGACCGACCCTCGGTCTAATCTAGTAGGGTTCCTCTTATGTTCTAGCAATTTTCTATAATAGAGACGTTAATGGCTACTGATTGGCCTCTGAGTGAACAGAATGCTGGACTAGATAGAGCCTTGGTCTAATCCAGCATGGCTCTTAAATTAAATTTGGCCTTATCGGAACGTGTTTCTTTTAAAAGGTTTTAACTATTTTAACACGGTGTTTTATTCTTTTATCCTTGCTGTTGACTGCTCTGAAATCTTTTGATATGGAGCAGTATATACATTTTGTAAATAAATAAAATAAAGTATGTTCTTAATGCCACTTATACTTACACAGTTTGCCCATTCATATGTTGTTTGGTGCCTAAGAGAAGTTGGGAGCGGGCCTCTGGCTTGCACACCCCCTTTCCACTGCCCTCACCATGGAGGGAAGCAAACAAAGGGAATGACAGATCTCACCTACTTTTTTTTTTTTTAATTAACACAATTTGTTATCATTGGGTAGGATTGCTGTAAAATAGGCTTCTGTTGGTGCTGAAAACTATGGTTCAAAGGAGCTGTTTTGTGTGTTGGTGCTCAGACCCCACCTCTGCCTTGTATTCAGTCTTTGGGGAAGTTTACTTGTCCTTTGTCACACCTCCCAAAATGGCAGCCATTTTGTGGTGGTGCCCAGGACAGTTTCTCAAATTGCCAAATGTGCCTGTGGCCCAAAAAGATAGCCAATCCCTGGCTTAGCATATAACTTGACCACATTCAAGTTAAAACAGCCCTTGTAAGTCTTCCTCACCAATGAATGCTTGACTCTGCAACCTCTATTTCTTCTGTTGAAATCTACAGTGGGTGGTGTTAATGGTAATGGAATTCTTTGGTGCTTTTCTATTCCTTTTTGGGATTTATCCCATTCTTGGCTTGCTGCACTATTCAGGAGGGAGAGATATCAAAACTCCAGCTTTCCTTATTTCTCCTGAGGCTTCACTGGGCGCATGCTTGTCCTGACCATATGCTTTGTCTATTTTTAGTGCATCTAACACTTTTTAAAACCATTCTGTTATCCACTAGCTCTTCTGTCATTCCTGGAAAATTGGTCACCGGCTTGGGCATATCTCCACACTCCTTCTCTGTAAAGACAGAGGCAAAGTAATTATTTAACTTTGTTTGTGCTCCTGCCCCCAAACACAGTGTCATTTTTGAGTGGGCTTGTAGTTATCTTTTCCTCTTGTATGTGTGTACATATTTTGAAATATATTGTCAAACTCTTCTGCAATATGCCCTTCTGATTTTACTTTTGTTTTAACAGTGTTTTCCGTACAGCCTTAATAATTTTGTATTAAAAGGGTTTTTTAAAACTTTCTAATGTACATAGTAATGTACTATTTCTTACCATTTTCCCTTAATCTCTACTAGCTCTCTGAATTGTGTTCTTACTTGGGACTTCATTTAATTTCAGGGAAAAAGTGATACTAACTCCATTTTCTAGAAGAGCCATAAAATGTGTAAAAATAGAATGCAAGAAATAGTTTAAATTTCAGGTTTTTGTTTCAGCATGGCTGAGAGCTAGTAAAAGGGATAGGGTGTTCCATTTTATATAACTGAACTGCCTCAGTTCAGTTCATAAAAAAGAATAGCAGATTCATGAAAACTTTAATGTCTTACATTAGCAAGTACCTGTAAGACATGAGTGTTAAGCTAAGTTGCAGTCTAAGCGTAAGCAAATAGACTCTTCCTCTCGAGTAGGATATTGGGCATCCCTTTTTCTTGGAAATTAACAAATGTGTGACAATTCTTTGCAGAATAACACTGCACCTGGAGCCATGACACGGCGAAATACATATGTTTGTAGTGAAAGAACAACTGCAGACAGACACTCAGTCATTCAAAATGGCAAGGAGAGCAGGTAAGAGTTTTTTGAAGGAAAGCTTGCCATACTTAAATAGGTGTATGCATCAGGATGCCATTATAACATTGAAAGCATATTATTTCCCTCTGAAGACAGCAAGCATGAGAAAAATCTGTAGCGTACTCCAAATAAGCTGCAGTACTTGATAGTGGAATTACTTACCTTGGTAAATCCTAATTTGTCATCTCTGAAAATAAAAGAGAAGACATAATCCAGCCAATATTAAGTACTTCAAGTCCTGCTTATTTCAGTGGGGAATATACAGCACAACCCTATGCGTGTCTACTCAAATTAAGTCCCAGTGGGACCTACTTCCAGGTTAAGTGTGTATAGGATTGCAACCTTAAGCATGTGCTTAACTCTTCTCCCATTGAAATAAAAAGGACTTTAGGGTACAATCCAGTGCATGTTTTGACAGAAAAAAGTCCTGCAACTCCCAGCATCCCCCCAGCCACCATGCTGGTTGGGGCATGCTGGGAATTGTAGGACTTTTTTCTGTCTAAACATGCATAGGATCGCATCCTTAATGTGCTTACTTTTGGCTGGGTTGTGCCCATAATTTATTTAATTATTTATTTACTGCATTTCTATACCACCCCATAGCTGAAGCTCTATGGCCTGTCCACAAAAATTAAAACCACAAGTACAACATCAAAACAAAATAAAATATAAAACCATTAAAACTACAGTATAGAAGTTGTGTTATCTGCACAATCTGTATGTAATGTTATGGTGTTCTTGCTCTTGTGGAAAGCAGGATAAAGGGGTTACCTTAATTCTTTGATCTTTTTATAAGTTCCAGGGGTGTGTGTGTGTGTTTATGTAGTGTTGAGCCTCATCCTGAAGCAGAAGGAAAGGAGGTGCAGCCTCCTTTTTTAAAATGTTTTTAAAATGGCGGGAGCGCAAAGACCAAGATCACTAGTCAGAAAATATTTCTATTCTGTTGTGGTGTGCAAAATCCCCCCAAACAATGGGCAGACCTCAAAAGGAGGCTGAAGAAAATGGTCTTATACTGAAAAGCGTTCCCGTAGTTACACATTGTGCATTTCAAATATATCCATTCTTCATCAGAGACTGTAATCCCTTCTTTGTCTCCTGAGTAAGGTGTTCTTTTGTCTGCTGGGAGAGCAACATGTAATATACCAACATGTTGCATCTACAATACGTGCTAAGTGAATTGCTACAATAAGACAGGGGAATAAGATGCGAGATCTTTTTTGCCTTTGAAGAAGGAACATAAATAATTCCAGGTTTTCCATAGCAGGTTACCAGTTTTGCTTTCATTTTTCCACCTTTTCCAATTTTGCTCTCATAGATGTTGGTTCTGGATCTCTGCCTTACTATAGGGCATCCAGGCCAAGTATTTATTTGCTTACAGTATTTTTAGACCACCCTTTATCCTCATGGATACCAGGATGGTGTACAAAGGGCATAATGGAAACTAGTCATACAAAAATTAAAATACAGTAAATGTTATACTGCATTTGTCACTGCTGGAGCAGTCGTAAAACAGAAATCTCTTACAATGGAAAAGTGCTGGAAAGTAACATTAACCCATTTTCCCCAGCTAGTCATCTCTTAAAACCATTAACATTCTGCCTTAGAAATCAAATTCCTTTCTAACTAGCCTCTGATTGCAGCCAGTCCCTCAGCTTGGGAATCACTGCTCCTTTTCTCCCAACATTTTTTTAGTTGAGGAGAGGGCTTACTAAACTGCAGAGAAGCTGCATGCTGTGAAGAAACACTGTGGGAAAGAAAGGAATTAGATCCTTCTCCTGGATGACTAAATTGCAGGCTGTCTCCCACCAGGCCCTGTAATCTATTAGGCAGCCCTCCTCCCACCTATTTTGTTTGTTCGTTATGGTTATATCCTGCTTTTCCTCCAAGGAGCACTGCCTTGGAGCACTCCTCCCATTTTATCCTCACAACAATCCTGTGAGGTAGGTTAGGCTGAGAGTCAATGATGGGCCCAAAGTCACCCATTGCGAGTTCCATGGCCGAGTGAGGACTAGAACCCAGATCTCCCAAGTCCCAGTCCAACACTCTTAACTACCACACTACACCTGGTGCCCTCCATGGTGGCCAGGAATAATAAGAGTTGCAGTCCAATACATCTTGAGGGCTCCAGGTTGGGGAATGCTGCATTAGATAATATGCACTTCAGCAAAGGGCAGGGAGGGGTGGCAGAAAGGAAGCAAGATGAGCAACTTACTCTGAAAGCACAGATAGAAATAGAGTTTTAGCTCCCAAGGAACATCTTAGCTTTAACAAACATTCCCTTGGAGAATTTCATGTGTGTATGTTGAAAGGCAAACGTGGCAGTTGTGAATATTTTTATGAAATCCAGTGCACAAGAGTAGTCTATGGTAAGCTGCTTATAATGTTATTAAAGATTAACAGAATCCTTCAGGGTAATAGAAGGAGAGAAACCTATTCTTCCAGAACTTCCTTTCTCCTGAGTCTGTGTGTCAAATAAGATGCCTGGAATTCGGGATTTTATTTTATTGAGAATCTTGCAATTGTGAACCCCTTTCCATAAAGATGTCTGATCTCAGAACATGTCTAGTTTGTAAGTTTTCAAACCGATAAGTCAAGATGGATGAAATACAACTGCTTGTATTTGAAAGATTGTGGTAGATTTCATAGAAGTTGCAAGATAGTTGAAAATGAACAACAGAGATTCTTCAGAGGAGGAAAGCCTGAAGTATTTTTGTCTCTGAGGGCTGGGCAGAGTAGTTGATAATGTAATTGTCACTAACTGTCTTCTCTGTATTTCATTTTGCTCTGACCTCACTGTTTACTACTCTCCCTTTCCCTAATTGTTGTGGTGTTGGGGCAAAGGACACATGTATTTCTGATTGTACATGCAGAAAAGTAAAGGTTTTATTGTGGTGAATAAGGATAGTAAACTTGCTCAGTATTTGGAAGACGTCCAAATAAACATCTCCTCCACTGGTACTGTCAAAAGAGTCTGTTGCCTTTTAGATGGGCGTTTATCTTTGGGCCGCACCCAAAACATTTTGGTTTGGGTTGTCCTTGGCTACCTTGAATACTGTCATTTATGTCATGAAGAAAGGCATATTGTTAAGACTTCTGTCCAGCTAGTTAATCATTGACTATAAAAGGCAAGAGCTGGTGTAGTGTACTCACTTAGAACCTAAGCTATGAACTGGAAGTCCCTGGTTGGGAGTGGGGAACATGAGGCAAGCTGACTCCTTCACAGCCCCCCCTGCCCTCCCATCTATAATGTGGCTGTCAGTTAACATGCCATGGTCATGATGATGAATAGGTGGCTGGGAGGATTCTTCCCTGTGCTGTTATGTAGTAGAATCGTTAAACTCCTTTCTGTTACCAGGCCATTAGAGAGGATTTGAGTTTTAGTAATATTTTGAAGACTAGCAGGGTAGCCAAACAATGTGTAACAGTAGGAAAAATGCAAGTGAGGGAGGAGAGCTTGATAGGTTGTGAAAAACAGACAAATGGTTGTAGTTCTAAGGTACATGATGGACAGGGTTTAAATATTTAACCAAACATGCTTAGTGTAGTACTTGCACAGAATTGCACATTAATCATAGTTGTCATTATTGGGTAGCTAATGATTTCTATAGTGAATTTTAATTTTTAAGAGAGACCTGTTTTTCCATGAGGAGAACTCACAATTAGCATTAGCAATGCTGTAGTAGCTGTCTCATTTGCCTTGCACAGTCAGGAGAAGATAACACACAGGCAGCATTCACATGTGATGTTAAACCATCTTTCCCTAACCACGTGCCCTCCAGATGTTTTGGACTATAACTCCCATCCTCCCTCAACTTTGGCTATGCTGGCTAGGGTTTATGGGAGTTGTAGGGCAAAACGTCTGGAGGGCTACATGTTGCCCACCCTGGTTTAGTGTTACGTGCATGAGCCTCAGGCCAACTTCAAATTGTGGTTAATGATCCTGGCTAGTTTCAGTAAACCATAGTTAATACTAACCACAGTTCCTGGTTCCATTCGTTAAAAATGAAAACAAAAGCCTCTGATCTCACAGCCATGCCAGGGGAGTGGAGGAGCACATGAGCCCGAAGCTCATCCATGTAATGCTAAACTGTGGTTTAGCATTGTGTGCAAATGCAGCCAGTAATGAGGTTCTCGTGAACAGTGAAATGACAGCAGATCACATAGTTTTTTTAGTTGATGTAGGATAGTGTAGTGACAGTGTGGCACATATGGGTAACCAAGAGGCCACAGGCAGCCCGCAGAGGTCTTCCTTGTGGCCTACTTGTATGCCCCAGCAACTGCCACCAGCAAATTTTCCCCTGCTGCTCAGCTGAGTGGCAGGCTTTGTGGAGCATCATTTATGATATGATAGGGAGGAAAGCACATGGGGATGACTCTCACTGCACACCACTCTCCCCGTCATAATCATGCTACACCTAGCCTGCAAGTACAATTGATATGGGGATGGTGGCCAACAGCGCGTCATCCCTGTACACCTCCCTCCCCATTAAATCATGCAACTGCTCCTGCTCAGCTGATTTGTCCTAGGTACAGCTTTTCCTAGTGCCAATCAGCTGAGGAAGGAGGCACAGTGAGATCTCAGCATGTGGGGGACTGAGATGAGGAGAGAGGCAATCATGTCATCCTCAGGGACAAAAAGGTTGCTCACCCCTGGTCTATCTGTGGCCTCATCTACAAGGCCAGATTTACAGTAATCAATAATAGCCAAACAAGGAAGGGGGTACAGCTCACAGGTGTTCATGTTTGCGTGCACAAGGTCCGAGGTTCAATCCCTGGCATCTTCAGTTTAAGGTTCTTATGTAGCAGAGCTAGGAGCGACCTCTGCTTGGGATCTTGGAGAGCCTCTGCTGGTCAGAATCGACAGCACGGGGCTGGATGGACCATTGGTTTGGCTTGGTTTAAGGCAACTTTATATGTTTGTGACTAGCAAGAAAAACATATCCTTGGTTGTGTTCCTTTAACCCCTGGCTGGTTTGATTGTGAATGAGTATTTGGCCAAAATGAAAGACGTTTGTGGGAGAAAGGTGTTTGCTTTTTACTACACAGTGGTTTGCATGTTTGTCAATGGTCCATCATACTATTCTTTCTGCCTTTGCCTAAACCCAACTCTCTCGCAGCCTGACTGAAATGTTCAGTTATCCAGCTATCCCTGATAAAGTTTATACCACATCCTCCACCATTGTTCGGCTGCGACATCAGAAGTCGATGTCCATGTCGGCCTCTGTTCACGCAAAGATGATGTTACCTCCAGTAAACAATGGCACAGATAACATCAGGTCTATGTAAGAAATGCTGACATTATTGTGAAACTAACTGGTATCCATTGCTGCTTAACTCTGTGCTATGGAACTTTTAGTCATAGATAATGCTAGAAAACTATATTACCTATAGATGTGTTTTTCCCCTGTTCTTGTTAGTTATGTTTGTCTTGTGGTCAAGGTTGTTTGTGATGTCATCCCTTCTTAATGAACATCTTCCTTTAGCACTGTCAGAAGTCTTCCTTCTACCCTGCGAAATATTGTAATCTGTATTGTAATATTGTATAGCTTCAGAAAATATTAGCATTAATATTTTAAAATAGAGTCTCTTTGTGGAAGTTTTTCTCCTGCAAAGATATTCTCAAATTATCAACATGGGTAGAGAGTGAAGAAAAGGAAGATTCTTACATTCATATTTATAGAAGGAAGCTGCATTTGATCCTCCTTTCCTTTCTTGCATTAGTTTTTTCATTTAAAAGAATCCATATAAAGTCTGCTTGGGCTGAGCTTTTTCCCCTCTGTAGAGATTTTTAGATTACCTTTTTCCTCCTACTGCGTTTATATTGTAAAAAATTATGAATAATTGATGTGCTGAAATAATACTCCCTCTAAATTGTAATCTGCAAACTTTTTGTGCTGTACTGTAGAGGTACATCATGTTCTTTGTAAACATGTACTGTGTTGGTTTTGCGAAGAGTTGAGTTTCTGCAGATAATTTTTTTAATTCACCTGTGATCTTATTTTAGCACTGTTCCTGACCAAAGGACACCAGTTGCTTCAACTCACAGCATCAGCAGTGCAGCAACACCTGATCGCATCCGTTTCCCAAGAGGAACTGCCAGTCGTAGCACTTTCCATGGCCAGCTCCGAGAACGGCGGACTGCCACTTACAATGGACCCCCTGCCTCGCCCAGTCTGTCTCATGAAGCAACGCCGCTTTCACAGACGCGAAGTAGGGGCTCCACTAACTTGTTCACTAAGTTGACGTCAAAGCTGACAAGAAGGTATGCATTTTTTAAAGCATTAGGACAGAATTCTGCTTAGCGCAGGCATTTCACGCCAGGAACATAATCTAGCCATGTTTTCAGTTTTATGTGTCCATTTCTCTTTTCTGCAATCTGCAACTCTAGGTATAAAAAGAGCCTTTTTAAAAAAGGTACATGAGTTTCAGTCGAAGTAAGCTTGTAACATTTGCCTTTTTCTCTCAAACCTATATGAGCGCTCCCTTCAAATGGGTAATGTTGTGAGCTCTTACCCTGCAAAGAGGATCGCAGTTTGCATGGTTGATCCATACATTAAAAAGGTGGAGCTACCAAAGCTGGTTTAAACTGACCCATCTTAAAATGGCCAGAAATACTAAGGAACAGTGGTCTGCTATAACACTGAGCAACGTAACAAGCCGGTGACTGAAGTTTTAACTCGGGAAGTCTCATTGACAGAAGACTCAACCGAAGCTTGCTTCAGCCTCATGCATGATGCAAGCTTTTTTTCCCCCTCTCTCACACCCACTTGCCAGTGTAAAGCCAGCTGAACATTTCAGGAGTCTTGACCCTTTGAAGGCTAATCCAGTCAGCAGCTTCCCATACTCCTGCTTCAGCTCTGTAGAGTACACCCCGGAGGATGAAAAATGTCTCATGGTGAGAACAAGGAGTCAGACGGCTTTAGAGACTTTGTCAGAAGTTTCAAGAGTTACTAGAGAGACGGAGGCAGATTACCAGCACTGGTGCTGGTATATGAGAGAGTTGAGGGTGTTGTTACCAAAATGAGAAATGGAGACCTGTAAATTCCTGATATTTATACTTGCTAGTGGGCTTTTGCTTGGTTAGAGTTACAATTGTATTTTTTTTTTTTTCAGATCATGTCAAAAGCAGGGATGGTCTGACAGGCATCGGTCTCTGTTTAGAACAGGGTTCATTACAGGGAAGTGCCCATTCAGGAGGCCCATGTTTAAAAGGTTCATGCGTGCAACTAATTAACTGAAGGGGGACAGGGGCCGTAGCTCAGTTGTAGAGGACATGCTTTGCATGCAAAGGGCCCCAAGTCCAGTCTTGGGCATCTCTAGCTAGAAAGGGTCTCAAATAGTAGGACTGGAAAAGACATCAGCCTGAGAGCATGGAGAGCCACTGCCAGTCAGAGATGACAATACTGATTCACTGAACTTTTCTCATGTTTGTTGTGACAGTGTTAACTGAAGGAAACATTGAGCTGTCTTTCTCGAAGCCAGTGTTGCTGGACCACTGAGGCATATTTTGCTCAGTCCTTGGTAGTTCACCTTAGTATTTAATATTATTTGTTTATTTGTACTGCCTTTCCAAAAACATCACCAAGGCGGTGTACAACAATCAAACAAAACAGCAATAATAGCATAACAATATAAAAATCAGCAATAAAACCACATTAATACTATTGTATAGCCCTACAATATTAATCCTTGTCCACACTCCACAGATTTCACAGTCCATGCAAGTCTAGCATCTGTGTCTGAATCTAGTGAATGGAGCAGGGGGTGGGGGGTAGGGAAGCCTGTATAAAGCATCTCATACATCTGGGTGGCAGGGAGGGCTAATTTAGGTAGGGCACATGGTAATTGAAGGAGCCCTGTGGATGAGCTCTGGGGCCACCCTAGTTAGTTTCGGTGACTTTCCTAAACACAAGACGAGACTTCCTAGAAGGAGCTTCTGTTATTCCAAGGTTTGTCAGGTAGACACTGCATTCATAATGCAATTATAGACTGGAGTGTTCAAAGTTTGATTCCTAAAATGACACTATCTAATCAGCTGGAATTTTGTTGTAGCCAATAGTTCTGTTTTAGGGACTTCCAAGTACTCTACAGATAGCCATCTTTCCTTATCGAAGGCTTTGCAGTCCTAATTTTCCCATGTGCGTTATTTCTTGCTGAAATGCCAGTTACTCATTCCAGAAAACACCAATTTTGTGCTCACAGTACAAATTTCCCAAAATTAAGATTTATTTGTATTTATTTACAGTATTTCTGTACTGCCTATTTACAACATTCTCTAGGCAGTTGACAATAAAGTTTTAAAACATAAAAACAACATGGATTTGTGATTTTATCCTTAGGTAACAGAAAAGGGGAGGCGGAGAAGCAGTTTAAGGAAATGTACCGGAGGGGAATGGAGATGGACAGGGAATTGTGTTCAGTACAAACCCCAAGTCCCGTTCCTGTGGACCCACCCACCCCCCGGCAATTTTTGCAGCCCCTGCCACTTCCCCTGTTGCTGTCGCCTCATTTGCTGCTGAGGTTGTGTACGAGCACAAGCACGCTTCTGGAAGCCTCCCAGAAGCGTGATTGAGCTTGTGAACAAGGTGCACACATACGCACGCCATGTTTCAATACCGAACATTCGGCCCTGAGGTGCGACCCCTGGTGGGTTCCAGCGGGGAGCAAAGCAGCCCCCCAACCCTCTGAAGTTGCCCATCCCTGTCCTAGAGCATAAGTTCAGTTTTCTTTCTAGCCTCCAAGGCTTAAAAAGACATTGCATTGGATCCAGATAATCCTCCCGTAGAAGGCAATGAGTGGAAGCTGACTTTCCTGTCTCTTCCTCTCCAGACCAGTCTCCAAAGACCCCCCCCCCCAAATGTTCCCTGAGTATGGGGGACTCTGCTGAGTGGGGTGGCCTATTGCACAGGAGACAGAGGGAATTTATGGAAAACTGGGTGGAGACAAGTTCTGTGTGTGGAGTAGACGGTGTTTCTGCCCAGTTTTCCACAAACTTCCTCTTCCTTCCACAGGCCTCTGCATTATGGCCCACCCCACTCAGCAGACTCCCCCACCCTGAGGGAGCATGTGGGGTGGGGGGGACTCCGGGCACTGGTGGGGAGAGGAGTGAGCGGGAAAGTCAGCTTCTGCCTGTCTCCTGTGGGCAGATACTGGATCCAACCCATCGTTTTCAAGCTTTCCTCCAGAATGGAAAGGACTAGAAATGCTAATTGTCCTCAGTAATCCAAATTATACCCATTGCATATAGGCCGCCCTAATGTAATCAAGTCTTCACTTTATTCCCAGATTTAGAAAAAAGAAGCGATGGGAGGGGATTCCCAGGTTTTCAAGGGAGGGACTGAATGAGTACTAGGAGCATTTGAGGTGATTTCTCTTAACATTGAAGACCTATCCATTCCAATAACCATTCTTTATTTCCAGAGTGAATTTGAAAGTGTTATTTCCATATTTCATTGAGCTACTGTTACCATTCTGTCTCACATGTTGTATGGATTTTCAATTTATTTCATACCAACACATTTTGTTAATTATTATTTTGGCTTAATTTCTTTTAGAAACATGTCATTCAGGTTTATCAAAAGGTAGGATTTTATTTATATTTTAAGAACCAGCTCTCGCAATTAACATTCAATTTGGCTTTCTAGCCTTGGTTTTTCTTTAAAACAAAAATTGAAACAAAACTAAACTTTCTGCTGAGAACTAAATACTCTTCATGTACCCAAGATAAGAAGAAAAATCATTAACTAATTATAATCCCTATGGATCTCTGGCACCTGAATAATGAGATGCAAAGCATGCCTTGTGCGCTCTACTTACTTTGATAGCACCAAAAATAATTTTGTTCTTATACTAATACACCTAGCATGCTTATGGTTGAAAAATGATATGTTTAGTAATATTGATTAAAAGTATAATACAAAGGTAAGTAACTCGCTGTTTGCTTTATCAATCTTAGTTTTAATTTAAGAGCCTTGTCAATTTATTTACTACTGTTCATAATATATTTGGAACCTAGTCCTAGGTTTTTATTTTTGTAAAAATACAAATAATGATACAATGAATATTGATACGAAGTCAGAACTATAAACCTCTTTCTTGATAGCAACATGCTTGAATGAACTCTTCATTCATAGTTCTGGAATGGAAATAGAAAATTTCTCTACTCCTTGAGGGACGGAAAATTATTAAAAACGGCCATGTTGGAGGCAGGACCTCCACTGCTTACTTTGTGTGTGTGTGTATAGGAGGTGTAGGAGTATTTATAATTAGCCTGCAGTGTTTGAGAACTAGCTACTGAACCTCAAACTGGGTCAGGCATTTATATGCTGAGATAATAGTAGATCAAGCGAAGTGCAAGGAATACGTTGCAAGCCAACGTAAAGGAATGGCATTGCACTCTCCAGTTTCTAGAGGATTTAACACACACCTCACTATGAATGAGTACAGTTAGTATCAGTAGGTTTGGAGACTCTTTGCCATTCACAGAGCTGCTCAAATTAGGACTAAGGTGTGAGGCATCTTTGCTTATACCTGTTGGGTCACTCCGAACCAACCAATATGCAGGTGATGCGATGCACATGATACAGCACTCCAAAACAAAACAAATGACCACCAGTACTGCATCCAGTTGCTGGGTCACTGTGCTCACTCCCCTCCAGCCAATGATCTGCTGTGGTTTTGAGAGTTCAGATTTGCATTTGATGTTCCTCTGTCACTGAGAGCTTTCACATTTATTTTCGTGAAGAGTTTAGCTCTGTATGAGAGTCTCATGAAATGCCTGTAGAGCTGTCTCCATTGAGTGATTCAGGCAATCCCAATGTACGTAAGCATCATGGTGTTCATCGCAGCTCCTTGAGGCTCTCAGCTGTGATCCCCACAGACCAGGAGATGCAGTAATGACTAGATAATTTGGCTGCACATTTCAGACCAGCTTCTGACGTGCCATAGCTATAGGGCAAGGTCATCAGAGGAAGCACAAGAGCCTCACACTTCCCAGTGAAATTGCACAAGCCCCTAGTAAAAGCATCCCCCCCATTTTCTGTCACATCCAGAGTCACTCTCAAATTGAAGGCAAGTTCTCTCTAGACACTGCCAGCTCTTTGATTTTTATGAAAGAGCTAATCTACAACCGACTTGTAGTCCTCCAGATGATTTGGCCTAAAAACTCCCATGATCCCTCACCATTGGCTGTGCTGGTCAGGGCTGATGGGAGTTGTATGCTAAAACATCTGGAGGGCCACAGGTTGCCCACCCTTGATCTAGAGGGAGTTAGCTACTCTTTAGCGCACACTTAAATAGCTAAATAAGAATGGTAAAGTGATGTGCTTTCCTGATCTTTCCATGCATGCTTATGTGTGGAGTGGTGATTTTAATCTGGAAAATTACTGTTCCTTGATTAAATCAGGAATAAATGTATATGATCTTTGGAACATTTCATGGCTTAGAATTGTTGCAGATTCACTGAATTTGTTACAGTAAATCAATTGATGTTAAAATTTGGATTCCAAAACTAGATTTTTTAAATTTCATATTTATCAGTTTAGAGGCAGTTGTGAATTGCAACAATTCCTAAAATGTGTGATTACCATTCAGAGAAATAAATACAAAAATGCAGTGTAGTATCTCTGAACATATAAGAATCCTGTTTCATCCTTTTAAGACTAGATGAGGCATCTCTACATTGTCGGTACAATTCAGATGCTGTTGTTGCTTATACAACTTGCATTACTTTGGGCTCTCAGGTGACCACCTAGGGTTACTTCCATGCATTTTCCCCATGCGGTGTCTGCTTTTTTGTAATGGATACATAAAGTTCACCATAGCCCTGGCTTGTGTTACATTACATTGAATGTTTTGTCACCACACACTTCATTCCGTTATGTATATTTCACTTGTGCTGTTTGATAGCTTGAATCTTCTGAAAATACCTGAAAAGGCCTGCTGACAGCCTTAACATAATTTTAATGACGTTTACAAAGCATCTCTGATAGTAGTACCTGGAAGCACCCTTGTGATGAACTAAAACATTCTCAAGCTTTTGTATATAACTTTTGATACTGAACAAATTTTGAAAAGTGGTTTGTTTTGATATTATTTATATCTATATAAATACTATGCACGCTTATCCCACCTTTCCAAACAGTTCAAGGCAGCTAACAAAGAAAAAGAAAGGCTGTAACATACCAAAGTACAATAAAACACAAAAACATCATTACTTAAAAGAAGCAACAGAGAAGCAAAACCCAGAAATAGACAATAAGAACAGCAGTAAAACCAGTCAACCAAAGTCCACTAAAAACTCCTAACAAGCAAGGGTCCATCTAAAAAGAGTTCTTCACACTATCCTAAAATATTAGTTGTCATCCTAAAATATTTTTTTTATAAAATATGACATATCTGATTCTCTTTTGAATTCTTCATGATGTTTTTAATTATTTCAAAACATTTATCATGTAGTACACACTTGTCAGCTATAAAAGTATATATTCGTATAGATTATATTCAGCCAGTACTGAATTGTCAGACGTCACTTCATTAGCTTAAATGAAATGCAGATATATGCGATAGTATCTGTTTGTATAAGTGGCAACTGCAGTATAATGCTCATGAAAGCCATCTGTTTTTGTGGGCCTCTGTGTCAGTTTTGCCATTTTAAAATCCTGTTGGACCTTGCTGAGTTGGTTGACCACTTAATGTTCTTGCTGTTACTAGTTGATACCTTACTGGTACAAATTCCTTTACATAATTCAATAGATAAACAATGGATTATGGGGTAAGATTGTATTCAACATTTTGTACTTGTCTCTGACCATTTTCCAGTATATTTCAGTTTTCTAAAAGACAATATAAATGAATGGAGGGAATTCAGTCTGTGCTTTTGTGCCCCATTAGAATTCAGTACTTCTGCTATTACAGTGTTAAGTAGCTATTGAATTGCTCAGTAGAGTGCCACTGGCAAATTTTCTTGAAATTTACATTCATTTGAAGGTGTACAGCACATAGTGATATAAATTCTTTGCAGACTTGGCACGCTGTGCTGCATAGACAGAAGTATACAGAACTGCAAAGAGAAGTGGTGTACTTCTCACAAAGTTGTGGAATTATTCCAACTCCACCAAGTATGTGTGCAATGTGTTAGATTTGTGTACTGCTTACTTTGCATGTCCCTGTGCATAAAGATTTCCCAGTGCATAATTTCACTTACGTGCTCTTGAGTTAATCAGAACTCCTTATCAAGTTAATTTAAATTCCACAGAGGGCCACTAGGGTGACACTGAAATTAAGTACTGGGATAAGATCTGTATAAAGACTTTTCATTCCCAAAGTACTTTTAAGTTCAGCATTTCTGAGTAAGCTAAAAATGTTAGATGGAGCGAAGCTCACAGTGCAGAAAGAGGATTTTCAACTATTCTTTTGGTTAGGAACACAATGCTGAAAATCACATCAATAAGCAGATGTTAATTTTATACAGGAACTTGAAGATACTGGGGTTTGTTTGTTGTGCACATGGCATTCCTTAGGAAACATTTGGAAAGTGAATGAGATTCTTTCATTCCAGTTTGTCTTCAAATTTTCTTCCCACCCCTCCCTGCAACAGTTGAAAAGCATCTTTCTTGCACTATTTCTGTTTCTTTTAAAAGATTTATTCTTGACAGGTAAGGCAGAAGAATGCTAAGTGGATGGAGTTATGTAGTGATTAAAATTTCTAGCTGGAAACTCTGTGTTAATATCTGAGAGGCTGTGGGTAGCAGTTATCAATTGATCATGAGATGAGGCCATTTATATATTGATGGAAAGATGAAAGCCTGGAAAATCCTGAAAATAATCATAGACCTTTAACTAGTATATTGTGAGCTAAAGTGAATTTCTGAGTGCTTTAATTTATTTTTCTTCCTGTCTAAGGGCTCCTTTATATGAGCAGCCAAATCCTTACATGTCCTTTCTGGTATCACTAGAATCCTTTTGAGGATTACACATAGCTCTCTTCTTGTGTATCAATATATAGCCCTAATAGCAACCATTTGAGGCTTCCAAATATATTTTATTTGGACAAAGGCATGTTGGATATCCTGAGTCTACTGATTATTTCAGTGTTTAAACCCAAGCACTTAATTGCAATTAATTTGAGTGAGATCTCGCTGTGCAGTGTTCTGCCAACATTATTCATGCTAGTGTAAGATTTGTCTTCTCTTTCCTGCTTTCTTTGTGCTTCGGCATTGGTTTCATTGAGGCTCCCGACTGAATATGAGAGGAACGGGAGATATGAGGGCTCAAGGTGAGGGCAATTATTTTCTGCTTAAAATGTTAACTTAGATTGAGTTAAACTCTTTCTCCACTCCTTCATAGTGGCATAGACAGTAGAACACTGGTGGCAGTATCCTTCGCTTAACAAATATGTAAAACCAAGATTGCCTCCTATCTGCAAAGCTGTGATTAAATCACTTAAATTACATGAATCTGACTTCTCATGCATATACACACACCATCTCCCATCCATGGCAAAATTCTATCTTACAGCTGTAATGGTTGAGAGAGCCAGGAGAGTACTGGACTGTTGTAAAAGGAGGCATCCCTGTTTAGTCTCCAATTGTGACTGAATGGAACTTCCTTCCATTTCCTATTAGAGAATGGCATATGCATTAAAAAAAAAAAAAAGTTTGGGTTTGAGGAAGATACATTTTTATTTAGCTACCACACTCTAGCACATAAACCAGTTCATGTGACTAAGACTTAATCACAGAAATGTCTATAAGAGGGCCTTGGTTTTGAATGGTGAGTTCATTTACCTACAGAGGTTCTATTTCATTGATTTTTTTTAAATGGGATTAATTATACTGGGATCCAGGTGTTGGGTTACTCAGTTGGGTACTTCTCCTCTCTTGGGCACCAGTTGAACAATATTATTTCTGGAAATGTTTCAAGCTGTGCGCACAAAGCTTACGCTACCAGATAACTTTTTTCCTAAAGAGAAGGAAGCTTGGAGACTACCTGTCTTCAAGGAATCAGGGCCACTAATTCACAGCTTGAAGCAGAAGAGCAATATGAAATTCTAGACTTCTCATTTACAACTTTTCCAAGAAGGTTAGGGGGAACTGGGATGCAAAGGCAACAATATGGGGATGTGTTTTTTATTTATTTCATATAGACCCAAATGTGTTTTTCACCAAAAAGGCTGTGGTCCACAGAACTGTGAGCAAAATCCGTTCCATGGCTGCTAATCTGTTTGTGCTTAGCTCACTTACTAGATCACAGCCATGATCTTTGATTGTATGCTTTAGTTCCAATAACTGCAGTTATTAGAACTAAAGCATATTATTATAACAAAAGATAATGGATCTTTTTGTCACTAACACCTTTGTTTTGTCTGCACACAATGTTTAGCAATTTTATAATAAATGTGTTGTTAACTTCATGATTTGCTCTGGAGGTAAACATAACTGGCAGTTTTTACCCATAGTTATTAGTACTTTACAGAAAAGGTGATCATTTTTTACTTTTAATTTGTAGGAAAGTGGGAAGTCATTTTGAAAGTCTTGAGTCAAAGGCAGTAAAGGTCTTAAGGGACTTTTCTGGTAGGATTTTAGCATATGTAGTGCATTCATGGTGAAGTTTCTGTACCTTGTGTTGGGAAGACTGAATTCATGGTAGGGGATATGCAAAACTCACCATTAAAAACCCACCCCAGTATTTAAATTCTATATTTGGAGTATTATGCAGGTTTGGCATATTTGCTTGCCTGCATCTACAAAATTTTGGATAGGCAAGCGTACATGTTTGGCACCCCATAAGGGTGGGAAGTGGTTTGTGGGGGAGGATGATTTGGAGCAGAAAAGCAGCATTGCTGGGAAATAGTTAAACACCACTACTGCCACTTCTCCATTTAACACCTCTTCCTACCAAAGCTGCTTTCTAGGGGAGAAAGTGACCCTTTGTGGTGAGTGACATGTATTGCATATAACATCTAGTTAGCTTTAGCTTTCTAGGACTCTCTCTATTCAAATGTTGCTAAGCACTAATGGGAGCTTTTAATCGCAGTGGGGATTGGTACCAGTCACTAAGAGAACATGCTTAATGCATGCTGCAGAAGACAGTGGCTTTTACTAACATAACTTCCAAGGAAATTGGTTCATCTGGTGAATACTAAACCCTGATTTCCTTTCAGTCGTAATGTGGCTGTTGATCAGAAGGATGACAACAAGGAAGCCAAGCCCCGTTCACTACGATTTACTTGGAGCATGAAAACCACCAGCTCCATGGATCCGAATGATATGATGAGGGAAATTCGTAAGGTCTTGGATGCCAATAACTGTGACTATGAACAGAGGGAGCGTTTCTTGCTTTTCTGTGTCCATGGGGACGGCCATGCAGAAAACCTCGTGCAATGGGAGATGGAGGTGTGTAAGCTGCCAAGACTGTCACTGAACGGAGTTCGCTTTAAACGGATATCGGGAACATCCATAGCTTTTAAAAACATTGCTTCCAAAATTGCGAATGAATTAAAGCTGTAATGAGAAGAGCAATCAAGTTTGTAAATTTAAAGTAGCAATTTCAAGGGTTTTTCTGTTTGTTTTTTTTGAGAACTCCAACAAATGTATAGAATAATATTTAGGGCAATAACTTCTGCATCTTCTGAATCATGATATTAAAACAAACAGTGGAGACAAGCTGCTGAGGTGGGAGGGAGAGTTGGACTTTTTTTTTATAAGTGCACTACAGCATTAAAGTTGCCTACTATGTAAAATATTATTCCCTTCTGCTTTATTTCCATTGCTCTGAGTCTTGGCGAACAATCTGAAACACACAATATATACATTTGAATATTCCTCCTGTTTGTGTGGATGTGTGAATGTACAGTATGTGTGTAATTAAAATATAAAAGTATTATATGTAAAAGAATTCATTTATAGCATCAGAGCTGTACCAGTACCTCCTTTTGAGGCTAATTTTGGTGCTAAAGTTTGAAATGGCCAAGGTGGGAAAACTTGAGAATACTTTAAAATAACTGACTACTTAACCAGTACATGCAGGTTTTACAGTTCTCTGCTATGCTTAAGATTAGCGTGAAGGATTTGGGTTTATGGTTGTTGAACATTATTCCTGTATTTTTTTTAATTTGCTCTCATGAGGTAATTTAAAACTCATGTTTTTTTCCAAGTCTTGCATTCTTTCTCCCACCTATTTATTATTATTTAAGTCTGGAATCAAATTAAAACTACACATTTGTGATAATTAAAATTGTGGGGAAATGCTTCAATTTTTTTCATTTTCCTTACTAAGTAGAAGTTGAGCATTTTTATCCTCGAACTTTTCACTTAAAGGTTTTTACTTGTACAAATTACAATTTTTGTGATTGTATTTTAGACAGCTTTGCTCTTGCAGAGCTCCTATTCATTTTAGTGGGGCTAGTACAGGGAAGCTTTCTGGTGGACTTCACCCTTTCTCAGCCCAGAGAACTGAAGTGATTTCTGCACCTATGTTGCCTTTTAGTACTTTATGTTGTGGTAGAAAGATATGTTTAACTTCAGACTTGCTGGAACTTGTCCCTTGTTAATGACATTTTCAGTGTGTCAGAAGTTCCTATGGTTATACAGCTGGGCAGATTAGCCAATAAAGAACACAAGTGAGAGAACTCTTGAATACCAATTGATGGCAACATTCTAGTAAGAATTTCTTATGATTAAAAATCCTGACTGACGTTAAACAAACAAACCCCCTTGAAAAAAATGTTGTGAAGAAAGTACCTATGTCTGTTCCAGTCAGTTTCTATGTTCTAAATCAGCCTTCTTCCACTGGGTGCCCTCCAGATGTATTGGGCTACAAATCCCATAATCCCCAGCCAGCATGGCCATCTATCTTCTCGTGGCCCAAGCTTCTCAGCAGTGATCAGTGGCCTAAACTTAAACTCTCTCTAATTATCTAGTCTTTGTTCACCAACTGTAAAGTATTGCACCCCATACAGGAGATCGCGTTCTTGAAGTCAAAAAATTATTGAAAAGAGAACTTTTGTTTTTTGCTTGTCAACACAAAGTTGCTTGTGATGATCTCCTTGATATCATCATATACATATCTAAAGATTCTGCACTCATGCACACACACCATATTCTGTGACCAGGAAACTCAGTTTACAACTGGAAACAATTCTGCAAATCTGTATAGGTTTATATGCTTTGTTTTCTTGCAGATACGGGGATTTTGCAGAGCTTCACATCTAAATATTTTTAGTCACGTTGCACCAGGGCTAGGACAGAGACTATAAGGGCATTCGGTATTAGTTGTTGTGTTGGGTACAAAGTCCAATCCCTGCCTTTATCTAGGCTCTGTTTTCTGAACCTTTGAAAGTATTTGAAAGTATTTGACCAAATACTTTCAGACTTTCTGTGAAATCTTGGTTTCTAGAAACCTCCTTTAATTAAAAAAAATCCTGAAATTAATAAGATCTAGCGTTGCAGGCTATATTCTGTGTTCACAGCTGCATAGATTCTCTATATCCACTTGCCTTTTTAAGAACCCAGATGCAACCAACCTATTCCACAAATTGCTAGCCAGCTTTCCTAGTGGTCTCTACTAAGCTGGTGGTGTCATGTCTGAGTCAAACCATAGGAGGGCATCATCTTGTTACTCTTGCTGATTGTATCAATGTCTTCCATTAGTTACATTTGATATGGGCTTAATTATCTTTCCATTATTTTGTATGTAGTCTCATTTGATTTCGCAGTTATGACCCTGGTCTAGCAAAGAGGAGCTTTGTTTAAAAAAAAAAAAACACCACCTGTTTAAAATGCAGTGAGTTACATCATAATACATCATCTTGATGGATTCAACTTGGGTTTGACTGAGGTTGCTAATACAGAATACCAAATGTTTCAGATCAGCTCTCGCTTCTGTGTAACTCTTCCTTGATACCTTGTAAGCATGTTATACTAGTTAAAAGATCATTTTCACTATAGGAGAGTATACAATGTCTGATTTAACACATTCTGTATAGTGGTGTAACTGTAGGAATTGTTTAACAATGGCTGTAATGAGTACTGGTTCTCCATTTTGTTAAAGCAATAAAACAACTTGTCAGGGCAATTATTTTAAAATCTCAGGTGAGTATCTACCTCTCCTGTTTTAAAAACTTCAAAAACAACCTAGGCTTTTCTGTGTAGCTACAGTAGGTTATGAAAGTGTCTTGAAGAGGCTCATAAAATTAGCCTGATTCAGTGTTGTCCTGAAGAGAGACAGACAGACCAAAGACAAGGAATATAGAAACTGATTGAGGGATGATAGAAACAAAAACATCTTTAGCCTGTACAGGAGGTTTGCTGAATGAGGTTTTGCCATATTCATGGCCACCGATGTGATGATTCAGAGAATCCACTCATGGATGCCGATTCCATCAGTGGATGGACACAATTGGATTTCACCTACTTACTGTTTTGCCTGTAAATATATTGCACTAGTTTTAGATTTTTCTTTTGCTGGCAATCGCTGCTGTAATGTTATGCCTTTTTAAGTGCTAATGGCACTCTTTCATCTAAAAACAAAAGCCTTGCTGGATCAGATCAAGGGTCCATCTAGTCCTGCTGTCCCAACCTGGTGCTCTCCAGATGATTTGGACCACAACTCCCAGCATTCCTGACTATTGGCTATGCTAGCTGGGGCTGATGGGAATTGAAATCCCAAACATCTGAAGGGTGCCAGATTGGGGAAGGCTGTTCAACATTCTATTTCCCATAGATACTTCTAGGAAGCCCAATGAAGGCAATAGCTGTTGGCCACCACTGTCTCCAGCTAGTAATGCTCAGAAGCAGTGCCTCTAACCATGAAGGTTCCATTTATGCATCATGCCTAGTAGATCTATACTCTGTATATTTGTCTAATGCCCTTTTAAAGCTTTGTCAGCCACTAGCTGTTGCCACTTGATTAAACTGTCCACCATGACCTCACATTCTTTCCTGCACAGTCACATTCAATTCAGGTAGTATAATGCAGATTGCAGCCCACAAGATAGTTTGGATTCAATCACCCATAATCCTTGACCATTGACCATACTGGTTGGAGCTAATGGGACTTGTAGTCCAAAACAACTGGAGGGCACAAGGTGCCTACCCCTGATATGTGTATGTGAAGTTGGGATTCTTCTGCTCTAATGTGTATCGTGGATGGATGGATGGATAGCTAGCTAGCTGGATGGATAGCTAGCTAGCTAATACACACATGCACGCATGCATGCACACACACAGAATCTCATTTTGTTGCTCATTCGCCCAGTTTGGAGCTCTTCATAGTCTGCTTTCGATTTGGCCATACTGAATAAATGGATGTCACCCAGAAATTTGGCCACCTCATTACTCACACCTGAGGGCCTCAATAAGCATTAAGGCAGTCAGGGTTAAAAGTGCTTGCCTTTTTATGTATACCCCATCAAGTATGTGCTTACCACATGAGTCAGCCTACTTGTGTGCAAGGCTAAAACATCAGCAATTGGTGGACCAGATGCCAGCTGTTCACATGAATGGGGTGACTCATAAGTGCATTTATAAATAACGAGGTCCATGCAGAACACATACATAGACAAATGTACATAAAAAGCAAAGATCCCCATACTAATCCTCAAGTAAAAAAAAATACAATCCAGAGAGGAAAATCCCAACTGCCCAGTTAGGCAATAACTTCATTAGGACCAATCAAATGCTACAAAAGTTTGTGCATGGTTTCAAGATCTCCAGGACACTTAATATCCAGCTTTGCTAATATAAAGACTATGCTCTTTCCCTTTATTTCTGTTCTCTGCCTATTCGGGGACCTGTGCGTCTCGGCCAGGGCAAGAGACAGATCTGAGTTGCAGATGGCCTTTATGTTTTCAGAAATATGAGTGAGCCATTGCTTCTTTGTCCCTGAATGCTAGGTGTCACCTAATACCTGCAACAGCTACCCATGATTTCAGTCTGCAATCACTGTTTTGAAACCATTTATTCTGCAAACCTCATGGCTGCAAGATCTGCCCTAGGTTTTTTTTTTAAACTTTTGTTTCGTCCCCTGCCTCATATAACATCTACTCTAGAGAACTTGAACAATTGCACAATCGCTTGTGGCATTTTCACTGATCCTCATAAAAGCATTGCCTAACTGTGGATGTTAGATTTTCCCTCCCTGGATTATGAACAAATCTGTTATCTGTGGCTGTCATCACAGCTGTTTCAGTCCTAGCTCTAGTTTATTTTTGAATGACATCAGTGCAATACGGATCCCTGAGAGGGACCATGGTTCACTTCCTTCTGTTGTGAAAATAGAGCATTCCTACTCTCTTCCTGCGCTTTAATTACTGATTATTAAGGGGACTGATCCTCTTATCACATGACTGCGACCTTTGGTGAGGAGCCTTTGGTGCGGGATTTCATCAAAGGCGTGTTGGAAGTACAACTATGTCATGACTAGCAGAGGAAGGGGGAGCCTCTGGCCCACGGGCCACATGTGGCCTGCAGGGCCTCAGGCAAAGCCATTTCCCTCGGGCAAAGCCACTTCCCTTCCTTGAAGCAAGGAGAGGAATCCCTGCAATTATTTCTGAGCAGTAATTGGAAATAATGAGGATTCCCCCTATGTGCCGTTTGCCCTTGCAATTGTGTTAAATGCAGTGCACTACAAGGAATCCCAGCTGTCTTCTTCAATCACGGATGGATACATGTCAAATGCAATGGGACTTACACTTGAGTGAGTGTGTATAAGATGGCAGCCTAACTATTTTATCTGTAAAACTGGTTTTCAAGCTGTGCTAGTAGAATCTGGGATCCCTCAAAAGTTATCAGTGAAAGTATCAGTAATGGTAAACTACTTTTCCTGAAAGGCAGCTTGTCCCCTGTTACCGGCCTTCCCGTACAGCAGTGCTGCTGTAAGGGCTTTGTGAATGTAGGGCAGCCTTCCCTACCCCGATTCCCTCCAGATGTTTTAGACTAGGACTCTCAGCACCCCTGATCCTCAGCCATGCTGGTTGAAGCTCATGGGAGTTGAAGTCCACAACATTTGGAAGGCACCCTAGTGCCATCTGTCCCTTGGTAGAAAAATCAGTACAGAAAGGGTTCTCTGATGGTAAGAAGCTTCAGAAAACATGACTCTTGGCTGAGAAATACATGGAATATCTGCATACAAAGTGGCTGTGTTACAGTTGCTATGGAAATCAAAGCAGTGACCATCCTAAGTCCAGCAGTTTAATGTCACAGCCATACAGGAGTTGGTTCACCGAATGCCACCAAGAAAGCATATTGCAACAAGAAGCCTTTAGCATTTCACTGGATTGATCACAGATTTCTTGGAAATGACTGAGACACCCAACTGGCCTTTACAGATAATATGGAAAACACATATCTTGGGTTGAAACCAGGTTCTGTCTTTTGCAAGAGCAAGTGCTCTGCTCATGAAAGGTCCCTCCACCCAATTTTTAGGAATTCCCGGCCACTGCCCTCCACACACCACAGCTCACCCCATTCAGCAGGGTCTCCTGACACTGTGTAGCATTTCAGGGGGCTGGAAAGGCTGTTGTGGGAAGGAGGGGGTGGGGAAGACCACCTTCCCCAGCAGTTCATCCAGAGTAAATCTGGATCCAACCGCTTGGATCCAGATGGGTGATCTTTTTACTTTGTAATGTTTTCTGGTGGGTGGGATGGAACTGCTATTTTAATTTTTTTAGTGATCTATAATGGACTACATTTTGAAAGGGAGGGAATGATGAATGAAAATTGTTCAAGAAAGGGCCTGTAAACCCAGCCTGGGCCCTGTCTGCTTCAAGACTATGGCTAGAAAAAGAACTAACAACTGGGACCTGCAACAAAATGTTGCAGTGTGGAGTGGTCAAGCCTGTTCAGGGTTCCAGCTGGTCATACCCTTTTTAATATTACTCCATACCATTTCCCCTTCCCCCACTCTGTTTCCATCCTCACACACACCCCTCATCTTTTTATGGCCACTGAGCATGTTCAGTCATCTTTCAGCTGTTTTGGATTCTCCCCCTCTAGGTTTTTTTTTTTTTTTTTAATGTTGATTCGGTTGTTTTGTACTTCTGGGGTTTCCTCAAGCCTGCTGATATTTCCACCATGGGTGTGAATGGCACAGTTTTGGCTATGTAAGGATCGCATTTAGAGAATGAAATCGCAATTAGTATATAGGATGATGTTATACCCAATTTAGGAGAGAAATGGACACCGTTTTTGTTGGTGCTTGAATTTGTATTATAAGGATGCAAACCTGGAAAGACCGTTGTTTTTTAAATTCCCCAATTGCAGTGAGGGTGGTGGCGGCAGCAGGGGAGAAACAAGCAGTGGGTTGTATCCAATACTAGTTTAACTTAAGTCCCATTCGTTTCAGTGGGTCTACTCTAAGTAGGACCAACACCGGATACAGCCCAGTAGTTGCTGGTGTGCTTGTTGCTCAGGATGCAGTCTCTTTACAGGGGAAAGGTGGCCACCGGCAGAATTGGAATGGAAGGTCATGTAGAAGGGTGCAGGACAGGTATGGGCTGGTTGAATGTGACGGGGTGGTTACAGTAGCAATCGTCTTCACTGGAACTGTGATGAGGGCTGTGCATCTTGTGTATCCCAGACATCGCGAGGGAGACGAAGAGTAACATGACTAACCCCTCTAGAACTTGTAGAAGAGCTAATCTTGCAGCAAAAAGTTAAGCTTAGGAAGTTGTAGTGACAGTGGTGGCCACATGATGTCTCTCAGGTGCAGAAACAGGAAGAGAGATGCTGCAGAGCTGCCCAAAGAGCAGCGATGCATTGGCAAGACTTAAAACGGGATGCTGAGGGTTAATTTAGTTTCTCGACAGAGCAATTGGTCTGTTTATTTTAAAGACTTGTGGCCAAAGAATAGGACAGAAGAGGGCTCAGGGTTGCATTAAATTTGCAAATGCTGATTTATATGTACAGGTGCCAATTTGGAAATATAATTTAGATAGAAATACAATACATCTTGCCGTAATACGTGACTTGTGTGCTTGCCGCTCAGTGTGCTGTCCAGGGGCTAAATACTGATGGGCAACTTCAAGCCCGGCCTCTGCTCTCCCTTCTGCTGGTTTGTGACCTTTACACTGGACTTGGGCTGGTCCACCCTTCAATAGAAGACTGAAAAGTTCTCTGAAAGCCCTTCAAAAAGAGGACTGTCCTCTGTAAAATAGGACACATGCCCACTCTAGGTCTGGCACAATGGCAGAAACTACAGTAGCCTTTGGGCTGGAGCTGTGTCATCCTGCCTCCTTTGGAATCTATCAGTAATAAGTTGACGAAAGCTGTGACGAAAAGGGGCCATAGCTCAGTGCGATAGAGTACGTGCTTTGCATGCAGAAGGTCCTGGGTTCGATCCCCGGCTTCTCCAGGTAGGGCAAGGAAAGAATCCTGCCTGAAACCCTGGAGAGCCGCTGCCAGATAGTCCACTGGGCTAGATGGACCAATGGTCTCACTCAGTATAAGGCAGCTTCCTATGTTCCTGTGTTCCAGCTCCTAGGAGTGAGGCAAGCCTTGAGGTAGAAGGACAGAGGTCATGGAGAAACAGAGTCCGGCCATGGGGAACGATAGAAAAAAGCCATCTCCTTGTTGAAGGAGGAAGCCCCTTCAGGAAGCTTTTCAGAATGCCATAATTTTACCACGGGGGTGCAGAACCTCAGGCCAAACCTGGCCTGCCTGGGGCCCCAATCCACCCCCTTGGGCTTCCAGAGATGGCCATGCTCCTTCCCCCAACCACTGATCATTTGTGGTTTCCTGGCTTTTGTGCAGTTTGTCCCCATTCTAAGGGGCTGAAATGCCTCTCCATAGTTACTGGCAGGAAAAGCTTTTAAGTTACAATAGGCTGGTATTTTTTTGTATTTTGGCCCTGCCACCTTTGCCTTCAGCCCCACCCACCACTGGAATGAGCCCCCGAGAGCTTCTCCAAAATTGAATTCGGGCCTCGGGCTGAAAGGATTCAACACCCCTAGTCTGCGTGCAAGTCAGTGGAGCTGCCTGAATATAACTGAATGCTTGATTTGAACTAGGAGGAAGTCTGAGGGGGCAATTTAAGGAGAATACGTTTGCTGCAACCTGAAAGGTCTGTGGAGTTTTGACTGGGAATCCTCTGACATGCAGCACGAACAACAGAGTTACATTGCAGGGCTGCGGCAAGCAACCATCTCTCTTAGCAGAGCCCCCCAAACTGCAGTGGTGCAGAAGCAGTGGATAACCTTGCAGGATTGTTGCACCCTGTCAGCTTCAGCCCAACTCCCAACCTGCTATAAGGGTCTAATACCTCTGGCCAACACCACAAGGTTGTTGTAAATCACTCGGATCCCAACTTGCAGTACTTTCTGGGCCTGTTTGCACATGCAGGGGGAGAGAGTGGTTAGGGTAACTACGGAGGGGGTGGGGTTAGCGAAACAACGATGGCCGCGCACATGACACGACTGGGAATCGCACGGTGCCGCATGGTTCCGCTGACCCCCACCCCTCTGTTGTTACCTGCCAATCTTCCCAGTATGGTTACCAAGCATCCCGTCATCCTCCGCAGAGCAAAAGGGGTCACGGCAGCCACCACTCTGGTTTCCGAAATGGCTGCACAACCATAAGGAAAGTGTGTGGCGGCTAGAGTGTCACCTGCTGTGGCAGACCCTCTAGCCGGCAGACTCTATGGTTGCAGCCTTGAAGACCTCCAAAGCCCATTTTAACCACTGGGGAGCCAACCAGATCACATGGTCAGCCTCCTTAACTCTGTTGTGGGGGGGGTAGCTGCAGTGGCTTAGCACCCCCCCCCCATCCTTGGTGGCTCATAAGTAATGGAACGAATGGCTGGCAAGCAGCTGCATGGCCAGGTGTGGCCTGTTTCCTGGGTACCCCATGACCAATCAAGCAGATAAAAGGCCTGGAGGTGGTTCTGAGTGTTATATTTGCATGTGGTAGCTGTTCACTGGAACTCCCAACATGAGGTCCAAAGGGGTGTCCATGCGAGTGAAGGAGGCCATCATTAGGCTGAGGAAACAACATAAATCCATCAGAGAGATCGCAAAAACAGTGAGAGTGGCCAATACAACAGTTTGGAACATCCTGAAAAAGAAGGAATTAACTGGCAAGCTCAGCAACAGCAAAAGGCCTGGCAGACCACGGAAGACAACTAAAGTGGATGATCGCAGAATTCTGCTCATGGTGAAGAGGGACCCTTTCACAACATCTAGCCAGGTCAAGAAGGCTCTTGAGGAGGTAGGCATGTCATTGTCAACATCTACAGTCAAGAGACGGCTTTATGAATGTAAATACAGAGGCTTCGCAACAAGGTGCAAACCACTGGTAACGCTCAAGAACAGAAAGGCCACATTAGCCTTTGCCAGCAAACACCTAAAAAAGCCTGCCCAGTTCTGGAATAAGATCCTTTGGACTGATGAAACCAAGATGAACTTGAACCAGAATGATGGGAAGAGAAAAGTATGGAGAAGGAAAGGAACAGCTTATGATCCAAAGCATACCACATCATCTGTCAAACATGGTGGAGGCAGTGGTATGGCATGGGCATGTATGGCTGCCAATGGAGCCGGGTCACTGGTGTTTATTGATGACCTGACTGCTGATAGAAGCAGCAGGATGAATTCTGATGTGTATAGGGCTTTCTGCTTTCAGATTCAGCCGAATGCTGCCAAAATGATAGGACGCCACTTCATCTTGCAGATGGATAATGACCCAAAACATACAGCAAAAGCTACCCCAGAGTTTCTCAAGGCAAAGAAGTGGGATGCTCTTCAATGGCCAAGTCAGTCATGTGCTCTCAACCCTGCAGTCACCTGGAATTCTGCCCTTGGGCTGAAAGAAGTTTGCACCCCTGTGCTAGACATTATGCAGGCTTCAGGTTGAGATGCTGGGACAGAGAAGTTCTGCTTTCACCAACTTTGCTGAACACCTAGTCTGATGAAGAGTTCTGGTGAGCCCGAAAGCTTGCTCACTTTTGGGGGACATTTTGGTTGGCCCTAATAAAAGTATCGCCTGACTGTGGATTGGGGTTTGTGTGTGTGTGGGGGGGGAGCTGGATTGCAGCTCCTATTGCTAAGACATGCAAGCATTGTCCCCAGGCAAACAAAACATTGTCTGAAATGGTTCCTTCCCTAGTTCCCATGGAAACCAAAGCTTTGCCCTCTGGCTTTGTTGTTTCTTGAAGCTGGTCTTTTTTCTTCTTTTTTTAAAGTCCAGCTACTGTTTACATGCACCTGGCAGCTCCGAACCAGGCAAAAGAGAATCACTCTGGCATTCCCAAGGTGTCAGTTCAGTACCACTCCTGCTGCTGCTGCTAGGTTGAGGAAAGACTGCAAAGGCACAACAGAGTAGTCACAGCTCAAAAATTGGGTTACATATATAAATATATATATCTGCCAAGCCTACCTAATCAGAAAGCAGAACAGAGAACCATACATGGAAACAAAGTCAAGTCTAGGCCGGCATGCAGAGAAATAAGCCATGACCACAAGAGGGTTGTAACATCTATCTCTGGTTGGTTTACTGAAGCGAGGCTGGCAAAGATCTTACTCAAACAGGGTGATTTTCCGCCAAACAAAAAAGGGGTTTTTTTTGCTTACTTGTTAGCTGTTAGTTTTTACACACAGCCACACAGTTCTACCAAACAGGGATGGCTTCAGGTTTTGGAGGGCTCATGGCCAAGTCGCCCTTAACGGGCCCCCTCCCTCCCTCCGTGAGTCTCCCTTCTCAGCACCATTGTCACCAGCTCTCTTGCTCCTCAGTCTGTTCTCATGACTCTCTTGACAGGCAGCGAGCCAGGGAGCAAGTAGGAAGTGGCATCTGTTCCTGCTCCTTCTCACCACCACCATGGTCTGGGTCAGAGCGAGAGGCAGGTGAACAAGCAGGTTGCCATGGTGAAGAGCAGGAGCAACTCCAGGGGCTTTTGTCAGCGGCCAGCCATGCCAACGCAGCCCTGCTGCCAACCCGAAATGATCTAAAACCTAGGAACCTGAAGAAAACTGTGCCACGAAGGACATGGAGACATGGCACCTGATGGGGGTAATGCCCATGGAAAGGGGGTTTTGTACATAAAGGACCAATTTCCACTGTATGAACCTTCCCAGATATTGAGATAGGCCTCTGAGGCCCATACTACACCTTACAATAAGCATGCTTCTTAAGAACACTGTGCTTAAAACTGGTCCCTTTTATTTTGAAGGAAAAGCAGATGCAGGACCCTAATTCAAATATGTTCCTGCCCTGGATTGGGGTGGGGTGATCGTGTGTCCTACTTTACAAAGGAAAGTCCTTTTTTTGAAGGGCTTTCAGTGGACGAGCCTCTGCTTGAAGGTGTCCTCTGTTTGAAGGGTTGTCCAGCTGAAGTCTGGTTTAAAGATGAAGAACCATCAGATGGGAGAGTAGGGGCCTTGAAGGAGACCAACAACAGTTATCACCTGCGTTGCAGACTGAGCAGCAAGCACACAGGTCACCTAACTATGGCAAGATATACTATATTTCTACTTAAATACTAAGACTTCTTTCCAAATCGGTGCCTGGACATATAAATCAGTGTATTCAAATTTAATGCAAACCTGTGCCCTCTTTTGTCCTCTTTGTTGGCAATGTGTAAGTGGACACCCTAGGGTGGGGGTGGGGGTGGGGGCGGGGGCTGCCATTTCCTGCCACCCACCTCCCTTCGCTGCTGGCTGTTTACTACAAACTGTTTACCCTTGGAGGCAAATAGCAGCTGGGGAGGGGGCGATTTTCCGCAGAAAACTGTCACAGGGCCTAGATCTAGATTGTGAGCAGATTCTGGATCAGGGCTCTGGGGCTGTTTTCTTTCCAAATAAAAATGACCGATTTAAGCATGCTTTAAAAAAAAACCTGTTCATTTTAACCTGCAATTTGACACACACACCCCCGCCGAGTCTCCCTGCCATCTGACGTAAGGTAGGCATCATGACCGGAGATAACACCTTTGCTGTTGTGGCACCACATCTTTGGAATGCCCTCCCCAGGGAGGTTCATCCGGCACCAGGTGAAGCCCTTTTTATTGCCTTGGAGTTTTTAGTTTGATGTGTTTTTATTATGCTGGTAAGTTTTATCTGCTCTGTTTGATACGTTTTTGATACTGTTGGGTATTTCTCATAGTTTCTTGTTTTTTATTCTTGTCAGCCTCTCTGAGAGCTTCAGCTGAAGAGCAGTGAATAAATATCTTAAATAAATAAATATTGTGCCTGTTGCATGGAGCACTACCAAACAGAAGCACTCAGAAGGCATGACTAAATCATCCCCAAGCGGCACACAGAGATTCTGCCGTGTGTCCATAATCTTCATCTTTATCAGAGCCAGCAACCTGCAGCATGGCACACAGTTCAAATAATTTTCTTCACATGTCCCACCTTTCTCCTTTTTTCTCTGGAATGGCCAGATGCAGCCGCAGACAGTGGGGCTCCTTGCACTTTTCACAGTTACATAGCAAAGTGAATTTCAGCAGATGCACCTTGCCATACAGGGGCGTGAAAAGGTACATCTCCCAAATTCATGCTGATACACAACTGTTAGAGGCATAGGCACCTTTGTCTTCTTCTACGTAATTCTCTCCCTGCCCACCCTTTCTAAAAAAAAAAGAGTTAAATATCAAAAAGAAAATAGTGGAGGTGGCAATTGTACAACCTACGTCAGCTCAGATAGTTTAGGTCCTAAACTATCAGCAGAAGAATGTATGATTATTCTTATATTTTTCAGAACTGGGGGGGGGGTCCTAAGGGTCAAACTGCACAATACATTACATACATAGCATGCAACTGACCCCTCTTTTTTTTCTCCTTACAAGTAATTGTGTAAGGCCCTGCTCCAGACTGGGACCACTGCATGCAGGTAGGGGAGGTTTAAACTCTCCCCCTTCCCCATGGGGACTAAAAAACAGAGGAAAAGCCTACACTGGTATCACTCATGGAAGACGCCGCTGCCTGATTTGGGGGGATCCCCCCACACCACAGCTCACTTCAATTCAGCAGGTTTCCTGACTCCCTGTGTAGCATTTGCGGGGGTCTGGAGGGGTTGCTTTGTGGGGGGGCAGGGAGGTCCATTTGAGACAGCCCAGTTATATGCGTTTAAATCTAGATCCAGCCTTATATAGGGCCTGTTTGCATGTCACAGTGGTAAATCATGAGTTAATTAACCCACGATTTGCTGGGATGTGTGCCATGCACAAGCCACTTCTGAATACTCTAAACAACCTCCATTTGGCCCAATCAGAGGTTGTCAAGTGTGACATGTGAACCCAGACCAATGGGTTGTTTAGGGGCTAAACAACCCAGCAGTTAACCCAACAACAAACCATGGGTTAATTGCTGGGTTGTTTAGCCCCTAAACAACCCATCAATCCAGGTTCGCATATCACGCTCCACAGAACTGGAAGCAGTTTGCAGGTGGAACGCATTAAATAACCCACAATTTGCCACTGTTACATACAAACCAGGTCTAAGTAGCTAATATCTTAAACACTGAGCCAGACTGGGATCCGCAAGTGGGTTGTGCACCAACTTTTGCAGCACTTTTCACTACTACCTAGTTCAGTGGTGTTAAACCTCTTTCAGCCTGAGGGCCAAATTCAGTATTGGCGAAGCTCGGGGGGGGGGGTGTTCCAGTGGTGGGTGGGATCAAAGGCAGAGGGGTGGGGCCAAACCGACAAAAATGCCAACGTATTTTAGCTTAAGGCGCTTACTGCTAGTGACTAGGCCTTAGGAGAGGCATTCCAACCTTTTAGAATGGAGGGGAGGGTGGGGAGTTGCACGAAAGCCAGGAGACCACCGAACAATTGGAGGTTGGGGGAATGGGGCTACTGTGAGGATTGCAGCTAAACTCGGAGGGAACAAGCAATTCTGAGGAGGGGTGGCAGATACTGTCAGCGTCCCTACTAATAAAAAACGTGCTGGCGCTGCTTTCCGTTGAGCCCTGGCTCCACAACACCACTGTGTCTATCCACCTGTCTGTGCTGACTCTTGGTTTTAAAAAGTAATGCTAAATTAAACTAGCAACAAAGGAAGCTGCCTTATAGTATCAGCCAGTGGAGGCTGGTGGCTCCGATGTCAGTGGGGCAGGAAATCCGCTCTGGGTTTCAGTCAGAACTCTCAAGGAGCCATCCAAGGACCTGTCAGCCCATCCGTCCATGTAGTTCAGCATTGTCTACTACACCAACTGACAGCAGTGCTGCAAGGTTTCAGAAAGCTGTCTTTTCCAGCTCTGTCTGGATATGCCACGGACAGAATCTGGACTTTCTGCATCCAAAGCAGAAACTCTAACCACAAAGCTCTTCCACTGAGCTCACACCCATTCCAAAAGTTCCTTTTTTTAAAAGAATTGTGAAACACTTTTTTCTCACTTCGCTTTTTTCTTACTGTGCTTTATCTGAAGCCATTTTTTTTAATTCACTGAAAATTAAGTAAAGCAGATCCAGTCATAACACGTTAGGATTTCCATGCTTAGCGAGGTTGAGCCAGCAATTTAACATTGTGCTTGCTTGAGCACATTCCTTGTGGCAAGGTTATTCCTAGTATTCTGTATTTAGGGCTGTGTTTGCGCTATATAAGAACATTGTCTTGTTGAATGCCCAGGAACTCCCCAGGCTTTCCAGACCTGGTGCCCTCCAGATAGGTTGGACTGCAAGTCCCATCAACCCCAGTTTGCATGCCATGCTGGCTGGGGATGATTGGAGTTGTCATTCAACACGAGGCTGGGGCAGGTGGCTCTATACTGTTGCTGGAGTCACCAGCACAAAAGGGCCATTCTCATATGCCATTCCTTTAACCAGTGAAGTCCTTAAAACAGAATTAATTAAAGCAATATCTCTACCTGTTGTCAGCTAAAGAAATAACCACCCAATGCTCTTTTTAGTGTTGCTCAGTTCATGCTAAGGAGCTTTCATGAAGCTGCAGCGATTGTGAGGCAATGTGATGAGCGAATTAGTTTGGCCCTTTTCTCTAAATGGCGTGAATTGCTCATGTGTTTTACTGAGCGCATCTGCTTGCAAAGCGGTGGAAGGTCATTAAACCCTAGGGGGCTCCTCTGATTATTAGTGCCCTTACTAATTTTAATTTAGTCATGATTAACTTTATGTGTGAACTAAAGCATTTTTTCCTCAGTGGGGGGGAAAGACAAGAAGGAACACGCCGAGAATCAGCAAGCGGAGAATTACAAACCAAGTTCAAAAGGCTGCAGCTTCTACTCTCTCCCTCTCTCTCTGCAAGCCAGCAAGAAAAGCTTTCAATAATGCTAAATGCCCCATACCTCAGACAAAAGGGACAATGAAGATTTAAGTGTGTTTTGAAAGCTATATAAGCTGGGCAAAAACAGTCTTTGCATTCCAGACTGGAATGTGCCTTATCTCCTTCTAGGCAATAATTTGTTTCATATGATAAGCATGCATCTATCCCTTTTTGTGGCGGGAAAGCCACATGATATTCTTCAGAGTAGAATTTTTGTTGCAGGGAGTCAACACCCAGTATTTGTCACTGGGAAAAAATGTGATTCTCATTCCCAGAGCTGTCCAGTCCCTTCATTCTGTGTTTAGGTTAGATCCCAGTTAAGTCATACTTAAGAGTAGACCCACCGAAATCAATGGGACAAGTTAGTCATGACTAACTTGAGTCCCATTGATTTTGGTGGGTCTACTTCTTAGTATGACTAAACCTGGATCCAACCCTTTATGTGCCCCCACTGTGTTGCATAGCGGACCTCAGGATTCTAACACACACACACACCATAGAACCCACGTGCCTACACCCTGGCTTACAGGATACAGCAACACTCTCTGGCATCTCCACAGTATACAAGACTTCCCTCCACATGAGGGAAGATGAGCCTTTCTACACGAGGCTTTTATTGTGCGCTTGTGATTGCTCAATCACAGTATTTTGCTGATCCTTAACACATCGTCGTCATCCTCCAGAGACTCTCCTGTGCTTTCCCATTATTGCAGGTTTTCTTCCTAACGAGGAAAGTCTGGTATTATGTAGAAATGGTGAAATGAGAGTCTCATATAATTGCACAACTCTGCTATACCACAGCAGCATCTAGTGGTTGTATAATGAAGCATATAGAAAGTCAAAGAAAGAAAACCTTCAGAAAAAAGCACATATAAAGGAGCAGATCTTACTCCCGCAAAGAATCCAGAAGCAGATGCCTTGGTAAAGGTTCAGGATAAAAGCCTCATATAGAAATGCCGTACAATAAGGATTTTGTTAGGATAACAATAATACACAGTAAGAATAATTGCTCTTGTCAGACCTGGCTTTATTCGTAGTGATTACCATGTTCTGTTCTGTTCATAGAACCATAGAATAGTAGGGTTGGAAGGGGCTTCCTGTTCAACCGGAATCTGGCTTCCTGTAACTTGGCTCATATTCAGCTTGTGATCTACAACAATTCAAAAATTAATTCTTTCATAATTCTTCATTGCTCTCTTTGGATCTTCAACTTAATCCTCTCTTAGGAAAAATGTGTAGATATATAGTTATATACAGGGTGTTTCAAAATGATGGACCCAATTTCAAAGCAGTATATCTCACTATGGCAACATGTTACAATTACACCAAAAGTTACAAACGGTTTAATGAGTTACCAAGTTTTACTAACCATTTTATAAATGCTCTATGTGCCCTCCACCTGCTGTACGGACAATATTGAGACGATAGTTGAATTCGCCCCAAACACCTCTCAAAGTGTCTTCTTCCACTGAAGTCACCGCTGCTGTGATTCTGTTTTTGAGGTCATCCAGATTAGTTGCTGATGGTGGCACAAAAACATGTTCTTTGACATATCCCCACGAGAAAAAGTCGCAGGGTGTAATGTCTAGAGATCTTGGGGGCCAAGAGTGTAGCGCCAAGTCTTGGGTCCCGTGTGGCCTATCCAACGTTGAGGCAGTGTATCATTTAGAAAACGTTGAACCTGCAGGTGCCAATGTGGCGGTGCTGTTTGTGCGCTGAGAGAGGCATCTAGTGGTAATCATTTGAAACTCTATGCCCCACCCTTTCAAGTGGTAAGAGTTTCATTCATGGGCGGTTCGTGGTTGCAGAGATATAATGATTTCAAATCAGGTCCATCTTTTTGAAACACCCTATCTCTCTCTTACTTAGTAGTAAGGAACAGTCATCACTCCTACTCAGTGCATACCAGTTTAATATTTCCTCTGTCAAAGCAATAGAATGTTGAATCATATTAGCTATACCACCTATGAGAGCATGAGGCTTTCTTTCTTGACATGGTAGCTAGGCCTTGTTTTCTGTTAATGTGCTGTGAGCAATTGTGATTACGTACAAAGTACTTGCAAAATGCTATGTATATTTTATCTAAACCTTTTTACAGAGCCATCCAGGGGTGATTTTAGCTTGGTCTAAACCTTCCCCAACTGGACACCCTCCAGTCATGTTGGACTAGACAAACAGGTAATCAGATGGTAAAACAGTTCTTGATTACAACATTTCAGATAGCAGATGTGGAACTGCATGACTGAGCACTCCCCCACGGTGGGAAAGCAATAATGTGTTAGGCTGTCAGCTCATCTCCTGACACCAACGTTTCTGTGTGTAGAAAACAGTGTGTAGAAAACATTTCATTCCTACCATGATAGGAACAGTTTTTCCCACCTAATGAGCTGTTTGAATAGAAAGCCTCTAAGAAAGTGGTCATCACTAAGTGGCCAACTAAAAAGCCAACTGAAATGATCAAGGGGCTGGAGCAACTCCCCTATGAGGGAAGGTTACAAGAGCTGGGATTGTTTAGCTTGGAAAAAAAGAGGGTAAGGGGAGACATGATAGACATGTATACAATTATGCATGGTGTGGAAAATGTGGATAGGGAGACTTTTTTCTCCTTCTCACATAATACTAGAACCTAATGGGGTCATCCCATGAAGCTGATTGGTGGGAGATTCAGGACAAATAAAAGGAAGTACCTCTTCACACCCCCTTCATGGATCACTGCCTTGTTGTGGCGAAGGGGCTTGCGTAACTCAGTGAAGCCATAAGCTATGCCGTGCAGGGCCACCCAAGACGGACAGGTCATGGCAGAGAGTTCTGACAAAATGTGGTCCACTGGAGAAGGAAATGGCAACCCACTCCAGTATTCTTGCCAAGAAAACCCCATGGAACGTATCACAAGGCTAAAAGAGATGACGCCGGAAGATGAGCCCCTCAGGTCGGAAGGTGTCCAATATGCTACTGGGGAAGAGCAGAGGGTATTTCCAAGTAGCGCCAGAAAGAGTGAAGCGGCTGGGCCAAAGCCGAAAGGACACTCAGCTGTGGATGTGTCTGGCGGTGAAAAGAAAATCCGATGCTGTAAAGAACAATATTGTTTAGGAACCTGGAATGTCAGATCAATGAATCAAGGTAAGCTGGAGGTGGTCAAACATGAGATGGCAAGATTGAACATCGACATCTTGGGAATCAGCGAACTCAAATGGACAGGCATGGACGAATTTAATTCAGGTGACCATCATATCTACTATTGTGGGCAAGAATCCCTTAGAAGAAATGGAGTAGCACTCATAGTCAACAAAAGGGTGGGAAAAGCAGTACTGGAGTACAATCTTAAAAATGATAGAATGATCTCAGTACGAATCCAAGGCAAACCATTCAACATCACAGTAATTCAAGTCTATGCCCCAACCACTGAGGCCGAAGAAGCTGAGGTTGATCGGTTCTATGAAGACCTACAACACCTTCTAGAACTAACACCAAAAAAAGATGTCCTCTTCATCATAGGGGATTGGAATGCTAAAGTAGGAAGTCAAGAAATCACCGGGATAACAGGCAGGCATGGCCTTGGTGTACAAAATGAAGCAGGACAAAAGCTAATAGAGTTTTGCCAAGAGAACACGCTGATCATAGCAAACACTCTTTTCCAACAGCACAAGAGGCGACTCTACACATGGACGTCACCAGATGGTCAATATCGAAATCAGATTGATTATGTCCTTTGCAGCCAAAGATGGAGAAGCTCCATACAGTCAGTAAAAACAAGACCTGGAGCTGACTGTGGCTCAGATCATGAGCTGCTTCTTGCAAAATTTCGGCTTAAATTGAAGAACGTCGGGAAAACCACTAAACCGTTCAGGTATGACCTAAATCATATCCCTGATGAATATACAGTGGAGGTGAGGAATAGATTTCAGGGATTAGACCTGATAGACAGAGTGCCTGAGGAACTATGGACGGAGGTCCGTAACATTGTTCAGGAGGCAGCAACGAAATCCGTCCCAAAGAAAAAGAAATGCAAGAAAGCCAAGTGGCTGTCTGATGAGGCTTTACAAGTAGCTGAGGAAAGAAGGGAAGTGAAAAGCAAAGGAGAAAGGGGAAGATATACCCAACTGAATGCAGAGTTCCAGAGAATAGCAAGGAGAGACAAGAAGGCCTTCTTAAATGAACAATGCAAAGAAATCGAGGAAAACAACAGAATGGGAAAGACTAGAGATCTCTTCAAGAAAATTGGAGATCTCAAGGGAACGTTTTGTGCAAAGACGGGCATGATAAAGGACAAAGAAGGCAGGGACCTAACAGAAGCAGATGAGATTAAGAAGAGGTGGCAAGAATACACAGAAGAACTATACAGGAAAGATCTGAATGTCCCTGATAGTCATGATAGTGCGGTCACTGAACTTGAGCCAGACATCCTAGAGAGTGAAGTCAAGTGGGCCTTAGGAAGCATTAGTAACAACAAAGCAAGCGGAGATGACAGTATTCCAGCCGAGCTATTTAAAATCCTAAAAGATGATGCTGTTAAAGTGCTGCATTCAATATGCCAACAAATCTGGAACACTCAACAGTGGCCACAAGACTGGAAAAGGTCAGTTTACATTCCAATCCCAAAGAAGGGCAACGCCAAAGAGTGTTCAAACTACCGCACAATTGCGCTCATTTCACATGCCAGCAAGGTGATGCTCAAAATCCTACAAGCTAGGCTTCAGCAGTATGCGAACCGAGAACTACCGGAAGTACAAGCTGGGTTTCGAAGAGGCAGAGGAACTAGAGATCAAATCGCCAACATTTGCTGGATCATGGAGAAAGCCAGAGAATTCCAGAAAAACGTCTATTTCTGCTTCATTGACTACGCTAAAGCCTTTGATTGTGTGGATCACAACAAACTGTGGCAAATTCTTAAAGTGATGGGAGTACCAGACCACCTTACCTGTCTCCTGAGAAACCTGTACGAGGGTCAAGAAGCAACAGTAAGAACCAGACATGGAACAACCGATTGGTTCCAAATTGGGAAAGGAGTACGACAAGGCTGCATATTGTCACCCTGCTTATTTAACTTATATGCAGAGTACATCATGACAAATGCCGGGTTGGATGAATCAGAGTTCGGAATTAAGATTGCTGGGAGAATTATCAACAACCTCCGATATGCAGACGATACCACCCTAATGGCAGAAAGCGAAGAGGATCTGAAGAGCCTCTTGTTGAGGGTGAAAGAGGAGAGTGCAAAAGCTGGTTTGAAACTCAACATTAAAAAAACGAAGATCATGGCATCTGGCCCCATCACTTCCTGGTATATAGAAGGGGAAGAAATGGAAGCAGTGACAGATTTTACTTTCTTGGGCTCCAAGATCACCGCAGACGGTGACTGTAGCCATGAAATTAAAAGACGCTTGCTCCTTGGGAGGAAAGCTATGGCAAACCTAGACAGCATAGTAAGAAGCAGAGACATCACCTTGCCGACAAAGGTCCGTCTAATCAAAGCTATGGTTTTCCCAGTAGTAACGTATGGCTGTGAGAGCTGGACTATAAGGAAGGCTGAGCGCCGAAGAATTGATGCTTTCGAACTGTGGTGCTGGAGAAGACTCTTACGAGTCCCCTGGACTGCAAGGAGGTCAAATCAGTCCATCCTAAAGGAAATCAACCCTGACTGCTCATTGGAAGGACAGATAATGAAGCTGAAGCTCCAATATTTTGGCCACCTAATGCGAAGAGAAAACTCCCTGGAAAAGACCCTGATGCTGGGAAAGACTGAAGGCAAAAGGAGAAGGGGACGGCAGAGGATGAGATGGCTAGATAGCATCACGGATGCAATGAATATGAACTTGAGCACGCTCCGGGAGAGAGCGCAGGACAGGAAGGCCTGGCGTGCTATGGTCCATGGGGTCACGAAGAGTTGGACACGACTGAACGACTGAACAACAACAACAACAACCTCTTCACACAGCACATAGTCTAACTATGGAATTTGCTACCACAGGATGTAGTGATGGCCACCAACTTGGATGGCTTTAAAGGTGGCTTAGACAAATTCCTGGAGGAAAAAGGCTATCAATGGCTACTAGCCTTGATAGCTATGTGCTACTTCTAGTACCAGGGGCAGTCATCACCATCATCATGGCGATCACTCGTGACCGAGTAAGATTGTCTTCCAGGGGCAGAGTCTTAGCAGTGGGTCAGCAGATGGCTGTGAAGGCCAATTCTGGATCCACGCAGCCTCCCACAGTGAGGACATAGGTTTCCAGGTGGAAGGCGGTCACGAGGAGGGTTTGCTTGACGTGCCTTCCGCTGAGCTCGTTTCTCCCTTTCGCCCTGTATTCGTGCTTCTTCAAAGTCCATAGTGCCGTTAATATAGGCTGACCTCCAGTTGGAACGCTCATGGGTTAGCGCTTCCCGGTTCTCAATGCTTATGTTACATTTTTTTAGATTAGCTTTAAGAACATCTTTAAATCTCTTTTGCTGTCCACCAATATTCCGTTTTCCATTCATAAGTTGGGAATAAAGTAGCTGCTTTGGGAGACAATGATCAGGCATTCGAACAACATGGCCAGTCCAGCAAAGTTGATGTTGGAGAATCATTGTTTCAACGCTGATGGTCTTTGCTTCTTCCAGTATGCTGACATTGGGAAGACTTGGGTCTGTCTTCCCAAGTAATTTGCAGAATTTTTCAGAGGCAGCATTGATGGAATCTTTCGAGAAGTTGGAAGTGGCGTTTACAGATGGTCCATGTTTCACAGGCGTACAGCAAGGTCAGTAGTACAATGGCTTTGTAAACAAGCATTTTAGTCTCCCTGCGAATGTCCCAATCCTCGAACACTCTACGCTTCATTCGGGAGAATGCTACACTTGCAGAGCTCAAGCAATGCTGAATTTCAGTGTTGATGTCGGCTTTTGTGGAGAGATGGCTGCCAAGACAAGAAAAGCGATCAACATTTTCCAGCATCACACCATTAAGCTGGACTGATGGTGCTATAGAGGGATTGGTTTGTGCTTGCTGTTAAAGCACTTTGGGTTTTTTGATGTTAAGCGAGAGGCTGAGCTTTTCATATGCTTCTGCGAAGATGTTTAGGATAGTTTGGAGATCTTCCTCTGAATGTGCGCAGATTACATTATCATCAGCATATTGAAGTTCGATGAAAGAAGTTGTAATTACCTTACTTTTTGCTTTCAGCCTACTGAGATTAAAAAGTTTTCCATCTGTTTGAAATATGATTTCTACACCAGCGGGAAGTTTCCCTTCAACAAGGTGTAGAATCATAGCGATGAAGATGGCGAATAAGGTTGGAGCAATGACGCATCCCTGTTTAAAGCCTGATGCCACTTTGAATGGATCACTTTGAGAGCCATTGTTATCCAAGATTGTTGCTGTCATGTCGTCATGAAGGAGCCGCAAGATGTTCACAAATTTATTAGGGCATCCAGTTTTCAGAAGGATGGTCTCTTCAAAAAGGGTGATAGAACAGATTGTGGAAACTATTGAGGCATCTCCCTTCTAGCTACGGCAGGCAAAATCCTGGCAAGGATCCTCGCAGACTGCCTTCTACCTATGTCAGAAGACATCCTCCCTGAATCCCAAAATGGCTTCCGCCCTTCCAGGGGGACAGTGGATACGATCTTCACCACACGACAGCTCCAAGAAAAATGTAGGGAGCAAAAACATCCTTTGTACATGGCGTTTATTGATCTGACTAAGGCCTTCGACACTGTAAACCAGGGGCAGTGAGCTTATGTGCACCGGTTGCTGGAGAACATGGATGGGAAAGTGCTGTTGAACACATGTCTTGCTTGTGGGCTTCCTGCAGGCAGCTGGTTAGCAACTCTGTGAACAGAATGTAGGGCAAGATGGACCCTTGGTCTCATCCAGCATGGTCGTTCTGATGTTCTTATCACTAATCTGCTGGCAAGGTCAGCCAGAGGTTAATTATGCACTGTGAGTAGAAATCATCATGGTGGCCTGAATATGAGTTGAATGGATTGGCTGCTGCCCCTGATTTCTAGAGAGAGAATAATGTATCTTTTTTACTCATTCCACACATGGGCTTTCCTGCTAAACTTCATAGTGATGAAACCCTTTGAAAAGCATCAGAGGAGAAACGTGCACTCCTGTGTGGAGGGAGCAGGTTTGTTTGTTAGCCCTTAACTATCTCGGTGGGGTTTTTATTAGATTATGGGGGGGAGGGGAAATCTTAGCCTCATTTCCATTCCACACAACTGTTAAGAACAATTATCTTTTGCGGTGGTTACTGAAGGATGGCGTCTAAGAGCAGGGCCGGCCCTAACATTAGGCAGAGTGAGATGATTGCCTTTGGCAGTAGATGCTAGGGAGGGGATGGCAGCAGTGGCAGCCTCCTGGCTGTTCTTCTTGGCCATTGTCCATGCTAGCTGGGGATGATGAGAGATGTAGTCCACCTTCATCTGGGAACCCACCAACACAACTGAGCCAGCTTAAATTTGGATCCAACCCAATATTGGGTCCCAGCCCGCTGTGACCAATTTGTGCAACACTTTGTGGATAAAACCGATCATATCCGTTCTGACTTGGATGCCATAGTTGATGCAGATCTGGTGGATGTAACGCTGGCTCCTGCTTGTCCAGTTATAATGGATATTTTTCCATTTGTACAGACCAAGGATGTGCACAGGATCCTTGGAGAGGTGAAGCCTACGACTTGAGTGCTGGAGCCGTGCCCTTCCTGGCTTATAAAAGCAGCTGGGGGGGGGGGTAGAGCAGACTGGTTGTGTGGGTAAGGGCAGTAGTGAACACCTCTTTATGGCAAGCTATGTTTCCATCTTCCCCTTCATGGATCACTGCCTTGTTGTGGCGAAGGGGCTTGCGTAACTCAGTGAAGCCATAAGCTATGCCGTGCAGGGCCACCCAAGATGGACAGGTCATGGCAGAGAGTTCTGACAAAATGTGGTCTGCTGGAAAAGGAAATGGCAACCCACTCCAGTATTCCTGCCAAGAAAACCCCATGGAATGTATCACAAGGCTAAAAGATATGACGCCGGAAGATGAGCCCCTCAGGTTGGAAGGTGTCCAATATGCTACTGGGGAAGAGCAGAGGGTATTTCCAAGTAGCACCAGAAAGAGTGAAGCGGCTGGGCCAAAGCCGAAAGGACACTCAGCTGTGGATGTGTCTGGTGGTGAAAAGAAAATCCGATGTTGTAAAGAACAATATTGTTTAGGAACCTGGAATGTAAGATCAATTAATCAAGGTAAGCTGGAGGTGGTCAAACATGAGATGACAAGATTGAACATCGACATCTTGGGAATCAGCGAACTAAAATGGACAGGCATGGGCGAATTTAATTCAGGTGACCATTATATCTACTACTGTGGGCAAGAATCCCTTAGAAGAAATGGAGTAGCACTCATAGTCAATAAAAGGGTGGGAAAAGCAGTACTGGGGTACCATCTCAAAAACAATAGAATGATCTCAGTTTGAATCCAAGGCAAACCATTCAACATCACAATAATTTAAGTCTATGCCCCAACCATTGAGGCCAAAAAAGCTGAGGTTGATCGGTTCTATGAAGACCTACAACACCTTCTAGAGCTAACAGCAAAAAATATGTCCTTTTCATCATAGGGGATTGGAATGCCAAAGGAGGAAGTCAAGAAATAACCAGGATAACAGGCAGGCATGGCCTTGGTGTACAAAATGAAGCAGGACAAAAGCTAATAGAGTTTTGCCAGGAGAACACGCTGATCATAGCAAACACTCTTTTCCAACAGCACAAGAGGCGACTCTACACATGGACATCACCAGATGGTCAATATCGAAATCAGATGGATTATGTCCTTTGCAGCCAAAGATGGAGAAGCTCTATACAGTCAGTAAAAACAAGACCTGGAGCTGACTGTGGGTCAGATCATGAGCTGCTTCTTGCAAAATTTCGGCTTAAATGGAAGAACGTCGGGAAAACCACAAAACCATTCAGGTATGACCTAAATCATATCCCTGATGAATATACAGTGGAGGTGATGAATAGATTTAAAGGATTAGACCTGATAGACAAGAGTGCCTGAGAAACTATGGACGGAGGTCCGTAACATTGTTCAGGAGGCAGCAACGAAATCCATCCCAAAGAAAAAGAAATGTAAGAAAGCCAAGTGGCTGTCTGATGAGGCTTTACAAGTAGCTGAGGAAAGAAGGGAAGCGAAAAGCAAGGGAGAAAGGGGAAGATATATCCAACTGAATGCAGATTTCCAGAGAATAGCAAGGAGAGACAAGAAGGCCTTCTTAAATGAACAATGCAAAGGAATCGAGGAAAACAACAGAATGGGAAAGACTAGAGATCTCTTCAAGAAAATCGGAGATCTCAAGGGAACGTTTTGTACAAAGATGGAAATGATAAAGGACGAAGAAGGCAGGGACCTAACAGAAGCAGATGAGATTAAGAAGAGGTGGCAAGAATACACAGAAGAACTATACAGGAAAGATCTTAATGTCCCTGATTGTCATGATAGTGCAGTCACTGTAGTTGAGCTGGACATCCTCGAGAGTGAAGTCAAGTGGGACTTAGGAAGCATTAGTAACAACAAAGCTAGCGGAGATGACAGTATTCCAGCTGAGCTATTTAAGATCCTAAAAGATGATGCTGTTAAAGTGCTGCACTCAATATGCCAACAAATTTGGAGCACTCAACAGTGGCCACAAGACTGGAAAAGGTCAGTTTACATTCCAATCCCAAAGAAGGGCAACGCCAAAGAGTGTTCAAACTACCGCACAATTGCGCTCATTTCACATGCCAGCAAGGTGATGCTCAAAATCCTACAAGCTAGGCTTCAGCAGTATGCGAACCGAGAACTACCGGAAGTACAAGCTGGGTTTCGAAGAGGCAGAGGAACTAGAGATCAAATCGCCAACATTTGCTGGATCATGGAGAAAGCCAGAGAATTCCAGAAAAACGTCTATTTCTGCTTCATTGACTACGCTAAAGCCTTTGATTGTGTGGATCACAACAAACTGTGGCAGATTCTGAAAGAGATGGGAGTACCAGACCGCCTTACCTGTCTCCTGAGAAACCTGTATGAGGGTCAAGAAGCAACAGTAAGAACCAGACATGGAACAACCGAGTGGTTCAAAATTGGGAAAGGAGTACGACAAGGCTGCATATTGTCGCCCTGCTTATTTAATTTATATGCAGAGTACATCATGAGAAATGCCAGGTTGGATGAATCACAGGTCAGAATTAAGATTGCCGGGAGAATTATCAACAACCTCAGATACGCAGACGATACCACCCTAATGGCAGAAAGCGAAGAGGATCTAAAGAGCCTCTTGTTGAGGGTAAAAGTGGAGAGTGCAAAAGCTGGTTTGAAACTCAACATTAAAAAAATGAAGATCATGGCATCTGGCCCCATCACTTCCTGGTATATAGAAGGGGAAGAAATGGCAGCAGTGACAGATTTTATTTTCTTGGGCTCCAAGATCACCGCAGATGGTGACTGTAGCCATGAAATTAAAAGACGCTTGCTCCTTGGGAGGAAAGCTATGGCAAACCTAGACAGCATAATAAGAAGCAGAGACATCACCTTGCTGACAAAGGTCCGTCTAATCAAAGCTATGGTTTTCCCAGTAGTAATGTATGGCTGTGAGAGCTGGACTATAAGGAAGGCTGAGCACCGAAGAATTGATGCTTTCGAACTGTGGTGCTGGAGAAGACTCTTACGAGTCCCCTGGACTGCAAGGAGGTCCAATCAGTCCATCCTAAAGGAAATCAACCCTGAGTGCTCATTGGAAGGACACATACTGAAGCTGAAGGTCAAATACTTTGGCCACCTAATGCGAAGAGAAAACTCCCTGGAAAAGACCCTGATGCTGGGAAAGACTGAAGGCAAAATGAGAAGGGGACGGCAGAGGATGAGATGGCTAGATAGCATCACGGATGCAATGAATATGAACTTGAGCACGCTCCAGGAGAGAGCAAACAGGAAGGCCTGGCATGCTATGGTCCATGGGGTCACGAAGAGTCGGACACGACTTAACGACTGAACAACAACATGTTTCCATCTTGCCTAAAGAAAGCTGTAAGATCTTTGTTTATGTTTTAATTTAAAAAACCCTTCCTGAACCCCCCTTGGATAATTTCCAGCCAGTCTCCAATATTCCATTCTTGGGCAAGGGCTGGAGAAATCCCTTCTCAGCTCCAGGGATTTCTGGGTGAGATGGGATTATCTAGCTCCATTTCAGTCTGGCTTCCAGCCTCATTATGGGACAGGGACTGCTTTGATCTCCTTAGTGGATGATCCACACTGGGAACTGGACAGGGGGAGTGTGGCCCTGTTAGTTCTGCTGGACCTTTTGGCAGCTTTTGGTACCATCGACCCTGGTATCCTTCTGAGGCAGATGGGGCTGGGAGGCACCGTTATGCAGTGGCTCAGGTCCTTCTTGGGAGGCCGCTCTCAGAAGGTGGTGCTGGGGGATTCCTGTTCGATGCTTTGGCCCTTGGCCTGTGGTGTCCCTCAGGGTTCCATCTTATCCCCCATGCTGTTAAACATATACATTTAACCTCTGGGAGAGATTGTCCAGAGTTTGGGGGTTTGGTGTCACCAGTATGCTGATGACATCCACCTCTATCTCTCCTTTCCATCAAGAGTCAAGCAAGCTCTTCTGGTTCTAAATCGGTGCCTGATGTTGGTAATGGAGTGGATGAGATCAAACAAATGGAAGCTTAATCCAGATGAGACAGAAGTTCTTTTAGTCAGTCGAAAGGCAGATCAGGAAATAGGGATTCAACCTGTGCTGGATGGGGTTACACTCCCCCTGAAGACTCAGGCCCACAGTTTGGATGTACTCTTGGACTTGGCCCTGGAGCTAGATGCCCAGGTCTTGGTGGCAGCCAGGGGTGCGTTTGCACAGCTGAGGCTAGTTCCTAGAAATATCTGATCTAGCCATAGTTGCACATGTCTTAGTTGCATCCCATTTGGACTACTGCAACGCACTCAATGTGGGCTGCCTTCAAAAACTGTTCAGAAACTTCAGCTGGTCCACAGTGCTGTAGCCAGACTGTCAGGGCCGGTTACAAGGAGCGCACAATTCCCTTGTTACAGCAGCTTCACTGGCTAGTGGTCCGCTTCCAGGCAGACTTCAAAGTGCTGTTTATGACCTATAAAGCCCTGTACCGCTTGGGACCAGGCTACCTAAAAGATGGCCTTCTCCCATATTAGCCTGCCTGGTTCCTAGTGTCTTCTGGAGAGGCCGTTCTTTTGAGACCGCTGCCTTCAGAGGCACATTTGGAGGTAACCGGAGAGAGGCCTTTTTTCAGTGGCTGCTCCCAGGCTCTGGAACTCCTCCCAGAGCAGGCTAGGTTTGCTCCCTCTTTGATGTCCTTCTGGCAGCAGGCAAAGATCATTTTATTTAAGAAGCCTGTTGACTCTAAGTGGGTCTGGTAGGCTGGGTGCTGTTTTTAATAATATTTTGTCCTGTAATTGTTATGTTTTTATTGCATTTTACTGTATCACTTTAATCCACTTTAATTGGTTCTGCAAGCCGCCTTGAGTGCCATTTGGGGGTAGAAAAGCAATGTGCAAATAAAATAAATGTTGGGAATCTCTCTGTGGGGTCCCACAGACATTCCCCAGTTCTTTAGAGTGAGCTTTGGCCAAAAATGCACTAGGATTGGCTTCAGATGGACCTGCCAGAGGCAACCAGGCGCTTCAAGCAGTGCCAGTTCAAGGTTTTGGAGGGCCCTTGGAAAGACACCCTCAGTGGGCCCCCTCCCTCAGTGAGTCTGCCTTCTCACTGGTATTATCATCAGCTGCTGTTGATCCTCATCCTGCCTCCTGTAATTGCTACCACTTGCGTTCTTGACAGACAGAGAGCCAGTGAGCAAGTAGGGAGCGGCACCTCCTGCACCTCCTGCTCACCACCACTGTTGTCTGGGCCAGAGTGAGAGGCAGGTGCCATGGTGACGAGGAGGAACAAGTCCAGGAAGATCTTGTCAGTGGGCCCTTGTTGGGCTGTAGGCCCTCGGCAGGTGCCCCACCATGCCTACCCTTGACACCAGCCCTGCCTTCAGGAACTCCATGTAACATGTGACAGTACACTGCTGTGTATTTTTGTAAGTCAGTGTTCAGTACCAACCTTTTGATACCCAGGGCACAGCAGTCTTCTGGATTAAAACTGGAGCCATGCTTCCTCATGACTCATACGTATCTTCATAACAGCTCTACAAAACTGCCATGTTCAGAGGTGGGATACTACTACGTACCAATTCACAAGGGGAAACAGCAGGTGCCTCTCACTGAATCATAGTTATTTATTTTTATTGATTATTACATTTATGTCCTCCCTTTTTCCTCTTGCAAGGAACCCGAGATGGCTAACATAGGCCTCCTCCTCTCCTGTGAGGTAGGTTAAGCTGAGAGTCAGAGACTCACCTGAAATCACCCAGTGAGCTTCAAGATCGAGTGGAGACTTGAACCTGGATTTCCCAAGTCCAAGTCCAACACTAAGCACTACACCACACCGGAGAGCCAGTGAACAGATGCAGGTATACATAACCATTTCTTCAGGTAGGGGTAGGGGTGTGTGTGGCAGCGGTGAACAACGTAGCAGCATGAATACTTCTCATTATCAGAGACTTGGATGGTTTTGCCATCTTCTCAAGGTCTGTTTTTTTTAATCAAATAACTACATGGTTTTCATCCAGACATCAAGTTGCCTAGAAACCAAGATTTTTTTTTAACCTGTGTCTATTTGCTTAGTGGGCACCTTGGTGCAGTGTACTGCCTCTTTACACACAGCACACCAAGTCTAGCTGGGCGGAGTAGACAATGCATAGCTGCATTCCGGCTGGACGAAAGGACCAGGCCGCTCCGGTTCTGTGGAAACCAAAGTTGTAATTAAAAACAGAGAATCAGGCAATCAGGAGTAACAACTGGGATGCATTAGTCCCCAAAGCCACTGTGGCAAAGTGCTTATGATGATGGACTAAGACTGGGGAGATGCATGTTCAGCATTTCATGTAACTTACTTGATGGTTTGGGGCCTGTCATGGCTGGATTCACACAACACGCTAACCCACGCTCAGTGGTTGAGTGTGGGCTGTTTTGAGCCACGGGTTGTTTGTTGAACCGTGGATTAGCGTGTTGTCTGAACCCAGTGCATTTTCCACAGGGTGGCTTGTTAACCATGCAGTGTGGCTTGTTAACTACCCTGAACAACCCAACAACAAACCTGGGGTTCTCAAGGTGGCTTGTTTGAGAAAAATAAGCCACACTGCATGGTGGCTTTCTCAACATCTGTAGACATTGGGGGAACTGGAATCACAAGTCCAATTTTTATTTATCATGGGTAACTTGTGACCCTCCAGATGTTTTGGCCTACTAGTTGCTCACTTCTGCTTTAACAAAACAAATAACAGCTTTCAAGAGCCTTGTCTGTAGTATCCAACTGTGTTAGCTTTGGGGGTATTGGGTTTTCCTACACACCTAGAGCTCAACACCAAAAGACCCTTCACATATGTGCTTGGCTTATATGTATGTAACATGCATGCATCCATGTAAACTGAAGCATAACTTGGTTCACCTCACCTTTCCTTCTTCATATGAACCAGGAAGAACTTTACAGAGCAATCCTCTGGGGTGTGGGAGGCATCAGCAGCTAGCCTTGCTGGTGCCAGAGTGGTATTGGGCAGGAGAGAAAGACACCAGATTTTTCTTTTCCCCTCACATTGACTTCAATGGGAAAGAAATCACCACCTCAACCCTGGTTTCAGGCAAACTTCATGAGTGTCTTAGGAGAACGAAGGGCTTCAGATCCTATGCAGCCACTCCTGATAAACCCTCAGAAATGCCCCATTTCTCCCCCATCCCCAAAGATCTACACTAGCGGCCCACAGGTGTGCCAGCAGGGTCTCCAGCAACATAGGGGTCATCGTGCCTGTGGAGGGGCTGTGGCTCAGTGGTAGAGCCTCTGGTTTGCATGCAGAAGGTCCCAGGTTTGATCCCCGGCATCTCCAGGTAGGGCGAGGAAAGAATCCTGCCTGAAACCCTGGAGAGCCGCTGCTGCCAGTCAGTGTTGACAGTACTGCGCTAGAGGGACCCAGCATCTGACCCCATAGAAGGCAGCTTCGTATGACCTCCCTCCCCACCAACAGAGCCCTTGCACCGCCTCCTAAGGCCCCTCAGTCCGCTATTGACCAGCTGTAGAACTGCAGTCTTAGCTCTAAATGCTTATTTTAATATACATATGACGGAAGATGACAATCCAGACATTTCTCAGGCCAAACAATGGTTTATTTCAGTTTCTCAGTGACATTTCAGCCATCAAAAAAATAAACTCTAACACATATGGATGGAAGACTTTCTACAAGTGGTACTAAGTGGAAATTTCTTTTGACTCCAGGGTTTTGGACTGGAGTGTCTCCTTTTCGTGTGTGTATTATATTCATCCAATAAGTTAGGAAGAAGCATGGGGGTGGGGGCGCTGGGATGTTAAAGTGCTTTTCATTTCTGAGATGGGATGAGGTTGTCGATGCACTGGCCCTTTTCCAGGCGTTTCTCCATTTCAATCAGCAGCTTGACTCCATCAACTACCATCTGTACCAGCTCCACCTCGGAGAACCCAAGACGGTCGGCGTTGGAGATGTCAAATACTCCTCCCACTGCCGCTGTGTCCACACCACCTAAAAAACAAAATGCAAGTCAGGAATCAAATTGAGAGGCAGAGGCCTCCACAACAGGAACAGCTGATGTGGTACAGTGGATAGACTGCTGGCCTATGATGAGGGAGGCCTGGGTTCAAATCCCAGCTCAGCCACAAGGGTCATTGGGCAAGTCATTTTCTCTTGGGATAACCAACCTCACAGGTTAGTAGTAAGGATAAAATTAGGTAGGGGAACCATGAAAATTGCCCTCAGGCCCTTGGAGGAAGAAGGCAAATACTAAACAAATGAATACAATAAAAATATGACTTGCTCAAGTGTCACCTTAACTCAGGAGTGGGCAACCTAAGGCCCTCCAGATGTTTTGGCCTACAACTTCCATCAGTTCTAGATCACATAGCCCAAACTTCCCCAAATCCTGCACCCTCCAAATGTGTTGGACTACAACTCAATGGCCTTGACCAACGGCCAGGCAGGCTGAAGGATTGTGAGAGCTGTAGTCCAACACATCTGGAGAGTGCAAGTTTGGGGAAGGCTGGCACAGCCAATGGTGAGGGATGATGGGAATTGCAGGCCAAAATATCTGGAAGACCACAACTTGCCCACCCCTGCCTTAACTGAAATCTGAACCAAATTTCAGGTGGCAGGGGGGAAGCTCCCTGAAGATGAAACATCCAAGAATTCAAGTCAAGAGTACTTCTGTTAAGACCGAGCACAATTTCTCTTGAGGCGGAAGAGATATATACATGCTTAATATTAATTTTGATTTGTTAGTTACATTTGTATCCTGCAGTCTCCCCTCCATGCTTAACAGGCTGCAGATGTCGGCTGTACTGCCTAAGCAGTCATGCTGCATTTGCCAACTGCATGAATAAGAACTCTCTATCTCAAGCACTATCTGGAGCCAACCAGAAGGAGGTAAGCCATTTTGCAGACCACCCAAGCCCTGGTTCTTCTGGTAGCGGTAAACTTGTCTGGGTTATACCAATTCAGATGAAAGGTGGAGACATGAATCACAGAATTATAGAATGGTAGGGTTGGAAAGGGCCTATAAGACCATTATAGTCCAACCCCCGCTCGATGCAGGAATCCAAGTCAAAGCATCCCTGACAGATGGCTGTCCAGCTTCATCTTGAATGTCTCCAGTGTGGGAAAGCCCACCACCTCCCTAGGTAATTGGTTCCATTGTCCTAATGGACAATGCTCTAGTTAGAGCCGTTAGTGCTCTAACGGTCAGGAAGTTTTTCCTGATGTTCAGCCGGAATCTGGCTTCCTGTAACTTGAGCCCATTATTCCGTGTCCTGCATTCTGGGATGATCAAGGACAGATCCTGGCCTTCCTCTCTGTCACAACCTTTCAAGTACTTGAAGAGCACGAACGTATCTCCCCTCAGTCTTCTTTTCCCAAGGCTAAACACGCCCAGTTCTTTCAGTCTCTCCTTGTAGAGCTTTGTTTCCAGTCCCCTGTTCAACTTTGTTGCCCTCCTCTGAACCCTCTCCAGTTTGTCTGCATCCTTCTTAAAGTGCGGTGCCCAGAACTGGACACAGTAGTCAAGATGAGGCCTAACCAGTGCTGAGTAGAAGGGAACTAGTACTTCACGTGATTTGGAAGCTATACATCTATGAATGCAGCCCAAATAGCATTTGCCTTCTTTCAGCCATATCACATTGTTGGCTCATCTTCAGCTTATGATCTACAACAATTCCAAGATCCTTCTCACTTGTAGTATTGTTGAGCTTGAATTTTTCTCCATTTAAAAGATATAGGAAGGTAGGTGTTGGGAATAGTAAAATATGAAGTGCAAGTGGTCATCATGACAGCTCCCATAGTCCTAGGCCCAACAAGAGTGTCCAAAAATTCAGCTAGCATTTCAACAAACCAGTTCTAGCGCTTCTCATTTCCAACAGAAGTAGGACTTTTGTAGAGCCAATAGGCCTTAATCGCCCAATTCAAGACCAAGCCATCCCAAAATAGTTTACATTCCAACAGCGATCGCTCACAACAATACATCATTGCTGGGAAAGCAAGTATGTTTTGGGTGTATATTGTTGCTGTGAAAACAACTGTACAACCCAGCTATGGTGAAGATTGCAGCTAAGCTTGCAGGGAACAGGGAAGCCAAAGGGGGTGCCAATGATGTCACTGTCCCCCCCTTAATCCCAAGGTCCTGGCACTTCGACCCTGTGAGCTGGGCTCCATTACACCACTGTCTGGAGGAGACGACTTTTAGTTTTAACTTCTCCCCAATATCTCTATTTTATTTGTGTATCACGGAACACTTTTTGGGCTCAGATGAGAAGGCCTTTGGGCTTTGTTTCTCTTTATGTTGGGTTTTTAAATGCCTACAAAACAAAATCAGTTTGTTTTGAATGGTTTCCATGGTATTTTTATGATTCAGTTGGGATGCCTGACCATCCCAACTGAAGAGCTGGTTAGTCACTGTTAAAAAAATAAAGGATGAACGGAAGACCCCAAGTTTCCATTTCTCACCTGTGCCACGTTTCTGCAGCCTCAGCCTCTTGAGGACTTCACCGAATTTCTCATGCTTGCTAAGCTTGGGCAGCTTAATGTGAACTCCTGCACGGAGACCCGTGCCCAAGTTGGATGGGCAGGTCAAGATGTAGCCAAGGTGGGAGTTCCACATAAATTCATAGTTTTTGGATTTGAAGAGTTTTTCAATCTACACAGAAAGACAGACCATTATGAAGAGCCTTTTCCTTTGTCAAGATGGAAGAGCTGCAGACTTACTTTTATATTAATCGTACAAAGGCAACTTAGCTCCATCTCCGCCCAAAATACATTCAGTGGAGGAAAAGCTAGTGCCCACACTGCAGGATCATAAGAACATAAGAGCAACCATGATGAATCAGACCAAAGGCCTATGTAGTCCAGCATTCTGTCTCCACAGCGGCCAACCAGCTGCCTGTGGGAAGTCCACAAGTAGGACATGAGCACCCTCCCACCCATGTTCCCCAGCGACTGGTATTGACAGGCATGCTGCCTCCGATACTGGAGATAATATATAGCCATCAGAACTAGTAGCCATTGACAGAGTGATCTTCCATGAATTTGTCTACTCCCCTTTTGAAACCATCTAGGTTGGTGGCCATCGCCACATCTCGTGGCTGCAAACACCATCATTTAATGGCATGCTGTGTGAAGCGGTCCTTTCTTTTATCTGTCTGGAATCTCCCACCATTCAGCGTCATGGGATGACCCCTTTGGGTTCTAGCATTATGGAAGATCAGGAGTCATGGCATGGTTTTCCACATAGTGCAGTTTCCCTCTTTGGATATCTCTTTATGCCCCTTATAGTGGCGTGCTTAAACACAGGATCTAGAGGCATGTAGAGAATGCACACATGAATCCCTTTCAAAGCTCCATGTGGATGCCCCCTAGGGCAACTACTCCAGCGGGTCAAGCAGGGCCAGCCCCAGGTTTTGGAGAGTGCTTGGGCGTGGCCCCTCCACAGATGCCTCTCCCTGTTGGCAGCTGCTGCTCCTCTTCCTCATCATTGCTACCTCTGGCTTGCTTGACAGGCGGAGAGCCAGTGAGCAAGTACGCAGAGGCATCTATTACTCCTCCTTCTCATCACCTCTGTTGTCTGGGTCTGGGCCAGAGCGAGAGGCGGGTGAATAGGCAGGTTGCGAGGGCTCTTTGTCAGTGGGCCCCCTGCTGCAGTGTGGGCCCTTGGCAGGTATCCAGCTGTGCTGACCCTGATGTCAAGTTACTGTATACATGAATGCTACTTTTGAAGCTACATACAGCTGCCTGCTGGTGTTTTACATCTGCAGACACACGCACCACAGGGTTTGAGGAGTGCTGTTTAAGCATGCAGGGCGGTTAGCATCCCAATTCTGATCAGTAATTTCAGGGACAAAAGTCTTTATGGGTGCACATGAGGCACAGTTGATATGCCTCAGATTTCTATTCCTTCAAATACAAAGAGTGCAGGTACTCCAGTGCTGGCAAACGGACTACGTCATCAAGAGGGATCTGCAAACACACTGCACCACCACCTCTCGCCTGTACCAGGAATTCAAAGCCATACTGACGCATGCTGCTGCATTTATTTATTTCAGAGCCGACACCTAAGTCAGCACTTTGAGTTGAGCACTGCAGAGAAGGCTGTGCCAATTCAGCCCCCTAAGGATGCCTCTGCCACCAATCATATTTACCTGCGTTAGCCCAGTACAGAAGCGGGTAAAAACTTCCTTCATGTTTCCACCTTTCTGCATGGAAATAACTCTAAGATGGTCTTCCTCATTGATCCATACAAGGAAGGTCTTGTTGTCATTATGCCTGGGAAGACAAGCCAGCAAAGCTGATGAGCGCACGCCACATTTCTTCTACCCAAGCCACAGATCTAGTCAAAGCTAGCCACACTTTGATCTATATCATACGTGTGCACCAAACATTAGTTTCTGCTTTTGAAATCCCTTCCATAAACACTGATTGAACTCGCACACAAGTTACTCAGCTGTAGCCCCACAGAAGGCCACTGAAACTACCCCAAGCCGTTTTGACCTTTCTGCTTTAAAAGGAACATTATGTGCACAACTTTACCTTTTGGCCAGCAACCGATCTGCAGGCAGGTTTTGTCTGCTACCAAAAGATCAACACGAGGAATGTCCATGTTCCCTCGCCTAGGACAGTTAGTCAGCAAGGAGCTGCTCGATCCCAAACTAAAACTAATTCCTTTCTTATGTCAGCTTCCTGGTTTTAAGATGCAATCTATTTTTATGCTTAAACTGTTTCATGGCCACTGATTTTAGTGAAGAGGCAGATGGAAGGGGGCAGGTTATGATAGAGCATGTCCTAACTACTGCTGCAAGTACACTGGAATATTTATTCAGTATTGCCCCCCTTTTCTCCATCTCTGAACTCAAAGCACTGGGGATGAGGTTCCCAGAAGCCTCTCCATCCAGGCACAGAACAAGACCAGCTCTGCTTAGCTGCAGCCAGGTAGCTGCAGGGAGAGGCTGCCGCTCAATGGTACAGCACATGCTTGGCATCTTGATGTTCCCAGGTAATCTCCACGGCTTCACCAGGTAGGGCTGGGAAAACCCTTGACAGAAACCCTGGCAAGCTACTGCCACTAAGTGTCAACAATGTAGGGTACATGGGCCAATGGTCTAACTTGGTATAAGGCAGCTTCCTAGGTTCCTAGCAGCATCGTGTACCCTTCATATCCTCTGGAACCTAAGCACATTGAGTCCTCATTGGTTCGGGCGCTGGGAGAGCAGCACTACATATGGTGGTGGCTTTACCGACTGGTATAGTATATGGCATGGCTGAAAACGCAGAGAACTTTCCCCCTCAACTCCCAATCCCCATCAACTTCATTTTAAGCCAAAAACTTTGCAAGCCACCCTTTGCTTAGCTAACCTGCAAGACCTCCAAGCGGACATGTTGCTTTGTGCCCGCATGGGATAGCCAATGTTTTAAGTAAGGAAGTTCATTTCTTGGGGCTGGCTGAAGCCGGCCTTCACACCAAGATTCCTGACGGCCAGCTACCATGGACAGCACTACCCATTTTGTTGTCCCATGATGGAGTCGTGAGATTTACTCCTTTGCTAGAGATGAAGGTTTCAGAAGTGCATTAGAGGGTGACATCAAGAAACTAAAGGCTTTCAAGATGGATGGCTAGGGATAGTTACAAAAGTGCAGGACAGAGTCTGGGTTCTTAAGATGACTGCATTTTAAAAATGAATAAAAGTGAAGCGTGCCATTTTCTAATGCTTAAGAAAGGCTTTGAAATATGGGGTGCACCTGTTTCAACTTCTAAAAAGAGGCTACCCAGAATGGCTTTTCAGGTTTTAAGTTCTAAGCGCTCAAAGCTAGGAGGTGTAGTGGATAGCGTGCTGGATTTGAACTTGGCATTTGCATTCAGATCCTAACTAGGTAGCCTTGGCAAGTGACTATTTCTTTGCCTAACCAACTTCAAAGTTATTTCACAGATAAACATACTACAGTTGCGGAGATAAAATTGAATAGCCCTTTGTATGCCACTTTGAGGCCTTGGTATCTAGCCCCAACCTTAAGTTTTAGGACCCATTCAGACTCCCAGATAACTTGCCAAGAGGTGGCACAAGGTTATTTACATGACTTGCCCATGGCTACCATAGTTCATATTATTGATAGAATGTCTAACCACCAGGCACTGTATAGAACACACAGGAAGACAGACCATGTCCAAACAGGCCAACACTAGAGGAGAAAGTCAATATTACAATCCAGGCTATTGGAAGAATTATGCAACGGGGGTTAGTTTGCATAGCTGGGATTAATTTCCATTATAGAACTTGCATTCCTTGACACAAGATTTAGCTTTTTCCAACCCAAAAAATCCACACTGGTTGCAGTTTAGAGCTCTCAAGTTGCTTCTCATTGCAACTTGTGGCCCTCCAGATGTTTTGGCCTACAACTCTCACCAGCTGTAGCCAACATAACCACTGGTGAGGTATCATGGGAGTTGTAGGCCAAAACATCTGAAGGGCCATGCGCTGCCCACCCCTTTATTCCCTTTGAGGCTAGACAAAGGTTCTGGAAGGTTCTACCAATTTTACTAAAAGATGTAGATCTCTGAGAAGGCAGAATCCCAGGGTTAATTTGGCAATTGCCACTTAATAAGCTGTGAGACCGGACTGTCAAATACACTGTGGAGGTACAGCCAGGTTGAATAGGTTTTTTCCCCCTGAGATAAAGTCAAACACCATCCTGGAAGCTATTATACCAATTCCAGGTCAGTTCAGTGGAACAGTGTTTTTCCATTTTGGAACCTGCACCTACCTACAGAAGGGCTGTAAGAAGAGTGTGTTGATTCATTGGAATGGTTTCCCCAATGTGCCAGTACCTCACGTATCATATTATATTGGGTAAATGAAAGGTCTAGTATGGGGCAGTTCCAAAGTCAGAAGTATTTAAGCAGATCAGGAAACTATGGGCAGTATCCAATGGGCCAATGAGCTGATGGTGTTGCTCCAGCGGGACCCACCCCTTGAGCAACAGGGAGTTAGCGCTTCACGAAGGAACCCTGGAAACTCTCATTTCTGGAATCAGACTGGTCAACAGAGATCCTGTCTGCACGCTCCACTGACCTGCCCCGTTCTGGAAACCAGCATTTCCGCTCGTTTTGGATTACTTCAACAACTGCCAGCTCCCTGTTGTGCTAGTGGTAATCTGCTGGTGCAAAGGCAGCATAGGATACAAACCTAGGCCCACAAGGCAGCTCTTCTCTCTTTCACAATGGTTTTGAGGGTGAGCGCTGAGCTGGAGCGGCTACCAAGATGTCCTTATGCCTAAAGAGCATTTCTGTACATGCAGCATTTTCCCAACTCAAGTATCACTGTGTTGAATGGTAACCTTTAGAAGGGGGTATTATTTGACAGCAGATGTCCCAAGACTAATGTCTTCGAGTATTGAATACATTTTAACCATAACTTAAAACGGCTCGATCTCATGTCTACTGAAGCTATCCTTCACGAAGACCAGCACCTACCAATATTAGGTACTGTATTAAGTCGTACTTGCTGCTGGCCAAATCATTGTTCAGGTCTACCTGGAGGAAATGGGGACAATAGGTAAACGCCAACCTAAGTCCTACTTAGAGTAGGCCCATTAAATCAATGGGACTTAAGGTAGTCATGACTACCTTAAGTTCCCTTCATTTCAATGGGCCTACTCTAAGTAGGACTTAGGTTGGATTTAACCCAATTCCACCATTTGGAAGGTGTTATTTCTCCTGGGTGTTACTCACCAGATACCTCGGCCATCAGGCCAGTCTCGTGCCATCCCAGAGGCCAAGAGGAGAGGAGAAACTGGCTTGTCAAACAGGAAGTGATCATCAATGAGCTGCTGTTGCTCATCATCTGTCATGTTCTTCAGCGCATAGTACGTTCCATTGAGGTCCCCTTCCAGGCTAGCTAAAGCTGAAAGAAAGAACAGAGATGCTTGCAGGGTGTCTGTGTGTGTATGTGGGGGGGGGGGTTGTTGAGAGTCAAATCAACCCTCAGTTCTTAATGAAGTACAAACAAGGTTCTTTTTCCTAACTTAGTGCTCAGTATGCCAAGATAGCAACAAAATTAAGCTTAGCTCAGCAACCTGAGGGTGATTTTTTTAAACAACAACAACAACAACCCACTTTTGTTTACTATCCAGCAGGGCAAATAGCTGGCCATTTTCCAACAGGTCAGGGGGGGGGAGAGGGAAAAAAGGGAAGTTTCACTCCTCTCATCAGCTTGCCCTTTTAGTTGCTCCATGTGTCAACATGAAGTTATTCAGACCTAATAAATAGTTCCTGTATTCTCCTGTCAGGTACATGTTCCAGAACTGGGGGAGGAGAGATTCTCCATACCAAGCCAGGGCTTATACAGAAGAACGTGTAAGTGTAACAGAACTCCCACAGCCCAACTTCCTCTTCCAGGTGTGCCTTGGCCGGCCCTGTGTTTGCCTCTATTGTGAGGTAAACTTCCTCTTTCACACTGAGAATTGGAGGTAAAAGCAGAGACTTTTCAAAAGGTGCCTTGGACTATTAGGTGTACCAAATCCCAGCTTTCAAGCTGGTGCTGAGGACCTTAACTGGGTACATCCTGAAAGAACCTGGTCAGTCACAAGCATCTTATTTAAAATAGAACTGGTGTCCTGCATTAAGACCAACGATTCACCATTCTTCGTTTTGCCTATCATTCATTTTATTTATTTCATTTCTATACCGCCCAAAAGCCGAAGCTCTCTGGGCGGTTCACAAAAATTAAAACCAAAAAGCACAGGGTAAAACAATAGAAAAGCATTAAAACCACAATATAACAAAACAACCAGAATAAAACCTAGCACCAACACATAGATTTAAAATACCGATTTAAAACACCACATCTAAAAGACTAGGAAGCTAAAATGCCTGGGAGAATAAACAGCTCTTTACCTGGCACTGGAAGGAATAAATCATAGGTGCCAGACAAACCTCTCTAGGGTGCTCATTCCACAGCTGGGGTGCCACAGCAGGAAAGGTCCTCTTCCTGGTAGCCACCCACCTCACTTCCCTTTGTCTATTGGATTATCAGGTTATTGCAGGGCTGGCCGAAAACATTTTGCTTCCTGAAGTAAAGGACAAAATGGTGCCCTTCTCCCATTTCATGTACAGAGGTCAAACAGACCGACAGTTGAATCTTACTTCAACACTGGTGATGGGACATTGTCTTCCACTACACCTGAGTGCAGCAGGCTGGCTTAGAGGGCACAAAGCAGGATACATGGTACCCACCCCATCCACCAACATGTTTCGGGGTGGGAACAGCAGTAACATCTTCCACCTCAGGCAGTCACCTCACTCTACCTCATCGAAGGGCCAGCCCCGGGCTAGTTTTAAGGCTACAGCCAAACTATGCTTGTTTGCGCCATGCGCTTGTAAACAGCAAGCCGTGTTGAACTTTACCTTCCACAGAAAGCTTTTCAATAGCACGTCTCTCTCCTCTGCTACAATGAGGGGGAAGGCAGAAGCCACGAATGCTCCTACCAGTTCGGACACGTGAACTTAGGACATAGTTGGGGTCTAGGTCATCACCGCCCTACAAGACAGAAGAAATATCTTAAATAGTTTCATCATCGTAGCAGAACCCATCATCAAGTCCTGCCTTGAATTACCTGCTCCTGTAGCACTCAGCAATTTAATGAGCACAACCAAGCATTATTTGGTATGAACACAAGTCATCCTGTTAAGCTTTTGTAGTGAAGCTCTAGTAGCTTCCTTCATAGCCTTTAATTATAAAATGCTGGGTGTACAATTCACAGCCAGCAGAATGCAAGTTCCCAGCTGCCTCCATCTGCTATGGCCATTTACCATAGAATGGCCCAGCCGATGTATTTTTCTGGTAGGAGTTCAGTGCTGTTTTATACTTTCGCTTCAGATGTTTTAAGCAAGGCCAAATCCTAAATAACAGTGCTGGTTCTGAAGGCCTGTAGAAGGAAGCATTTCAGAGCAACTTTTGTTCAAAGCCTTATAGATAATAAAGGAAGAGTGAAATGCTCCTACAGAGAAGACTTATTGTTATGGCTGATCTCTATACTAGAGATGGGACCTGGGCAGTAAAGGCAAGACTTACTATAGGGCCAAAACAGCGTGGATGGGCTTGCTACTCTAGGATGCATTTTGTCCATCAGATCAGGCCAACTAGCAACCCTGGGGAGTAGTTGCAGCTTAATTTATGCAGCTCTGACTTCAATGAAAGGGAGAGAAGTACTTTCCTTCATCTCCCCCCCCCCCGCCCACTCCCCATGCAGTTTGGAGCACTAGCCAAAGCCGGCTGCTCTACAGCCATCAGCAATATGATGCCCATTCATTCTTGACACCCCATAGTGTGAGAGCGCGCGCGCGCACACACACACACTTACTTTCCCTATCATAAGATAAGGGACTGGAGCAGGTAACTCCCATGTTCTTTGTAGTCCCATGTGAATGCTCAAGAGTATTACTGGTTTATTATATTCCATTCTTCAAGAGAGTTCCTTATTACAAGCTTCACATTTGCGGTACGGAGTGCAGGGAGAAGAAAAGGAGCCAATATTGCAGTGGCAGCTATGCAGCAGAGGGAAGAGTGTAATATTGCACAAATATTGTTCCACGGGTGCCATACACCCACTTAAGAGGAAAACATTTAACCCAGGGGTCCCCAGTGCAGCACCTGCAGGCATCATGGTGCCCAAGGGGACTCCAACAGCACCCACAAACCTCTGTCCTCCCTGCCCCCCTAAAAAATGTTTTAACAAAATCCTGGAAAATCTTAGGATGGTCTTCTTTCTCTCTAGCCTTGCTCTCCCCTTTGCCTTGCTATTTTGCTCCCACTCCTCTTTTGACTAGCCAGGCCCCAATGGCAGCCATTTTGTGACTAGCCACATTCACTGTGGGAGCCATTTTGTGGTGGTGTGCACAGCAGTTTCTCAAATTCCCAAATGTGCCCATGGATTCAAAAAGGTTGGGAACCCCTGGTCTAACCAGAACCATTTAAAGCAGCAATACTCCTGTGTAGTCACATACTGAGAATGACCCCTAACAGCAAGGCCTAACCAAGTTTCAAGATTTACATTCGCACCCATGCCTAATGCAGCCACTATTACAACATATTGGCCAGGATCTACTCCTTTAAGAAGTTCAGTCTTCTTATCCTATGAGGGAAGATATATACACACACATGCAGCCAGCATCATGGGGTGTCAAGAGTGAAGGGGCACCATATTGCTGACAGCTGTAGAATAGCTGGTTTTGGCTAGTGAGCCAAGTTGTATTTTGGGGGAAGGAAGGCATTTTGGGGATCCTGTTCCAGACCCAGGGATGAATCATGGGGAGAAATCTGTGGCTGCCATAACAGGCTATGACTGGCAGGCTATTTGGTAGGCAAAGTTATCACTTTAACTTTCCCCTGCTGCCTTTCCAGCAGAACTAGTCATCCTAGTCAACTGGTGCCATACTAAGGTCAATCTAGAGATGTCTTTAAATAAGCAGAAGGGACACTAAACATAAAGACCATATGGCAGATACATATGATATCAACCCCGTTAACAGAGATGGCAAGCGTGCACAAACCAAGACAACAAATTAACATGCTATTCTGGTCAATACTGACTCATTTTAAGAGGCTTCTGTACCTGCAAGTTATCAGAATTCAAGTCCGTCTTGTGCTGGTCCGTAGGCTTATAGCCTCCATGTCGGTCCTCAATAATTGGGTCAAAGACTTCCTTAAACACATCATATGTCTCCTCATCACCAGCTACAATTCCTACCGTCAAAATGAAAGGGTGACCTATAGAGGTTAACAAGCCAGAAGAGCAGAGTTGGGATGATGGTCCAAGATACCAGCCTCTTGCATTCCCACTCTCAAGTCATCGGGAAGACAAGCCCACAGATTTTGCATGCCATTAGCTTTATGAGGTGTAAACAAAGCATATCTGCTGTGATGTAAATGGCCAATTCAATTAAGACTTTACAGTTTGCATTCAATTTTGAGAGACCGCCTGACATGCTGACTTACTAAAAGCTTAATACATACATATGAGAGCCAGTGTGGTGTAGGGGCTAGAGTGTTGGACTGGGAGTTGGGAGATCTGGGTTCTAGTCCCCACTTGGCCATGGAAGCTCACTGGGTGACTTTGGGCCAGTCACAGACTCTCAGCCCAACCTACCTCACAGGGTTGTTGTTGTGAGGATAAAATGGAGAGGAGGAGGATTATGTACGCCACCTTGGGTTCCTTAAGGAGGAAAAAAGGTGGCATATAATGCAATAAACCAAGCTCTTAATTTTTAAATTTTTATTTAACAGAAGGGTCTAGGTCTCTGCACTGATTACTTCAAAATGATGCAATCAGAAAACTAAAGTTCTACAGTCACAATTAATTGGTTTATTCATGTTACAAAGAGTCTTTAGCTTTGGGGAGGATTATGGAATAAAGGAAAGCCTTGACAGGTCACTAGGGAATATTTAATAGTGGAAGGCTATAGCTTGGCAAATAGATGTTGCTGCGCTGCCCTCCATTCAGGCCTCTTCACTTCTCCCAAGTGTTTGGCCCCTGCTGTTCGCATACAGGGCTATGCCTCTTCACTGCCAATATTAAAATTCTGCACCCAAGCAATCCAAGTTCTACAGTTAGTTCATGTTATGCAATTTAGAAAAAGACCCACATTTTTGCATAATTCATCCTGCAATATATACTTGTGCTTAATTTAATCAGGCAAGAGCAAGAAGCTAACGCAGGGCACTGAAACTGCACACTCACGCCTCTGGAATCTTATTCAGGGACCTCTAGCTTCTGAGGTTTCACCAGGCATTGAGGCTAATTTATTTTTTCTAAGCTAGCCAGGTTTGTCAGGAAACCAAACTCTGCATTTGATACTACATTCTGTGCACCACAGAATCGTAGCAAACACAAGGCCCTACTCATATATGCTGCTCTGATTATACCTTCTCTCAAAGGCCTCACTTCCATTAACACATACGAGTTGCCCAGAACTGATTTACAACCATAAAGGCTCAAATGCATGTACTGGAAAATCAAAGTGTGAGGGGGTGGGGAGGGGAGGTAGCCATCCTGACCAAAAGAAAAACACCAAAATCCATATTAGTGTAATACCTTTCTTTATTAGGACAACCCAAAGATCACAAGAACGTGCAAGCTTTCAAGATCACCAGACCCCTTCATCTGGCTAGATGTTGCAAAAAGCAGGTTTGGATGGCTTCAACTGACTTTAAAACAAAACAAAAAAAAACCTAATATAGGGTCTAAAATCATCTCCAGCTTGGTTAGTATAAAGACTGACTAGTTCCTCTCTCTGATCCACTGGTAAAAGGGAACTGTGTGTTTCACCCAGGATGGAAACATGAGTAACAGCTGGATTTTACATTTTCAAAATGGGGGAATCCAGTATGTTTCCCTTTCTTGCTCCCAGCAGCCTTAGAGGCAGCTGCAGGTCCAACCGTGTAACCATCACATAACCTGCACAGCCTAATTCGAATGTCTGCAGACCCCTCCTCCCACTCTTCATCTTGGCACTCTGAACATGCAGACACTGTCTTCACCAAGTCAGGTCCCCTCCCCCTTCTCCCAGCCTGCTTTTTGTAACATCTTGCCTGAAGCGATCTGGAGTTCTCGAAAGCTTGCACTTTTTTGTGATTGTTTTGTTGGCCTAATAAAAGGTATTATACTAATATGGTTTTTGCAAGTTAGAAATCTCTCGAATGTGGTGCAATCACTCTGGCCATGGATCAAAAATCTTTTCCATCATGATCACAGATCAGTGTGGGAGTGGGATCTGCCAGTTATAGATTTATAAGGAGGACCTTTGTGGTGCCAATAAAAGGCTATTTAGCCCAGCATCCCGTCTCCAACAGTTGCCCAGTTGTCAGAGAAACATGCGAACAGGGCATCAAGACAATAGCCCTCTCCAAACTGTCTGGGACTCAAGAGGGATACTGTTGACTTTAAAGGTTCTGTTTAGTTGTCCTGGGAAGCTCATAAGCAGGACACAAGGGCAATCGCCTTCTCCTGCTGCTGTTCCCCTGATATTCAAGGCATACTGGCTCCTAGCCTGGAGGTAGCCAACATGACTAGTAATGGTTGATAACAGCTTCATCAATCTCCTTTTAAAGTCAATAAAATAGTGGTATTCACCACATCTGGCAGTGATATTAGGGGGCTGTTTCCAAGTCAGGAAGTGGGGAAATCCAACAAGAATTAAGGAGCCCCATCATATATTATTGTCAGGCTCAATTAACAGCCCTTTCATTTGATTTGGCCTTCTTGTTCTAACCATTTTGCATTTCTGTAGCCACAACTGCAGCCTCTCTCTCTGTCTTGCTCACACACACACACACACACACACACACCACCAGTGTCAGCTTAAGCAAAAGCCACTGTTATGTCAGCTGGTTCACAGAGAAGCATCTCAAGGCTTTTTTTTTTTTTATCAGGATTATCAACCCCAGTCTGAATGCAATCATTCTCTCAGCTTCTGGTACAAATCTGGGGTTAGAACTTTGGCCATGTGGTTGTTGTGGGCGCTCAGGTCTGGATATTCCTCATCGGCGGGCAGTTTCTGGTTACTAAAGGGGGCCATTTTGATCTTGCTAGAGAGTAACAAAACACAAACACTGCAGGGTTAAGATTGACAGCAAAACATCACCAAGATCTGCTCCCCCTTTATTTGCAAAGAAGTGCCATGGCAGATATCCAAGTTTTAGGAAAGGAAATGAGAACCCAACTTGTATTTTTTAAGGTCCAAAATTAAATAAAAATTTCTGGCATGGTGCATCAAATTGAATATTTAGAGCAGTTACATAGCAGTTTCGTAAGAGTTGGCCATGTCAAGCCGCTGCATGCATTAATCCGGTCTTCCCCAACCTGGTGCCCTTGAGATGTTTTGAACTACAACAGCCATCATTGCTGGGGATGATGGGAGTTGTGGTCAAACACATCTGGAGAGCTCCAGGTTGGGAAAGGCTGGCCTAGATTGGACAATTTGCATCCCTCCACAAATAAAGCCATCATTTTGGCTTGGACAAGGCGCTTGCACCCCTCCTCAGGGTTTGGGTTTTTGTTTTTAAGTAGCTAGGCCTTTTGTAAGGCTGTAGGAGTGCCTTCTGATGCCATTTTCAAAACAGCACTTCCTCCTTAACGAAGGGAGAACAGATCCGGATCTGAGAAGGCACCAAAGTCCTTTACCTGGGTTGTCAACCCCAGTCTGAATTGCATCGTCCACAGTAAATCCACTAGGAGTCTGTTTATCCCTCAGCTTGTTATACAGGTCCAAGGTCAGCACTTTAGCCATGTAGTTGTTGTGGGCACTCAAATCGGGATACTCATCCTCCACAGGGTACTTCTTCTTCAAGAGGTTGTGGCTGTTTGAGAACGGCATGGTGGGCACCTGCCTGCGAGCAGCTAAGGAAGAAGAAGAGAGGGGAGCACCCATCACCTTGCCTCCTTCAGGGCATCAGAATGTAGAAAACAGGCACCGGAAAGAAGACGGGCCCATGCTGGAAGGTCACCTTGCGATTTGCCCTACCTGCCCACTCAAAGACTTTGCCTGCACGGCACCTGCTGTTGTAGACCATCCCCAGGTACTTGGCAAACATTGCTCAGCTCCGCCCAGCACAGGTGGCAGCCCACGTGCACCCAGCCCAGTCGGAAGCCGGTGCTAAGAGATTTGCCCAAGGTCAAGGCCAACAGCAGTGGCAGCGGTAGGAATTGAAAGCAAACTGCCCCACTTCCTCGACCAGCTCGTCAGAGCTTCGTGGACAGCGCCTCCCTTCCTCTCCTTGGTCCCCAGGGGTCACCTTCAAGGCGAGCGAGCAGACATTTTCTGCCAGGCGAAAAGGGAAGGGCTGGGGACAGGGAGACGGAGGACCCTCCCAGCTGGAGTCCTTCTTCGCGGGCCGGTTACGCCGCCGCGGGCCGGTTACGCCGTCGCGGGCCGTCCCCCCCCCCCCGCAAACAGCTCCGGCTCCCGGGCCAGCAGAGCAGGCTGCGAAGCGAGCCAGAGGACCCGCCCCGCCGCCGCAGCCTCCCCGCCAAGGGCCGCCGCGCCCGCGCGCCCCAGGCACCGGCTCGTCTCCCTGTCGCAAGAGCAGAGGAGCCGGTTAGATATGCGCCTCGCTCGGCACGAGGAACGCCGGAGGAAGAGACGGGGCGAGGGCGGGAATCCCCCGCCTACGCCGTGCCGACGGGGGCTTCTGCAGCCCAGCAGGTGGACGGAGGGCCGCATCCCGCACGCGGAAGGCAGGCAGGCAGGCGCGGGAGGGAGGCCGCCGAACACCGCGCCTCGCGGCGAGCAGGTCGCCGGCGGGAGCGCACGGGCGTTACGCGGGGAGGCTGTTGCTGCCGCCGCCGCTGCCAGGGAAATCGGAGGATGCAACCCGCTCCTTCTGCCTCGCTCGAGCGCGGGGAGCCGCCGAGGGGGCCAGAGGGCGAGTGAAAGCCTCGCTTTGCGGGAGAGGGAGCCGGCCAGCCGGCTGCAACTCAGCGCCTGCACCAGCGCCACTGCCAGGGGGAAGGAGGAAGTCGGCGACCAGGAAAAGGGCAGATTCCTACAGCTGCTGCCCTCCCGCTCCAGAAGGACGGCGGCTTCGCCAACCGCGCAGATCCAGCTATTTGCGCTCCGGCCCCCTTTGAAAACAACACACGAGCAAAGGGCTGGATGCGCCCGATCTCGTGAGCTAAGCAGGGTCAGCCCCAGTTAGTACTTGGATGGGAAACCGCCTGGGAATTAGGCTTCCTGCACTGAGCAGGGGTTGGACTCGATGGTCTTGTAGGCCTTCCAACCCTATGATTTGGTGAGACCCCCCACCCCACCCCCAAGAGGGCTGCTGCTGCTTCCCCCCCCCCCATCTGTTTTATCAGCCTAGGAGGAAGGGACGAATTGAAAACGAAACAACCCCATTATATAACGAACTTCTGCACTGGGATGAAAGGTATGCAAATACCCTGGTAAATATCAATTAGATACCAGTTCATCTGGATTTAGGAGACCCAAACTGGGCAACCAACGTACCCCCGACAAAAAAATAATTTTTTTAAAAAAGCGAGGAATAAAATCGAAGCATCTCCCTGGTATATTCGACGCATCCATGTTCTGTGCGGTTTCCCTCTTCCTCCCTCAAGCAGAAACAAGCCAAAAACGGCTTTATAATAAAGACGAGCATCCCTGCCGCCGCGATGTGCTTAAAAACGCGCACGCACGCACAAAAAGAAAAAAGTTGTCCTTCTCCCCTTTTTTCTTCCCACCCCCTCCCCAAAATGAAGGGATGATCTCGACCTAGCTTCCAGCCAGCTCCGTAGCTAACCCGAGCCTCGTTCCATAGCTAAAGAGAGCCGCGGTGCAAATGGGCCCCGAGGACTTACCGCGGGGTTCAGAGAAGGCAAACGCGAAAGGGAGACGCTCTTTGCCACTTACAACCTCGCTGCTCTCCCAGAAAGACCTGCCGGGAATAGAACCCAAACCCCACCTTCCCATCACTTTTATACACACCCAACGCAGGCTGCCTATTGGTTAGTATTTATATTCCATTCATTCCATTGGAGACTTGCTTCCACTAAGGGGGCGGGTGAGTTTTCGTCGGGCCATTCTTTGCCCGTTACTGCTCCCGGGTCTCATAGTCGGACGACGGGTGTGGGAGGGGGGGATCGAGCCCCAGACTTGAATTCTCTGACCGCAATGAAAAGATCTTCTGACAAAGGGGAGGGGGGCTGGCTGGGATGTATGATGCATGCTGCAACCCTGTGCACACTTTTTACTTGGGAGGGCTTGCCCTGAAAGGTGGTTTATCAGCAATGCAAATAAGGTATTTGAGAGTGAGTGAAGCCCCATTGGAAGCAATGGGGCTGATTTCTAAGTTAACAGGTATTGGATCAGGCGGCCCACTCCATCGAATGCCAGAAGTATGTTGGGTTCATAATGATGGATCTTCCATCGTCAGGTAGGTACGTGTGTCCAGGTTTTCTTATTCATGGCCCCTGGCTTTATTGAGCATGTAAGGATGATTGTTAAAAATGAGCTGGAATACAAATAAAAGCTTTCAGGAACTGAGGCAAGCCAGCCCAAAGAGTCATGTGAGTGATCAACTGCCTCTCTGTGTGAACTTCATAGAAGGTATCAGCAAGAGTGCTTTGGGCTGCTATGCCTACTGCTTTGTCTAGGAACTGACCCTCTGCCCAGTATTTGCAGGCCAACCCTAGGCATGTTTACTTAGGAGTAAGTGACATTGATTTCAATGGGACTTGTATCCCCAGATCTGTGTGTATAGGACAGCAGCTTTCGTTCCACAAGGAATTTTCCTTGCAGGCTCCCCCAATCTCGGGCCCTCCAGATGGGTTGAACTCCAAGTCCCATCATACTCAGCAAGCGCTGAGCGCCAAAGAATTGATGCCTTCGAACTGTGGTGCTGGAGAAGACCCTTACGAGTCCCCTGGACTGCAAGGAGGTCAGATCAGTCAATCCTAAAGAAAATCAACCCTGACTGCTCATTGGAAGGACAGATACTGAAGCTGAAGCTCAAATACTTTGGCCACCTAATGCGAAGAGAAAACTCCCTGGAAAAGACCCTGATGCTGGGAAAGATTGAAGGCAAAAGGAGAAGGGGACGGCAGAGGATGAGATGGCTAGATAGCATCACCGATGCAATGAATATGAATTTGAACACACTCCGGGAGAGAGCGGAGGACAAGAAGGCCTGGCGTGCTATGGTCCATGGGGTCACGAAGAGTCGGACATGACTTAACAACTGAACAAGTCAAACAACAACTGATCAACAACAACATGGGAGTTGTAGTTCAACATAACTGGAGGGCACAAGGTTGGGGGAAGGCTACAGCCCAGCTGATTATATTTTTCTAAGGGCGCAATCCTATGCAGGTTTAGACAGGAAAAAAAGTCCTACAACTCCCAGCATTCCCCAGCCTGCTATGTTATGCTGGCAGGGGAATGCTGGGAGTTGTAGGACTTTTTTCTGTCTAAACCTGCATAGGATTGCGCCGTAAGGCGGTGTAAAGGCTTGGTGTTGTAGGAGTAAAGATGCTTTTAAAAGTGGCAGAAGTACATTCTATTGGGGAGGGGGTCTCTTCCAGCTGATGAGGTCTCCTGTGTCTTTAAGGGCTTTAACAGAAAATTAAAATTTCTCAGATGCAACTGAGAAAAGAGTTCCTGTATCTTTGTGTAGGAGAAGCTTTTTCAACAGGTGCAGCTGCAAAGGCCTAGACAGAGACTCATTTTTAACAGGGCCCATATTGTGAAGGGCCCAAGAGTTCCTTCATCATTGACTCCCTCCCCAGCTGGAGATGCAAAAGAAGGGTTCTTTTTAGCTTCTTGCATGCCATGTGAAAAGTAGACAAACCTTTGGCAGAATTCTTCCTTTGCCTGCTACTCTGGTGGAATTCTGTTTGCAGTTCGTGCCATGAAAGAGGAATCAAAGAGCCCCTTTGCCTGCATCCATAGTCTGGTCATTGCATGAAAAGACTGCAATTTCTCAGACTGCAGATGGAGGGCTCACATTTTTGACTGCTCTTGAGTGTGGAAAAATGTTCACTGTAAGGAGAAAAGTAGCACCACAGAAAGCAGGCAAGAATAAACCCTTCTCACCAATATACTACATCTTTTATTGCAGGGAGATATTTTCATGTTTCTGAAATGTGGGGGAGAGTTTTTCTTTTTAAATGCTGCACTGCTGTGCAAGATTCAACCGCCTCATCCTGCTGCATGTGTAGACCAAGTCTCGGAATGAGTCACCGAGGTGTACAATTTGTTTATTTAAAGCATTTCTATCTTGCCTTTCCAAAACGTTCAAGGTGGCTAACAAGGAAAAAGAAATATGACAGATTAAAAATGCAGTCAGAACCTGATAACACTAAGGCTGCAATTCTGTACCCACTTACGTGGGAGTAAGCCCCTTTGAACTCAATGGGACTTAATTTCTGAACAGACATGTAAGGATTGTGTTGTACATCATTATTAAAAGAAGAAAGAGCAACATGGACCAGAAAGATATAAAACCCTAAGAACAGCAGCAAGAAACTGTCAACCAAACTTCACTTAAATCACCAACAACTGAAGATCTTTCCAAAAGGAAGGTGTTCACACTATGGAGGAAGAAAAAGAGTTTTTGTTGGTAGGAACACAAGACAGGGCCTTTTCTCTGGCAGCACCCCAGTTAGGAAATCCCCCCACCCTCAAGGAGATGAGACTAGCCTCAACCCTGATGGTGCTCAGGCAGGCAGTGAAAATCTTTTTATTCCATTGGCTTTTAACATATGATTGAAGGTTTTAACTCTGGTCCTTTTGATTTTAAGGATTTAATTTAAATTTTTGTTACTTCATGGTGTGTTGCTTTTGTTCTTCAATGCAAGCAGCTTTGGGGGCTGAAAAGCCACACAAAAATGTTTTTATACATTTATAATTAAGGCCAGCAGGAAAGGAGCAAGGTGCATCTCTCTGGAGTTCCAAAGTCTCGGTGCATCCACTGAAGGAATGCACCCCATTATAATAATTCTTATGCCAGCCTTCCCTGGCCTGGTGCCCTCCAGTTGTTAAAGACTTCAACTCCCATCAGTCCCAGCCAGCATGGCTATTGGTCAGGAATCCTCGGATTTGTAGTCCAAACCATCAGGTTGGGGAAGGCTGCCTTATGCATAGGAACAAGCAGCTGGGTCGCATTGGCGTGGGAGGGGTTCTTGGCAGAACAGCCCCCTTCAGCAACCTGGTGACCTTCAGATGCTTTGGATTCCAACTCCCATCATCCTTGACCACCGGCTATGTTGGAAAAGGTCGGATTGGGGCTCTACTGCTGGTCATATGCAAAGCATGATAAAGAGCCCAGTGTGGTATAGTGGTTAAAGTACTGGGCTGGGACTTGGGAGATCTGGGTTCTAGTCCCCACTCAGCCAGGAAGCTCACCAGGTGCCTTTGGGCCAGTCACTGAGCCTCAGCCTAAACTATCTCACAGGACTGTTGTGAGGATAAAATAGAGAAGGAGGAGGATTGTGTATGTCACCTTGGGTTCCATGGAGGAAAGGCAGGATATAAACATAATAAATAAATAAATCCTTCCCTAGCCTGGGGCCTCCCAGATGTAATGGACTGCAATTCCCATCATTCTCAGCCAGAACAGCTATGAATGATGGGAGGTGCAGTCTAACACAACTGGCAAGCACCAGGTTGGGGAAGGCTAGTATGGTGGCTAGAGGTTTTTTTATTTTTATTTTTTCTATTTTTTGTCCTTTTTTATTAAGTTTCTTCAAGGTTAAAACAGCAATAAACCTTTGACCCTTCCTAACCCCCACAGCACATAACCGTTACATAATCATTCACCCCAACACATATATTCACATACATACAAGACAGAAGCAGGCCAGACAAAACAAAAAGAGGTAGGGAAAGGAAAGAGAGGGCAGTATCAACAGGAAAGTTGCACAAATCTCCCATTCATAAATTTGGGGAAACTTGTGCAAGTCCCCTGTTCAATCTCTCCTCGATATGCATAAATTTCCTGTTTGTGCAGAGCGAGCTGCGAACAGCAACTGGGCATGAGATGAGTGACGAGACAACGCTTGGAGAATCCTGCCAATCTCGAACATCGCTCCTTCATGGCTTAGCGCTAGCACTGTGACGGCACTGGATACTGCCCAATAAAACCGGTAGTGGGTGGAGCTCCAAGCTCACCTATCTAAGACAATTACTTACACAATTTAGGATGCAATCCTATGCATGTTTAGACATGCTGGCTGGGAAATGCTGGGAGCTGTGGGACTTTTTTCTGTCTAAACATGCATAGGATTGTGCCTTTAATCAGCAAAACATGTCTTTAATTAAGTACTACTGGACTGACCAGAGACATCTAAGAACATAAGAGCCCTGCTGGATCAGACCAAGGGTCCATCTAGTCCAGCATCCTGTTCACACAGTGGCCAACCAGCTGCCCACGGGAAACCCACAAGCCGGACTTGAGGGCAACAGCACTGTCCCACCCATGTTCCCCAGCAGCTGGTATACATAGGTATCCTGCCTTTGATACTGGAGGTAGCACAGAGCCATCCGGACTAGTACCTGTTGATTCAAAGCTTTGCTCAGCCATGAGACTTGTTGGATAACTTTGGGCCAGTGACTATCTCTACCCATCCTTACTCACAAGGGTGTTGTGGGGATAAAATAGAGGAGGGAAGGAAAAACTATGTACCATAACTGCAAGTTCCCTGGAGGAAAGGTGGGATTTGTTTAAAGCCTCTGTACCTTTATGAAGGTAGAAGACGAGATCTTGACAAGAGCAATTTATCATCTGTTCTGCACCTACCAAATTCCCGCTACAGCTGTGCACCTCAGTTACCCTCCATACCGGCAGCTTCCGTAACTGCAATAATGTGATAGGAAAACAAGCCACACCTGACCAAATTCTCCCTGCTGTACAACTTTTAAAGGTACAGGAGCTCACTCAGGCTCGGGAGCCAGTGATTGTTCTTCCCCATTGGAAAGAGAAACAGAAACACACACAATACAGTTAAAGTGAAAAAGTTGTGGACAGCAGCAGTTTACAGGCTGCTTAACATATGGATATATACTGTTGCACATTTGATCATCTTGATCACTGTGAGTAAGTGGTCAGAGATTTAACAAAAACATATTCATGTCCCTTGATAGCTCGGACATCCCTCTTCAGTCTTGGACTGTAATACCCGTCAGAGTTTTGGGAAGGTGATACCCACCAATGAAGTGAACGGATGCAAAAGAGGATAGGGCTTCATCACTTTTACTAGTTGTGTCTCTTTTGCTCCTGGCCACCCTGCCCAGCAATTTGGGAGAGATAGTAGATCCCAAATGGTGGGGCCAGAGCAGAAGTAGGTGGAGTTCACAGCACTGCAAGACTGTATAGCTCTGTCTCTCTCTATACCAGCCCATCTCCGTGAGCTGCATGATATTAGGCTGAGGGCCACAGGTTCCTCACCCTTGGATTTGTGGACTTGCTGCAGATTTACTTCCAGTAATGCTCTGCTTATATATTTGTAAATAAAACAAACAAAAAATTAAATCAAAAAGACATTGTAAGTCTCCTCTACTTTCTCATCCAAGAGAAATGAAACCCTAAAGCACTGTCCCTGGAATGTATCATTTGGGGAAGTGGGAAGCATCTATGCAGACTTGCCATCTCCCCTACCACCACCACCACAAAACAGGGACCTGTAATAGCTGCAGAAATTCAACAGGTGCAGCTTTCTTCATCATTGCACTTCAGTGCAGAGGAAAATTGCATCTTGGTGAATTTTTGCCTGTCACATGGTCATTAAGGGCACAGAAATTCTGTTGGGAAAATAAAAAGGTGGCAGCCTTACACAGTAATTGTATTTACTTTGAATCTCAACTCTAGAATAGTTTTATAGCTGAACTTCTCGGATGCCTTTATAAAGTAGAACATCGTGTTTCAAAACATTGTGCAGCTCCATTAATTTAAATAGGGCAACACACTGGTACGTGTTTGTAGAACTGGTTCTTTATCCAAGATTTACACAGGGATATGGCGAGATGCTTTGTCAACTGCTCCAGTTAATCACTTCCTCCTCCTAGTTGCATCTAATGTTACACAGAAACACAAGCCTGACTTTGACGAGATGGCAGATAAGTTTTCTGCAGAACTGGGATCAACAGCATCAGCGGTCAGGCTCACTGCATGACCTTGGGCTATTCACTATCATCTCTGCCTAGTCTACCTCAGAAGATTGGTGTGAGGATAAAATGGGAGGAGACCCACATTCAGCATCTGGAGTTCCTTGGAGGGAGGATGAAATAAAAATGCCAAATAAATCTTTATGTCAGCCTTCCCCAACCTGGCATCCTCCAGATGTGCTAGACTACAGCTTCCATCATCCCCAGTCAGACATGCTATATTGGGATGATGGGGACTGTAGTCCAGCACAGCTGGAGGGTGCCAGATTGGAGAAGGCTGCTTTGAAAATGTATTTATTTGCTAGTTCTGCTCTCTACTAAATTATACTGTTAAGGGTCCTAACTGACAGGCATATTAAGGCCAAAACTAGAGAATAATTGCTGAATGTTCAAAGGCACATAATTTATACACAATTAACAGAGGCCCCATGCTAGGAAAAAGTGCAGAAACTAGCACCATATGCATCCAAATATAAATGGTCCCAAATAAGGGCTTCCACCCTGTTATATGGACAGGCAGAATAGCATTTCCCATTAGTGCTTCTGCATGCTGGAAAAAAGTCCCACTGTTATGTTTCAGCCCATCATGCAACAGCTAAGCTGTGTGTAATTTTTTGTATATGTCATGTGTGTGTATTTTCCCAGGCATTTTAGTTTTTCAGTTTGTTTTTATTCGGTATTGTATTTTAAATTTTTGCACTGCTGCTAACTTCAGTTTTGTTATTTTTATATTGCAGTTTTAAACTTTTATATTGTATTTTATCATCTTGTATTTTATGGTTTTAATGGTTGTGAACCACCCAGAGAGCTTCGGCTATTGGGCGGTATAAAAATATAATAAATAAAATGTATGTGTGTCTACCAGCCACCAATCCAACCCTGCATGCAGCCCTCGGGGCCAAAGAAGTTATCTACCCCAGAGCCCAAGGAACAGGAACCACTCTCCCAATGGCATACAAAAAATTCAATGTCTGTAACACAGGAAAAAAGAGCCATGCTGGATCGGACCAAAAGCCTTCCTAATGGAACACTCTGTTTTCCGCAAGTCCCATGCCTGTGAGAAACTCACAAGCAGGTCATGAGGACGTTAACTGTCCCCTGGCTTTGTTCCCCAATGGCTGGTATTCAGATCCACACAGCCTCTGATCCTGGAGGTAGTCTAGCCACCAGGACTAGTAGCTTCATCCTCCGTGTATTTAATCTCCACAGGCAAACCAGATGCCTGCGGGAAGTCCACAAGCAGGACATGAGCACAGCAGTACTCTCAGGGTGGGCCTCAAGGGTAGGCATGGTTGGGCAGGAACCTCCTACCTAAGCAGGAACCTACTGACACGAGCCTCCTGGACTTACTCCTCCTCTTCACCATGGCAACCTGCTTGTTCACCTGCCTCTCACTCTGGCTCACACAACAGTGGGAAGGAGGAGCTGTAGATGCCACTGCTGACTTGCTCACTGGCTCTTTGCCTGCCAAGCAAGCAAGCAAGCGCTAGCAAGAGCAGCTGTGACACTGGTGCTTAAAAGTAGACTCACAGAGGCGCCACTGAGGTCATTTTGCCCAAGGGCTCTCAAATACCTGGAGTTGCCCGCCGAATCCCCTCCCACTCATATTCTCCCAGCCTCTGCTACTGGAAGTAATATATAACCATCGTGCCTAGTAGTACATTCCAGGCTCTGATTTCTTCTGACAACTCTTATGTCATACAAGGAGATGCAAACAGACCCATTGCCTCATTAGTGCTGCTCCAGCTGAGATTTGTTGCTGTTGTTCAGTCGTTCAGTCGTGTCCGACTCTTCGTGACCCCATGGACCATAGCACGCCAGGCCTTCCTGTCCTGCGCTCTCTCCCGGAGCGTGCTCAAGTTCATATTCATCGCATCGGTGATGCTATCTAGCCATCTCATCCTCTGCCGTCCCCTTCTCCTTTTGCCTTCAATCTTTCCCAGCATCAGGGTCTTTTCCAGTGACTTTTCTCTTCGCATTAGGTGGCCAAAATATTTGAGCTTCAGCTTCAGTATCTGTCCTTCCAATGAGCACTCAGGGTTGATTTCCTTTAGGATTGACTGATTGGACTTCCTTGCAGTCCAGGGGACTCGTAAGAGTCTTCTCCAGCACCACAGTTCGAAAGCATCAATTCTTCGGCGCTCAGCCTTCCTTATAGTCCAGCTCTCACAGCCATACATTGCTACTGGGAAAACCATAGCTTTGATGATACGAACCTTTGTCGGCAAGGTGATGTCTCTGCTTCTTACTATGCTGTCTAGGTTTGCCATAGCTTTCCTCCCAAGGAGCAAGCGTCTTTTAATTTCATGGCAACAGTCACCGTCTGCGGTGATCTTGGAGCCCAAGAAAATAAAATCTGTCACTGCTGCCATTTCTTCCCCTTCTATATGCCAGGAAGTGATGGGGCCAGATGCCATGATCTTCGTTTTTTTAATGTTGAGTTTCAAACCAGCTTTTGCACTCTCCTCTTTCACCCTCAACAACAGGCTCTTTAGCTCCTCTTCGCTTTCTGCCATAAGGGTGGTATCGTCTGCATATCGGAGGTTGTTGATAATTCTCCCAGCAATCTTAATTCCGACCTGGGATTCATCCAACCTGGCGTTTCTCATGATGTACTCTGCATATAAATCAAATAAACAGGACGACAATGTATAGCCTTGTCATACTCCTTTCCCAATTTTGAACCAATCGGTTGTTCCATGTCCGGTTCTTACTGTTGCTTCTTGACCCTCGTACAGGTTTCTCAGGAGACAGGTAAGGTGGTCTGGTACTCCCATCTCTTTCAGAATTTGCCACAGTTTGTTGTGATCCACACAATCAAAGGCTTTAGCATAGTCAATGAAGCAAAAATAGACGTTTTTCTGGAATTCTCTTGCTTTCTCCATGATCCAGCAAATGTTGGTGATTTGATCCCTAGTTCCTCTGTGTCTTTGAAACCCAGCTTGTACTTCCGGTAGTTCTCGGTTCACATGCTGCTGAAGCCTAGTTTGTAGGATTTTGAGCATCACCTTGCTGGCATGTGAAATGAGCACAATTGTACGGTAGTTTGAACACTCTTTGGCATTGCCCTTCTTTGGAACTGGGATGTAAACTGACCTTTTCCAGTCTTGTGGCCACTGTTGAGTGTTCCAAATTTGTTAGCATATTGAGTGCAGCACTTCAACAGCATCATCTTTTAGGATTTTAAATAGCTCAGCTGGAATACTGTCATCTCCGCTAGCTTTGTTGTTAGTAATGCTTCTTAAGGCCCACTTGACTTCACTCTCGAGGATGTCCGGCTCAAGTTCAGTGACCGCACTATCATGGCTATCAGGGACATTCAGATCTTTCCTGTATAGTTCTTCTGTGTATTCTTTCCACCTCTTCTTAATCTCATCTGCTTCTGTTAGGACCCTGCCTTCTTTGTCCTTTATCATGCCCGGCTTTGCACAAAACATTCCCTTGAGATCTCCGATTTTCTTGAAGAGATCTCTAGTCTTTCCCATTCTATTGTTTTCCTCGATTTCTTTGCATTGTTCATTTAAGAAGGCCTTGTTGTCTCTCCTTGCTATTCTCTGGAACTCTGCATTCAGTTGGATATATCTTCCCCTTTCTCCCTTGCTTTTCGCTTCCCTTCTTTCCTCAGCTACTTGTAAAGCCTCATCAGACAGCCACTTGGCTTTCTTACATTTCTTTTTCTTTGGGATGGATTTAGTTGCTGCCTCCTGAACAATGTTACGGACCTCTGTCCATAGTTCCTCAGGCACTCTATCAGGTCTAATCCCTTAAATCTATTCCTCACCTCCACTGTATATTCATAAGGGATATGATTTAGGTCATACCTGAATGGTTTAGTGGTTTTCCCTACGTTCTTCCATTTAAGCCGAAATTTTGCAAGAAGCAGCTCATGATCTGAGCCACAGTCAGCTCCAGGTCTTGTTTTTACTGACTGTATAGAGCTTCTCCATCTTTGGCTGCAAAGTACATAATCAATCTGATTTCAGTATTGACCATCTGGTGATGTCCATGTGTAGAGTCGCCTCTTGTGCTGTTGGAAATGCTATCTTTGCTATGATCAGCGTGTTCTCTTGGCAAAACTCTATTAGCCTTTGTCCTGCTTCATTTTGTACACCAAGGCCATGCTTGCCTGTTATCCCGGTGATTTCTTGACTTCCTACTTTGGCATTCCAATCCCCTATGATGAAGAGGACATCTTTTTTTGGTGTTAGTTCTAGAAGGTGTTGTAGGTCTTCATAGAGCCGATCAACCTATCCAGCGGAGATAATTCCTTTTAATTCCAGCCTTAAACGTCCCACTGGGTTATCTTAGGTGCTGTTCAGCTTATTCTAGAAAAAAGCATCATGGTCAAGACACCATTGCTCGATGATGTCCTTTTCTGCATTCATTTTACCAGCCCAATCTCCTCCAGCCAATCAATTCACTTTGCTCTCTGATGCTAAATCATTAACTTGATCCTGTGAACACCCTTTCTCTTTTTCATTGTTACTAGCGGTTATCTTAAAAAAAAAACCTGTCCTTGCTTCTGTGTCTTATCCTATGCATGTTTACACAGAAAAAAGTCTAGTGAGGGAGCCAGAGGGGAAAAGATACAGTGGCTCCTCTGCATTTAACATCCTAATGACAGGCAGACATTCAAAAGGTGAAGCTAAGGGAGATGAAATGACAGGAAAGCTGCAGTTGTTTGAATGTCAGCATGTCACGTTACTCTTTAAGACACAGGAGTTCTGCCAGGAAAAAAAAGTGATAACCTTCAGGCTCCTAAGGCCCTTGGGGCCATCAGTTGCCCAGCAGGTAAAGCTGGCACCTTGTTTAATTTCTGCCTTACCGCTATTAAAGGCAGGGCCTCTGTCAGCTAAAGGTAGTAGCCCTATAGATCTAATACTTGGCATAGCTTCCCCACCCCAGCATCTTAAAAATGCTAGCGCTCTATCCAAAATCAGTAGTGCAGTTAGGTAATTTTAGACTCTATTTAATGGGGGGAGGGGTTCTTCAGATCAGGGAACCTCCATTCCGTGGGTGAAGGGTTCCTGTCTGGCCTGTGGAGGCTTTAGCTCCCACCCAATTCCTCCCCAAGTCTGACCCACTAACCCCCTTTTATCTCCTATCATTGATTGGTGATAACAAGGGGTTTTCCCCTACTTAACACACTGCTTCTCCCAAGTGTTCCGTCCACCCTGCATCCTTTCCGATGGTAATGTATAGTCTTACAGGGGAACACTTTAGATGGTAATGTGTATTACCGGGGGGCTTCCTGCACATTCTGCTGAGCGCATCCCCAGTCTCTGCCCCCAGGTCCTGCTTTGACAGCATCAATGTGAAGACAGCAAAAACTGGTGACTTTGCAGCAGCATCCTTGAGAAAATGGACAGATACAGGATGTCTACCTGCTCGCTCGCTCTCTTACATCAGCTCATCCCAGCTTCCCCTGTGAATTAATTAAAATTGTTGTGTATTAGAGTTCTATGTCTCAAACACAAGGCAGTTTTGGCCACTTTATCTCAGACCTTTGCTGAGGTGGGATGCTTCCACCTCCATCCCAGCATCCTGCTAGTAACAGCTCTGGGGCAGTAGAAGGTAGCATTAGATATGGCCTAAGCAGACTGTGTAAGTGTCTTGTTGAATTATACAGCAGTTGGGCCTGAATTATAGAGCAGAAAGCAAGTTTGCAACCAAATACGGAGCCGTCAGATAATTGCTGCAAAGATGGGGGAAGAAACGCAGAAGTTACTCAGGGGGCATGCTCTCAGCTTCCCTGGTGGCTTCATTATAAACGATATGTAGTAAATAAGTGCTATAGGAAAGACTTCTTACACTTCTAAAATAGTCCAAGAGAATCTATGGGGTTAAGCAGGCCTAACTGTACAGAACTGAGATGCATAGCAACCTGGGCAGCTATGCCCTCATTTCCCACAAGATGTAGTGATGGCCACCAATTTGGACAGCTTTAAAAAGGGATTGGAAAATTCCTGGCGGCCACTAGTCCTGATGGCTATATGCTACCTCCAGTATCAGAGGCAATATGCCTATGTACAGCAGTTGCTGGGGAACATGGGCAGGAGGGTGCTATTGAGCTCGTGTCCTGCTTGTGGGTTTCCCATGGGCAGCTGGTTGGCCACTGTATGAACAGAATGCTGGACTAGATGGACCTTGGTCTGATTCAGCAGGGCTCTTCTTCTGTTCTTCATAGAATGGGGCCAACCTAAATGTGACACACCAGATCCATGATCAGGAGGATATTTGGCTGTTTTCTATTTATTTACAGAAATACAAGAAGCTGCCTTTACCAAGTCAGACAGGTGGTCCATGCAATTCAGTATCGTCTACACTGTCTGTCAGCAGCTCTCTAGGCCCCAGAGGAGGGCGGCAGCAGAAGCAAGGGAACACAAGGACCATGTGCAAAAATGGCCATAACAGCCCGTATGCAGCCTGCTGCAAGCCACGTGCTGCCCACTCCTGCTCTAAGGTTTCAGACAGGAGTCTTTCCTAGCCCTAGTTGGATATGATGGAGATTAAACCTGGAATCTATTGCAAGCAAAGCTATAGTGGCCATGTGTCCTACTTTACAGAGGACATTTCTCTGTTTGAAGGGCTGTCTACTCCAGGTCCAGTTTAAAGATATAGAAATATGAAGGGAGAGTGCCAGGCCTTGAGGTTGTCCATCAACAGCACCTGGACCGCAGACTTGGCAGGCACACAAGTTTTCTTCTCTGTGGTGAGGTGGATTGTATTTGAGAAGGTTACAACAGCTGGGATTGTTTAGCTTGGGAAAAAGGCAGGTAGAGGGAGACATGATAGAGGTCTACAAAATTATGCCTCGTGTGGAGAATGTGGATAGGGAGACATTTTTCTCCCTCTCTCAAAATACTAGAACCCAGGGTCATCCCATGAAGCTGATTGGTGGAGATTCAGGACAGATAAAAGGAAAGACTTCTTCACACAGTGCATAGATAAACTATGGAATTTGCTACCACAAGAAGTAGTGATGGCCACCAGTTTGGATGCTTTAAGAGGGGGTTAGACAAATTCCTGGAGGAGAAGGCTATCCATGGCTACTAAACTTGATGGCTATGTACTTCCTCTAGTACCAGAGGCAGTGAGCCTATGTACACCAGTTGCTGGGGAACATGGGTGGGAGAGTGCTGTTGCGTTCATGCCCTGCTTGTGGGTTCCTGGTCAACAGCTGGTTGGCCACCATGTGAACAGAATGCTGGATTAGATGGACCCTTGGTCTGATCCAGCATGGCTCTTCTTATGTTCTTATTTCTATTTAAATTATAGTATTTATTTCTAAATTTGCATCTATGCATATAAAATAGCATGTGAAAATTTTGTGCAAATTGGTGTCCTCTTTTGTTCTCTTTATTGGTGATGTGCAAGTGGCCACTCTATGCAAAGCACATGCTCTACCACTGAGCTACAGTTCACTCCCTAAATAATAGCCAGGAGGGCAATTTGGATCAGAACCATGGAGAAGGATTAACACTTCCCCCTACTCCATTTTCCTGATTAAGGGTGCAATCCATGGCTGGCTGGGGAATGCTGGGAGTCGTAGGACTTTTTTCTGTCTAAACATGCATAGGCTTGTGCCTTAAAATAACTTTCTGGCCTGCTATTTGCCCTGTGGGGCAAAACATACAAGTGTGACATAGAATTTCTACATGTGTTGTTGTTATTATCTTTTCTTTCTTTCTTTCTTTCTTTCTCTCTCTCTCTCTCTCTCTCTCTTTCTTTCTTTGCTAAAACGCCATCAAGGCAGTGTGTTTATTTTGCTATGGGGTGAATAGCAGACTTAGGGGGAGTGATTTTAACTGAGAAAATGGTACGGGGGAAAAGGTTGACCTCCCCTCTCCCAGCACTGCTCCAAATGGGGGTATCCTGCTGCTGCAGTTTAGTAAAACTGCAAGAGGTCCTACTCACAGATCTTCTCTATCGAGAATGGCTCTTATGCACATTGTTTTTCAGCAAAGGTGCCCAAGTCAGGGCCTAGATCAATCCCCAGACAGTTTTATCCAGCCCCCAGTGTTCTACCATATCTTAATCATCATTATCATCATGGTGATCACTCGTGACTGAGTAAGATTGTCTTCCAAAGATAGAGTCTACATAGAAAACTCTTTAAAAGGATTAGACAGATTCATAGAAGATAGGTCCATCAACACATTAATCTCTAGCAGTGGGTCTGCAGGTGGCTGTAAAGGCCGATCCTGGATCTACACCGCCTCCCACAGTGAGGACATAGATTTCCAGGTGGAAGGCGGTCAGGGTGAGGGTTTGCTTGACATGCCTTCCGCTGAGCTCGTTTTTCCCTTTTGCCCTGTACTCGTGCTTCTTCAAAGTCCATAGCACCTGTAATATAGACTGACCTCCAGTTGGAACGTTCATGAGTTCCCAGTTCTCAATGCTTATGTTACATTTTTTTAATTAGCTTTAAGATCATCTTTAAATCTCTTTTGCTGTCTACCAATATTCCGTTTTCCATTCATAAGTTGGAAATAGAGTAACTGCTTTGGAAGATGAAAATCAGGCATTCGAACAACATGGCCGATCCAGCAAAGTTGAAGTTGGAGAATCACTGTTTCACCGCTGGTGGTCTTTGCTTCTTCCAGTACGCTCACATTAGTCCATCTGTCTTCCCAAGTAATTTGCAGAATTTTTCGGAAGCAGCGTTGGTGGAATCTTTTGAGAAGTTGGAAGTGGCGTTTATAGATGGTCCATGTTTCACAGGCATACAGTAAGGTTGGTAGTGCAATGGCTTTGTAAACAAGCATTTTGGTCTCCCTGCGAATGTCCCGATCCTCGAACACTCTACGCTTCATTCGGCAGAATGCTACAGTTGCAGAGCTCAGGTGATGCTGAATTTCAGCGTCGATGTTGGCTTTTGTGGAGAGATGGCTGCCAAGATAAGAAAAGTGATCGACATTTTCCAGCATCAACCCATTAAGCTGGATTGATGGCGCTACAGAGGATTGCTTTGTGCTTGCTGGTAAAGCACTTTGGTTTTTTTGATGTTAAGTGAGAGGCCGAGCTTTTCATATGCTCCTGCAAAGATGTTTATAATAGTTGGGAGATTTTCCTCTGAATGTGCTCAGATTACGTTATCATCAGCATATTGAAGTTCTATGACACAGGATGTAATTACCTTACTTTTTGCTTTCAGCCTACTGAGATTAAAAAGTTTTCCATCTGTTGGATATATGATTTCTACACCAGTGGGAAGTTTCCCTTCAACAAGGTGTAGAATCATAGTGATGAAGTTAGTGAATAAGGTTGGAGCAGTGACGTATCACTGTTTAACGCCTGATCCCACTTTGAATGGATCACTTTGAGAGCTATTGTTATTCAAGATTGTTGCCGTCATGTCGTCACGGAGGAGCCACAAAATGTTCACAAATTTATTAGGGCATCCGGTTTTCAGAAGGATGGTCCAGAGAGCAGTACGATTTACCGTGTTGAAGGCCTTAGTCAGATCAATAAACGCCACGTACAGGGGTTGGTTTTGCTCCCTGCATTTTTCTTGGAGCTGTCATGCGGTGAAGATCATATCCACTGTCCCCCTGGAAGGGCGGAAGCCATTTTGGGATTCAGGGAGGATGTCTTCTGAGATAGGTAGAAGGCGGTTTGCGAGGATCCTTGCCAGGATTTTGCCTGCCGTAGCTAGAAGGGAGATGCCTCAATAGTTTCCACAATCTGTTCTATCACCCTTTTTAAACAGAGTGATAATTATGGCATCCCTGAAGTCTGCTGGGATCTCCTCCCTCATCCAGATTTTTTCGATGAGCTTGTGAAGCTGTTGTGTAGCTTCAGGCCCACCTTCTTTAAAGACTTCTACAGGGATTCCATCGGGTCCACTAGCTTTATTATTTTTCATTTGGTTAATGGCTTTACTGACTTCCTCCAAACTAGGGGATACTGCAAGCTCATCTCTGGTTTGTTTTTGTGGGATTTGCGAGAAAACCTCATCAGCCACAATAGAATTATGGTTAAGGAGGTTGTGGTAATGCTCTTTCCAACGCAGTGCAATAGACTCTTTGTCCTTTAGAAGTTCTGCACCATCTTTTGAGCGTAAGGGGTTTGTACCATGGTTTGTTGGTCCGTAGATGGCCTTTGTGGCATTAAAAAAGCCCTGTGTGTCATGGGCATCTGCAAAATGCTGGATTTCTTGAGCTTTCTTTATCCACCAGGTTTTCTTAAGTTCTCTAGTTCTTCTTTGGACCTCAGCCGTTGCACTGGCGTAGATTTTTTTCTTAGCGGCACAGTTGATGTCTTTTTGCCATATTTGGAAAGCTTTCCTTTTCTTATCAATAATATGTTCAATCTCCCTATCATTCTCATCAAACTAGTCCTGATGTTTCTGAGTTTGGTATCTGATAGTTTGTTCACAGGCTGAAATAATGGAAGTCTTCAGTTTATTCCAGTGTTCCTCAACATTTTCAGGGGTTTCCATAGGTTCCTTGAGGGTTGTTTGAAAGCAGGCTCACTTAATAGGGTCTTGAAGGGCTTGGGTGTTCATTTTACACCTTGGTTTTCTTCCTTGAAGCCTACATTGAGGGACAATCTTAATGGCCATCGTGGAACAAATTAATCAGTGGTCTGTCCAGCAGTCGTCAGCACTCGTCATGGCTCTAGTGAGGAGTACATCGCAGCGATCTCTGGCACGGACAATTACATAATCTAGAAGATGCCAGTGCTTCGACCGAGGGTGTTTCCATGATGTTTTAAATTTATTTTTCTGACAAAAGAGTGTGTTGGTAATGACAAGGTTATGCTCTGCACATTTAGTCAGAAGTAGAATTCCATTCTGGTTGCTATTGCTGACTCGTTCTTTCCCAATGGTCCCTGGCCACAAATCAAAATCACGCCCAACGCTTGCATTGAAATTGCCCAGGAGGATGATTTTATCAACAACAAGGTATCTCTGATAAGATGGTGTCCAGTTGGGAATAAAAATTTTCTTTGATGTCTTCATCAGCATCTAATGTTGGTGCATAGGCACTTAGAATAGTTGCCTGCTGGTTTTTGGCGAGTTTTATTCGGAGGGTTGAGAGTCGTTCATTAATGCCAGTAGGAACTTCTGACACGAGCTTCATAAGATCATTTTTAATAGCAAAGCCTACTCCATGTATTCGTCATTCTTGTTCAGGCAGTCCTTTCCAGAAGAAGGTGTAACCTCCTTTTTCTTCCTTCAGTTGTCCCTCTCCTGCTCTTTGAGTTTCTTGGCGTGCTGCTATGTCAATGTTAAAACGTCTCAGCTCCCTTGCAATGATGGCAGTCCTGCATTCAGGGCATTCACTATCTGTATTGTCCAGCAGTGTCTGTATGTTCCATGTTCCAAAGTTCATTTGTCTTTTGCAACTGCTAAATGGTGACCCCACTAGACACAATAATCCAGTCAGGGAGAAGATGAGGCAGACTATGTTTAGGGCACCTTTTCTAGCCCCCTCCCGATACGGGGTGAGCAGAGTGGATCCTGAATAGGACTGCTCAGTCGTGGATACAGCTGCCGAACTACTCAACTGCCTCAGTCCTTGAGTCAGGACAACTGAATCTGTATCCAATGCCCATGTGCCGGTCCATGACTAGGGGCTTCCGTATTTCACAGTCCTGCCCCCGTTGCCATTCGCCCATCGCCATGGGACTTTTGGTTGGTTGGGTTTAGATTGGAAGATGCCTGTGCGTGAATTTGTTTTATGTGTGGAGATCAGTGCACAATGATCAACACACAGTCTTCACAGAAAAGGCTGTAATCCAAGGGCATGAATATCATGACAATTAGTGGTCCTTTATCTGCTGCAGCCTTCATCCTCCTTCTCAGCCATTGTAACATACACCTTGTTATCTTCCACCTGTTCTGCCATTGAGGACTTTCTTGGATTGTTCTTTGTCTGGTTCCTCCCCCTTGACCTTGCCGCCATGGGTGACCCTGCTGGGAGTACATAACTCCCGAGGGCTTCGCTCACAGGGTTCATTGGAACACACAAGCCCACTCACCGCAGCAAGGTGATGATCCAGCGAGTAGGATCTTAATCACAGTATGGCAAAAAAGGAGGGAAAAACCCTTCCCCTCAGAAAAAGCGACAAGACTGCCAGTGCAAGTCTATGCATACTTACTCAGAAAGTATGTGTTGAACGGAGCTTAGCGGCTAATAAGTATGTTTAAGATTGTATGTAGCCTGCATATATGTATATATTTCATATACATTTTCCTGGCCATGGAAAATTGTGTCAGGAGTGGGGAATACTTTTGGGTCTTTCCTTCAATATCCATAATGTGGGGTTCCTTTATGGACATTATTTTGTGAAGGAGAAGGAGGAACAACATAACACTAGAATTGCTAGGGCATGGTGTTCCTGGCACAGTACAGTTCTCTTGTGTGGCTGTACCACCTCAGATTCCATGTAGAGTGGCATTTATTTGAGTATGCCTCTACATCAAAATTAAATCCCATGTGGAAAGCATACATATCACTCTTTGACATGCAAGCTAGTTTTACAGAGCAACCTATTCATGTCTGCTTAGAAGTAATTCCCTTGGTATTCAGTGGAACTTACTGCCAGGAAAGTGTGCATAGGTTCTAAACACACTTACAAGGGTGTAAATCCCACTGAACATGAAACAACCTACTTCTGAGTAAACATGTATAGGTTTGTACAGCCTGTTTATTTCTAACCCTTGACAAAAACCAGTTGCTCAAATCACACTGGGTTTTAAAGCATGACAATAGGCATGTTAGCAAATTCTTCCAAATTCATTCAAGTCTGAGTTTTTTAAAACAGACTTCCTGGTTACAACTTAACTCTGTCTGACTCTCAAAAATAAAAGATTTGAGAATCCCATTTTTGTTTGAATAAAAAAATTCCAGACTTACAGGAACCTCCTTGTGTTATCAATACTCAAACACCAATGTCAGACTACAAAAGGATAAGAAAAACAAAATTGCATACATATACATACGGGACAAGGTGGCCATGTTTGATACCTGGAGAATAATGTATGTAGCGTGAGAAGTTAAGATACAAGAGTGGTGTGCTAAATTGCAACTTATTCTTTTGCATCTTGAGAGATTTCATAAAGTTCATGTTGCAACATTTATTACTTTCTGAACTTGAAGGGTTTGTTTGTATTAATGTTTTGCATTGGCTCTTAGGTTGTTTGTGTAGGATAGTAAGGGGAACAATGGCCCTTAAAGGAAGCCATGGATCACTGTAGTACTTGGGATCTTACAATATTTAGATCCTGGAATGTTTGAGCAAGTCCTCAGATGTCTAAACTAATCCTGCCCCCGATACTGTGTCCTCTCAGTGACCCTTACAGTTAAATTCTTTCAGACAAATGATTGCCTTCCACTCACATGTGAAAGAACAGAGGCTGTTTTCCTGAGTGTGGAGATTATTTTCTCAAACCACTAGGCTTAGAAAATAATATAATTAGAGACATCTTTGTTATTTGCATTTCCTGCAGAATGTTATTATCCTCTTAAGTCCAGGGAAGAGAGCTGCATCTCCCCCATTTTAAAAGATATGAAACCAGAAGGGTGACATTGACATGTTTCATTGGCTGAACTCTCATTGGGTTAGGAAAATTCTGGGTCCAAGAAATATTATGAGGTTGCATGCACAGCAAAATGACCAAACCACTTCCATTTGAACATTTTTCTCATTCTTCCAGAACTGCAAATGTTTATATAATCAGCCTTGAACACGGCCAAGCAGATTAATTGTTCCTCTTTAGGCATAACCAGAATAGGGTTGCTAACTTTAAAAACAAAACAAAACTGGCTCTCTCCTGTCCGTTTAACTACAGTTTGACATGCTGGAATGTAGCAGGTGGGGCTTTTCCTAGCACAGAGGTGCTAGGAATTATTCTCCTGAATAATTCCTGCATATCCGTGATGCTGTTAAAGTTACAGGAGCAGATCCAATTAAAACAAAACCAAAAAACATGGCACCTGGAAGTGCCAGCTTTTCAGCTGTTCTCTGTAGATGTGCCTTTAGCAGTGGCTTGATATGCAGGAACGAGCAGATGCACCTGTTAATTATTGCAGAACAAACCACTGCACACTTAAAAGGGCCAGCTGAAAAGTTGGCAACCCTGTTGGTAACCCTAAATAGCACCATCTTGTGGACCAGAATAAGTTGTAAACTTCTTGTCTGACAGGGTCCCCGGTGCCTTCAACAGTTGTATGATGGGCCAAAATTCAGTGTCAGGCCCTTTGATTGCCATGATGACACAATTCAGCAGATTACTGTTATATTTCTGCCTGTTGTGCCATTGTTGTACTCCAAGGAAAGAAAAGTCAGCAACCCTTCTCTGGAGCCCACAGAGGAGGTTTAGATCAGAGGCCCCCAACCTTTTTGGGTCAGTGGGCACATTTGGAATTTTGAGAGACTGTTACAGGCACCCCCACAAAATGGCTGCCATGGGAGGGAGTTGACCATTCACAAAATGGCTGCCATATTGTGCCGTTCACAAAATGGCTGCTAGTCACAAAATACTCATTTCCTAGAAGGCAAGCTGGTGAGGCTAAGAGCAAAGTAGCTTACCCAGGAACAAGCACAACACAGAGGTGGAGACTGAGCACAAAAGCACTCATTTGAATCCACAGTTCAGATGAGGCTCAAAGACATGTCACGTGACCAAGAATGCTGTGTGGGGCATAGAAGCACTGCTGGAAACAAAGGTGGTGGTGGAGATCATCACCTCCTGTTGCAGCATGTCAGCCACCCAGCTAAAAAAATGTTTATTTCTTTTTTTAAAAAAATCTGAAATAAAATGAATACCAGGAGGGCCCAGGAGCTGGCAAGCCCCAAGAGAGGTGTCTGTGGGCACAGCAGTACCCACTTGCACTACACTAAAGACGCGACAGCCTCCTAGCTCATCCTACTGCATGATTTCAAGTTACACGGAGGAGTGGTCCATTGTGGCCATGGGAACACCTTTATACCAGGTTAGACTAGCTCGGTATCATCTACTCTGGGGGTGGGGAAGGAGCGGCCCTCCAAATGTTGTCGGATGGCAACTCCTGTCAGAACCTAACCCTGTCAGAACTTAACCAGCATGGCCAATGGTCAGTAGTTTTCAGCCTCCGTTATTCCATGAGTAAAATGAGATAGTTATGAAGGTGGAGGTGAGGTTGTGTGTGTGTTTTTAACCATACGGAGTGGTGAAGCCACCAGAGGAGAGAAAAGTCAGCCCACACCCTACACCTTAAAGGAGATGACATGAATCAGTTTTTGGAGGGATACAGAATGACTTGAATGGCCTCTAACCCAGTAAAATTTCCTTCTTAGACAGTGTGTATGTATTGATTCCTCACATTGAATTGTTGGGACAGGGGACACTGTCATCTGTCCATCAAAATATTCCCCATCCTTCAAGTGCCAGCAACAAGTAAACAGCTTCCTAAAAGGCTGAAGAAAATACAGGGTAACTTTATAGGCATAATTAGCTTGCAAAGTAGTGATTTGCATCAGCAGTGCTGTTCATATTGATAGGAGTATTTTGTTCTGCTTAATTTCTGGTTGTTTCGTATGTAAAGGGTTTGTGAACTATGTGCTAAGTTGCTTTGGAGTGGTTTCTTGACAGCCAGACTTCATAAATAAAATTGTGCCTCATTAAAAAAAAGAATTTGCTGCCATATAAAGCATGCCTCTCCTTATCATGCACCCCACCTCCCTATTCAGTCCTAACCATACTTTCTGCTAGGGAGCTGGTGTAGCATAGTGGCTAAAGCTGCAGTCCTATGCCCATTTAGCTGGGAGAAATTCCATTGAACTCAATGGGGCTTACTGCTGAGTAGGATTGCAGTGTAAGAGGCTGAGGTCTGAACCATGAAATCACTAGGTAGCCTTTGGCGAGCCCCTCTCTTTTAACTACAGTCTCCCTACTGAAAAATGGAGGATAATAATACCATCCTACCTTACAGGGTTATTACTGAGGAGTACTAGGACTTAGTTTCAAGTAAACGTGCCTAGGATTCAGTATAAGGAACTGTTAATACTCAGTTTGATTAAAAAATCTAATATAAATATTATATAAAAATATTTTGGTGTATGTTGCACTATGATTACTGCTAAGGAAGGGGCACTATATTCAACAGGACATGCTATCTAATCCTATGGATGTTTACTCAGAAGTAAGTCCCACTGGATTTCGTACACTTACTCCCAGTAAGTGACATGAACTTTATTTAAGGCGCAATCCTATTCAATTTTTGTGAACTACCCAGAGAGCTTCAGCTATGGGACAGTATAGGAATATAATAAATGAAATAAATAAAATGAGGGAGGAGCCCCATTAAGGGTGTCTTGCCCAAGGGCCCTCAAAACCCTGGAGCTGGCACTGGAGACGGGCACCAACACTAGAGACAGTATGAACTATTCAATTAAGAAGTTTAGGGTGCAATCCTATGCATGTTTAGACAGAAAAAAGCCCTACAACTTCCAGCATTCCCCAGCCAGCATAGGGCTTTTTTCTGTCTAAATATGCATAGGATTGCACCCTTAGGGTGCAATCCCAGGCACATTTAGACAGAAAAAACTTCCGGCATGCTCCACCAAAAAGTTGTAGGATGTTTTTCAGTCTGAGCATGCATAGGATTGCACCCTTCTCAAGGCATATCTTGTACATTAGGGAACAGAGTGTTGTTCAAATGTTGGGAGTTGTCATCCAGCACACCCAGAGGGTCCCAAGTGGGAAAAGGCAGCTTGAAAGCAGGAAACCAATGCTATGGTGTCAACAGGGCACTCCTATAACATCTACTCAGAAGTCCCATGACGTTCAATGGGGCTTGTTTCCCTGGTAGGCGCATTACAGGATTGCAGCCTGAATCCAATAAGAAGGGTGCATTCATTTTGTCTAGCTTTACTGAAGATGATATAATTGTAAAGCATTAGATGTGGGGCTGCCTCTGAAAACTGTTCGGGGTCCAAAATAGGGGAGCAAGACTTAACAGGGACTGGCCAATGTGATCATATTATGCCAGTACGATTCCATCTGCACTGGCTGCCAGTCCATTTCCAGGCTGGATTCAAAGTTATTAACATCCAAAGCCCTTAAATGGCTTGGGGCCAGGTTATGAAAGATCGTCTCCACCCATATGTACCTGCCTGGGCCCTCTGATCATCTCTGGCAGTCCTTCTCTGACAGCATCTGCCAAAGGAAGTGAAGGGGGCAGCTACCAAGAAGAGAGCCTTTTCTGTTTTGGCGCCCAGGTTGTGGAACGAGTTTCCTAGAGAGGCTCACCCAGTGCCTACATTGTGCTTCTTCCAGCACCAGGTGAAGACCTCATTTCCCCAGGCGTTTTAGCCATTTAGCTCTGCTGCTTTAAATCTGTTGTTGTATTTTAAATCTCTGCGTTGCTCCTACGTTTTATTCTTTGGTTTGCACCTTTATACCGTAGTTTTAAACATTTACATTTCTATATTGTAGGTCAGGATGTATTGTGTGGTTTTACTTGTTGCGAGCTACCCAAGAGAGCTTCGGCGATGTGGCAGTAGAGAACTGTAAGTAATTAATTAAATTCTGATGAAGGGGGTGCTTCATCATAATGGCAGCGGTGCAGCGACCCCATTACGCCTTCCGTGGGAAGAGCCAGGAGGAGGAGGGATGCGAAATTGCATCAGGAGGCAGGAAGATCGAGCTGCGTAAAAGCTGGGAAGGAGCCGCGCGCGCTCTGGCTCAGAGCCGGCGAGCCGCGAGGGCGGGGGAGCGTCAGCAGGCTGCGACAGGAGAGGAAGTGGCCGAGCCACGTGTCTGCACGGGCGAGAGAGTGGCTGTGCTCTGGCCCTGATCCTGCGCGCCTTCCATGCAGGCAGGCACCCGGAAAGGTAAGGGAAGGGGGTGGGACTAGACATCTCCTCCTTACTGCTCAAGGCTGTTGGGCGGCGAAGTCAACCCCGAGCAAATCGCGCCGAGTGCGATCGCTGCCTTTGCGCGGTTCCCTGGGGCTGGGAGCAAGCCCCGTTGGGCAAAGCGGGGCTTACTTCTGAGTAAAGCTGTATAAGGATCCTGGTTCTTTATTATTGTGATGAAATGGAGTTTCATATATATCGCTTACCGTATTTAAAAGACCGCCCCCCCCCATCTCTAAGGGGTTTACAAGAGAATTTAATTTCTAAAAAATATACTGTAATATATATTAAATATAATGATGGTGTAAAGGGGGGAAGTTGGTGAGCACCTCAAGGGAGGCCGGGTGTCGAAGAGGACAGGGCTCCTGCCTCTTGAAGAGTTGCCTACCAGAGGGGATTTTAGCGGGTGTAGCTTGGCATGCAAGCTACATCTGGTGACTTTTTCTCTTCTACACAACTGTTGAAGGTGCACCAGCCCTGGCTTCTTTTGCTTCTGGCCACCCTGAGCTTCTTTCCAAGTGTGTTGCTATCACTTCCTTGATGTTGTGGACTTTAGTCCATGCAAACTCATCCCATAATAAATCTGTAAGACTTTAAGGTGCCACATTGCTTTTCCTTCACTAGGTGGATCTGGTTGCCCTTCTGACAATCCTTCCTTGCTCTGTGTATTGTCCTTAGGACAGGGGAATGCTCTGACAATCAGTGTTTTCTTTTTAATGATTTCTAGAGGGAGGGAATGTGTTGATCTTCAAAGACTTTTTGCTGTTCTCTTTATTGCACTCTAGAGCTGCCATTTCTTTTTTCCCTTTTTCTTTTCACTGGCCCTGCCCCTGTTTCTTTAACAGCAGTCTGATACCCAAAAATCTAGCCGGTGATGTTTTTTCTCCCACTTGTTTCTGTGCCAGGAAAAGCTTCACTTCCTATATTTCTGCAATCCAGCTGCTTTTAATGGCACAGGAGCCAAGCCATTAAAAAAGTTGGCAGCGCATTCATATTCTAGCAGTCCATGGCAAAAAAGCCTTTGTGCCACCTGCCAGTCGCATTGTCCTTCTATATATTGTTTGTTTCTCTTTCTCTCTCTCTCTCTCTCTGTTTTTTAAATTCTTGTTGGCATGTAAATAGAGAATGAAAGTTAATCAGAGCGCAGGTTCACACTCAATTAGCTTTTTGGATTAACTGCACTTGGCTCTCAATTACATTCTAATAGTATGTGTGCTGGGAACATAAAGTTAAAAAAGGAGAGTGTTCCCCTCCTTGAGGACTTGCAGTGTGTGTAATTTAGGTCCTGAGTAATTTATTTCATGAATTCTTTCAGAGTTGGCCTTGACATAAATGGGGGAGCGCTAAGGGCTTTTCCTCAACACTTAACAGTGCAGTCCCATGCATGTTCACTCAGATGTAAGCCCCATTGAGTTTAATGGGACTTTCTCCCAGGAAAGTGCATATGGGATTACGGCCTTGTTACTATTTAATACAGCCTTCTCTGTCCTGGGGCCCTCCAGATGTGTTGGACTGCAATTCCCATAATTCCTAGCCAGCATGGCTAACAGGCATACTGGCTGGGAATTAATGGGAGTTGCAGACCAACCTGTCTGGCGAATGCTATGTTGAAGGCCTGATTTAGGCTGCAATCCTATGCAGGTTTAGATGGAAAAAGGACCCACAACTCCCAGCATTCCCCAGCCAGCATAGGATTGCACGCTTACTATATTTCTTAGCCACCTTTCAAGACTGTGCTTACTTGCTACTCTATTTTGGAGTAGGTGTAACAATTTCTAGGGTCCAACTTCCAGGTAGAGTCAATGGCCCTGTGTAAATAACAATAACCACAATTCAAATTTCAAAAATTTTAAGCACTAATATTTGGCTCAAGAAATGCTGTAACCCTTTGGATACATTCTGCAGTGAGGGCTCTTGTTAGGCCAATGTCAGCTACTAGTTTTACAAACCCTTTGGTACTTAGAATGCTTTTCTGTCCAGTTCTTGTGTGTGTTTCTGGAGAAGGCGCATCACCTCGGTCCACCTAATCCAAGAGAGTAGTGATGGTTTATGTATCCCCTCAGAGCGTCATGCCCTTGTGGAAGAAATTTGCTGCCATGGGCCCTGTCCTATTAGGATCTCTGGTCTTGCCGCTTAACTCTGTTCCTCTGTAACTCCTATCCCATGAATCTGTTTTCTTCTATTTCCTAGGACAATCTTCCCCACCTTTGTGCCATCCAGGTGTTTTGGACAACAGCTTCCATCAGCCCCAGCCAGTATGGTCAGGGATGTTTTGGACTACAACTCCCAACATCTGAAGGTCACCAAGTTGAGAAAGAGTGTCTTTGGTTGCAATGCTATGCGTGTTTACACAGGAAAAAGTCATACAGCTCCCAGCATCCCTCCACTCAGCCATGCTGGCTGCGGTATGCTGGGAGTTGTAGGACTTTTTTTCTGTCTAAACATGCATAGGGCGCAATCCTATCGCCTCTAGTCAGCGGCTAGACAGCCATAGTAGGTCAGTTCCTGGAGAACCCACCCCCACCCCCTCCTGCGCTGCCTCGTAGGCAGCGCTGATCGGCCCCGTGCTCCGCACTCATAAGAGCAATGCGGAGCAGTGAAAACTGGGCGTTCCTGGGGGTGGGGAGGTCAGAAATGCTGGTATGACACATCCTATGTGTTGTCCGGCCTCCCGCGCCCCACAGTCCCTTGGTTAGACAGCTGAAATTGGCTGTTTAGTCGCAAAAGCAGGTGGTGGGGAGCTAGGAGGAGATCCGCACTTCACCACTCCTCCCGCCCTGCACTGGATAGGTGGTTGCGTCTGGGCTCGGAGGCAACCGTCGATCCACATAGGATTGCTCCCTCTGGGTATTAAATTGGACAAAGTATGCTTATGCGGGATTGATCGTCCAAGGTTGGTACTTATACGAGCAAAGGGCTGGATGCGCCTGATCTCGTCTGATCTCAGAAGCTAAGCAGGGTCATCCCTGGTTAGCACTTGGATGGGAGACCACCTGGGAATCAGGCTTCCTGCATGGAGCAGGGGGTTGGACTCGATGGTCTTGTAGGCCCCTTCCAACCCTATGATTCTTTGATTCTATGATCTACTTCTGGAAGCCTTGCACATTTCATCACATTGGAATTGCAAGGATGAAGGAGAACTGGGATCTAAGTAGGTCTCCATCCTGAGGTAGCCTTTGGACTTCCCCAGATAATATATCCACGTTGCCAGTGCGACAGCCTGCTGTTTGTTGCCCAATTCACCTAATGACAAAATACAAGTAAAGAACTGAGATTTGAACGGCTCTGTGTCTCCAAATAGCACTTGGAGCACTCAGAATTTTACGTCTAAACCCACTGAAAAACAGTCCCTCTGAGAGTTGTTTATATGCCTTGTTTGTAGTCAGAAAGCTGTTTTGGCATGTATACTAATCGCTCCCTGTGAAAGCGAACTAAGGTGTTGAGTGCCAACAGAAATGAAACCCAAACAGGACCACTGGAAGGGGGCCTGACTGGCATCATCCTATTAGAAGGAGAGAATACTTGGTAACATTTTGCTCATTTCATTCTCCTGTTTCTGTGTCTTCTCCAACCTGGTACCCTCTAGACGTTTTGGGTCACAAATCCCATTGTCCCTGAGCACTGGCCATGCTGAAGTTGTAGTCCAAAAGATCTGGAGGGCACCAGGTTGGGGGAGACTCAGAGAGGTTACAGTCTAAGAGACAACAGTCAAAGGAAAGGCAAACAATAAGTGTTGAATGTGAGCAATGTTTGATTATTAGATTTATATCAGAGGTGCTCAACGTCCGGGGGACAGGAGGCCGCATTGCACCCTTGGAACCCACCTAGACTGCCCCCTGCCCCTCTGCTGTCATTGCTACCAAGTTTATCGCCACGGCGATTTTGCAAGGAAATAAGTACAGGCTTTGTCTCCCTGAAAGATCGCTATGTTTTTTGACACAGTGGTGGGAAATTCAGCAATGGAAGCCCCCCTCCCCCACAAAAATAGCCATGTGGGGCCACATACAGCCCTTAAGCTGTGTGCTGCCTGCTCCTGGTTTATGTCTTGTCTCAAGGTGGTGTTTACATGGGGTTCCAAGTTGGTCTTTCCTGCAGTTCCTGTCTAGGGCCAGGCCTGCTTAGCTTCAGCAAGGGTGCTGTGTCAGGTGCCTTCAGACCATGACCTGGCATCATGATCTTAAGCTTCCTCTCAGTTGTGGATGAGGACTAAGGAGTTAAAGTCAAAGGCACAAGGAGGGCTTAGAGTAAGTTTTCTAGGCAGGAGTGGTAGGCATTAGGGGAAGCAAGGGGAAATGGGTGGTCAGATTCTGATGTGTGTTTCCTTCTCCCTTAGCTGTAACTAAGCTGTCAACGGCAAGGTTATCGTGATGAGTTTCCTTGAATATGGAGACAAGATAAAAGAAGGGGACACAGCTATCATCTTCTTGGGCCATGAGTCAATGTTCCCGGTGAAGGTCCAACATGGTGGCAAAACTCAGACAAAGTATGGGGTCATTCGGCACTCCACCGACCTCATAGGCAAACAGTACGGCTCCAAGGTGACCTGCAGCAAAGGAGGTTGGGTGTATGTTCTTCATCCAACCCCAGAGTTGTGGACTGTGAACCTCCCCCACCGAACGCAGATTCTATATTCGACTGACATCTCTCTAATCACTATGATGCTGGAGCTGAAGCCGGGATGCATTGTGTGTGAATCAGGTAATGGTTCTTGTTGCCAGGCTTTTATCATGATAATTAGAAAGACTCTGTTTTGTTGTTGTTGCTAATTTCCATAGCTTGTTCTTTAAAAGCAGTCACCCCAATCCAAAAGAAAGTACCGCATAAACATAATTTCCCCCGCATAAACATAATTTCCCCGTAAACATAATTTCCTGTTTGTCCCCAACCCCAAGTAGATTATTTGGCTGCATTTGCATGGAACGCCAAGCCATGATTTATGTTACCCGTGGGTGTTGCTCTAGCCATGAATTGACAAGCAGACAAAATGTGGCTTGTTTTCCCAGTTTCTGCTTTGTTTCTCTCCCGTCTATTTTGCCAGCCTTCAGAGTGGTTTTGTTTTCAAGCTGCTCTTGCAGGCAGCAGGGCGAAAAAGCCAGGGATAAGCCACAGTTTGGGGCTCAGACATCATGACAAGCCATGGGCTTGTTTAAGCCATGGGGATCATGCGAACCAGACCATTGTGTCCAAACCCATCCTCACAGACAAGCCATAATTTGTTAACTAGCTACAAACCACAAATAGAACGTACTTGAAGCCAGATTTCAACAAACCACACCATTAGGAGCAAAGCAGGCCATTGAATGCAGTCCAGTCAGGGCTGTGTACATGCAGCCCTGGCTTTGTGAGTATATTTCCTCTTATTGGGTTGGAATTGACCTGGTTTGCATGATCGTTTTAAGCCACTGTGGCTGAAAATGATCGTGTGAATCCGCCCATGGTGTTTCTTGCTGGCTTGGTTTCTGTGATCTGAGGCATATCCACAGGGGCAGACCCCCAGCTCCTGTCCTCCCCCTCCAGCATTTTGTCTTTACTACTGCAGTCTGCAACACAATCACGGGAAGATGGAAATTGCAACGGAGGGTATCCCAGGATAGCCCTGTGCGAAATGGGCAGATGTAAGCTGATACCCTGCGGGTATGCACTTTGGGGCTCAGACATAGAAAAGGAAGGAGAGTTTGTTTACATGGCGAGCCTGTTTTAGTTCTTATTTAAAATATTTATATACCACCTTATAATCATGCTGTCAGGGAGGCTTGCAACAAAAGTAAACTCAAATATATAAAACATAGAATAAATCAATAAAATGTCATAAAACTGTAGCCCAGAGAAAATGAGTTTAAAGTGCAATCCTATGCAAGTTTAGACAAAAAAGTCCTACAACCAGCTAGGGCATGTTGGGAGTTGGCTAGGGAATGCTGGGAATTGTAGGACATTTTTCTGCCTAAACATCCATGGGATTGCACCTGTAAAGCAGGAACTATTTAAAAAGGGCCTGCCGAAATGACACCAAGATATAGAAGAAGCTGCGCTTAAGCTAGTGTGTGTTAGTTTTAATAGCCTGCCTCATCTCCAAGACCCAGGGTGGCTAATAAAACTAATTGCATAAACGCATCCGATAGATCAGAATAACATTTCAACTAAATTCAACTGTTGCTATCTTTCCCAACTTGATCCTGAGTCCCATACGCCACCCCCAAAAGGCAGGCCTTGTAAAGGGCTCGGGCTTGGTTTTTGGCAGGTCTGCTGCAGGAGAGAGTTCCATAACGGGGGGTGGAGGTAGCCACCGAGAATGTGGCGGCCACGCTCTTGCTCTCTGATGTGCTTGTGCCTCATCCTAGCCCCTTGTGTGCTGGCAATGTGGCGTAAGTGAATGCCTGTGGCTCTCGAGTGAAAGCAATAATGTTACGATTGCATAAGTCTTGGCAGGCTCCTGGCATGACCGTGTCTTTCTTGGACTGCCGAAATGCCATCTGTCATCCTGTTTCCTTACTCGGCAGGATGTTTCTCCCCCTCTGTGTGGGAAAACTTGTACTGCTGGTATAACAGTTCAGGGACTGAATACTCTCTGATGTGCTGGATTCTGAAACTAGGAAATGTGGTGCAGTTTTGTTGTGCTCCAGTCGCTTTAGCCTCTCTGTGTAAGATTAGGTTTGGAAATCCAAGATGGCAGCTTCAATCTCAGGGTTGATAAATAGGTGCTCTCTAGGTGAGTAAGATTCCTGTTCAGGTGACCAACCACAATGCACCTGTGAGTGGAGCGGAAATTGTTTCCTTTTTCTTTCTTTCCTTGCAAGTCGTCTGTGTACCACAAAGGCTTAACATAGGTATGGGCTAGTCATTTTTTGTGTATGGGCCAGTAACTTTTGTAGATTTATTTGCAAGTAGGGTTGCGCATTTGACTGATCAAAAAGGGGTTTGGTTAGTTGACCAGTCAAATATTGTTAATAAAGGCCAAATATTTTAAAATTACATTAACTTTATTAAAACAACAAAAAAGATTTTGGGTTTCCCTGACTCTCCAAAATTCAAATGTCTCACTTGTGGCAGTATTTGGCGTGTGTTGCTTAAACTGTTACCGTCAGTTGTTTCAACAGTGACTGTCTTTCTAGACCCCAGTCCAATCCCTTAGAGTAGTTTTACAGAGTAGATAGCCAGATTGCATGGAGGAAGCACTCCCAGATTCCTGCAGGAAGCAAGATGGCGTCAGGGGCACTCCTAAGCTGTGACCTTTGCCACTGGTGCCAGCTTCTGTTCTTGTTCCTGTTTTGGAGATGCCTGCAGTTACAGCAGATGACCAGTGGGAGAAGGTTTGCCCTTGGTTATAACAGGGCTAGTGGGCAAGCAGTCCTCATGATACCGCTTTCTGCGTAGCTCTTTCCCCTCTTGCAAACACCATAATAATATGCTGCCACCTTCACAGTGGCATTTCGTGTCTTCATGGAATATTTGAAAATACTTTACCAGTTTATTGACTGGCATGGCAGGACACTCGGGGAAGGGCCGTAGCTCAGCGGTAGAGCGTATACTATGCTGTCTGGGTTCAGTCCTCAGCATCTCCGAGTAAGGCTGAAATTGACCACCTGAAACCCTGGGAACTGCTGCCAGTCAGTGTAGACAATACTGAGTTTGATGGACTAAGGGTATCCTTCAGTGTAAGGCAACTTCCTGCAACCCAGCCCTGTCTGCAAGGCTGTGTTACATTTGCCGCAGGGATCAGCATCCTTGTGGAAAGTTTCCTGCCCATCTACCCTTCCCGTATAATTTCATGGAACTCTCCACATGGGTTGGGGGCCACCAGTTATGGGTGAGAAAACACTTGCTACGTGTTTTTCCCAACTCATATGGTAAATTCTGTTGAGTGAGGAAGTCAGGAATGGGTGTCCTGACACAGGTGTCAGTGCTCATGGCAAATGTAATGACTCATCAGCATGTCTGGTCATGGTGACCTTGTAGTCTAGATTCTTCACATTGATCCATGGGTGAGTGCTGGGTGCATGGGCCTTCTTTTGGGGCAAGGGGTTAGTCTAGGTCAGGGGTGTAGAACCTTAGGCTTGGAGGCGAAATCCAGCCTACCTGGGGTCCTCATCCGGCGCTATGGGTTTTCCTAGATGGCTCCTTTCCCTTCTCAACCACTGATCATTTCCCAGCTTTTGTGCAGTTTTTCCTCATTCTAAAAGGTTGAAATGCTTCTCCTAAGGCTTAGTTACTGGCAGTATGAACTTTAAGCTACAATATGCTGGTATTTTTGGTATTTAGTTCCCACCCATCACTGGAATACGGCTCCTGAAAGCTTCTCCAAAATGGAATTCAGTTCTCTGGGTCTAGATGGTCTCTTGGTTGCTTCAACTTGTTGTTTCTGTGCAATATTGCTAAATGCTCTACTAGAGATTAGCAACTGGAAGCCCCTGTGGAGAAACCCTGGCCTTCTAGTTTGGCAACCTGGAGGCCATATAGGGATGTATAAGGAGAGGTGGCTGCAGCATTGGGAATTGCTTGTGCTTGGCCACTTTGGGAGCAGAGGTTGGAAGGGATCAATTTTCCACCATATCTTTCTGGTAAAAGTATTTACGGACCAAGTTTTTGCTAGACCAATGGCAAATGGGAGATGTTCGCATTTATGTCAGTCAGGATTAGTCGGTGTTGCAAGTGAGTACAAGGGAGAGGGTCTTTTTGTGGTGGCCCCATACCTCTGGAATCCGCTTTCACTCTTCTTTGCAAGTCTTCAGGAAGGCTCTGAAGTCCCACTTGTTTTTGTTGGTCTTTTCATAGTTGGTGGGCTGCGAGTTTTATCAGTGTTACCTGTTCTATATCTCCCCTATGAGAGAAGGTTACAACAGGGGAGATATTTGGATGTGCATCAGTCAGGATAAGTCAGTATTGCAAGTGAGGTCCTGTCTGTCTGTGCCAGGAACACAGGGCGTGGGGGTTTGGCTTAATGGTGAAATTTATTGCCAACTTGACAGGCAGGATTTTTAATCATATGCCACCATCCTTCCATTGAGTCTCGTCAATTTTGCATTTGTTTTAAAATGCTTTTTATGTATTGCTCTGGCTTGTTTTACGTGTCTGTATTGTGTTTGAAATCACTCAACAGTACATATTGTCAAGCGGGGGCAGGCAGTTTGCTCAGTGAAAAGAATCGCATTGGAAATACACATATGCCCTGTGGGAAGTAACTAATTAACATTTTCAGTAGGATGTAATATAATTCTGCTAACATTTTTTGCATACGCGGTGGATGCCAAGCTACAGCTGAAGGACGTGTTGCTGCACTTTCATGTTGGCAAATTGTTAACCTTGAAAGTGCCAGATTTTGACAGTAAAGCCCTTGGAAAAGGTTGAGATGGTCATAGACTTCATGGGTTGCATCAGAGATGTGCAGTGGGAAAAATTCTGCCAGTGGCAGCATTCCGTGAACAGTTGCGTAAGGGCTAGTGGAAGACAACGTGTGAGGTTGTGCAGCATCTTGTACTAGCATGCATCTTGAGACCTTGTTTAAGAGATTGTGCAATGCCTTACACAAATGAAAGTGCACCTCAGTTCTCTTCTGTTACGCAAGGATCTTGCGCTAAGTTGGAAAAACGCTTCTGCGTGGGAAAGAGGCCTTCTACTCATAGAAGGGTGTGATTTGAAGAACGTTATTTATTTGTGCCTCTGCTTACCCTGTTACTTTTGATCTTTGAACCTGTGTAGCATAGGTCTCATAGGTGACTTAACAGTGCAGCCCTGTGCATGTCAACTCAGAAGTAAGTCGTACTCCCGGGTTAGTGTGTATGCTATATAGGACTGCCGCCTAAATCATGGCTTTTGTGGTACCTATTGCTCCCGGGCACTTGAAGGGTAGATCTTGAGTAACTGAAGAAGTGACTCAGTAGATTAACAGTTCAATACAAGTCTACTCAGCAGTAAGCCCAATTGACTTTGGTGGGATTTACTCCCAGGTCAGTGTGTATAGATCTGCAACGTAGTGCTCATTCCTGTGCGTGTTTAGACAGAAAAAAGTCCTATAAATTATAGGACTTTCTCCTGACCCATCATGCATAGGATTGCACTCTTAAAGGATGTAGCACTTTATCTGTTAAATGCAGCATAAATAATCTTTGCAAAGCCCTGGAAAGGGCAGACTGAACCAGCTTAAAAGGGGGGGGGGGTATTGATGATGTTGGATGTGATTAAGTTAGTTGAACTCTGAATGGAGAATCTCTTATAATTTATCATATCTGTATACAAGGCCAAGCCTGCTCAGGATGGTTTACAAGATAAGGTTTTAAAATGGTAAAATATAAAATTGTTGTTGTTGTTCAGTCATTCAGTCGTGTCCGACTCTTCGTGACCCCATGGACCATAGCACGCCAGGCCTTCCTGTCCTGCGCTCTCTCCCGGAGTGTGCTCAAGTTCATATTCATTGCATCGGTGATGCTATCTAGCCATCTCATCCTCTGCCGTCCCCTTCTCCTTTTGCCTTCAGTCTTTCCCAGCATCAGGGTCTTTTCCAGAGAGTTTTCTCTTCGCATTAGGTGGCCAAAATATTGGAGCTTCAGCTTCAGTATCTGTCCTTCCAATGAGCAGTCAGGGTTGATTTCCTTTAGTATGGACTGATTTGACCTCCTTGCAGTCCAGGGGACTTGTAAGAGTCTTCTCCAGCACCACAGTTCGAAAGCATCAATTCTTCGGCGCTCAGCCTTCCTTATAGTCCAGCTCTCACAGCCGTACATTACTACTGGGAAAACCATAGCTTTGATTAGACGGACCTTTGTCGGCAAGGTGATGTCTCTGCTTCTTACTATGCTGTCTAGGTTGGCCATAGCTTTCCTCCCAAGGAGCAAGCGTCTTTTAATTTCATGGCTACAGTCACCGTCTGCGGTGATCTTGGAGCCCAAGAAAGTAAAATCTGTCACTGCTTCCATTTCTTCCCCTTCTATATGCCAGGAAGTGATGGGGCCAGATGCCATGATCTTAGTTTTTTTAATGTTGAGTTTCAAACCAGCTTTTGCACTCTCCTCTTTCACCCTCAACAAGAGGCTCTTGAGATCCTCTTCACTTTCTGCCATTAGGGTGGTATCGTCTGCATATCGGAGGTTGTTGATAATTCTCCCAGCAATCTTAATTCCGACCTCTGATTCATCCAACCCGGCATTTGTCATGATGTACTCTGCATATAAGTTAAATAAGCAGGGTGACAATATGCAGCCTTGTCGTACTCCTTTCCCAATTCTGAACCAATCGGTTGTTCCATGTCTGGTTCTTACTGTTGCTTCTTGACCCTCGTACAGGTTTCTCAGGAGACCGGTAAGGTGGTCTGGTACTCCCATCACTTTAAGAATTTGCCACAGTTTGTTGTGATCCACACAATCAAAGGCTTTAGCGTAGTCAATGAAGCAGAAATAGACGTTTTTCTGGAATTCTCTTGCTTTCTCCATGATGCAGCGAATGTTGGCGATTTGATCTCTAGTTCCTCTGCCTCTTCGAAACCCAGCTTGTACTTCCGGTAGTTCTCGGTTCGCATACTGCTGAAGCCTAGCTTGTAGGATTTTGAGCATCACCTTGCTGGCATGTGAAATGAGCGCAATTGTGCGGTAGTTTGAACACTCTTTGGCGTTGCCCTTCTTTGGAATTGGAATGTAAACTGACCTTTTCCAGTCTTGTGGCCACTGTTGAGTGTTCCAGATTTGTTGGCATATTGAATGCAGCACTTTAACAGCATCATCTTTTAGGATTTTAAATAGCTCGGCTGGAATACTGTCATCTCCGCTAGCTTTGTTGTTACTAATGCTTCCTAAGTCCCACTTGACTTCACTCTCTAGGATGTCCGGCTCAAGTTCAGTGACCGTACTATCATGGCTATCAGGGACATTCAGATCTTTCCTGTATAGTTCTTCTGTGTATTCTTGCCACCTCTTCTTAATCTCATCTGCTTCTGTTAGGTCCCTGCCTTCTTTGTCCTTTATCATGCCCGTCTTTGCGCAAAACGTTCCCTTGAGATCTCCAATTTTCTTGAAGAGATCTCTAGTCTTTCCCATTCTGTTGTTTTCCTCAATTTCTTTGCATTGTTCATTTAAGAAGGCCTTCTTGTCTCTCCTTGCTATTCTCTGGAACTCTGCATTCAGTTGGGTATATCTTCCCCTTTCTCCCTTGCTTTTTGCTTCCCTTCTTTCCTCAGCTACTTGTAAAGCCTCATCAGACAGCCACTTTGCTTTCTTGCATTTCTTTTTCTTTGGGATGGATTGAGTTGCTGCCTCCTGAACAATGTTACGGACCTCCGTCCATAGTTCCTCAGGCACTCTGTCTATCAGGTCTAATCCCTGAAATCTATTCCTCACCTCCACTGTGTATTCATAAGGGATATGATTTAGGTCATACCTGAATGGTTTAGTGGTTTTCCCTACGTTCTTCAATTTAAGCCGAAATTTTGCAAGAAGCAGCTCATGATCTGAGCCACAGTCAGCTCCAGGTCTTGTTTTGACTGACTGTATAGAGCTTCTCCATCTTTGACTGCAAAGGACATAATCCATCTGATTTCGATATTGACCATCTGGTGATGTCCATGTGTAGAGTCGCCTTTGTCCTTCTACATTTTGTACACCAAGGTCATGCTTGCCTATTATCCCGGTGATTTCTTGACTTCCTACTTTAGCATTCCAATCCCCTATGATGAAGAGGACATCTTTTTTGGGTGTTAGTTCTAGAAGGTGTTGTAGGTCTTCATAGAACCGATCAACCTCAGCTTCTTCGGCCTCAGTGGTTGGGGCATAGACTTGAATTACTGTGATGTTGAATGGTTTGCCTTGGATTCGTACTGAGATCATTCTATCGTTTTTAAGATTGTACCCCAGTACTGCTTTTCCCACCCTTTTCTTGACTATGAGTGCTACTCCATTTCTTCTAAGGGATTCTTGCCCACAATAGTAGATATGATGGTCACCTGAATTAAATTCGCCCATTCCTGTCCATTTTAGTTCGCTGATTCCCAAGATGTCGATGTTCAATCTTGCCATCTCATGTTTGACCACCTCCAGCTTACCTTGATTCATTGATCTGACATTCCAGGTTCCTAAACAATATTGTTCTTTACAGCATCGGATTTTCTTTTCACCACCAGACACATCCACAGCTGAGTGTCCTTTCGGCTTTGGCCCAGCCGCTTCACTCTTTCTGGTGCTACTTGGAAATACCCTCTGCTCTTCCCCAGTAGTATATTGGACACCTTCCGACCTGAGGGGCTCATCTTCCGGCGTCATCTCTTTTGGCCTTGTGATACGTTCCATGGGGTTTTCTTGGCAAGAATACTGGAGTGGGTTGCCATTTCCTTCTCCAGTGGACCACATTTTGTCAGAACTCTCTGCCATGACCTGTCCGTCTTGGGTGGCCCTGCACGGCATAGCTTATGGCTTCACTGAGTTACGCAAGCCCCTTCGCCGCAACAAGGCAGTGATCCATGAAGAGGAAATATAAAATACAGCTACCTAATAGCCTGGTGACAGTTATCCATGCTCTGGTAACTTCCCAGTTGGATTACTGCAATGTGTTATATGTGGGCTACCTTTAAAGACAGTTCAGAAACTTCAGAGAGTTCAAAACAGAGGTGCTAGAATACGAACAGGGGCTGGCTGATATGACCATGTGATGCCAATGTCTTGTCAGCTGCACTGGCTCCCTTTCTGTTTCTGAGCCAAATTCAATGTGTTGGTGGCTTGGGACCAGAATATCTAAAGGAAGTCTCCTTGCACGTGTACCTGCTCAGACACTTTGGTCATCTTCATTGATCTTCCTCCAGGTGCCCCCACCGAATGATGCTAGGAGGGTGGCTATAAGAGAGAGGGTCTTTTCAGTTGGGGCACCCCACTTACGGAATGAACTCCCCAAAGAGGTCCGCTTGGTGCCTACCTTGTTATTTTATTATTATTATTATTATTTACATTTATGTACCGCCCCATAGCCGAAGCTGTCTGGGCAGTTTACAAAAGTTAAAACATTAAAATACAGTCTACAAAGTTTTAAAAAAAAACATTTACATAAAAGCATACAGACTCGATATGCAACAACATACAACTAAAAGCAACTTTGAACTAAAACAATATTTAAAAAATCCAACAATAAAACAACACAGGTTAAAACACCACAGCAGAAAAACAGCATACAAGAATCAACAAAGAGGAATGAGAGTCCTGAAAAGGGAAGGCCTGCCGGAATAGTGGAGTCTTTAATGCCTGCATAAAAACCTTCAACAAAGTCAGCAAAGGAAATGTCCTTTTCGGCACCAGGCAAAGACCTTTCTTTTCTGCCAGGCATTTTTAGCAACCTAGTTCTAGATTTTTATGGTTATTTTATCGATTTCTGTGCTGTTTATTGTTATGCATTATATCATATTATATTTTTTTAAATCATAGAATCATAAAATAATAGGGTTGCAAAGGGCCTATAAGAGCATCGAGTCCAACCCCCTGCTCAATGCAGGAATCCAAGTCAAAGCATCACTGACAGATGGCTGTCCAGCCTCATCTTGAATGCCTCCAGTGTGGGAGAGCCCACCATCTCCCTAGGTCATTGGTTCCATTGTCATATTGCTCTGTCAGTCAGGAAGTTTTTCCTGATGTTCAGCTGGAATCTGGCCTCCTGTCACTTGAGCCCATTATTCTGTATCCTGCACTCTGGGATGATGGAGAAGAGATCCTGGCCTTCCCCTCTGAGGCCTACCCAGTGCTGAGTAGAGGGAAACTAGTACTTCCTGGGATTTGGAAGCTATCCAAATATCTATGAATGAAGCTCAGAATAGCATTTGTCTTTTTTGCAGCCACATCACATTGTTGGCTCATATTCAGTTGTGATCTACAACAATTCCAAGATCCTTCTCGCTTGTAGTATTGTTGAGCCAAGTATCCCGCATCTTGTAACTACGCATTTGGTTTCTTCTCCTGGATGCAGAACTTGGCATTTATCTCTATTAAATTTCATTCTGTTGCTTTCTGCCCAGTTCTCCAACCTATCAAGATCACTTTGAATTTTGTTTCTGTCTTTCAGGGTATTAACTATCCCGCCCAATTTTGTGTCATCTGCAAATTTGATCAGCATTCCCTGCACCTCCTCCTCCAAGTCATTTATAACCGTGTTGAAGAGCTCTGGGCCCAGGACTGAGCCCTGCGGTACCCCGCTCGTTACCTCTCTCCAGTTCGGGAAGATCCCATTGATAAGCACTCTTTGAGTCCAATTCTGTAGCCAACTGTGGATCCACTGGATCGTTGTTTCATCTAGCCCACTTTGAGCTAGTTTGCTCATCAGGATATCATGGGCCACTTTGTCGAAAGCTTTGCTGAAGTCGAGGTATATTATGTCCACAGCATTCCCACAGTCCACAAGGGAGGTGACCTGATCCAAAGATTGTCTGGCAGGATTTGTTCTTGACAAATCCATGTTGGCTTTGAGTAATCACTGCATTGTTTTCAAGGTGCTTACAGATGGATTGCTTTATCATCTGCTCCAGAATTTCCCCAGGGATGTCAGACTGACTGGTCTGTAGTTCCCAGGTTCCTCCTTTTTACCCTTTTTGAAGATAGGGACCACATTAGCCCTCCTCCAGTCATCTGGCACTTCACCCGTCCTCCATGATTTCTCAAAGAGAATAGACAGCGGTTCTGAGAGTTCTTCTGCCAGTTCCTTTATTACTCTAGGATGCAGTTCATCTGGCCCTGGATATTTGAACTCATTCAAAGTCATTAGGTGTTCCTTGACCACATGCCTATCAATCTCAAGCTGCAATCCTGCCCCTTCGTCCTGTACTTCGTCTTTGCCAGAGGGGTAATAGACCCTCTTTTGAGAGAAGACTGAGCCAAAGTAGGAATTGAGCACTTCTGCCTTCTTTTTGTCATCTGTTATCATTTTGCCATCCTTATTTAATAGTTGAACCACCATTTCTTTCCTTTCTTTTACTATGTACATATCTGAAGAAAGCCTTTTTGTTGCTTTTAGCATCCCTCACTAACCTCAGCTCGTTCTCAGCTTTAGCCTTCCTGACGCCATCCCTGCAATTCTGTGCTACCTGCCTGTATTCTTCCTTTGTAGCTTGGCCTTCCTTCCACTTCCTGTATGTGTCCTTTTTTGTTTTCAGGTCATCTCTAAGCTTTTTGTGAAGCCACATTGGCTTCTTCTGTTGTCTTCCACCTTTTTTTCTTGTTGAAATTGTTTGTGATTGTGCCTTTAGAATTTCCTTTTTTAAGAACTCCCACCCATCTTGGACTCCTTTTCTCATTAGAGTCGCTTGCCATGGGACCTTACTGATCATTGTTCTGAGTTGATTAAAATTTCCTTTTGGCTACACTCATCTTTTGCTTCCTTTAGAAGCAAGAACTCAAGTATAACATGGTCGCTTTCCCCCAGAGTTCCTGTAACTGCTACTTTATCAACTAAGTCATCTCTGTTGGTTAGGATCAAGTCAAGGATAGCCGATCCTCTAGTTCCCTCCTCTACTTTCTGTAGGAGGAAGTTAAAAGCGATACAAGTCAGGAATTTCCTGGAGGGGCCATGTTTTGCAGAATTTGTCTCCCAACAAATATCAGGGAAATTGAAGTCCCCCATTACTACTGTATCATGTTTCCTTGAAACCTTGACAATTTGCTTTTCAAAAATTTCATCCTTGCCTTCTCCTTGATTGGGTGGCCAGTAGTAGACTCCGACCACCATGTTTCTTTTATTCTTTGCTCCATTTATTTTAACCCAGATGCTCTTAATAGGGCTACCAAGCTCATCCTCCTGTATTTCTGTGCAGAGATATGTATTTTTAACATATACTGCAACCCCACCTCCCTTTCTGTTCCTCCTGTTCTTTTCGAAGAAGTTATGTCCTTCAATTGCTGTATTCCAGTCATGGGAGTCATCCCACCAAGTTTCAGTTACACCTATCAAGTCATAATTTCCCTCCTGTATTAAGAGTTCAAGTTTGTTCTGCTTGTTTCCCATACTCTGGGCATTCGTGTATAGACATTGAACACCATGTGCTTTATAGTCTGGCTTTCTTCCTACATGCTTCTGAAGACTATTATTGGGCACTATTAGAGCTGTTTTCTCCATTGTGGTGCATGAGCTTTCATCCATTGTTAACCCCAACTTTCCCCCCGTAGGATTCAGTTTAAAGTCCTCCTGATGAAGTTCTTCATGCTGTGGCCAAACACATTCTTCCCAGCCTTTGTGAGGTGCAACCTATCCCTTGCCAACAGTCCATCTTCCAGGAAGTATAGCCTGTGGTCCCAGAATCCAAATCTCTCACGCCAGCACCACCTTCATAGCCAGTCATTCACCCAGAGTATTTTTCTTTCCCTTTCTGTCCCTCTTCGAACTACTGGAAGGATGGATGAGAAAACTGTCTGGGCCACAAAGTTCTTGAGTTTCCTTCCCAAAGCTTCAAAGTCTGACATGATTTCTTCGTAGCTCCGCTTGGCGGTATTATTTGTCCCCACATGGATGAGAAGAAAGGGATACCTGTCAGTGGGCTTTATGAGTGCATGCAACCCTTCAGTCACGTCTCTAATCCATCCTTCCAGGGGACAGCGTACCTGGCGAGTCCACGGGTCTTCGTGACATACTTGGGTTTCGATCCCATCCAGCAAGGAGTCTCCCACTATTACTACTCTTCTCTTCTTGTTGTAGGCCTTGGTTTCATCGCCTCTGCTTGACTGACCTGCAGCCTCTTGCTCGCTCTCAAGCAGGTTTCCCTGTAATTCTTCCTCTGCAGGCTGTCCTCCAGTCTCACCCTCAAATACCTGGAATCAGTTCCATTGCTCCACTGCTTCCACTGTGGTGCAGAGTGGCTTCTAGTTCCTCTGCTCCTTACTGTCACCCTTTTCCAAGGAGTATCTTGTACTGTATTTTTCCTCACATCATCATTTCCCTCATCTGCCTCAGCTTGGTGTTGCTCTTCTAGCTTCTGTTCTTCACTTTGCTGCTGCAGTTCCCCATTTCTGTCTAAGAATTCTTCGTGTTCTCTTATTCCCTGGAGGGTCGACAGTCGCCGCTCCAGTCCTCTTACTTGCTCTTCCGGTAGCGTGATCAACTTGCCCTTGTTGCATGTGTAGGCCATGTTGATCTCAAGCAAGAAAGCAAACATTGCACAGATTTTGCAGGTCACCACCACTGGAGGGTCTTTTCCTTCCATAGTCTCTCTTCCCTTTATGTTTCTAGCTTTCTGATTGTACTGGAATAGGCTGTGCTTTGTCCTCTATTCACTGGAGGTTAACAACAGAGTCCCACTGGTATGGAAGTGTGTGTTACAAGAAAAAGATTGTTTTTAAATGTTGGCATTGCATTTTATATTTGTATTGTATTTTATATTTTTAAGTCACAGAATAGAATAGAATCATAGAATAGTAGTAGGGTTGGAAGGGGCCTACAAGGCCATCGAGTCCAACCCCCTGCTCAATGCAGGAATCCAAGTCAGAGCATCCCTGACAGATGGCTGTCCAACCTCGCCTTGAAGGCCTCCAGTGTGGAGGAGCCCACCACCTCCCCAGGTAATTGGTTCCATTGTCGTATTGCTCTGACAGTCAGGAAGTTTTTCCTGATGTTCAGCCGGAATCTGGCTTCCTGTCACTTGAGCCCATGATTCCGTGTCCTGCACTCTGGGATGATCAAGAAGAGATCCTGGCCTTCTTCTCTGTGACAACCTTTCAAGTACTTGAAGAGTGCTATCATATCTCCCCTCAGTCTTCTCTTCTCAAGGCTAAACATGCCCAGTTCTTTCAGTCTCTCTTCATAGGGCTTTGTTTCCAGTCCCCTGATCATCTTTGTTGCCCTCCTTTGAACCCTCTCCAGTTTGTCTGCATCCTTCTTAAAGTGTGGTGCCCAGAACTGGACACAGTACTCCAGATGAGGTCTAACCAGTGCTGAGTAGAGGGGAACTAGTACTTCCCGGGATTTGGAAGCGATGCTTCTATGAATGCAGCCCAAAATAGCATTTGCCTTTTTTGCAGCCACATCACATTGTTGGCTCATATTCAGCTTGTGATCGACAACAATTCCAAGATCCTTCTTGCTCGTAGTGTGGTTGAGCCACGTATCCCCCATCTTGTAACTGTGCATTTGGTTTCTTTTTCGTAGGTGCAGAACTTGGCATTTGTCCCTATTAAATGCCATTCTGTTGTTTTCTGTGTTCTATGGCATTTTAGTTTTGTAACTGTGTGTTATCCGCCCGGAGACCATTAGTTAATAAATAACCCAGAGTGGCTGGGTGACCAGTCAGATGGGCGATTAATAAATTTAATAAATAAAAAATAAATAAACCAACCAGCATAAAACATTTACAGTAGGGGATACCTAACGGGGCCACAGTGCTCCCACTGATTAAGCTGCGTTAGCAGGACCCACTTCTTGTGTAACGGGGAATTGGTGCTTTGTAAGGGAACCCTGGAAATGAGCGTTTCCAGGTTGGGACAGGTGAGGTTTGTGGTGGAGGGCTGAATGAGCCCTATTTTTTCTCTCTCCCTGCTGGAAGGAGGCCTGGAATTCTGTGCCTCTGTCTAGCATGGAGGAAGGGACACGGCTGGGGCAAGGCGGGGCATCCACTCCTCTCAGCACCGTGGCGCCCCTGGCTCGGCACAGCTCCTGGCTCCCACAAATCCACTCTGCCTACACCAGCTGCTGTTCCCCACACAGGCAAGTCCCTCTGCCCCGAGGGGATTCCTCCAGCAGACGGGTTGGAGCCTAAACCCTGGCCCCTGGAGAAATCCTAAGAGGATCTGCGAGCCAGGTTGGGGTGCCTCGCAGGCCGAATATGGCCCGTGGACTGGAGGTTCTGCACCCCCTGATGTAGAAATTAAAAAGCAAGGGGGACAAGATAGAACCCTGAGGCACCCCGGAGGCCAATGAGGTGGAACAGTTACAAAAGGTCTCTTAATTGAAGGCTGGGATGAATAAGAACAGGGAAGACTGAAAGAATGATGATGATGATCAGGAACAAGGAAAGAGGAGGGGACTGACATCACAGTCATATACATGTGTACTTACAAGTAAGTCTTAGTGTGTTCATGGGGCTTACACTCATGTAGGTGTGTGCATAGGATTGCAGCTCAGAGATCAAGAACAGAACAGGAAGAGGTAATAATGAAAATCCAAAGAATGACCAGTAAGATGCTTAGGGCTGGGCCAAACGAGTGAGGGAAATAATCAAGAAGAGTAGTGGACCTCTGAGATGAAGAGAAGAGTTGTTGTTCAGTCGTTCAGTCGTGTCCGACTCTTCGTGACCCCATGGACCATAGCACGCCAGGCCTTCCTGTCCTGCGCTCTCTCCCGGAGTGTGCTCAAGTCCATATTCATTGCATCCGTGATGCTATCTAGCCATCTCGTCCTCTGCTGTCCCCTTCTCCTTTTGCCCTCAGTCTTTCCCAGCATCAGGGTCTTTTCCAGGGAGTTTTCTCTTCGCATTAGGTGGCCAAAATATTGGAGCTTCAGCTTCAGTATCTGTCCTTCCAATGAGCACTCAGGGTTGATTTCCTTTAGGATGGACTGATTGGACCTCCTTGCAGTCCAGGGGACTCATAAGAGTCTTCTCCAGCACCACAGTTCGAAAGCATCAATTCTTTGGCGCTCAGCCTTCCTTACAGTCCAGCTCTCACAGCCATACATTACTACTGGGAAAACCATAGCTTTGATAAGATGGACCTTTGTTGGCAAGGTGATGTCTCTGCTTCTTACTATGCTGTCTAGGTTAGCAAGATCAAAATTAATATGGACACCAGGAAATACTGATATTGATAAAAGCAACTGCCAGAGAGGAAGAAAGAATCTGAGACTGGCAAAAGACGAAAGTGAGAATTGGGGTTAGAGAGGAATGAATCAGAAATGACCTATAAAAGGAGAGAAGAGATGTATGGAATGAAACTCTAAAGAAGGGGAGAAACAAGGAGGGAAAGGAAGAGACTGAAGATGGCAGGCAGGGGCCGGGGCGGGGTGGGGACAGAAGACGATTGGCACCACCCTGGCCGATAGAATGGCGTGTACAAAAAAGAAAAAAAAATGCCTAGAGGGAGGTCATAGGGTCATAGAATAGTAGGTTTGGAAGGGGCCTACAAGACCAACGAGTTCAACCCCCTGCTCAATGCAGGAATCCAAGTCAGAGCATCCCTGACAGATGGTTGCCCAGCCTCATCTTGAATGCCTCCAGTGTGGGAGAGCCGTAGGTCACTGGTTCCATTGTCATATTGCTCTAACAGTCAGGAAGTTTTTCCTGATGATCGGCCAGAATCTGGCTTCCTGTTACTTGAGTCCATTACTCCATGTCCTGCACTCTGGGATGATGGAGAAGAGATCCTGGCCTTCCTGTCTGTGATAACCTTTCAGTACTTCAAGAGCGCTATCATATCTCCCCTCGGTCTTCTCTTCTCAAGGCTAAACATGCCCAGTTCTTTCAGTCTCTGCTCATAGGGCTTTGTTTCCAGTCCCCCGATCATCTTTGTTGCCCTCCTCTGAACCCTCTCCAGTTTGTCTGCATCCTTCTTAAAGTGTGGTGCCCAGAACTGGACACAGTACTCCAGATGAGGCCTAACCAGTGCTGAGTAGAGGGGAACTAGTACTTCCCGGGATTTGGAAGCAATGCTTCTATGAATGCAGCCCAAAAGAGCATTTGCCTTTTTTGCAGCCACATCACATTGTTGGCTGATACTCAGCTTGTGATCGACAACAATTCAAAGATCCTTCTCGCTTGTAGTGTGGTTGAGCCACGTATCCCCCATCTTGTAACTGTGCATTTGGTTTCTTTTTCCTAGGTGCAGAACTTGGCATTTACCCCTATTAAATTTCTGTTGTTTTCTGCCCAGCTCTCCAGTCTATCCAGATCACTTTGAATTTTGTTTCAGTCTTCCAAAGTATTAGCTGTCCCACCCAATTTTGTGTCATCTGCAAATCTGATCAGCATTCCCTGCACCTCCTCCTCCAAGTCATTAATAAAAATGTTGGAGAGCAGTGGGCCCAGGACTGAGCCCTGCGGTACCGTGCTTGTTACCGTTCCCCAGTTGGAGAAGATCCCATTGGTAAGCACTCTTTGAGTCCGATTCTGTAGCCAATTGTGGATCCACCTGATCATTGTTTCAAAGAATCCATGTGAAGCTGCAAGATTGTGGAGAAGGGCAGTTTTATTAATAGAAGGACGACCATTTATTTAACTGCCCACAAGTAAAGAATGCAGCAGAACAATAGGTAGAAATGAGATTTGGATGGGGTGAAAAGCAAGAGGTAGAGTCAGAGCCAGCGTGAAGGAGGTACTGCCAGTTGAAAATAATAGGAATAAAAAGAAAAGGAAGAAGATACCCAACATTGAAAGGCAAAAGCCATTTGGGGGTAGAAGGGAAATACAAGAGAGATGGGTGGTAGGGGAGAAAGAAGAAATGAACTCACTCACTCAAGGTCAGTCAGCACAAACAAAAGGAATAGAAATGCAAGACTAACTGTATTTGTCCTGGAAGACAAGTGGGGAGAAAAACCAGACCCAGCAAAACACCAGGTTAGTTGTAAAACTTTGGATAGAGCCCTTATGGCCTTCCCCAAAGAGAGAGGTAGGTAGGGGTGTGTGTGTGTGTGTGTGGCTGAGCAGGTGGAATTGCTCCTGCCCCTGACGGCTGATGCGTCACCCATTGCTTTTCCTGGAAAAAAGCAACCAAGCCCCAGTTCTGGGAATAGGCCTCCAGAGGCTGAAGACGGCTGGGGATGTCTAGGTGTATTCCCTCCAGCCCCTGGTGGTAGATGAATCATGACCGCAAGATGCTGTGATTTTTATTTGCATGTGCAAAACATTAGGGAATTATTAAATATTTAGATCTGCCTCGCTGTAGCTGAGTGGCTTGCGAACAGGAACGGTGGGTGCAGGCGGATCCGTGCAGTCTGCGGATGGCATTTGTATGCATGGCTGACTCCAGGAGCAGCAGCGGAGGCAGCTAAGGACAGTTTCTCATAACAACGGTGTAAAGCAACCTGGATTCCCGCTCTCATTTGCACTCCGAACACATCCATGATTAATGCGTCCTAGCTGAGCTAAAGGGCGGGCGTACTTTTCAAAGAGATTTTAATCAAGGCAGCACAAGCAAGGAACTGCTAGGTTTTCTTGCTGTTTCGGGGAGAGCATCTGGCATGCCATTGACAGGACGGAAAGAATCAGCTCTGGAATTTGAGCTGAACTTGCACCTCATCAACAGCATCCTATTTGATCTGTGCACCTTTCATTCTGGCCCTTGCTGGATGCACCAGCAGCTGCCAATAGTCATAATCCAGCGATAAATCCAGGAGGCCCTGTGAGCTCACTGTGGCGGCAGAGTTCAGTTTCTGCATTGCTGAAACTGAGGAAAGAAAGCTCTTGTGCCCTCTGTGCTTGGTGCTAGAGCACATGCTTTTACATGCACAGGGGCCCATGTTCGATCCCCAGTATCTCCAGGTAGGACTAGGAAAGGTTCCTGCCTGAAACCCCTGGAGAGCCGCTACCAGTCAGTGTCAACAATACTAGACCAGATAGACCGATGGACCAACTCAGTGGAGGCTGGTGGCTCCAGTGTCAGTGGGGCAGTGAATTCACTCCGGGTTTCAGTTAGAACCAGTCAGAACTCTAAAGGAGCTATCCAAGGTTCAAAGCTTCTGCTTTAGAGTTCTGACTGAAACCCAGAGTGGATTCACCACCCTACTGACATCGGAGCCACCAGCCTGCACTGGATGCCAGGGATTGAATTCCAGACCTTTTGTGCAAAGCAAGTGCTCTGCTAGTGAGGTATGGCCCTCCCAGAGCTCCCAAAAACCAGGGCAGTGAAGAGGGTGGTACAGGCACTCTGCCCTCCAGGCATGTTACCTCAGTCACGATTACATCAGCCCGGTAATGTAGTTGAGTAATGTAGTTGAGTATTATTCGTTGCAGAGATAGGGAGGCTGAGATTGATTTGCCTCGCCTAAGGCCCTTGAATGAGTTCCCGGCAGAGGTGAGCTTTGAACTGGGGACTTGCTGCTTCATAGTATATGTTTTTTTCCTGGCCATCCCTTCCTCCATCTCCTTCCTCTTCCTTGGTTGTCTTTTGAATGGTGGATATTAGACTGTGAACTTCTTGGGGCAGGGACCTGTCCTCTTATACTTAGTAAAGTGTTTTATTTTATTATTTTTATTAGTACTACTCATATACTGCTTAATATAATAACATCTCTAGGTAGTTGTGTGACTTCCAGACATGATGACATGGTGTCAAATGTTTATTTTTAGGTATTTATTTTGGAGGTGCAGACCTGTTCAAAGTCACCTTCAAACAGGATCTGCACCTGTACTCTGAATAAAGAATTCTGAATCAACTTAAGTGAGTTTCATGCAGGCCAAGAAGGAAGGGAGTCCAGTCAAGAGCTTCTGATTTTTCAATCCTCCCACAGCCTCTGATTTGTACACAAATAAATTGCAGTCTGAAGTAAGTCATAGCTGCGTAAAGAAGCCTACTTTGGATGCACACACAGGACAATATTAAGTTAGCTGATGGTGTGTGTCTGTGACAGACTGACTGCATGTAGCACTCATGATAAGCCTTGTTATCTCAGGTGTCTTTCAGGGAGTACTAATTTGTACAGGGTTGTGCATTTCAAATGTTTTGTTCTCATTACAACGGGAGCATTTGCAAGAACAATGGCAGATCTTGGTTGGAGGCAGGGCTGTCGTAAAAACGACTACCAAAAAAGAGCATTAGTAGCCTAAGTAGAAGAATTATGGGTATATTCTGCATTCTCCACATAGCAGTCACAGGTAGGGATAGTGTGGCATGAAGACCATGCAAGCCCCTAATGCTTTTTTGTGGCTTCCAGGCTTTCCGCCCTGCTCCTCATGAATCTTGAGAATTTCAGCTTTTTTTTGTTGTGCTTTGTTTTTTGTCTTTGTGTCAAGTTTCTAGTCCTTGTGAATACAAAGAACCTGAAAAAGCAGTGCGCCACTATAGAGCAAGTTAAAGTAACTGAAATGCTTTTCACAGTTTCCCTCAGTAACGAAGTCCACCTCATGATTGATTGGGTTCACACATGTTTTTAACACAGAGGTGCACAACCTTTTCTACCTCAAGGGCTGTATCAGGTGCCCGTTGGGCTGCAGTGGGCCACACATGCATGTGCACATCCACTCACAGGCACTCCAGCAGCAATAGTATTTGTTCCATGTCACAGCATCAAGGCCTTGAAGCCCCCTCCCCTCCCCAGCCCACCCACCCCCAACCCTGATCACCAAGCAAAAACACTCTAGGAAGGGGCTCTGTGTTTCCTGACATAGAAGCCTCATTCCTAGAACATCCCCAGAATATCTAGGAACGAGGCTTCTATAGCAGGAACCATAGAGCCGGTTCCTAGAGCATTTCCCCCACATACTTCTATTTTGGGCTGGCTGCAGATTCTGGGGCTTGGGGGCTGCCTGCAGTCCATGGGCAGCACCTTCTGCATCTCTGTTTTAAACAGTTGGAGTTAACACTTAGAAGGGAATGTTTTCACTCCAGCAGGTGTACCTAGTGAAGGGGGTGATAGACCATCTCTGCAGTACCTCTTTTCCAGGCTGCTGTCATTTGTAGCACACTATATTAAGGGGTAGTTATATTGTTGGCTTTACCTGGTTGCTGTTTTAAGGGCGAGGCTATGGCTCCGTGGTAGAGCACATGCTTTGCATACAGACAGTTCCAAATTCAATCCCCGGCATCTCCAGGTAGGGCTGGAAAAACTGCCCGTGTGGGCCCCACAAAAATGTATAGGTGTGTTGTTCTATTTCCCTTTCAGAATTGCTCCCCCTCCGTTGACACTCTCCTGCCATTCACATGCCCCACTCATACATACACACCTTTTTCACACACTTGCTCAGATTCTAACTCCGATTCTCAGATTGCTCAGATTCTTGCTCAGACAATAATTTCTGGTAGTTCTGCTCCACTTCTCTGCACCATATTGGTCCCTACACCTGGTCTGCTAACTTTTTTCAAAAAGTATTCTGAGAAGTTGGAATGTTCATAAACGTTCCATAATGCATCAGCTGGGGCAGTGGTCATAGTGGAGAGCTCATATCAATTTAATGGATGCCGGAGCTGCGACTTGTGTTTACCTCTCTTCTTCTTCAGAAGTTTCTCTGAAGATCTTTAGATTGTCAAGCCCATTATTTTTCAGCAAACCTATGTGTTCTGTGCTTTAATTAGATACTGCTTGATTTTTTTTTCCCACTGTTAAGTGCCCTAACAGATGGTCAGAAATGGACTTTGTGCAGTACATGTAAGACTAGTCAGACCATCTGTTCTGAGACAGTAGGGCTGTTCATTAGGCTCAGTCTGTTGATGGCTATTTGCCATTATAACTAATGGAACCTCCATGTTCTGGGGCGGTATACCTCCAAATGCCAAATAGGGCAGGACTAATGCCTTTGTGCCTAGCTTGTGGGATTTCCAGCGTTTGTGGCTGCAGAACTATCTGGACCTCTTCTTATGTTCTTAGTTGCATTCTTCCTCCTCCTCCTCCTTCATCTATTTCCAAGGCAGCTTTTTGGTGAGGAATTAACAAATAGCCTGCTGCTACCGTGGGGGGTTGTCCTGTTGGTAAGAACCACAAGCGCCTGGCATTAAAAGAAAAAAGTGGTCAGATTCCGGGCTTGGCATAAACAGGGTTTGTGATTAATCCCAAGAGCCAGGCAATGCGCCAGAGCAAGTTTTAATGGGGGTTCCTAGAAAGGAAAGGAGAACAGTGCCCTTCCCTGGTAGTTTCAGAGCAGATTTCAAAAGGCAGGTGATTAAAAATGTAGAAGAAATAGAGAGTGGGGGAAATTCAATATTTGTGCCAAGCTGCTGCCTTTGCTTCTCTCCACCCCTGCTGTGTTGACATCTTTTCTGTTTGCTTCTGAAGATGAACAGGAAGAGACCCAGAGTGAGGGCAGTGTTAACCCTCTGGGAGGCAAAAACCATTACACTCCCTGGGATACTGGAAGTCCCCAGTCACACAATTGTGGCTTCTGGCAAGAGAGGCTTCAGCGCGATGTGCTACTCTCGAGCTGTCGGTACTTTTGTCATGCCAAGCAATTGATAGGTAGTATTGTTCTCCGCTGGTTGTGTGCCGGTGAAATTACAGAAGCCTTGTGGTTACACTAGTAGAGCAGAAATGCTTGTGAGGGGTGGAGGGTTGACAATCCATGCGTGCAGGATAGCATCACACAATACTGGAACAGCAAGTTTCTTTGGGCTGTTGCAGAGAGGAACTGGGTTTTAGAGGTATGGAAAAGGTTTTGGCGGGTTGGGGGAGAGGTGACATATTATCTCAGAGGCAAAGAGGAAGGTATATTGGCTGCATATTTTATTCTGATTTTGCTTATCAGCGGGAAGAGAGGGGTGATATGCAATGTACTAAGCAGGGCTGGCGTGAAGGGTAGGTATAGTTGGGCCCCTGCCAAGGGCCCGCACCACAGCAGAGGCCCACTGACAAGAGCCCCCTGGAGTTGCTCCACCTGTTCACTATTGCAACTATTAGCCCATCTGTAAGCAACGCGGTGGGTTGGCTACCATCTCTTCTGCAACTGGCAGAGAGCTTCGGCTATTGGGCAGTATAGAAATGAAATAAACAAACAAACAAACTGAAGTCTTTCAGATAGCTTCTTGTTGCAGCATTTCCAGGGCATGGTCTGAAGGGACATGAGGCAACCACCTTGCTGAAGCTAAGCAGGTCTGGGTCTGGTCAGTGTGTGGAGGGGAGACCACCTGGGAACCACATGTAGTCACCTTGAGTTCCACAATGGAAGAAAGGTGTAATATAAATGTAATAAATACAAATAAAATAAATAAAATAAACATCTAGAGCAGGAGATCAGTTATTTGCAGTAGCGGCACAACAGCAGCTGTTGATTCCCAAGCAAATTGCTTCTGTTGGCAGTGAACCTGGATGCTGGATGGTATATATTCCTCTGGACCAGATAGTTCACATTCCTCTGGATCTGGGTAGTTCTTCTGGATAGTTCATATTCCTCTAGAACTGGCTAGTTCAAGATCTGGCTGCAAGCTCTCCTTTTATCCCTGTTTGGTTGGCACTTTGCAGCATACAAAACACTGCAACCAATGTCTGGTTAGCTTTGCTGTAACAGAAGGTGACCTCCCACAAGGCAGATGACCCTAACAGCCTCTTGACTCAGTTCTTTTCCCCACTAAGTGATGAACATATTCTACCACTGCCGACAGGAAATGGGTCAGATCCCCAGGCATGATAGAGCCAGTGTGGTGTAAGTGAATAGAGTGTTTGATTAGGACAGGGGAGACCCAAATTCAGATCCCTGCTCAGCTCTGAAGCTTGCTGGGTGACCTTGGACCAGTCACCATCTCCCGGCCTAATCTACATGACAGGGTTGTTGTGAGGATAAAAGGAAGGAAGAGAGACAATGTGGTGTAGTGGTGAGAGTGTTGGACTGGGAGCTGGGAGACCCAGGTTCAAGTCCCTACTCAGCCATGAAGTTCACTGGGTAACTGTGGGCCAGTCACTGACTCTCAGCCTAACCTATCTCACAGGGTTGTTGTGAGGATAAAATGGAGAAGAGGAGGATCATGTATGCGACCTTGGGCTCCTTGGAGAAAAGGTGGGATATAAATGTAATAAATATATAAAGAACCATGCATGCCATCCTGAACTCCTGGCGGGGAAGGGTGAAATAAAAAAGTCCATAATCATGTAATTTCAGTCTTCGGGGGAGAGCGCTGTTGGTTACATAGCCAAAATGGCACCATCTGTATCAGCCGGCTTGGGGGAATCCCAAGGTCTCCAGAAGTACAAAAAACCTTTTGGAATAACCAGTGGAAATTGGTGGCTCTGGTGTCAGTGGGGTGGTGAATCCACTCCGGGTTTCAGTCAGAGCCAGTCAGAACTCTAAAGGAGTTATCCAAGATGCAGAGCACCTTGGATAGCTCCCTTAGAGTTCTGACTGAAACCCAAAGCGGATTCAATGCCCCACTGACATCAGAGCCGCCAGCCTCCACTGGGAACAACAACAACAACCCAGTGAGGACTGAGCATGCTCAGTGTCCATGAAATGTCGACTGACTGGGGAGGGGAATGAAATGGAGTGTCTGGAGTCCTGAACAGGAAGCATACCTTGTCGCATGTCCCCTTTCTAATGATCAGTTGGGTTTTTATGAACCTTTATTCTAAAGTTGCCTACACTTGCAGACAATGGAGGTCAGATATAGAAGCACTTGCCCATGCTCCCACTGTGGCTGTGCAAATCCGTTTTTAACAAGCGTCTCTCTCAATGGCTGGGGGTTTTGCCCTTTCTTCCTAGGCACTGGAAGTGGTTCCCTCTCTCATGCTATCATCAGGACAATCGCTCCGACAGGGCACCTGTATACAGTGGAGTTCCACCAGCAGAGAGCCGAGAAAGCCGTAGAGGAGTTCCAAGAACACAAGATCAGCCACTTGGTGACAGTGAAGAACCAGGATGTCTGCAAAAACGGGTTCGGTGTCACCAGCGTTGCGGACGCGGTGTTCCTGGACATTCCATCACCATGGGAAGCTATAGGGCATGCGGAGGGAGCACTCAAATGTGAAGGTATGTGACCTGTGCCAAGATTTATCTGTTCAGGGCAGCCTTTCCCAAGCTGACGCCCTCTAGACGTGTTGACCATGCTGGTTGGCAATGGTGGAAGGTCCCAGTTTGGGGAAGGCTGATCAAGGGCCTCAGACTGGGGGAAACAAGTTTTCCAGATGCTTCAGTTGGACAACCCAAATGATGTGACTGGATTGGATTATACACTGTATAGTGTGAAATATCTTTTTATTCATCCGGCTCCACACTGTGAACGAGCACGTGTTTTAAAAAGTCCTACATTGAAAAACGATGTTAACGTGAAATCTCCTTTGGAAATTTTGGAATCTTGGCAAAGACTGGAGTGATCTGGAGTGGGGCGAAATGCAGGGGTCCCCAAACACTTTGGGTCAGTGGGCACATTTGGAATGTTTGGAGAATGGTAAGGGCACTCGCACAAAATGGCTGGCTTGCCCATTCATAAAATGGCTGCCAGGGTGGGCATGGCTGGTCACAAAATACGCATTTCCCAGAAGGCAAATGGTGAGACTGAAAGAAAGGAAACGTCTCCAAGAATCTTTCCCTATGAGGAGAGACTGAAAGAACTGGGCATGTTTAGCCTTGAGAAGAGAAGACTGAGGGGAGATATGATAGCACTCTTCAGGTACTTGAAAGGTTGTCACAGAGAGGAAGGCCAGGATCTCTTCGCGATCATCCCAGAGTGCGAGACACAGAATAATGGGGTCAAGTTACAGGAAGCCAGATTCCGGCTGAACATCAGGAAAAACTTCCTGACTGTTAGAGCAATACGACAATGGAACCAATGACCTAGGGAGGTGGTGGGCTCTCCCACACCGGAGGCATGCAAGACGAGGCTGGACAGCCATCTGTCAGGGATGCTTTGACTTGGATTCCTGCATTGAGCAGGGGATTGGACTCGATGGCCCTATAGGCCCTTTCCAACCCTATTATTCTATGATTCTATGAATCCAAATACAAGACAGAGGTGGGGGATCTGAGCTCCAAAACGCAATCAAGTATTTTGAACCCAAATAAAGATGGTGCAGGAGAGCAGCACTTCACTTTGCAGCATGGCAACCTCCCAGGTCAGAACAAAATTATTCTTCTAGAAATTTTAAGAAATAAAATATCAGGAAGCATCAGGAGCCTGATGGATGTCAAGAGAAGTGTCTATGGGCACGCTGGAGCCCACAGGCATGACATTGGGGACCCAAGGGTTAGGAAGGGGCAGGTCTTTTATCTTTGGGCAGGTCAAGTAAGGTTGGCAGCCTATGGGTTGGGCTTGTATTTATTTACTACATTTTTATCCTGGAGCATGCATGGTGTTCTCTCTGACCATTTTTATCCACACAACAACCTTGTGGAGTGGTTAAACTGAATGAGAGAGAGAAACTGGCCCAAGGATAACATAAGCTTTGTGGCTGAGTATGGATTTAAACCTGGGTCTCCCCGGTCCTAGTTTAACCGCTACATGACACTGGCTCCCATGCAGGTCTGTAGGATGCAGAGGCCATGAGGGAGGATGGATGGATGGATGGATGGATGGATGGATGGATGGATGGATAGATAGATAGATAGATAGATAGATAGATAGATAGAGATCATCATAGCCACTACATGTAATTCATTTAGAATTAGATGATGATGATGATTAAATTTATTAATTGCCCATCTGGCTGGTCACCCAGCCACTCTGGGCGATGTACAACATACAATAAAACAGTTTAAAACAATAAAATTCTACAGTAAAAACATTTTCTAAAATACCCTAACCCACCCCAAATGCCTGCCTGAACAACCACGTTTTTAATGCACGACGGAAGCTCATTAAAGAGGGGGCATGGTGGAGTTCCCTAGGGAGGGAGTTCCACAGAGTGGGGGCCACCACAGAAAAGGCCCTCTCGCTCGTCCCCACCAGTCCAGCTGTCCTGGCTGATGGGACAGAGAGAAGGCCATCCGAGGCTGAACTTGTTAAGCGGCCTGTCTGGTGCTGCTGGAGGCACTCCTTAAGATAGGCTGGGCCAGAACCATATAGGGTTTTAAAGGTCAAAACCAACACCTTGAATTTGGCCCGGAAAACAACTGGTAACCAGTGCAACTCCTTCAGCACTGGAGTGATGTGATCTCGCTGGCGGCTGCCTTTAATCAGGCGAGCCACCACGTTCGGTACCAGCTGCAGCTTCCGAACCGTCTTCAAGGGTAACCCCACGTAGAGCGCATTACAGTAGTCCAAACGAGAGGAGACCAGGGCATGTACTACCGATGGGAGCAGATGGTCGGGAAGGAAGGGGCGCAGCCGCCGTATCAGATGGAGTTGATACAGCGCTGTCCAGCTCACAGCTGACACCTGAGCCTCCATGGACAGCTGGGAGTCCAAAATGACCCCCAGGCTGCGGACCTGGTCTTTCAAGGGTAGCCATATCCATTCAACACCAGGTCAACATCCCCCAGCCTCCTCTTGTCTCCCACCAAAAGTACCTCGGTCTTGTCAGGGTTCAGCTTCAGCTTATTCCTCCCCATCCAGCCACTCACCGTCTCCAGACATTTGGACAGGGATTCTACGGCCAACCTTGGTGAAGATTTGAATGAGAGGTAGAGCTGCGTGTCATCCGCATATTGATGACACCGCACCCCAAACTTCCTGATGATAGCCCCCAGCGGCTTCACATAGATGTTAAATAGCACCGGGGAGAGGATGGAACCCTGTGGCACCCCACAAGTGAGTGGCCACGGGTCCGAAACCTCCTCTCCCAGTGCTACCCTCTGGTACCTGCCGGAGAGGAAGGACCGGAACCACCGCAATACGGTGTCTCCAATGCCCAACCCCTCCAGGCGGTCCAGGAGGATATCATGGTCAACGGTATCAAAAGTCGCTGAGAGGTCGAGGAGAACAAGGAAGGCGCATTCACCCCTATCCAGAGCCCTCCTCATATCATCTACCAAGACGACCAAGGCCGTTTCTGTCCCGTGCGCAAGCCTGAAGCCCGACTATATATCTATATAGATAGATATAATTCATTTTATTTGCAATTATAAATAAACAAAGGTTAAGGGAACTACAAACAACAACAGCAATAGCAGGAACATAACTATAAAAAACACTTCAATCCGCCATAGCTTTCCACTACACCATTGGTTAAAAGAAAGCAAAAAATGATTTGACACTTCTGGTTCAAATGTGCACATTAGTAAAAGCAGACCATATATCTAAATATATCATATCTAAATAAGCATCCAGATGAAGTTGGCTACTGTAATATATACATTCAAATACAGTAAGATCTTTAGTCCATTAAATAATACATGGTGGGTGTTTATCCTTCCAAGCTTGGAGTATAAGTCTAGTGCTTATATGACTACAGTGGAAAGCTTTGATGCTGTAGTTCTCCTTTCATCTCTGGACTCTTGATGTATGCTACGCAGAGGTCCACCACATCCCTGATCTTGTACATCTCACCTTATCCAGTTATATTCAAGGTGTCTAAGAGGCAGCTTCCCGTTCGACTGAAATGTATGTACTCTGCTCTAAAACAACATATTTTTTCCAAAAAGGCAACCCAGATTCTGGCCCAAGAAAAATCTGCCATCTCTGAAATCATGTAACATTGGCATAATTCTGCTCAGAGAACTTAAGGTAGAGGCAAGGACTAAAAAGAGTAATGAAATTCTACTCCATGGCTGCTAGTATTATACTTGACCCCTCCCTCACCATCTAATACTTCACTAGACATTGCCCTCCATATTTTCAGCCTTTTAAAAAATATCATTAAGGACTAGAATCTTGCTGTCCTATATTAAGCAAAAGCTAAGAGTCCCAGTATTCTTCACCAATGTCAAATTCCACGTTTGCAAAATGCATAAAGCCCTGCTTCAAGCACTCTGTAGCAACGAGTTAATGCTTTCACACACGCACGCTTCACCCAAACTGACTGGAAAAGGATCGCTGATGGAGAAGATGGGGGAAAGGAGAATCCTTCTCACTTCACATACTACTATTGTTAGACTGGGAGAAAAGAACTCTGCCTGCCCGCTCCTGCTCTATTCTTTTGTTGTTTGAGCACACATGAGAGCAAATACCTGCCTGTGTGAGTAGGTGTACTTGGCTTTTTGTGTCTGTGCATGCGCGCTGATGTGAAAGGCAGCTTATAGACTTGCATTCTTTGGTGTAATTTCACAGACCAATTTATATAAATTACCCACGGCGTAAATTTCTTAGTAATATTTTACATCCCGTTGCTAATAAGTCTACCTTAGAACCAAGCTATATTTTTCTTGCTGGCAAGGATGTGCATCAGGGGTAAGCAATCTGGTGCCCTTGAGCACCAGTGCGCCACCAGATACCCCTCTTGGTGCTCACCAAGGTGCCCTTCCCCTCCCACTTTTGGTGGTAATCGAGAGAGAGAGAGAGAGAGAGAGAGAGACAGAGGAATAGTGGGAAATGAGGTGCAGCGGAGGCTGATGGCTCCCATGTCATTGGGGCAGTGAACCTGTTCTGTGCTTCACTCAGAACTTTAAAGGAGCTATCCAAGGTGTGGAGCACCTTGGATAGTTCCTTTAGAATTCTGACTGGTTCTGAGTGAAACCTGGAGCAGATTCACTGCCCACCGACATTGGAGCCACCAGCCTCCACTGATGAGTTGGCTGGTAGAGGAGGAGGGAGAGAAAAGGGGGTTGCCTTCTGTGACGTTATTTTCTTTTGGGGCTGCAAACTGTGGCTTCAAAGGAATTGTTTAGTGTGTTGGGGCTCAGACCCCACCTCTGCCTTGTATTCAGTCTTTTGGGCAGATTACTTGTCCTTTGTGACCTGGCACGCCTGCCTTGGCAGCCATTCCACGGGCCCTGATTTATATTACAGTGGGGGTGGCACAATTCGCTTTGTCTGCAAAGAAAGTCCAAACATAATAAATAAAAGATCATGGGGTGAGTTACGCTTTTGATCCTCTTACCTGATATTAAATATTTTATTTGTATGGAGGTTTTGAGATTTTAATATTTTGTTATAAGCCTTACAGTATCCAGAGCGAATTTATTTTGTTTTTATACAGTTGTGGGGTATTGAAGTTATGGTTACCATTTGTTTGTTTACTTCTGTATATATTGGAGGGTTTAATTTTGTATCTCTAGATTATGGTTGCATCAGCTAGAAGCAATAACATTTGTAGCAACTGTCCAATTGCCAATTTTAAATCGGCAATATGTATGATAGAGCAGAAAATGGTTTCTCATCTCTGTCATATCTGGCATTGCCCATACTTTTTCATCCTATACAACAACAGTCATGAATCCTTGGAATTTGGTTTTTTATGTTTTGTTATTTTTAAATAAATGAAAACTGAAGTTGTATGAGAGATGGTGTAGCTGCAGTCCTACGCACATTTGCTTAGGAGTAAGTTCCATTGAGTTAAATGGGAAATGTTTCTGAGCATTCATAGGATCTCACGGTAAGAGACTGAGCTATAAATCAGGAAGTTCCCAGTTCGAATTTTGCTCTACCATGAACTCATGGTTTTAGGTAAGCCAGTCTCTTGCAGCCTCAGTTCCCCTTTTGGTAATATGGGGGGGAAATAATACTATTATCTTGCAAGCCTGTTATCAGGGTCACAACTAGATCATGCATGTTTTATTATTTATAAAACAGTTCTGTACCACATTTCAGGTGTAAAAAGAGCCCCCAAGGTGGTTTACAACAATAATGCATCAATGCAATGAAAAATAGCATTCAAACTACAATAAAACGGATAAATAAAACCATAACTAGATAAAATGAAAACACATTGAAAGCCAGACAGAACAAGAATATCTTAAACCGCTCACCTAAAAGACAGCAGAGAAGGAGCCAGTCTAACCTCCCTAGGGAAGGAGTTCCACAGTTGGGGTGCTGCCACCAGAAAGGCCCTATCCCACATTCCCATCAACTGCCTTGGTGACAGAATGCAGAGCAGGGTCTCAGTAGATGACTGCAATTGACAGGGAGGTTCATGCAGGAGGAGGCATGCATATAATACAGATGATGATGATGATTTATTTCATTTCTATACTGCCCAATAGCTGAAGCTCTCTGGGCGGTTTACAGCAATTCATAAGACAATAAAATACAGCAGAAAATATAGAATGAAGAGTTAAATAGACACAATTTAGACAGCAAAGAACAATTTCATTACAATACTAGACCTGTTTAGACGACTGGCATAAATGCCCCATCATATGCCATTAAATGCCTGGGAGTAGAGGACAGTCTTAACCTGGCACCGAAGAGATTACAGTGTTGGCACCAGGCAGGACTCAGTGGGGAGGTCATTCCAGAGTTGGGAGGCCACCACTGAGAAGGCCCTCTCCCTTGTCGCCACCCTTTGAGCCTCCCTCGAAGAAAGGCCCCAGATGTTGATCATAGTGTCTGGGCAGGTTCAGGTCAGGGGAGGTGTTCTGTCAGGTATTGTGGTCCCAAGCTGTATATGCATATGATTACTCTTGTTCGTTTTCTTATTTTATTGCCAAGTTGTGAACAGGGCAAGTGTCATGTAGATTTTTATTTTTTTTGTACTCCAGCCTCCATCTGTATTTGTGTAGAGCTTTTCCCAACCTACAACCCCCAGCATTTCTGACCATTGGCCATTCTGGCTGGGGCTGATGGGAGTTGAGGTCCAAAACATCTGGAGGGCACTATGTTAAGGAAGGTTGGCATAGAGAAACATGTTGCTGCATGTATGGGGCTCTTAACTTTAAGCGGTGTGATTCTCGTATTCTAATGCTAAGCCTGTTGATGCCAAGATCTATTAAGACTTAAAGTGGGAAGCAGGGAGAGAGCTTCAGGTTTTGCAGGAAGAGACTAGAGATCTGGAAGGAGAAAAACTATTTTCTCCTGCTGTTTTTTCTTTGATTGCCACTGTAGTTGGCATGTGCAGAATATAAAAAGCTCTCAGACTTCTGTCAAGCATGTTCTAGCTGAGCTACCATTGTGTGGGAAGACGTAGTAACATAACTTGATGAGAGTAAGTGCTCTCTGACATTTTGTTGGGAGGGTATGTGTGTGTAATAGATATCTTTCTTTCTTTTTTTAATCCTTCCTGCATCGGAAATTGAATGGAACATGGGGAGCCATCTCTTGCGGACATTTGGCTTTAGTCAGAAACAAACACATATTTCGTACACTTGGGCATTCATCTCTTGATGACAAGACCATCAAGTGATGGGTGATTTGCATGTGTAAATGGGCCAGTACAGATGTAACAACACTGATAGATCTTTCACATCTCTCATTGCCTCAGATGTAGTGGTTTAGATCCAAAGAGGTGTGTGCGGAAGGAAAATAGCCACTTGAGCTGTTCTGCAAATGCCTGTGCAAGAGTTTGCACAGTGCCCTAAGCAGGGATGAGGGAGAAATTTATTTGATTTGCATTTTAAACCAGACCTACCTAATTATCACTCCCTGACCCAATATGCCAGGTAGGACTCAATTATTCTTTGATAGTCACACTTTTCTGAATTTTGCGATATAGTTCTCCAAACAGAAAATGTGTTCGAAAATGTCTTTTGGGGTAAATGAAGCACAAAAATGTGTATTTTAGTGAAAACAATGTACAAAAAACACATTAGGCAAAACTGCTTGCAAAAATGCACTTTAATGTATTAGGCAAAGTTGCGCACAAAAATGCATATATTAGGAAAAATTAATACAAATTCCCATGCAGTCTTAAACATAAAACTGCAAACCAATGTGGAAACTGGCTGAAATGAACTGAAGGTTGGAAAAAAGAAAAACTAAGTGAACCCGAAATTTAGAGCATCTGTCTCTAGCTCTAAGGGGTAAGTTCTGTTGTAATCTTGAGCTTATGCTTGCACAATAGATTGCAAAACATATTTCACAATAGGTTGTGCAACATCATTTTTCTCATGCTGCTCTCTAGCACCAGGTATAAAACAGCACTTCTATGGAGTGGAAGACATCATCTGCATGCAGAAGGGCAGGGCACATTTGGATCCAACCCAATCCTCCTCAGTGCAGTTGGTTTCCCACATTCATCTACCTTTAATCAAGTACAGAGATTGCTTCTCCATCATCCTAGAATGCAGGACACAGAATAATGGGCTCAAGTGACAGGAAGCCAGATTCCAGCTGAACATCAGGAAAAACTTCCTGACTGTTAGAGCAATACAACAATGGAACCAATTACCTAGGGAAGTGGTGGGCTCTCCGACCCTGGAGGCATTCAAGACGAGGCTGGACAGCAAACTGTCAAGGATCCTCTGACTTGGATTCCTGTATTGAGCAGGGGGTTGGACTCGATGGTCTTATAGGCCGCTTCCAAGCCTTCTATTCTATAATTCTGTAATTCAGGTCTCCACTTTTCATCTGAATTGTGTGAATGGGTCTGGGCAATCCTGCCAACTTCGGGTGTGGCCTTGCCCATGACTGGCATATGTGCCCCAATGTGCTTGCTCAGTGGCTTCCAAATCACATGAAGTACTAGTTCCCCTCTACTCAGCAATGGTTAGGCCTCATCTGGAGTACTGTGTCCAGTTCTGGGCACTGCACTTTAAGAAGGATGCAGACAAGCTGGAGAGGGTTCAGAGGAGGGCAACAAAGATGATCAGGGGACTGGAAACAAAGCCCCATGAAGAGAGACTGAAAGAACTGGGCATGTTTAGCCTTGAGAAGAGAAGACTGAGGGGAGATATGATAGTGCTCTTCACGTACTTGAAAGGTTGTCACAGAGAGGAAGGCCAGGATCTCTTCTCAAACATCCCAGAATGCAGGACACAGAATAATGGGCTCAAGCGACAGGAAGCCAGATTCCGGCTGAACATCACAAAAAACTTCCTGACAGAGCAGTACGACAATGAGACCAATGACCTAGGGAGGTGGTGGGCTCTCCCACACTGGAGGCATTCAACAGGAGCCTGTACAGCCATTTGTCAGGAATGCTCTGACTGGGATTCCAGCACTGAGCAGGGAGTTGGACTTGATGGTCTTGTAGGCCCCTTCCAACCCTACTATTCTATGATTCTAAATAAAAATAGCATAAATTAGGAGAAATGGGTGTATGGCTTCTCCCAGAGGACAGAATTGATTTGTCCATGTCAGTTTGGGAATGGGAATTGAGTGCTATCAGAAGCTCTCGATTCACGTCACGTTTAGATGAAGCAGAGGTAGAGAACCTGGTGTCCTCCAGATGTTTTGGACTACAGCTCCCATCAGCCCCATCCAGAATGGACAGTGGCCAGCCATTACAGGAATTGTTGTCCAAACATCTGCAGGGAATTCATGCCGTTGCTTACCCCTGACCTGAAGCATGGCTTCAAGCTCAGCCGCCTCATAGTCTGCAATCTTATATTCAGTTAGCTGGGGTGAAGGCCCACTAAACTTAGCAGGGCTTCCATTGGAGTAGGCATGTCGAGGGTTGCACCGCTAATGCGGGTTAACTCCTGTATTGTTTTCATGATGAATGTCTTTGGGAGTCGTTGCTGTTCCCATGGCAAGGCAACTCTTCGCTTCAGGAACTGGGAGGCTTGTTGATCTTTGATCTGGAATAATTTGTGCAGAAAGTAATGTTACAAGATTCCCGAGCAGTGGAAGAGCTTTCCCACAGTCCCATGGGTGCTACAACATTGGGTGTGTTCAAGCCGAGTCATGGTTGCAGTTCAAGTGAAATGCCTACGTTTCCAGTTAAGCTCACAGAAAATGTTTGTAGAATCATGGCTAGCGTACTCTAAGGAATCAACACTTCAGAGATTAGGACCTTCCCCCAACAGTTCAAGATTATGTGATCTCCCATCCCCATGCCTTTTTTTCTTCTTGGAAAGATAATGCTATCAGGATTTGGGTTGGCCACCATTGGGCAAAAGATACCAATGGAAAGGTTTCCAACACTTATCAGAACCCATAAATGCAGTTAGGGCCAAAGTGCACGGAACATTAAATACATAATCGCATTTAACTTGAATGTCTTATTCTCTTTTTAGTTTTATATGGCAGCTGTGCCATTATAATGGACCACAACGTGCATGAAAGAGCCCTTTCCTCCACTTTGCAGTCCCAGTGAAAAGAGAGGTTCAGTTATGGGGCGGCATAGAACTAAAATAACATAAATAAATACCCACCCACCGACCCCCGCCAGCAGCTGCTATTGCTGCAGGAGGGAAGCTGCTATATAGCAGCACCCAATAGCAGCTTCCCTCCTGGGCCAAGTAACAGTTGGGGGATGGAGGTGATTTTTGATCACAATGCAAGATGAAAGGGTCCCTGCACAACGTGGTCCTGATTCTGAGCAGGAGGCCCTGCAGTTGCAGTTTAAAAAAGACAACAGACATGTCAAATGTCATCACACATTTAATGTCACATTTAGCCTTCATATCAAAAGTAGGAATTAACTGAGCAGTGTTTCTGTGTGTGTTGTGCTGTAGCTCAGACATATCTGCATTTTACATTAAGAAAAGTAGGAAAAAACCATATCCCAGGACCCAACTTTTGCACTGTTGTTTTCTTCTGCTACTGCAAGTCGCAGAAGGGGTAAGGCACATAGCAGAATCACTACAAACCTTAGCCAATTCTCTCTCCTTGGCTTCTGTGATTTCACAAGATGTTGCTCCCCCACTTTTAGCCACTGATCTTCACCCCCATAAAAGACTAGAAACTTGCTTTAAAGAAATGAAAGATAGATAGATAGATAGATAGATAGATAGAGAAAGAAAGAAAGAAAGAAAGAAAGAAAGAAAGAGGAAAAGAAAAGCTGAAATTTCAAGGATCCTGAATTCAGCACATTATTCTATTCTGGGTTTGCATGAAATCACAGAGCTGCTTCAGACATGATGCAAATGCTTGGGAGATATGGAAGCTTCCATTGTGGGAACCATTTCCACATCCCTTTGTTGTGGTTTTGGACAAGATGGAAATGCAGAGGAACAGGAAATGCAAAGCAACATTGTGAAGCTCTGCACAGAATACACTCTCTTCCCACACATGCCCAACAGTGTCAGAACCACATGTTACGATGCCCACACTGCAGGGCAGTGCTTGAATTTCTGTGAGTGTGTGCACATGCAGAGGGACCCTGGTTACCTTACTTTTTAAGAACACAGGAGCCCTCCTGAATCAGGTCAAAGGGCTATCTAGTCTTTCTGTTTCCTACAGTAGCCAGTCAGATGCTGATGGAAAGCTCACAGACTATCGGCCTCCTTAGCTACTGTTTTTAGACATCTACCGGGGGGGGGGGGGGCATAATTTGGGTAAAATTTGGGGTAGTCAGAGCAGGGCTTGTAGATTTCATTCAGAGGCCCCTCCCCCGTCAGGGCTGGCCCTGTCCTTACGTAGACTCTACCTAAAGGTAGGACCAGCCCGGAGAGGGGAGCAATCTACCTGATAGAGTGAGGTGGCTGCCTCAGGCAACAGCTGCTTTGGGGTAGAGGTCAGCAGCAGCAAGACGTTGGAGGGCAGGACTGCCCCTAAGCTAGCCTTCTGCCTTCACATGTGGTGGAGGACACTGTCCCATTGCCCGTATTGAAGTAAGATTCAACGGCCAGTCCAGTACATGGCTTTAGTACATGGAATTGTGATTTGGGGAGGGTGGGGGATGTTCTTTGCCTCAGGTGGCAAAATGTCTTGGACCAGCCCTGCCCCACTTGGTCCCTTATCATTCAAACAATGCTGCACGGGGGCAGACATGTGGGTCAAGGCTAACCCATGACAGGTTGCTGCCTGAGGTGTAGCAGTACATGGCCCCTCCCCCACCCAAGTCTAAGTGCATAGTCAAGGCCAGTCAAGTTATTTTTGTCACCTGAGACAGGAAATCACACAAGTGCCTTCCTCCCGCCCTCCCTCGCAATAATATATCTATCTATCTATGACTAACAATTTGTTGTCCTTTCCTGACACCCAAAATTAGCTGCCTGAGGCAGCCACCTCACTCTGCTTAATGGTAGGGCCGGCCCCGACGTGGGCATTTCCCATTTGGAACTCCACCCCTCAGGAGGATGCCAATCAGCTGGGAAAGACCCACATGATTGGCCCCATCTCACATGGACATATAAGTCATGCACCTGCCCATGTGTCGTGTGATCCCACCACACAGAAGCAGCTCTCCCCTCCCCCACCCCAAACTGGGAGTATGATGGGGGCCTGATTTGTAGCCGGATGTACAGTCACTTTCTTATTGCTCAGTGGTCAAACAATTAACACAGTGCGGTGTGGTGCCCGTCCCTTACTCTGATGTTCCAGTCCAGTGGTTGTACTGCTTATCTGATTTCTCAGATGAGTGAACTGTATCGTGTTGAGTTATTATAGGCTGAATAATTCAGTAGATCTAGCTGTGCATTTCCACAGCTAAATGCTTTTCTGGTGGTTCTCTGGAAAAACCCACTGCGTGTTGAGGTATTTGAGATGTTACTGCCTGGCCATCAGCACCGTTTTCAGTAGTAAGAGCTGGATTGAAAATACCTTGTGGACTAGAAGACCAAAGTTACCTTTTGTATGTTTGATCCGCATAACATTAAAAAAAAACACATTAACATGGAAGATACCAGTCGGTGTGCTTATTCTACAATGTTCTTGGAGCCAACCTGGATGAGATTCCATTCATGCAATTAGCAACTGCATGAGTGGCCATTGAAAAGTAACTACAAAGCATGCCCTCCCAGTCTAGATTGGAGGGGGGATTAAAGGGTTAAAACTCCCTACCCCGTCATTAGGGTCACAATCCTGGGTGACCAGCCAGATGGGCGATTAATAAATTTAATAATAAATAAAATAAATAAATAAAAATCCAGATCAGCCCTTGCTCAGCACCTATTTACCTTTAAAAGCCAATTAATGCAATTGCTAATTATATGAATGGCCTCTCATCTCATTTTGCCCTAATTCTGAAACTGCAGTTCCTCAAATATTTAAAATGCATTCATTCATTCATTCATTGCATTTATATCCTGCCTGTTTTCTTCTTGCAAGGAACCCAAGGCGGCTTACATTATCTTCCCCCTCCTCTCCATTTTATCCTCACAACAACAACCCTGTGAGGTAGGTTGGGCTGAGAGTGTGTGACTGGCCCAAAGTCACCCAGTGACCTTCCATGGCCGAGTGGGGACTAGAACCCAGATCTCCCAGCTCTGAGGCAGCCCCTGAATAATCTTGATATGTGGACTTAAGGCAGGGATTGGCAACCTCCAGGAGTCATGAGTCTGCATTTGCTTTCCCTGACCCCTCTGGGGCCCAGAATTACTGCCAAAATTCAGCAGTGAGGCAGCGGCAAAAAAGCAGCAATTTTTTTACTTCAAAACAACGTGTGCAGAGGAGCACGTCTTATTTGGAAGCAACATCACACTCCCAGGAGGCTTCCAGAGCATTCACAGCTCCACCCACAGCATAGCTGCAGGTCATCAGGGCAACTTGAGGAAAGGTCTTACTGAGGAGGAGAGGCTCGCTCCTGAGTAACCCTTTACTCATGAGGAGTCTTGTTATTTAGATGGGCATTTGTTCACTTGGTGGCCAGCTGAGCCTCCACCGTTAGACATCTTGGACTAGGCAGTGGCTCGACACTTGCCTCTGAATCAGAAGAGGGAAGTGTTTCTCTCCATCTCAAGGGAACAATTTGGAAGCTGTCTTTCCCCAGGGCTCAGTATCCCCTTGATCTGCTGCCAGGCCCCTTGAAGCACACTGCTCCTCTGAGAAGTTCAGCTCAGAGAGCTCTAGATCCAACGAGGATTCCTCCAGAGCGGGCATGACATTGTAAATTAAAAATTAAGACCAGATTCCAAAAATCCTTAACTGGGGGGTGGGGGGAGAGACAGAGAGGGAGAGAGCTCACCCCCCCCTTGCGTGACTCAGTCCTGATCTCTGAATAGCTGCAATTCATTATTTTAATAGGCCCGAGGGTTAATGGTCTGTTAAGCATGCATCTTTCCTTGCTGTTCCTGCCCCAGATTGCTTTGAACTCCCTCTTTAACAACCTGTTATATTGCAAAGAATTAAGAAGCGCCATGCTTTGGGTTTGTACAATTTGGAGGTCTTTACTTGCTGCTGGATGGTGTGCAGGAGTGCCTTGTGCCTCACTTTTCGGCTGGGGCCTTCTGGCCAATGTCGCTCTTCGGTTTCTGACAGCAGCACTTCTTGTGTATCCGAAAGCTGCTGCACTGTGGATCTTGCTTCATCTTCTAAACCTGCAGAAGCTCCCCACCCCACCCCCTTCTTCCCTTTGCAGCATCTGTGGATGAATTCTTTTCGCTGCAACGGTTGCTGCCCCTGATGCCTGACCTTGATTTGAACGGAATATTTTAGAAAGTCCTTTAGGCTAAGGGTTTTTTTTAAGAGAGGAGGCTCTTTGCAGCTCAGCTGTACATAGAAAAGTGCAAGGACAAGCTTATTCTGAATTCCAACAACATCGGGAGGGCCACAATTTGCCACGGTGACTTGTTTAAATCATGGCACATGCGGATCGTGATTTGAATCATCACCATTCTGGTGCGGCTTGTTGTGTTGTCTGAACCTGGGTGGCATGGCTTGTTAGAGGGGGAAACAACCCTCCAATAACCCTACAACAGCCTATGGGTTATTGGAGGGTTGTTTCCCCCTCCAACAAGCCATGCCACTCAGGTTCAGATGACACAGCAAGCAGTACCCAAGTGGTGATTATGGAAATGGTGCCCAGGTCATTATCTCAGTAAGCCTTACAGGAACCCTATGTGGAAGATCAGTGTTGTCACCCCCTTATTGTAAATCAGGGCTGGGCAACTTGTGGCCCCCCAGATGTTGTTGCATTGCAACTCCCATCATCCCTCACCATTGGCTAGGGCTGATGGGAGTTGCAGTCCAGCAACATAAGGCTGAAAGTTGTCTATCCTTGTTGTAAATTTGTTTTTAAAAAATGAATCTTCCTGTCTGTGAAAGCTAGTAGGGAAAGGCAGAGTGGTAGAGCACGTGCGTTGCGTGCAGGAGGCCCTGCATTCGGTCCCCAGGGAAAGACCCTGTCTTGATACTCCAGAGAGCCAGTGCCAGTCAGTATTGTGCAGGATGGATCAGAGGCCTGCCTTGATTATTTCCTGTGTTCCTCGCATATCAAACTTCTAGCTTAGCCCAGGCTCCGCTGTGCTGGTTTTGCAGCACCGAGTAGCCCTGCACAGCAATTCTCCTCATGTCTAAACTGTATATATGAGGAGGGGGGAGCAAGGCCAAGCGAAGGACTGTGCCCCTCCTTCGCCTTTCTTGTTGCCTTCTACGTATGGGCTCCCTCTCTCCGTGGAAGTTTTCCCTGAGATTCTAGAACCCTGGAAAATTAGGATTCTGAGTTCTCCGGGAGAGCCTCTATGGATAGGCTATCAAAGAAATTGAAAATCGAGCCCCTCCCCCTCAGTCTGGAGTGGAACAGCCTCTGTTGGTGGGCTGTACCATGTTCATTTTCTGAGCCTGTGGATCAGCTCGTAGTGTCCTTTGAGTGACCTAAGGTAGTTCCCTAAGAGTGACCTAAGGTAATGCAACCGATCTGGAGAAGGCTGGGATAATGGAACTGTAGAAATGTTTATTTTTAATTCAAGTCTCGGGTGTGATGATTCAACTCTTATCACTGCTTGAATCGGGTAGCAACAGAAGTTCCCGGCTTGCAGAATCAACCTGCCTTCTCATTTTTTCCTCTTTCTGTATTAACCAACTAGACAGCTACGTGACTGCATGCCACTACAGAGCATCCGCTCTCACACTGTTCTGTCCTCAGGAAACACTTCCCACATCAATGAACTCGGGTCTGCCTGCTACAGAAACCCTGTGCACTGCAGGGGATTATTGGATGGAGGTGTTCCAGGGCGCTTGCATAGGACACGGGCAGGTAGATCTCCAGCTGATTTGCAGTACATCAGCAAGGATTTCCGACTCCCAGTGGTTTAACTATAGCAAAAAAGAAAAGACTTTTCTGCCCGCCCGCCCCCCTCCTGAATTAGGCTGCTGAAATCAAGAAAGCCAAAGGAGAAACAAGCATAGATTTATCTGTGAGCTCCAGTTCTGGTCCTGAAAATGCATTCCTGGGCTGAGCATGTGCTCAGAGATACCTTGTTACTCGATTCCATGTTTGTCTTCCTGAACCACTATTTTGCACCAGGTTTCAGTTTGTGGCCCATGGGGTTCTAATGAAAGGCAAAATAGATCCCACAAGTGTAAGGTCTGCTCACCCCTGCCATAGGTAGAAAAAAAGAGACTAGAATGACACAAAGCCTGAATGGCCAATTAAAAACTGAAAGCCGCCAATGGCCATGAGTCTGTCTGTGGGCATAAAGTGGTGTTGCTCCGTCTCTTCATATATCTGTGGTGAAAACCCATTTATAGCAGACTTCCCCAACCTGATGCCCTCCAGATATTTTGCAGTGCAATTCTCATCATGCCAAGACAGCATGGTTGGGCATGATGGGAGGTGTAGTACAACACATCTGGAGGGCACCAGGTTGAGGGACGGGGGGCTGCTATATATCTTGCATTGGAAGTTAGAGTGGAAGGTTTTTAGGCCAGCAGTGTAAATAAGGACTGTGATAGTGTGTGACTAGTCTTTTCATGTCTCTCTAGGGCAGGGTTAGACTACCTGGTGCCCTCCAGATGCTTTGGCCTACAACTCCCATCAACCCCAGCCAGCAAAGCCAACAGTTGGGGATTATGGGAGTTATAGTCCAAAACATCCAAAGGGCACCAAGTTGTCCACCTCTGCTCCAGGGTGCGCACTCAGCATGTGACGCTGACCAACCTCTCAGGCTTCACCATGACAAGAGTTGAGGGATGCACTGTACAACATATTCAGTATTCACCTGCAGATCTGTGTTGCAGGGAAAGGTGAGCAGGCAACCTGTCTTCAAGGAAACGTTGGCTGCCCTTACACATGTTGTGGTTAAAGGACCTTTGCTGAATTAATTCATTTTATTATCTAGTACATTTTATATTCTGGTTTTCTTCCGTCATGGAACTTAAAGGGGCTTACGTGCGGTGGTCTCCCATCCAGACACTGACCAGACCCAGACAAGTGTAGCTTCCACAAGGTGGCTGTATGATGTGCCATCAGACCATCAGGGATAAATTCTGTATAGCCCTGCTTTAGAGCCTGCCACATTGATATGATGTGTCATGTGGAATTCAGCATCTTGCAAAGAGTATTGGGAACTGCAGTGGGTATGTGGGGTGGAGGAGACTGCACGTTTGTTCCTGTAGCATTTTATACACAAGCATGCTTGGCATCTGTCTTCCATGCTAGGCTAGAGGCAAGCTTTAATGACACCCCCCCCCCCCGTAGTTCTGTCCCCTGTAGCGAACTACTTCCAGCCACTACAAGGACAAGTCTTTCTTCTCTTCTTTTCCTTTCATCATGAGCTTCCCCTCACCTACGGAAAGCTGAAGAGTTTGGGGGATTTTATTTTTTAGGCACAAAACATCGAGCTTCTAATAGAATTCCTCTTTAACTCTGTGCTGGAGAAGCGGAGATGCTGTGCTTCAAATAAACTGTGCAAAATTTAATTTGCATAATGTTCTGACTGCAGCATTTAAAGTCTTGAATAATTAGGAATAGCTTTGCATGGATGAGGAAGGCAGAGGACAAAGTAGAGGAAGCGAGGAATAGATGGATGAGGAAGGCAGAGGACAAAGTAGAGGAAGCGAGGAATAGATAGTTGTCCAAGGATGAAGAGCCCTAGAAAGAGAGGAGCTGTGCAAGGCTGAGAAACTACACCTTCTGAGCCAAGGGCCTATAGTTGAGGGCCAAAACAGACCTTACTTTAAATCCTTATGTAGCACTTACATCTTAAAAAAAAAAAAAAAGATTACTGTAGAGTAGGTGCAGGGGCCCTGATCTGGATTGGAACCCTAGCATTGGGGCAGGGGAGAGGGGGCCTTTAAGATCCAGATCAGGATCTAGCTGCTAGAAGTATATTTAAAGTAACATCTGTTTTGGTCCTTGGTTTGATAATGAGCTGAGCCTGAGTTTGATAATGGCCTGGATGAGGGTGAACAAGCCAAGATTAAATCCAGCCAAAATGGTGGGGCTGTTGGTTAATAGGAACCCTGGTTTGAAGATTGGGAGACAACCTGCTCAGGATGGGGTTGCACTCCCCTGAAAGATCAGGGGGGTGTTTCTACGACAACTGAAGGAGAAGGGAATGGAGGAGTATCAGATTTTTTTTTAAAGGAATCAGCTTTGCTGCACTTTGGTCTGTGCAGGGCTTCATGAGCGAGTGCTCCGCACCAGTAAAAATTGCTTGACAGAACATACTTCAGGGTGGGAATTGGAGTGAATGTCATCTGATTGGTAGGGGCTGCTCAACCAATAAGAGAGGCTCCCCCCTCCCCGCTGTCCCCCCTTTCTACTTTCCCCTGAAGGTCCAGATGCACCTGCATTTCAGGAGCAAGCCTCATTGAGCACAATGGGAGTTACTTCTGAGTAGACACACATATACTTGTGCTGGGAAAGGGCAGGGGGAACGCAGGGATGGGAAACTAGCCCCCTTTCTAACCCGATGCTGCAGAGGATCTCTGTAACGAAGGTGCAGAGTAGTTACTTCCTAAGGCAATAAACCAAACAACGGAAAATCGGAGCCTCAAGATCGCGCTTTAGAGCATTTAGGGAATCTGTGCTTTAAACTGTGCCATTTCAGTTGAGGGGGGATCTCTGTAAATTCTGATGTGGGCATTCAGGGGAGAAGCCTCATTGAGCACAATGGGAGTTACTTCTGAGTAGACACTAATTGGTTTGTGCAGGGACGGGAAACACTCAGGAAACACCCCTTGACCGGGGTCAGGGTGAAAGGCACACCCCTGGGCAGGGCTAGCATAAAAAAAAAAGGTAAAGGTGTCCACAACCAGTCGTGTCCGACTCTAGGGGGTGGTGCTCATCCCCGTTTCTAAGCCGAAGAGCCAGCGCTGTCCGAAGGCGCTTCCGTGGTCATGTGGCCGGCATGACTGAACACCGAGGTGCACGGAACGCTGTTACCTTTCCCGCCGAAGCGGTACCTATTTATCTACTTGCAATTTCTTGCTTTCGAACTGCTAGGTTGGCAGAAGCTGGGACTGAAGACGGGAGCTCACTCCGTCACGCAGCACTCGGGTCTCGAACTGCTGACCTGCCGACCTTCCAGTCTGCAGTTCAGCGTCTTAACCACTATACTCGAGGTAAATGCGGCGGTCGGGGCGCACAGCAACTATACTGGAGAGAACCCGACTTAAGGAAAAGAATCGGACTTTAAGCAGTCTCAGGAAATCTGGGGCAGCTGCTGGATGGCCATGACATCATATATCTCTAACAACCTCCAAACGCAGCCAGCTTGGAGTAAATCGCTCATGGAGACACCCCCCCCCCCCCGGTTTGTAGCTTGGAAGTGTTCCTGGATCCTACGCTGTCCCTGGATCTTCAGGTGTCAGCGGTGGGGAGGAGTGTGTTGTACAGTACATTTAGTGTGCCAGCTGTGGCAGTTCCTGAGCTAGTCTGACCTGGTAACAGTTATCCATGCCTTCGGTACGTCATGGTTAGACTATTGCAATGCACTATATGTGGGGCTACCCTTGAAAAGCACCCAAAAGCTTCAATTAGAGCAAAATCCGGTAGCTGGGCTGCTAACCGGTGCACAGTACTGTGATCACATCATCCCAGTACTGAAAGATCTGAACTGGTTGCCAGTTGTTTTCCGAGCTCAATTCAAGGTGTTGGTTTTAACCTTTACAAATCTAAATGGCTTAGAGCGTGGATCTCTGAGGGACCATCTATTTTGGTATGAGCCTGCTTAGTTATTAAGATCAGCAGGAGAAGGCCTTGTTAATACACCCTCACTTGCAGAGGCCTCTTTGTCGACAAGCAGAAAAGACCTTTCTCCTGTCTTGCCCCCAAACTCTGGATTCTGTCCCTGTGGAGTTGTGACTGGTCCCCATTCTCTCTGCATTCAGGAAGGGGATCAAGATGCATCTTTTTAACTTGGCTTTTAAAATTGTTATTGATGTTGCTTTTATTGTTTTATTATGTTTTTATCATCTAAGGGTGCAATCCTATGCATGTTTAGACAGAAAAAAGTCCTATAACTCCCAGCATTCTCCAGCCAGCCATGTTTACTGTTTTATTCTGAATTTCTTTTTCTACACCACCTTAGTTGGTTTCAGAAAGGCGATTTAAAAATACCTTTAAATAAATACATATATATCTATCTATCCCAAGGCTGAACAGAGATCTACTGGTAGATCTCTGGGTGATTTGCAACAGAGCGGTGGCAAGGTTTTCTAACTCCTGTCTGTTTAACAATAGCAACAACAAAAAGACATTTCCCACCTAAATTAGGCTCCTGAAATGAAGAAAGCTAGGGGCAAGGTGTGAAAGGGCTATGAGCTGAATTCTGATACTGAAAGCAAGTTGTATGCTCAGAGGAACCCTGTTCCTTAGTTCTACTAGGTATATGTCTGCCCTGAGCCACTATTTTGCCCCTGGCTCCATTTGGTGGACCTTGAAGTTCTAGTAAAACAATGCCAAATAGATCCTGGAAGCCTGAAGTCTGCCCACCCTGATCTGCACTATGAATAGTCCTTCCCTCTCCCCAGAGAAGTCTTGGAACAGTAGTTCTGTGAAGAATGCTAGAGTTCTCTTAACAGATAATCATCAGCATCCTCATCAAACAAATATTCCCAGGATTCATTGAGGGTGGCCATGACATTTAAACTGATATAAAACTGCATACATTTGTAGTATAGATATATGCCTAGAAACTCTGCCCAGTTCCTTTGCCTTCATCTGCATGCTATCCATAGATCTTCAGACTTTTTTTTCACTCCAGAACAGTGAGCACTAGAAGCTTGATTTTTTTTTTACTTTATTAAAGCAGAGACAATTTAGAAAGGCAAATGCTGTGCCAGCCAGTTCCAAAGCTGACATGTACAGACTCTTGCATGCTTTCCTTTCAGCCTAACCCTGCTTGAGTGAAAGGGGTGATGAGGATATACTACTTATCACCGACGTCTTCTGATTCTTTAAGGCTGACCCTGTCCATGGTGTCTTAATACAGGAAATGTGATGCTAAAACATCCTGATGGATAATGCTGTGATTTCTTGAAATCACATATATAATTTACTTAATTAAAACAGGGATTATTTAGAAAGGCAAATGCTGTGCCAGATATATAGTACTGAATAAAGAGCATTCCCCCCCCGCCCATCTCTTCTGAGAGCTGAACCCTCCAGTTTCCCTTGTCAGCGAAACCAAAACGTCAGTTTGCCCACGTGTTTGCTCACTTGAAGGACATTCTGTCCCCCTCTTTCCAAAGGCAATATTTTAGTGTGCTAGTAAGCAACTGAGCAAATGCCAAAAGGATGCTGTTGTCGGATGTCGCTGCCTCGCTCCCACCAACCATCCGTGCCTCCCACCACCATCACCACCACCAAGATACTAGCAATTTACCGCTGCTGTTGTGACGCTGCAGTGGCATCGCAGAACACAGTGAATGTTTTTCTAAAAATACATAAAGCCAAAAACTGCAGCGTTGCTGCTGCAGTTTCTTCCTGCTCCTTTATATCATTATGCAGAGTGTAGAGTTTGTGGAGGCGGGCGGGCACCCAATCTGATGTTCGAGGCTAGTATTAAGAATAAGGTATATAAATATGGGGAGCTACTGAGTCAGATCATCGGTCCATCTAGCTCAGTATTATCTACACTGACTGGGAGCTGCTCTCCCAGCTTTCAAGCAGGGATCTGGAGTGGGCTGGATGTGCCTGATCTTGTCTGCCAGGGATGGCTGGGCACACTGGCTCCTGATCTTGTCTGATCTTGGAAGCTAAGCAGGGTCAGCCCTGGTTAGTACTTGGATGGGAGACCACCAGGGAATCAGGCTACCTGCACTGAGTAGGGGTTGGACTCTATGGTCTTGTAGGCCCCTTCCAACCCTATGATTCTATGAATAGAACCTGGGAATTTCTGCATGCAAAGCCCTGTTCTGTGGCCCTTCTGATCTATGTGGTATGGGACACCTGTCTAGGCAGGGGAATGTCCAGTTAGACATTTGTTGAGATCCTGATGTTTTTTGGCATGCAATCCTTAGCAGATCTTACACACACCCCTCTTAGGGGGCCTGCATCCTTTTCAGGCTCTTGAAGCTGATCATCCTCTGCCGGTCCCATAGGTCAGCTAAAGAAGCAGTGGCCCCACTCTTAGGAGAAGAACCCCTCCTTGGTAATGTAACCCTGGATGCTGGGTGAAAACAACATAACAGGGCTTTTGCATCAAGGCCTTCCTGTGAGATGCCCAAGGAAAAAGCTGGCCACTGATGGAGGCAGGATCACAGATGAGAGATAACACCAGGATCTGTCTCTCCAGCTACTCCCCAAGCCACTAGTAGCCTCCAGGAGGCAGGGCTTGGGTAGAGGCCTGCCAAGGGAGCCCAAACCTTCATGGGCCGGAGGTTCCCCATCCCTTACTTAGATGGATGATGATCTGCTGCAGCATGGCAAATCCTACAGGGCTTAAGTTCTTGATGCAGGCATCATACATTTCATCCAAAGAGCACTGATCTCAGACTAATTCTAGATGCAGGTTTACCTTTCCTCTGTGAGAACTTGGAACAGCCTTGGGGAACATTGTCACTGCTCTTAGTACAGGCCCAAAATCCAACCTTTGTTCCTATGTCTCATTTCCACCAGATAAGTTTCTAGCTCTCATGATCTCCTCATGGGTCCAGGATTTGTTAGAAAACAGAAAAGAACAAAAATCAAACAAACCCATAGAGGATCATAAACAAAAGTGCAGGTAGAAAAACAGCTAAATATTTACTTCCTTCAGTTAAATGATTTCTACGTCTGTCATGGCAAGGATTGTCAAAGGACTTACACAGGTTTTTCTTACGCATAACAATTTTGGAAAGTGACTGTTTGCAGTACAGTAAGGGGCAGCAGCACATCTGCATCAATTGCAAAACATTAATCTGAGTTTTCTGAAAGCGATATTCAAATTATGGGAGTGCATGAATTATCCATGCCTTCCCCCTGTCCCTTTTTCTCTCCTGAGGGATTTCTGATACAGCCTTTATTGCAAAGCAGGCTATCCAAACCACCTGCCACATTTTAACATCGAAAAAGTGCCTGGGAAGATTCAGCACTGTATTTTATTTCTCCTGTATCTTTCCCTGCCTCCCACCCCTCATTTCTAATCTCCCCACCCTGAGCTGTGCTTTGACCTGTACAAACTCTGAACCCATTGGTACTAATAGCGTCTGCTGGCCTTCCGTCTAACTTCTTTCCCCAGCCTATGGAATGGGGAGATCTGACCTCTTAGTAAAACTGTTTCCGTGAAACTCTTCCCCCCCCTGCGTTGAATGGATGTGGGGTGGGAGAGTTTCCACAGACCCTCGTATTGTTTCCCCCGCCCCATGCTGCCTCCACATCAGTAGTTTTCAGTTGCATTATACATGAGTGCATTCATTTTTTAAGACAGCTCCCTCCAAATCAAAAGCCTCACACGGCTTCCCAATGTAAGCAGGACTAATCTGGGATAATTACTGTATCAACCCAGGCTAGCGTACAGATCTTATTAAACAAATTGAGCGGTGGCAGCTCCTCTGAAAGAGAAAAAAAGAAGTAGAAAAAACGCTTGAAGGAGCCATCTTTGGGGGAGAAGGTAGAGTGGCATTTGCACCACACCTCTTTCTCATTGGGGGGGTGTTCCTGTGATAGGATTCTCTTGGGAAACCAATTTGTGGAAATCATAGGCTTTTGCAGAAACTGCAGACCAGCAGTCCCAAGAGCAGACATTTTCCTGAATTAGGTTTGCCTCCTTGAAAATGCAGGGGGTTCTCTCTAAAACTGCATCATTTTAACAACTCTTATCTGTTAGAATCCTGTTCTGTGAACAATCCCATGGTGTGTATATACATACTCTGTCCATTTGAAGATACTATATATATATTCTCTCCATTTGCTGCTTTCTGGGCCTTTTTAATGGTTTTTGTTGTTTTTGTTATATAGAGTAATAACATTATTATTTTTACTATTGAATGGGCCTGGATTTGGACAGCTTGGAATGGCCTTTAGTCTGATACAGCAAAGCCTTCAACCGAATTTACACGGCTGTCAGAGGGACATATTGTCCCACCCCATCTGAGTGAAGCCACGCCCACTGGCACCCCTAGGCGCAGCTCCTGTCATGGTTCACCCCTCTAGCCCCTTGAAGGAGGGGTCTGTCTACTCCATTCACCTCAGAGGGGCTGGCCCAACAGCAGGGAGCGGGGACAGGTGTGTAACTCTGTCCCTCGGCCTACTAATCTCCGCTGGCTTCAAACTGGAGGAATGCAAAGCTATGTGCTGGTTATGGAAGTCTATCCCTAATGGCTGAAGATGTTACTGCAGGCAACCACATGAACACATTTAAATTAATTAAAATGAATGTGTTTTTAAAACAAAATAACCATTGGGTGCACATCCCTAGGGTCCCTTTAGTATGTGTGTCATGTTTCAGGTGTCTAGGTTTCATGTTCTTGGAGCTATGGTGCAATGGACACACAGACAGACATCTTCTTTATTATCATTATAAATTTCTCTGGAGCATGGCATATCATCATCAGGCGCCATTTCGACTGTCAATATAACACTCTCATAGCTTACAACATTCCAGCATAAACCACTACACAAAAACTCTTTAAAAGCCTGACATGAACAATAGCAAGCTGCTCTCATGTCTCCTCAGTGCCTTCTCCGAGCACAAAGCATTTATTGTGAGCTGACATTTCACTGAGATGAGATGCTCTGCTCCCCATTTCCTAAACGCTGAGAACTAGAAGATCTCTCCCTCCCCCTTTTTTAAACAGCCTCTACTTTAAAAAAAGAAAAGAAAAAAAGCCCCTCATGTTGGTGGCAAAACTCTGGAATATATTGTCTGGGCTGGGAAAAAAACTCTGTTCCAGATGTTCAGTGGTTTTGATGACTATACTGGGACACACACACACACACACACACACACACACCCTATCTCATTTTGTTCTTTGGATGTTCAAATTTAAACAGCATGGTCCTCAAACAGTGGCAGGTGACTGGGATTTCTGCGTTTTTAGCTGTTGCATTTTGAGAGAGAGAGAAAAAAATGCGTCTTGGATTTCAAAGGTCCGTGATAAAAGATTCATCAGCAGCAAGCCTGCCTTGACCTTTGTCTGTGTGTATTTATATACTGAGCTAAAAATCCAGCCTGCAGAACCATTTCTAGCAGGATTAGTTGGTGACGATTACTTTGACTGTGTCTGAATTTTCCTGCAACATCCATTGTATGCTCCCAGGGGTCCCAATTTACAAGGGACAGCTTCTGTTATTGGGTGTTTCTCACTGAGCCTATTTCGCCCTTTGAGTCTGCCTTTTTAAAACTTAAGTTAGTGAGCTCCTAGTTGCTCCCGTCCTCTAGAATTTAAATCTTTGGAGTTCCAGAAGCAGGAACATGGGTACATCTTAATATGCTCTGTGCGCTGACTATATGGTGCAATTTAATGCGTGGCCTGCTGTGTCTTATGCTGCAGCTGGGGAGGTTTGTTCTGAATTGTTCATCTACTATAGGCCTATTATGGATGGATGGATGGATGGATGCGTGGGTGGGTGGGTTTGTTTGTTTGTTTGTTTACTACATTTCTATACCACCCAATAGCTAACGCTCTCTGGGTGGTTCACCACAATTAAAACCATCAAAATACAACATGATTAAATACAATATAAACATTTAAAACTATGGTATCAAATAAAAATAAAAACCAAAATAAAACCTAGCAGCGATGCAAACATTTAAAATACAGTAACAGATTTAAAACACCAGAAACCGAAAGACTAAAGACTTATCATTTTTTCTACATCTTTTTTTTAAAAAAATGCTTTTAGAGCTAGTGCAGTATAGTAGTTAGAGCAGCCTTTCCCAACCTGTGCTCTCCAGATGTTTCGGACCAGTGCAGTGGAGGCTGCTGGCTATGAAGTCAGTGGGGCGGTGAATCCACTCCATGTTTCAGTCAGAACCAATCAGAACAATAAAGCTATCCAAGGTGCTTCCAGCATGGATAGTGGTCATGGACACTGGGAATCATAGAATAGTAGTAGGGTTGGAAGGGGCCTACAAGACCATCGAGTCCAACCCCCTGCTCAGTGCAGGAATCCAAGTCAGAGCATCCCTGACAGATGGCTGTCCAGCCTCATCTTGAATGCCTCCAGTGTGGGAGAGCCCACCATCTCCCGCAATTGGTTCCATTGTCGTATTGCTCTAACAGTCAGGATGTTTTTCCTGATATTCAGCTGGAATCTGGCTTCCTGTCACTTGAGCCCATTATTCTGTGTGCTGAACTCTAGGATGATCGCGAAGAGATCCTGGCCTTCCTCTCTGTGACAACCTTTCAGTACTTGAAGAGCGCTATCCTGTCTCCCCTCAGTCTTCTCTTCTCAAGGCTAAACTTGCCCAGTTTTTTCATTCTCTCTTCATAGGGCTTTGTTTCCAGTCCCCAGATCATCTTCATTGCCCTGTCTGAACCCTCTCCAGCTTGTCTGCATCCTTCTTAAAGTGCGGTGCCCAGAACTGGACACAGTACTCCAGATGAGGCCTAACTAGTGCTGAGTAGAGGGGGACTAGTACTTCCCAGGATTTGTAAGCTATGCTTCTATGAATGCTGCCCAAAAGAGCATTTGCCTTTTTTGCAGACATATCACATTGTTGGCTCATATTGGGAGTCATCACCTGAAACAACTGGAGGGCATCAGGTTGGTTAAGCCTGGTTTAGAGTGTTGAACCAGGACAGGAGAGACCAGGGTTCAAATCCCCACTTAGCCATGAAGTTCACTTCATAGGCTAATTGCCCGTCTTTCAGCCAAACCTAGTCACAGAGTTGGTGTGAAAATATAATGTGGAGGGTGATGTAAATTGTCCCGAGCTCCTTCGAGGAAGGGCAGGATAAAAAAAATATATTATTAATATTATTAGTAATAATAATAAATGTTAGGACAATCTACTGCAGCGTAAAGGACTGCAGAACAATCTACTTTAGAGCAAAGGGGTACAGCATATAACAAGCAGAGAAGAATCTTCAGAACTGTGCATATTTGTGTGGGTAATTTGATGTGAGGATAGCTGTGTATAAAGTACTATTTTTTTCCATGGAATATTGGCGCGTTTGTACTCAGAGATGTTCCACAAGACCCTTTTCAACAGACACAGAAGAATGAAATGGTGGAATCCTGAGGCAGTGGAGTGGACATAGGGTGAGGGCTGCCTTTACTGTTCTTTTTAAATGCTCCCTCACATTCTGTCTGTCTGTCTCTCTCTCTCTCTCTCTCTCTCTCTCACACACACACACACACACACACACGCACACATATCTCTCTCCTTGCACTTAGATAATTAGTTTATCAGGCAGAAAGATTTAACATAACCCTCTTTCTGGTTCAGATAGCTGTTTATGTGGAAGATTTAAAAAATGTGAACTTCCCACCTTCCCTTTGAAGTAGTACAAGTTCTACCACCTCATTTTGCTTAACTTGTGCAACATCTTGCAAGAATGATGCTTTCTTTTTTTTAGATGCAAAGCTTTTCTCTCTCTCTCTTTCTCTGCCTGCACCTTTCTCATTTTTAAAATGAGAGAATTCAGTATAAACCAGTGTCCCATTTAGCCTCTTATTTTTAGCTGATAGGTTGCCTTGTTATCAGCTGCATGAATTACATGTTTTGGGGGGGGGGTAGCTTGGTTAGAGGTCCCAGCAGCAAACGAGAGAGGTGGGAAGGAATGCAGAACAGTTCAGCAAAACCACGCCACTCCAGATATTATTTTTTCTTTCACATCCCCCACCCTTAAAACCCCCTTGTGTGCCCGGAAGCCTGCATTTATGGGGACATTATTACATCATGACCCAGATCACATGGTCCCCGGATTTCTGGCAGGCAAGATCCTTTTTAATTCCTTGAGCTGATTTGGCTGGGTAGCTTTTCAGAGTAAATCTGAAAGCATTCTATTCTCAGCTGCAAAGGTGACATTGTGATCAACAGGGATGGGTACCCCATAAGATGCTCCATGTCTTAAAAGCTCTGGGGTGGAAACTGTTTCAGCAGTAGAAAGGGTGGAGTCTTGCTAAAACAATACCGACACCAGGCTGTGGGTGTCTACCCCCTTGGTTCGGTCTGACTGATCAGTTAACCTTCAGGGGATTTTCCTTTGTCATCTGTTGTCAACTTGATACGTTCAGGAGTATGTTCAGGAAACGGGAGCCCTCTTGGCTAGAAAGCTAAAGTCTCCAGAGTTCTCCATCTAAGGACTGGAGATATTCTGTATACACATACCATCCCTCTTAAATAAACACAGCCAGTTCCTTCTCGTTCTCTGTCTCTCTCTGTATGTTTAATTGCAAGCAGTTCAAGTGCAGAGGCTGCCAGCCAAATCACAACCCATAAAGATTCGATGAATAGAGCAGGGTGCTAAGATACTTGAAGGACATATTGACGCTACAGATACTCTATCAGTTTAACTGGCTTTTCCCCAAAGGATCCTGGGAAGTGTAGTTTGGTGAGGTGTGGAGCATTCTCTGCCAGACATTCCTAGCTCCGTGTTCACAGAAATAATTTCCTGGGAAAAGAGGAATGATTATTGAACTAGTTTATAGTCTATACCAAACTCTGTGCCTAGCTGAAGATGAATGTTATTTTGTTTATGAAACCTCCATAAAACCTATGAACACTGAGCCACACCCTCCCCCCACTCCAGATTTTATCTTCTACTTTAGTTTGCCTTTTTGCTGTTATGGTTGTGTTTGGTATGTTGGTGTAAAAAACAAAACCCAGAATGGCGTAAGAGGTTCTTGCTATTTTTATTTAGTGTTCGGCTCTTTTGTTCACATGCCATGATGCTGTGGGATCTAGTTTTACCTCACTAGAGAAATTTCATTTTCTCTCTTACTTATGTATGTATGTTTGAGTCACCTTTTGGCTCAAATAGAACCCCCAAGATGACTTACCATTAAATGCAAGTTAAAAACATTAAATCATCACAAACAGCCCAATAAAGAGCAGGAGAAAATCTTAAAAACAGAGAGCAGAGCTACTCAGAAGTAAGTCCCATTGAGTTCCATGGCGCTTGCTCCCACTGATCTAGCACCTTTAACTGACTCTGACGACAAGGAGAAGTAATGCTGAGCATCATCAGCGTACTGGTGACACCCCACCCCAAAACTCCAAATGACCTCACCCAATGGCGTCATATAGATGTTGAACAGCATGGGGGATAGAATAGAACCCTGTGGCACCCCACAGCTTAATAGCCATGAACGCCGGGTTGGATGCATCACAGGTCGGAATTAAGATTGCCGGGAGAATTATCGACAACCTCAGATACACAGACAATATGGCAGAAAGCGAAGAGGATCTAAAGAGCCTCTTGTTGAGGGTGAAAGTGGAGAGTGCAAAAGCTGGTTTGAAACTCAACATTAAAAAAACTAAGATCATGGCATCTGGCCCCATCACTTCCTGGCATATAGAAGGGGAAGAAATGGAAGCAGTGACAGATTTTATTTTCTTGGGCTCCAAGATCACCGCAGACGGTGACTGTAGCCATGAAATTAAAAGACGCTTGCTCCTTGGAAGGAAAGCTATGGCAAACCTAGACAGCATAGTAAGAAGCAAAGACATCACCTTGCTGACAGAGGTTCGTATCATCAGAGCTATGGTTTTCCCAGTAGCAACCTATGGCTGTGAGAGCTGGACTATAAGGAAGGCTGAGTGCCAAAGAATTGATGCTTTCGAACTGTGGTGCTGGAGAAGACTCTTACGAGTGCCCTGGACTGCAAGGAGGTCAAATCAGTCAATCCTAAAGGAAATCAACCGTGACTGCTCATTGGAAGGACAGATACTGAAGCTGAAGCTCAAATATTTTAGCCACCTAATGCGAAGAGAAAACTATCTGGAAAAGACCCTGATGCTGGGAAAGACTGAAAGCAAAAGGAGAAGGGGACGGCAGAGGATAAGATGGCTAGATAGCATCACCGATGCAATGAATATGAACTTGAGCACACTCCAGGAGAGAGCGGAGGACAGGAAGGCCTGGTGTGCTATGGTCCATGGGGTCATGAAGAGTCGGACACGACTGAACAACAAGAACAAGAATCCCCCAATACCACTCTCTGGAATCGGCCCTGCAGGTAGGAACAGAACCACTGTAGCACAGTGCCCCCAACTCCCATCCTGCAGAGCCGATCCAGTACGATACCACGATCAATGGTGTCAAAAGCCACTGAGAGATCCAGGAAGATCAACAGGGTAGCACACCCCCTGTCTTTCACCCAGAGTAGGTCATCAGTCAGAGCAGCCAAGGCCATTTCAGTGCCACAGCCTGGTCTGAAACCAGACTGAAATGAGTCCAGATAATCAGTTTCCTCCAAGAACATCTGAAGCTGCCCAGCCACCACACGCTCAAGCACCTTGCCCAAGAAGGGGATATTAGTAATGGGGCAATATTTCTCACACACCTCTGGGTCCAGGGAGGTCTTCTTCAGGAGAGGGTGCATTACAGCCTCTTTCAAGGCAGCAGGAACCACCCCCTAACAGAGTGAAGTCTTTACCGCTCTCTGGACCCACCCGGCCAATCCACCCCTCCTAAATCGTATTAGCCAAGATGGGCAAGGGTCAAGCTTACATATGGTGGGATGGACTGATTCAAGCCTCTTGTCCACATCATCAGGCTGCAACAACTGAAACTGATCCCAAGAAACACAACCAGATGGAACATTGGACACCTCCCCAGACTCTGTGATAACTGTGGCGTCAAGCTCTGAGCGAATACAAGCGACTTTCTCCTCGAAGTGCCTAGGAAATTTATTACAGCAAATGACTGAGGGTTCCAATCCCAGTTTCTCTGAGCCCAAGCAAGATCCCAACAGGCTCTTCACCACTTGCAGCAATTCAGCTGGGTGGCATTTCGAGGATGAAATAACAGACTTGTAACAAGGTTTTTTTTGCCATCCTCACTGCTGTGTAATAGGCACAATGAAGAGTCTTTGCTAATCTTTATAGCAGTTTAAAAAAAGTAGTGCCATTATAAGAAGTATTAAGGCGAAACCAAGTCATAGTATGGGTTAAAAAAAAAACCCTCTACCTATTCCCACTTGCAGGTTAAGCAAGTCCCTTGCCCTCATTGGAGGCGAGGAGGATGAAGATCCTAGGCAAAATGTTTCTTGGTATAAACAACTTGCCGGAGTCACACCGTGGTGCACACATTGGCAATCACCAGAGCAAAACATGCTTTGGAATCTGGACGAACACCAAGAAAGACTGTTTGGATTGGCATTGGAAATTAAGGTGGCCTCAAGTGTTATGCTATCTGGGAACAGATAATAATGGAACAAGAAAGTCCAATGGTTTTGTTGCCCAAGTCTGATGATTTTGTTAATAACCAAAGACTGGATAAAAGATTGTGCTTCTTTCCAATAATTCCCACTGGAATGTGAATGGTGGACTGAAGAATGAAATAATTATTGTGGAACTAGGCTTGGCTTGTGATTAATCATTCGGCTGTGTTTGTGGGTAGATATGGTTGTTATAAAGCAGGGGTGGGAAACCTATGGCCCACCAGATGTTGTTGGATTCCAACTCCCATCAGCCCTAGCTAGCATGCTGAATAGTTAGGGATGATGGGAGGCAATGATTAGGGATGATGGGAGTGATAATGCTGTACTAAGGGTGGCCTATTCTTTTTAAGTTGCGGAGAAGGCCTTCCATAGCATGGAAGGATCCAGTCTCTTTGAAGTCATAGAGATGGTGGTCTGGATAGGATTTTATATAGACGGAACTGTTTTATGAATCTCGAGTAGCTAAAATAATGACCAATGGAAATCTGTAATGCTCAGATGTTCGGTTTGTTGCGAGCAATTTGCCAGGGCTTTCTCCTCTCTTGTTCACATTAATAACAGAATCCTTGGCAGAATTGCTCTGGGGGAGGACGTGGTAAAACTGTTGTTATATACGGATGAAGTTGTGCTATTCCTTTACGATTGCCTGAGGTCTATTGTAACTTTGATAGATATTATTTGTGAGTTTTCTGTTATAGCTGTGTACAAAATGCAGTGAAAATAGTCTCCAAAACTTTGTACTGAGATTAATAATAATTCTCCAAAATGTCTGGGGAGAATGATTAGCCCCAGATCTGAATGAATTGTTTAGACTGAACTACGAGTTGTATTTAAGAGGGGTAGCCATGTTAGTTTGTTGTAGCAAAAACAACAAAGATTCTCGTGGCACCTTTAAAGACACAACAGATTTATTGTGGCATAAGTTTTGGTGGACTAGAGCGCTCACTTCATCAGATGCATGAACTCACTATGGTCTCTGTAGTACAGCCTTCTCCGACCAAGGACCCTCCAGATGTTTGGACTACAATTCCCATCAGCCCCAGCCTACATAGCTAATGGTCATGGGTGATGGGAGGGCATCAGGTTAGGGAAGGCTGCTGACAGTACTGAGCTAGATGGTCAAATTATCGGACTTGATACGATGCTACTTCACATGCATATTGGGCAGTATCCAACTGTGTCATTCCATTAGTGCAAAGGATGTTGCACTAGCAGAAACTAGGTTCTGAACTATGTGAAAGAGAAGACTTCAACTATAGTTATGTTTGTGCAAGCACGGCTGCACAAATGGCTGTGCATTATGCTTGTGCAACCTGTTGGGCAACTGGTCACACAAGAGTTATGCACAGCTGAGTGCACAAGAGTTATGCACAGTGGGTTACACAATGCATCACACAAGCATAATATACAACTGCTTGTGCAGCCATGCTTGCACAAATGTAATTTTAGTTGTTGCACAACTGGTTGTGCAAGCGTGGAGCTCTGCAAGCACTATTTGAGTTTGCAGAATGACACCATTGGATGCTGCTCTTTGATTCTATAATACACACCATCCAATAAAATCCTAAAGGTGGTAATCTGTTCTGCCAGTCCTATTATTATTGGTGGACTGCAGCTCTTCCCAACCCTGATGACTGTCCATGGTGGCTGGGGTCATAGGAGTTGTAGTCCAAAACATCTGAAGGTCACCTCCAGTTAAGGCTGGTGTAGTATGTAGACCATTGTAGTTCAGTCGTTCAGTCGTGTCCGACTCTTCGTGACCCCATGGACCATAGCACGCCAGGCCTTCCTGTCCTGCGCACTCTCCCGGAGTGTGCTCAGGTTCATATTCATTGCATCGGTGATGCTATCTAGCCATCTCATCCTCTGCCGTCCCCTTCTCCTTTTGCCTTCAGTCTTTCCCAGCATCAGGGTCTTTTCCAGAGAGTTTTCTCTTCGCATGAGGTGGCCAAAATATTTGAGCTTCAGCTTCAGTATGTGTCCTTCCAATGAGCACTCAGGGTTGATTTCCTTTAGGATTGACTGATTGGACCTCCTTGCAGTCCAGGGCACTCGTAAGAGTCTTCTCCAGCACCACAGTTGGAAAGCATCAATTCTTCGGCGCTCAGCCTTCCTTATAGTCCAGCTCTCACAGCCATACATTACTACTGGAAAAACCATAGCTTTGATTAGACGGACCTTTGTTGGCAAGGTGATGTCTCTGCTTCTTACTATGCTGTCTAGGTTTGCCATAGCTTTCCTCCCAAGGAGCAAGCGTCTTTTAATTTCATGACTACAGTCACCGTCTGCGGTGATCTTGGAGCCCAAGAAAGTAAAATCTGTCACTGCTTCCATTTCTTCCCCTTCTATATGCCAGGAAGTGATAGGGCCAGATGCCATGATCTTCGTTTTTTTAATGTTGAGTTTCAAACCAGCTTTTGCACTCTCCTCTTTCACCCTCAACAAGAGGCTCTTTAGATCCTCTTCACTTTCTGCCATTAGGGTGGTATCGTCTGCATATCGGAGGTTGTTGATAATTCTCCCGGCAATCTTAATTCCGACCTCTGATTCATCCAACCCGGCATTTCTCATGATGTACTCTGCATATAAGTTAAATAAGCAGGGTGACAATATGCAGCCTTGTCGTACTCCTTTCCCAATTTGGAACCACTCGGTTGTTCCATGTCCGGTTCTTACTGTTGCTTCTTGACCCTCGTACAGGTTTCTCAGGAGACAGGTAAGGTGGTCTGGTACTCCCATCACTTTAAGAATTTGCCACAGTTTGTTGTGATCCACACAATCAAAGGCTTTAGCGTAGTCAATGAAGCAAAAATAGACGTTTTTCTGGAATTCTCTTGCTTTCTCCATGATGCAGCGAATGTTGGCGATTTGATCTCTAGTTCCTCTGCCCCTTCGAAACCCAGCTTGTACTTCTGGTAGTTCTCAGTTCGCATACTGCTGAAGCCTAGCTTGTAGGATTTTGAGCATCACCTTGCTGGCATGTGAAATGAGCGCAATTGTGCGGTAGTTTGAACACTCTTTGGCGTTGCCCTTCTTTGGAATTGGAATGTAAACTGACCTTTTCCAGTCTTGCGGCCATTGCTGAGTGTTCCAAATTTGTTGGCATATTGAGTGCAGCACTTTAACAGCATCATCTTTTAGGATTTTAAATAGCTCGGCTGGAATACTGTCATCTCCGCTTGCTTTGTTGTTACTAATGCTTCCTAAGGCCCACTTGACTTCACTCTCGAGGATGTCCGGCTCAAGTTCAGTGACCGCACTATCATGGCTATCAAGGACATTACTATCATGGCTATCAAGGACATTAAGATCTTTCCTTTATAGTTCTTCTGTGTATTCTTGCCACCTCTTCTTAATCTCATCTGCTTCTGTTAGGTCCCTGCCTTCTTTGTCCTTTATCATGCCCGTCTTTGCACAAAACGTTCCCTTGAGATCTCCAATTTTCTTGAAGAGATCTCTAATCTTTCCCATTCTGTTGTTTTCCTCGATTTCCTTGCATTGTTCATTTAAGAAGGCCTTCTTGTCTCTCCTTGCTATTCTCTGGAACTCTGCATTCAGTTGGATATATCTTCCCCTTTCTCCCTTGCTTTTTGCTTCCCTTCTTTCCTCAGCTACTTGTAAAGCCTCATCAGACAGCCACTTGGCTTTCTTGCATTTCTTTTTCTTTGGGATGGATTGAGTTGCTGCCTCCTGAACAATGTTACGGACCTCCGTCCATAGTTCCTCAGGCACTCTGTCTATCAGGTCTAATCCCTGAAATCTATTCCTCACCTCCACTGTGTATTCATAAGGGATATGATTTAGGTCATACCTGAATGGTTTCATGGTTTTCCCTACGTTCTTCAATTTAAGCCGAAATTTTGCAACAAGAAGCAGCTCATGATCTGAGCCACACTCAGCTCCAGGTCTTGTTTTTACTGACTGTATAGAGCTTCTCCATCTTTGGCTGCAAAGGACATAATCCATCTGATTTCGATATTGACCATCTGGTGATGTCCATGTGTAGAGTCGCCTCTTGTGCTGTTGGAAAAGAGTGTTTGCTATGATCAGCGTGTTCTCTTGGCAAAACTCTATTAGCTTTTGTGCTGCTTCATTTTGTACACCAAGGCCATGCCTGCCTGTTATCCCGGTGATTTCTTGACTTCCTACTTTAGCATTCCAGTCCCCTATGATGAAGAGGACATCTTTTTTTGGTGTTAGTTCTAGAAGGTGTTGGAGGTCTTCATAGAACCGATCAACCTCAGCTTTTTCGGCATCAGTGGTTGGGGCATAGGCTTGAATTAGTGTGATGTTGAATGGTTTGCCTTGGATTCGTACTGAGATCATTCTATCATTTTTAAGATTGTACCCCAGTACTGCTTTTCCCACCCTTTTATTGACTATGAGTGCTACTCCATTTCTTCTAAGGGATTCTTGGCCACAATAGTAGATATGATGGTCACCTGAATTAAATTCGCCCATTCCTGTCCATTTTAGTTCGCTGATTCCCAAGATGTCGATGTTCAATCTTGCCATCTCATGTTTGACCACCTCCAGCTTACCTTGATTCATTGATCTAACATTCCAGGTTCCTAAACAATATTGTTCTTTACAGCATCGGATTTTCTTTTCACCACCAAACACATCCACAGCTGAGTGTCCTTTCGGGTTTGGCCCAGCCGCTTCACTCTTTCTGGCGCTACTTGGAAATACCCTCTGCTCTTCCCCAGTAGTATATTGGACACCTTCCGACCTGAGAGGCTCATCTTCTGGCGTCATATCTTTTAGCCTTGTGATACGTTCCATGGGGTTTTCTTGGCAAAAATACTGGAGTGGGTTGCCATTTCCTTCTCCAGTGGACCACATTTTGTCAGAACTCTCTGCCATGACCTGTCCGTCTTGGGTGGCCCTGCACGGCATAGCTGATGGCTTCACTGAGTTACGCAAGCCCCTTCGCCACAACAAGGCAGAGATCCATGAAGGGGATGTAGAACATAGCGGATAGCAATATGCCACCAAATACTAGCTGGTAAGGAGCAACAATGGGACAGAGGTCTTTCCATCATGCCCTGTTTGTGCTCATCCCAGAGGCATCTTGCTTGCTCCTGGTTACTGTGGAAAGTAGGATACTGGACTAGATTGACCTTTCGCTTTCACCCCAGCAAGTTGCTTTTACTTTTTCTTTGTTAATTTTTTTATTGTGAAATTTCAACCAAAAAAGCACACAAAAAGAAGAAAATAAAAAATGTAGCTACATACATTTCAATATATCAGTTTTAATGCATGCCTATGAAGTGTGCCTGTGTGCATGTATATATGCATATGAAAATGCAGCTTTATGAGAATTATACATAAATTTCAACAAAAGCAGGCCAAATATCCAAATAAGTATCCATTTGCAGGTGGCATCTGTTCAAAGGTTGAAAGCGTTGTAAGGTCTCCAATCCATTTCATTATAGGAGGAGAGCATTTATCCTTCCAATTTTGTAATATCAGTCTTTTAGCTGTCAGAAGGGTGAAGAAAATCCATTTGTGTTGACCATGCATTTAACTTCCAGGAAGCAGGTAGATAATTTGAAATGACATGTACATGTCCCAGTATGAAGTTTATCCATATAATAACTGTAGTGAGCATATAATAAATGTAGTGAGTGTGTTGGTGAGCAATAAGGTGGACTTCACACCATTCCTATATGCTGTTGGTAGCCACCTAGAGACTTGTGTAGTTTGGCCTAGCCAGCAGCTTTACAATTAATTAGGAAGGCCTCTCACATAGGCTGGTAATTTACAGCTTTCACCTTGGAGTTGTTCTGGCCAACTTCTGATGACCTCACCCTGCTTGAGCAGAGATAGATTTCACTTCCCATGGGAAAGAGAGCCCCCTTCTCTTGATTGGGCAGAGGTAGCCAGTCAACTCATGAATTAAAACGGGAGAGGTTTATAAAACCCAGCCCACTAGCTTTGCTCTTTGGTCTCGCTCCAAGGGGGAATATGCACGCTACCAGCCTGGAGAAACTTGTGGCCCTAGGAGTGACTTCTCGTCTATCTGAGATACACTCAGCTGTAACAGCTTCATTGGCTGATGAGAGGTGTGAGCTTTCTTTGCTTATTTTCCTTTCTGCATCCATTTTCTGTCAATAAACTGTCATCCTTTTGCACAAGTAGCTTTGTTTGGTCTTGGTCATCCAAAATAATCTAATTTGACCGGGACATGACAGAATCAGGACCCCTGATTAATACAATAACCTCCTTCCAAAAAGAGGCAACTATTGGACATTGCCAAAACATATGGTTAAAAGAAGCATTCACTGTGTTACACCTCCAACAATTAGCTGACTTAGACAAACCCTATTTACTTCATAAATTCCAAGCCACAGATTTTAGCTGCTGAGCCATACTCCTCTTTGGGATTATTTTATAATAAAAAGCAGGCAAGAAAATAAATAAATAAAATGATGATACTCAAATTGAGATTAGCAGTCAGCTGTGTAAGAACCATGAATCCACAGTCCTTATCTAATATGCTGTTGGCATTCATATGAATACTAAAAAGTTAACGGAAACAGTAGTATCTCTGCAGTCCATGAGGCATGCCAACCCCTTGTCAAGTTTCAAGTAGACCCTTGCAGCTCCAGAAATGATAATTGTGTGTTTCCTGTACCAATGTGCTTCCTTCTCTTGGGATTGCATGCTCCTGTTTGGGTTTGATTAATGTCTGTTTTTGTTTTTAAGCACCAGAAATGTGCACTGACTCCCTCCCCCCCCGCCCCCAAAGGCAACTTTATAACATCCATAAAAAGTGGAGTAGCCAAAGATGTCCAAAGTTAGGAGACGTGTGGTGCCCTTCTTCTTGCAAAGAAAAGGAAACACAGCAGGATTACTGGTTAGACGTGTGTGCATTCACCATTAAAAATGTTTATTTTTTTTTAGTGGGGTGTGCACATCGAGGAGGTGTCATGGGAGGCCAGCTGGCTGTTTGCCTACAATGCAAATAAAATCTTTTTCTCTGGCCCAAGATAATTTGCGCAGTAAAAATGTTAGAATCTAAATGCATTATCGCCCCCCTCCGCCCCCATTGTCACTGTTTACACAAATCTGACATTAATAGCTCTTTGGAAAAATGTGAAGGGCATTGTGAGAAAGTCGCTGCCTCTTTAATTAGGTGCTAACATCTGTGGGAAGAATCTAGGAAGTGGAGCACTAATCAGGGACAAGGCACAAGAATAAGGTACAGACTGTTCCAGCCATCTCTCTCTGCAGTGACAAAGTATAGGGGAAAAAATAGAGCTGATGCAGAAATACCTTGACGGTGCACTCCTACATGTGTCTAGTAAGTGTCATTAAGTTCAGTGGGGCTTACTCCCAGACCAGTGGGAACAGGATTACAACCTAAGATACCCATTTAAATTCTGCACTTTCTAGATTCTGTACAGAACTTTGCAAGCACGGAATGCTAGGATACATCCCTCCCCTATCTCTAAAGTTTAGGATTCAAGGTTCCCCCCACCCCCTTTACATAAACCAGGGGTAGCTGTTGTGCAATGTATTTCAGAGGAGTAGTCCCACTGACTTCCATGAAGCTGCTTTGGAAAGAAATGATTCACAGAATTGCAGCTAGGGAACTGAGTTTGGATGAAATTATTTACACTGCTGGTTCTCATTCATTCATTGATTCATTCTCTCTCTCTCTCTCTCTCTGTGTGTGTGTGTGTGTAGGTGGACGCATCTGTTCCTTTTCCCCTTGCATCGAACAAGTTCAAAGGACCTGTCTGGCTTTGGAGGAACACGGCTTTACTGAAATTAATACTTTTGAGATCCTGCTTAGAGTGTACAATGTTAGGACAATTAGCTTGCAAATCCCTGACCTTGGAAAAGCAGCCGAAGATAGATCTAGGTCCGGGTTTGACGGAGGCAACCCATCAAATCGAGATGCCTCGTGTGCAAGTCTTCAGCAGGGAACTGTGCAATTTAAAAGTGGTGTACCGCTCAGGGAAATGGTGGGTCACACTGGATATTTGACCTTTGCTACCAAAAGTCTATTTTAGCTACACACGTAGGGAGGCCTTCTCCTGCCCTCCCTTCCAGTCAAGCATCCCAAGCTTTTTGCTCGGCCAGCAATTCCATATATAGTCAGATTGAGTAAGATTATGCTTTGTTTAAATAGCACGCAGGAGCACTAACCATATCAGCCTCGGCAGTAACACTGTCGTTCTGGAACAGGGCTTGGCTAGCTGTCTGGTACGAAGATGGATTAGCAGCTAATAGTTGTGAGTTGGAATTTATAAAGTAAAAGCCACTTGCTGGGGTAAGAAGAAAAATGTCAGCAAGGTTTCCTTGTGCGTCCTGGAATTCCTGCTAAGGGGACAGGGTTTTTTTCTTCTTAAAAAAAATTTACTATGAGGATTTTCTTTAAAAACACAAACAAAAACCAACCAAATATTCAATAAAGAATTCGAAAGAGGTCTAGAGTTGGCTGTCACATAATATTGTTAGGAACCATATAGTGGCAGGCCAAAATGGTCTTTGTTCATGCCATAACTCAAGGGTGCTGACCTTCAGTCCAAGTCCTGTCCACCTGAGTGCCCAATCCAGTTCTCTGGTGTTCCCCAGATGGCTGTGCTCCCTTCCCCGCTGCAGCTGATTATTTGATGTTTTTTTTTCTGGTTTGTGCTTGTTCTTCCCCCCCGCCCCCTTCTAAATGCCTCTCCTAAGGCTTTGTTACTGACAGTAAGAGCTTTAAGGTAAAATATGCTGGTAGTTTTGGCCATACCCCCTTTGCCCCCACCCACCACTGGAATGTGGCCCCCCAAGAGCTTCTCAAACTGAATTCAGTCCACGGGCTAAAGAAGGTTCAACACCCCTGCTGTAAATCATTTGCTGCCACACACCCCATTAGTAATGAGCCAGCGTTTTTAGCCAAGCATGGCTACTTAATGAAACATTTCACTTAAGAAATATGTCCAAGCTGCTTAATGGTACAATCTGCCAGATACTGGGCACTTCACATGCCATTCAAATGAACGAAGGACATTCTTTGGGCTTAGAGTGCATCCTTAACACCCAGTTGTGCACACACAGCACTTGGGCGTATTCAGTTCCCTCACTGGTTTTGTTGGAGGGATATAGTCCGCACGTACCCTTCCTTGGAATGAGTGGAGGAACGCTTGAGGGTGAAGGACACCACATGTAGATTGAGCTCCTGGACCCATATGTGACCTCTGAGTCAGGTTGCCTGTCTGTAGCTATTAAGAAGAATCCTGTTGACATCCGTGGTAATCTATTGTGGTTTGGGGAACTGTGGCCTTTGGTGGCCATTCTCAAGTCGGGTAGTCCAGAGTAATTCTGAGGCATCTATTGACATCATTCCAAAGTGATTTTGAAGATGAGATTTTGAGGCCATGATGTGCCAAATACTTGCTCTGGAACAGTCAAGTCGAAGTCATTGGGGCTGCTTCTTGGAATAAATCATTTGAGGGCAGCTGCTTCACATACGATGCAACTCAATAATGGGGGCATGGGGAAGCACTGTTAGGATTTTTCTCTTTATCAGCGGAATTCAGCAAAGTCGCAACAGGTAAGGTGGTAAAACAGGTTTTGGACTGTACCACTTGCATGATTGAATGGGCTTCCCTATGTTATATTTTCATGCACAGAACTAACTTTTGACAGGGAAGGTTAAGCAAGCCTTCCCCAACCTGGTGGCATCCATATGTTGTAGATGTTAACTCCCATAAGCCCCTGCCAGCATAGCCAATGGTCAGGAATGCTGGGAGTTGTAGTCCAAAACATTGGAGCACACCAGGTTGGGGAAGGCTAGATTCTCTTATGGCAGAGGTGGGGAACTTGCGGCCCTCCAGATGTTTTATCCTGCAACTCCCATCATCCCTCACCATGCTGGCTATGGCTGATGGGAGTTGTGGCCCTCCTCCAGATGTTCTGACCTACAAGTTGCTCACCCCTGCTCTTTGGAGAATCATTCAGTCATGCATTTCCCTGCCTGCAGACTCTGTTGGGAACCATTTTACCACCTTATCTGTTCTTGTGAACAAGTCCATAGTACAATCATACATCTGCTTGGGCATAAATAAATGGCTGAATTTGCATCCTGCCTCTTCACTTGAAAAGCTCCCTTGGTTTGATCTATCTTGTACGTAAAACTGAACTTGTACTTACAGATGTCATGATTGTAAATATTGAAATAAATTATCTCCAGCATTGTTAGCAAGCATCTGTGCACTACTTAGCAATCTTATCTGCCCAGTACTTGGATAAAATGCAGCACACAAGGTACACCTTTTTATCCCCTCCGGGCACCAGCTGTTCAATATACCTGCCTGAAAAAGTGAACCAGGTTTTGCCCTTTTCTTGACAAAAATAAACATTGAGCTTTTAACGGGTTACAGCCCCGGTGCTAATCTGTAACAGTTTAACACAAGCTTCACCAATCAGGACATGCAAAGATAAAGCGGCTGTGGAGATTAAAAATCAGGAAAGTAAATCATCTGAGCTGAGGCGGTTACGTAAGTGTTCTACGGCTCCAGCTTTCCTCCTCAGAAGGATGTGAAAGTCTGTATTAGGAGCTGCTCTAAAATACTTTTGAGGGAAAGCAGGATGGAAGTTGCTGCATCATTAAAAGGGTAACCATAAGTGCATTTCTGCTAGGGAAGAGAAACTGCATGCATATGTAAACATAAAATCAACTGAACTGGAAGGAGCTGGACTGAACCTGCAAATGACTAAGCTAATGACTGTCCTCAGGATACTTTGCACTTCATTCAGCACCCTCTCTGCTGAACTGGGTTAGAACAGAGTGCCTTCAGTGCATCGTTGATCCTTCGATCATATACACAACAGAAGTGGGGTGTAGGGATTGTGGGTGTGTAATCTGTTAGCAATATATATAGATTCATTTAAAAGATGTTATATATCACCCTTCAGCAAAGCTTCCAAGGGGGGTTGCAAAAAAAACAACCAAAAACAAGATAAAATACAAAAATAAAATAACAGCATGTTAAATACTCAAAAAATCGTCTGAGGGTGAAATAAGTATCTGTCTTTGTGGTTGTCTGTTGCTTCTTTTCAATCCTTTGCTTCCAGGCCTGTTACATTGTTGTTTAAGACATTTTACCCACCTTTTCATAGCTCAGGGCAGCTTACAGTAAATACAAAAATAGATACAATTTATTAAATAAAAAATGCTACAAAGGAATTGCAATCCAGGGCAAATCCCTACCCCAACACAAATTACCGAAGTTAAAAGTAAGGTAAAAGAGCCTTACAGCCCCTCCTAGACACTGGTAAGAAGGGGAAACACCTCAGGAAGCTGGCTGAACATGTACTTTTTTCACACAGTGTCCTAGGAACACGAAATGGGACCGGATGGGAGGACTGAAGCTGCTTTGGGGGATGATAAGGAAGAGGCAGTCCCCCTCTGTTAAGTATGGCAGCTTTTGCACCCTCCCTTAAAATTATGTGCTTTGCTAGGCAAGCAAATGGGCCTGAGATGAGGGTGGGGATTGGTGTAATGCTCGCTGATGTGACGGAAGCACTGATAGCTCCTTAAAACTGGAGAAAGCCGTGACAGCCTGCAATGCAGCTCCTTAGAGGAAGTGGCTTGTTCTTGTGTGTGTGTGGGGGGGGGGTTCTGCCATGTACAAAGTTACACGCTGTCCAAACACAGTTGTCTGCCTTCCCCTACCTCTTAGCTTTCAGGTGGTTGTTTTCCCTCCCATATAAATAAAGTAGGTCACAAATAAGGGGACCAACAGACTGAGCATCACACTCCCTGTGGTAGCCTCTCAGAGGGCAGAAAATAACTAAGCATCCTAAACCTGCAGTTTAGGATGCTTAGCTATTTCCTGCCCTCTGAGAGGCTAACATGGGGAGTGTAATGGTCTCTTCCATTCAGCTGTAATGAGGCTTTAGCTTCACCAGTGTTGTGGCACTGGATGTTCCAGACCATTGACTGGGTCCAAGCGCACTTATTCAAGAAGGCACATGGCATCTCCCTGGCAGCGAGAGCTTTAAGCTAAAATATATTGGCATTTTGGCTCCAGTCCCACCCACCACTGGAATGTGTCCTCCGAGAGGTTCTCAGAATATGGCCCTTGGGCTGAAAGAATTTCAGCACCCTTGCTTTAGGCCATGCGCTAGTCTGGAGCCCACCCTGGTCACCTTCCTAGCCACATGAAAGACATTCTGAAGTGTACACACACTGCTAATGTTTCTGATCCAGTGATTTGGAAACTCCTGAATCACTGGCTCGACAAAGGGTAAGCTAAGTTCTTCCAAGCTGAACCTTAGCCACTCTCAAAATGCCTCCCTCCATTGATGCTGCATTTAGTGCACTGCGGTGAACTGAGAAATGGTGCTCTAATAGGGGCATGATTTGCTTTCCCTTCTACTAGAAAATCAAACACAGGGGTTTGATTTTCTGCAATTTTCTTCAGTACTGAAAAATAAGAAATGTAGTCTTCTAGAGCACAGAAATATTTGCTTCACTCTCCACCCAGAATCCAGCTATTCATCTTGCTTTTCCATCCAGGCAGTCTGTTACCTTTTGACGTCTTGCTGATTAGAGAGAACTCCACGTACCTTTGGTCATGTTGGTATCAGGAACGGGGGGAGACGACTTCAATTTGATTTGAATTTGTGTGCCATGAAGGGACCTTCAGGGAAATTTCCTACAACCCCGGATTGCTGGAAGCCCGTGATAGACTACGCAGCGGAAAACCACCTCACCACGGCCCAGCTCAGACTCTTGCTTGAGTGATGATTCTCTCCTGGTGGAGGAGCAGACACCCCATTCTCAGCATGTACCCCACTTCTACCATCCACCTAAAGTAACAGGTGATGTGGGTCCTTTGTGCAGAGGCCCATAATCGTGATGGTCTGATTCACAAACTAGAGTGGAGGGAGAGAGTGAAAATCACAGCATCGTGTGTGAGAGCCTTCACCGTAGAGGGCCAGCATCATACAATGTTTGAGGTGTGTATTTGAATAGAGGGGCAAATACCTGCTCTAGCACCCTACGAATAGATCCCTACCTGGTTAAGTGAATTGGACCAAATTCACTTGATTTGGGGGCGGGGGAGAAATCCCACATGAGATGCGGCTATCGTTACCAGTTGAGATGGCTTTGGAAGGGGATTCAACAAATCCATGGAGGACAAGACTATCTTGCTATGCCTGGTTCAGGCTCAGCATTGGGGCAAGTCAATAAACTGGCAAAGGTCAAACAAACATGGTTGACTCAGCCCAGCAGGAGGGCAGTTTGAATAAGAGTAATCAGTAAACAGGCGATGGTCAGAACACAGCATTACCAGTCAAGAAGGAGCAGTCCAAGAGAAGGGTCTGAGGCATGGCCAAGATCAAAGCACAGGCAAGCAACCCTATACAAATGCGGCTCCAAGGGCAGGCAAGCAGAGGTCTAGAAGTCAGCAGCACAGAGGATCAATCACAAAGCAAGGTCAGGGAGACACAAGGCAGTGGAGAAAGTAGAACAACATTGTTCCGGCAGGGGTTAGCCTGGAACTGAAGGCTTATGTAGCCTCAGCTCCCAGAGCCCCACTCAGGCCTCAGCTACAATTCATCATAGGCCCTTTGACAAAAGTCCTACTTGTGAGTAGGGCCTTGCTCATGAGCAGCCCTTTACTCATGAGGAGCTCTCCTTTGTAAACGGGCACCCCTCACAAGGGTTCCTCCAGTCTGACTCTTGAGACAATAATGTTCTCGGGGGTTAGGAGGTTCACTCAACCAATTCCTCAGAGGCAGAGTCCCCTGCCTTTTGGGAGGATCGGCCTGCAGCCATCTTCCCCGAGGGCCAAGGCTCCTCCTGGTCTTCTGCCATGGGCTGTTGTGTGGTGTTCTTGTCTCTGGGAGCTCCAGCTCCTCCTCTGAGGAGGATTCCTCTAGTGGTGCATGCCACTATCAATGGCTACTAGGCATGATGGCTATTGATTACCTCCAGGATCAGAGGCAGCCTACCTCTGAATACCAGTTGCTGGGAAACACAAGAGGGAAGGGGCTATTGCTCTCATGTCCTGCTTGCGGGTTCCCATTGGGGCATCTCATTGGTCACTGTGGAAACTGAATGCTAGACTAGATAGGGTTCTACTTATGCTCTTACGAAATAAACGTAGCAGTTGCAGTTTGTGCTGGAGGTTCCTGGCCAGTTGGTGACACTAGTGCCTCACTCCTGTGGACATGCTGGAACTTTTTTTGCCTAGAAACGAGGAAGCACGTCCCTTTTTCCCCATAGGGATGAGTTTGCCAATAAAAAGAATGAGGGTTGGCTCTTGTCCACTATATCTCTGCCTCCAGAAACATCATAGGAGAGTCTCCACTCTGTTGTGCAGAACCAAGTATAGAAAGGGGTTTTCTCTGGCTGTTATATCAGCTAGATTGCTACTAAAAAGAAAAGGTGGGACCTGCTGCAACAAAATGTTGCAGTGTGGAGTGTTCCCTGTTCAGGATTCTAGACGATCCATTCCATCCCCCCTCCCCAGTTTTCTGTCTCCCCCTGCCCAGCAACAGCCAGCCAACATTACATGGTCACTGAGCACGGTCAGTCCTCAGGCTGTTTTGAGCATTCTCGCCTCCCCTTAGGATTTCCCCCCTAATGATATGTTGTAAGTCTGCAAACTTCGGGGTTCCCCTAAGTCTGCTAAAGCTCCCTTTTGTGCGTGGGTGGCACTGTTTTGGCTGCATAAACAACAGCATGCACAGCTTGGGCATCAGTCATAGAGGGAATGACTTGACATGGGTAACCTTTATATTCTGGTCCCCTAAGGGTCCATTCTTCTTTAAAGTGATTGCCATTTTGAAACCGAAGTGAAGGGGTTAAGGGCTCCCTTTTCTGGCGTGGGCTGGTGTAGAGTTGCCAACAAATTAAGTGGGGGAGAGACACAACATGGGTGTACACAAATAAGCAGTCTGGGAGTCCTCCTGGACTCTAAGCTAACTGGGGAAGCCCAGGTGGCCGAGGTGTCCAAGAGTGCATTTTACCAGCTTTGGCTGGTAAGCTGCAGCCCTATCTGGAGAGGACAGACCTTGCCTCAGTTATCCACGTACTAGCCATGTCCAGGCTGGACTACTGTAGTGTATGTGGGGCTGCTTTTGAAGACGGTTCAGAAATTTAGCCGGTGCAGAATGCATCCACCTGAGTATTGGTGGGGGCAAAGCGATTTGATTACATAATGGCTATACTGCACTGGTTACAAGTGTGTTTCTGATCCCAATTTAAAGTGTTGGTTTTGACCTTTAAAGCTTTAAACAGGTTGGGACCAAGTTATTTGAAGGACCGCCTTCACCCATATCAGCCTGCCCACACGTTAAGATCAGAAAGAGAGGCCCTTGTTGTGAGAGGGCCTTCTCTGCAGTGGCCCCACATCTTTGAAACGAGTTGCCATTGGAGGTCCGCCATGCTCCGTCACTGCAGGCTTTTAAGAAGGCCTTGAAACCATATTATTTTGCTGTGACCTTCTCTTGATAGGACTGTTCTTGTTGCTGTTTTTGCTGTTGTCATAGCTTTTATTGTCGGCTTTTATTGTTGCTTTTATCGCTATTTTATTGTGTTTATGTTTTTATCACTTTTAATATCTTAACTGTTTTTATGCATTTTATTGCTGTGAGCTGCTTTGGGAGGGCTTCTGCCTTGAAAGGAGGCCAAGACATTTTAAAAAATAAATAAAATAAAGAAATGGCCTGCTCAACAGCTGCTTGATCTTTTTAAACCGCTTTGGGGAACGTCCTGGCTGAAAGGCAGTCTGTAAGATCTCCAAGGCAGGGAGATCAGTGTTGCCAGCTCATACCTGCACATCAAGCTGTTGCTGAAAGTCACAGGAGCAGGGACACGTTTTAAAAGCTGGCCAGGTAAATCCACAGGCACTTTCACAGTTGCGTTCAGCTCCAGCTGGGTGGCTTAAGTCGTACATGCATAGCTTAGGGTGCACACGCCTAGCCTCCGAGTCCCTCGCAACCTGCTACAATAGCACTGCCAAGCTGGTGGTTGACATCTTAGTAGGTATGAAAGCTGGAGGCCCAGCTCTGCTCCTGGATTTCACAGGAGAGTGACAGAGTGTGCAACCCGTTCTGTTTGAAAGCGGCCTTCCACCTTTAATCTGCCATCCAGGCAGCGGGTGACAAGGCTGTCATGCCCCACACAAGTCTCTGCATGCCCACTGAATTGCAAAGCCTCCCCTGGCATTCCTGACTCCCAGGAAGGACTTCTGCGCCAAGCTGGTGCTTGCTGGGTAACCGAGACTGTGACAACCAACCAGTTCTCTGCAGCTTTGGTCACCTGGCAACGGGCCTGGAGGAACTATTATCCTGCTGCTGAAGTGAAGCCTGTCTAAACCTGTCAAGTGCCTGGATGAGAGACATCTCTAAGCCGCTCCCTGCTCTTCACAAGAAGAAATCTAATTAATACATTTAGGGCGCAATCCTATGCATGTTTAGACAGAAAAAAGGCCCCCTTCCCCATGCTGGCTGGGGAATGCTGGGAACTGTAGTCCTTTTTTCTGTCTAAACGTGCATCGGATTGCACCCTAAGTGAATGCCGAGGGAAGCTAGCTGGCCCCCTCTCTCTTGTATTTCCGTTGGTAGGCCAAGATGTTTTCATTCAGGCAGACCTTTAGCACATAAACAGGTCTGTTGCCAAAGGGTATTTAATTTTGGTCAGGCGCTGTTTATTTCCTTTATTGCTGTGTTGTTAATTGTATGTTAATGTATTTCTCTTTATGTTATGTTTTAATTAAGCTTTTGTTTTTAATCTGTATTGGCGCCTTGGGCACCAATTTTTAGTGGAAAAGTGGAGTATAGAGGTAATAAATAAGTAATAAAAAAAATGATCAGGAATGCCACATTCAACTCAAAATTGAATCCGTGGAACACTGGTAAATACATTTTTCCTCCTTCCCCCCAAATATACTGTTCAGCTGTACATTGACGGGAACACGGGATGTATCAGCCATCTCACCATGTGTCTCATTGTTACTAGACCAAAGCCTCTTTCACACTATCACATCCTTGGCTTATTTTTTCATTTTGCTGACTTTTTTTAACCTTCTTGTCTACAGGGACTGAAACTTAAATTGGTGAAGATGTCATCTGAGAATGGCACCATGGGCTCAGTTTCCAAAATATTATATTACATTTTTATCCTGCCCTTCCTCCAAGGACTCAGGGTGGCATATATCTCCCTCCCACATTTTGTCCTCACAACACAAGAGCTCTGCAAAGTAGATTAGGCTGAGAGATGGTGGCCGGCTCAAAGTCACCATCTTAGAGCTTCATAGCTGAATGGTGATTTGAACCCAGAACCCCCAGTTCCTAATCTACTACTCTATCCAAGCTTTCCCAACCCAGTGCCCTCCAGATGTTTTAGACTACAACTCCTACAATGTATGCTTGCTGGGAATTATGGGAGTTGCTGTCCAACATCTTAAAACAATAACAGTGACGTTAAAAACGGTGACGATTTAAAAGCCAAGAAAGAAAGAAGAGATTCTCAGGTGGCTTACCATTTTTGAGGGCAACTGGCAGGTCTACAGAATGCAGAAAGATCTCGATTGCTGTTCCTAAAGACAGAGGTTCCTAGTTTAGTAGAAGGACCATAACTCAGCGGTACAGAACATGTTTTACATGCAGATGGTCCCAGGTTCAATCCCCGGCAACTCCAGTTAAAAGGATGAGGTGACACGCAATGGGAAAGATCCAGTGGAGGCGGTGAATCTACTCCAGGTTTCACTCAGAACCAGTCAGAACTCTAAAGGAGCTATCCAAATTGCTGAAATACCTTAGAGTTCTGACTGGTTCTGACAGAAACCCAGATTGGATTCACTGCCCCACTGACATCAGACCCACCACTGGAAAGACCTCTATTTGAATTCCCAGAAAGCTGCTGCCATTCAGAGTACTGGGCTGGATGGACCAACAGCCAGACCTGGATAAGGCAGTTTCCTCTGCTCATGGCTAAAAGCCACTGCTGGCTCTCTCCTTCATTGGTTTGCCTGATTTTTTTCTTCCTTTCTCAAAGCCATCTGTTACTCGCCATCACAACATCTGGGCTTAAACAATCCTTCCCAAACAGAAACATCTTTAACACTACAAATAAATCGGACTTGGACAGGGAATCCTATAAGTCAGCTATGTACCGTGTGATGTATTTTTTAGAATATTTATGGCGTGCTTTTGCTGAGCGCCCCAAAGGCATAACTTTAATTTAACCAGAACTTGCTGCCAAATCAATCTAATTGACCCTGAGTTCTGGTTCTAATTGACCCTGAGCATGCAACATGCTGTATGTGGGGCTGCCCTCAAGGTTGGTCCGGAAGTAAGTTTGTATCTTTGTAATACCATAGGTCTTGCAGGTTTAAAAAAACAAGGACATGCAGTACTAACAGATAATGGGTTAGGTAGAGGCATCGCCTGGGTAATATCATTATGCTGCACTCATGGCAACGTGAGGATTGACTCACGGCCAACATAGCTGGGGGTGGGGGTGGGGAGGTGGCATGAGGGAGCCTATAACTGATGGCCAAAAAGTGGGCAGACAAATGGTGGTGTCGTAGGCATATACTGAGAATACCCAACACCGCACAGCATCCTAAAAGGTCATGTGAGACCACTGGCTCTGCTTTAGCCCCACGAACCTATCCATATACTGTGATAATCATCTGAGGCCCTCCTCCAAGGGTGGTTCAGAGGATGGCAACATGGGAGAGGGCCTTCTTGGTGGTGGCCCCATTTATCGAATGCTCTCCCCACTGAGGTCCACCTGGCGCCACCATTGTCATTCATCTGGTGCAAGGTCACTTTACTCCCAGGCATTTGATAGCATATAAGGTTTTGAACGGGTTCTGGGATATTTATTACTGATTGTGTAAACTTGTTATACCTGTTTGTACGTGAATGGTTTTGTATCACATTACTATACCGTATTGTCATGGTTTTAATCTTTGTAAACTGCCCAGAGAGCTTTGGCTATTAGAAATGTAAGGAATGAAATGAAATGAAAATGAAGCTGAAGCTGAAGCAAACAGCTCAGCTGTTTTCAGCATGTAACACCTTTGCTAAGGGAAATGCACTCGCTGCCTCTTTGCTACCTGGCCAGGATTAAGGTTTTATGATTGGTCTATAAAGTCCTAAATAACGTAGGACCAGGATACTTGAGAGAGCATCTCTTTCCCTTCCAGCCTGTCCAGTCACTGAGGGCATCAAATGAGGCACTCCTAGTGGTGGATCTGCGATCCGTCTGGAGTCCACGTGGAATACAGCCTTCAGGGTATTGGCTCCCTCTCTCTGGAACTCCCTGCCTGTTGATGTCAGGCAAGCACGAACATTGCTTAATTTTGATGCCTGCCTGCTGAAGACATTTTTATTTAAACATGCCTTCCCAGATTGACCAGCTGCGGTTTTACGGGCATAATTTGATTTGAAATATTTTAATTCTGTACTTTGATTCTTTTTTTCTTTCTTTTTATTGTCCACTGCTTGGGAATGTTATCAGGTATAGACTACAGTATATAAATCTTGTAAAAAAGGAAGGAAGGAAGGAAGGAAGGAAGGAAGGAAGGAAGGAAGGAAGGAAGCAAGCAGGAGTGGTCTCTTCCAGCCCAAGGGCAGAATTCCATTTCAGAGAAACTCTTTGGGGGTGCATTCCACTGGTGGGCAGGGCCAAAGGCAAAAGGGGGTCATGCCAAAATACTAGAAATGCCAGAATATTTAGCTTAAAGCTCTTACAGCCAATAACTAAGCTTTAGGAGAGGCATTTCAACCTTCCAGAATAAGAAGAAGAAAAAACTGAACAAAAGCTGGGAAACCACCAAACAATGAGTGGCCAGGGGAAGGGATGGGGCCAGGGGAAGAGCTGAGGCCATCTGGGCCAGATTGGAACTCCACGCAGGCCAGATTTGGCCCATGGGCCTGAGGTTCGACACCCCTGGCCTAATGGCAGTTCTTAAGTGTTTTTAAAAGCAAAGAAGTCCCATAGTCAACATCAGAGACAGCGATGACTGGCCCAAAGCCACTCTTGCCACAACAAATCATACATTATTTCTTGAATTCTTGTTCAAAAATGCACAGGCCACATAGTCCATTTTGAAAGGTGGATGCACATCTAAGGGGCTGAAGTCCCCTGCCATTAATGCGGAAGCCGGAACTGTGGGAAAGCAGATGCTACATTACATGGATTGCTGCTTTAATCCAGCAGGGCTCTTCTTATGTTCTTATGGCCAGAAATACGCTACAATATCTGATTTTGGCTTGTGAGCACCAAAAAGGGCTTGCCATAGGACAATTCAAAGGAATATGTATCTGGTGCAATCAAATGACAATTGAGCATATGACACTGATGACACCTTCTTTATATGGTCATGCTGGTCAGGAATGATGGGAGTTGTAATCCAACACACCTGGAGGGTGCGAGGCTGGGGAAGACTGCTCTACACCCACAGTTCACTGCAGTTAACTTAGGGCACAACCCTAATGGGTTACCACCTGCTAGGCAGAAGCCTCCAATCTCAGAGGCTTCTGGGATTCGTGTGCCCTCCGTCCTCCTTTAAAATTTTTCCCACTAGATGGGCCTCTGAGCCCAGGAGCTGGAGAGGCTGGCCCAGGGCTGGGGAGGCCACAGGATACAACCGATCCTGGCCTCTCCTCCTCCTTTCCCTCCCCTCCCACCAGCATGTCCCTTTTTCCTCTCCCCATCCTTGACTGAGGTCGTGGCACCATCCTCAGACGAGCAGCTGCCACAGAGCGTTCTGCAGCAGCTGGGAGGGGGGCAGAGGTGAAGATCTGAGTGGGGATTTTCACTTCCAAGATTGTAGCTATGTCTATGGCCTCAGAGGTGAAAATCCCCAGTATCCTATGACCCCCTCAGACAAGGTCTACGGGCCATAGGATTGTACCCTAGGTATATTTATCATATAACACCAGTTTTAAAGGAATTGCACTGGCTGCCAATACGCTTCTGGTCAGAATTCAAGGTTTTGGTGATGACAGTAAAAGCCCTAAGTGGCTTGGGACCTCTGCACCTAGGAAAAAGAAGCCAAATGCACAGTTACAAGATGCGGGATACTTGGCTCAACAACACTACAAGCGAGAAGGATCTTGGAATTGTTGTAGATCACAAGCTGAATATGAGTCAACAATGTGACGTGGCTGCAAAAAAGGCAAATGCTCTTTTGGGCTGCATTAATAGAAGCATAGCTTACAAATCCTGGGAAGTACTAGTTCCCCTCTACTCAGCAATGGTTAGGCCTCATCTGGAGTACTGTGTCCAGTTCTGGGCACCGCACTTGAAGGAGGATGCAGACAAGCTGGAGAGGGTTCAGTGGAGGGCAACAAAAGTGATCAGGGGACTGGAAACAAAGCCCTATGAAGAGAGAACGAAAGAACTGGGCATGTTTAGCCTTGAGAAGAGAAGACTGAGGGGAGATAGGGTTGTGCTCTTCAGGTACTTCAAAGGCTGTCACAGACAGGAAGGCCAGGATCTCTTCTCGATCATCCCAGAATGCAGGACACGGAGTAATGGACTCAAGTGACAGGAAGCTAGATTCCGGCTGAACATCAGGAAAAACTTCCTGACTGTTGGAGCAATACGACAATGGAACCAATGACCTAGGGAGGTGGTGGGCTCTCCCACACTGGAGGCATTCAAGATGAGGCTGGACAGCCATCTGTCAGGGATGCTCTGACTTGGATTTCTGCATTGAGCAGGGGGTTGGACGATGATCTTATAGGCCCCTTCCAACCCTACTATTTTATGATTCTATGATATTTGAGGGAGTACCTCTCCTATAAATGCCTGCCGGAGGACTGAAATCTGTTGGAGGGACTCTCCTCTGCATCCCACCAGTGCGAGACATACACTATGGTGAGACATGGGAGAGGGCCTTCTCTGCTGTGGCACCCAGGTTGTGGAATGCCCTCACCTTGGAGGCCTGATTGGCCCAGACATTGGTTTCATTTCGTCACCAAGTGAAAACATAGCTTTTCACCAAAGCCTTTGAGAGCTAAATGCATTCCTTAAAGTAGCACATTGTTTTAACTGTTTTATTGTGTTAGGCTGAATTTACACATAGCAATTATACCATTATAATACCGTTATCATACGTATTGGTACACATGACACCAGTGGGCACCAATAGTTACGATAACAGCATGATAATGGTATAACTGCTATGTGTAGATTCCGCCTTAGATTTTCTTATTGGTATTCACTTGTTTAGTGGTTTAATATGTTTTTAGCTGTTTAAATTATTCATTGTTTTATACTGTTTAAATTTATTTTATCTGTATGCCGCCCTGAGATCTTAATGATATAGGACAGGATACAAATGCTTTGAATATAAATAAATAAATATTCCTAAGTAATCAGATTTTCTCCGTGCTGGTTGACCAGATGCTTATTTGTTGTGCTAACAGTAAGAACCAGACATGGAACAACCGATTGGTTCAAAACTGGGAAAGGGGTACGACAAGGCTGCATATTGTCACCCTGCTTATTTAACTTATATGCAGAGTACATCATGAGAAACGCCGGGTTGGATGAATCACAGGTCGGAATTAAGATTGCTGGAAGAATTATCAACAACCTCAGATACGCAGATGATACCACCCTAATGGCAGAAAGCGAAGAGGATCTAAAGAGCCTCTTGTTGAGGGTGAAAGCGGAGAGTGCAAAAGCTGGTTTGAAACTCAACATTAAAAAAACAAAGATCATGGCATCTGGCCCCATCACTTCCTGGCATATAGAAGGGGAAGAAATGGAAGCAGTGACAGATTTCACTTTCTTGGGCTCCAAGATCACTGCAGACGGTGACTGTAGCCATGAAATTAAAAGACGCTTGCTCCTTGGGAGGAAAGCTATGGCAAACCGAGACAGCATAGTAAGAAGCAGAGACATCACCTTGCCGACAAAGGTCTGTCTAATCAAAGCTATAGTTTTCCCAGTAGTAATGTATGGCTGTGAGAGCTGGACTATAGGGAGGACAAAACACCCACTTTTTACCTAAAGAGGTAAAAAAAAAAAACACAGAAAGACACAGCAGAGCCCCTCAAATACAAAACAGCCACTGAAGTGTTGCACCCCCACACTCACGGGACTGCACAGCTGCGCATTTCAGTAAAATGGCAACAACAAAAAAGGCACGGCGAGTCTGTTCAGGAAGCCGCAGTACATCATGAATGTATCGCAGGGCATGTTGACTCGAAGCCGCATTGCTGCGTAGTTGCGACGGAGTGGGCAGTCAAAGTGGTGCCATATAGATGGGGCTCTGGACATTGCCAAAACATACGTTTAAAAGAAGCATTGGCTGTATTGCACCACCAGCAATTAGCTGAACTACTCAATCCCTTATTAGAGAGACAGTGCAGTGTCCGATAGACACGAAGCAAATGTTTTTGCTGAATAAGACGCAGCCTAAGATCCATGGATGTGAAAGGTAGATGCCAAAGCAGCCATCCACGGATTAGGCATTTTGCGACGCTGCCCCCAGCAGTTTCTCAAATTCTCAAATGCACCCATGGGTCCAAAAAGGTTGGGGAACCCCTGCTGTATGAGGTAGCGATAGAGGAGGAGACCAGCAAAGGAATTGCACAGCAGGAGTGGGAGAGCTTGAGCATGTTGGCAGTCTGGGCAGAACATGTGGAACATTATAGGAGGAGGTCCGGGAGCTTTGTCCTGTTTGCCATTAGGCAGAGTGCGGCGACCACTGCAGGCTGCTGATTTTGGATGATACAAAAGGACGGCAAATGGCTGAGCTCTTTAATTTATTATTATTGCATTTTTGCTGCTAGGATGGGGAAGAGTTGCATATACAGGGGTGCAGAACTGCAGGCCTGGGGGCCCAATCCAGCCCTCCAGGATTCCCCAGAAGGCCACGCCCTTTTCCCACACCTTTTCCCCTCAAAATCCAATCATTTGATAGCTGCCCAGCTTTTGTGCAGCTATTCCCACATTCTACGGGTGCAATCCTGTGCATGTTTAGACAGAAAAAAAAAGCTGGCTGGGGAATGCTGGGAGTTGTAGGCCTTTATTCTGTCTAAACATGCATAGGACTGCACCTTAAAAGGCTAAAATGATCCCAGTCCAAATTCTAAAAGGTTAAAATGACCCCAACCTGGCCCTCCAGGGTTCTCCAGAAGGCCAAGCTCTCATCCCCTGATCCCACCCTTTCACCTGACCGCTGACCATTTGGTGGTTTTTCAGCTTTTATGCAGTTTTTCCATGCTAAAAGATTGAGTTGCTTCTCCTGAGGCTCCGTTACTGGCAGTAAGACCTTCAAGCTAAAATAGGCTGGTATTTTTTGTGTGTCCCCCCCCCCACGACTTTCGCCTTCAGCCCCACTCATCACGGCGATGTGGCCCCTGAGAAGTTCTCCAGAGTGGAATTCGGCCCTGGGCTGAAAGAGGTTCTGTATCCCTGTGCTTATGAGATTTTCTGCCTCAGATACCAAAAAGCAATGTGAACAGGCTTGCGTACTATGTGCCTTCACTGGGGAAGGGGGAGGCAATATTTGCTGCCCCACCTTGGGCAGCAAAATATCTTTGACCAGTCTTGCTTACTTGCCCCTGTTCCCAGATCTCCCCATGCTTGGATGAAAACATCAGTGATCTCTGAGAAACCCAAGTTCAAGGCCCTGTTCTCTGCCATGAAGCTGAGTGGGAGGGAAACTGAGAGCAGAACACATGGGCAAGAAGAAATCTCTCATGTCCTACTCACAGTCCTTACATGCAGGTCTTGGTCATTCCCTTCCTGCTTAGATTTCTTTGTGAAAGATGGATCTTGCCAGGCTGGCCCTACCATTAGGCAGAGTGAGCCAACTGCCTCAGGCAGCAGATGCTGGGGGACAGCAGTGGCAGCATCCCAGCTGTTACTCTTGAACTCTCCAACTGCCCATCTCCGTCGGAGGATAGAGCTGTGTATATCATACACCTGTCTTGGACTCTCTAAACTCGCCTGCTGCCTCGGATGTGGTGGAAGATGCTATCCCCTTCCCAGAGTTGAAGTAAGATAAAACTGCAAGTCCACTCAGCTTCTGTACATGAACTGGGTTGCGGGTGCCATCTTGTCCTTCCTCTCAGGCAGCAAAATGTCTTGGGCCAGCCCTGGGATCATGGCCATCCTGGACTTCATGCACACACAAGAGGAGAAGCAGAGAGATGGGAAAACATGCCTTCTGTTCCTACTTTTCTTTCTTTCTAAACAAAGCTCCTGCTTGCAAAGTGATTCCTGAGTAAGAATACATATTGATTGCTTTCTGGTCTGCCACTGCTAGTGCAGGGGAAAACAGAGCAGTCTTTTAATTCAGCGAACTGATTAATAGATGGACAGCAGCAGCTGACAATCTGTGATTAAGCACCTCTAGGATCTAGAAGATGCAAAGCCATTTGTTATAAGCTATGAATGATTTATGCAAGGAGACAACTAATTTCTCCAGACTGCACACAGATGTGTATTGGCATCACCAGTTAAGGCCTTCACAGGTACAGATCACGGGCACTTAAATAGTACTAAATCATCTGTGGATGCATATGGTGATAGGAGATCAGGAGTAAACCTGTGGGCTTCTTGAAGGACCTCTGCTAGAGGCAGATCCGTAGGAAGCTGCTCTTTACTGAATCACACTATTGATCTGTCTTGCTCAATACTTGTCTACATCAGGCTGAGCACACTTCAGACTTTTTATTAGTGCCCCAAGATCCACCAACCGGAGCCTGGTGCACAAGAAATATACTTAGAATGAAAGAATTCGCAATCCAAAAATTTGTTTCCAGCGCCAGAACTGAATTCAACTGAACTCAGCAGTCCTTCCACACAAAAATCCATTCCTGGTTACCCCAACTTTTTTTCATTTCAGCAGTAAATTTGGGGCAATGGGGGTGGGGGGAGGTAGTGGTGTCATTTTGTTGGTTATATTGTTAAACAATTGGGAGTCAGAAATCCTTGCTGATCTATTGCAAATCACCTAGATATCCAGATCCTTCTGTCCACCCCTGGTCTATGCTGATAGGCAATATTTCTCCAGCCTTTCAGACAGGGTCTTTTCCCCAGTCCTACTGGAGAAGCCAGGAATTGATTTTGGCCTTCTACATGCAAAGCATGTGCTTTACCACCAAACTACAACCTTAGTGGTACTTTGCCTTTCCAGAATGCACAAGATAGCAATAATAAAGTAAAAACACATTTGATGGAAGGGAGGGTTGTGTGTTATAGCTGTGGTGCAGAGACCACTTTAAATCACTCCATTATTTCCCTTTTTAGGGCTGTTTTGCCATTTTTAGGAGTATGTAGGTTTATTGTTATTTAACAATCCTGCAAGCTCCCAGAAGTGTGGGGGAAACAGATTTTTAAAATGAGTTAAATAAATAAAACATGTTTTTTTAAAATGAGCTACATTTCAGATGTCCCCCAACTCTAATTCTAACCTACATGAAGATGTGACAGGAGGAACAGAGTTGCAAAATCTAGTCCAGGCTAACAATGGAGAGAACTAGGCATGGGGAGGGGTGTGTTATATGAGGTTAAGGGTACAATCCTATGCATGTTTAGACCAAAAAAAAAGTCCTACAACTCCCAGCATTCCCCAGCCAGCTATGCTGAGAACACAAGGATACATTTTTAAAATACCTCCTTAAATATAACTGCTTTTGCTAATGGTACAGAAAGTTATTTTCTGTGACAACTTTGTTCTGTGATGTGCTCTAGTTAGACCCATGTACAAACTGCCACACTTTCTAACGCGACCCACTTGCCCGCTTATGAGGAATCTTTAGACATTGGCAAATTTTCCCTGGGAAAATTCTAGAGCAGTTGATAAAGCAATCCATCTGTAAGCACCTTGAAAACAATGCAGTGATTACTCGAAGCCAACATGGATTTGTCAAGTACAAATCCTGCCAGACAAATCTGATCTCAATAACCTCCCTTGTGGACTGTGGGAATGCTGTGGACATAATATAACTCGACTTCAGCAAAGCTTTCGACAAAGTGCCCCATGATCTCCTGATTAGCAAACTAGCTCAAAGTGGGCTACATGAAACAACAATCCGGTGGATTCACAGTTGGCTACAGAATTGGACTCAAAGAGTGCTTATCAATGGGATCTTCTCAAACTGGGGAGAGGTAACGAGCAGGGTACCGTGGGGCTCAGTCCTGGGCCCAGTGCTCTTCAACATTGTTATTAATGACTTGGAGGAGGAGGTGCAGGGAATGCTGATCAAATTTGCAGATGACACAAAATTGGGCAGGATAGCTAATACTTTGGAAGACAGAAACAAAATTCAAAGGCATCTTGATAGACTGGAGCGCTGGGCAGAAAATAACAGAATGACATTTAATAGGGATAAATGCCAAGTTCTGCACCTAGGAAAAAGAAACCAAATGCACAGTTACAAGATGGGGGATACGTGGCTCAACAACACTACAAGCGAGAAGGATCTTGGAATTGTTGTCGATCACAAGCTGAATATGAGCCAACAATGTGATGTGGTTGCAGAAAAGGCAAATGCTGTTTTGGGCTGCATTCATAGAAGCATAGCTTACAAATCCCGGGAAGTACTAGTTCCCCTCTACTCAGCACTGGTTAGGCCTCATCTGGAGTACTGTGTCCAGTTCCGGGCACCACATTTTAAGAAAGATGCAGACAAACTGGACAGGGTTCAGAGGAAGTCAACAAAGATGATCAGGGGACTGGAAACAAAGCCGTATGAAGAGAAACTGAAAGAACTGGGCATGTTTAGCCTTGAGAAGACTGAAGGGAGATATGATAGCGCTCTTCAAGTACTTGAAAGGTTGTTACAGAGAGGAAGGCCAGCATCTCCTCTCGATCATCCCAGAGTGCAGGACATGGAATAATGGGCTCAAGTGACAGGAAGCCAGATTCCGGCTGAACATCAGGAAAAAGTTCGACAATGGAACCAATGACCTAGGGAGGTAGTGAGATCTCCCACATTGGAGGCATTCAAGACAAGTCTGGACAGCCATCTGTCAGAGATGCTCTGACCTGGATTCCTGCATTGAGCAGGGGGTTGGACTCGATGCCCTTGTAGGCCCCTTCCAACCCTACTATTCTATGATTGTATGATTCTAAGAGAGAGTCTATGGCTAAGAAGGCAATTCCCAACCAAAGAGATCCACGCTCAGACACTGTTAATGAGGATAACACCACAATGGCACATTTACTGAGTTTTACAGAGATTCAAATACACAAGCTGGTCTTGGGGGAATTAGCTGAGCAAATGGGTTTGACCAGTTGGGATGCTACAGCCTTCACCAAGTTATGCCTTGATGGGGTAATTAGCTGCATTCTCGGTGAAGCTGAGCTCCAAACATACTTTTCAAGAAGCACAAAGCATACACAAACACATGCAGAGGTGAAAGACAGGGGTGGAGGCTACAATTTGTACTAAGAACCTCGAAGAGCAATATACCTTTCACTGGGCAGAAGCCCTTTCCTGCAGAGAAGAACTAGCAAAGGTGAAGAGGAAGAAAGCAGGAAGCCTTGACTAGGGGAGGCAAGATACCCAATGATGGCACCTTGCTCTTCAGCCATTTCAGCATGGAGCCTTTCCTCTGGGAGGAGAGACACTGAGTGATTTCAGCAGCAGTGTGGCACCTTATCCCTGCAGGGGTGAGGCACCTAGTGATTTCAGCAACAAGGCCCCGACGACTCTAAGAGGGGGCAGGGGACTCTGGCTGCCCAAACCTGAGGCTTCTTGTACAGTTTAGAGAAAGGCGGTGGCATCACAATTTTGATGACCCTGCTCATAGGCACTGGAAATGGTGCTACTTGCTATGGGAGAAAAGACTGAACTGGCCTTTCATCTGGTATAACAAAGAGGGTGGTTGGGGGATGATGGCTGTACTTGCCAGAAACAAAGTCCTTCTTACTATTTCTGTTCTTTTAACAAAAGGTGACCTTATCCACTAATGATTGTCTTAAGGACAGGTGTTAAGGCTGGACTTCAACAACAGGAGCACATTGCAGGTAGTTGACCAAGTAACTTACATCACTCTTGCTACCTGGCATGTTCATGTTTTGCTCAGTTTTTACCCCCGCCTTTGCCTTTGGGGAATGCATTTTAGGACGTCTGTTAGAAACTGAATTGCTTGATCTAGGGCATTTCTACACCAGCCTAAAATCCTGCATTTAAAACGGGGCTTTCTGCTTCCATTTTAAATGCAGGATCACAACTGACTCCCTTTACACACGCTCCCTTTCGCCCCTCCCCTTCCCCCTCCTTCTTCCCGTATCTTTCATTGATCTCGCTCCTCCTCTTGCCGCTTTAACTCTTTTCATGAAGAAACTGAAGCGGAGCACTGAAGCGGGGTAATTTGATAGCTCATTATCTACAATCTATTTAAAAATGGAACAAAGGGCATTTAGTGCAGGAGACACCCTGGAGGGCCACGGTGTCATGTAAAGAACCCGCAAACTTCCATGAAGGAGCAATCTCAATCATAGGATAAAAGCTGGGTGTGAAGGAGCCCCTAGTCTTGCATGATGCTCTCAACTCCATTCCTGTGCCTTCCACCTTTGCTGAAGCTGGGGATGAAGATGCCCGGCTTTTTGGCTGTGTCTCAAAATGGAGTCAGTACTGTTCACTCAAAAGAGAGCTACTTCATAACACCTTGATCTGTTGTGCAGGAATACCCAGAATTAACTAAGAACATAAGAAGATCCATGATGGCATCAGATCAAAGGCCTCATCTAGCTCTCTGTTCCCTCAGTGGTAGGGTGGCCATGTGTCCTTCTTTACAGAGCTCTATTTGAAGGCATCCTCTGTCACCTGGTCACAGTCTTTGCCATTATAGTTAGATTGGATGTATTGTATTGCTTTTTAAATTATAGTAATCATTTGTAAATTTGCATCTATACATCTGAATTAGCACGTGTAAATTTTATGCAAATCTACTGTTGTCCTCTTTTATTCATAATGCATTTTCTCTTTTCTGGTGATGCGTAAGTGGCCACCCTACGCAGTGGCCGATGTCTGTGTGAGCAACAATGCATGACGGAATGAATGCAACAAGGATCTATACTCGAAAACTGTTGAAAACTACGCTTGTGAGCGTAGTCCTATCAGGGATAATACTATTTGCTGAACAAATCCTGTGCAAAAAAATTGGTCACGTAAGAAAGAAACTCTAGCCGGTAGGTGGCCAGGAAAATTAATAAGATTGAGGGAATAAATATCTGAAGGTTACAGCTTCAAGGATGTTGTAGACCAAGGCAAGTACAATAAGGGCAAGGCATTTGCTCAGCCTTTGCTTGGATACATCCACATTCAAAAGAAGTCTGAAGGTCAATTAATTTGCTTTAGAGTGTACAAAGGACTGTATGCAATTAAAAAACAAAACAAAAACCCTCACCTGGATTACGTTACCATAGAGGCAAAGTTCACTTTAATGCAGGCAAGAGATTGGTAAAGATCTTATCGGCACTACAACACAACGTCATTGTTCAACTTTTGCATGCCATGTGTAGATTGGGTGCAAAGGGGAAGCAGCAATGTTTTACACTAATGAAGTCCAGGTTGGCTGGGCTGAGTATTTGCCCCTTATATCAATCCTATGGTAAGTTCTACTGAGCAGTTTGCTTGCTGGATGCAGGAAGCAATAAACCAACTGGGATAAGCAAAGAATATCCAAACAGTCTGATAGCATTGCTTTATCTATAGAGGCTACAAACAAACAGACATGAACAATAGAAGACAATAAAATCAAGTTGTACAATCATATCATCCACTTGCTGGGTGCATCCACTACTGTAGCTACTTCCCAGACACCGCTTGCTGCCGTTGCAGTCTCCTAAGCATGATTCTGCCATTTCACTGGGATGGTGGGGGCGGGGAGGGGGGGAGGATCCTAGAAAAACTATATTGTAGTTGCTGGGCTGCCACTTCCATCTTTGGAAGTGGGAATGGGAGTAGAGAAATGCACAACATGATGCCATCATACAGTGGAGCAAGGAGAAAGACGAAACACAGGGATGCCATTTTCAGCAGTAGATCTGTGTTGAGTGGAATGAGCAGTTCCCCCCTAAGGTACCAGCTTTGATGCGTGGCAGTTTTTCAGATTTGGGCAGGAGCGTAGTTTTGTTTTGTTTTCTTCATGTACTTATAACTTTCAGTGGGAACTTTCCAGAGGGGAAAAAAGGATTTGAAGCTGTGTCACCAGTGTCTCATTATGTCCCAGGAACAAGAAATAAATAAATGAAATCTCAACATTTTAGACACCATGAATTGTGATCTTCCCTGGCTGTCTGGGGAGGGGGGGGAAACAGGGTGCAAGAAAGGGATTCATCACAGTTCCTGAGATACTAATTGTCACACTTGTCAGTCACATAAATGAGCAAGCACCGTTTCTGCAGGGCCCCTGTAGTTCATGATAAATTTCCATTATGGTCCTGGGCTGAAAAAGTTCCCCCTGACAATAATGGAAATGTAAAGAAAAGAAGGCCATGATCAAATTTCAGAAGAGAAGGCTTGTAAATCTCCAGACTTATTGCAATAATAAATTAGCCATATTTTAATAATGTTACCCTGTGCAGTAGGCAAGCCAAGATGTGATAGATTACTGTTCCTTGGGAACTTGTAAAATGGAACAGAGAATTTTGGTACTTCTGCACAGGAATATTTGATCCGAGCCAAAACACATAACCACCCAACAAGTCTGGCCCCTCACCTGTCCCTGTGGCTGATGTAGGCAAAACATCAGCCTGGCATGAACCACGCTGGCCAAAAGTCCCAAGGAGGAATGGTGATTGCCTTAGGTTCTCCCCACATGTTAACATGCCGTAGCTGGACGTTACCTTGAAGCTGCAGAGGTGAGGGAAAGGACAATCTGGCATGGTACAAAAGGGTTTTGAAGTCACTGGTCAGAGGGAAAAGGACTGCTGGAAGGTTGCACACCTCCCAACAGGGAAAGACCAGCCAGAGAAGGAAAAGCTAGTGGGAGGAATGTGCTCCTCCCTTCCAGAAAGAACTCTGTTGCAATTGACAAACAAGCTGACAGCTCCAAATTGCTGCAGCAGGGCAATAGTGGATTTGGTCTTCAGGGAATAGTTAGGAAAATCCCATTTCATAGTTGTTTTTGCATTCCTTTTCCCCTTTTAAATGTAATAACTTAAATATTGCATCAGTTGCTCTGAGCCTTTGGTCTGGGGTGGGATATAAATCAAATGCAGAACCAAACTGAAGGTGCTTCCAGATGGAGGGCTGCTAGCACTCGCAATGAGAAGGGATTATACAGCTATTCTTTCTTGTTGTCCTTAACAGATTTTCTGCAGTAGGAGAAAAGATATAAGAAGCAGTGGGAAAACGTAGGAGGGTTACAAGTAGAAGACGACATCTGCCCCCCTCCTGTAAAATTCCATGAATGAGGCAAGGTGAGAATGTGATAAATGCACCCTGAATGAGTGAGGGTGTTTCTCTTTCAGTACTAATATTTGTAGACTTTTGTTACACGAACATATCACATAACCATCTAGTATATTTTTAATTTTTGTTGTTGTTGTTCAGTCGTTCAGTCGTGTCCGACTCTTCGTGACCCCATGGACCATAGCATGCCAGGCCTTCCTGTCCTGCGCTCTCTCCCGGAGTGTGCTCAAGTTCATATTCATTGCATCGGTGATGCTATCTAGCCATCTCATCCTCTGCCGTCCCCTTCTCCTTTTGCCTTCAGTCTTACCTGTCTCCTGAGAAACCTGTACGAGGGTCAAGAAGCAACAGTAAGAACCAGACATGGAACAACCGAATGGTTCAAAATTGGGAAAGGAGTACGACAAGGCTGCATATTGTCACCCTGCTTATTTAACTTATATGCAGAGTACATCATGAGAAATGCCGGGTTGGATGAATCACAGGTTGGAATTAAGATTGCTGGGAGAATTATCAACAACCTCCGATATGCAGACGATATTTTTAATAGTTGGTCCTGAATACAGAGCAGGGGTGCAGAACCTTAGGTTCAGGAGCCAAATCTGGCCCTCAAGGGGTCTCAATCCGGCCCTCCAAGGTTCCCCAGAAGGCCTCACCCTCTTTCCCAACCACCAAGCATTTGATGGTTTCCCACTTCTTGTTTCCCACATTCTAAAAGGATGAAATGCCTTTCTTCAGGCTTCGTTACTGGCAGTAAGAGCTTTAATCTAAAGTATGTTGGTATTTTTGGCTTTGGGGACCTGTTTCTTTTGCCTGTGGCCCTGCCCACTCCTGGAATGTGGCTGCTGAGAGCTTTTCCAAGATGGCATTCCGCCCCCAGGCTGAAATAGGTACTGTACCCCTACTCTAGACTGACCAAGAAACTGAATCGAGAATGGGGTTATGCAGATTAAGTGGCCAGACTGTGTAGCAGCAGACTTGATTACTAAACTAAAGCAAACTAAAATGACTAAGAGGCTAGAGCATCTCCCCTATGAGAGAAGGTTACAACAGCTGGGATTGTTTAGCTTGGAAAAAGGGAAGGTAAGCAGAGATGTTCCATGGGGTTTTCTTGGCAAGAATACTGGAGTGGGTTGCCATTTCCTTCTCCAGTGGACCACATTTTGTCAGGGTGCATTTTGTCACCCTGCTTATTTAACTTATATGCAGAGTACATCATGAGAAATGCCGGCTTGGATGAATCACACCTCGGAATTAAGATTGCTGGGAGAATTATCAACAACCTCCGATATGCAGACGATACCACCCTAATGGCAGAAAACGAAGAGGATCTAAAGAGCCTCTTGTTGAGGGTGAAAGAGGAGAGTGCAAAAGCTGGTCTGAAACTCAACATTAAAAAAACTAAGATCATGGCATCTGGCCCCATCACTTCCTGGCATATGGAAGGGGAAGAAATGGAAGCAGTGACAGATTTTACTTTCTTGGGCTCCAAGATCACCGCAGACGGTGACTGTAGCCATGAAATTAAAAGACGCTTGCTCCTTGGGAGGAAACCTATGGCAAACCTAGACAGCATAGTAAGAAGCAGAGACATCACCTTGCTGACAAAGGTCCGTCTAATCAAAGCTATGGTTTTCCCGGTAGTAATGTATGGCTGTGAGAGCTGGACTATAAGGAAGGCTGAGCGCCGAAGAATTGATGCTTTCGAACTGTGATGCTAGAGAAGACTCTTACGAGTCCCCTGGACTGCAAGGAGGTCCAATCAGTCAATCCTAAAGGAAATCAACCCTGAGTGCTCATTGGAAGGACAGATACTGAAGCTGAAGCTCAAATATTTTGGCCACCTCATGCGAAGAGAAAACTCTCTGGAAAAGACCCTGATGCTGGGAAAGACTGAAGGCAAAAGGAGAAGGGGACGGCAGAGGATGAGATGGCTAGATAGCATCACCGATGCAATGAATATGAATTTGAGCACACTCCGGGAGAGAGTGCAGGACAGGAGGGCCTGGCATGCTATGGTCCATGGGGTCACGAAGAGTCGGACACGATTGAACGACCGAACAACAACAAAGCAGAGACATGATAGAGGTCTACAAAATCACGCATGGTGCAGAGAATGTGGATAGGGAGACATTTTTCTCCCTCTCTCAAAATATTAGAACCCAAGGTCATCCCATGAAGCTGATTGGTGGGAGATTCAGGACAGAGAAAAGGAAGGACTTCTTCACACAGCGCATAGTCAAACTATGGAACTCGCTACCACAGGAAGTAGTGATGGCCACCAGTTTGGATGACTTTAAAAGGGGGTTAGACAAATTCCTGGAGGAAAAAGGCTGTCAGTGGCTACTAGTCTTGATGGCTATGTGCTAACTCCAGTACCAGAGGCAGTGAGCCTATGTACACCAGTTGCTGGGAACATGGGTGGGAGGGTGCTGTTGGCACTCATGTCCTCCTTGTGGGTTCCTGATTGACAGCTGGTTAGCCACTGTGTGAACAGAATGTGGGACCAGATGGACCCTTGGTCTGATCCAGCATGGCTCTTCTTATGTTCTTATGATTCTTAATTACTGAGGTCACCATTCAGATGAAGAGTATGTCCTGCCTCTGATACTGGAGGTATAAGGCAGCTTGCTATGTTCCTAACCTAATGGCATGACCTGGAAAACAGAAGTCTACATGCCCTGAGGAGAATATGGCTAAACTGACACACACATGTTAAAATAACATGGTCGTAATCAGAACGCCTTTTAGTCTGGAATGCTGCCTTATATCTCCAGTATCAAAGGCGGCATGCCTATGTACACCAGTTGCTGGAGAACGTGAGTGGGAGGGTGCTGTTCCAGTTCCACTCATGTCCCGCTTGTGGGCTTCCCACAGGCAGCTGGTCGGCCAGTGTGTGAACAGAATGCTGGACTATGTGGACTCTTGGTTTGATCCAGTATGGCTCTTCCTATGGAAGTCAGGCCACTGGTGCATCAATCTAGTTCAGTATTGACTATCTCAGTATTGTAACGTGTGGCCCCCCAAATGTAGTTCCACTACAGCTCTCGTCAGCCCTAGGCAGTATAACCAATGATAAGGGATGGTAGGAGTTAATTAGGGTGGCTACTTCCGAACCAACAAGGAGGAGGATATGCATCATCGAAAAAAGAGGACACCGATTTGCATATGCTAATTTATATGTATAGCCGCAAATTTAGAAATTATTATTATTATTTAAATATAAATGCAGTTTATCTTCCCACAGTGTGGAAGATCGACCAGGTCACCCTTGTGCTTGCTCAGTCTGCTATCCAAGTACTGTTGACGGGCAACTTCAAGGCACAGCTTTTCCTTTGGATTGTTCTTTATCTTTAAATCAGTCATGGACTGAACAACCCTGCAAATGGAGGACACCTTTGAGAGGAGTAGCAGCGCTTCAAAAGCAGAGGACATCTTCAAAACGGAGGACAGTCCTCTGGCAGACCTTCAAACAGAAGAGTGGACACATGGCCACCCTAGAACTTGTAGAACATTCGCCATCCCTGGTCTACGCTGACTGGCAGTGGCTATCCAGGGCTTCAGGCAGGATTCTTTACCAGCCCTACCTAGAGATGACAGGGATTGAACCTGTAGTCTTCTGCAAATAAGGCTTGTGCTGTACCACTGAGCTATGGTTCTTTTCACCGTTAGAGTAGCCAGGGGAAACATGCATTGCTCCGCAATGGGTACTGCACATTGCACTCTGCAAAAAGCCTGTTTAGAAGCAAGAATGATGGGTCAGTGGTCAAGACATAAAAGACATGTCATGAAGCCCAAGCATTTGAATCTTGCCTCCTGAGAGCGGGAAAAATTACTGCATATGAACTAAGGAGAAGTTGATGCACTCTGTCTGAGCACAGATGATCCCTTTGTGCACCTGGAGGGCTCCATTAACAGTAATGGGAGAGCACTGTGCAGTGATGGGATAAGGGTCATGCAGTATGCTGGCTCTCGATCAGGTGCTTTTGCAGCAAGACATACGAGGAAGACTACATTGATGCAAGAGCTTCCCGCAAGAGCTCATTAATAGCACAGCGGTGTCTCTGCTCCTGTTTCAGCAGTAGCTTGTGTGCGTTGCACATGCGTCTTCTTTTTCTTTATTTCCTGTTCAGGAGTAAGGAAAAAGCATCATCAAGGCAATGTGCAAACACTGTTTCTGCCCCGCCCCCATGCCAGGTCCCATTGGGAGCTCGCTTGCCTCCTCCACTTGCTGCTTTTCTAACCCCCTCCCTTGTCCTGCTTAGATAGCATCTGGCCCTCCCTCTGCGGCTCTTATTCTCATCGCCTTTACGAAGTACATGTAAATATTCTTTGCCACCTGTCTCACATTAATGGAGACTCTAGGATGATGGGGTTGGGGGGGTGTTTTAAAGGTAAGCCATTTGTCATTTGTATTGATTTGGGGTCCTGATTCTGTCAGGGCCCAGTCAAAATAGATTCTTTTAGATTACCAAGATGAAACAAAACCACTTTTTCAGAAGGATGTCAGTTTATTGTTAGAAAATGGATGCAGAATAGATATGCAAAGGAAGCTCACACTTCCTTCAGTTGACAAAGCAGTTCTCTGCCACATTGTTTGTACTCTGGGGGGCCCCAACAGCGTACAAAAGTTCTCCAAGCTGGTAGCACACATATTACCCCTTGGAGTGAGACCAAAGCACAAAGCCTGCGGATTGGATTGTATACGCTTCTCTGCTAGATGCCTCCCTCCTTCTCAGAAGCTTACAGGCCAATACACACACATTCAGGAGAATCAGGGCTTCTCTTCCCCAAAGGCACACGAAGCATTGCAGGCTGGGAAATCAGTCACCCCTTCTCTGAGACCAGGTGGGTGTTTCCATGAAAACACAAGGAGAAGAGAATGGAGGAATACTGGATTTTTTAAACAGGAATCCGCTTTGCTGCACTTTGGTCCATGCAGGGCTCCATGAGCGAGTGTTCCGCACCAGTAAAAATTGCTTCACAGAACATACTTCCTCGTGGGGATGGGGGTTGGAGTGAATGTTATCTGACTGGCAGGGGCTGCTCAACCAATAAGAGAGGCTCCCCCCCTCTTCCCGCCCAGTTTCTCCTTTCCCCTGAAGGTCCAGATGCACCTGCATTTCAGGAGCAAGCCTCTTTGAGCAGTTACTTCCAAGTAGACACACATATGCTTGTGCTTGGAAGGCGGGCAGGGGAAACACAGGGATGGGAAACCAGCCTCCTTTCTAACCTGATGCTGCACAGGATCTCTATAATGAAGATATGAAGTAGATACTTCCTGAGGCAATGAACCAAACAACGGAGAATCGGAGCCTCGAGTTCACAGCTTAGAGCATTTAGGGAATTTGTGCTTTAAACTGTGCCATTTCAGTTGAGGGGGATCTCTGTAAATTCTGATGTTGCCATTCAGGGGAACATCATTGAGCACTATGGAAGTTACTTCTGAGTAGACACTAATTGGTTTGTGCAGGGACGGGAAACACTCACTCAGGAAACACCCCTTGACTGGGGTCAGGGTGAAGGCACACCCTGGGCAGGGTTAGCATACCCGAAGTAAATGCAGGGTTTGGGGCACACAACTATACCTGGGAAACCCAACTGAAGGGAAATAATCGGACTTTAAGCAGTCTCAGGAAAGCCAGTTTTTCCCTGATAAGCTTCAGGGTGGCTGCTGGATGGCCACAATGTCATGTATCCCTAACGACCTCCAAACACAGCCAGCTTGCCAGCTTGGAGTAAATCGTTCATGGAGACACCCCCAAGGGCCTCAACAGTCTAGCATGGGAAGCAAATCCTATCTCATTATGTCTAAAATGGCATAATCTAGCTGGCATAAACAGCTTCAAGGCAAGCTGTGAATAACCGGCCTGTGTGAAAGGGCTTCTTATTTAACTATTAAGCTGCTGGTTAGGCCAAATTACACAGGTCTACCATCGGCTTATAGGAATGCTGTGAAGTCTACTTTTTTGCTCACTGACCAACTCAGTACATGATTTGCTGCAATTATACAGTTGCATCTGGTTTCTTCCAAAGTCTTAATGCAATAGATTCTTCTCATTTATGCCTCTGTATTCTGTGGGGATTATCTAGAAGTTTTTAAAAACATACTTCCCTTCACGTCAAAATACAGTAGTAAGTGTTGCCTTGGTAATGGGCCAGACAAAATACATCAACACCCATTATTCCTGATAGAACATGAGCCATAAAGATGGGACTTTAGTTTTGACATCTAGTCAAATCAACAGAGAATTGAATTCTTGCTGGACAACTAGGGATATGTCAGTAACAGAGAAGGTTGTTCATTTGTCCTTGTAGCAAGATGATGGAGACAGATCTATCTACGCATTCCTGTTTTAAGGATAGCTAAATGTTTTATTATCTGTATTTTGTATATAAGTTGCTGTGTTTATGACCCATGGTAAAGCCAATAAATTGACAATTTGCTGATTACATATTTCCATATAATTTAATTTCATGCAGTAAAAACCTTTTACTGCATTTACGATAAATAATATGCCAATTGAGCAAGTCACAAAATACAAATACCTAGGAACTTGGCTAAATGAAAGAAGTGAACATACACAAGAGATAAATGCACGAGTGGAGATGGCAAGAACAGTGTTTGTTAAAACAATTATTATGTAATCGGGACCTTAATCTTGCAGTAAAGATTCGGATGGTAAGATGCTACATGTTCACAATATTATTTTACAGAGTGGAGGTTTGGTAGGGATGGCGGAGAATTTCTCCCCGAAACTTCGGGGGGCCGAGCGCCAACGTGTTTGGCCCCCCGAACAAGTTTTGGGGAGAAATTCTCTGCCCCCCCCGCCCCCCGCACCCCCCCCCCGGGACGGGACGTACCTTTGCCAAATGTCCCTCCCGGCGGCGGGTCCGGCCAGCGGTTCATCGGGTCTTCGTCCGGGGCGGGGGCGGCAGCCGATCTTTCGACCGGCTGCCACCGCCGCCATTGCAATAAAAGAAAAAAAAAACGCCCCCGTGATAGGTGACGTGACGATTAACGTAGCCTATCACGGCTAGATTTGCAAAGTCAGCCGTGATAGGCTACGTCAATCGTCACTTAGCCTATCACGGGTGACTTTAAAAAAAAAAAAAAGCGTGTACGGATAATGGCGGCCCCCATAGGGAGCCGCCATTCCTGTTCCTTATTTGGTCGCTGTAGTCTACATAAATGTTTACGTAGACTACGGCGAAAATAAGGGCAACGCTATTTGCATTGCCCTTATTTTCGCCGTAGTCTACGTAAAGATTTACGTAGACTACAGCGACCAAATAAGGAACACGAATGGCGGCTCCCTATGGGGGCTGCCATTTGCTTACGCGCTTTTTTTTTTTAAAGTCACCCGTGATAGGCTACGTGGCGATTTACGTAGCCTATCACGGCTGACTTTGCAGATCTAGCCGTGATAGGCTACGTTAACCGTCACATAGCCTATCACGGGGGCGGTTTTTTTTTTTTAACTGTTTAGTTCGCGGCCGGGCAAGGCGAGGCACCTCCTCCCCGGCCTGAATTTCAGCCGGGCGAGGCGGGAAGCCTCCCCCCCCCGGCCTGAACTTCGCGGGGGGAGCAACGAAGCGCCTCCGCCCCACCACGAAAAGCTTCGAGGACAGGTAAGTGACTTTCGTCCACCCCTAAGGTTTGGACACTTAAGAAGAACAATCTGAAGAAAATTGAATCCTTCGAAATCTGGATATACCAACACATGCTGAAAATACTGTGGACTGATCGAGTAACAAATGAGAACATATTATGCAGAGTAAGCAAACAAACAGAATTGGTAAAGACCATCAACAGAAGAAAGTTACAATACCTTGGTCACATTATCCAAGGCGAAAAATACACCATACTCCAACTCATTATACAAGGGAAAATGGAAGGAAAAAGACCAATAGGAAGAAGACGAACATCATGGTTAAAGAATCTGAGGGAATGGTTCTGTACTTCTATACAACTATTCAGAGCAGCGGCATCAAAAATGAAAATAGCTGTAATGATAGCTAACCTCCGATAGGAGACGGCACCTTAAGAAGAAAATTTTCAGAGGGGTAGATGTCTTAGTCTGTTGCAGCAAAAACAACAAAGAATCTTGTGGCACCTTACAGACCAACTTCCCCCAACTTGGCTTCCTCCAGAGGTGCTTGATCACAACTCCCATCATCCCCAGCCAGCATGGCCAGTGATGGGAGTTGTAGTCAAGCACCTCTGGAGGAAGCCAAGTAGGCGGAAGACTGTTATAGACTAACAAATGTATTACGTTAGTTCACAAAAGCTTATGCCTTAATAAATGTATTAGTCTTTAAAGTTCCACAAGAATCTTTGCTGATCATATGAAGATAGATAGATAGATAGATAGATAGATAGATATAATGTAGACATGGCTGGCTTCAGGGGTCTCTCAACACTGGGCCTCCTCCTATGCCAGTGGGGCCCCCAGTTGATTTACCCAGGGGCAGCAGTGTTCTTCCAAGTGGCGCCAATTGGCTACCATTTTCATTTCTCCACAATGTCCCAGAGTAATGCTACATTGGGGGCCATTGTGAGTGAATTAAAATGGTGGCCATCTGGCCACCCAATACTTAATTCTGGGTGAGTGGGTGGGGATTAAAGGAGGCAGTGCAGGCATCAACAGAGGGCCTTGCCAGGGGCTGTGCCCAGGGATGGCACATGGTGATGCCAGGGTCTGGTGATAGAGGAATATACTTTTGAAGTGAATGTCTCCAACATGCTTTAGTGGGATGTTGCTCTACCAGGAATGGGCAGCCTATAGCCTTGAGGCCCCCATGTGGCCTTGGTCTAACTGCATGGATCCCTCAGCCTAATTTCCAAAGCCCTCTGGAGTCAATCAGTTGTAACCTCCAGCAAAAGCAATCTCTCTCTCCCTTATTTATTTAGACTTGCGCCCTGCCTTTCCACCAAAAATGCCACTCAAAAATGGCCCTCCATGTGTAAACAAAGATGGGGAGAGAGAAAAGGGGGTGGCAGACAGAGAGAGAAAAGGGTTGATCCACCCACCTCTGGCTTCGGCTCTGCTAGTCACCACCAACATGTAATGCCTGACAGATTACCCATGGGGGAATGTGGCCCTCAACAGAAAAAAAGCCTTCTTATCCCAGCTGTGGGCCTCAGATCACCCAAATGGCTTGTTTACATTGCCAGCCAAACTAGCAGGAGTTATTCCTTTCTCCTGCAGCGTGACTATCATCATCTGCCAGTTTCACAGAGTCAAGCATGTCGATGGATGAGGCAACACTCCTCCATTTTAACAAAATGTGCCCCTATTTCTGCCCCCAGCTCCCTGTCATGAGGGGGGGGGAAAACATATTCCACCACCATTATCTCTGCAGGTAATGCCAGGGATAGAAGGAGATTGCTCAAGGAGTAGTTGAAAACACTGTTACTGGCTGCCATCCTTCCACAGATGGAATCCCCAGAGAGCAGCATTTCTGTTGAACAAGTGGTGTAACTCCCATTCCCTGCTCTCTTCCTATGATCTGTAGGCAGCAAGCACTTAGTTTGCCTCAGGGCTCCTCATCCGACTTACAGATTAGGAGCGGTCCTGTGTCAATGTCTCTCAAGCTACGGTTGCTATAACAACAAAGTGTCTAGAGCACCAAAAGGCAGCCATATCCCCCCCCTCCTCACAACCTAAGGCAGTCTTGCCCAAACTGGTCCCTCCCCCCAGATGTTTTGGACTACAATCCCCAACATTGACCAATGGTCAGACTGGCTGCAGCTCATGGGAGTTGAAGTCTAAAACATCTGGAGGGCACCAGGTTAAGCAAGGCTGCCTTAGGTTGTGGGGAGGGGGGGGATATGGCTGCCTTTTGTTGCTCTAGGCATCTGGTTGCCATAGTAACTGTAGCACCACAGAAGTTCAGTTGATGAGTTGAGAGACATTGCAAGTTGTATACATCTCAGAATGTAATACAGTGCTAAGATTTTCTTTCTTTTGTTCTTTCTTTCTCTCTCTCTCTCTCACTCTCTCTCTCTCACCCCCCCCCCTCATCTTTACCATTAAGGAATAAGAATTTTGTCTAGTACCAAGACTATTTGTTACTCTGCACCACGAATTCTGAATTTCTGGTCTTTCCAGCAAGTTGCAATGTTCTTATTGGCAGAGGAAGAAGTCACAATCATGCACGAATTCTCCTAATTTCTCTGGGCAGTGTACAAATTAAAAACATAAAATACAAAGTAACAATGAAATAATAATAATAATAAAGCAAGCAAGCTAAACAAGCAGCTGCACATCATAAAATCAAAAGTAAAACCAGCAACAATGACAGAACAGTGTATAGTTCTAAAAGCACTAAAAACAGTTCCTAAAATGTCTGGGAAAATACAAAGGTTGTCACCTGGTGCTGAAAAGAGCATAATGTAGATGCCAGGTGAGCCTCTTTGGGAAGGGCATTCCACAGATGGGGCACCACCACTAAAAAGGCCCTCTCTTCTGTAGCCACCCATCTTATCTCTTTTGGCAGGGGCACCTGGAGAAGGGCCTCAGATGACCTTAGGGTCCAAGTGGTTAAATGAAGAGGCAGTGGAGGCTGCTGGCTCCAATGTCAGTGGGGCGATAAATCCGCCTTGGGTTTCAGTCAGAACTCTAAAGGCGCTCTCCAAGGTGCGGAAGGTGATCTAGTGGGAAACCATGGTTTCCTATGATGGCTGAATAAGGCCTCATGGCTTCATGACTACAGGGATTGTCCTCTGAATAATAATAAGCGAAGGAGCCTACCGTTACTTTACTTCCAGTTACCGATTTTTGACTGATTCTATAGATTTAGTCCTAGTTTTTTCTAGATATCACTCTGGTTATCAGTAAACAGCTGAATACACATGGCAAGATGCTGGTGGCAAGGCAATGATTGATGGGATTGATTTTCTTTCTCTTTCTTCAGTTTATTATCTTGCATTTAAAATGGGTCTTAATGAAATAAGCCAAATAAGTGGTGGTGGTGGTGGTGGTGGTGGTGGAGAAGAATATGCTGACTGCAAGAGGTTTCAGGGCATAACAATTTATTTTGTATGTCTGCTTCATTAAATCTTAACTTGAAGACATCAAGTCTCAGACATACACTTAATAAACATGAATTACACCGCCAGCTTCCACAGTTCGTGTTATTATACTGGATTGATAGAGAGCAGCATCTGAAATTGGAATCCAATCAGTGGAATAGCACCATTTAGTTGCTGTTTCCTCTGGTTCCTGAAGAATATTATTTTTGCTATGCCAGTAGAAACAGCTTTGGAGACTCTGAGACTTGAACCAGGAACCTCAGTGTCTAAAGTAAGCAACTGATCAGCTACTGACCAAGAAAAAGGCAAAATCCAGGTTTTGGATTTATCCAGGCAATTTTCCAAGCATTATTAGAAAAGGAATTGAAAATAAAGCTGCCAGTATCATTCTGCCCTTATACAAACCTATGGTGCAACCACACTTCGAATACTGTGTACAGTTCTGGTCACTGCAACTCAAAAAAGATATTGTAGTAAAGTTGGAAAAGGTGCAGAAAAGGGCAACCAAAATTATCAAGGGGCTGGAGCAACTCTCCTATCTGGAAAGGTTACAATGTCTGGGTCTGTTTAGTATAGAAAAAATGTGAGTAAGGGGACACATGATAGAGGGATAAAAATTTTGCATGGTGTGGAGAAAGTGTATAGGGAGGGAGAGAGAGAAAATCTTCTCCCTCTACCATAATTCTAGAACCTGGGGTCATGCCATGAAGGTGACTGGTGGGAGATTCAGGACAGATAGAAGGAAGGACTTCTTCACATAGCACAGAGTTAAACTATGGATTTCAATTCCACAAGATGAAGTGATGGCCACCAACTTGGATGGCTGAAAAGGGGATTTGACAAATTCATAGAGGGTCAGGCAATCAATGGCAACTAATCCTGATGCCTACATATTACCTCTAGTGTGAGAGGTAGTATGCCTTTCAGTACTAGTTGCTATTGCACTCATGGACTTCCCACAGGTAGCAAGTTGGCTACTGTGTGAACAGAACCCTGGGCTAGATAGGCCTCTGGTCTGATCCAGCATGTTGTTGTTCAGTAGTTAAGTAATGTCCGACTTTTCGTGACCCCATGGACCATAGCACGCCAGGCCTTCCTGGCCTCTGCTCTCTCCCGGAGTGTGCTCAAGTTCATATTCATTGCATCCGTGATGCTATCTAGCCATCTCATCCTCTGCTGTCCCCTTCTCCTTTTGCTTTCAATCTTTCCCAGCATCAGGGTCTTTTCCAGTGATTTTTCTCTTCGCATTAGGTGGCCAAAATATTTGAGCTTCAGCTTCAGTATCTGTCCTTCCAATGAGCAGTCAGGGTTGATTTCCTTTAGGATGGACTGATTGGACCTCCTTGCAGTCCAGGGGACTCGTAAGAGTCTTCTCCAGCACCACAGTTCGAAAGCATCAATTCTTCGGCGCTCAGCCTTCCTTATAGTCTAGCTCTCACAGCCATACATTACTACTGGGAAAACCATAGCTTTGATTATACGAACCTTTGTTGGCAAAGTGATGTCTCTGCTTCTTACTACGCTGTCTAATAGCTCTTCTTATTTTCCTAGGAACTGAATCCTTGACAAATCCCTCCCCTTCTTATGCATACTATCTGCTCACAGCCTGTGCCATTTCAGTATGAATGCTGCAATGCAGAAACTGGTAAGGTAGGACAACAGGAGCGACTAACCCATGGTTACAGCCAGTGCAGGCTGGTGGCTCCGATTTTGGTGGGACTGTAAATCCATTCTGGGTTTCATTCAGAACCAGCCAGAATTCTAAAGGAGTTATTCAAACTGCTGAACTCTATCCCCAAAATAGGTTTGGCACCTTGGATCGCTCCTTTAGAGTTCTGGCTAGTTCTGACTGAAATCTAGAATGGATTCACAGCCCCACAGAATTTGGAGCCACCAGCCTCCACTGGTTACAGTCATAAGAAAAGGGCAGGCCCTGGGGAAGGGGTGTGGCCATCTGGGGAACCCTGGGGGGCCAGACTGGGACCGCACAGGCTGGATTTGTCCCACTCGCCTGAGGTTCCGCACTCTTGTGATATAAAAAGAAGCCATAGGGATATGGCCTCTTACAACAGTAAGTGTCATATTCCTTCATCTTCCCCCTTCACAATCAACACACTCCAGGAAACAAGGCTTCAAGCTACACTACTTTATTAGTTAACAACTAGCTTCTTTACAAATGCAGATTCCAGGGAATTTATTTATTTATTTATTCATTCATTTCTATACTGCCCAATAGCCGAAGCTCTCTGGGCAGTTCACAAAAATTAAAACCAAAGAGCACACAATAAAGCAATATAAAATATATAAAACATTAAAACCACAGTATAACAATACAAACCAGAATAAAACTCTCACACTGCAGTGAAACAGCTAATCCACACATCTACGAATATCAACAGAGGAGATGAAGTGGAAGTTAGAGAAGTTGCCAGCAGTCTGGGCATGAACTTCTCAGCCAGACTAGCTTCACAGGGTTGCCCCTCTTAGGGTGGCTCCCTCCTACGTTGGCTTCCACGACTGGCCAACCTGGCAGAGCGTCTGAGCCCTGCCCCTAACTTTTCTCACTTCGCTCTGCGACGGACCCTAGCATCCCTGAAGTCACACTCCTTGCTCTCCTCCTCCTCTGAACCTTGAGTTCTCATAGTGGAGGAAAGGGGGGAGCCATTCAGGCTGGGCCATCTGTGTTCCAAGGTCTTGGGAAGAAAGTCTCACTGTAACCGGGCTCACTAGGGAGGGTGTCTCCGTCTATACTGGCTGTTCTCATTCTGAATCTGAACTGCCAGACATCTCCACATGCTTCAGATTCATTTCTGACAGTAAGGTATGTTCACCACCACAGACCTGCCTCACCCCAACATCTCTGCCCCCACGTTTGCCTCAGCAGAACCAATCTTGCCTCACTCCTAACTTTCCCTGCTTTACATGACAGGAACTGGCCCTGGCAGCTGGTGTATCCTGGTGATTTCATTTAGGTCCAGAAATTATTTATTTATTTATTTATTTCATTTCATTTCTATGCCTCCCAATAGCCGAAGCTCTCTGGGCAGTTCACAAAAATTAAATCCAAGCAACACACAATAAAACAATTTAAAATATACAGAACATTAAAACCACAATATAACAATACAACCACAATAAATTAGGCAGTGCAGGAGGGCAGGATTGAAAGGGGCATTTTTACATGCTGACCCTGCCCTGCTTAAATCTGCTCACTCCCATTAGCTGCAGCTGACCTAAGTTTATATGAATCTACAGCTGCAACCTGAGATCTCTCTAATTGTCACTGTTAGTGGATCAGCGGTGCATCTAACTGCCTGGGTATCATCTCCCTAGCAGATGCTCTGGAGGAAAGTTTGCACTCCCAGGCACGTGTAATTGCGTTATGCGATGTCTGGGAGGTGGCCCTGGCTTCCTGGCTCCAGCCGGCAAGAGGCCTATATTCCCCTGAGGCCTGAGGATCAATAACTGTTGTCATTTCTATCCTGACTAATATCACAGAAGTGCTGTTTGTGTCTAATCCTCTCCAATCCTTTCTCAGTTCTTATTTCATAGAATTTAGGGAAGCTTAAGAATATTATTCTTTCTCTAGCCCTATATGCCTGGGTGGTACTTTTCAAGGAATACTTTCCAACGCCAATGCAAAATGACAACAAAAATGAGTTTAAAGTTTTGGGTATTATTTTATTTATTTATTTATTTAAAGACTAGATTACCTTCCTCTGGCAATAAAAGTTTCATATAGTGTTGTCAGTCTTCAGTGTTTCGTGGAGAGCAGTCCTTGACCTTATAGAAGCCTGGAGATAAATTCTCATTAATGTAAGTGGTGTTAGGACTGCAATTTCAAGAGAGGTTGAGGATGGAGGTGAAAGGGAGGGGGGGTTGAATTAAAGTGGCTCAAAGCAAAGATCTGATGAGTGGAAAAATAGAGAGGAGGCCTCTAAGCTATGGCTGGCAGGCAGTGGAGGCAGTGAAAGAACCCTGAAAGCAGCTGTCAGGTGGGAAATTATTTTACATGGTCCTTTACCAGGCATCTAGTTTTGCAACACAGATTATTAAAATTCGGGGACAGATGGAGAATATTAACCTTAAAGACAAGCTGATGTTCAACCCAAGAGCAGTTGATAAGTAGGGATGTTGGAGAAATCCACAATGGAATCAAATGAGTTCAGATTTTCATGAATCTAACCTGTTGATTCCACAGCGGACTGGCTTTTCCCCTGTCAGGTGGATTCTGCAGACTTGTGGACCAGTTTTCCAACTTTCCCGAATTTGTGCCAATTTGTTATAGAAAAATATGTAAAATAAAAAACCCAGCCAAAAATGCACATTTCCCCCATAGCCTAAAGTGTAAAAATGCACATTTGGAGGGGAACTACGCATTTTTGCACTTGCTAAATTATGCAAATGTGCATTTGCACAACAGCAAATTTGTGCAAATTCAGAAACAAAACCCCCTTAGTTCTGTCATTGGGTGGAGGATGGAACAAAAGGTGCCTGACAATCTATGAAACACAGATAGAACAGATTTTACACAATCCATGCATCCCTATTGGTAAAGGCATTTATTATTTATGTATTCATTTATTCATTATTTAATATCCAAAATCTTTGGATGTGGAACAATATACAAATATTGTAAATAAATAAATAAATAAATAAATAAATAAATAGTTATATGCCTCCCAATGACAATGTTCTTTTAATAACAAAGTAATAAAACATCAAAATATAACTATAAACCATAAAGAAGAAGAAAAATGATGTGGCATAAAAGGTCCAATGGCAGATGACAAACTCAGTATAACAAAACTCTCAAGCAATAGCAGAAAATGGTTTAAACCAGTTTTAAAATGTTTTTTAAACATTTAAAGCTTAAATGTTATGTTTTAAAAGCTTAAAAGGTATGTGGAAATAAAATGGCCCATCTGGTGCCCAAAAGACCATAAAGTGGTTGAGCATTCCACAGCTGGGGTGCCACCACCAAAAAAGCCCTTTCCCCAGTAGCCAACCACCACCCCACACTTGGCAGGGACATCTCCCTAAGCCTTGGAAGTTGCCCAGCCCTGACATAGAGGATGCCTTCAAACAGAGGACCATCCCCTGTAAAGTAGGACACATCACCGCTCTAGTGAAAGTTCACTATAGGTAAAGAGATTTTATTATTACATGTGGGAGCTTTTTAAAAAAACAGTCTGAAGTGGTACAGTTCAAAGTTCTGACACCTCTGTTTACCACCTAATTCTGCATGATGTGAAAATCAGCTCTTAGAAACAGATACCACTGAGCAATTGGAAGGGAAAAAAATGCTTCCTGTCACCTACACTGTCAGACGACAATAAATATCGCTAGAATCTTGAAGGCATCAACTGGAGAACACGATTCATGTCAGAGAGAATAATGAAAGAGATGAGACACATGGAACAGCACACCTAGGAATACTGTCACCCTTTAGTTACTGCAGCCACTGAAACCATGATGGATTTATGGAGTCAGGATGAGACAAGAGAAGGTAAAATATGAGAAGCATCCCCTCATTGTCATTCCTTTAAGAAAGCTCATACTCAGTATAGAAAAAGAGGTACCAGGAATCCAGTCTTGATGCGTATTTTTTGTATAGCAAAGGATGGGATACTACAGAGTGATTATGTTAGGGCACTGGGATTTCAGGACCTAGTCCAATGCAGAAATTCCCATTCAAACTTTGTGGGTGGTAGTGGTTATTTATCAAAATAACTTGCCTGAGGACAAACAATAGCAAGAGAACACTTGTCTTCATGTCCTGCTTGTGGGCTTCCCAGAAGCTTCTGGTTGGCCATCGTGGGAACTAGATGGGCCATCAGTCTGATCCAACAGGGCTCATGTGGTCTAATATTCTCTGTGCAAAAGCTCAATATAGGTTGCCCAGGTTCGACCACCAGCATCCCTAGTTCTGTACATTTATTATATTATTTATTTGTTTGTTTCATAGATTTCTCCACCGCCTAATAGCCAAAGGTCTCTGGGCGGTTCACAAACACAACATGTTTTGCACACGCGCGCTGAAGGTTGCTTTTGCTCTGGAATAGCTGGAGTGGGTAGAGAAAAGTTGAGAGAAACCCATGTGGAAAAAAGGAGAGGCATGTGTACCATAAATAGCTTTTCTGGAAAGGCTGTATTCTGGTAATTCTCCTTGACCTTGGGTCAAGGGAAAGACAGCCCTTTAAATAGCCTGGTCTCAAGCTGTTTAAGCCTTTATATGTTATAATAACTGGTGTGTTGAATTGTGCCTGGAAACAAACTGGAAACGAGTGCAACATTTACATGGCCTTTTACAGAGGACAGTTCTCTATTTGAAGGGCTGCTAGAGGAGCATCGTCTATTTGAAGGAGTCAAGAGCTGCCCTGGCAATTCCAGTTTAGAGATAAAGAACCATAAGAACTGTTGTCCGTTACCAGTTAGCGCCTGGACAGCAGACTGCACAGGAGGGGACACCGTTCACCTGATCAGTGTCTTCCATACTATGGTGAGATGTACTATCTTTCCATTTAAATGAGAAAAAAGTATGTCTAAACTAGCATCTATACCTATATATTAGCATAATGCACATTTTATGCAAATCATTGTCCTCTTATGCCTTTTTTGGTGATGCATTTCCTCTGTTTTGGTGAGTCATAATAACACCAAAGCAAATCAGCCAGTTAGGCAAAACATCCCCAACCATTTCACCAACCAACCATTCTTCCACCAGGTGAATCAATAAGTGCCTTGCCAGTCCAGATATGAAAGGCTGGTGCTGCAACTGCACTAAAAATAGCCACAAACGAGAAAGTCTTTGCGAAGACAAGAGGACCAGTTGCTGGGGAATATGGGTGGGAGGGTGCTGTTGTGCTTATGCCCTGCTCGTGGGTTCCCAGTCGACAGCAGGTTGGCCACTGTGTGAACAGAATGCTGGACTAGATGGACCCTTGGTCTGATCCAGCATGGCTCTTCTTATGCTCTTATGTTCTTAACAGGAAAGACAGAAGTGCAAATGTCACCTGATTCTCTGCAATAACTGGGTGAATAAACCATTTCAAGCCCCGACGAAATGGCAAGCGTGGGGATGCTTCTGCCTGAGATCCGTTCAACTGCAGCTGGCAGGGGTTTGAATTGGCCCCTCATATGTGCACAAGCACTGGAGGGTCGGCCTCTTCTCCACTCTAGTGAAAGATCCAATATCTAACCTAAAATGGCCGTCCCTGGATTAAATTCAAACCAAGAGACAGTGTATGTGAGCAGCTAGACATCACATTGATGCAAAATGGATACAAATGTGGGCTTCATCTCTAATTAAACCATGATAAATATTAGGTGCACAGCAAAGGGAATGATGCCTTACTGAACAGCATACTGGGTTGCTTTTACATGACCTCAGTTCATCCTCACTAGGGAATGAAGAGGAGATTGATTCACATAGTGATTCAAGCCTCCCTTCCTGACCAAGACTGTTTCAGATTTCAAGTCAGTATCTCCTGACATGAGTGGGAAGAGCTGATTCAAACCCTGATTCACGCGCTTTTGGGATGGGAAGGAGGAAAAATGAAACCCGATTGTGTTCGTCGATTGTGTCTGAGGCGCATGGTTTGGGAAAGTCTGATTCAGGTTAGCTATGGCTAGGATGCTTGGCCACCCCCACCCCCACCCCCAATTCTGCTAGCTTATTGAACTACTTTAGTGCTTTCAGATGTAAAGGTTAAATTTGCTTTGTGTTTCTGAGTGCTTTATGGTACCAGCTAGACATACTGAGCCACCGTTTACAAAGCAAGATCATTGGTCCATCCATCGCAGTACTGTCTACTCCAGTTTAACCTCAACCTGATACCCTAGGGATATGCTGGAACCTCAACTCCCATAATTCTCCATCAGCATGCCATGCTGACTGGGAATTATGGGAGTTGTCCCAACTTATCTGGAAAATGCCGGGTTGGAGAAGATTGGCCTGCTCCGACTAGCAGCTGCTCCCCTGGTTGTTTCTCAGTTCTTCTACCTGGGATATATTAACGGGAGATGGCAGGGGTTGGACTGGGCCTTCTGGCATGCAGCACATGCGCTCTTTGGCTCCTGCCCAGCACTGCTGATGTGGAGGAGAGGCATTTGTAATGCAAATGCGCATCCTGGTCTATGTAGGTTTTACATTCACGTTACGAAGCAACTGAAGCCAGAGACACACAAGTTGTTAGTCCTCACAGGAACAGAGAGAAGACTCGAAACGTTAAGCAGTTGCACCAATTTAGTGACTCCAGTGGTCATATTCCAAACAAAATATAAAGTGCTGGTTCTTACCTTCAAAGCCTTACATGGTCTAGGTCCAAGGTACCTCCTTAGGTAGCACCTTCATCCCTATGTCCCAGTCCGCCACCTAAGGTCCTCTGAGGGCTATCTGCTGCGACTACCTAATGTGAGACTGGCAGCCACACACCAGAGGACCTTTTCCTTTGCCGCCTCTCAGTTGTGGAATGACCTGCCAGTTGAAATGCACCTGCTGACCTCTTTGAAGGCCTTTAAGCAGGAATTAAAGACTCTATTATTCCGGCAGGGCTTGCCTTTTCAGAACTCTTATTCCTTTTGCTGATTTTTGTATACTATTTTTAAGCAGTGTTTTATTGTTGGATTTTTAAAAAATTGTTTTTAGTTCAAAGTTGCTTTTAGTTATATGTTGTTTGGGTATATTGTCTGTGTGCTTTTATGTAAATGGTTTTTAAACTCTGTATACTGTATTGTAATGTTTTAACTTTTGTAAACCACCCAGAGAACTTCAGCTATGGGGCGGCATAGAAATGTAAATAATAATAATAATAATAATAATAATAATAATAATAATATCAGGACTATACTGCACATTCAGGGCCATGTGGGGTGGGGGAGACGAGAGAGAGAGAATAGTTTTTGTTTTCATTAATTCATTATATTAATTGCCGACTGATTAAATTTATTATATTTATGCACTACCAACAAGGTGCCCTCCAGATGTTCTGGACTGCAGCTCCCAGAATCCCCGACTCTTAGCCACACTGGCTGGGGCTGATGGGAGTTATAGCTCAACACATCTGGAGGGCATCAGGTGGCCTAGCCCTGTCCTACCGTATTCTGTGACCTCCGTGATTTTTATGAATGGAAGTGTCAGGAATTGCTGACCCTTGCCCCATATGGCAAGTCATGTGACTGCTGGCCTCTCAGGGAAGAACCTTCCAGATCTGGCTTGGCTCCACCCAGCCAGACTGGCCATTAGCTCCCCCTGGACGGGAAGGAGCATGAAGGGCTTCTGTTTCCAGCTGAGCCTTGCTGAGAAACAAGGTCTACCTGAGCTCTGGCGTGTCGTGCAGTTCTGTTTTTCTTCTCTGTCCTGACTCCTGCCTTGTTCTCCAGTTCTGCCTCCTGGTTTGCTCTTGGATACAGGTTGCTGTCTGGTCCTAGCGCTCAGTTGCAGGCTCCTGACCGTTTCCAGACTGTTGCCCACAGCCCACCATTGCAGTGCTGACTCCAGTTTTTGGAGGGCCCTTGGGCAAAAGGACTTCAGTGGGCCCCACCCTCAGCGAGTCTCGCCAGCATTGTTGCCAGCTGCTCCTCCTCTTCCCCATTATTGCTCCCTCTTGCATGCGTGCCAGGCAGAGGCTGCGGCAGGGTGATTGCACCATAACAGCTATGCAGAAGAGCTTTTCCCCTTTCCAGTGAAATATTTCTTCCTATGCCCCAGCGATGGCCCGGAATTATGCCCGTCAGCTTCGTAGACAAGCAGCAGCTGCCTGGCTTGTTTTCTAGTCCTCCCTGTTTTCATGACTGTCTTGTCTTCAGGCCCTTTGCTGACACTCCAGCTGTCAAAGGTGCCAATTAGTCTCACTGATGATTACATTTTGGGGATGCAATTAGAAACAGTGGAATACGTTTCCCTCTCCCCCACCCCACACAAACTTCCACCTAGGACAGAGGTAGGAAACCCTTCTCAGTCCCAGGGCCAAATTGGCTTCAGGCAGGCATGTCAAGGACCACATGCTGGCAGTGGGTGGAGCTATGCCCAAAAGTGGGTGGGGTCATCCCACTGCAAGCATGTGTCCTCTGATGTAATTGCCCAGATTCCATTCACACGCCCATTCACATACATACCTCTCTCTCACTCACCACAAGCACAGACAACTCCTACTCCTTCTGCAAAACATGGTTATGTTGTTGCCACCTAGTGGTAAAATGGCAAAAGTGCTTCCTTTAGAATAGTTGAAACTGAGCACGGTCTAGGCCTGTGCTCTTGGGTGTGGTTACAAAATGGATGCCAGACAGAACTGTATGAAGAAATAAGCCAGTTATTCTTTCATCTTACTGATGTAGGCTATCTATGGAGAGCCAGTGTGGTGTAGCAGCTAGAGTGTTGGACTCGGAGCTGGGAGATCCGGGTTCTAGTCCCCACTCGGCCATGGAAGCTCCCTGGGTGACTTTGGGCCAGTCACAGACTCTCTGCCCAACCCACCTCACAGGGTCGTTGTTGTGAGGATAAAATGGAGACGAGGAGGATTATGTACGCCGCCTTGAGTTCCTTGGAGGAAAAAAGGCGGGATATAAATGCAATAAATAAATAAATAGGTTACACCTTCCTCCTGAAAATGCCCCCCACACACACACCTGCAATTAGGCCTAATTGCAGCTGGGAAGGGGTAACTTTTTGAGGGGGGAGCACAGCATTGGGGAGGGGAGGGTTAGTCCTTCCCTGTCCATCAGTGACCCTTCTGAAAATGCTCCCTTCTGAAAATGCTCCCGTGAAATTAGCCTTTTTAAAAGCCTCCATTGGCACCAACGGCAGTTTTTAAAAGCCAAATGGTGGTGTAGTGAGGTTGTGGGAAGCAGGGAAAATCTTGTATCTCCAATCTGCTTTGATAGAGCAACTCCAGTTCGGCAGTGTGTTTTAAAGACCAAGCAGAAAGCTTGTTCGATCCGAATGACCAGGTGCAAGCAGGTCGGATTGATTATCCCTGACATTCCTCGGTCCCCGCAAGGTATTCAGCAAATGATAGTACTTACTAGGGAATGTATCAGAAGATTTCCTGAGTGCTTCCTACATGTCTTTTGAGCACCAAAACACTCTGAAAATACTATACAAAGAGTCAGGAGACGCTGCTGAAAGGGGTGAGGTGTGGTAGGGAGGGAGGGAGGGAAGTTCCCCCCAAATCAGGTAGAGGGACTGCCCATGAGTGAAGCCTTTCCTCTTGTGAAAGACAGATCCTGGATCCAACCCATTAATGGAAAAAGAGTCTCCAATTCAAATTAATTGGACTTCAATGTTAAGAAGAGCCATGCTGGATCAAACCAAGGGTCTGTCTAGTCCAGCATTCTGTTCACACAATGGCCAATCAACTGACAACAGGAAACCCATAAGCAGGACATGAGTGCAACAGCAGCCTCCCACCCACGTTCTCCAGCAACTGGTGTACATAGGCATGCTGCCTCTGACATTGGAGGTAGCACATAGACATCAGGACTAGTAGCCATTGATAGTCTTCCAGGGATTTGTCTAGCCCCCTTTTAAAGTCATCCAAATTGGTGGCCATCATTACGTCTTGTGGTAGCGAACTCCGTAGTTTAACATAGTTCTTAGGTTCAGCTGGATTATGCCCAGGGATTTTACACCAGCAATTGCATTTGTTCATTTTTGCTCCCAAGCAATACCTATGTACACTGTAAACGCAGTTTCAGAACAGGCCAGATTATGCCAGACATGCAGGAACAGATTGTCCCTAGTAGAAAATCTAATCCTCATGGGAAAAGGCAGCAATTTTGCTGAGTATTATGAGCCTGCTTTTGTTTTTTCTGCTTTCTTTTTTTAAGGGACTTGCTTCTGTGTCCTCATCCTAGAAAGGGTGGCATTTTTCCCACTGCAAGCCAAAGAAATGGTCTGAAGTATCACTGTCAGAGATCTACATACGCATTTAAGAAGCACAGGAGGAGTTGGAATTAAAATGCCATTCCTTAAATCCAGCTGACGTAAAATGGACTTTGAGATTGACCTTTGGAGGAACAACTGTTGCTCAGCAACGCCATCTACTCAGAGACCTTTGGTCATAGAGCAAAATTTAAGTTTTAATTAATTAATCAATCAATTAATTTAAATAAAGGATAACTAATATAGCTTACTATGGGTTGGTGTAGCCTGGGAATTGATGAAGGAAAATATGCTAATCTTCTGGCTCCCCCACCCCCACAAATCTCAAGGGTTTTGCAGAAGGACTTTACTGAAACCCCATTAAATCCTTGCCTATGCCCAAAAGGTTCTTCTAGACTGATGACTCCTAGCAATACCAGCTAAAATACATTGTGCAGCTATTTCATCTTTTCCTCCTTAATGGATTTTCTGTGGAAAGGAAAAGAAGGGAAGAAGCAGTGGGAAAACACAGGAGAGTTACAAATGGAAGATGACGATGTCTGGACCACCTATAAAATTCCATGAACGAGGCAGGCTGATTGCACAATAAAAGCCTCATCTGGAGGCATCCCAAATCTTTTTGGCTGTTCTTCTTATAAACAAGGATTTCATGCTGTAACAGAATAATAGCTTCTCTACTCATTCTCCATTTCCCTTGCTCATTCCACTTTTTCCACTTCCCTGCACTTTGCATAGGGTGTGATGTTGGATTAGCATCAATGTTATTAGATGCTTCTTTGCTAGCCATTTAATCTAGAATGGACATCAGTCAGTCAGTCAATGTCAGTGGCCCTTCCATTGTTTTCTGTGTTGTCCTCTAATCTTTTTTTTTTTTTTAGTGCTGATCAGTGGCAATTAAAATAAAATGCAATAGCAGTACCAGCCTTTTGAGTATGGAATGGCAAAGTGCTAATTAGGCTTTTCAAGTCTACTGTCCCTTTAAGTAATAGTTTCCTCCTTCTGTCCCTGTAATTAGGGGCATGAGGAGCAAATTACTAATTAAAAGGGCAGTAACCCTGAAAAACACAACAGAGGCTATAATGTGCTGGATGAGGGCCAATAAACTGAAGCTAAATCCTGACAAGATGGAAGCTCTATGGATTGGTGGTTCCCGAATCCGGGAACTGGGTAAGTGACCTGTCCTGGATGGGGTTTCACTCCTCTGAAGGAGCAGGTGCGTAGCTTGGAAGTACTCCTACATCCATCCCTGTCACTGGAGCCCCAGGTGGACTCCGTGGCCCTGAGTACTTGGGGCCAGCTACGGCCTTTCTTGGACAGGGATAACCTAGCCACAGTAGTGCATGCACTGGTAACTTCCCGATTAGACTATTGCAATGCACTTTACGTGGGGCTGCTGAAACAGGGTGGATCTGAGTGATAAATTACTCTTCCTCAGCTGCAGCTGAAACCTCCCCCCCACCCCTGAAGCTGACCCACAGTCCTGTATCGCATTATCTCTCCCTTGAATAGCCATAAAATCAACTGTTTAACGTTTCTTATTTCCATCCTCAGTTATAGCTGTGGCAGAAAGTAATATGAATTAGCCCTGCTGCTGTGTCTGCCCTTCCTCTGCAGTGACATGCTCTCCTTGTAACAAATCAGTTATTGTTGTTGTTCAGTCGTTCAGTCGTGTCCGACTCTTCGTGACCCCATGGACCATAGCACGCCAGGCCTTCCTGTCCTGCGCTCTCTCCCGGAGCGTGCTCAAGTCCATATTCACTGCATCGGTGATGCTATCCAGCCATCTCATCCTCTGCCGTCCCCTTCTCCTTTGCCTTCAGTCTTTCCCAGCATCAGGGTCTAACAAATCAGTAGCAAAGCTCAATGAGAAAGCTACTAAGAAATGTAGTCTATGGGAAGCAGGAGTTGTAGCAAGGTGGTTGGAAGACCTGCGATACTCCTGTCCCATCCAGGCAGCTTGGATGACCTCCACAGTCCAAGCAATGGCCTTCGTTTATCAGAACAGCGTGTTTGCCTGCTGTAGGTCTGTGTACTGTAAGCATTGTCCCCATGGTACTTAGCCAGAGCTTTGCAACTCAGTGTTCTGCTTTTGTCAAAAATACTTCCTGTTATCCTGCCCCTCCTCCCAGCTGTTGGTCTTGTTTGATCTGGGAGAATCAAGATAGAGGGCCTGACCAAAGTCAGACAAAGGTCTCTCGTGCAGCCTGATCCTATAATTCAACTTCATCTGCCAAAGCACCAACTCCCTTAATATTCTTTTTAAAATAGGTACAACATGACTATACAAATAAACGCCTTGATGTATGCATCAAGCAGACTTCCATGCACAAATCCCTTGCAGGATTAGGAACTGTGAGTGCAAATGGATGCGGTGTGCACAGTTCCCCAGCCTGATCCAACAGCCAGGGCTGCATGCAGTTAACCCTGTGGGGGGAGATAAATTCTCACAAGCTGGCCATTTAAAAGGGTGGGTTAGAGCCATTGCAGTCTAGTGCAGGGGTGGGGAACCTCAATCCTGAGCCCAAATCTGACCCTCCTGGGATCCCCATCCAGCCCTCCAGGGTTCCCCAGATGGCTTCGCCTCTTCCCTTCACCTGACCCCCTGTCCTGCAACTGCTGATCATTTGCTAATTTCCCAGGTTCTGTGTAGTTTTCCTCCCATTCTACTAGACTGAAATGCCTCTCGAAAGGCTTAGAGCTTTTCTACACAAGGTTCTTAATTGGCTGTTAATCTCCTGCATCTACTTTTGGTTTCCCAGAATTGAGATCCGAGCACTACACGAAGAGTGTTTCCTCTTCTGTTTTTCTGCTGCATAACCTCTAGGTGGCACTGTGGTCTAGAGGAATAGCACAAATAGAGAAGAGGAAATAGCGCTTCTTTCACTTTCACAATTAAAGGCTGCATTTCCTCTGCTCTAAAAAAAACTTGCAGAAAGTGCCAGTTAGATACAGAAGCAAAATTGGGGGGATCACGACATCATCTAAATAACAGTTAGAAAAGCCCTTAGTTACTGGCAGTAAGAGCTTTAAGCAGCAATATACTGGTTTGAGGGGGCACACCCTTTTTGCCTTTGGCCCCACCCACCACTGAAATGTGGCACTCAATAGTGTCTTCAAAATTGAATTTGGCCTTTGGGCTGAAAAATGTTCCCCAGCCTTGGTCTACTGGTTAGAATGGTGGACTAGGGCAGCCTTTCCCCATCCTGCTGGGGCCATAGCTCAGTGTGATAGAGCACATGCTTGGAATGCCCAAGGTCCCAGGTTTGATTCCCAGCTTCTCCAGGAGGAAAGAATCCTGCCTGAAACCCCGGAGAGCTGCTGCCCATCAGTGTTGACAATACTGGGCTAGATGGGCCAATGGTCTGACTCAGTATAAGGCAGCTTCCTATATTCCTATGGTGCCCTCCAGATGTTTTGGACTACAACTGCCAGCATTTCTGATCATTGGCCATGGTGGCTGGGAAAGCTCCAGCTGATGGGAGCTGGAGTCCAAAACATTTGGAAAGCACCAGGTTGAGGAAGGCTGGATTAGGGAGACCCTTAGGGTCACCCTTCTCTCTGGGTGACCTTGAGATACTCACTCTCTCACCCCCACCTACCTCACAGTGTTGTAGGGTGGCCACTTATACATTGCCCTCAAAAGAGGGGAATGCATAAAATGTGCATACATTAATTTTAGAAACAATTACGATAATTTGAATAGAAATGCAATATATCTCAGCATAGCAGAGAAGATTGTGACCAGGTGACCTGTGTGCCCAGGTGCTAACTGTTGAGGGACAACTTTGAGGCCCTTGCTTTCCCTTTCTACAATTACTTTCCCTTTCTACAATTATTTAGGAAAAAGAAACCAAATGCACAGTTACAAGATGGGGGATACGTGGCTCAACCACACTACAAGCGAGAAGGATCTTGGAATTGTTGTCGATCACAAGCTGAATATGAGCCAACAATGTGATGTGGCTGCAAAAAAGGCAAATGCTAGTTTGGGCTGCATTCATAGAAGCATTGCTTCCAAATCCCGGGAAGTACTAGTTCCACTCTACTCAGCACTGGTTAGGCCTCATCTGGAGTACTGTGTCCAGTTCTGGGCACCACACTTTAAGAAGGATGCAGACAAACTGGAGAGGGTTCAGAGGAGGGCAACAAAGATGATCAGGGGACTGGAAACAAAGCCCTATGAAGAGAGACTGAAATAACTGGGCATGTTTAGCCTTGAGAAGAGAAGACTGAGGGGAGATATGATAGCACTCTTCAAGTACTTGAAAGGTTGTCACAGAGAAGAAGGCCAGGATCTCTTCTTGATCCTCCCAGAGTGCAGGACACGGAATAATGGGCTCAAGTTACAGGAAGCCAGATTCCGGCTGAACATCAGGAAAAACCTCCTGACTGTAAGAGCAATACGACAATGGAACCAATTACCTGGGGAGGTGGTGGGCTCTCCCACACTGGAGGCCTTTGAGACGAGGCTGGACAGCCATCTGTCAGGGATGCTCTGACTTGGATTCCTGCATCGAGCAGGAGGTTGGACTCGATAGCCTTGTGGGCCCCTTCCAGCCCTACTATTCTATGATTCTATGATTCTATGATTCAAAGCCCTTAACGGCTTGGGGCCAGGTTACCTGAAGGATCGCCTCCTCCCATATGTGCCTGCCCAGACCTTAAGATCATCATCAGCGGCCCTGCTCCGTGAGCCCCTGCCAAAGGAAGTGAGGCGGGTGGCTACTAGGAGGAGGGCTTTTTCTGCTGTGGCACCCCGGCTTTGGAATGAGCTCCCTAGTGAGGTTCGCCTGGCGCATACATTGTATTCCTTTCGGCGCCAGGTGAAGACCTTTTTATTTTCCCAGGCATTTTAGCTTTCTAAATTTTTATCTTTGCTGTTTTAAATCTGTATTTTAAACTCCTGCACTGCTGCTAGGTTTTATTGTGGTTTTAATGTTCTGTATATTTTAAATTGTTTTATTGTGTGTTGCTTGGATTTAATTTTTGTGAACCACCCAGAGAGCTTCGGCTATTGGGCGGTATAGAAATAAATAAATAAATAAATAAATATACTAGTTCCCCTCTACTCAGCACTGGTTAGGCCTCATCTGGAGTACTGTGTCCAGTTCTGGGCACCACACTTTAAGAAGGATGCAGACAAACTGGAGAGGGTTCAGAGAAGGGCAACAAAGTTGATCAGAGGACTGGAAAGCCCTATGAAGAGAGACTGAAAGAACTGGGCATGTTTAGCCTTGAGAAGAGAAGACTGAGGGGAGATATGATAGCACTCTTCAAGTACTTGAAAGCTTGTCACAGAGAAGAAGGCCAGCATCTCTTCTTGATCATCCCAGAGTGCAGGACATGGAATAATGGGCTCAAGTGACAGGAAGCCAGATTCCGGCTGAACAACAGGAAAAACTTCCTGACTGTCAGAGCAATACGACAATGGAACCAATTACCTGGGGAGGTGGTGGGCTCTCCCACACTGGAGGCGGTCAAGACGAGGCTGGACAGCCATCTGTCAGGGATGCTCTGACTTGGATTCCTGCATTGAGCAGGGGGTTGGACTCGATGGCCTTGTAGGCCCCTTCCAACCCTACGATTCTATGATTCTATGATTTGGGCAGTATCTTATGCTGCCCACGTGCCAGCAGGACGCAGTACTGGTTAAAGCAACCTGAAACAAGCAGAAATGCTAGTTTCTGGAATGGGGCAGGTCAGCAGAGCTTGCAGAAGGGAGCTCTGCTGATCTGCCCCAATCCAATCTGTGAGCGTTTTCGCTAGTTTCTGGGGTTCCTTTACATCGTGCTAACGCCCTATTGTGCAAGCAGCGGGTTTCACTGGTGCAACACAATCAGCAGGAGCACAGCAGCCCCATTGGGTGCTTACGGTTCTTTATCTTTAAATTGGGCATGGACTGGAAAGCCTTTCAAAGAGAGGATTGTCCTCTGTAATGTAGGACACATGGTCTGTTGTTGAGGAGAAAATGGGGACAGAATAGGGGGAGAACTTTATACATGGCCTTGAACTTCTTGATGGAAAGGGGGGTGGGATTTAATGCACTGTCATTCAATCCTTCCTGCCCCCTCCTCCTTTCCCTTGCTAATCAGTAGGTTCTCAGCTTTTAAAAAGTGCTACGTGCACACTCTCTGTGCACTGTGTTGGGTGGGGCCCTGGTTTTTTAGGTGTATGTCTAACAATGTAAGCATACTTCGAAACATGTAAAGTGCAGTCTAGTGCTTGGAAACACAGAACCTTTCTACACTAGGCTTTTATTGTGCACTTGTGATTAGTCACTCACTGTAATGTATGGGTGCTTTACACAATGGCATCATCCTCCAGGGCCTCCCCCATGCTTTGCAACCATTTTATCGTGTGTGTTTTTCTAACGAGGAAAGTCTGGTATATCTGTGAATGGCAGCATAAAACCCTCATGTAGTTCCATAATTCTGCTATACCACAGCACCACCTAATGGTTGTATAATGGAACATACAGAAAGGCATAGAAAGAAAACCCCCAGAAAAAAAAAAAAGTGTATAAAGGAGCAGATCTTAATCTCACAAAGAATCTGGAAGATAGAAATTACACTATCTAAAATATAGATAGCATAAAATTTATTAGTGATTTGTTGTTATTATTACTTATCCTTTTTAATTTCCTTCTATATGTTAAAAGGTAAAGGTGTCCCCAACCAGTCATGTCCGACTCTAGGGGGGGGGGGGTGCTCCTCTCCATTTCTAAGCCGAAGAGCCAGCACTGTCCGAAGACGCTTCCGTGGTCATGTGGCCGGCATGACTGAACACCGAGGTGTACGGAAGGCTGTTACCTTTCCTGCCGAGGCAGTACCTATTTATCTACTTGCAATTTCTTGCTTTCGAACTGCTAGGTTGGCAGAAGCTGGGACTGAAGACGGGAGCTCACTCCGTCACGCAGCACTCGGGTCTCGAACAATATATGGTTATTGGAAATGAATTGTAGGCCTGCTCCCTTGCTATAAGACTGATGATATGATATTGAAATGTAAGGTTGATTATCTATGCTGTACTGAATTGTAATATTGCCAATGTTATAAGTATAACTTCTAAGTAGAATGATATTTGAAGTCTGTGTGTAATGGAGTTTAAATTTAATCCTTTTAAGTAACTTTTTAATATATTTTTTCTTTCTTGCTTTCTTCTTCCTTTTCCTTCTTCTGTTCCCCCCCCCTTTTTCATTATTGCTGTGTCCTCCTAAGAATACTGTATTGTTGGAAACTGTAGATAATGACTAGGTTGTTGGTACTGTTTATTTCATTTATAAAGATAAACAATAGAATAAAAAGTATTTAAAAAACCCCAAAGAATCTGGAAGCAGAAGCTTCAGTAAAGGTGCGGGTTAAAGCCTTATGTAGCCCACAGATATAGAGGTACACTTCTCCAAGAGCTGTGATTGGCTGCCGCTCCCACTTCAAGTGTACACAATGGCAAACCTACGTTTGTTGTTGTGTAATGTGTGAAATGTCCCTAAATGGTCTAAAACCAGGGCACACTAGAGTTTGGTCCAGGCACTGATGATTAGGAGAAGGTCATATCTGCACAACGCTTTTTTTTTCATGGCAACAGGCCACTTCTGCTATTTTTAAGTCCTCCTGTTTCTCATTGGACATCCATGCACTTCCTAGGGCTGTTTCACATTTTATGCAACAAATATCAGTTCAGCATTTCCTCTGCCTGTCCACCCAGTAATGTCTGAAAGAGGAGAGACACATCTCTAAACGCGCGGTAGAATGGGGGAGCCATGGGAAATTACAGCTTCCCGTTGTAACTATATCATAGAATAGTAGTAGGGTTGGAAGGGGCCTACAAGGCCATCGAGTCCAACCCCCTGCAAAAAAAAAAAAAAATAAACAAGCTGTAAACAGCAACCTGACTGACCAGCTCCCACAACAAAATAGGGTCAGTTGTTCCCATAAACAAAGCAGACAAGTTGAGCCTCCATATGTTGGCGCTCAGAAGTTGAACTAGCAATAGCAGGGAGGTGGACTCTAAAGGGGGAAGAGGAAGTGAGGAGGAGAGAGAGGGAGAGTGCTAGAGAGGCAAGGAGAGAACTTTGGGCCATATAGCTGTTCTATAAGAAACTATCTTAATAAAATATACTGTTTATATTAAGCTGGGAGTTGCTCCTTTAATTACCCCAAAATGTAACATAAAACACCTACACAAAGGCACCACAACTTTACCAACACGCATCTCTTCACCTTCAAACGTTTGGGCATTCACGGGGTTGCCCTAGAAAGGATCCCTGCATTCCCTTGGCACTTAAATTGTTTTTACAACATGTTGCTCTGCAAACGACTTAATGTCTTTTCAGCAGCAGTGTCCTTCATTAGGTATGTTGATTACTACCATTTGCTAGTAGTAATTAACTTTTCAGAGATTGCAAGTGGCCTTTGTTAATTTCATTGCCTTTGTCAATTTCATTCCAGCCACCTTTTGCCTTGGTAGTTTCCAACTAAGAGATGCAACAAAGATTTAAAAATAGTCTGCAGTGTTGGCATTTTAAGGGGCTAATGAAGTGGGCTTTGCTTTTAGGCCCAAAGGACGCAGGGCAGCAGAGAACTGTTTTTCCTAATCTGTGGGCCTGTCCCAGTCATATCTAAAGAGCCTTTCGCTCCCCAGTAGGGTAAAAACAAATTTGGGGAATATTTTTGTTCAGGAAACCGGTATGGGTAACCTGTTCTTCTCCAGAGGTTCAGCCCTTATCCAATCTGGGTGATCTGCTACTGCTGTTAAGCTTTGAAAACGACATTGGGAAGCCCAGTCACAGAACTCCTGCATTATGTCTGGTTTAGCCCTGATTCAAGGCTCCAAACAGCAAATGAATGGAAGAGGGGTGCTGAATCCTTCCACTGCCCACTGCTCTCATCCTTTAGTCCATTTCCCAAAGTCCTTTTTCTACCCAGAAGGGTTCCACTATCAGAAATGAACGCAGCTGGGAGGAAAACGTCTCAGGGGACAGGAAGGAAAGACAGTGGGTGGGGGAAGGGTCAAGCACCCCCACCTACATGCCCTTTTTGTGCTTTAAATTACATCTAGCACCTTTCCACTATAGACATCGTGCGCACACACATGTACACATGCCTGTGCACCAGTTGAAACTTTAAAAAAACAACTGCATGTGTGTGTTGAAGATTTTGGGAGGCAAACAGCTTGAGGCAGAAGGTTTAATCCGCCTCTCCTGATCCGAATCAGGGCCACACACACTTAATCTTAAGAAAGTAAAAGAGGGTGGAGCTACATGCTACGTAATTAACAGAAGTTTGACCCTAAGTGCAATATCCAGCAGGCGGGGGCGGGGGGATTCTGTTGCACAAGAAAGATTTCGCACTTCCTAGGGGAAGCCCTTATGCAAGCTCCGTTGACCTGCCTCCTTCCAGAAACAAGTATTTCCACTTGTTTCAGATTGCCCCGAAGCACTAAAGCGCTATTGCTCAAGTGGTGGGGGCTGCTTGCATAATGAAATCAGCAGGGCAGAAGAGAATCAGCAGGGGTGGAAACGCCCCGTTGGATTCTGCCCCGAGTCTGTACTTGGGGCAGGACTGTATCCTGAATCTGATCCAACTGGGCTCGTCTTACCTTCTTACTGCAAGAAGGATCCAGAACTGACTTACATTAAGTCTGTTGGCAGTAACATACTGCCCCAGTTCTCAAAACAGTAAAATCCAGGTGCAGTTTTTATTATTCTGCTCTAGTTCAGTATCATCCAGCTCAAGGTGATCTTTGTTGGCATATTTCTTTTGCTATATAAAATATGCATGAGTTTTCTCTTCACATCTCCAACCTTTGCCTGGTAGCAGTTTTAGACATGTCTGCTTATAAGAAATTCCACTGGTGTTCACAATAGACAGCTTGATATCTTTGCTCTTTAAGGAACCCCGGGGTGGGGGGGAGAACCACTACCTCCAAGTCCCCCTTTCTTCCTTACCTCCATCTGCTTATTGTTATTTAGCTCCACAGCTCCTAAAATACCTTTCCCTCTAAGTACAGGCTGAAAGATGTCCTGGACAAAGCATTTTAGTTAAATTCAAGCTATGACCATCTTTCAAGGAGTACTACCAGTATCATGCCATGAAGTAAAGCCTTATTGTAGGATGAGCTATAATTTATTTTTACTGTATTTGTCAGCTTTTATTCTTCCTTCTTTTGGCTCCAGCAGGCCCCCTCAGAGCAGCTCACAATCATAAAACAATTGAGATCAATTTAAAACACAACCGGCTAATATAAAACAAGATAATAAAAACAACAATAAACATAAAATCACAGCAGAACACAACAATAGAAATGACAGCACCAGAATGGATTCCTTCATTCATACCAGTTCATTACCCCAAAAGGCTTTGTGGATTGTCTCTTCCCTGAAGACTAACATAAAAACAAAAATCTTGCTGTGGCAGCATCAGTTCTGAGTAACACATTATAATTTGTTACTTACTTATTACATATATATCTTCTCTTTCTTCTAGCATAGTACTCAAGATAAACACAGATGGTTCCCAGGTGGTCTCCCATCCAGGCACTGACCAGACCCAGACCTGCTTAGCTTTGAGGTTGCTGCAGCCCATGCCTTCAAACCACAGTGGTAAATCAACCAATGTTTTGGCCAATGCAGGACTTCATGCACAACTTCCAGGTCCCGGTTACATCTCAGTACAGCTTTAGCGAGGAAGCCAAGAACCAATGTTGGCCAGTGATCATTGGTCATAAAATGTTAGGCTTAGATCAGGGGTGCAGAACTTGTTGCGGGAGGCTCAAATATGAGACTGGAAATATGTGCCAGAATGACCTCATTCAACTCCACCAGGGCTGTACGTGTTGCAGCAGCTATGTGTGTAACAGAAAATCAATTTTCATTTCAGCCTTGATCCCAGGCTCTGCCTGGCTTTGAAATGTCGGAATAAAAGGGAAGCATTTTGATATGGAAACTTGTTTATTTCAGATGCTATTTTTCCAAGTTACAGGAAAACAGAGGGAAGAAAAAGAAAAGATAAATGCAAGTGCGGTTTGGTAAACAAACTCCGACTAGATCTGAGAGTTTGATTTTGTCATAGTTTTCAGCAATGGTGCTATAGCAGGGGTGGGCAACTTGTGACTCTCCATCCCACAACTCCCATCATCCCTAAGTAGCATAGCCAATGGTGAGGGATGATGGGAGTTGTAGGCCAAAACTTCTGGAGGGCCACAAGTTGCCCATCCCTGAGCTACAGAAAACCAGCAACAAAAGTGGTTGGGACCTTCCAACTTTTAATTTGACCCCCTGAAACTCCCATATTCCACTCTTTTTTCAGTCTAACCCTGTTCCTTAATCTCTGAGACGACTCACCCCTTATTCTAGAATATCCTGTTTCTTGCCGTGATATGAGGGGTTTTTCATAAGGGTGCCACCACCATTTTTATTGCTAGCCACAATTTCTTATGATGTGAATCAGCAAACTATAGTTAGTGCTTGTCATGGGGCAGAATTCAATGGGGCACTTCCACCCGTGCTGATTCTCTTCCACCCCACCAATTCCGTTGCGCAAATGGCCCCCATTCTTTGCACAACGGCAATTTAGTGCTTCCGGGGCAACCCAGAAAAAGTGGAAACACTCGTTTATGAAGGAGGCAGGTCGGTGGAGCTCACATAAGGGAGTTCTGCTGACCTGCCTCCTTCTAGAAATCAGTGTTTCCACCTGTTTCAGGACTTTCCCTAGAAGGCACTAAATCTTCCTTGCGTAAGCGCTGGACCACATTTGTACAATGGAATTGGCAAGACCCACCTGTTGCGGAAGGGAATTGTTGGAGCAGAAAGGAATCGGCAGGAGTATAAGTGCCCTGTTGGATTCTGCCCAGTGTTTCCAATTCTGTTTTGGAGGGCAAGTGCTAACTGTAGTTTGCCAGTTCAGATGTCACACAACAACAAACTATGATCTGCAAAGTAAAAATGAAGCTACACCTGAGAGGGAAGAAGGAGGAGGAAAGAGCAGGTGAACCCACAGCTCTTTTCTGCCCCTTGGAATTGAAGAAGTGGCCTGGTTCGCACATCACATTAACCCATGGTTTATATTACCCATGGTTTGTGCCCTAGCCAGGGTTTGTCTGGCAGATGATCGAACAAACCATGGTTTGTTTTCTCGATCCCTGGGTTGCTGATTTCCCTCCTGCTTCATTTGCTCCCTCCCTGTATCCCAAATGCCTTTGCAGCACTGTAGTGCTGGCATATAGAACGGCTGAGGGTTTTTTTTTAACCCCAAACAGCCAGCTCTGTAGCCTGGAGAAACAACCCATTAACAACCCATGGTTCTGTGTTCACACATAACAACAATCCATAGTTTAAATAACCCAGAGTTCACAATTCAGCAACAAACCAAGGGTTCTCATTCTGGGTTGTTCATGGTTAACAAACCATGGATTCTTAGCATGGTCACATTCATATATCATGACAACCAGAATTCAACAACTCATACCATGGATTAACATTATGTGCTAACCAGGGCGTATTGTGTTTCAATTTTAGGCCATAATCAACCCTACCAAAGTAAAATGATTTAAATATCTTGACCTTCCCCCAAAATACCTGGGAAATGTATCTTACTGAACTCTTCATAGAACAACACTTGTTTCCTTTTCTGAGCGAGTATATCATGTGGTGTGGCTGCTACCTGTGTTATCTAGTTCCTGCTGTAATACCTAACAGTAGACCTGACTTCCATTGCCTATCCTTCATTATATTTTATTTTTTTTTATTTATTTATTATTAAATTTATTAATCGCCCATCTGGCTGGTCACCCAGCCACTCTGGGCGATGTACAACATACAATAAAACAGTTTAAAAAATAAAATTCTACAATAAAAACATTTTCTAAAATACCCTAACCCACCCCAAATGCCTGCCTGAACAACAACGTTTTTAATGCACGACAGAAGCTCATTAAAGAGGGGGCATGACGGAGTTCCCTAGGGAGGGAGTTCCACAGAGTGGGGGCCACCACAGAAAAGGCCCTCTCCCTCGTCCCCACCAGTCTAGCTGTCCTGGCTGATGGGACAGAGAGAAGGCCATCCGAGGCTGATCTTGTTAAGGGGCCTGTCTGGTGCTGCTGGAGGCGCTCCTTAAGATAGGCTGGGCCGGAACCATATAGGGTTTTAAAGGTCAATACCAACACCTTGAATTTGGCTCGGAAAACAACTGGTAACCAGTGCAACTCCTTCAGCACTGGAGTGATGTGATCTCGCCGGCGGCTGCCTTTAATCAGGCGAGCCGCCGCGTTCTGTACCAGCTGCAGTTTCCGAACCGTCTTCAAGGGTAACCCCACGTAGAGCGCATTACAGTAGTCTAAACGAGAGGAGACCAGGGCATGTACTACCGATGGGAGCAGATGGTCGGGAAGGAAGGGGCGCAGCCGCCGTATCAGATGGAGTTGATACAGCGCTGTCCGGCTCACAGCTGACACCTGAGCCTCCATGGACAGCTGGGAGTCCAAAATGACCCCCAGGCTGCGGACCTGGTCTTTCAAGGGTAGCCATACCCCATTCAACACCAGGTCAACATCCCCCAGCCTCCTCTTGTCTCCCACCAAAAGTACCTCGGTCTTGTCAGGGTTCAGCTTCAGCTTATTCCTCCCCATCCAGCCACTCACCGTCTCCAGACATTTGGACAGGGATTCTACGGCCAACCTTGGTGAAGATTTTCACCCCACAAGTGAGTGGCCACGGGTCCGAAACCTCCTCTCCCAGTGCTACCCTCTGGTACCTGCCGGAGAGGAAGGACCGGAACCACCGCAATACGGTGTCTCCAATGCCCAACCCCTCCAGGCGGTCCAGGAGGATATCATGGTCAACGGTATCAAAAGCCGCTGAGAGGTCGAGGAGAACAAGGAAGGCGCATTCACCCCTATCCAGAGCCCTCCTCATATCATCTACCAAGGCGACCAAGGCCGTTTCTGTCCCATGCCCAAGCCTGAAGCCCGATTGAAATGGGTCTAGATAATCAGTTTCTTCCAAGTGTGCCTTCAACTGCACCGCCACCACCCGCTCAATCACCTTGCCCCAAAATGGCAGATTTGAGACTGGGCGAAAGTTGTTCAGAACTTGAGGATCCAATGAGGGCTTCTTTAAGAGCGGTCTTATCACTGCCTCCTTGAGGGCTGATGGCATCACTCCCTCCTCAAGGGAGGCGTTCACCACCACCCTGATCCCCTCATCCAGTCTCTCTCTGCAGCCCATAATGAGCCAAGATGGACAAGGATCAAGTAAGCAGGTGGTCGGCCATACAGATGAAAGCACCTTGTCCACTTCATCAGGAGGAAGAAGCTGGAACCGATCCCACAAAACCGGTTTGCCACAGGCCGCCTCTTGCTCACTAACTGTATCCACAGCGTGCAGAGTAACACACCTAATCTGATCAATTTTATCTGCAAAGTGCCTTGCCAAGGCCTCACGGGAGGCCTTAGAATGCTCCAGTGGTTCCGGAGCCACAGGACCGACCAGGCTCTGGACCACTTGGAACAGCCTCCTGGGACAGCACTCTGCAGACACGATAGAGGCAGCATAATATTCCTTTTTTGCTGCCCTCACTGCCATGTGATAGGCTGAAGATACAGCTCTAGCCCGTGTCTGATCATCTTTGGAGCGAGACTTCCGCCACCGGCGCTCTAGCCGTCTCACCTCCTGTTTCAGAGCTCGTAACCGCGGATTGAACCATGGTGCAGTCTGAGCCCTGTTCAGGGGGAGAGGGCATTTCGGAGCCACCTGATCTAATGCCCCAGCGATTGCGGCATTCCAGCCACCCACCAGGGTCTCGACCGAGTGGCCGTTGGCATGCCCCAGAGAATCCCCAAGCGCGTTCAGGAATCCATTTGGATCCATAAGATGCCTGGGGCGGACCATTTTAATGGGTCCTCCACCCCTGCGGAGGGGCTGTGGAATCAAGAAGTCCGTCACCAGATAGTGATCTGACCATGACAAGGGGGTGGTGGATATACCCCCGACTTCCAGATCACTCCCTGCTTCTCCAGAAACAAACACAAGATCTAGTGCATGACCGGCTACATGGGTGGGCCCAGTTAGAATATGGTGCAGCTCCCAGGAGGCCATGGTCTCCATGAAGTCCCGAGGTGCTCCTGTGAGGATGGCCTCTGAATGTACGTTGAAGTCCCCCAACACCAATAAGTTAGGGGACTGTACACGCACATCAGAGACCGCCTCAAGCACCTCGGCCAGGGAGTCAGTCGTGCAGCGGGGTGGACGGTACACGAGCAGAATCCCCAGACTGCCCTTCGGGCCCAACCTCCAGTACATGCACTCAGCAACCTTGGTCTCCCGGAGAGGGGGTCTGGTGAAGACCAAGGACTCTCGGTAGATAACAGCCACTCCCCCTCCCCGATCCCAGCCCTCGGCTGCTGTGCATACGAAAATCCAGCTGGACACATGGCTGCAAGGGTGGGAGCAGCAGCCTCGGCCAGCCAGGTCTCCGTAATACATGCCAGGTCTGCACCCTCATCCAGGATCATGTCATGGAGGAGGGAGGTTTTCTGGGTAACAGACCTGGCATTGCAGAGCAGTGAACGAAGGCCAGAGGATGGGGTCACGCCTCCCCCAGCCATCCTTTGGCCCTGGACAGGCCCGGAGCAGGGGACAGATACTACACATCTCTCCCTTGTTCCCCTTACCTGGCATGGCCTGCCCCTAGCGCTCCGCCAGCGCCTGCCGCCCAGCCTCGGTACGTTCTGGCCCCCAACACTCCCCCCACTGCCTCCATCAGGTGGACACATGCCCCCTCGCTCCCGCCTATCAGGCAGGCTACCCACCCCTAAAAACACAACAAAACCCCCTAGAAAAAGAAACAAAACAAAACAAAAAAACAATTAAAAATCCCCTTAAAAATAATGCCAGGCAGGAATCCACAGGGAAGGCCTGGTGGCGGTGGTGGTGGCGGCGGTGGCGGCGGCGGCAGCAGGCATGCCTCTTCCCCGGTGGTGGTGGTAGCTTCTCCTGCAGGCCCTGGCTCTCCCAGGCCACCCCAGCCAGCCAGCTTATGTAGCCCCTCCAGGGAGGGGCAGGTGAAGCAGCACAGCTGGCTTCACCTTCTACCAGTTAATTCAGGGTTTTACCTGCAATAAATTCCCTCTTATTTACAAGAGGATCATGAACAATTTACTAGAACAGGTAATTGTTAAAAAAGAACACAAAGGGTATTTCCTTCTACCCAGATTGCCTTTAGTGCCTTAGCTAAAGAGTGTTACCATGGAGATCAATACAAGTAGAGCCTGATTATTTCTTGTCCAGCTTCCTAGTGATTCAGTGTTATCTCAACCATAATAATACTATTTAACAGTCATATATCACAGCTAGGGAGTGCAGGGCTGGTTCCATGTTTGAGGGCCCTGGGCAATTTGCCCAGCAGTGGGCCCCATCTTACACTGATAGATTTCCAAGGGTAGCTGGGAGTTGTCATTTTAATTTCCCTCAGTCCCCCAGAGCTTCAGTTATAATTTTTAATCAGTTATTATTATCCTGTAGGGAAGAACATTCATATAGAATTTCCCTTGCTGAAGTAAAAAAAAAAAAAAGGAATTAAGGCATTGGTCATAAGTGCATACATCATGGATGGGAAAAATAGCAATTCTTAAAATGATGGCTTTACCAAAAATTATATTCTTATTTTTACATGTACGATTAGAAGTCCATCCTAAAATACTGAGTGATTTGCAAAAGGTCCTCTCAAATTTTGTCTGGGATAAAAAGAAACCCAGAGTTGCCATAATAATTTTTTTAAAGAAATCCATAAAAGTGGCTTAGTCTTTCCCTCAATTAAAATATACCCAGCAAAGTTCTATCAACATCCCTCTGGTGAATCATAGAACCATAGAATAGTAGGGTTGGAAGGGGCCTTTAAGACCATCGCGTCCAACCCCCTGCTCAATGCAGGAATCTAAGTCAAAGCATCTATTTGAATGTTCCATTTCAAGACAGATGACCTAGCTACGTATGATGAATACTTTTTCCTGTAGTATCTTTTTATGAACATGATCTTTGATTTTCCATGTTCAGTGTTTCATTCCAACCCCCCAACCCCTTTATTATCTTTGTGCCTTGTCTGAAAATGTCTTCCTAGTTACTAATTTTGGCTTCAACTATGCAATATTTTATTTTGCTCCTTGTATAATTTCAGTATTGTCATCTCTGGAAACTTTCACAGCCATAAAATTCATCTACTGTTGACATAGACCCTTAATTATTTTGGTTTGAAAGTTCACTTCAGATTTTCAATGAGTTTGATAATGCTATGGCTGATGTACATCAACGACCACATTTGGACATCACACTAAACCATTGTTTACATGATGAGAATGAGCTGCAGCAGTTCTCAAGCTTTCACATTCTCCCCCTTCCCTCTCTTCCTCTGGTACAGCTGTGAGGAGAAATTTGGAATCCTTTGCTTCCAGTTTTGATGAACCACAGTTTAGCATGTCACCTGAACCCTAAACAGTGTTTAATGTTAACTATGGTTTGTTTAAATAAGCCGGGTTGATAATCCATGGTTTTAAATTGGCGTGGTTCAAAAACAGCAACAACTACATGATTAAGATTAACCAGAGTTTGTCCAGTCTGGACAACACGACAAACTGCAGTTAATCATTAACCAGAGTTTGTCCAGTCTGGACAACACGACAAACTGCAGTTAATCTAAAGATTAACCAGAGTTTGGCCAGTCTGGACAACATGACAAGCTGCAGTTAATCCAGGGTGTCCTTGTAGAAAGCCTGAGTATCACCTTGTTTTAAATCAACACAGTTGGAGCTAATTGTGTTAGAGATGTCCCTCTGCCAGTTTTTCTTTTTATGCTATTTTCCACAAAGCATACAGAGAAGCAAGCCACGTACACCCTGTACACCCTTCTATGCCATCTAGAAATACTGAGGTCATCAAAAAAATGTAATTATGTCAGCAAACCAATCCTGTGGTGTCAGCAAAGCAATAGAACATGTTCAGCAGAGCAATGCATGAATCATAACAAATGGGTCCACAAACTTTCAGCAACACTGAACCGAAATGGGAGCAGAGTGCCAGTGCTTTAATATCAAAGAGGCAGCAGAGCAGCTTTTTACCTGTTCCCTGAGGGAAAGCCAATGGGAACAGGAGAGCATCTGGACTGGGAGGAATCATCCCTAGTGGGGATGATGGTGAAAATGTTTCTGATTGTCCAAACAGAGATGGGATAGAACTGGACAATGAACATACAGTAGAACAGGGGTAGGTATCACAGGCTACATCCAGCCCCCAGTGCCCCCCAAATTCATTTTATTAAAAAAAAATGGAAGGAAAAAGGGATCCGTAGTGGCTACAGAGTATCAAAGGGGTCTTTTGATGCTCCATAGCCACTATGGACACCATTCATTTATTTTCAAACACTGTGGGGGGAGTGCAGCCCATGGAGGTGGGGAAGTTGCCCACCCCTGCAGTAGGGCAGGATAGCCAGTCAAAGAGGCCAAAGGGCCGTGCAGGGAAACATACTTCCAAGAGACATTTGGAGAGGGACACCATAAGTATCTACATGCTAATGCCTAGAAGCCTCTGAGCCAAGCTGTTAGAGCTGGAGTGCTTGGTTTTAAAGAAGATCATAGACAGAGTGGGAATAATGGAAACCTGGTGGAATGGAGAGAACCAGTGGGATATGGTTGCCTCTGGATACAGACTCTATTGGAAAGACACAGAAGGGTGTACAGGAGGTGGTGTCTCTCTGTATATCAAAGGGGGCGTAGAAGCAAACTAGAACACTCAAATGGAGCAGGGCTCCTCCACTGACTCTCTGTGGCTGACAATATGAAGCTCCAAGTACTGGGGACATATTATTGCCCCTTTGACCAAAGTTCTCAGGGTAATCTTGAGATGGAGAATGAAATCAGGGAAGCATCCATCGGAAAAAAGTTTTGTAGTAATGGGTGATTACTTCTATTTCCCTCATGTAGAGTGGATAAATGGATGTTCCAGTCACATCAAAGAGGTAAAATTTCTAGATATCCTAGGGGCATGTCCTATGCATGTTTAGACACAAGAAAGTCCTACGGAGCATGGTTGGCTTTGGAATGCTGGGAATTGTCATTTAGGAAGCCCTAAATGACTATGTCCTAGAATAGTTGATCATGGAACTAGCCAGAGGGGAGGAAGCCTTGGACGTAATCCTCAGTGATGCCGAGGACCTGGTGCAAGACTAACTGACAGCAAAGAATGACTGCAGTGTCACCACATTCAACATAAATGTGCATGGACAATTGTCAAGGAAGTTCAAAACAGTCACATTTGACTTCAAAAGAGGAAACTTCTCAGAAATGAAGGGCTTGGTAAAAGGAAGTTGAAAGAGAAAATCAAGAGAGTCAGATCTGACTACAATTATATTTAGATCTCAAGCAAGTTCTTTAGAACTTAAAGCCACCATTTAGATCTTCTTAAGCAACTTCTGGCTCCTTAGTAATGCCTTGTTTTATTTCCTCCTGAACTATGTTCTTCATGCTCATGTCTATGGCCCCCTGCTAATGTTACCAGTGATTAATGTGTGTGTGTGTGTGTGTGTGTGTGTGAGAGAGACCTCACCAGTAGACGTTCATCCCCATGCCTGATGCACTGATGAAATATTTTTGTCATGCAAAGAGCTTTTCCTCTTTGTATACACCCCTTTACAGTCACACCCCCATCTTCCATGGAGGCCTAGGCCTTCACCTGACCGCTATAAAAGCGTCTAAGTCAGGCTTGTCCATTGGTCGGTATAAGTATGAGAATGGTCCTTGCTGGAAACAAGCCACCTTTACCTCTTTCCACCCCACCCCACTCTTAACTGTACGGGAATCTGATCTGATTTATCATATCGTAACCCCATGAGACAGGAATTGTGCCTCTTATATTACATACAATTCCTAGTACATTGTTGACGCTGTATAAATATTAAATGTGAAATTCCTTCATCAGTAATAATACTCAGCCCATGCCCCCAACACATCTTTAGACTTACTAATCAATAAGGTAACCCCATGTGGTTCTTGATATCATCCTTGATCTAGAAGTCCAGCATTAAAAACAGAACCCTCACTGGAGACAGCACTGCTGATAATGAAAAGGCACTTACTGAACATTGTGTTTAATCGAGTGAAAAGAGGAAGGATAAGTTAACTTTAAGTTTCTATGCTTGGCCTTGTGATTTTAACATTTCTTGCAATCCAAATGTCTGAGATACTAATAATCTACTTGCCATAAAGCACTGCCCCCTACTGTGAATTGAAGTGTTTCACATTCTTGAATGACAAAAGACTTTCATCTAATTAAGTCATGGGATGTTTCTGCAAAGGAACATGTGATTGGAAAAAAAATGATTAGTTAGGGTGGAGGTATTTCCTTTTTCCAGTCCTGCCCTCTGTTCTGAAGGCTCAAGGTGGCTTACAGGAAAAAGCATGATCCAGCCCAGGTTTTAAAACCCACAATTTTTTAATGGGGTGACTAAACATATGTTCCATGTGTCCTCCTGCTCAAATCAATGGAACTCAGAAGTGCTTAAGTTGAATGAATCATGGCCATAATAACTAACTAAACAAAACCGAACTCTACAAATATAAGAGGATAATGTAACAGCGGCTTTCAAACGACCACTCAGAGAGCATCAGGTAAAGAAGCAAACTCCATTTTATTCCTGTAGTTGTGATAGTGCTATAATTTAAGGGGATCGCTATACCTCAAGTTTACTGTGCGTTCATGGTTGCTCACTCACTGAATTGTGCGGGTCCATTACACGACGTCGTCATTGTCGGGTCATTATTCCACTATTTCCTCCCACCTATCCTGTGTTTTCCTCAAATGGAAAAAAATTGGTATTTTTTTCCAGCCCACGGAACAGGAGCGCCATGACCTCCACGTGAAATTCTCCCATAGCGGAAGAAAGAGCTCTGTCTGCCTGCTGTGGGCATTTGTTTTCGGTTCTTGGGGGGGTGGTCAGGATGAGGAAGGCATTGAGGATGGGAGCCAGGCGTGCAGGAGCAGATTTGACAGGCGCGAGGGCAGGAATTGCCTGCCAATTGCGTCTCCTGCCTCTGCATTTCTCAGTTGGAGGGAGAAGAGGGTAAAATGCCTTCCTGCAATGGAGACACATCTGATCCCCCACCCCACCAAGCTCAGAAGCAACATCTTCTGTTGTTTCAGAGCTCCCTATTAAGTTCAATGGGGCTTACCCGAGTGTTGCAGATGTAAAGGGTGATTTTATGTCTACTCAGAAGTAAGTCCCATTGAGTTCAATATGGCTTACTCCCCAGTAAGTAAGTGCCCAGGTGGGTCTGCGAGAAGGAAGGTGCTCCCTCCGTTCAAACCAAGTGGCTAATCCTGCAAAGAAGTCAAAAGCAGGAGGGCGGAAGGGGAGGGGGGAAATGAGCGCGTGTAAAGGCAGTCAGTTGCGATCCTGCATTTAAAATGGAAGCAGACAGCCCCATTTTAAATGCAGGATTTTTAAGCTGGTGTAGAAATGCCCTAAGTGCGCAATCCTATGCAGGCTTAGATAGAAAAAAGTCCTACAACTCCCAGCATTTCCCAACCAGTCATGCTGGGAGTTGTAGGCCTTTTTTGTCTAAACCTGCATAAGATTAATGCAGGTTTAGACAAAACTCACTGCCTAAGTGAGTTTAAAATCCAAAACTGCACCTGCTCAGATTTGTGTTTTTTTAAGTCAGGGCTGTCAAACAGTTTTGTTGTTGTTCTAACATTTCAGGAATGTAAAAGCAGTTTTAAAGCATCTAATGGCAGCTGAACAGGAGGCGGCGGGGAGGAATGTCAGTTGTGTGCTTCACAAATGAAATAATACACATGGCCATCTAAAGCCACCCACCCAGCCCCCGCCTAATAAAACCATTACATCCAGGATTTAAAATGACTGAACCGCACTACTGAACATGAGGACAACACCCTCCCGCTAGCCCAGAGCAACTGATATTCAGATGCATACTTCCTTTGGTCCTGGAGGTTGCATATTGCCATCATGACTAGTAGGCACTGACGCCTATTCTCCTCCAATTTGTCTAATCAGCCTTTAAACCTCCCTACACTGGTAAATGTCCCTGAAAGACAGCTTGTTCATTACCAATCATTTCCTGTAATTTTATTTTATTATTTATGTTCTCATTCATTCATTCATTCATTCATTCAATTTATACACCAGTTTATCTCCAAGTTACACTAAGTTACATTACGCTGATAACCCCTCTTCCTTCAATAATGGAGCTCAAGACAGATCTTCTTCAGAGGCCCTTTCCTGAGTGCCTCCATCATCTGAGGTTTGGCAGAACACCGGAAGAAGGGCCTTTTTGTGATGTCGCTGTGCTCAAACTATGGAGCTCCCTCCTGATTTGTGCCTGGTGAAATCCCACCTCTTCTTGTGAGCTTTTAATGGCATTTGTTGCTGTTGTTGTTGTTCACTCGTTCAGTCGTGTCCGACTCTTCGTGACCCCATGGACCATAGCACGCCAGGCCTTCCTGTCCTGCGCTCTCTCCCGGAGCGTGCTCAAGTTCATATTCATTGCATCCGTGATGCTATCTAGCCATCTCATCCTCTGCCGTCCCCTTCTCCTTTTGCCTTCAGTCTTTCCCAGCATCAGGGTCTTTTCCAGGGAGTTTTCTCTTCGCATGAGGTGGCCAAAATACTGGAGCTTCAGCTTCATTATCTGTCCTTCCAATGAGCAGTTAGGGTTGATTTCCTTTAGGATGGACTGATTTGACCTCCTTGCAGTCCAGGGGACTCGTAAGAGTCTTCTCCAGCACCACAGTTCGAAAGCATCAATTCTTCGGCGCTCAGCCTTCCTTATAGTCCAGCTCTCACAGCCATACATTACTACTGGGAAAACCATAGCTTTGATTAGACAGACCTTTGTCAGCAAGGTGATGTCTCTGCTTCTTACTATGCTGTCTAGGTTTGCCATAGCTTTCCTCCCAAGGAGCAAGCATCTTTTAATTTCATGGCTACAGTCACCGTCTGCGGTGATCTTGGAGCCCAAGAAAGTAAAATCTGTCACTGCTTCCATTTCTTCCCCTTCTATATGCCAGGAAGTGATAGGGCCAGATGACATGATCTTAGTTTTTTTAATGTTGAGTTTCAAACCAGCTTTTGCACTCTCCACTTTCACCCTCAACAAGAGGCTCTTTAGCTCCTCTTCGCTTTCTGCCATTAGGGTGGTATCGTCTGCATATCGGAGGTTGTTGATAATTCTCCCGGCAATCTTAATTCCGACCTCTGATTCATCCAACCCGGCATTTCTCATGATGTACTCTGCATATAAGTTAAATAAGCAGGGTGACAATATGCAGCCTTGTCGTACTCCTTTCCCAATTTTGAACCAATTGGTTGTTCCATCTCTGGTTCTTACTGTTGCTTCTTGACCCTCGTACAGGTTTCTCAGGAGACAGGTAAGGTGGTCTGGTACTCCCATCACTTTAAGAATTTGCCACAGTTTGTTGTGATCCATACAATCAAAGGCTTTAGCGTAGTCAATGAAGCAGAAATAGACGTTTTTCCGCAATTCTCTGGCTTTCTCCATGATGCAGCGAATGTTGGCGATTTGATCTCTAGTTCCTCTGCCTCTTCTAAACCCAGCTTGTACTTCCGGTAGTTCTCGGTTCGCATACTGCTGAAGCCTAGCTTGTAGGATTTTGAGCATCACCTTGCTGGCATGTGAAATGAGCGCAATTGTGCGGTAGTTTGAACACTCTTTGGCATTGCCCTTCTTTGGAATTGGAATGTAAACTGACCTTTTCCAGTCTTGTGGCCACTGTTGAGTGTTCCAGATTTGTTGGCATATTGAATGCAGCACTTTAACAGCATCATCTTTTAGGATTTTAAATAGCTCGGCTGGAATACTGTCATCTCCGCTAGCTTTGTTGTTACTAATGCTTCCTAAGGCCCACTTGACTTCACTCTCTAGGATGTCCGGCTCAAGTTCAGTGACCGCACTATCATGGCTATCAGGGACATTCAGATCTTTCCTGTATAGTTCTTCTGTGTATTCTTGCCACCTCTTCTTAATCTCATCTGCTTCTGTTAGGTCCCTGCCTTCTTTGTCCTTTATCATGCCCGTCTTTGCGCAAAACGTTCCCTTGAGATCTCCAATTTTCTTGAAGAGATCTCTAGTCTTTCCCATTCTGTTGTTTTCCTCAATTTCTTTGCATTGTTCATTTAAGAAGGCCTTCTTGTCTCTCCTTGCTATTCTCTGGAACTCTGCATTCAGTTGGGTATATCTTCCCCTTTCTCCCTTGCTTTTCGCTTCCCTTATTTCATGAGCTACTTGTAAAGCCTCATCAGACAGCCACTTGGCTTTCTTGCATTTCTTTTTCTTTGGGACGGATTTCGTTGCTGCCTCCTGAACAATGTTACGGACCTCCGTCCATAGTTCCTCAGGCACTCTGTCTATCAGGTCTAATCCCTGAAATCTATTCCTCACCTCCACTGTATATTCATCAGGGATATGATTTAGGTCATACCTGAACGGTTTAGTGGTTTTCCCGACGTTCTTCAATTTAAGCCGAAATTTTGCAAGAAGCAGCTCATGATCTGAGCCACAGTCAGCTCCAGGTCTTGTTTTTACTGACTGTATGGAGCTTCTCCATCTTTGGCTGCAAAGGACATAATCAATCTGATTTCGATATTGACCATCTGGTGACGTCCATGTGTAGAGTCGCCTCTTGTGCTGTTGGAAAAGAGTGTTTGCAATGATCAGCATGTTCTCTTGGCAAAACTCTATTAGCTTTTGTGCTGCTTCATTTTGTACACCAAGGCCATGCCTGCCTGTTATCCCGGTGATTTCTTGACTTCCTACTTTAGCATTCCAATCCCCTATGATGAAGAGGACATCTTTTTTTGGTGTTAGTTCTAGAAGGTGTTGTAGGTCTTCATAGAACCGATCAACCTCAGCTTCTTCGGCATCAGTGGTTGGGGCATAGACTTGAATTACTGTGATGTTGAATGGTTTGCCTTGGATTCGTACTGAGATCATTCTATCATTTTTAAGATTGTACCCCAGTACTGCTTTTCCCACCCTTTTGTTGACTATGAGTGCTACTCCATTTCTTCTAAGGGATTCTTGCCCACAATAGTAGATATGATGGTCACCTGAATTAAATTCACCCATGCCTGTCCATTTTAGTTCGCTGATTCCCAAGATGTCGATGTTCAATCTTGCCATCTCATGTTTGACCACCTCCAGCTTACCTTGATTCATTGATCTGACATTCCAGGTTCCTAAACAATATTGTTCTTTACAGCATCGGATTTTCTTTTCACCGCCAGACACATCCACAGCTGAGTGTCCTTTCGGGTTTGGCCCAGCCGCTTCACTCTTTCTGGCGCTACTTGGAAATACCCTCTGCTCTTCCCCAGTAGCATATTGGACACCTTCCGACCTGAGGGGCTCATCTTCCGGCGTCATCTCTTTTAGCCTTGTGATACGTTCCATGGGGTTTTCTTGGCAAGAATACTGGAGTGAGTTGCCATTTCCTTCTCCAGTGGACCACATTTTGTCAGAACTCTCCACCATGACCTGTCCGTCTTGGGTGGCCCTGCACGGCATAGCTGATGGCTTCACTGAGTTACGCAAGCCCCTTCGCCACAACAAGGCAGTGATCCATGAAGGGGTTAATGGCATTTAGCTGGGTTCATATGCTTTTGATTTTCCCCACTCTGGACTTAAGATTGATTCCTCTCAGATGCTTGTATTTTTACTTTTGATCTTATTTTTCACTTGCTGCTTTAGTGTTTGGTGTTTTGTCTTGTGTGCTTTAGAATTCGTATTGCTTTTATATTGTTTTTAGCCACCTTGAGGCTTTGACAAAGAGAGGGGGAACAGAGTTCCCAGGTAGCCTCCCATCCAGGCAATATGTAGACACAGGAAAGTGTCAGGTATTTGTGTGATGTATTCTCAATTTATATAGAATAACAATGAGGCCCAAGAGGCCTATAACCTGCACTCTGTGTGAACTGAATATACACCTTAGAACATTCCTCAGAATCCTCTGCATCATGCAGGGCTGTGTCACACAAGCAGAGGTTCCTCATCTGACAATTGGATGCAGTAATTGTGCTCTGCGGAAAGAAAGCTTAATTAACCGGGTTGTCTGAATCTGACAAACTGTGGTTAATCTTAACTATGGATTGTTGAAACGAGACAGTTTCAAACCATGGATTAACCACAGCTTGTGGTTCAGAGAATGCCCCCGTTCGCAAGGCACAACGACCCAGGTTGTTTTAGACACTGGGTTGTTGCAAACATGGCAATGTACTGATGTACATCGTTTGATCACTTCTGGCATGGGTTATTTCTCTGGCTTGTTGGAAGGGAGAGACAAGCCAGAGGTTCTGGTTTGCATGCCACAACAACCAACCCAGGGATGGAGCAGCCCTGGGTTGTTTAGTGGCTCCAGCTGCAGAAGGAGCCTTCAAGCAACATTCAACCAGCATGCTCACTCGTTTAAAAAACCCTGGGTTGTTGTGATGAGCAAAAAGGGCCAAGATGCTAAGCTGTGTTTACTCTGAAATGGAAGCAGAAGCTTCTGATTTTCTCATCATGGCCAAACCCAGAAGGGGGATGCAGGAGGAGCACGTGAGCCTAATTATTACTGTGACTCAACCTCATAAGCTAAACCATGGTTTAGGATTACGTGCAAACCCTCCCACTGTTGATAAAAAGTAGGCAAGTGTATTTTTATGGGAACAACTTTGTTTGACATATGCAAGCTTTTGAGTTTTATGTAACTCTTCATCAGCCTGTACTAATTGTACTGAACTACTCAGTGCAGCTATAGGAATCCGAGACTCACAGCAGGTTTCTTTTGATGTTAATAAGGGAAGAAAGTAAAGCCATTTGCTGTACCTCTTATATAGGATGAGGGTGTGGTAATGAGAGGCACTCAGCACTACATTAAAATATCTCTAGCAAAAAAAGAAAAACAACCACCAGCCAAGATTGGTGTTGAACAGATGAAGCCCCTTGAATGCGTAGAGGGTGGAGCTTTTGTCTTGTGCAAGGATAATCGGGACTAAATATCAAAGGTATATGTGATATAGCCCAGTGGTTTTCAAACTCGCTCATTTCAAAGAACCCTTTCAGCATCAATGTAACTGCTGAGTGGCCCCTATACACTGATCATGGGGACCTCTGCATGTTGCAGAGGATCTAGGCCTTCTCGAGTACACATGCAGCAGAAAGATGTGGTTGAGTACAGGGGTGGTAAAATGGACTGTGCCACTTCAGACCGCAGGGGAAGCAGTGTTGTTTTTATCCTCTCCTATACCCCAATGTTCCTGTAACTAGAAAGCTAGCACATCAGGGGGGAAGGGTTTCCAGCCTACTCCCTGCTGTGTTTGTTTTCTGATTGCAGAGTGTTTTTCTTTTCTTTTTTACATAGGGAAACATAGGGATGGGTAAATCTGTCTCAGGTTCTCATTTTTGCACCACTCACTCCATCCCTTATCCACATCGAATTGTGAATTTGTTTTAGTCCGCGCAAAAGTTCATATGCATTTTCATGCACATTTTTCAAAATATATGTATTTGGGGGTACACTTTTTCCAACACACACCATTTTTGCACAGGATCTTTCCTAGCAATAAAATGATTTTGTGTTCATTTCTACAATTATAAGCCTTTTTTTGTACACGCTGTTTCAAAGGTATGCATTTTTGTACACATTTTTTCAAATATAAACTTTTTTTGTGAATTGCATCACAAACTTTGGAAAAGTATGGATTTTTTTAATCTGTGTTCCGGTTCGGGTTCGGGAATTACAAATTTGGTGAAATGCAAACTGAACAAATTTCTTACCCATCCCTGGGAGATCACTGAAAAATGTTGTGTGTCCCCTGCCCATTCTGAAAATACACAGTCCATTCTACCACCTCTGGACTTGAGACCACCTCTGGACCGAGCTCGATGGACCACTGGTCTAACTCTGTATAAGGCAGTGTCCTATGTTCCTAATGTGGTGGTAATGAGGTGGAAACCATCACATTAGGAACATAGGAAGCTGCCTTATACAGAGTGAGATCAGTGGTCCATCGAGCTGAGTGTCATCTACAATAACTGGCAGCCGCTATCTGCGTTTTCAGACAAGGGTCATTCCCAGCCCTATCTAGAGATGCCAGGGATAGAACCTGGGAACTTTTGCAGGCAGCACATGGGGTCTATTCCTCAGCTATGGTCCCAGTGGTGCTGCGAGGACTGGACCTTGAGGTCAAAGCCCAGGGCCTCACAGCCCCCCCCCCCATGACCACCCAGAGATCAGCAAGTGATGAAGGCAGCGGGGCAGCAGAAGCAAATTCCATTTAACTCCTGTAGTCATGATTGCGTTATGACTTAAATGATTTTAAAATGCAAAACTGCACATTCTCAGAGTTTTTAAAAAAAAATATGGTTCACACAGTTTTGTTGTTGTTCTTGTTCTAACATATCAGGGACATAGAAACAGTTGTAAAACATGGAATGGCAGCTGGGGGAGAAGAGAAGCATTAGAAATGACTCTGGGTCATTAAGTCCAGGGTCAAAGATTAGCTGCATCACTGCATGGCTCTTCTGTACATGTGCATAGACTGGGCCTCCATTCACATGGCATGTTGGCCAAGCCTCTTGGGCCTCAACATCGCCCCACATGAATTGCAAGCGCCTGCTGGAGCACACCCAATACTCCTCTACAGCTGCACATTGCTCAGGAATATCACTAATGGCAGGTAAACTCTGTTTGGAACAGAGTTCCAAACGTCCACCATTACTGATCTTGTCACTGAGGAAGCCCAGAGGAGCACCTGTCTTGAAAACCCACCTGACCTACCTAATGCACCCTAAGGTGAATCTCAAACATCTATGCCAACATTTTAAAAAAGAATAGTGGGACCTTTACAATAGATAGGAAGACCTTGCCGATAGCGCAAAACGAATAATCAAATATATCAATGCTTCTTTGTGCTTGTAGGACACAAAGACACTCAGCTAGTCATCTTTCAGTGCTCATAGGCAGTAGAATGTTGGGTTATAGGAGTCTCAAAGCAGGAGTTCATCAATCGGGCAGTAGGTGGGTGTTCTGTTGTCATTCCTGTTTATTAGAAGAGTTTGGAATTTGATTTGTGCAGAGTGCTTTTTGTGCATTAACTTGGTTGATGGAGGATTCAGTAAATACTTGGAGATTTCCTCTTCTTTTTGCACCTCAAAAATGATACTATAGAGCTGGAAAAGGTGCAGAAAAGGGCAACCAAAATGATCAAAGGGCTGGAGCAACTCTCCTATGAGGAAAGGTTACAGTATTCAGGGCCTTTTCGCTTACAAAAAAGGCAAGTAAGGGAGGACCTAACAGAGGTGTATAAAATTATGCATCGTGTGGAGAAAGTGAATATTCTCATTCTCTCTCTCTCTCTCTCTCTCATATTCTCTAGAACCCAGGGCCATCCCATGAAGCTGAATGGTGGGAGTTCCAGTACAGTTAAAAGGAAGTACTTTTTCGCACAGATTTGCTACCATAGGATGTAGTTATGGCCACCAGCTTGGATAGCTTTAAAAGGGGGTTAGACAAATTCTTGGAGGATAAGACTATCAATGGGTACTAGGATAAGACTATCACTGGCTACTATCAATGGCTACCTCCAGGGTCAGAGGCAGTGTGCCTCTGTATGCCAGTTGCTGGGGAGCATGGGTGGGAATGTGCTACTGCATTAATGTCCACAGGCTTCCCATAGGCATTTGGTTGGCCTCAGTGCAAACAGCTCTTTGGTCTGATCCAGCATGGCTGTTCTTATGTTCTTAATTAGTAATATCAAGCTGTTACATTCCAGAGTCTCAGTCTGTGGATTACATCTGGGAGTAATTATGGAAGTAAACCCAAGTAATCTCAGTGGAATTTACTTCCAAGTAAGTATATCTTGGATTGGGCTGCGTAGTTTGTTTTTTAATGGGAAGCTTTTCATTAAAAAGTGAAATATTCCAGTGATAAATGGACTCATTTTTCTTTTCTGTTTTGGTGCAGGATGAATTGTAATACTACTCAGCAGATGCAAGACTTGCTGCTTATGCCATTTAGAGCTGAACCCTTGTGCGAGCTGGTTCAGGCCCTGTTTGGGCTGAAAATAGGACAATCTATTTGTAATCATGAAAATGAGCCCATGTAAACTATTTACAGAATTCGGAGCCATCAATAATGTACTTGGCTCTTCCACAGCCAAAAGGTCTGCACTTCTATGTAAACAGGGGACACAGAAAAGAAAGGAAGTTTACGAGACCATGTACAATGGCTCTTAAAGCTGACTCAAATGCAAGCCCTGGGTAAACAAAGTAAGTGTTTTGGCAAACATATTTTCAATGTTTGTCTCCATCAGAAATTACTAAATTGCAGGTCATAATAGATGTATTCTTCATTGGCTGAAATCCTGACCAGGAGAGTGAGAATTTCAGAGGGAGTGAGTCCCTTGTGGAAGACCTAAACCTAGAACTTGAGCATCAGATAATAGTGAAAAGGATCTGAGACCAGCTCCCAAGACTACTAGTTGTGATCACTGTCTGGCTACTTGTAACATTGGAGTGCTACAGTTCAATTGTACATCTTTCAAAACAAGGTAGGGATGTTGGAGAAATCCTCCACGGACCCCAATGAGGCTGGATTCTATTGAATCTGGCCCCCTGAAGTCCGTGGAAGATCGAATCCCCTGCCTCCTCCTCTGTCGCGAAGTCCTCGCCGGCAGATCCTGCCTGCCACTGGCTCCGAAGCCCCAGCGATATGGCCACCATTGACGTATTGCTGGATGAACTGACAAACTGTGGATGCAAATGGCGGCCGGTGTAGCGGCCGCCATTTGCGTCTCCTGCTCTTTGACGTGATAGGCTACGTAAATCTTTATGTAGCCTATCGCGTGAAGGAACAGGGACGCAAATACGCCATTTGTTACGCCTTCCTTGTTTTAGGGGAGTATGAAATCAACTTACCTTTCCGATCCGGGGCATCTGCGGGGGGCAGGGGGAGGCAATCCATCCTTTCCCCTGGAATCCTCCCCGGCCAGCTCCATGGCGAGTCCGCGGAGCCACTGGCTGGGCCCATCCGCCATTTGCGTCTGCAGTTTCTCAGTCCATCCAGCGATACGGCAATGGAGGCCGTATCGCTGGGGCTTCGGAGCCAGCGGCAGGCAGGATATGCCATTTGCATCCCTGTTCCTTCGCGCGATAGGCTACGTAAAGATTTACGTAGCCTATCACGTCAAAGAGCAGGGGACACAAATGGCAGCCACTACGCCATTTGAGTCTCTGCTGTTTTCGTGATAGGCTACGTAAAGATTTAGGTAGCCTATCACAGCTAAAGCAGGGACGCAAATGTTTTCCCCTAAGCCGGATGCCATTTGCAGCCTCAGCCCGGCAGTGGACAGAAGTCTAGCTGTGGATGGGCCCAGCTGGTGGCTCCGTGGACTCGCTGAGGAGCCGGCCGGGGAGGATTCCGGGGGGAAGGACAGATCGCCTCCCTGCCCCCCCCCCGGATGCCCCAGATCGGAAAGGTAAGTTGACTTCGTACACCCCTAAAACAAGGGAGGGGAACATTTTCATTAGGAATAAAATATTCTAGAATGTTGGGTGTTCTACTGTATGTCATGGCAGGAGTTTACACACCCAAGCACCTATCATCAAAGGCATCTCCATTCATCAGATCATGTTCAGGAGATTCTGAAAAATTCTGCTAAATTTGCTATGCAAACTAGCCAAACCAGCAACCAGTCCCAGGCCATAATTTAGAAAGTGAGCACCTTGGTGCCTTAATAGTCCTTAAAAAAACAGGTAGAGCAGGTTAGTTTTAAAAAAGAAAGAAAAGAGGGGGAAGTAACAGAAGGAAACGGGTTTGCTTAGTAATGGCTACTAGTGTTATTTTGTACAGGAGGGTCCCGTCCTTCTCTGCAATGGATAGGGTGGGATTGTTTACTTGTTATTGTTCAAACAGCAGAGAGTATAATTAAAATGGCCCAAAGTACTGGCTGCTTCGGCTGAGTCAGTAACCACCAGAATAACTCCCTCGCTTTGTTCTCTGGACCCATATTCAACTCATTCTGCAGGTTGACACACAAGCCCAGGAGAATATAATGGGTGAATAGCCCTGTTGCTAAGGATACCCCCGAGCAGTATAACAGATTGCAGCTCATTAAACATTCTTCTAGAGGAGTGGAAGCAGCTGGGGGTTACTTTAGGCAGTCAGATGCCTCCTCTCTGCTTTTGTGGCCTTGGACTGACACCTGCCTGATCCTGTCATTCCTTTTGTGCGCCAAGAGTCTTTCTCACCATTTTACGAGCACTGGATGTGAATGCCATCTGGTTCGTTTCTCCCCCTCCCCATCATTATTTTGAGGAGATCATGCAACAGTTATGAAAGAAGGTTTTTGGCCTAATGCTCTACCATCTCTGCCTGGGTCATGAACCAGGAAAAGGTTTGTACTCAAGAATCCACCATAGGTTCTCCTGCAAAACGGGACTTGATGATACAGCTTTTTTTTTTAATGGGACAATGAACATAGTTTCCTCTCCCCATCCCGCTCCCCCAGGAAATTGCCTTGACTCAGTACCAGATCCAGGTTTTGGACGGCCCTTGGGCAAAGGCCCCGCAGTGGTCCCCCTCCATCAGTGCATCTGCTTTCTCACCACCATTGTCACCAGCTGCTATTGCTCCTCAGCCTATTTCTCGTCTCTTGCTTGCTTGACAGGCAAAGAACCAGTGAACAAACAGGCAAGGGCACCTGCTCCTCCTCCTTCTCACCACCACCATGGTCTGGGCCAGACTGAAAGGCAGATGAACAAGCAGGATGCAGTGAGAAAGAGGAGGGGCACATCCAGGTGGTTCTTGTCCGTGGGCCCCTGCTGGGGTGTGGGCCCTCATGAGATGCCTGGTCTTGCCTACTTGGGGCTGGCCCTGCCTTGACTAAGCTAACAGACTGTAGCAAAGCACCACCAGGGCTCAAGATTCAGACTGCCCACACTTCATGGATCATAGAATAGAATCATAGAATCATAGAATAGTAGGGTTGGAAAGGGCCTACAAGACCATTGAGTCTTGGTTCCATTGTCATATTGCTCTAACAGTCATAGAATCACAGAATCATAGAATAGTAGGCTTGGAAGGGGCCTACAAGACCAACCCCCCACTCAGTGCAGGAATCCAAGTCAGAGCATCCCCGACAGATGGCTGTCCAGCCTCATCTTGAATGCCTCCAGTGTGGGAGAGCCCACCACCTCCATAGGTAATTGGTTCCATTGTTGTATTGCTTTAACAGTCAGGACGTTTCTCCTGATGTTCAGCGAGAATCTGGCTTCCTGTAAGTTGAGCCCATTATTCTGTGTCCTGCACTCTGGGATGATCGAGAAGAGATCCTGGCCTTCCTCTCTGTGACAACCTTTCAAGGACTTGAAGAGCACTATCATATCTCCCCTCAGTCTTCACTTCTCAAGGCTAAACATGCCCAGTTCTTTCAGTCTCTCTTCATAGGGCTTTGTTTCCAGTCCCCTTATCACCTTTGTTGCCCTCCTCTGAACCCTCTCCAGCTTGTCTGCATCCTTCTTAAAGTGCGGTGCCCAGAACTGGACACAGTATGCCAGATGAGGCCTAACCAGTGCTGAGTAGAGGGGAACTAGTACTTCCCAGGATTTGGAAGCTATGCTTCTATGAATGCAGCCCAAAAGAGCATTTGCCTTTTTTCAGCCACATCACATTGTTGGCTCATATTCAGCTTGTGTTCTACAACAATTCCAAGATCCTTCTTGCTTGTAGTGTTGTTGTGCCATGTATCCCCCATCTTGTAACTGTGCATTTGGTTTCTTTTTCGTAGGTGCAGAACTTGGCATTTGTCCCTATTAAATGTCATTCTGTTGTTTTCTGCCCAGCACTCCAGTCTATCAAGATCCCTTTGAATTTTGTTTCAGTCTTCCAAAGTATTAGCTGTCCCACCCAATTTTGTGTCATCTGCAAATGTGATCAGCATTCCCTGCACCTCCTCATCCAAGTCATTAATAAAACTGTTGAAGAACACTGGGCCCAGGACTGCATTACCCCACTCGTTACCTCTCCCCAGTTTGAGAAGATCCCATTGATCAGCACTCTTTGAGTCCGATTCTGTAGCCAACTGTGGATCCACCAGATCGTTGTTTCATCTAGCCCACTTTGAGCTAGTTTGCTCATCAGGATATCATGGGGCACTTTGTCGAAAGCTTTGCTGAAGTCGAGGTATATTATGTCCACAGCATTCCCACAGTCCACAAGGGAGGTTACTTGATCAAAAAATGAGATCAGATTCATCTGGCAGGTGTTGTTCTTGACAAATCCATGTTGGCTTCGAGACAAGTATTAGAATGTGCTCTGGATACAACAAAGAGAAGACGTGTTTCCCACTGGTGTTCTTTCAGTGAACTAGCCATGAATCATGCACTTTCTTCTTATTAATCAGTTCTCCAAACAACCTTCCCCACCCCTAGAGAGGAGGCTGTGAGCACCAGAAAGAGGCAGGGCAGCCAGATCTGTTATAGAACTCTTACATCTCTGCCTGTTAGTTGCTGGTGCACCGGCTCTCTAAGGACAGCTCCTTTGCTGCGCTCTTCAAACCCAGCTCCTGCTGGACAGCTCCCTAGCTGGTCCAGGCCTCCCAACCCAGAATGTGCTACCATGGTCCAGATTGTGCTGGACAGCTTCCCAGCCAAGGGAGCGTAGGGAATAAAACAGAGATTCATTCATACATATGATAGATCGTTAAAATCATTGTCAAAATTAATTTTATTGGTTGACAAGTTTGTCCTAGAAATAATGAAATATTAATAATCATCATAGGTTATGTATTTCAAGTGAAAAGAAAATAAGTGATGTGTATGCAGAAGTAAATAATCTCTTTGTCTATTGTGGTCAGGCAGCACAAGCCAAAGGACAAGAACCTTAAAAAAATGAACTGCTTGCCTACATTTTCCTTTTCTTTTCTTCCAGGACCATGAGGGTTTGTTGTGATGCAAAGCCTCCATTTATTATACTTACTGCTCTGTATTAGGCTGGCTTTACAAATGCTGAGGTTCCAAGATGATTAGAATCTACAGTCTCCTCTCTAGGGGTGGGAAAGGTTGTTTGGAGAACTGATTAATAAGAAGAAAGCTGCATGATTCATGGCTAGTTCACTGAAAGAACACCAGTGGGAAACACGTCTTCTCTTTGTTGTATCCATCAAGACAAGCAATTAACGTTCAAGGTGAGCAAACCTCAATAATTGTTGGCCCAAGTCTCTCTGCTGTTTCCTAGCCAAAAATTCTACAGATGAAATAAACAAGAGCCGAAATCTGTGAATTTGGAAAGAACACAAATTCATAAGAACATTTCAACAGAACATAAGAGCAGCACTGCTAGATAAGACTAAAGGCCTATCTGTTCCATCATCCCTGCCAGCCAGATGTCTGGAAATCCCACAAGCAGGATGTAAGGACAATCTCTGTCTCTCTCTCTCTCTCTCTCTCTTGTTCCCTAGTGACTGGTATTCGGAGGGACATAGCCTCTGATCTTGGAAGAAGTCAAGCCATCAGAACTAGTAGCCATCCATAGCTTTATCCTCCATGAATTTAATCCTGTTTTAAAGCCTTCTAAATTGGTGGCCAGTATCACATCTGAGGGGAAGCAACTTCCATAGTTTAACTATTTATTTATTATTTATGTATTTATTTAGTCTTTATTTATTTATTTAGTTCCTTCCTTTCCTCCAAGAAGCCCAAGGTAGTATACATGATCCTCCTCCTCTCCATTTTATTCTCACAGCAACCCTGTGAGGTAGGCTAGACTGAGGCTCAGTGACCGGCCCACAGCCACCCAGTGAGTCTCATGGCAGAGTGGAGACTAGAATCCGGTTCTCCCCAGTCCTAGTCCAGCATTCTAACCACTACACCACACGGGCTCTATCCACTGTGTGAAGAAGTACATTCCTTTGTCTGTCCTGAATCTATCACCATCCATCTTTACTGGATGACACCAGGCTCTAGTATCATGAGAGAGGGAGAAGAACATCTCTCTATCCACTTTCTCCACACCAGGCATCGTTCTATATGGTTGGTTTACTGCAGGGGTGGAAGATATACTGGGGTCACGGGCAGCTGATGCACAAGTCCCTTTCCTACTTACCCATAACATTGTGTAACCCCTGCCTGCTATTCTTAGAAAATCCCCTAATTTCCACCTTTCCCCTATTTGGGGGGTTGAATGCTCAACTGTACATTCTTTCTTTACTCTTGTGAACATGCATCTAGGGGGATTTTTAATTGACAAGTGGCCAGTGGGGAAAATGTCAAGCACGCCCTTCCTCCCACCCCTGCCTTCAAAACTGCATCTTCCTAAGTTTGCCTTTCATTTAAAAAAAATGTTGGGGCATCACTACATGCATTTGCAATGCTTAGTTTGCGCCTTGAAGAAGGAGTGACATTTTAGGGCTAATGTCAATAACTTTTAGCAATGAGATCTATTCAGATGAGTGAGACAAGCTGTAAATGGAAGAAATGACTAGCATCATTATTATCCAGCAAAAGACAAGATCTTGTGGCTTGTTCTCAACATCACTGTAACTTTATTCCATATAAATTTTGCAAATATGTCCCTAAAAAAAGAAGAAAAGATCTATGATGTGGAACTTTGTACTCTTGCGGGAATCACTTCAAACTCTGGTGTATGCTTCATTGGCATTAATGGAGCTAAGCCAAGACTGGATCTGTCCTAGAGATTTCAAAAGGTTCCAGAAGTTCTGGGACATTTTTATCTGGGAGAAAGTGGTAGATAAGGAAACAGAAAGGTTAAGCCAAAGAGATGCAGGACTTACAAACATAAGTGAATCCTAGGAGAGAAAAGGGGGGAGCTATCCTCTGAGGCTGTTTTACTCTCTTTGGCCTCTGACTTACCCCATGGCTCACATCACATCAGAAAATGCATCTTTCCTAGTAAGCTTTGCTTGGCTGTCCTGCTGCTTAACACCTCAAAGGACATGATCAGAAGATACACACACCTACAAAAGACTAAAGAATAGGTATTCTCTAAGCAAAAGCAGCTTGCTATCCAAAGTTAAATTGGCTGCCTACTTTTGTCTTGAAGAGTTTGATGGCTTAAGGCATGTACCACAGCCAACAGCTGGGATTTTGGAGAAGACTGTATCCCACCTGTGTCTGATAGAAAATTGATCCAGGGTTAAATGGATTAATTTAATTTAACAGATGTCTGCTGCTGGAGAGAATCTGATCCATACTGGGAAGGGTGCAGTAGATTCCTAACACAGTGGTGGGCAGAGAGTAGAGCAGGATCTTGTACAGTCTGAAGTAGTTCAGCAAGGATTTCTGACTCCCAATTGTTTAACAAAAGCAACAACAAAACAACTCCAGCTCATCTTAAATTATACTGTTGAAAAGAAAGCTTGTTGTAACCAGGAGTTGATTGTTGTATGGAAGGACTGAGAGCTCCATTCTGGTACTTAAAACAAATTCCTGGGCTTAGAATTCTTTAATTCTAATTGTATGTGTGAAGGTTTGAGGCCTACAGAGGCAAGGAAAAAGGTCAGGCCTGAGGCCTGGAGAGTTTTTTGTGTGTGGGGGGGTATCTCTGAGAGGAGTAGTTTCATTTCCCCGGTTAGGTTTCAGTTTCATTTCTTCAGGTTTGAAGTAGTACTTTCGGTTTTGGGGGAGGAGGATATAAAAAGAGAGAGTCAGAAAGCCCAGAGCAGTAATAGCAGAGTTGGGGAGACCAGAGCCAGAAGAGGGAGCAGGAAAGAGCAGCCTGGAAAAGTCTAAGTACAGTTAGAGTAAAGGAACTTGCATTTTGTAACTTTTATTTCATCTTAATCCCTTTTGTACCACTCAGAAATATTGTGTAAATACCTTTAGTTGTGATTTGCTTGCTTTAATTTACCAGTAAATTGTTGTAGTTAAACCCTGTGTCTAGAGTGTCAATCACTCCATGCCTACAGCCTACACCTCACCTTACTGGAAAGGAGAAGGTAAAAGAAGGAAGGTGGGACTCTTAAGGAGGTAAGAGATCCTTAAGGAGTTGCTCAGGGGGTCCAGCTCATAAAGGGAACCCTGACGGTATGTCTTTTGCATCTGGCTCCAGCTGATGGAACTTGGGGTTCTAGTAAGGAAGAAACCGGATCCTGCAAGCCTGAAGTTTGCCCATCCCTGCCCTACCACAGTTCTGATGACATCATCAGAAGCATCTTGGAGTGTAGATAATAATGGTTCCATTTCTGACTTTCCATTTTTCACATGAGCTCAAAAATAGAGCTCCAAAACAGATCCCCCTCCTGAATCAGGTAGTCCAGAAGATCATCTGAGATCAGCTTCATACATTATGAGAAGCACTAACACACTGATGTCCTGGGGCTGGTGAAAGATAATTCCTTTTCTCTTCTTTTTTTATAAGGATTTATCCAAATTTGCAAATTTCTTCATATTTGGGATGGAAAGAAAATGAGATTTTTTAAAAAATCAGTTGTGGGAGAAACTGGAACTGAGAGATTCATCCATCCAGGCCCATGGCTTTGAGGACTTCACACTTAAAATTCTGGGTTTGAAGCCCTGTGTATTCACCTGTGTTTGTGATTAGGTCATCACCTCTTTTTTTCTGACAGGCTCCTCATCTTTAACAGCTATATGGCAGGCAGCCACAAAACGCTATATGGTAGGCAGCTACAAAATAGCAGTACCTATTGAACTTGGCCAGTGCAGATGGATGAAAATTTCATTTGAGCTCCATTTTGATAAGAATTTACCAAAATGCACACATTTCTTCACATGAACTTCAGATTTTAAAAGACTGCATCTGTGAGAAAGTGAAACTGACAGGTTCATCTGGGCGGTACAACAAACAGCTAATTTGGATATCCCCCTCCCTTTTGATCACTTCTTCTTTCCCAAGACAACCATAGTTTTGTGAGATTGGTGGGTTATTTATTTATTTATTACATTTCTGTACCACCCAATAGCCAAAGCTGAAGGTTTTGACACAAGGTAATTAATGGGGCCAGGACTATTTAAAGTTAGTCAAGCCTACTGGCCTGTTCTGAATATTCCAGGGGTGGGCAGAAAGTAGATCTCTAGATATTTTGGATGTCAGCTCCCAGCATTCCTGATGATTGGTCATGCTGGTAAGGGCTTCTGTGAGTTGAAGTCCAAAACATCTGGAGATCTACCTTCTGCTCACCCCTGTTCTACTCCATACCTTCTTTCTGTTAGGGAGATTGCTGGCTGATTGCTTTCCATACCTGGATCTCCTTTAAGTCTTCTGATTGGGGTAGAGGGCATACCTCCTCCTGCATTAGGAGAGCTGCCACTTTTTCGTAGGGATGGGACAATCAGTAAGGCTCAATCTTGCTGAGGTTCTTCAGGTTCCACCTTGAAGCTCAGTCTTACTTGTTTCTGTTCCCGAATGTGGGCTTATTTGAACAGGAAAAGTGCACATTTTTTAAAAGCACACACCCAAATGCATTTTCCCCCCATTGATTAAAGTGTAACAATGCATATGTTTTTCAAACTGTGAGTTTTTAAAGTGTGCATTTTTCTAAGGAACACATTTTGCAAACATGATTGCAAGCTCTGGAATATGGGAGATTTGCCCAAATCATGTTTGGGAGTACGAATGGGACAAGTTCTGATGAAAAATGAATCAAACTGAAATTCTCATACATCCCTACTTTTGGAGTAGGACAACAAAAGAGTCAGAGGGCTAGCTTTGAGCTCTGGAAAGAATGTTTTGAGGGTTCTGATGTAGGGCAGTGGATTTAAGCTGTCTACCTCTACCTATGCTCAACCTCTGTATTTGTAAATAAACTCAAATATTACAAAATGCCATAAACCACCAGTGATCTCATTCCAAAGGAGACAAAACTCCTGGCTCACCCCTAACAGCTGCCTGTAGCTCAGCCTTGATGCTCAGTTAGGGCTGTCAACCAAATAAAGAATCTAGTTGATTAATCATCTCTTGATTAATTAATGAATAACTTACATTTAAATAAATTTGAATATCATCTAAACCTCGCAAAGCATGAGACAACTTACAATTTAATAATGAACAAAAGCTACCATTCATCATCAGCAAACCCTTCTTTGTTTTTTCAAATTTCTTATTACAATCACACATCAAAACCAAATGCCTGCAGAATGTAAATGAACATGTCCTTAATTGTCAAACTCATAAATCACCATTTGCCCTTACTCATTAATACTGTATTAAATGTTAATGGTCTTTATTCTTTCATAATGACCCTGGCTAATTAGTCCAGCCTGCCAGAATCTCTGCCTTGCCCACAGCCCTGGACACCTGATTGTAGCAGACAGCAGCTGATCCGAGAAACAGGTTTTCCCTGCTTCCCCTTGACCCCGTGCTGAATTTAAACTTGAAAAAAGCCTCCACTGATGGCAATGGAGGCTCTATAGAAGCCTCATTAAAGGACAGGGGGAATTTTCAGGGGGGAGGGAAGGGCTGACCCTCCCCAATGCTGTGACATCCTCCTTGGTGAGTCACCCCTCCCCCTGCTACATTTAGGCATTAGAGAGAGAGAGATTGTGTGTATGAGTGTATGAAATGGGTCTAAGCAACCACCCCAGGGGCCACATGCAAGTAGTAGGGTTGGCCCCATCCACTTTTAGATGAGGCTTCACCCATGGCTGGCATGCGGCCCCTGACGTGCTTGCCCAGAGCCAATTTGACCCACAGGCCAAAAAAATGTTCCTCAACACAGTGGAGGCTGGTGGCTCCGATTTCAGTGGGGCTGTAAATCCATTCCAGGTTTCAGTCAGTAGCAGCCAGAACTCTAAAGAGCTATCCAAGGTGCTGAACCCTGTCCCCAAAATATGGTTGGCACCTTGGATTGCTCCTTTAGATTCTGGCTGGTACTGACTGAAACCCAGAATGGATTCGCAACCCCACCAAAATCAGAGCCACCAGCCTCCACTGCTCCATCTGAGCTAAAACATTAGTTGATCAACTGGTCTATCAAATCAATTAATGGTTGCCACCATATTCTCAATACACAGTACATTAAAAAGTCAGTGCATGGGTGGGGGAGGATTGTATCATGAATCTCTATATTTTTGACTTAGGGCGCAATCCTATGCAGGTTTAGACAGAAAAAAGGCCTACAACTCCCAGCATTCCCCAGCTTTGCTGGCTGGGGAAGCTGGGAGTTGCAGACCTTTTTTCTGTCTAAACCTGCATAGGATTGTGCCCTTAATCTGATTATTGATTTCAGAATTCAGTAGTGTTTCAATTTGGTAAATGGATGGTACACCGAAGGGGGCACTCTTGGCTGATTTACACATTTCCATGGAACGAACATTTGTGAACCTGTTAAAGGGGACTGAGTTGAATAGCAAACTAAATAATCATGAATAGCAGCAAACTGTGCTGCTTGAGTAGCCTGAGATGCCACCCGTCCCCTGGTCTTTGGGACACTTGAGAATTATTCCCTCACGTCATGTCACTTGAGTGGCGAAATTGGGAGGCTTTCATAAACCTTAGAAAGGCTCTTGGTAGGAGCTGACATGACTGATGTTTAAGAAAGGTTACTCAGCTCCTGGAAAGCAGAGTCACGCCAACTCTCAGGCTTCTTCTATGGTCTTGGCCATTGTATTCCATCTCTTGAGGTTACATCTCCCATCTTTGTAAACAAAAAGGCAGCTGTACGCTTGGCCAGATCTGGACATTGTTCTTTGTGTGCCGTTGGTACCCTGCTCACATCATTCATGCCCCTTGAATAAAAATGACCCCTTGCAGGACAAAACCAAGGGGTGGGAGGGGCGAAAGAGAGAAGGGAGGAAAGCTTCTTTATGTTCCCTGGCATTTGAATGAGGGTAGTAATAATAGAACTGGTGCGCAGAAGCCAGAAGTAGTGCAAAGTAAATAAACAAACAGCAGTGTTTTCCCCACAAACAAGCAACTTCCGAAATGTGGAAGATCTCGAGCTTTTAGAGGAGGGGGGACCTCAGGGTTTAAGCAGGGAACATGAGAGCTGCAAGTCAGAGCTGCAAGGGGGGGGGAACGAGAGCATTGCTCCTCCATCTCTGTTCCACCCACCACAGGCTCCTGTTTGCCAAGCTGGGCACGTACAGCTGAAAAACTGCTTTGTCACAGGACGTTATGGTGTGGAAGGAAGCCGAATTAAAGGAAGCGTTTGTCCTGCTGGAAGTGAATGAGTGCCCATTGCCTCATCTTTAAACTGGGGCCCATCCAAGCCATGCTGAATTGCTCCCAAGCCTGGGAGACAAATTCTGTGGGGGCGGGGGGGGGTTTGCTTAGCTGGTGATAAACTATGTTCACTCCCACACACATACAGGCATGTCTGTGTTAGGAAGGTCCAGCATCGGTTTGTTTGTCCTTTAAGAGTGCAATCCTATGCATGTCTAGACCCCCCCAAAAAAGTCCTACAACTCCCAGTGATCCCTCAGCCAACATGGATGGTCTAAACATGCATAGGATTGCACTATTAGGGACTCAAGTGAGGTAGGAAAATGTCCATATGGTATTGTGGGAGAAACCGCCACGTGACACTGCCAGCTGCCATCCACATCCTCATAGACCACATGTGAGAAATCCGTGGCTCCCAGACCACATGCAGCCCTCCGCCTCTCCGAGTGGACCAAAGCCTCCTGTCCCGCCACCCAGTGGTGTAGTGGCGGATTTTAAAATGCAGGCACTCATCATGACAGTCTCTGTAGCCACACACCCCAAGGAGAGTCCAGACGTTTGGGCAGCTGTGTGGATCCGTATCAACAAACCAGTTTCATCTCCACCAAGAGCCAGTCTTTTGTGAACCTCACGGGTCTTCATTGCCCATTCAAGACAAAGCCACCTCGAAATACTTTGCATTACGACAGGGATAGCTCACATGAAATATTGTTGCTGAGAAAATCCATTTCTCCCCCAGCTACTGTGAGGATTGCAGCTGAGCTCAGAGGGAACAAGGAAGTCTGGGTGGGGTGGCAGGTGGCCTCTTCCTCCCTGCTAATCAAAGAGTCCCAGTGCTTCGGCCCTGTGAGCCCTGCCTCCACTACACCACTACTGCGGCTGTTCCTGCCACTGCCTACAGAGAGCTCTGCTCCTCCCAAAGGGGAAAATATGAGTGCCATTCCTGTATACGCGTGGGCCAAGCATAGAGCGTGGCAGATAGAGCCGCCCTTTGGAACACGACCCTCGGCCCTCACTCTGGGGTTTAGCCACGTGTATACAGGAATGCGTACTGGCCAACTGGCCAGTCACTTCCCCCCCCGCCACCTTTTTTGGTAGTAGTGGTACTCTCCAGTGGCAGGTACAAGAGGCCCTGCAGTGCTACACCTTAGCAGCAGCAGCACTCTCTGCTGGCAGCAGGAGACTTTCGATGGGCATTGGCTACAGGAGGCATTTGCAGGGATGAGGAATGGAGGCTGGGGGTCTCAGAGGGAAGGAGGCTGGCTGGCATGGGTGTGTGTGAGAGAGGGAGGGAGGGAGGGAGGGAGAATGATGAATGAAGAGAAGGGGAGGGGGAAAGGGGTACCCCCACCCACTCTGGCTTCAGGACCCTCCTTTTGTGTGATGATTTCCTCTTTTGGGGTGATGTGCTAGTGGCCATACTACATCATCTGCTTCCAGACTCCAGGCCATATTCTTTTATATCCCTTTCCTGATTTCTTACCAGTCTGTCCTTTCTGGAGGCTAAGACCAGAAGTCGATGGGGTCTCAGGAAGCAGAAGGGGGCCTATTTACATCACCTCAAACTGGCGACAGTGGCAGTGCCCATCCCATCAGCTTACCTAATCCACAGACAATCAATTAGGTTGAAAATACAAGGCTTAAGGTTTAGTATGACTCAGAGCAACTTCACTGCCTTCGGTTTTTATTTTATAAAGTCTGGCAAGGGTCTGTGGCTCTGGGCGCTTGTCCTAACCATATGGCCCACCAGGGCTTTGTCCAATCAGTGGAATAATCCGTCTGTCTCTAATGGCCATCACTTTAAAACACTTGGTTCTATCAACACTTTGCATGATTAATGTAGTGAGGAAATGCATCTGCGAGCGAACAGGGAGACCAAACAGGAGTTGGCCAGGGGAGTTCGGCAGGGGAGGTCAAAGGGGAGGCCCCTAACATTAAAAACAAGCAAACTTTTTTTAACTTTATTTTTCTTGAAATACACACTTCCACACCAGTGGGACTCTGTTGTTAACCTCCAGTGAGTAGAGGACCAGGCACAGGCTACTCTAGAACAATCAGAAAGCTAGACAGAAAAGGGGAAAAGAGACTATGGAAGGAAAAGATTCTCCAGAAGGATCTTGGAATTGTTGTAGATCACAAGCTGAATATGAGCCAACAATGTGATGTGGCTGCAAAAAAGGCAAATGCTCTTTTGGGCTACATTCATAGAAGCATAGCTTCCAAATCACAACAAACTGTGGCAAATTCTTAAAGTGATGGGAGTACCAGACCACCTTACCTGTCTCCTGAGAAACCTGTACGAGGGTCAAGAAGCAACAGTAAGAACCAGACATGGAACAACCGATTGGTTCAAAATTGGGAAAGGAGTACGACAAGGCTGCATATTGTCACCCTGCTTATTTAACTTATATGCAGAGTACATCATGAGAAATGCCGGGTTGGATGAATCAGAGGTCGGAATTAAGATTGCCGGGAGAATTATCAACAACCTCCGATATGCAGACGATACCACCCTAATGGCAGAAAGCGAAGAGGAGCTAAAGAGCCTCTTGTTGAGGGTGAAAGAGGAGAGTGCAAAAGCTGGTTTGAAACTCAACATTAAAAAAACTAAGATCATGTCATCTGGCCCTATCACTTCCTGGCATATAGAAGGGGAAGAAATGGAAGCAGTAACAGATTTTACTTTCTTGGGCTCCAAGATCACCGCAGACGGTGACTGTAGCCATGAAATTAAAAGACGCTTGCTCCTTGGGAGGAAAGCTATGGCCAACCTAGACAGCATAGTAAGAAGCAGAGACATCACCTTGCCGACAAAGGTCCGTCTAATCAAAGCTATGGTTTTCCCAGTAGTAATGTATGGCTGTGAGAGCTGGACTATAAGGAAGGCTGAGCGCCGAAGAATTGATGCTTTCGAACTGTGGTGCTGGAGAAGACTCTTACGAGTCCCCTGGACTGCAAGGAGGTCAAATCAGTCCATCCTAAAGGAAATCAACCCTGAGTGCTCATTGGAAGGACAGATAATGAAGCTGAAGCTCCAATATTTTGGCCACCTAATGCGAAGAGAAAACTCCCTGGAAAAGACCCTGATGCTGGGAAAGACTGAAGGCAAAAGGAGAAGGGGACGGCAGAGGATGAAATGGCTAGATAGCATCACGGATGCAATGAATATGAACTTGAGCACGCTCCGGGAGAGAGCGCAGGACAGGAAGGCCTGGCGTGCTATGGTCCATGGGGTCACGAAGAGTCGGACACGACTGAACGACTGAACAACAACAACAACTAGTTCCCCTCTACTCAGCACTGGTTAGGCCACATCTGGCATACTGTGTCCAGTTCTGGGCACCACAGTTTAAGAAGGATGCAGACAAGCTGGAGAGGGTTCAGAGGAGGGCAACAAAGGTGATAAGGGGACTGGAAACAAAGCCCTATGAAGAGAGAATGAAAGAACTGGGCATGTTTAGCCTTGAGAAGTGAAGACTGAGGGGAGACAGGATAGCGCTCTTCAAGTACTTGAAAGGTTGTCACAGAGAGGAAGGCCAGGATCTCTTCTTGATCATCCCAGAATGCAGGACACGGAATAATGGGCTCAAGTGACAGGAAGCCAGATTCCGGAAAAATTCCTCACTGTTAGAGCAATATGATGATGGAACAAGTTACCTAGGGAGGTGGTGGGCTCTCTCACACTGAAGGCATTCAAGATGAGGCTGGACAGCCATCTGTTGGGGATGCTTTGACTTGGATTCCTGCATTGAGCAGCGGGTTGGACTTGATGGTCTTATAGGCCCCCTCCAACCCTACTATTCTATCATTCTGTGATGAAATACAATTGCCTCTACTTCCAGGGTGAAGCAGCACAGCATCCATACTCCAAATGGGACCGTGCAGAAAGCATCACCATCATACACATGATTACCACTGCACTTTGTTGTTATTAAACACCTAAAGTGACTGATGTAAGATTATTATGTTTTGATATTTTTAATGGAAATTGTTTTTAACTATTTTACATTTTGCATGCTTTAATTTTTAAAGAAAGGCGACAATCCGGACACCTGTCAGCCTCCGACCTCGGGGGTTGACAGGCATCCGACGCGGAGTGGAAGGAGCGTGGAGTGTCACCTCTGCGCTTCTCCCACTCTGCGGTTTTGCTAGACGGGCAGCTAGGGCTCTGCAGAGCAGGAGGGAAGGAGGCTGGGGAGGGCTGGGGATCACTCCTATCCCCACTTCCCCAGTCCCCTCCCCACCCACAGAAACCCCCTTCCATCCTCTCCACGGTTGCTTTTGCAAGGTTGGAGAGGCAGCCAGCACAGTTCTCTCCATGCTGGCTGCAAGTGGGAAGGGAGCTCAGACTCCTGGGTCTGGGGTTGGAACACTGTCTCCGACCTCAGATCCAGGAATCCAAACTATCCTATGACACACACATATACCCCTCCAGACACTGTCTAGGGGCCATAGGATTTCTCTCTAAGAAATCATAATCGTCATCAACATCAATACAATAAAAAATCCAAGATAAAACCATAACTTTAAAAAATTGGGGTGTGTGTGTGATCGTTTGATTGGCCTAATAAAGGTATTATAGCAACATGGATTTTAAAAAATTAATAATAATAAAATGTCAGCACAAATGACCTATCATCAGTTAAAAGTAAAGCATACCATAAAGACAGCAGATCCGAGGTCTAGCTGTGCAATGTAACCTCATCTTCAGGGTCTCCTTAATTTTCTGAGTATTGGAAACCAGCAGTGATCCTTCCTAGGACCACTCAAAGATCACCCAGTGTCCTCCAGCAGAGGCAGGATACGAGGCAAGATATGTGTAAATGTAGACCTACTACCTTTTGAACTTAGCCTTTTGCTCCAGAAGGTGACGAACAAACCAAAAGCAGTGGGTTCCAGAGCAAGAGCAGCTTTACTAGGAATAATGCACAACATAATTAAAACAATAATTAACCTACAATCTCTGGAGCGCTGATTTCAAAGGCTCAGCATGCCCTGTAGTTGTCCCAGCAGGAAAATCACCGGGTGTTACTGCTGCTGCTGTTGTTTTGCCTTACATGCCTCTGGTTTAATATGGGTCCTTTTCAAACATCCAAATACTTTTAAATGAGTCTGCCTGTCTTCTCTCTCTTTTTAAAATTAAAACACACACACACACTTGTGTTATCTTCCAAAGCGATGATGAAGTCAGTTTGGTAACACTTAAGAGACAACACTTCACACTTATAATGTTGGCAACTGTGTAAGTTTGGCTGCAAAGCTTTCCTCCACTCTCCAGTTTCACAGTCACTGTATTATACCTAGTGCAGAGAACAAAAGCCGCTCAGTCTGAAGGCCCTGGGCAGCTATACTCAAATCCAGATGTGGAGTGGTCTGTTCTCCAAGCCAAGGTCCCCAAAGGTCATTGACAGGTTGCCAGCTTTCTGGCATCCCGAAACCTGAAATTCATGGGATTCAGGCATAGTAATGTCATAGGGTTGCTAATTTGAAAAAGATGGATACCAAAACCTAGGCAGTGTTGGTTCCAGGTTTTGGCGGGCCCTTGGGCAAGATACCCTCAGTGAGCCTCTCCCTCAGTGAGTCTTCCTCCTGACCACCATTGTCAGCAGCTGCTATTCCTCCACATTCTCTTTCTCATCACTGCTACCACTTATCATAGAATCATAGAATAGTAGGGTTGGAAGGGGCCTACAAGGCCATCGAGTCCAACCCCCTGCTCAATGCAGGAATCCAAGTCAGAGCATCCCCGACAGATGGCTGTCCAGCCTCGTCTTGAATGCCCCCAGTGTGGGAGAGCCCACCACCTCCCTAGGTCATTGGTTCCATTGTCATATTGCTTTAACAGTCAGGAAGTTTTTCCTGATGTTCAGCCAAAATCTGGCTTCCTGTCACTTGAGCCCATTATTCCGTGTCCTGCACTCTGGGAGGATCAAGAAGAGATCCTGGCCTTCTTCTCTGTGACAACCTTTCAAGTACTTGAACAGCGCTATCATATCTCCCCTCAGTCTTCTCTTCTCAAGGCTAAACATGCCCAGCTCTTCCAGTCTCTCTTCATAGGGCTTTGTTTCCAGTCCCCTGATCATCTTCGTTGCCCTCCTCTGAACCCTCTCCAGTTTGTCTGCATCCTTCTTAAACTGTGGTGCCCAGAACTGGACACAGTACTCCAGATGAGGCCTAACCAGTGCTGAGTAGAGGGGAACTCGTACTTCCCAGGATTTGGAAGCTATGCTTCTATTAATGCAGCCCAAAAGAGCATTTGCCTTTTTTGCACATCACATTGTTGGCTCATATTCAGCTTGTGATTGACAACAATTCCAAGATCCTTCTCGCTTGTAGTGTGGTTGAGCCACGTATCACCCACCTTGTAACTGTGCATTTGGTTTCTTTTTCCTATGTGCAGAATTTGGCATTTATCCCTATTAAATGTCATTCTGTTGTTTTCTGCCCAGCACTCCAGTCTATCCAGATCACTTTGAATTTGGTTTCTGTCTTCCAAAGTATTAGCTATCCCGCCCAATTTTGTGTCATCTGCAAATCTGATCAGCATTCCCTGCACCTCCTCCTCCAAGTCATTAATAAAAATGTTGAAGAGCACTGGGCCCAGGACTGAGCCCTGCGGTACCCCACTCGTTACCTCTCCCCAGTTTGAGAAGGTCCCATTGATAAGCACTCTTTGAGTCCGTTTCTGTAACCAACTGTGGATCCACTGGATCGTTGTTTCATCTAGCCCACTTTGAGCTAGTTTGCTCATCAGGATATCATGGGGTACTTTGTCGAAAGCTTTGCTGAAGTCGAGGTATATGATGTCTACAGCATTCCCACGGTCTACAAGGGAGGTTACTTGATCAAAAAATGAGATCAGATTTGTCTGGCAGGACTTGTTCTTGACAAATCCATGTTGGCTTCGAGTATCACTGCATTGTTTTCAAGGTGCTTACAGATGGATTACTTTATCATCTGCTCCAGAATTTTCCCAGGGCTTGGTGTCAGACTGACTGGTCTGTAGTTCCCAGGTTCCTCCTTTTTACCCTTTTTGAAGATAGGGACAACATTAGCCCTCCTCAAGTCACCTGACACTTCCCCTGTCCTCCATGATTTCTCAAAGAGAATAGACAGCGGTTCTGAGAGTTCTTCTGCCAGTTCCTTTATTACTCTAGGATGCAATTCATCTGGCCCTGGAGATTTGAACTCATTCAAAGTAATTAGTTGTTCCTTGACCACATGCCTATCGATCTCAAGCTGCCATCCTGCCCATTCAGCCTGTACTTTGCCTTTGCCAGGGGGGTCATAGACCCTCTTTTGGGAGAAGACTGAGCCAAAGTAGGAATTGAGCACCTCTGCGTTTTCTTTGTCATCTGTTATCATTTTGCCATCCTTATTTAATAGCTGAACCACCATTTCTTTCCTCTGCCTTTTACTATGCACGTAGCTGAATAAAGCCTTTTTGTTGTTTTTAGCATCCCTTGCTAACCTCAGCTCATTCTCAGCTTTAGCCTTCCTGACGCCATCCCTGCAATTCTGTGCCACCTGCCTGTACTCTTCCTTTGTTACTTGGCCTTCTTTCCACTTCCTCTATGTGTCCTTTTTTGTTTTCAGGTCATCCCTAAGCTTTTTGTGAAGCCACATTGGCTTCCTCTGTTGTCTTCCACCTTTTCTTCTTGTTGGAATTGTTTGTGATTGTGCCTTGAGAATTTCCTTTTTTAAAAGCTCCCACCCATCTTGGACTCCTTTTCTCACTAGCATCGCTTGCCATTGGACCTTACTGATCATTGTTCTGAGTTTATTAAAATCAGCTTTCCTAAAATCCAGGGTACGCGTTTGACTACTCTCGGCTTTTGCTTCCCTTAAAACCAAGAACTCAAGTACAACATGGTCGCTTTCCCCCAGAGTTCCTGTAACTGCTACTTTATCCACTAAGTCATCTCTGTTGGTTAGGATCAAGTCAAGGATAGCCAATCCTCTAGTTCCTTCCTCTACCTTCTGTAGGAGGAAGTTATCCACCACACAAGTCAGGAATTTCCTGGAGGGGCCATGTTTTGCAGAATTTGTCTCCCAACAAATATGGGGGAAATTGAAGTCCCTCATTACTACTACATCATGCTTCCTTAAAACATTGGCTATTTGCTTTTCAAAAGTTTCATCCTCGCCTTCTCCTTGGTTGGGTGGCTGGTAATGGACTCTGACCATCAGGTTCCTTTTATACTTTGCTCCATTTATTTTGATCCAGATGCTCTCGATGGGGCTACCAAGCTCATCCTCCTGTATTTCTGTGCAGAGATATGTATTTTTCACATACAGTGCAACCCCACCTCCCTTTCTGTTCCTCCTGTTCTTTTTGAAGAAGTTATATCCTTCAATTGCTGTATTCCAGTCATGAGAGTCATCCCACCAAGTCTCAGTTATACCTATCAAGTCATATTTTCCCTCCTATATTAAGAGTTCAAGTTCGTTCTGTTTGTTTCCCATACTCTGGGCATTAGTATATAGTCATCGAAGACCATGTGCTTCATAGTCTGGCTTTCTTCCTACATGTGTCAGAAGACTATTATTGGGTGCTATCAGAGCTATTCTCTCTGTTGCAGTGCATGCACCTACGTCCATTGCAGAGATCCAGCAAGCAAGTCAGCAGTGGCATCTGCTGCTGCTCCTCCTCACTGCCACTGTTGTCTGGGCCAGAGTCAGAGGCAGATGAACAAGCTGGTTGCAATGATAAAGAGGAGAAGCAAGTCCGGGGACTCTTGTCAGTGGGCCCCTGCTAAGGTATGGGCCATCAGCAGGTGCCCAACCACGCCTACCCGTCACTCTTGCAGCACCCTGCAATGTAGCCCAGTGGTACATGGGCGAAACTAGAAGTATAAAGGTCCAGGGAAATGATGGGGAAATCAGGGAGGAAACACCAGTTTAGAAAATATGGGTTTTCTCCAGTTCTTTCACTAGAAAAACTTGACATTTGGGGAAATATTGTGACGAAAACCCTCTTGTGCTATGTTTTCTCTTTCAGGATGATAAGTGCATTTTTTAAGTAGCATTTGAAAATAATACTTCTGGAAAAGTTCTTAGACCCAAGATTCGAAGGTAGTAATTTGGGATTCATTGATGGCCCTAAGATTTAAACTTGCCACTCTAAGCCCCCAAAGCCTGAAACCTGGCAAGTGGCAACCATACCTGGCCAGAGCCTGAGCTGCAGCAAGCAGAAGGTATAGCCCTGTTCACTAGGCAAGGGCAGAAGGCTATGCAGGCTCCTTATATTTATACCAGGCCTAGCCAATGAAGGACCTTGATACTTCCTGCCAATACTCCCTGTGGTGCCTGAAGAAGGCTGCGGGGTCTGAGCACATGCAGCCCCAGACTAAGATAGCAGAATAGGGAAGTTGAACCCCTTTCAGCGTGAGAGCCAAAATCCAGTTTGTAGACGCTCTTGGGGGCCACATCCCAATGGTGAGTGGGCCTGACAGCCAAGGAAGCTGGGCAGGGCCGGTGCCACATTCCAGTGGGCCCACTGTTGTTGACGGGCCCTCACTGCTGCGCCCCATGCCTGCCAAAGCCACCCACCCACTCACTCGCTTGCTCGGCAGCCAAAGCCCACTACGCCCACTGGCCTACCTACTCACAAGTCATACCTTCTCATCTCCCCACCCACCCACCTGCCAGCCAACCAACAAAGCCCTCCCCCACGCACACACCCGTTTGCCCCGCTGCCACCACCACTAACAACAAAGCCTGCCTGCCTCCCATTTTGTTTACTTGGTGTGGTGGTGGTTCGTCCTCCTCTCCTTCTTCCTCCTTGCATGGCCGTGGCAAAGCACCGTGGCGCCCAGCCAGCCGAGCCTGGCCCTGCATGCAATATTAAAAGCTCCCCCCCAGCCCCCCCCCCCACACACTGTTTTGGTCTGAATCAGTCAGCTGCTGCCTTGGGGATGGGGAACGCAGCCCATGAGGACACAGTACAGTCTTTACATTGCTGTGGCCTCATTGGCCAAGTCCCACATAAAGCCAGCATCTAACTGGTTCAGATCCCTGCTACTCAAAATGTAATGGCTTTTTTTTGGTCTTAAAGAGGGCACTGCAGGGCCTGTAGACTCAGCCAGGCACTTTCTTTGGCCAGCGGGGCCAGCCAGGTGGGCAAGTGAGGAGGAGGAGGATGGTGGCAGCGGCAGCGGCAGCGGCAGCAGCAGCAGCAGCAGGCACGAGCCCTTCTGAGCTTCTTGGGCCTATGGCAGCTGTCACCCATGCAGACTGCTGATGCCAGCTCTGGGGTAGAGCCAAAAGTAAAGTAAAAAAGAAAAAAGAAACAGCTGCACCAATTTAATTCCTAACACATTTCGACACTTGGGCTGTGTTTCCACACTATCGGCTTCATAATATAATAATTTCTGTCCAACGTTGTTGCGATGTTTCCCCAATCGCATCTTCTCTCACGCGTGTTTCCATGTCCTATAACACCCGGTTTATCATCATTGTATCCTGGGGGGTCTGCGTTGTTTCCACGGAGCTCTAATCATGTTATTTTCTTGATGGCTGGGTGGAGTCTTTCTGGAATGGGTTGGGTCTGCTTACCCTGCCTGTTTTCCCGCTTCCTCCTCTTTCCGATTCCCCTTTCCCTTGCACCCTCTGCCCCGCTGAAGTTTCTCGTTCTGGGCAGTATCTTCCCCCGCCTTCCAAGCCTCCCCCCTCATTTTTGGTAGTTTTAAAGAGCTATTGTGCATTAACGACCCTGTGAACTCCAGTTTTTTTTACAGTCAAGGCATGCAGCCTTTCCATGCCCCCTTGTGAGCAGTTATTCCCACTTGAAAAGCTGGGTAAAGGTGCTATTTCGCTTTAACATAACCACGGAAAAGCAACCAACCGCCTCAAAGGGATTGTGTCTTTTGATCCCTAAAGGAAGGAAGGGAATGTAGGCTGTACATTCTGTACTCCTGTTCTTCAACCCCTTTGTGATCAGTGGATAGAAAGGGAGCGGGGGCTGTAACTGTAATGTTGGTCCAACAAAGATGCGCTGATACAGAGCACCCTGTCTTTGCTAAGGCGACATTCCACCCCTGCGCATCTCCGTGAAGCTGTGTTTGCTGTTCTTGGGTGGGAGCATGGCGTGGATGCCTATGGTGGACAGACACTGAACGCACAGGTCAATGGTGCATTCACATCTCCAGATGTGCAGGCTGTGCAAGGAGTACTTGCTGGCTGCCAGAGCGTGTATACCGAACGATGCTTAATAGTTATCCCTGCTCCAAAATGGCGGTGGAAATTCAGGAAAACATGGAGGTCAGGGGTTGGGTCAATGAGGTCACGAGCAGGTGAGCGACACTCCCACCAGGGCCAGGCTACATGCCCCATGGGCAAAGCTAAGATATCGAACCCAGTGTGATTGTGGAAACAGGTCAGTAATGGAACTGCAGTAAGCTGGAAAAGTCAGACTATAAGCAGTCTCAGAAGAAGCAGTTTTTCAGCGATAAAATGCGGCGCTGGGGCTGAATGGCAACGATGTCATGGAAACACAGAGACCTCACCACATAGCCAGGTCAGAGTAAATCACCGGTGGAAACACAGCCTTGGTCTTTATCAAGAGAAAAACGTTTGGCGTGTGTTTCCACCCCAATTTACTCCAAGCTGACTGTGTGTTGAGGTCGTTAGGGATACATGATGGCATGGCCATTCAGCAGCCACCCCGGAACTTATCAGGGAAAAACTGGATTTCCTGAGACTGCTTAAAGTCCAGTTCTTTTCCTTAAGTCAGATTCTCTTCGGTATAGTTGCTGTGTGCCCCGACCACCACATTTACCTCAGGTATGCTAGCCCTGCCCAGGGGTATGCCTTTCCCCCCTGAGCCTGGTCAAGGGGTGTTTCCTGTGTGTTTCCCATCCCTGCACAAACCAGTTAGTGTCTCCTCAGAAGTAACTCCCATTGTGCTGAATGATGTTTGCCCTTTGAATGCCCACATCAGAACTTACAGAGATCTCCTTCAATTGACATGGCACAGTTTAAAGCCCAATTCCCTAAGTGCACCAAAGCGCAGCCTTGAGGCTCCAATTCTCCTTTGTTTGGTTTAATAGAGATCCTGAGGGTTCAAATGGGGGCTGGTTTCCATCTTTGTGTTTACTGCTCTTTCCCACAACAAACCCATTAGTGTCTCCTCAGAAGTAACTCCCATTATGCTCATGACGCTTGCCTTCTGAATGCCCACATCAGAACTCCCCCTCAATTGACATGGCATAGTTTAAAGCCCAGTTTCCTAAATGAGGTAAAGCACGATCTCGAGGCTCCAGTTCTCCGTTTAGTTTATTGCCTTAGGAAGTAACTATTTCGACCCTTCGTTATAGAGATCCCAGGTTAAAATGGGGGCTGATTTCCCATCTTTGTGTTCTCTCCCCCAGCACAAGCATATGTGTGTCTACTCAGAAGTAACTCCTATTGTGCTCAGTGAGGCTTACTCCTGAAATGCAGGTGCATCTGGACCTTCAGGGGAAAGGAGGAAGAGGGGGGAAGCTTTTCTTATTGGTTGAGCAGCCCCTGCCAGTCAGATGACATTCACTTCAACCCCCATCCCCACCAGGAAGTATGTTCTGTGAAGCGAATTTTACTGGTGCAGAGAACTTGCTCGTGGAGCTCTGCATGGACCAAAGCACAGTAAAGCTGATTCCTTTTATAAATTTTGGTACTCCTCCATTTGCTTCTCCTTCCGTTGTCATGGAAACACGGCCCAGGAGATTCTTTCGGAGAATTCCCTCTCCTTGCATCTTCCAAAAGACTGAGAGAGTCTTCTTTGAAAGAAGCAAGGGAGAGGGAATCCTCCAAAAGAATCTCCAAGAGATATTCCCTTGATAAAGACCAAGGGTGTGTCTACATTAAGCAAAAAACCTGCAAAAACCCACATCCTTTCCAGAGCTTCCTGCTTTCGGTTTCTTTGCAGGATTAGGGAGGGCTTCTTTACACAGCAGACACATGGTTTGAATTGAGGGAGTGCCTTCCTCCCTCCCTGGCATGTGTGCAAAGGAGGGGGCGGGAGTCTTGTTTTCATAGCTCAACTTCAGCTGTACTGTTTTCTCACAGCCCCCAGGAAGCCTCTGACCTACTTCTGAGCAGAGATAATACCACAGTATAAGTCTGCAATCCTGGGCACGCTTACTTGGGCGTAAGCCCCATTGAACTTAATAGGGTGCTCTGAAACAACAGAGGACGTTGCTTCTGAGCTTGGTGGGTGGGGGATCAGATGTGTCTCCCTTCGTTGCAGGGAGACACATCTGATGTGTTTACCCTCTTCTCCCTCCAACTGAGAAATCCAGAGGCAGGAGACACAATTGGCAGGTGATTCTTGCCCTCGCTTCTGTCAAATCTCATCCTGACCGAGGCCCCAACAACGGAAAAGAAACGCCCACAGCAGGCAGACACAGCGGTTTCTTCTGCTATTGGAGAATTTCACAGGGAGGTCATGGCGCTCCCATTCCGTGGACTGGACAAAAATACCACATTTTTTGTGTGTGGGGAAAAGATGAGATAGGCTGGAGGAAATGGCAGGAGGCACCCTAGAGGGTAATGGCATAATCTAAAGAGCCTGCAAACTTCCAAGAGAGAGCCATCTCCATAGCAGGATAAACGCTCCATGTGATGAACCCCCAAATGTCAAAACGCGTTAGGAATTAAATTGGTGCAGCTGTTTCTTTTTTAACTTTGGTTTCCAGCTTTACAGCTGTTTTTTCTGGTCCCTATTGGCACTGTTGCAGAGCCAAAAGTACCCACATATTTTAGCATAAAGCTCATACTTCCAATAACTAAGCCTTAGGAAAGGCATTTCAACCTTTTCGAATGGGGGAAAACTGCATAAAAACTGGGAAACTACCCAAAGATTAGTGGTCAAGGGAAAGGGGATGTGGTCTTTTGGGGAACCCTGGTGGGCCGGATTTCACCCCCAGGAGAGCCTGGGGTTCTGCACTGGGTTAAGACCTACCGTCTGACCTTTGTTCCTGGCGCAAGTCTCAGAGTCTCTGACATTTATGAACATACAGTGCATCCGTGGTGTATCGAGAGCACCAAAGATCAGTGGGTAACATGCTTAAAGTACCAGCCTCTCTGTCTCTCCCCCCCCCCTCTTTTCTGGCAAATTGCTGCTGTGGCACACAGGTAAGGTGCCAGAGTTTAGCTGCGAGAATCTCTGCTTACACACTTACACCCTCACTGATCCCTCATGTTCTCCACTGCCTGTCTACCCTGATAGAGTCCTTTGTGCAGTGCATATAGGCGCTTGTCTGTGACATCACAGCAGTGCTGAGGGTTGCCAGTACAGCAGCAAAGGACAATGTTTCTCTTTGTGCTTCATGTGTCTCTGTACTCTGCTGTATAGTGGCCCATAGGATGTGGCTCCATTTCCCTGCTGCCAGCAATGAAACTTACAATACACACTGAACAGCATTATAGGCCATGGCAAAATGAGGCCCCTGGGAGAAAACTCGCTTTATAGTTCCACCCAACTGTCTAAAAATTAACATTGTTCTATTTTGGAGTGCTGGTTCTCAAAGAGGCGGGGAGTGTCACCAGATGGAAAATCAGCAGAAAAGAGCATTTTTCCTTTTAAGCCTACTAAACGCTAGCCTAACAATTGCACCCCTAGAACTGCTAATTATTTTCCACTTCATGTACATAAGCTGGTAAAACTGTGCAAGCTGAAGAAGACACACGTTCTTCCTACACTTGTATTTCTGTGCTATCATTTTCTGTCTCCTAGCTGAAATATGCAAAAGACTCATATTGAAGTTTAGTTGCATGCAGACAAAGTATAAAATGATGCTTCCATGTTCCTCTCTCACTCTGCTTTGGACCAATGAATGATATTATAATACAGGCTCTGCTGCAAACCACAGAGAGATATTATAATTGGAATGCTATGAATGCACCAACTGCCCCTATTTACCAAGGGACAGTCCCTGTTTTGTGACAGCTGTCCCTGAAAAAACAATGTCCCCGTTTTCTTCCTAGAATCATAGAATCATAGAATAGTAGGGTTGGAAGGGGCCTACAAGGCCATCGAGTCCAACCCCCTGCTCAATGCAGGAATCCAAGTCAGAGCATCCCTGACAAATGGCTGTCCAGCCTCGTCTTGAACGCCTCCAGTGTGGGAGAGCCCACCACCTCCCCAGGTAATTGGTTCCATTGTCGTATTGCTCTGACAGTCAGGAAGTTTTTCCTGATGTTCAGCCGGAAACTGGCTTCCTGTCACTTGAGCCCATTATTCCGTGTCCTGCACTCTGGGATGATCAAGAAGAGATCCTGGCCTTCTTCTCTGTGACAACCTTTCAAGTACTTGAAGAGTGCTATCATATCTCCCCTCAGTCTTCTCTTCTCAAGGCTAAACATGCCCAGTTCTTTCAGTCTCTCTTCATAGGGCTTTGTTTCCAGTCCCCTGATCATCTTTGTTGCCCTCCTCTGAACCCTCTCCAGTTTGTCTGCATCCTTCTTAAAGTGTGGTGCCCAGAATTGGACACAGTACTCCAGATGAGGCCTAACCAGTGCTAAGTAGAAGGGAACTAGTACTTCCCGGGATTTGGAAGCGATGCTTCTATGAATGCAGCCCAAACTAGCATTTGCCTTTTTTGCAGCCACATCACATTGTTGGCTCATATTCAGCTTGTGATCGACAACAATTCCAAGATCCTTCTCGCTTGTAGTGTGGTTGAGCCACGTATCCCCATCTTGTAACTGTGCATTTGGTTTCTTTTTCGTAGGTGCAGAACTTGGCATTTGTCCCTATTAAATGTCATTCTGTTGTTTTCTGCCCAGCGCTCCAGTCTATCCAGATCACTTTGAATTTGGTTTCTGTCTTCCAAAGTATTAGCTATCCCTCCCAATTTTGTGTCATCTGCAAATTTGATCAGCATTCCCTGCACCTCCTCCTCCAAGTCATTAATAAAAATGTTGAAGAGCACTGGGCCCAGGACTGAGCCCTGCGGTACCCCACTCGTTACCTCTCCCCAGCTTGAGAAGGTCCCATTGATAAGCACTCTTTGAGTCCAATTCTGTAGCCAACTGTGGATCCACCGGATTGTTGTTTCATTTAGCCCACTTCGAGCTAGTTTGCTCATCAGGATATCATGGGGCGCTTTGTCGAAAGCTTTGCTGAAGTCGAGGTATATGATGTCTACAGCATTCCCACGGTCTACAAAGGAGGTTACTTGATCAAAAAATGAGATCAGATTTGTCTGGCAGGACTTGTTTTTGACAAATCCATGTTGGCTTCGAGTAATCACGGCATTGTTGTCAAGGTGCTTCCAGATGGATTGCTTTATGATCTGCTCCAGAATTTTCCCAGGGATTGATGTCAGACTGACTGGTCTGTAGTTCCCAGGTTCCTCCTTTTTACCCTTTTTGAAGATAGGGACAACGTTAGCCCTCCTCCAGTCATCTGGCACTTCCCCCGTCCTCCATGATTTCTCAAAGAGAATAGACAGCGGTTCTGAGAGTTCTTCTGCCAGTTCCTTTATGACTCTAGGATGCAGTTCATCTGGCCCTGGAGATTTGAACTCATTCCAAGTAATGAGGTGTTCCTTGACCATATGCCTGTCGATCTCAAGCTGCAATCCTGCCCCTTCAGCCTGTACTTCGCCTTTGCCAGGGGGGTCATAGACCCTCTTTTGGGAGAAGACTGAGCCAAAGTAGGAATTGAGCACCTCTGCCTTTTCTTTGTCATCTGTTATCGTTTTGCCATCCTTATTTAATAGTTGAACCACCATTTCTTTCCTCTGCCTTTTACTATGCACGTAGCTGAAGAAAGCCTTTTTGTTGTTTTTAACATCCCTTGCTAATCTCAGCTCATTCTCAGCTTTAGCCTTCCTGACGCCATCCCTGCAATTCTGTGCTATCTGCCTGTACTCTTCCTTTGTTACTTGGCCTTCTTTCCACTTCCTATATGTGTCCTTTTTTGTTTTCAGGTCATCCCTAAGCTTTTTGTGAAGCCACATTGGCTTCTTCTGTTGTCTTCCACCTTTTCTTCTTATTGGAATTGCTTGTGATTGTGCCTTGAGAATTTCCTTTTTTAAAAGCTCCCACCCATCTTGGACTCCTTTTCTCACTAGCATCGCTTGCCATGGTACCTTACTGATCATTGTTCTGAGTTTATTAAAATCAGCTTTCCTAAAATCCAGGGTACGCATTTGACTACACTCGGCTTTTGCTTCCCTTAAAACCAAGAACTCAAGTACAACATGGTCGCTTTCCCCCAGAGTTCCTGTAACTGCTACTTGATCCACTAAGTCATCTCTGTTGGTTAAGATCAAGTCAAGGATAGCCGATCCTCTAGTTCCTTCCTCTACTTTCTGTAGGAGGAAGTTATCCGCCACACAAGTCAGGAATTTCCTGGAGGGGCCATGTTTTGCAGAATTTGTCTCCCAACAAATATCGGGGAAATTGAAGTCCCCCATTACTACTATATCATGCTTCCTTAAAACATTGGCTACTTGCTTTTCAAACGTTTCATCCTTGTCTTCACCTTGATTGGGTGGCCGGTAGTAGACTCCGACCACCAGGTTCCTTTTATTCTTTGCTCCATTTATTTCAACCCAGATGCTCTCGATGGGGCTACCAAGCTCCTCCTCCTGTATTTCTGTGCAGAGATATGTATTTTTCACATACAGTGCAACCCCACCTCCTTTTCTGTTCCTCCTGTTCTTTTTGAACAAGTTATATCCTTCAATTGCTGTATTCCAGTCATGAGAGTCATCCCACCAAGTCTCAGTTATACCTATCAGGTCATAATTTCCCTCTTGTATTAAGAGTTCAAGTTTGTTCTGTTTGTTTCCCATACTCTGGGCATTAGTATATAGACATCGAAGACCATGTGCTTCATAGTCTGGCTTTCTTCCTACATGTGTCTGAAGACTATTATTGGGCGCTATCAGAGCTGTTCTCTCCATTGCAGTGCATGCACCTATGTCCATTGTTAACCCCAACATTACATCTCCCTTCCCCGTAGGATTCAGTTTAAAGCCCTCCTGATGAAGTTCTTCATGCTGTGGCCAAACACATTCTTCCCATCCTTTGTGAGGTGCAACCCATCCCTAGCCAACAGCCCATCTTCCAGGAAGTATAGCCCGTGGTCCCAGAATCCAAATCTCTCTCGTCGGCACCACCTTCATAGCCAGTCATTTACCTGGACTATTTTTCATTCCCTTTCTATCCCTCTTCTAACTATTGGAAGGATGGATGAGAAAACTATCTGGGCCCCAAAGTTCTTGAGTTTCCTTCCCAAAGCTTCAAAGTCTGACTTGATCTCTTCGTAGCTCCGCTTGGCGGTATCATTTGTTCCCACATGGATGAGAAGAAAGGGATACCTGTCAGTGGGCTTTATGAGTGCAGGCAACCTTTCAGTCACGTCTCTAATCTGTCCTCCCGGGAGACAACATACCTGGCGAGTCCATGGGTCTTCGCGACATACTTGGGTCTCGATCCCATGCAGCAAGGAGTCTCCCACTACTACCACTCTTCTCTTCTTCTTCTTGTAGGCCTGGGTTTCATCGCCTCTGTTTGACTGACCTTTAGCCTCTTGCTCACTCTCATGCAGGTTCCCCTGTGATTCTTCCTCTGCAGGCTGTCCTCCAGTCTTATCCGCAAGTACCTGGAATCGGTTCCACAGCTCCACTGCTTCCACTGGTGCAGAGTGGCGTCTAGTTCTTCTTCTCCTAACTGTCACCCTTTTCCAAGGAGTATCCTCTATTCCATTTTTCTTCACCTCAGCATTTCCCACTGCCTCATCTTGCTGTTGCTCTTCAAGCTTCTGGTCTGCCCTTTGCTGTTGTAGTTCCCCCATTCTGTCCAAGAACTCTTCGTGTTCTCTTATTCCCCGGAGGGTCGACAGTCGCCGCTCCAGTCCACTTACTTTTTCCTCCAGCAGCGTGATCAACTTGCACTTGTTGCAGGTGTAGGCCATGTTGTTCTCAGGCAAGAAAACAAACATTGCACACATCTTGCAGGTCACCACCACTGGAGAGTCTTGTCCTTCCATAGCCTCTTTTCCCTTTTTGTGTCTAGCTTTGTGATTGTGCTAGACTAGCCTGTGCCTGCTCCTCTACTCAGTAGAGGTTAAAAGCAGAGTCCCACTGGTGTGGAAGTGTGTGTTACAAGACAAATAAATGAAAAAAAGTTAGTTAAAAAATAAAATGAAAAAAAATGAAAAAAAATGTTAGGGGCCTCCCCCTTGACCTCCCCTGCCGAACTCCCCTGGCCAACTCCTGTTTGCTCCCCCTGGTCACTCGCTCTGGTCGCTCGCCTGCTTGTGTAGTCCCTGGACCAGCTGGAGCAGCTTGCTCTGCTCTGCTCTGCTCAGCTGGGAGGCGGGAAACAGACTGAAGCTTCCCGCCCAGTCAGCTGCTGGGAGTACTCAGGCCACACCCGTCCAATTCAGTTGGAGCTCTCAGAAGCACCTGGTGAGCTCACAGCCAATCAGAAGGATAAAGGGCAGCCCCCTGGGCTTCCTGCAACCCACTTACCTCTTAGCCTCTGTCTCCTTTGTCTCTTCAACCACTGCAACTCCCCTGGCCAACTCCTGTTTGCTCCCCCTGTTCACTCACTCTGTTTGCTCGCTCTCTGGGAGCTTGCCTGGTTCTGTAGTCCCTGGACCAGCTGGAGCAGCTGTTATTTTGCCTTTGGGTGAGATACTGGGAGTACCTTTAAAAAAAAGAAGTTGCAATGTGGAGTGATGTTTTTCAGTGTACCAACCATGCCCTCACCCATGCAGAAGGATCAAGGTTCAATCTGGGCATCTCCATTTAAAAAGGACCAAGTAGCAGGTGATGGAACTCTCTGTCAAGGGCTCCTTGGAGGCCTCTCTCAGTCTAATCCAGTAGCCAAGTCCAGACACAGACAAAGGAATTCCTTTCCAAGCTTTATTCTTCTTTTTACAACTTAACAACTCCACAGGTAGCAACTAGATCTGAGCAGCAGAGTACCCATGCCCTAAGTTGGAACAGTTGGTCCCCGTTTGAAAGGGAATTACTGGCAGACCCCTGAACTTAAGGACTAGGGAGAGTCCCTCCCCCTTTCCCTTGGGTCCTCTGGGCGCAGCCATTGTTTGCGCGCCAACCGGGCACTACGCCTCCTTTCTGCACCCTCCATTTGGCGCCGCTCTCTGCGTCTGCGTCGCGCATCCACCAAGTCTGCTTCCCGCGCTCTGTCACTCCCAGGACTGCTATCTAAGCTAGGAATGCTGGTGGGAGGAATCTCCGTCAGCTGTTGGCCCTGGGAAAGAGGAGCGCGCTCCTCTCCCAGGAGCGACTGCTCTTCCTCAGAATCAGAACTACTCTGGGATTCTATGGGCTCAGTGTCCACCCTGACACTCTCTCCAGTCAGAGTAGATGGTGGGGGCTTCCTTTAGTCCCACCCCATTTCCCCCAACTGCCTAATATTTGGCTTCCTGGCTTTGGCATAGTTCCCCTCCACCCCAACCCCCATTCTAAAAGGTTGAAGTGCTGCTCCTAAGGCTTAGGTACCGGTAGCAAGAACTTTAACTTGGTATGTTTTGTCAATTTGGCCTCACCCACTTTTGCCTTCAGCCCATCCCCAAACTGAAATGCAGCCCGCGAGAGCTTCTCCGAAATTGAATTTGGCCCCCAGGCTAAAAGAAGTCCAATACCCCTCGAGTAGACAGTACTAAGCTAGTTGCATTGGACCAGGACTGGAGAGACCCTTGTTCATAGAATCATAGAATAGTGGGGCTGGAAGGGGCCTACAAGGCCATCGAGTCCAACTCCTGCTCAGGAATCCCAGTCAGAGCATCCCTGACAGATGGCTGTCCAGCCTCATCTTGAACGCCTCCAGTGTGGGATAGCCCACCACCTCCCTAGGTAATTGGTTCCATTGTCGTATTGATCTAATCAAATTTGCAATTGGGCGGGATAGCTAATACTTTGGAAGACAGAAACCAAATTCAAAGTGATCTGGATACACTGGAGCGCTGGGCAGAAAACAACAGAATGACATTTAATAGGGATAAATGCCAAGTTCTGCACCTAGGAAAAAGAAACCAAATGCACAGTTACAAGATGGGGGATACGTGGCTCAATCACACTACAAGCGAGAAGGATCTTGGAATTGTTGTCGATCACAAGCTGAATATGAGCCAACAATGTGATGTGGCTGCAAAAAAGGCCAATACTCTTTTGGGCTGCATTCATAGAAGCATCGCTTCCAAATCCCGGGAAGTACTAGTTCCCCTCTACTCAGCACTGGTTAGGCCTCATCTGGAGTACTGTGTCCAGTTCTGGGCACCACTTCTTAGGATGCAGACAAACTGGAGAGGGTTCAGAGGAGGGCAACAAAGATGATCAGGGGACTGGAAACAAAGCCCTGTGAAGAGAGACTGAAAGAACTGGGCATGTTTAGCCTTGAGAAGAGAAGACTGAGGGGAGATATGATAGCACTCTTCAAGTACGTGAAAGGTTGTCACAGAGAGGAAGGCCAGGGTCTCTTCTCGATCATCCCAGAGTGCAGGACACAGAATAATGGGCTCAAGTTACAGGAAGCCAGATTCCGGCTGAACAACTCCTTCTGCAAGCATGACGCTTATTGGGTGCTTCATTCTCTCTCCACGTAAACTACCTTATAGGGTTTTTTTGTGAGGATAAAATAAAGGGAGGACCATGTGTGCCATCTTACGGTCCTATGAGGAAAAGAAGCATGCAAATATAATAAACAAATTGTTGGACCTGGCATAAGGCCAGGGTATGTATGTTCCTTAAAGTAGATTTCTGTGAACGGTGCAAATTGTGCAGTTTCCCATAATTTATTATGATTGTTTAACTGTTTTGCATAATGTAGTCCTGTTTTGCTAATCATGGGCAGGGGCAAGAAACTGCAGGGCACTAAGGAAGACCCAACCATTGGAAAACTGGTTTAACCACCTTTCAGGCTTCAGAGATTTCACTGCACCACACTTTGAAGCACATCTTCATGACCCAAAGGGCTAGAAACTTGCTTTTTTATATACATGACAGCTGAGAGTCTCTGGAAGCTAATTCTGGACAATATTGCAGACTGTGTTTTTCTGTGCTCCTGTGGAATGACAGAATACATGCCACTTCAATTGTGGCGGCAGAATCTGGCCTTGTTTTTGTGGTGGTCATTCAGAACTTGCCCTTACAATTGACAGAGAGGGGGAGTGTTAAAAGCCTCCTCTGCTCCTTTCTCAAGCATAAATAAAAGAGATCAACCAAGCCCTGATTAAAAGCATTTTTTTGCAAAGCAGGCTCCGCATGCAAAGATTTGGTTCAAGGAGCATTCAAATCACAGCTGTCAGCTCAGGAACAAGAGTGTGGGGTGGGATGGAGAGGGAAGTAGGACACTGGCATTGTGTGAAGGTTGCTATGGCAATTCCAACAGAGGGGTTGCCTAATAGGCTTTATTCCCAGGAAGCTGGGGAGGAACTGCAGCTAGCACTTAGCAAAAGGATCGCCACATATTTTCATGAATGGCATTTCTGTAGAGGATTTTCTGGGCTGCCTTCTTTTAGAAAGAGAGCAGCAGGCAGCGACAAAAACACCAAGGTGTTCGAAGAGCATCTAGTGGCCACTCAAAATATACACTCAGTATACAAGGAAGTGGCACACAAAGGACGGCCTGACCCAGAAGCAGCTCAGGCAGCTGTCTGTGGCAGCAAAATTCCAGGGGGGTCCAAGGTAATCAGAAAAATCCACTAGGGGTACAACAGCTTCCCCAGAACCATGGAATGACATCACTGCACTTAGGGCAATTGTGCTCCCTCCCATTTTTCCAATTCACCCCTCATTCCATGCAAGTTAATGGAGTGAAAGTCTCATCCCTTCACTTCTATGGATCAGGGGAAAGGGTCTGCTATTGGGAAAACCTCGAGGAGGAAATCCTCAGGTTCAGAGGCAGTATAACTCTACATACTAGTGGTTGGGGAGCAATGATGGGAGAGGGCTATTGCCCCATGTCGTGTTTGTAGGTTTCTCAAAGGCATCTAGCTGACCACAGTGAGATGCAGAATGCTAGATTTAGATGGTACTTTGCCCTGAAATGTAATTGTCCTGCAAGATGCAAGAGAGGCCCAAAATTAATTTTCACCCAGGGGTAACAAAATATAATACTTTGAGCTACCCCACACCTGCACAGGTACCCAATGCAAACCAACCCCAAGTCATGTTTATTTAGTCCACAGACCTTTCCACATGTTAATATATAATAACAGCAATGTAGGAAAAATGCTGTGCTCTTCTGCACAAGAATAACACTGTAATCACCATAGGGGTGGAGAAACTGGGCACTCACCCAGGGCGTTGAGCGGAAGGGGGCACCAAACTGAGCGTGGTGACTCAGTGGCCTGGTTTGCATGTAATGACAACCCAGAGTATGGGATGATTGTGGGTTGCCATTGAATCATGGGTTATTGTTGAATTGTGGGCTGTTGTTACATGAGAGTCCTGCTCTATGGTTTAACTATGGGTTGTTAACCATGAACAACCCAGAGTTCACAACACAACAACAAACCATGGGTTCTCTTCCTGGGCTGTTTGTGGTTAACAACCCATAGTTAAACCAAACATGTAATGCTCCTTGCCCAGTGCACTATTCATCCTAGGCCTAGCCCTGACTGTAATTCACAGGAAGTCATTTCTTACTAACTTACTTTGTGCATCCAGCCCTCCAGGTTCCCCAGATGGCCTCACCCCCTTTCCCTCAACGTCTGTTTCCAAACAGAAAATGTCACTTGCTAATAGATAACAAATATGGCTGGCTCAGAAATACATAGATATCAAACTGTTCCCAGATCACTAGTGATGAATGACACACATCTCCCCCTCTCTTGACCCATATCTGTGCGATTTGGACCAAATCTCAGTCCCCAAGTGTGTAGGATCAACGCACCAGAATAAGTCTCCGGCTTCTGCATGTGCCATTATGGGTAGCACATCACTGCAGTTATATGTGCACTGTTGATCCCAAATATGTGAGAGGTAGCTGGTCCCTTAACTCTGGGTGCTAAGAGGTGGCCCCAACCCCTGGTTGAGGTCAGGAAAGCTATTAGCACTGCTGCTCCAGGGCTCATGAATAACTCCTGCACAGCACAGGAGCACTGTAGGAGGAGCTTCTTCAAGGGAAAAGGGTAGAGAGAAGAGCAGCTGTCCATGGTCCCAAGTACGGGATTTGAAAGACTACAGGGGCATTCCCATTCCTCTAGTGCAGGCGAGAGGTAGACCAGGATCTACTGATAGATTTCTGGGTGATTTGCAGTAGATCACCAGGGTTTTTTGACTCCCAATTGTTTAACAGAAGCAGCAACAACAAAGGTTTCCTCCCACCAATTCTAATTTAGGCTGCTGAGATGGACGAAACTTGAGATGGGGGAACCAGGAGTGGATTTTTTATATATGCGAAAGGACAGTGAGCTCAGTTCTCGTTCTGAAAACAAATTCCTGGGCTTACCATGTGCTCAAAGGCATCCTTATTCCTTCATTCTAAAAGTACATCCCCACCTTCTTGCCCTCCAGTGACTATTTTGTACCAGCCTCTAGTTGTTGAACCTCATTGCTCTAGTAAAAAGCAAAGTAGATCTCGGAAGTCAGAGGCCAGCCAGCTGCCCTGGCTCTAGCACGGACTAGAGGGATGGAGCTGTCAGGGGTCTGACAGGCAAGGGTGAGCAGAGCTGAGGAGCTCTGTCCTGCTGGTGTTGCAACTAACCCTGTGGCAGAAGCCGCAGTGTAGTCTTTGGGAAACTGGTGGTCATACTTCCCTATTCCTGAACCAGAAAGGCATAGTGTTCCAGGCTTCAGTTGCAGCTATTTTTCGCTACATAGAAATGTGTGTAATTGTTGTCCCTCTAAAGAGGTGAACATGATCGTCTTTGGCTTATAGATCCTGCTAACTAGAAGAGCTTGCTCATTCATGAAATGGCTGCCATGGTCAGCATGGCTAGTCACAAAAAGCACACTGATGAGTCTAATACAAAAGTAACTCTCTCAAGCAGGTCCTGGAGGCTGAGCATTTGAGAACCCCTGCTCTGTCATTTTGTTCCCCTTGAAGCAGAGAACAAGGAGTGGAGTGTTTAGAAAACCAGATATCGTATTTTGGTAAGCCTGACATGGAGCATTTTTATTTTATTTTTATTTATTTATTGTTGCTGTTCTGGAGAGTGGCAGAAGAGCACACTATATTGTTTCCTCCTCTCCCCCCCCCCCAGCCCCTGAAGTGGACAAAAAAAGATGAGGTACAACAGAGGAGTTGTTTCAAACAAGCTGTCATATTTTGCTGCTTCTGAGAGTGGAGAGACAAATATTTTCCCAGATATGAGATCCTGACAGGTGTCCATTTCTCACAGCAGTATAAGTGCTGCCTATATTCAATTGCTCCCCCTGGAATTGAGAACAAGATTATGTACAGGTGGTTGAAGCTTTCTGAAAACCAACTGTCATATTTTCCTATGCCAGGACTGCAGTGAGAGCTGCCCAGATCAAGGCCATGATGGGCCATGGGGCTAGCTGTCCGTAGTGGGCCCCCTACTATGTCCCCATGCGCACATGCACACACACACACACACACACAGTCAACAATGTACAACAATAATGCAAAAACATTTTGTTTTACTATTATTTTAGTGGAAACCATCCTCCATGCTTGCCTGGAAGAAAAAGATGAATATCTCTTCCATGACAGAGAACTCAAATACAAACACAAGCTTCCTCTTTCACAGCATACAACACAGAGACAACATAAACACACACTGAAGTGGTCTCTCTCTCTCTCTCTCTCTCTCTCACACACACACACACACACACACACACACATTGCCTTACCGCCTCTTTCAGACACAACAGCCAAACAGGATGGAAACCTCCCCACCCCCTGCCATACACAGCATTTTGAGAGGAGCCAGCCTCCCATTTCTCATTGGATGACCTTGTGCCAGTCACTTTGTCTCAGTCTAACCTACCTCACACAGTTGTTGTGAGGATAAAAATGGGGAGATCTTTACCTCCTGGAGCAAAGGCAGAACATAAATGTTATAGAATAAAATATTTTTATGCTAGAAACACATAGTTGTCTTACAGCACAATAGGCCTTCTTAGCATGTGAAATGGCCAGCTGTGTTTTGCATGCTGCCTGTGCGCACTAATGCATGTGCACTAGAGACAACATGCATCCATAACCCTACTTGGACATTTATCTTATACAGACCTTCGGGAGGGAGCCCGATGACTGACACCAATGCTTATAACTCATATTAAGCATTTAAAAATTGAAGAACGTCCTCTTTCTTCTCTTATGCCCCACTCATATCCCTCCATCTTCTGCATGAACATCAACTCAAAGAAACTTTATCAACATCGGAAACAACAAAGACTCTTACGGCACTTTAAAGACTAACACATTTATTTAGGCATAAGCTTCTGTGGACTATAACCCACTTCATCAGATGTATGGAGTATTATAGGGAGTTTCAGCTTTATATACAGTACATATGGTGGAGGGGAGGGCAGGGGAGGGGGGGAATTGTAAACAGTGAAGTGCCACAAGCCTCTTTGTTGTTTTTGGTACAATAGGCTAACAAGGGTAATCTCTAATATATGCTAATAGTGAAAGTATGTACCAGAAGTATGTACCATAGAATCATAGAATAGTAGGGTTGGAAGAGGCCTATAACACCATTGAGTCCAACCCCACTTTGGTAAACCCACTTTGTTCAATGGGTTTTACACCTAAGTAAAGGATTGCAGCCTTAGAGCAAAATCTTTTGCATGTCTGCTGAGAAAAAGTCCTATTGCGTCCAATAAGACTTACTATCAGGTATGTGTGCACAGGACTGCAACCTAAACCCCTCTTTTTCCCACCCCTTTCCTTCCTCAAATAACTCAGAGGATAAAGAAATTTGGGCTGACATGCAAAATACACTTACTTACTGGGCGGTTGGTGTGTTGCTGTTTTCCTGCTGCGATGGGGGGCGGGGTCCAGACAGGGAAAGCTGAATGGGCAGGGGGAGACCTCTATCATCACCAGCAGCTGAGCCAGCAAAACATTCCAAAAGACCCCCTCAAATTTCAAATTCCTTGTGTGCACACACAGCTTCCTGGGACCAACAACAACAAAAGGATTCAAAATGAACTAGGAAGTCCCTTCTGCAGACAACTCTTCACTCTATACTTCTTTCTAGGACCAAAAGTTGATCCTAGCTGTGACTTCACTCAGTGGCTGAACACACTCAAAGGTGGTAGCAAGTGAATTTCTCACAAAACTATTAGACAAAATGTTTGCCCATTTCTCACAAAACCAATGGCATGTGCTGAATGCTTTGTCTCGTATCTTGGTTTCTACAAGGACTAGAGACTTGCTTTTTTTTTTAATTATTATTTGAAAACTGGGGATCTGGGCTAGCTACTGGGCCCAATCAGATGTTGGGCCAGGAGCTGCAATCCCCTTAGCCCTGTGGTTAATCTGGCTATGACTGCAGTGTGGTACATACTATTCCACAGGAGAGTACAAGGAGAGCAAGATAGTAGATCCTGAGAAGTAGAAGCTCTCACATTGTGTTGGAACAAAGAGGCAGATAATGTCCCAGGTTTGTCCAGTTCTGGGCACCACACTTTAAGAAGGATGCAGACAAAGTGGAAGGGGTTCTGGCTATGACTGCAGTGTGGTACAGTGTGGTACAGTGTGGTATGCATGCCTGGCTTACAGCAATTTCTGACTACCTAGAAGAATAGCATTCATACACTTTTTGGGTTCCCCCTGAAGTGAAGTATGAGGAGTTGGGCTTTTTGCAAACTGGTCATCGTTTCGCTACACTGGGGCCTGAAAGACAGATAAAGGTGCCACATATGAGGTCCTGAGATGTAGCTATTTCTGGCTACTGTGAAGAGTAAGTGCACACAGTACCATTGTTCTGCAGTGGTGTCGTAGACCGAGTGCTTGGAAGGATGCAGCACTGCCACTTTTTGATTAGCAAGGATGCTGATGTTATCTGCCACCTCCTGCCTCAGAATTCCCTATTTCCTCTGAGCTTTGCTGCAATTCTCACAGTAGCTGGGAGGGAAATGAGTTTTCCCAACAACATACATTGTTCCCTGTGGAGGTGGCTTGGTCTTGAATGGGCAATTAAGATCCATTAGCTTTATGAAAGATCTGCTTCTTGTGGCGATGAAGAAGGCTAGAATTTGTGCATTGATATGGATCATCACAGATCCCTGAATTTTTGGACTCTCCTTCGGAGCATGGCTATGGGGACTGTCACGATGACCATCTACACTTCAAAATTTACCACTACACCACTGTTCTGCCACAGGAGAGCAAGATAGTAGATCCTGAGAAGTAGAAGCTCTCACATTGTGTTGGAACAAAGAGGCAGATAATGTCCCAGGTTTGTCCAGTTCTGGGCACCACACTTTAAGAAGGATGCAGACAAAGTGGAAGGGGTTCATAGGAGGGCAACAAAGATGATCAGGGGACTGGAAACAAAGCTCTACGAGGAGAGACTGAAAGAACTGGGCATGTTTAGCCTTGAGAAGAGAAGACTGAGGGGAGATACGATAGTGCTCTTTAAGTACTTGAAAGGTTGTCACAGAGAAGAAGGCCAGGATCTCTTCTCGATCATCCCAGAGTTCAGCACACGGAATAATGGGCTCAAGTGACAGGAAGCCACATTCCGGCTGAACATCAGGAAAAACTTCCTGACTGTTAGAGTAATACGACAATGGAACCAATGACCTAGGGAGGTGGTGGGCTCTCCCACACTGGAGGCATTCAAGACGAGGCTGGACAGCCATCTGTCAGGGATGCTCTGACTTGGATTCCTGCATTGAGCAGGGGGTTGGACTCGATGGCCTTGTAGGCCCCTTCCAACCCTACTATTGTTTGATTCTATGATTAAACTATGGAATTTGCTACCATAAGTGATGGCCACCAGTTTGGATGGCTTTAAAAGGGGGTTAGACAAATTTCTGGAGGAGAAAGCGATCAATGGCTATTAGTTCTGATGGCTATTGTGCTACCTCCAGTATTAGAGGCAGTAAGCCTATGTACACCAGTTGCTGGGAAACATGGGCGGGAGGGTGCAGTTGTACTCATGTCCTATTTGTGGGTTTCCCATTGACAGCTGGTTGGCCACAGTGCAAACAAAATGCTGGACTAGATTGACCCTTGGTCTGATCCAGCATGAATCTTCTTATATTCTTATTTCACTTCCCCTGAATTGAAGAGCTGCTTATTGTTCTTTTGCAGATCTCTTCAATACAAAAATTAAGTCATGTTATGATTCGATACCAATAAGACTTTTGACAGAATTATTTAGCAATATTTTTCTCATTTTAGAGGATTGTAAAAGTCATTCTTCATTTATTAACTGACACTGATTGTTGCAGAAATACTCTGGCCAAGATCCAAAGGGGCGGGCAGCTAAATTCGATGGTGGCAGAAAAAATAATAATGAATAAATGGTACTTGTAATGCTTCTGAGTGCTAAAGCAGTCGAATTTAGCTGGTCTTGGAGCAGATCTTTTTTGGGGGTGCCCCATGGATTGCACAGCACCCCACAAGGGGAGGGACAAAAACGGTTCTCAGACTTCCCTCAGTTGCGCTACAGCAGTTTCCTGAAGTTCTCACACAAAAGTTACAGGGGTGCCATTTAGGAAGGTGCAGGAGGTTGCTGTATGCGTGTTCACACACACTAGTATTGAGATGAACCCTTTCACATGTTCAGAACACACAATGAGGGGACAGCAGCATTGGGGGCAGGGCTAGTCCACACAGCCCCATGATGACCCCTTCACGTGTGCCTTCAACAGATGCGGGTGGGGGGCTCATCTGAAACAAACATACACCATATTCTAGAGGTATAGGAACACCTACATCTCTGGTTGTTTTGAGGTATAAAAGAAACTACAGTAAATGGTCTTGCATCACACACGCTGCTTTGGGACAATTTAATCTTGAATATATCCAAAAGCAGGCCATTGAACTTTGTCCTTCTGCACAACACAAAATTTCTTTTACCCTTCTACTGAAATCTGAACTGGTGATTATGAAAATTAGATGACAAACAGTTGACTACAAGAGAAACAGGGCAAGAGGGTATAAATGGGCATGAAATTCTGATTTGGGATTTTGATTTTAATATTTTAAATAGTTATCTTGTGAGCATGTACATATTTCAGCTTTGGGGATAGGGTTGGTTTCCCATTATTTCTCTCAGTCAGAAGCTGTGAAGAGTTTAGTTAGTTATCGCAGTTCAACTATATGCACAGGGCGCCATCTGGTGGTAGATTTGTGAGGTTTTTCTCTTGATTTCTGACATAACATCACTTTTATTGTTCTCTTGGGAAAACAGAAGCTTTTACTTAGATCATACATTGAAGGAGTGGGGGGTGGAAAGAGAGAAAGATTGCCCTCAGTGGAATATCTCTGGTATTCCACTCAGTATGCTATACCGAGTTGTGAGGTTTTAAGATTTCAAAAATAAAGCAGCCAGAAATTTATTTGTATTTATATCCAACTCTTCCTTGCAAGAAATCCTGGGCAGCTAACACCCCATATAAAGCCCACACAACACAGAAATAAAACAATCATTATGGCAGAGATAATGGCTCTATTCAGGTTTTCTTATTCTGAGTATACTAAACACATGAGGAGAGGGAGCACAGTAGGAAAAAGAGAAAATGAACGTCTGTCTCCAGCCTAACAGTGCAATCCTATACATATCTAAAAAAAGGTAAAGGTGTCCCCAACCAGTCATGTCCGACTCTAGGGTGTGGTGCTCATCTCCATTTCTAAGCTGAAGAGCCAGCGCTGTCCGAAGACGCTTCCATGGTCATGTGGCTGGCATGACTGAACACCGAGGTGCACGGAACGCTGTCACCTTTCCCGCCGAGGCGGTACCTATTTATCTACTTGCAATTTCTTGCTTTCGAACTGCTAGGTTGGCAGAAGCTGGGACTGAAAATGGGAGTTCACTCCGTCACGCAGCACTCGGGTCTCGAACTGCTGTCCTGCCGACCTTCCGGTCTGCAGTTCAGCGTCTTAACCACTAAGCCACCGCAGCCCCTAAGCCAGGTAGACGTAAACCTCATTGAGCTCAATGGGGCTTATTCTCAGGTGAGTGAGTATAGGACTGCAACCTAAAACAGGATCTTCCACTCATCAAAGAACCTCAGCGCTCCCCACAGAGTAATTGGCGGGATTATTGTTCAATACAAACACCTAATGGATGGATGCATGGCTTTGCCTGAAAAGCAGCATATAATTTCTTAAATAAATGTTTAAAACTTATTTTTTTTAAAGCACTTATACCCCTCTCTTCAGTCAGTATGGCTGACATATCAGTAAAAAAACAAAGACAGTCCTTGCTCTCAGGTTTATAATCCAAAAAGACATGACACAAAAGAAAGAAAAAAGTTATGGAGGGGGAAAAGGAAAACATGAAGCCCTTCCTAAAGCCCTCCGTCTGGAAGCATTTTCCATTTCTACCTAGTTGCCTCTAGGTCAGAGTATTTGTCCATCTAGCTCAGTGTTGTCTACTTTGATTGGCATCAGCTCTACAGTATCTTGGGCAGTAAAGGGTCTTTCTGTCACATGCTACCTGACCCTTTTAACTACAGATGCCAGTGACTGAACCTGGGATCTTTTGTATGGAAGGCATGAACTATACCACTGACCAGTGTTCCCTTCCCTGAATTGCAATCAAATATTTTCATGTCCACCACATCATGTGGGTTTTCTGTAAAATGCCACTGAACTGATGGAAATAAGACAGGGATAAAACATCTCTAAGGGTGCAGTCCTATGCATGTTTTGGCAACCGTACTGGCTGAGGAATGCTAGGAGTTGCAGGACTTTCATCTATCTAAATATACATAGGATTGTGTCCTAACTCTATTTTTTTGTGCTGTCTCAGTCAGGTGAGGCTGCAGAAGCATTAAGGTGATGCCCAGATTGGGCAGTGGAATGGATGAGGCCAATAAACTGAAGCTGACAAGACAGAAGTGCTGTGGGCAGATGTTCCTTGTGTCCAGTGCAATAGTTATTCAGCCAGTTCTGGTGCAGTTGTCTCCCACCCCCCATAAAAAAGCAGGTTCTCAGCTTGGGGGTTCTCCTAGATTCAGATTTGTCACAGAGTGCCTTTGATCAGCTACAGCTGCATCCACTCCTGACTGCAGTGATCCATGTTTGGCTGCAGTGATCCATGAACTGGCAACTTCCTGGCTGAATTGCTGTAATGTGTTACATGTGAATAGAGTTCTGGCCGGCACATTTCTTTTTGCCCACAGTACACCTGTTCTTAAGGAACTTTGCTGTGTAGACCTGTTCCCTTCAAAGTGCAACTCAAAATGCTGTTACTTACCTTTGAAGCTCTATCAACTTACAAACCAGTACCTGAAGGTGTCCCTACTCCCATTTCAACCTGCATGTATCTGCTGCTGCAGACTTTCCTCAGCCTGGCTCTGCCATCTGGGGTGAGGCAGACATCAACCAGGCAGAGGGCTTTTTCAGCAGAGGCACCTCAGGTATAGAATTTACCTGGTGCAAATATTGGTACCCTTTAGGTGCCAGGCAAAAATAGTTTTATTTTTAACCCAGGCATTTTAATTTTAACTAGTCTGTTTTAAGGTTTTATCTGCTGCTTTTATTTTCTGTTTTTGTGTTTTCCTATATTGTTTGCTGCTTGTACACCACCATGAAATCTTATTTATTTAAAATGATTTCTAGTCCGCCTTTAAGAGCGGAACCCATCCAAGGAGGTGTACAAGATATCATCTATATAAACAGGTACAATGAAAATTCAATAAATACATATTCAAAAGAAGTTTGATAAAAACAGTGATTACCTGCTTAAAACAAAAACATATTACTATTAAAAACCAGCAGCCCAGGACACTATGGGAAAGTAATCAAAAATAGTTGAATCTTCAGAGCTTTCCTGAAGACCTGAAAAGAAGGGGTCTCCCAATGGAAGCTGATTCCAGAGATGCAGGGACACCACTGAGAAGGCCCTCTCAGCTGTGGCTGTCTTAATATGATGTACAGGGTACAAACCAGCCTCTCCCAATCTGATGCCCTCTAGATGTTTTGGATAAGAATTCCCAGGTTTCCTCACCACTGGCCTTGCTGACTTGGGCTGATGGGAGTTCAAGTCCAGAGATCAGAAGGACACCAACTTGGGGAAGGCTAGCCCAAACGTTTTAAAATTAATAATACCGCAATCCTATGGTCCCTGGGCGAGCATCCTGGGGACTATAGGATGGCTCGGAAAACCCCTTCCAAGGTTGAAAACAGTGCTCTGACTTGGAAGAAGGAGTCGGAGATCCACCCTGCAACCCCGACCCCTCACAACCAGCATGGAGAGAACCATACCAATTGTCCCTGCAAGGTTGGAAAATCAGCCTTGGAGAGGGGGCAAAAGGGGCATTCTGGTGGACGGGGAGAAGAGGAGACCAGAGAGGCCAGGATACAAGTTTTCCAATTTATTTTATGTATAAATTTATCCAATTTATCATAAGCCTCCTCTCCCTCCCCACTCCAAAAAAGCCCATCTGGCAAAAATAAAGGAGATTGCAAGACAGGGTGGCCAAGATCACCTCTGCCACTCCTCTCACCCTGCCAGCTTCAGCCTGGCAGGGCATTGGAATCTTGGACGCCTCCAAGCTCGGGGGTTTCTAAGCAGTGAGGGTGCAGTCCATAGGACTGTGCCCTAAAACATGTATATTACATGGATGCAGCATTTGTCTTGTGGTATTTTTTAAAAGATGGCTCTCAGTGAAGAACGAGTTTGCTCTCTCCAATATTGTCAGAGGCAGAGAATTAAAGTTTCCAGTTCTCACTGCAGTTTTACCTCAAGCACATAACTCATAAACCACAGTTTGAACCAAGGTGACCCCTTTATTATATTGGATGTTTTATTTTTACAGCAGACTGCCAAACCTGACACCACTGGCAACAAATGGGCAAAACTCGTTGCCAATGATGTCAGACATATAGCCAGGGCAGCTTACAACATGTCAAGAAGACAAAAGTAAAACAAATCACAGTAAGAATTATTTGGTCTTTTAACGTTCAGTGTCACTTTTATGTGGATAATCTGTAGCACTCCTTTTCTTTTTCTGGTCAACCTTCTTCCCTTTCAAATATATCTGATTGTTGCTATTTCTGACTGGATGTCTTCTCATCTAAAGCTTAACATCCAAAACTGAGTGACTGCTCTGTCCTCCTTCTCCATCTTTACCTCTTCTCCTTTCCTTTCATCTTGGGTAATTCTATTCTTCCTTCTCCCTAAGTACAAAACCCTGGAGTCCTCTCTAACTATTCAGTTTCCTTCTCTTCTTTTATTGAAGGTACTGCAGAAAGATGTCATTTACAACTTTTGAACATAAAACTCATTTTTTGTTTGATTCGGCAAAGACACAGGTTTATTCTCGCATTCTTTCCCAGCAATTACTATAATCCTTTTTTGTTTGGTTGTTTTGGGGTTCACCTCTTTCTCAGCTTCACCATTCTGTCCTCCGTCTTAAAGGTCTTAAAGTCTGCTGCCCTTATTCCCCTCTTTCCCAGATCTCATTTTAGACCACATTTCTTCTTTGTTACAGCCCCTTTGTTGGCTTCTGTTTCTTTATTGCGGGGATAGGCAGAAGGCAGGTTGGGATCTACTGGTATATCTCCAGGTGATTTGCAGTAGATCGTTAAGGATTTCTGGCTCCCAATTGTTTAACAATAGCAACAACAAAATGACTCCTCCACCTCTAAATTATACTGCTGAAATGAAGAAAGCTTGGGGAACAGCCAGGAGTTGATTCTTGTGTGGAAGGGCCGTGAGCTCTGTTCAGTTCTGGTACTCAAAAAACAAAACAGAATTCTTGGACTCAGAATTCTTTAATTCTAAATGTGTGTCTCTTTCACCTGGCTCTAGTTGGTGGATCTCAGGGTTCTAGTAAAAACAAAGTGGATCCTGCAAGACTGAAGCCTGCCCACCCTTGCCTTATTGGATCTATTATTACAGTACTTTTTATGTTTAAATCAACACTTTGATTCCTTATCTTTTCTTCTCTCACTTTATTTGCCCTCTCCTCATCTTTGCTCTGCTGATACCTTTCTTTTGGCTAAACATCAGATTACTTTATTTCATGTCTCCATCTTTCTCTCTTGCTGCCCCTATTCTCTGGAATTCACTCCTCCAGGGTTGGCATCAAGAGTAGGCATGTTTGGGCGCCTGCTGGGGGCCCACACTCCAGCAGAGGCCCACTGACAAGACCCCCCTGGAATTGCTCCTTCTCCTCACCATTGCAACCTGCTTGTTCACCTGCCTCTTGCTCTGGCCCCAAAAATGGTGGTGTTGAGAAAGAGGAGCAGTAGATGTTACTGCCTACTTGCTCACCTAGTCTTTGCCAGTCAAGTAAGCAATGATCAGTGCCTGGCTACAACAATGGGTTGGGTGAGGTCTAATAAACTGAGTCTCGATCCAGACAAGACTGAGATGCTTTTAGTGGACGTTACTTCTGACTGGATGGAGGATGTTCAACCTGTTCTGAATATGGTTGTGCTCCCACTGAAGGACCAGGTTCATAGCTTGGGGGTTCTCCTAGAGACATCATTATCACTTGAAGCTTAGGTGGCCTCAGTGGCACCGAGTGCCTTTTATTAGCTTCAGCTAGTGGCCCAGCTATGCCTCTATCTGGACCAGGGTAACCTGGCTTCAGTAATCTATGCTGTAGTAACTGCCAGGCTAGATTACTGCAATGCACTGTACATGGGGCTGCCCTTGAAGACTGTGTGGAAGCTGCAGATTGTACAAAATGTGGCAGGTTGATAGCAGGGACCATAAAGTCTGAGTATTCCCTGCCCAATTCAGGGTGCTGGTTTTAACCTATGAAGCCTTACACAGCTTAGGATGGAGCGCCTCTCCCAGTATGAACCTACTCATACACTATGATAAGCATCTGAGGCCCTCCTCCAAGTGCCTCCTCTGAGGAAGGTTCAGAGAATGGCAACAACAGAGAGCGCCTTTTCAGTGGTTCCCCCCCCCAACTGTGAAATGCTCTCTCCGCTGACGTCCACCTGGCGCCAATATTGTCATCTTTTTAGCACCAGATTAAGGTTTCCCTGTACTCCCATGCATTTGATGTGACATGATGAGGTTTTCAAGGTCTGTGTTTTATCAGGTCTCCGTATTTTATTGTAACTCTTTTTAGCTGTTTAAAACTTTTAAAAAAATTATGCTAAATATTTTATATTATGTTTCTGGGTATTTTGGATTGTAATTTTTGTGATCCACCCAGAGAGCTTTGACTATGGTATAGAAAGCAAATAAATGAATGATGAGAAGGTGGATGAGGAGCAATAGCAAGTAGAGACAATGGTGGTGAGAGGGGGGCATTGAGGGAGGGGGCAGAGAGGGTATCCTGCCCAAGGCCCCCTCCAAAACCTGGAGCCAGCACTGACTATGTCTTCCTCTCCTTTCCTCTTCCTATTGTGTCCATTCCCCTTTCTCATGATGACATCACATAAATTTGCATCAGTCTACAGCTTTTGCAATTAGATTGTAAGCTTGCTGCAGGCAAAGTTGTTCCATTTAAAAATTACTATACAAAGCCTAGCTACTGAGGTGCTTTATAATTATTATTACAAGTTAACATGTCAGCAAAATGGCCTAAAAAAGCTAAGATACCCCTTGTCCAGGACTTTACCATACACAACAAAGCTTGCTGAAAAAGGGCATCATCTAGTATCTCTTCAGTGTTTGAATTCTTCAGTTCCACACAGATGCACCAAACAATTACATACGGCTGTGTGTGTATTAAGCATTCAGATGTGTTTTAGTTATAATACTCATATCCTGCTTTGAAGTCCCAAGACGGTCACAAAGCAGCAGATCTAGGTATGGTCAGCATATATTGATGAAGAGTGCCTTCTCCCCTGCGTCCCAGTCCACCATCTAAGTCCTCTGAGGACTATCTGCTGCGGCTGCCTAATGTGATATTGGCAGCCATATGCAAGAGGACTTTTTCCTTTGCTGCCCCTCAGCTGTGAAATGACCTGAAGGTTGAAATGCATCTGCTAACCTCTTTGAAGGTCTTTAAGCAGGAATTAAGGACTCTATTATTCCGGCAGGCCTTCCCTTTTTAGAAATCTTGTTCCTTTTGCTGATTTTCGTATACCGCTTTTAGGGAGCAATCCTATTGTTATTGACAGTTACCTCTGAACCCGGGGGCAACTGCCTACCCAATGCAGGGTAGGAGGAGTGGTGAGGAGCGGATCTCCTCCCTGCTCCCACCACCCTGCTTTCGTGGCTAGACAGCTGATTTCGGCTGTCTAGCCACAGGACCTTGGAGCACGGGGACAGGTGGCCAAACGACACATAAGAAATGTTGAACCAGCACTTCCGACTGCCCCACCCCCAGGAACACCCCATTTCCCCCATTCCACGCTGCTCTTCGGAGTGTGGAGCCGATCTGCGCTATCTATGAGGCGGTGTGGGGGGTGGAAATGGGGGTCAGTTCTCCGGGAACCGACCTTGGAGCGCCGGCTCTGAGGTCAGTTGCCAGGAACAGACCAGTCCTATGGCTGTATAGCCACTGACTAGCGGCCATAGGATTGTGCCCTTAAGTTGTGCTGTTTTTAAGCTGTGTTGTTTTTATTGTTGGATTTTTTCGTTAAACTGTTTTTAGCTCAAAGTTGTTTTCAGTTATATGTTGTCTGTGTGCTTTTAGTAAATGGCTTTTAAACTTTGTATATTGCATTTTAATGTTTTAACTTTTATAAACCACCCAAAGAGCTTTGGCTATGGGGTGGTATAGAAATGTAATAAATAAATAATAAATGTTATTATGTGCTACTTAATTATCACTGGTTCTATTTGTCCTGTATTAATCCTAATGCAAAAGTCCTTGCTTTGTGCCAGATTCCTTCCATATGATACCACCCTAAAAATGAGGCAATAGATGGCCTGTGGACCACCATTTCCCTTCCAGGGAATGTAAACATAATTAAGAGGAAGACTGTATAATTCACTGCTGACAAATTATGCCCAAATAACTCCTCCTTATCAAATCAACCATGGAAAACTTCAGCATATTAACCTAATTTTTCCAACATTTTATTAAAACTGGTCTAACATATTTTCAACAAGAAGAAGCTAACTCTGCAGTACAACAGCACAGAGGGTCCACGAAGAGTGATTACTGTTTTCCCCAGAGTACCACTTTTTAATGGTCAGTGCAGCTATTCACTGCATCAGTGGAGCAAAACAAGTAGGGCATGAGGTGTCTTATTTGGACTACAGAAGCCTTCCCCCATCTGGTGCTCTCTAGACATTTTGGACTTCAGCTCACATCAGCAAACATGGCCAATGGGCAGGAATTCTGGAAGTCCAAACCATTAAGAAAACTAAAATCATGGCATCTGGTCCCATCACTTCCTGGCATATAGAAGGGGAAGAAATGAAAGCAGTGACAGATTTTATTTTCTTGGGCTCCAAGAGCACTGCAGACGGTGACTGTAGCCATGAAATTAAAAGACGCTTGCTCCTTGGGAGGAAAGCTATGGCAAACCTAGACAGCATAGTAAGAAGCAGAGACATCACCTTGCTGACAAAGGTCCATATAATCAAAGCTATGGTTTTACCAGTAGCAACGTATGGCTGTGAGAGCTGGACTATAAGGAAGGCTGAGCACCGAAGAATTGATGCTTTCGAACTGTGGTGCTGGAGAAGACTCTTACGAGTCCCCTGGACTGCAAGGAGGTCCAATCAGTCTATCCTAAAGGAAATCAACCCTGAGTGCTCATTGGAAGGACAGATACTGAAGCTGAAGCTCAAATATTTTGGCCACCTAATGTGAAGAGAAAAGTCACTGGAAAAGACCCTGATGCTGGGAAAGACTGAAGGCAAAAGGAGAAGGGGACGGCAGAGGATGAGATGGCTAGATAGCATCACCGATGCGATGAATATGAACTTGCGCACACTCTGGGAGAGAGCGCAGGACAGGAAGGCTTGGCGTACTATGGTCCATGGGGTCACGAAGAGTCGGACATGACTGAACAACTGAACAACAAAAGGTCAGAGAAGACTTGACTACAATATTTTAATAATTAAACATAAGAGTTTTATTACTTGCTAATGTTCATTATAGTTAAGAGAAATTTCCTTATCTGCATTGAATGGATGTGTGGTCAACTGCAATGCTTACTTGAACTATATTGATCAAGCATATATTGATTCATTTAGTCTGTCAACATGGCAAACAAATAATTTGGGCTTTATCATATTTGTTGAACTTACAACTATCTGTTGGAATTTTGCTTCTTTGGATGATTAACTTAGGGTGCAATCCTATGGCTGCTAGTCAGTGGCTAGATGGTCGTAGGATATGCTCCGAGGTCAGTTCCCTGAGAACTGACCTTCTCCTGCTCCCACACTGCCTCATAGGCAGCACAGAACAGCCCTATGTTCCACACTTAGAAGCGGAGGATGGAGCAGCGAAAATGGGGCGTTCCTGGGGGCATCGGGGTCGGGGAGGGCAGAAATGCTGGTATGACACATCCAAAGTGTCATCTGGCACCCACTTCCCCCGCTCTGCCTTCCCGCAGCTAGACAGCCGAAATTGGCTGTCTAGCCGCAAATACAGGGCAGCTGAAGCGCAGGGGGAACGATCCCCTCTGCACTTCTCCTGCCCTGCATTGGATAGGTGGCTGGTCACCTCCAAGTTCAGAGGTGGCCAACTATCCTGGTAGGATTGCTCCCTTAAGGTGGCAAAAACGGACAAATTTCAACCATATGGACAGAACTTCTAAAACATAAACAATCCTTAAATGTTATGAACAAGTTGCTGCCGTAGTTTTTCCCTTTCTGGGATACAGACAGCATCATCCTGACAGGTTCTGACCGTAAGAAACTCTGGAATATGATTATAGCCCAGGGTGGTATGAGCTTGTGTTATTTGACTCAGAAGGATAAAAGACTGTGGCAAACCTGTTTGGATCTGAAGGTGCCAGGAAGTCTAAGTCTTTAAAAAGGACGCTTAAATTATTTTAGTCGAAGTTTCAATTTGGTTACAAAGATCCAGCTCCACTGTGTGACAGTCGTTTCAAATGACAAGTTTTAAGAAACGTGTTAAGTTTATAGCTTATCTGATTTTTCAAAAGACTGTACACTATGAGGCCATTAACCTTTCAGATGGTTTACACTGAAATCACAGCCATCCCCACTGTGGAAGGAAGATGCAAGCTAACTGTGTCACAGAGGCAATAAACTACTTCAAAAAACCAAGCATTGTTTCTTAAAGTGAAGGCAGATGTAACATAAAAAGAGAAATCACAATACGTTCTTCACCTGCAGTAAGCCCATTTTTCTCCCAGGTTTGAAGTTTGCTAGGTCAGCTATCAGTCTTGCCCCTCTACCCCATGCTTTAGGTCAGGGGTGTGCAACTTGTAGCTGTCCAAAAGTTTTGGCCTATAACTCTCATCATCCCTTACCATTGGCTACTCTGGCTCAGACTGATGGTAGTTGTAGACCAAAACATCTGGAGGGCTACAAGTTGCTCACCCCTGGATTACTGACCTTCCTTCCTCCCCTTCCTAGCATCTCATGCATGTTTATTCATTTGGACAGTCAGCCTTCACTTGTGTGTGCGAAGACATTTTAAGAACAATTGAAAAATTACCCCAAGGACTGGAGGAGGGGTCTTGGTGACATCATGGAAACTAGCCAGTTGATACCATTTGCAGCTGGGGTTTGCTGCAAATCTGCATTTTCAAATTTGCCAACTCTCAGGTTTCTTCAGGTGTCAACTCTTGAGAGAGAATGGTGCATATATACCGAATGAGGTGAGAGTAGTTCTAAATGTGCCCCACAGGTCTACAAACGTTACGTCTATCTTCACCCTGAAAAAGCACAATACTAACAAACATCAAACCAGTACAAAACCCACCATTGACCTACACTGACTTTCTGTAGCATGCTTTCCTGTCACTAGCTCTGGTAACAGTCAGTCTGTTTTGCATTATCAACTCTCCACCTTAAAATGCAATGCTCTGTTCTTGCAATCCTAATGTGCATTTTTTAAAAATAGCAGGAAGATGAAACTAGATATGACACTCAACATGTGTCACCACCAACCCCCCTCCCTTCTCCCTGTAATATATAGCCCAGACTTCTCCAACCTGGTGCCCTCCAGATGTTTTGGACTTCAGTTCCCATCAGTCCCAGCCAGCATGTCCATTGGTCAGGAATACTGTTAGTTCTAGTCCGAAATATCTGGAGGGCATCAGATTGGGAGAGACTGGTTTATACACTGTACATCACTTTAGAACCTGCTGAATGCCAGGTTGGTCCAAGATAAAATCTCCCTCACCCATGATTTGATTGTGGATGAGGGGGCTGACCTGGTATGTGTTACTGAGGCCTGGGTGGGGGAACTGGGAGGGGTCACTCTCTCCCAGCTGTGCCCTCCCGGGTACTCAGTGCAGCACCAACGCTGACTCAAGGGTCGGGGAGGGGGGGTTGCAGTGGTCTATAGGAATTTGATCCCTCCCTCTAGGCTTCCTGCTGATTCAAGTGCAGATCTTGAGTGTCTGTACCTTGTGTTGGGAACCCAGGACAGATTGGGGATTCTGTTGGTGTACCACCCACCCCGCCGCCCATCAGACTCCAAGCCTGAGCTGACCGAGGTGGTCTCGGACTTGGTGTTGAGGACCCCTAGGTTGATGGTCCTGGGGGATCTCAACTTCCATGCCAAGGCCGCTGTATCCGGGGCGGCTCAGGACTCCATGGCCGCCATGACAACCATGGGGCTGTGCCAACGTGTCACCGGCCCAACACATGTAAAAGGACACACGCTTGATCTGGTTTTCTCGACTGGGCAGGAGGATGGCGATCTGAAAGTGGAGGAATTAACATCTGTCCCTTTGTCATGGTCAGATCACTTCCTGCTGAGGTTTAGACACCTGGCGGCCTTTCCCCTCTACAAGGGTGGGGGACCTATTAAAATGGTCCGCCCCCGGAGGCTAATGGATTCCGATGGATTCCAGAGGGCTCTGGGGGATTTTCCTGCTGGTATGGCTGGCGCTCCTGTCGAAGCCCCTTCCGTCCCGATTCCTTCCAGTTGTCCTCTGTATTTCTCTGCCTCAAGGAAAAGCTAGGTGACAACGTGCCTATAAATACCACCGCTCTCAGCGATTTGGTGATCAGTGGGACGGCGGTTGAGGAGGGTGGGGGGAGAGAGAAGATCTCTTTGCCTTTTCCTGCAGTCTCCCAATTCTCCCCCCACACACGCGCGCGCCCCCGCCCCGCCGCCAATCTCCACGCGCGCACGCAGAAGCCCTGGGAGCTTTGGTGGGATGACGCTGGGGCTGGCGGTCGCTTCCCTGTGCGGGGCTGATCTCTCGGCGAGCCCTAGGCCGGGTGACAGAGGTCAGCAGCGGCGTCGCTTTTTCAATCCCCCCAGTGTCTGGGGTGACATGTTTTCAAAATCTCCGCTCATCCGCTGCTCTGCACTTCCGGAGCGATGAATCGCACGCACATCTCACACAGCTCTGCTCAGCAGAACGAGCTGAAAACGCTGGATAAGATTGTCTACTCGGAAGTAAATCGCACTGACTTCATTTGCACTTACTCGGCAGAGGAGGAAAAAGAGGTGTGGGGAATTGGGGATTGCTTTGCCTTTCGTTTTCAGTCTCTGCTTATCCGGTGCAGTGGACCTGCGCTTAAGTTTAATTTCTTTAAAGAAAGCTTGTTGATGCCTTTTATTTTCAGTCTTTGCTTATCCGCTCAGGCGGACCTGCACTGAAGTTTAATGACTTGTTGATGCGCAGAAAACAGCTCTGGCTGCTTTCAGTAGCCAGATGCATATTGCTGACTAAGTAGCAGAATATTCAGAGAAGCTGAAAGACTAGTTCTTGATCGTTTTCTCCTCTTGCTGCAAGCAACTACAACAACAAACGCTGCTCTTGCTGGACATCATGGTTTATTTCAGGAAGTGTGTCTGGACTTAGTTTTTGAATAGAAAACCTCGTCTTAGTTTCCCTCTTCTATATCACACTCTTATTTTATATAGAGATTTCTACAATCATCAACTACATGGAGAGTGGAAAGATGACATTTTTCTCACTCCCTTATAACACCAGAACTTGCGTCAGCCAGTGAAATTGGTGGTTTGTTTAAACTTAACAACAAAAATATTGCTTCCCTTAACATGCAATTTACTTATGCATGTACTGCTACAAGAATTGGTGAGGAGTACTCATTTTAACTGCATTTTAAAAGGATTAAATGACTTCACAAAAGACAGGTACAGTAGCCCATTGAGTAGTCTATACTAACTATCTGAAGAGCTGAGCAGCTGTAGACCTAATCTGTCTCTTGGGTAGGAGACAACTGGGACTCTCCCCAATAGGGGCAGATTATAAATATTAAAAAATGAAACAGATTGCAATTCATGCAACCATCTACACATAGTGAATCCTGTCACAGAGTACTTCCTTGTTAGGGGAAAGGAGAGAATTGTTTGCTGAGCCACTTCTTTCAGTGTGTGTGTGGCAGGGAGGGAGGTAATCTCCCTACCAAAAGGTGTGTTAACTGGGGAAATATGTGACTCCCATAACAAAGCAGCAACCACTACAGATTTAATTTTTCTTGAACAAGCCATCTTGAGAACCCATGGTTTGTTGCTGGGTTGTTCATGGTAGTTAACAAGCCACGCAGCATGGTTAACAAGCCACCCTGCAGAAAATGCCCTGGGTTCAGACAACACACTAACCTACGGTTCAACAACCTGCACTCAACCACTGAGCATGGGTTAGCATGTTGTGTGAACAGCTCCAGTGAGTAGCCATACTCTCTACTAATATTTCAATCCCAAAACCTTGTTCCCATTTTTGTTTCTACTAAATTCCTCCTGCCTTTGCTATAGCCAGTAAAACTGAACTATTTTACAAGCTTTTTACAGCAATATCTTCATTCAGCAACATTTCAAACACAGGTAGTATTTTTCTATTAGCTTTATATTTTGTATTCATTTTGGCCAAGAGGTTTCATTTGCAGTTGTATTCAGGTAGATTACAGTACTTTAGAGTTGGGAAGGAGTTTTCTCCCAGGTTGGATTGACTAATAACCCAAGTAGTCTTTCCATCTACCCCCGCAGCATATGGCTTAGTTTGCTTGCTTATGTGAACAGGAGCTATTTGCTCTGCAAGTTCCTTTCTAACACTGCACCCACTCTGCCTGGAGCACCACATCAAGGTTCAAGTTGCATAGGCTGATCTGTGGGAGCTAGTGGTCTGTGCATGGTGCTGCCTTTTGCAGAAGGCTGGATTTGAGCCACTCCCATCTCTTACGAATTTATGTTCAAAGAGCTGCCATCCATTATATGAATACCACCACCACCCTTTTGCATGGTGTCCAGGAAGTCACCATACAAAAGGAACTCAGGGAGCCTGCATCTTTAAGATTTGAACAGAAAAGAGGATTTTGGCAAGTAAAGCTTTTCTTGCCCCTCCAAGGTAAACTGCAGCTGCCAAAATTTGCTTTTCTACATAGTTATTAAAGGGCCACGGTGGCTTAGTGGTTAAGATGCTGAACTGCAGACTGGAAGGTCTGCAGGACAGTAGTTCGAGGCCCCAGTGCTGCGTGACGGAATGAGCTCCCGTCTTCAGTCCCAGCTCCTGCCAACCTAGCAGTTCGAAAGCAAGAAATTGCAAGTAGATAAATAGGTACCACTTCGGTGGGAAAGGTAACAGCGTTCCGTGCACCTCGGTGATCAGTCATGCCGGCCACATGACCATGGAAGCGTCTTTGGACAGCGCTGGCCCTTCGGCTTAGAAATGGAGATGAGCACCACACCCTAGAGTCGGATACGACTGGCTGCGGACACCTTTACCTTTTACAGTTATTAAAGGGTACGTGATCCATAACTCCCTTCGATTTGGTCACCTTTATAGTTATTTTCACTACTTCAAACAGCCTTACCCCAAACAGCAGTCTCATGTAACACTCCCCAGACCCAAGCCACATAGTAGCTGATTACTTTGGGCTACAGCCTTTCCTTTTCTCATTCCACCCAGAGGGTTCAATATGAAAACTTAAGCAATGCCACCTGCAAATTCAGTAAGACCCTTCCCATTTTCACTGAGCAGACTGATGAAGTACAAGTATCAAGCTTCACAACACAATCCTGTATCTGTTGACACAGAAGTAGATCCCACTGAGCTAAATGAGGCTTACTCCCAGGTCAGTGGGTATAGGATTTCAGCCAAAATTGGCCTACAGCAGGATGACTAACATATTGTAAAAAACATTGGCCTTCATTAACAAATGTGGGTTGCATAAGAACTCTTTAACATATTCAGTGATAACTGCAGTATTCTGTAGTTAGTTACAAGACTCTACAGGAGGGGCAAATTTCTGCTTTGTGGCTGTTTGCACTCTTTATAACACATGGCTTAAGCGGAAATGTCACATCCAGTCAAAACACATTCAGCAGTTTTATCCATAAGCATATCTGAGATTTTATTAAAAGGACACTAGAGTAACAATTATTACTTGATGAACTGAATTTAGTGAAATTTTGCAATATATTTGTTAATGGAATTAAAAACTAACTTAATTTTATAGTTTGCATAGATCCAGCCTTTTTCCAAATATGGCTGGTAAACAAATTATTGCTTCAAAGCAGAGTTGCCACTGTTAAACAAGGAAACTGATGCTTTCCATAGAAAAAGGATCTGTACGGTCCATAAATCGAGCATTTCCCATGAGAAAGGAGAGTTGAGAGAGAGAGAAAATGGGACACACCAACAACATAAAAGTGAGCTCAATTGCTGTATGGAAGGCAGTCACTTCCTCATAAGGATAAAAGGCCTCTCTGGCCTGGACAAAAATATCTTTACTGAAGTGGATTGCACAACAGTGGAATGTCAAATGCCAGACAGTAAAGCAAACCAGCTTCGGCCCTCATTGTGGGAGGAGGGAGAGAAAATATTGCTTTCTTTTAGGGTAGCTACAGATGGGCAAAATAAGTGTTTCAGCTTTTTGGTATCACCAAATCCAAACCACAGTCATGACAAAAACTTCCACTAGAATTAGGCAGCATCAGATTTCTGCCCCATTCACATATAGAGTGGGAGGTGAGGATGTCTAATTTTATCAAAAGGGATGGCAAGTGAGCTAAACCCTACACCTTTCCCACCCAGTCTCTTCTCCCAGCCTGGCTCAGTTCTGGTATCTGAATCAGGCTGTGTGGGGAGAGGGATAGAGAGTTTGGGTGACGGGCCAGAGACACACAAGATATGATGAATAACCTAATAGGCATTTTCTTATAAATATCAATGGCATGGCAATGGCCCCATGAACAAAATTCCCTTTTTTATTTCCCCAGGATTTTAATTGCTCTGATGTGATTTTTTTTTTTTTTTACTGCTACTAGTTTTATTCAGGCATTTAATTTCTTTTTAGCTTGTTCATCACTTTAATGGGTTTTAATGTGTGAACTGCCCTGAGTATATTTATACTGAAGGGCAACATAAAAATGAACAAGAGATATATAACCTGCTATATAAAAGAGTGTGGAATGCATTGGTTTTCCCTGATCCTCTGTTGTTGTTGTTGAGTCGTTAAGTTGTGTCCGACTCTTTGTGACCCCATGGACCATAGCACTTAGCCTTGTGATACGTTCCATGGGGTTTTCTTGGCAAGAATACTGGAGTGGGTTGCCATTTCCTTCTCCAGTGCACCACATTTTGTCAGAACTCTCCGCCATGACCTGTCCGTCTTGGGTGGCCCTGCACGGCATAGCTGATGGCTTCACTGAATTATGCAAGCCCCTTCGCCACAACAAGGCAGTGATCCATGAAGGGGCTGATCCTCTGAACGATAGATATGCCATTTATATTGCCATTTTGCAGATGGATACCTAAGAGCCTTTTTGCACCATCACAATTTTAGCACATTAGCACATTTATTGTTAACAGTTCTGATGCACTACTCTCAGGGCAGTATTACACTATTCACCTGTGGTTCATCCTACCCAAAATTATGCCAGTATGTATGTGGAAAGCTGGTACTGTACTGGGGCATAAGGATAGACCTGGATCATTTCCAAATCCTATGACTTCCAAAGCAAATTAAATTTACATTGTTAGGTACAAACCCACACAACGGCATAGGTGAATCATTGAAGTTATGCAACCACACCCAGCAGTTCAAATTTGCTGTCCTAACCTCGCAGTCACTACATACTATTCCCTCTGGAATCAAGACAGAACATCAAACCCAGCAGAAGCTAAAAGACCCCACCTTTAAAAGAAAACACATCGGAGAACAAACCAAGCATATACTACTTAAGGTGACACATGGCACAGTACACTTTATATTATGAAGAAATTGCTACAAGCAGTGACAAAAAATGAAACAGTCCTGTAAAAAAGGGAGAACTTATTGTTCCATGAATGAGACTGGTATGTAGTAGAAACATTATTACAAGAGACACACCTATCAACAGCGGGCTGACTTGTGGGGATGGTGCGTGGGAAACCCAATAAATGGCAAGGCATTAAGGTTAGGTTGTGATGTCACCCTTGGAGATTTTTCTTCAGCTTTTGGCATGGGCAGAATTCAGCAGCCCATACTATGGTGGGTCTTGGTCACTATACTAGTGATCTAACATATGCACTGGCTCTCTATTGTGCTGTAAGCACAATTCCAGGGGTCACCGCTGTCTTGTTAACTGTGGCAGGTATCTTTTAGACTTGCCAAAACACTATCTCTGTTATTCTATCTGGACACTGTCAGTACAAGGGCAAGTGCAAAGGCATTTTCAATGGCTACTAGCTTTGGACTGGGTTAAAAAACCGAAGTAATTAAACAAGTATCCCCAATTTTTATTCTCACACTGCTTGAAATGCTTCTTCAAACACACACACTCAGACATCCCATTTTGCTTCAGCGAGCAAGATTTACATTCGCCATCCCACTCCCTTATGTTTTCCAGCTCTTCCTGAAAAGTCACTCACCACATAATAATGTACCAACCTCACTTCTTGCCTTGTCAAGATACACCTGTATAAACTAGCATGCAAGCAAGTTATATGCTAAAGAGTAGCATGATCACCTTGCTTCTTTGTTAGGTTTTGCACTTGGCAGAGAAGACTGCAAATAATTAAGACATGGATCCAGGGCAAACTTTAATAAGGACACAGCTGTGAGTTATGCATTGCTCTCTTGATAAGTTTTCTGACTAGTTTCTTCAAAGTCAGGTTCTCTTAAGGAGCTCCAAGACACGACGTTTGCCTGACCAAACTGGAGCAGAAACTTTAAGAAAGGTCACTGTGCTCCCATTATATTTTAAAAGTTTCCCCCCTAGAGGTATAGTTTGAAAATTAGGGCTAGATGGGAATCAAGGCACAGGCATATCATAATAGCAATCAAGCGAGCCTGTTATATTGCGCACCACAGTGTCCAGCACTTGACACACCAGAGAAAGTTGCAGGGCTGAGTCTGAATCAAGAATCAGCCCCAGAATCTGTTTGAGAATTTTTGCAATTCAGTCCTAGAATAAGACTGTCCTTGAGCATGCACAAAGTACATTAATCACACTGAGCAACCATGGCCAGCCCTCACACATTTGGGATTAGGTCTTGCAATTCAGGGGTGTGTCTTTCAGATGAACATGTTTTCCAGCACAGGGAAATTGGTATTCTATGAAAACCTGCTCCTATCGAAACACTCCCCCTGATTATGAATCACACTGGCTTATACCCTGAAAGAGACTGTTCTCTATTTGTTTTCTGCCAATGTAATCACAGGTGTCTTTGTGAACACACCAATCTGGAAGTGGAAATCTAGTTTTGTAAATTTGAAAATGAAGCTGGCCTGAAGCAGAAAATCCAAATGGTACTCTCCCTAAAGCAACAAAAAACCCAACTAAACCATTTGCCATCTCTTAGTGGTACTGAAAATCTGTCGGTGGCTTCCAGTGCCATTAAACACAAAGAGTGAGGGCCTAAACTAAATATTACATGCAAATGTATGCAACTCAATTCTGATTCTCCCACCAACACCATAAAAGGTTATTCTGGTTGGGGTGATTTAGCAGCAGGGGGAACTGGTGCTTCAACCTTTTTCCATGGCTGCTTCTCATGCTAAATCGCCCCATGCAGGGAAGGGAAGCAGCTGAGGGTGGGGAGGGGTGTTTTGTGCAAAACGGTAGATGGAGAAAGGATTAACTATTCTCTTCCTCCACAACTTCTCAACTCTATAACCCTCTGGAAGTTCCTTTTTCTAGGTGCAGAATGGCACCTGGAGTTCATTTACATGCATTTGAGTGTAAATTAACATGTAGTTAAGATGTCAAATCTGCAATCCAGTGTATATTTTTACATGGAAGTCAGCTACAATGAAGTTAGCTTGACTTGCTTTCAAGTAAGGATAGGATAGGGGTGCCTAGCACTTTGCAACGATACAATAGCGGCCAATTTTTGTTTGCCAGGCTAAGATACTCTTAGAAGACTGCTGACCAGAGAATAATAAAAAGCTGCTTAAATATTTGCAATGCGCTATGATGCTCCATTATATTCTGCTAGTGATGTTGCGCTTGTCACTATAAATCTATTCCTCATTTTTAAAAAAAAGGGTCTGTGGAGGGAATTCATCATCAAATAAACTCTCACACTTAAGCCAGTGATTGTTATAAATTCCTGTTTCCTAGTGTAAGAGAAAAAAATCATGTTTACACGGATAAGTGAATACTCCATGCATCACAAAGGAAGAGATGTTGACTTTGAAATGAATTATCAAGGAGAAAGCGTCAAAATGCTTTATTAAGAATATTTGACTTCTGAGTTTATACACACCAAAGCAACACTACACACAAAAATGGGTCGATGCACGTATTCCAAAAAGCAAGATCCACATAGGTCTAACATGTCCATTACACTTTGAAAAAATAAAAAACAAACAGCACAATCCATACCACTGTAACTGCTGGCACTCAAAGACAGCTTAAGTGTGGGGACTCATTTAAATGGCTGGCCGATCATAGCAAAAAGATGGTTAAATCCCAAATGATCAGAGGAGAGACAGTTGTACCATGGTTGCTGGCAAAAAATATCAGAACAAGACTGCTTGGATCAACCGTGCTCCTAAAGCAATACAATCATAAATCAGAAAAATATGAAAAATCATGATGCTTAAAGAAACAGCAAAATTACACCCATTTGTTTCTTGTGCCACAATGTCATGGCACTGCACACAGAAATGCCTTTAAATTAACAAAATGCAGACTGCTGGGTTGGTCCAATATTGAGAAATTCAATAGCAGAAAACATTTTTAGCCCACCATAATGGAAAAAGCATGTTTCCTAGCCTGCTTGCATATTAAATAGGAAAAGTACATTCTTAAAAGCACAAAACAAGGATCTCTTAAAATCCACATACCAGACTCTTTTTGGTTTAGCTTATTTAGTTCACTATTTTTATTCATGCAGAAAATTTTATAACACTGTAACAGAGATCTTACCATAGCACTGCACAAACTTACGAGCCGGAGATTTAAAAAAAATACAAATACAAATGAGGAGTTATGTTGCTATTGAAATATCTACTCTTTATTGTTAAGTATTCTCCCATTATATCTGCAGTTCTAATAGGTTACAAAATTATGAGAAGCAAACCTCAAGAATGCCCCTAAATAATGGGAGTCTACATTTACAGTTTCAGAAACAGCAGCATTCCCATAGCATTTAAAAGAGTTTACAACAACTGAAAGATAAAATAAGGGCGGGGGGATTAAGTACTATGCCTTAGATCTTAATTGTTGCTGCATGGATGGAGGAGCTCCTTCCATCTGCAGAAGAGACTCTGATCTAGAGGAAGCTTCCACTGGAGGAAGGTGACGTTCACTGATTGCCTCTCCCCTCTGCAGCACCCTGCACCACCATCTCCCACACTGTTTCAGAGGGTTCCCCAACCTTCTCAAGCAGATTTTATGGGTGCAAGGGAGTGCAGGGGGAATGGGAAATCAGCAAAAATCCCCCCCCCCATCAGTGGCAGCATCCTGTGAGAGGAACTCCAATGAGGGGACACTCCTAGATTGTTAGTTAGGACAAAACTTATGAATCTGTTATCAAAACATTAATAACATTGGGTTGTATTCAGTTGTGTTCCTTCGCTCACAGAAGGCTGTTTGGTCTAGTGGAGGCTTCCATGATGGAAGGGGAAGAGAAGAAGTTTGTGAAAATTCACCCTTTCTCCTGCTGCCCCCACAATGTTCCAAATAGTCCCCCAACCCTCTGATTTTGGAGAGTGCATGGGGCTGTACAGGGAAGAAGAAATCAGAGAAAATCACCGTCACCCCTTACTATTAACAGAAGCCTCCGCTGGATTGAAGAGCCTTCCATGAACAGGTCAGTTAGATACAACCCATTGTTTAGTTGCCACCTCAAAAAATACATGTTAGATCTGCAGTCTAGTTCAGGAGCTCCTTATATAAAGCTCCGACATGCATATCAAGCTCTCATATAAGCAATGGCTTTCCCTCTGAATTTGAAGTCAGAGCAATTCTGTATAGCATACAGTGTATGCAGAAAGGGCTTGGATGAAATATGCATGTAGAGCAGCCTTGAAAATTAAGTCAATGGGAAGTCCAAGTCACATGAGAGCCCTACATACATGCACCCAGAGCTTTGGATCAAAGCCCTTACAACTAAAATAAGAGCACCTGCTGAAAGTGAAATTTTTTTTAATCACAGATGCTAGCCTGTTCACTAAGAACAGAAACTGGAACAATACAAGCAGTTTGAATATTTTCAAATCAGCAGGAAAGAGTAACAGAAAGACATTTGTGGTGAAGTGTCCAAGGAATCCTATTATTTAGCACTGGGAGGTATTAAAAAAGAAACCATAATTTTCCTTGATGAAAGATTTGCTAAGCAGATATCCATAATGAACAAAAAAGATATATCAAGCTTAAACAAGCTTTTTGTCCAGCAACCTCAAAAGCTTTTTTAAAGTGCAGATTGAGCCGCTACCACTACCAGAAATGAGGCACAGAAGAGATCAAAGCAATTGGGCCAGGGTGACATATTGAGCCACTGGGTCCAAGGCCAAGAAGAGAACTCAACTCCTGAGTCTCTGACTGGGTTTGCACAATCACATAGGGGGAAATAAGCCACGGTGGCTTATTTTCCCCACAGCGTGTGCCGGTTGCATGCCAGGGGGATTTGCATAATTACTCGCACTGGCACAGCTTGTCATATCGTGCAAACCCAGTAAGGTTGGCTTGTTGCCATAGTTAACAAACCACCCAAAACCCATTAACTGTTGTAGAGTTCTGTGGTGGCTTGCTGGGTTTGCACAACAGTGAGCCACACCAGGGACAGTAATTATACAAATTCCCTCAGCACACACAGCGGAGGAAATGAGCCACCATGGCTTATTTCCTCCTCTGTGATTGTGTGAACAGGCCCTGCATCTTAAGCTCAACCATCTGGACCCCCAGTTGGTTACTAATATGGCGATAATAAGTTCCTGCAAATATGGTAGCATATTTTTATCCATATTAGACCTGAAGGGGAAAAGCAATCCAGAAGATACAGAAGACATCACTGGGAAGCACCATGAAGTCAAGGTGCTGTCAATTCAAGTGTCACTTAGAAGGCACTTGTTTCTTGGGGATAGCCTTGCTTCTTTTAATCATGTATTAAAACCCTATTTATAAACAGAAATGCAGTATCAGGAATGGACTACATTTATAAAGCTGTTTCAAAGAAACAATCCTCTACAAGCCAGTAATTTTGATTATAGAAACGGTATAAAAAACAGCAATTAATCTTTTAGTTTATTTCTAGCTACTGCCAATTTCTGCATGCCACTAATGGTGCACTCTGAAAAACTATGATTGATGCTGGTTTACCTTCCTGAATCAGCAAGCAACAGGGAAGAACACAGCCTAAACTGAATTCAAGCTCAGTGTATTTAGGAGTATGTTTAGACATAGATGTCGGGCTCCACCAAGGATGAGAAAAAGAAAAAAACATAAGACACTTCCTCTTACATTGACAAATGGTACATGCAACCTACTCAAGACAGCTAACACAATAGATAGCTATGCTTCATTTAAAGGCAGAAACATTCTGAAGTGTTTGCCATTCTGATTGCTTGAAAGATTGAAAACTAGGGAAGAAGAATGGATTAAACACATCTAAGGCATATACATGTTGCCATCACACATCACTAAGGGTATTTTCATAGGTCATTGAAATAGCTCAAAGGAACTAAGCCCAGAAGGAGCTTGAGCAACACATGAAATCTTGACAAACACCAATGGTTGTGGGCCAAGCACATGTATATAAATGTGCTTGATTTTCTATTAAGCCAGAAGAAGCAATAATTTTTCATTCAATCCAGAAAAATGCAAAGGAATAATTGGCAAGCTGCCCAATGTCTATCAAGAAGCAAGTGATTTTGCACATCACAAAATTAGACCAAAGCAACTCCACAGCCATTAAGGGCCAAGTTTGGAGAACTCTGAACTTTGAAGAATTTAGCATAATTCTTCAATGTTATCTATTTTTCAGCCTATAATGAACACAATTTTTAAAAATTCTGATGTAACCCTGGTTATAAATAAGAACTCCTTTCAGAATGACCTGAATCTGGATCAGTGTAGTTGCACACTACTAACTCTGAAGTAATCCTGTAGAAATCAGTAGAGTGACAAAGGGTATGTGGCCTACAGTGTATGTCTATATGCCAAAGCTGTTATTACATAGTGCCCTATAATAGGCCCAAACTATTAAAAACTATAGAGCCAAGCCTTAGGCAAGAGATCAGCAAGACTAAATCAAACGCATAAAAAAGGCCATGAGTAATTTGTATTTAATCCTTTGGATTGCAACTGTGCTGTATCAGACAACTGCAACATCTAAGCTGGTTTAAGGCTAACAGACATTCTCTCCACATCTTCTCTTCATTAGTTTCACCCTGACTGATCTAAAAAAACTCATTTGACAGACTGCATTCTCTCTCGGTGTAGAAGAATTCTATACAGAATGCTTTGGCCAAATCTTGGGGTTGGGCAGTTCTGGAAGTCTTCATCACAAATCATGTGAGCTACAGATTTCAGGAAAGAAGATGGTTATGACAAAAAGTGTAACACAAATGACATATGGACTGCTCTCATGGCCTGAATGCGACAGCATGAGGCAGCTGCTGCATAGCCCAGTCCAACATTTACTCAGCCGCTACGAGATGAGCAACTTTTAGTCTTGTGTTTGTAGGACATTGGTTGGCATAAAGTGCGAGAGAAAGAAACAGCAACACCGGGCACAAGACCTCTGATATTTTAGTATTCCCATTCATCTGTTTTCATGTCTAAATAGTACAGAATATTCTGTGCAAGCTTCACTGCCTGTTTCCTGGCTACTTTTGAGCGCTCATCTCCTTGAGGGTCTATAGCATCAAGTGCTAGAAGTTGTTTAGTGAGGAGCTCCTCCAGTCTCATGTAGTTCTTATCAGTTCTGTTCCCATCAAAAGACAGCACCTCTTGCTGAATTTGGGATACATTTCCAAGAATATTCCAAACTGCTTTGTGAGATGGAGGCTCTGCTTCTGTTTGGTCCACAAAGTTTTGTCTCTTGACAAGTGCCTCCTTTAAGTCAATATACGTTATGAGGGTCTGTACTTCTATCACTGCTCGCCTCCTGGCTTCTCGGATACATGGATTTTTGCCTGGACTCACTTCATCCAACTGGGCAATTAACCCCTGCAGCTCTGCCTTTGACCTCAGATACAAATCTGAAGCTTTCTCTACTTTTAAAAGAGAAGCATGAACCTCTCTCATATTCTTGCGGATTTCTTCTATTTTTATTATGCACCTGTTCTGTGCCAAGTCATATGCGTAAGTAGTATCAGCTTCTTCTTCCAGATCAAGGTATTTCTGCAATCTATTGATGTCTTCCACAACTTCTTTACGATAGTTTCTTATTTCCGGTCGGCCACATACATCTAAGGCATCCAGATCAGCAATTAGGCCTGTGAGCACACAGGATAAATGTCTACAGGTCTCATTGTTGTTTACTCCCATTAAAACAGCAATAAGGGTCCCTTTTGCTTTATTCACATCGCACATAACGGAATTAATCTTGGAGACAGAAGGATGTGCATCACTGGACAAAGGCAGGGAAGGCTGTTGCTTTGTACAACCATCTATGATCTCTTGAACGGCACATACTTTGGTCAGAGTGCGATACCTGGCTTTCCTCAGAGAGATTTTCCCTCCAGTTTTCACCTGAGTGAGCCTAAAAATGACATCCTGAATGCCTTCTTCAAATTCTTCGGTTACACAATTCCCTCCTTTATAAAAAGCTGTGATTTCGTGTTCCACCAAGTTTTGTGCTTCATTAAATATGGACTCTATCTCCAGCCTCTGGGGGTGGTTTGCATTCTGCTCCAGTTCCTTAAGCAATCTTTCAGTTTCCTGGGCAGCCCGTTTCCTGGCTTGTTGAATATCACCTCGGCCTTCTGCATCAACAGAATCTATTTCAAAAAGTTGTTTAGTCAAAGCCCTCTCTAGTTTCTTGTAAGCTCTGTCACTTGACAGACCACTGAACGTTACTACTTGTGATTCCAACTCTTTAACTTCTTTCTGTATTTCTTGCAGCCTTTTGATGGAAGGATGTTGGTTACCCATATCCATTCTTTTTCTTCATCCAGTTCCAACAGAGCTATAAATAATGAAAAGATCCAATTAAATATGACTGGTGTCAGACTGCTAGGCACCTAATTGTTTGGCACCTAATATTTGGATTTTCTAGGCAATATTCCTAAAATTCAAGTTTTCTGTTCTAATTCTAAAAAAAAAAAAAATCAGTTTTTTTACTACCATATAGTCTCTGCAATTCTTATCTGCAGAAACAGAGAGGGCTTACCCTAGAGATGTACCATTGGCTTTAGTAACAGTTTTTATAAAGGTATAATATCTCTGATCTTTATAGATCTCTGATCTATAATGTGTGTGTGTGTAATATATATATATATATATATATATATATATATATTTTAAAGGTGCTGCTGGTTTGTTTTTTAATAGCACGCACCAACAGCCTAAGCCTATGGATGTTATCTAAGAAGTACCGTATGTTTATTACATTTCTATACCACCCAATATAGCTGTGAGCCTTTCCCACAGGTAAGGCTGAAATCTTATTCACACCAAGAAGAGTGTCCTGTTCCACACACACACAGTCTTTAGGCGTTACAGGTGAGGCAGAACAAAGTGGCTGATGCACGGATGGAGAAAATTAAAGATGATGTTGCCATCTTCTTCCCAAACTATTACTCTTTTGGTGCCAGAAAACAACAGCACGCATCCCCTTCACTTGCCCTCATCATACCAGCGATGAGATACATTACTGTACCCAGTACTGTCAGCCCCTTACTTGCTCTTCCCTGTCTCCAGTTGCCTCCGGCGATAAGCCAGCTTTTTAGCCCCATCATTCCCAAACCACAGCAAACAGCCCTTCGGCCAACGGTGCCCACTTCGCGCCTTGCCCAGTTCCCACCCACGCGCCTACCCACATTCATGGCCTTGCCGCCCACTCCCCCTCCTCGCTTGGTACAAAGGCGTCGCTACAACTCAACCCTGCCCCACCAAACATGTCCACGAATCCTCCGGCGCCCCACCCCGTTCTTACCGCAGCGAGAAGCCCCTCGGGGGAAGCGAGACCCCGTGCACAGAGCTGGATCCCCCGCCCCCTCTATCAAGCCTACATCCCTGCAGGAAGGAAGCCGGGAATCAGCCCCGAGCTCGGGCCGCTTCCCCCGGGCGGAGCGCGCGAGCCGTCTCCCTCCCCGCCTCGCTCTCTCCGCCGAGTGACTTCACAATGCCGGGCAAACCAATTCCGCCTTGCCCGCCCGGGCCGCTTCTCCGGGCACGGCGGAGGGGAGGGGGGCGCGGGGAGGCGGAGGGCAGCGGCTCCAGGGATCCGGAGGAGCCCGGGAGGCGGAGGCGAACCCGTTTCGCCGCCCCCTGCCTGGCCAGGCCAGTCCCTCTCCATGTGCCCCCTTTCAAGTCTGTATCCGGGATTCCCTCTGGCGCATCCATCATCCACGGTCTGAGCCTGGTTAATCCCCTTTATGCCTCCCCCCGCTTGCTACAGGGCCCGCCCCACGCCTCTCCCCTCAGCTCCCGACCCCCCCCCCCCGCCTTCCAGTCCTACAGACTGTGCCCCGGTCCACCCCACCCGCTGCGACTCCGACGCCGTTATCTCCCCGCTCCGCGCAAAACCTTGCAGCAGCCGCGGCCGAGTAGACTCTACGCCGCCGCCCTGCCCGCTGCTCTCAGGGGGACCATCCTATAGGCCTGCCTACTCGGAAGAAAGCCCCACGGAGTTACTCCTAGAAGCGCGTGCATGGCATGGCTCCCTCAGCCCCTTCCAACGGCCCCCGTACACACTTCCTCTGACAAAACCACTCATTCTGGGCAGCATCCAGGGCCAATCCCACTTAGACTAGGCCCATCGAAATGAATGGGACTGACGTTAGCCGTGCCTAACCTATGTCCCATTTATTTCAGCGGGTCTACTCTGAATAGGGCTAGCACTGGATACTATCCTCTGTCTACTCTAGGCAGGGGATAGTATCCAGGGGAGGAAACTATAGAGGAGGGGGGGCGGGAGGGATGCCTCACGCCCCCCTATGCCCCCATGACTCCCCCCAACCCGAACCAGACCTTCCCAGTTGCCCCAACAGGCCCCGTCCTTGCACTTCAACCTGCCCCCACCAAGCCATCTTCAAGCAACCCGCCTTGGAGGGGGCTGAAACCATACCGCACAATAATTTGGGAGTGAGCCAATGCACTAAAACAGAGAGAGAGAGAGAGATGGTTAAGGGCGCTGAAGATTATTAGAAGCCTCTTTCATGCCACATAAATTAAGCGAAGTGTGTGGGGAGGGGGCGACGCTTGTGTAGCTCAGAACTCTGCTCTGCCCCCACCTCTCTTTCTTAGGCTGAGCCCCCGCCCGTCCCAACTGCAACCCCCGCCCCTGCAGCCGTCCTCACAGTAGCAGCCCCCTCCCCAGCAGCCCCCCACTTCTTACGCCCCCCTTCGCAACCGCGGCGTCACTTTCCCCCCTCCCAAAAATCTGCACCTCTCCCGCAAGGGCTACTGGCTGCACAGCCCCAGAGCCCCGGCCTCGGCACAGGTTTCCCCCCTCAACCCCCCCCGCCAGCCCCTTACCCTTTTTTCTCGCCTCCTCTTGCTTCCCCTACACACAGCACAGCCCCTCGCAGTAGCACACTTCCGCGTCATCTCGCCCAGGGCGGCCGCTGAGCTTCGGCTTCGCCCCCCGCCCCGCCGCGGGCAAGCCGGGCCTTCCCATCTCCCCCCCCCCTCCGCCCCCTTCCCGTCACCACATCGCTTTCTTCCCCTGGGGGGGGGGGGCAGACGCGCACAGGGCTGTCACGGAGGCGGCTCCCGAGCCGCCCCCGCCGCCGCGGCGGCCGTCCCAGAGCGCCAGACCCTTTCGGTGCTCCGCCACCGAACTCGGGGCGGGAGGGGAGGGCGGCCGGCCCCGTCGCCCCTTCTCCCCGCTTTGCCTTCTGGCTCGCCCGGGGTGGCCGGCGGCTGAGCCAAGCCTCCCCGACCCCGACGCGCGTGCGCACTCGCCTCCTCGCTTTCGCCGCCGCGGCTCCGGGGAGCGCGAGGAGGACTGGCGAAGTTCCCCTTCTTCGTCTTCCCCTTTTTCCCCCTTTCGCGACGTTGCCGTAAAGCAGCACCGACGACGACGACGACGACGACGCCGCGGCCTGTTACTGAGGGAAGCCAGCAGGCGCCATTCTTCGGCCTTGTGGCGATGAGGAGGATTGGCAGCCTTGTTTTGCGCATGGGCGAGGCGCCGCCGGGAATGGCGGCGGTGGCGGCCGCAGCGAGCCGCGTCCTGGGCCCGGCCTTGCGTCGCCCTTCCTGCTCCCGCGTTTGCTCCTCATCGCCTGCCTCGTGCCCCGGCGGCTTCTCGCGCGCGGAAGGGCCGGAGGGGGAGGGCGCGCCCCCGACCCCAGAAAGCCGGGTAATGCGGGGGTGAGGGACTTCTCCATAGAATCGTAGGGCAGCCTCCCCAAGCCGGTGTCCTACAGATGTGTAGGACTAGAACTCCCAGCATTCCCCAGCCAACCACAGGAGTTGTATTTCCACATCTGGAGGGCACCAGGTTGGGGAAGATTGATCTATGCCATGTTCAGTAGGCTGGACTACAACTCCCACAGCCCTTTGCCATCGACCATGCTGCCTAAGAGTGATGGGAACTGTAGTCCAACACATCTGGAGGGCACCAGTTTGGGGAACATGGTTCTATGGCAAGGACCATGTTCAGTAGATTGGACTACAACTCCCACAGCCCCTTACCACAGTCCAAAACATCTAGAGAGCACCAAGTTGCCTACCCCATCACAGATACCACAGTAAAATACCACAGTCATCAGGACTGTAATCCTATATTCCAAGCAGCTTCATTTGGGTGTATTAGCCCTACTGAACATGGTGGGCCTTATGTCTGAGTAGACTTGCATAGGGTCATGACTCACTTGCCTGGCTGATTTAAACTTGCTTGTTTTTATTTCATTTATAGCCTGCCCTTTCTCAAGGAGATAAGTACAGCCTACATGGTTTTAATTCTCTCCCCCATTTTAGCCTTACAACAACCCTGTGAGATAGGTTAGGCTGAGAGATAGGATCTAGTAACCTAGCAACTAGTAACTGCTGGAATTCCATCAGTGGGAAGATTTAATTGGATACCACCCCATATCTACCCTTCACTGAAGATGTCGAGGAACACTGGAATAAATTGAAGACCTCCATTATAGCAGCCTGTGAACAAGCTATCGGATACCAAACTAAAAAGCATCAGGATTGGTTTGGTGAGAATGATAGGGAGTTTGAACATATTATTGATAAGAAAAGGAAAGCTTTCCAAATATGGCAAAAAGACATCAACTGTGCCACTAAGAAAAAAATCCACGCCAGTGCAAAGGCTGAGGTCCAAAGAAGAACTGAAGACCTTAAGAACACCTGGTGGATAAAGAAAGCTCAAGAAATCTAGCATCTTGCAGATGTCCATGATTCACGGGGCTTTTTTAATGCCACAAAGGCCATCTATGGACCAACAAATCATGGTACAAACCCCTTACGCTCAATTGTTGTCATTCAGTCGTGTCCGACTCTTCATGACCCCATGGACCATAGCACGCCAGGCCTTCCTGTCCTGCGCTCTCTCCCAGAGCGTGCTCAAGTTCATATTCATTGCATCGGTGATGCTATCTAGCCATCTCATCCTCTGCCGTCCCCTTCTCCTTTTGCCTTCAATATTTCCCAGCATCAGGGTCTTTTCCAGAGAGTTTTCTCTTCGCATTAGGTGGCCAAAATATTTGAGCTTCAGCTTCAGTATCTGTCCTTCCAATGAGCACTCAGGGTTGATTTCCTTTAGGATGGACTGATTGGACCTCCTTGCAGCCCAGGGGACTCGTAAGAGTCTTCTCCAGCACCACAGTTCGAAAGCATCAATTCTTCGGTGCTCAGCCTTCCTTATAGTCCAGCTCTCACAGCCATACATTACTACTGGGAAAACCATAGCTTTGATTAGACGGACCTTTGTCGGCAAGGTGATGTCTCTGCTTCTTACTATGCTGTCTAGGTTTGCCATAGCTTTCCTCCCAAGGAGCAAGCATCTTTTAATTTCATGGCTACAGTCACCGTCTGCGGTGCTCTTGGAGCCCAAGAAAATAAAATCTGTCACTGCTTTCATTTCTTCCCCTTCTATATGGCAGAAAGTGATGGGGCCAGATGCCATGATCTTCGTTTTTTTAATGTTGAGTTTCAAACCAGCTTTTGCACTCTCCACTTTCACCCTCAACAAGAGGCTCTTTAGATCCTCTTCGCTTTCTGCCATTAGAGTGGTATCTCAATACCACTCTAATGAATTATCATTAAGTGAATTATCAACTATCTGAGGTAGTTGATAATTCTCCCGGCAATCTTAATTCCAACCTGTGATTCATCCAACCCGGCGTTTCTCATGATGTACTCTGCATATACGTTAAATAAGCAGGGTGACAATATGCAGCCTTGTCGTACTCCTTTCCCAATTTTGAACCAATTGGTGTCCATGTCTGGTTCTTACTGCTGCTTCTTAACCCTCGTACAGGTTTCTCAGGAGACAGGTAAGGTGGTCTGGTACTCCCATCACTTTAAGAATTTGCCAGAGTTTGTTGTGATCCACACAATCAAAGGCTTTAGTGTAGTCCATGAAGCAGAAATAGACGTTTTTCTGGAATTCTCTTGCTTTCTCCATGATGCAGCGAATGTTGGCGATTTGATCTCCAGTTCCTCTGCCTCTTCGAAACCCAACTTGTACTTCTGGTAGTTCTCGGTTCGCATACTGCTGAAGCCTAGCTTGTAGGATTTTGAGCATCCCCTTGCTGGCATGTGAACTGAGCGCAATTGTTCAAAGAGTTTGAACACTCTTTGGCGTTGCCCTTCTTTGGAAATGGAATGTAAACTGACCTTTTCCAGTCTTGTGGCCACTGTTGAGTGTTCCAAATTTGTTGGCATATTGAGTGCAGCACTTTAACAGCATCATCTTTTAGGATTTTAAATAGCTCAGCTGGAAGACTGTCATCTCCGCTAGCTTTGTTGTTACTAATGCTTCCTAAGGCCCACTTGACTTCGCTCTTGAGGATGTCCGGCTCAAGTTCAGTGACCGCACTATCATGGCTATCAGGGACATTCAGATCTTTACCGAATAGTTCTTCTGTGTATTCTTTCCACCTCTTCTTAATCTCATCTGCTTCTGTTAAGTCCCTGCCTTCTTTGTCCTTTATCATGCCTGTCTTTGCACAAAACATTCCCTTGAGATCTCCGATTTTCTTGAAGAGATCTCTAGTCTTTCCCATTCTGTTTTCCTCGATTTCTTTGCATTGTTCATTTAAGAAGGCCTTCTTGTCTCTCCTTGCTATTCTCTGGAACTCTGCATTCAGTTGGATATATCTTCCCCTTTCTCCCTTGCTTTTCGCTTCCCTTCTTTCCTCAGCTACTTGTAAAGCCTCATCAGACAGCCACTTTGCTTTCTTGCATTTCTTTTTCTTTGGGATGGATTTCGTTGCTGCCTCCTGAACAATGTGATGGACCTCCGTCCATAGTTCCTCAGGCACTCTGTCTATCAGGTCTAATCCCTTAAATCTATTCCTCACCTCCACTGTATATTCATAAGGGATATGATTGAGGTCGTACCTGAATGGTTTAGTGGTTTTCTCTACGTTCTTCAATTTAAGCCGAAATTTTGCAACAAGAAGCTCATGATCTGAGCCATAGTCAGCTCCAGGTCTTGTTTTGACTGACTGTATGGAGCTTCTCCATCTTTGACTGCAAAGGACATAATCCATCTGATTTCGATATTGACCATCTGGTGATGTCCATGTGTAGAGTCATCTCTTGTGCTGTTGGAAAAGCGTGTTTACTATGATCAGCGTATTCTCTTGGCAAAACTCTGGCAAAAAAAATCTGCCTGTTATCCCGGTGATTTCTTGACTTCCTACTTTAGCATTCCAATCCCCTATGATGAAGAGGACATCTTTTTTTGGTGTTAGTTCTAGAAGGTGTTGTAGGTCTTCATTGAACCGATCAACCTCAGCTTCTTCGGCATCAGTGGTTGGGGCATAGACTTGAATTACTGTGATGTTGAATGGTTTGCCTTGGATTCGTACTGAGATCAGTCTATCGTTTTTAAGATTGTACCCCAGTACTGCTTTTCCCACCCTTTTGTTGACTATGAGTGCTACTCCATTTCTTCTAAGGGATTCTTCCCCACAGTAGTAGATATGATGGTCACTTGAATTAAATTTGCCCATGCCTGTCCATTTTAGTTCGCTGATTCCCAAGATGTTGATGTTCAATCTTGCCATCTCATGTTTGACCACCTCCAGCTTACCTTGATTCATTGATCTGACATTCCAGGTTCCTAAACAATATTGTTCTTTACAGCATCGGATTTTCTTTTCACCACCAGACACATCCACAGCTGAGTGTCCTTTCGGCTTTGGCCCAGCCGCTTCACTCATTCTGGCACTACTTGGAAATACCCTCTGCTCTTCCCCAATAGTATATTGGACACCTTCCGACCTGAGGGGCTCATCTTCCGGCGTCATATCTTTTAGCCTTGTGATACGTTCCATGGGGTTTTCTTGGCATGAATACTGGAGTGGGTTGCCATTTCTTTCTCTAGTGCACCACATTTTGTCAGAACTCTCTGCCATGACCTGTCCGTCTTGGGTGGCCCCGCACGGCATAGCTTATGGCTTCACTGAGTTACGCAAGCCCCTTCGCCACAACAAGGCAGTGATCCATGAAGGGGACGCTCAATAGATGTTTGACGCTCAACAGAAGTTTGTCACCATACGCTCAATAGATGGTGCCAAACTTCTAAAGGACAAAGAGTCTATTGCACTGCGTTGGAAAGAGCATTTTCACAACCTCCTTAACTGTAACTCTATTGTGGCTGATGAGGTTTTCTCACAAATCCCACAGAAACAAACCAGAGATGAGCTTGCAGTATCCCCTAGTTTGGAGGAAGTCAGTAAAGCCATCAACCACATGAAAAATAACAAAGCTAGTGGACCCGATGGGATCCCTGCTGAAGTCTTTAAAGAAGGTGGGCCTGAACCTACACAACAGCTTCACAAGCTCATTGAAAAAATCTGAATGAGGGAGGAGATCCCAGCAGACTTCAGGGATGCCATAATTATCACTCTCCAAAAAGGGTGATAGTATCCACAATCTGTTCTATCGAGGCATCTCCCTTCTAGCTACGGCAGGCAAAATCCTAGCAAGGATCCTCGCAGACCGCCTTCTACCTATCTCAGAAGCTTTCCTCCCTGAATCCCAAAATGTCTTCCGCCCCTCCAGGGGGACAGTGGATATGATCTTCACCACACGACAGCTCTAAGAAAAATGCAGGGAGCAAAACCAACCTTTGTACATGGCGTTTATTGATCTGACTAAGGCCTTCGACACTGTAAATTGAACTGCTCTCTGGACCATCCTTCTGAAAACTGGATGTCCTAATCAATTTGTGAACATCTTGCGGCTCCTCCATGATGACATGATGGCAACAATCTTGGATAACAATGGCTCTCAAAGTGATCCATTCAAAATGGGATCAGGTGTTAAACAGGGATGCGTCATTGCTCCAGCCTTATTCATTATCTTCATCGCGGTGATTCTACACCTTGTTGAAGGGAAACTTCCCACTGGTGTAGAAATCATATATTGAACAGATGGAAAACTTTTTAATCTCAGTAGGCTGAAAGCAAAAAGTAAGGTAATTACAACCTCTGTCATAGAACTTCATTATGCTGATGATAATGTAATCTGCGCACATTCAGAGGAAGATCTCCAAGCTATCCTAAACATCTTCGCAGAAGCATATGAAAAGCTTGGCCTCTCGCTTAACATCAAAAAACCCAAAGTGCTTTACCAGCAAGCACAAACCAATCCCTCTATAGCACCATCAGTCCAGCTTAACGGTGTGATGCTGGAAAATGTTGATCGCTTTTCTTGTCTTGGCAGCCATCTCTCCACAAAAGCCAACATCGACGCTGAAATTCAGCATCACTTGAGCTCTGCGAGTGTAGCATTCTCCCGAATGATGCGTAGAGTGTTCAAGGATCGGGGCATTCGCAGGGAGACTAAAATGCTTGTTTACAAAGCCATTGTACTACCGACCTTGTTGTACGCCTGTGAAACATGGACCACTTCCAACTTCTCGAAAGATTCCATCAATGCTGCATCCAAAAAATTCTGCAAATTACTTGGGAAGACAGACGGACTAATGTCAGCATACTGGAAGAAGCAAAGACCACCAGCGTTGAAACAGTGATTCTCCAGCATCAACTTCGCTGGACCGGCCATGTTGTTTGAATGCCTGATCATCGTCTCCCAAAGCAGCTACTTTATTCCCAACTTATGAATGGAAAACGGAATATTGGTGGACAGCAAAAGAGATTTAACAGTGTTATCAAAGCTAATCTAAAAAAATGTAACATAAGCATTGAGAACCAGGAAGCTCTAACCCATGAGCGTTCCAACTGGAGGTCAGCCTATATTAAAGGCGTTATGGACTTTGAAGAAGCACAGGTACAGGGCAAAAGGGAGAAACGAGCTCAATGGAAGGCACGTCAAGCAAACCCTCCTCGTGATCGCCTTCCACCTGGAAACCTATGTCCTCACTGTGGGAGGCTGCGTGGATCCAGAATTGGCCTCCACAGCCGTCTGCCGACCCACTGTTAGGACTCTACCCTTGGAAGACAATCTTACTCAGTCACGAGTGATCGCCATGATGATGATGATGGCTCTTCACTGTATGGCTCTCCAGAGTTTCAGGCAGGAGTATTTGCCAGCTGTACCTGGAGTTTCTGGAAACCTTTTTCATGCAAGTCATGTGCTTGCTCACCAAGAGAGGAACTTTATAGTGGTGGTAGGGTGGGGACTTGTGTCTCTCTGGTCCTAGTACAGATTGTATGAGGATATGTAATAGATTAGTAGCATAATCCTATGCATCTTTAGACAAGGAAAAGGCCTACAACTTGTGCTGGCTGGGGCATGCTAGGAGTTGTAGGCCTTTTCTCTGTCTAAACATGCATTGGATTGTGCCCTAAGAGAGCAATCCTATGGCCGCTTGTCAGCAGCTAGACTGCCATAGGATACGTAGGTTTCCGGGAACTGACCTCAGAGCCCGCGCTGCAATGTTGGTTCCCGGAGAACCGACCTTCCGCCCGCGCTGCCTTGCAGGCAGTTCAGAACAGCCCCACGCTCAGAAGAGGAGCGTAGAGCGGTGAAAACCAGGCATTCCTGGGGGGCGGGGAAGGCGGAAATGCTGGTATGACATCTCCTATGTGTCGTCTGGCAGCCGCTTCCCCCGCTCTGCCTTCCCATGGCTAAACAGCTGAAATCGGCTGTCTAGCCACAAATGCAAGGCGGCTGAAGCGTGGAGGGGACAATCCCCTCTGCGCTTCTCCTGCCCTGCATTGGATAGGCAGTCGCCTCCGAGTTCAGAGCCGGCCACCTATCCCCAAAGGATTGCACCCTAAGTTTACATCTGAGTAAGAAACAACAGTTGCAGTTTACATGTTTAAAAGCGTTTTCCAGTGATGTGCATATTCAAGCCATGCTCAGGAAAGAATCTGCCTGGGCTGGCTTCAAAAATTTGGGGGCCCTTGAGCAAGGCAACCTCTCTGGAGTCCCTTAACTGGAAGAGGCAGGATGCGTAAACTGAGTATTCTCACATATGGCCTCAGACTTCTTGGGGTATTTTGTGCAAAGTGAGAAAGGTGGTACTGTTGGGGTGTGGGTCTTTTGTTGGTTTTGGTTTCCTGACAAGTGGCTTACTTTGCCACCTCTAGAATATGTAAGAGTCTGATTGTTTCAAATAAAATACAAAATTTGTGCTATGATTTCCAGGGCCTATCCTTTTGCCAACAGTAAACTTGTTACTAGACCAAAAACAACAGTCTTGTGGCACCTTAAAGACTAACAAAGTTAGTCTGGGATAAGCTTTCATGGACTATAGTCCACATCATCACTTATCTAACATCTATGGTTTGGATCCAGATTTAGTCAGAGTAGACCCATTGAAATAAGTGAGATTTAAGTTAGTCATGACTAATTTAAGTCCCACTGATTTCATTGGATGTACTCAGTATGACTAAATATGGATCTAATATGATTTCTGAAAACCTTTTAAAAAAACATTAGTTAGAAGTGCTTGCGTTCCAACGAATGTGATTTGGAGACTATATGTTGTTAATCTGTGTTACGCATTTAGCTTTTTGTATCTAATGGCTTGTGATGCTTTTGTATTATACAAAAATCAAATAGTCCTCCTTTTCTTTTTCTTTTTTAAGGCTTCAGGGTTTTGCCCTCCTTCACATTCTTGCCATGATTGGATTGGTCCTCCTGATCGATATTCAAACCTCCGACCGGTAATATTTTATATTCCTAAACATGAATCCCGTTTAGAGCGAAGACTTCGAGAGCTCAGACAGGAAACTCAGGTTTGGAATCAACAATTCTGGGCAAACCAGAATATATCATTTAGAAAGGTGAGCATGTAGAGGAAGTGTAAAACCACTTGGTGGTGCTGGGAATCTTTTAAAAGCTTGCAGGGAGAACTGCTGAGAAAAATTCCCAGCATTTTTCTGCTGTTGCCATGTGGTGCAACTATTGGGGCCTGATCTTTGTATGTATTTATGTATTAATTTGCAGCTTTCATTCCCTAGCTTTTAGCTGAAATGGCCCCCAGAGCAGTTTATGAAGTAGCATGACCCTGCCCTCAGGCTTACACTCTAAATTAAGATGTATGACACACAAGGAATAAGGGACAGGAAGGATATATATAATTAAGATATGTTTTTTGTTTTTTAAAAAAAGCTTATTTGAAGAGTTGGTGACAGTTTACTTCTTCTTCCTCTCCTGCTCACAGAGCAGTTGATTGGAATGGCCTCTGTGAGGGGAGGAGGGGCCCAGTCCCTGCTTGGTGAAGAAGCAGCAGATGGGGAAAGTGATGGTTAAGAACATCAGAAGAGCCGTGCTGGATCAGATCAAGGGTCCATCTAGTCCAGCATTCTGTTCACACAGTGGCCAACCAGCTGCCCAGGAAAATCCACGAGCAGGACATGAGTGCACGGCATTCTTCCGCCCGTGTTCCCCAGCAACTGCTGTACACTGCCTCTGATACTGGAGGTACTTCATCTCACTGGCTTCTTCCTTCATCTTTGTATATCTATATGATCTTTGTATCATGTAGTTCTTAAGAATAAAATAGAATCAAAATAATATTTTTATCCATAAATCCCCAAATAATATATGAGGATATAATTAAAAAAAAACTTCATAGCCAATTACCATGAGCAGGGCAAGATGTTCTTTTGAATAAGATGTAATATTGCCCACTTATCTGCTAAGGACATGTACAATATAACGTTTCCCAATTGTATTTCAGGAGAAAGAAGAATTTGTTTGCTCCAGATTGAAAGCCAAAGGTGTCCAACTGAGAGATGAAAGAGGTTAGATTATTGATTCTGCATTTCAGAATACTTTCTTAAAAGGAAGATTGAGATTAACTGTGGATTTTAAACCTTATAAAATGTTGTAGACCAGATACTTGTACCATATTTTTAGTGCTAGGCAACAATGCATATGTGTGCATTTTTAGTTAAAAAAATGTGGCTTGGAGTAATATTTGGTATGGGCTTGCTAATACTCCACATTCTTATAATCTCTCTAATCTTCAAATTCCACTTGCTACCTGGGAGGGATGTAAACAGCTGCTTTTTCAGGAAACCTGACAGTGAACTTACAAAACCGATAACTCTTGTTCAAGGAAAGTGTAATGAAAACCATATAATTACAGCAGAAGTCTGGGAAGATTGCATTTGGGCCATTCTTGCTTGTGCTGTCAATCTGCAGCTACTCAGTTTTGAAGAAGGGAAGATTTCTCTCCAGTCAGTATGGATCTATTCAGTTCAGCTAGTTATTACAAGTGCTATTGCTTATTATTTATATAGTACTTTTAATTTACAGGGTGCTTTAGGGATCAATCCTATGGCCCTGGACACAGTCTGGAGGGCCATAGGATAGCTCAGATTCCTGGATTCAAGGAATTTGTGCTCCCTACCCCCTACCCCTCGCAGCCAGCATGGAGAGAACTGCACTGGCTGCCTCTCTGAAGCTGCAAAAGCAACCTCAGAGAGGAGAGAAAGGGGGTGGGCAGGAAAGGGACTGGGATGGCCAACTTATGATGTATCCTCAGGCCTCCTTCCCTCCTGCTCTGCTGAGCCCCAGCTAGATGGGTGGAAAAGTCCATCTAGCCAAAATGCAGAGTGGAAGGAACGCAGAGCCAAAGGTTGCCTGTGTTGCTTCCCCCCTCTGCATTAGATGGCTGTAAGCCTCTGAGTTCGGAGGCTTACAGCCATCCCAATAGGACTACACCCTTAAAAATCTTTGTTGTAACCATCTGTACAATGGTATAATAAGGAAGGCCATTATTATTCACTTCTTGCGTAAAGGGAAAGCAGGCTGAGAATTAGCATAATAAAGCTGTTTTTCTGATGTAGGGAACGTGGCATTTCTCTTTCAGGCCAGAAAGCAACACTGAGTGCAGAAGAAATGGCTGAATTTTACAAAGATTTTCTAAGTAAAAACTTTAAAAAACATATATGCTACAACAGGTGAGAATATGACTTCTGTACCCGGAATTTCCTTCTCTCTTTATTTGTCAGATCAGTTCTAACTTTCTCTTTTATGTCCCTCTTTGAAGCCCATTCCTTTAACAAAAGTGTTTCTGAACCATGCTAATCTTACATTACTTGTTTCTCTGTTACCATCTAATTCCTCACAGATCCATCCCCATTGTTCTTTGTCCAAAATCCATATTAGTGTACTATCTGTATTAGGCCAACCAAAAGATCACAAAAACATGCCAGCTTTCAAGATGTCCAGATCTCTTCATCAGGCAAGAAATTACAAAAAGCATCATCTTGCCCACTGAAGAGATCTGGAGATCTCAAAAGCTTGCACATTGTGATCATTTGGTTGGTCTAATAAAGGTATTACGCTAATAATGGATTCTGGAATTTCACTTATGGCCAACATGGCTTCCTTTGCTTATTGCTCTTCGTGTATCCCTAACCCTTCTCCACTTATTTGTCTTGTCTGACTAATGGAGATTGGAAGCCCTTGAGGCAGGGATCATAAGGCATCAGGGCACATTTGCATCCAGCACATTGTTGGCATGATATGAATGTTAAACTCTGTAGCAACATATCAAATGAGAATAAAGGAGTGACAGCATTAATCATTCTTTCATTTGCTAGTCTGACCCCTGTTGGTAGCTGTGGTAACACCCAACATGCTAAATAGAGGTTAAAAATAATTTTTAACCAGTTTATTTTGCAATTGACCTTGCTTTTTGTGTAGCACTTGAACCCAATCCAAAAACCATTCTATATGTGTCATGCAAGTTCATTTTTCCATTAAGAATCAGAATCTTTGCTTCTTCATCATTTATTATTTATAGTTTGTCAATTGTTATTCTAGGTGCCATGTAAAAATTAAAAAGGCATAACCCTACCCAATTTAATAGGGCAAAATGGATTTGGAAGGGATGGGAGTAACATTAAATGCTAAACAGGAAACAAAGCCATTTTCTTGGGCATATATTTACACAGTCTTTATTTAGGCTGCAGTCCTATGCACATCTGGGAATAAGTCCTATTGAATTTAATATGACTTATTTTTGAATAAATGTACTCAGGACTGCTCTGTTAGACATTTTTATAAGTCAGGTTTTTTCAAAGGCAGTTTACAAAAGGAGAAGGCAAAACAATAATAAAGCAACAATTAAAAATTACACAATTAAAACCCATAGCAAAAAGTAGTAAAATGACATTATATTCTTCCACTGTATTAAATCAATATCTCACAAGTTAATTGATCTTGTTATATATGCGTACAGATGGTTGTATAGAAACATTGCATACAGTACAGTGATTGGGTTTGATTTGATCATAACAATGAAACCCTTGCTTTTAGTCGCAGAAAAAACCCTAGTGGCAGCATTAATTTTGTTTTTAAAGTTTAGTGCTCATTTGTTTTTAAAGTTTAGTGCACATCATAATATATTAAAAACTAATGTATTATGGCATAAGACTCAGCAATCTTTGTTTGTTATTTTTTCATTACAGTGGGTTGGATCCAGATGGGAGTTAGTCATGCTTTAATCCCACTGATTTAAAAAAATATATTTAGGGTCCAATCCTCTGCACGTTTAGACAGAAGAAAGTCCTACAACTCCCAGTGCCCTTACTATATTTTCATCCTGCCTTTTAGGAGACTAACGTAAGTCCCATTAATTTCAGTGGGACTCAAGCATGACTAACCTAGTCTGGATCCAGCCTAATAGCCACAAATTTAGCAAGCATTTCCTGTAGGTTGGGGATGGACAGAAGGTAGGTCAGGTTCTACTGATATATGTCTGGGTGATTTGCAGTAGATTGGCTAGGATTTTTGGCTCCCAATTATTTAATAATAGGAACAACAAAACAACTTCCTTCTTCCTAAATTAGAGTGCTGAAATGAAATGAAGAAAGTTGTGGAGGAGGGGAACTAACCAGGGGCTTTGTTTGGAAGGACTGTGTTCAGTTCTGATATGCAACAAATTTCTGGACTCAGAATTTTGGGGTTCTAGCAAAAAACAAAGAAGATCCCATAGGCTTAGAATCTTTCTACCCTTGCTATAGATGATGGAAATACTTTCATTGGTCTCAAAAGCTGTTTGGTTGGCTTATTGCATCCTGGCACATCCTGGCACATAGCCTTCTTTCCATTACACACCTTGTTTGTCCAAACTAAGGCTGTATGGAATACTTTGTAATGTTTTTTAATTTCTTTTATAATGCAACTTAGGACCGTCTAACAATAGGATTTAGATCACACCACTTTCTTTTTTGTCAGCAGAATAGACACAGCTGGTGGATCAAATTCCCACTCCTCCCATGTGCCCTTCCACATGTGCTCTGGAGTATTAGATCCCCTGGAGTAGATGTGGTGAGGGGTGGGGGCTGCAGTGGGGAGGAGAAGGGAAACACCTGTTGCTTGAGCTGAAGTTTGCTCAGGTAATGTTGGCTTTAGTCCATTGAATATACTTAACATAAGTTATTACAATACTTGAATGAACATCAGTCCCTTGCATCAGTCCCTTTTGATGTGAGAAAGGAATCTTTGGGGTATGAGAGACAATGACTCAAAACATTCTTTCTTAACATTTACTTTTAAAGATACAGGATAAAGATAAGAGGGGATAGTGCTTAATAGGGGTGAGATTTACTTAGCCTTCCCTCTAATAGAGAACTTGGGTGGCTGAACGGCTGTCAGGTTGGAAGCGAAATGGGGCCACCTAAAAACAGAGGATTGGCTCCAACATACTCTAGGACTCTTGACATATCCAGAATTAAATGAATATATACATTTCTAGATTAAAAGAATTAAAAATACCTCTCAAAATGGCCTGACAAGGACCTACTCGCTTCCAGGATAGACAGAAAGCTGAGAAGGAAAAAGGAGAAGGGACGAAAAGGGAACTATCCTGCTCAAGTCCCTGACACTGTATAGTAAATATCCTGAGGTATGTGAGAGATTAGTTTAGTAAAAACAAAACTCTTTTCGCTGCATTATACACAGCTATTTCATGAGGAAGGAAGGGGGAAAAGGAGACCTTTCCTCTTTTTCACTCTCCAGAACTTCCCAACTGTATAGTTGTTATACGGGGTTCTATCCAGTGGTGTCCATCCACCAACAGAATACTAGAAGAACTGATTCCTGCTCCCCATTGCACCCCCCCCCCCAACTCTGGAGGGTTGAGGGAGCCTCTGGAAAAGATTTTGGAGGTGTGCAGAGGGGAAGAGAAAGTTTCATGGTGTGAGCAGAGGTCCCCTCGCTCAACACTGGATGTAACCCAAAATTTTCAAGTTCAAGGCAAGCAGGCACAAACCTGAGCTTGCTAGAATGAGAAATGGCTTTTATTTGTCCATCTAACCCAGTATTGTCTACTCTGACTGGCAGCAGCTCTCCAAAGTCTCAGGCAGCTGATCCTTGCTATTGTTCAAGCAGGAGTCACTTTGGCTCTGAACTGCACCAAGGCCACTTGGGTCTTCCCAAGCTATAGGGAGCCTCTTATCTCCTCTCTTCTCATGTGGTAGCACTGACCCCCTGTCAAGCAGGCTTGGCTGGAGGCCTTTTCGGACCTTTCCTCCCCATTCCCCTCCTTGCCATCCAAGCAAAGCCTCATCAGTCAGTCACCAGGCAAATTCTGACAGGCTTATTCTTGGTCTTTGATTTGGGATGGATTGAGAGTGCTGTGCTCTAGTCAGTGCTGCAAAACCTCCCAGCATGGGTCCACATGCTCTCTCTGGCCCCCATTCAATTTCCTCTCCAGCGCCTGCACAGTGCACCACTGCAACTAGCCAATCACGTTGCTCTTTGCCTCTCGGATTCCACACCACAGATAATTGGCTGATTGCTCCTGCGTACTCTTCCCCTCTTCCCTGCCACCTTACAGCTGACAAGAGGCAGGTCTCCTGACTCCCCATCCCTGAAGCCTCATCCACCAGCTCAGATCACAGCAGCTAGCCCACCGCTAAAGCAAACAGCATGGCAAAGCTAGCAATCCCCTGCTGAGAATGAGCAGCTACTGTGAAAAGACAAAGTGCAAGCAGATTTGAGACAGAGAGGCAAAGAGCCACGTGAGATCATTGGGAGCCTCCAGCAACCCTTGGGCTTTGCTGTGAAGAATAGTGTTTGTACATTGAAACTTAGTAAAAAGGAGGTTCACTAATATGGCAAAAAGTTAAATAGCTTTGTAAGAACGGAATGTTGTCTCTAATTAAAGAGATCAGGGAGGTTTCTTCATACTAGCTGTCCTTGGAAATAAGTTCAGTAGGAATCAGTAGGGCATAACTTCACGTAAATGCGCTGAAAAATTCTGGTAGAAGGATATCCATAAAAGATCAGGTAACAAGGAAGTTAGTTCATATGGATTATGAACCTAGGATTTGTAAGGAGCCCTCCAGAAGGGTCAAAACTAGGGCAGTCTTTGGTTATGTAATACACAATCCTTTATAAATGCCAGACTTCTGAAAATTATTTAAAATAATAGATAATGGGTTGGATCCAAACTTCACCTTCTGTGAAGGCCTCCTGTCCACAAAAAGGTTTTGATCCAGTGGATGGATACCACTGGGACAAATGGGGGGAGACCTCTTTTGCCAATTCCCTCCTCCCCTGTAGCCCCTAGCACCACTCCCACACTGTTCCGGATGGATCCCGCAACCCCCTGGAGCAGATTTTCAAGGCTGCATGGGGTGGGGGGAAATTGAAATTGGCAAAGGTCACCCTGCCCTCCCTTCTGCTAGTGGAAGTGTCCCTTGAGTGGAACTCTGCTCAGGGGATGCTCCTGCTGGCAAAGTCTGGATCCAAGTCACTGTTAATAAGAAAAAAAAATCCTAAACAAATACATTCACTTAGATCAAAACATTTGACATGCTGGACCAACTCTTTATTTTTTCAGAGGTTATTTTAGTTTAGGTTTTGTAGATAATAGAACATCCTTTTAAACAGACGTACTGGGATGTCCCTTAAGCTATTTCTTTCCCCACTGTGTTGCTGTCTCATTATGTTATAGCTTATATATAACTAGTAATCAAGTTTCTTTGGAAGCCTGTCTGCATTATGTAAATACTTGGCTGGAGGCATACATTATATACACATGGATTACACAATGGCATATCTTTCTGACTAGGCATTTTAACATTTTGCTTTAATTGGTCAAGAAAAGAAAATGCTGTGATTGGGGTTTCTCAAAATCTTAATTCTGATTTCTGTCAGTAATGATTTCAGGAGGGCTAATTGTGTGTTTTTGCTGCTTTGTTCTCTTGGATCTGAAATGTAGGGATTGGTACAAACGGAATTTTATCATCACATTCCTCATGGGACAGGTGGCATTTGAGAAAGCTCAGAGAAGATTTGGATTGAGAAAGACTAAAGCTGAAAACTAGCAAGTCACAACATTAGGTGTATTTGTTAAAAGGCCTACTTATTACTGGACACTATATTGCTACCATGACTGTTTCTTCAATTCCCACATTTGAAGCTACATGCATACAAGTTGAGTTGGGTCTTCCCCTACTGCTACTATTTTGTCTACAGTATCATACTAGTTGAAAGCTAACATGGTGATATAACTGTTCCTAATAGTGGCGTGTTTATCTCTGATTTAAAAAATCAGTTTGTCTGTTCCATTGTGTTAGTTGTCATCTTGATCTGCAAGCTGTTCTCTACTGGCTGTGTTTTGTAATAAGCAGGAAGGTACATATGCAGACATATTTGGGAAGCAGGCGAGCAGTTTCGGTGGTATGTACTGTGATACATCAAAGACATGATGCGAATAATGGTGACATGCGTGCAAAAGGTCAAAATTTACATGAATGAAACTTGATATACTACAAGAGAATACAAAATTTGTTCTAAAGAAAGAGTTTTATAGAAGTATTATATTTGTAGACACGTTGTCAGATTATTTCCTTAGTTCATAATAATCCACAAACTTCGCTCTCCTGGAAATAAGGCGAACCAAGTAAATGCCAGTGCCGTAGACTATATCATGCTGATTGATTTTTAATTATTTCCCTGTATTCCACCCTTGGCATGGTTCTGCCAAGACAGAGAAAGAATGGGTTTGCTCATCAGTTCACATTGGTAATTACTTTCAGATCAGGTATTGATCACAGTAGGTGCTTCATCCTGCATTCCTAGAAGGACAAAGGGACAGCTGAGTGTAAGTGAGGTGTCACCCTGTTTAAGAATGGTCTCTTCTAGATTAAGGTTGTACATCGAGCCAGAATCTTATATTGCATGCCAAATAGGCTGTGTTGAGACAGATCATTAATGTTCTTGTTTTAAGCAGTATTCACTCTGTAATTGAATTCACTTACTTCAGTACATGGAAGGACATTCATCCTTTGCAGTTAGATGTGGCTATGTACCAAATTTAGTTTCTCAAAGTCCAAACAGTGTTCTCCCTCCATCATCAAATGACAGTGAGTTGACTCCATACATTAATACCTCAGGATATAAAGGTATATAATACATTTTTTAAACAAGACTGTGTTTTCTGGACTTGCTCAGCACACTCAAGGCTTTCACCCCTCCAGAACAGTTGAAGAGGACAAAACTTGATAACCTTTCTGAGATGTTTAATATTTGTATGAATTCTTTCAAATTATATTGAGGTGTCCATGCCTTCAGAAGAACTTCATTCATCAGTTGAGTAGTAGATCCTGCCCCCTAGTGGAAGGCCATGTGAATGTGTGCCAGCCTACTTCCATGATTTTCTGCAGAAAAGCATGACTAAGTATATGTGCTAATTTTACTTAATTACTGAAGATGGGTAGGATAACGTGTCTTTATAGGAATTGTCTTCATTTTCCCTCTAGACAGTATCCAATTGTGTTTCTTGCACTGACTTAATGTCCTTGTGAATGAGGACAGTTGTGTGTATTGGCTGTATAAATAAAAAGCAAGTTGTTGCATTATATTTCAGTACATTTATCTGCTTTTAATTATGCAAAAGAAGAGGACTTCACAAGCAAATATGTTTACCCAAATTCGTGACCCTAATTTGGGCCTCAGGGTTTTTTCTCTCTCCAGTTTTTTAATCAAAGATGAAACCCAGTGTCTGCCTGCTCTGCTAAATTATATCAAAACATTCTTGTATGGTTTTGTGCAGATGCTGATAAGCAAAAAATGATATATACTTGCTACATACAATCACACCCCCTTTAAAATTTAAAATTATTCCTGACTGAGCCCATTGTTGAAGGGCTTTTCCTTCCATTTTATGGATAAGCTGCTCCCCACAGTTGCTTTTCCTCTCTCTCTGTTTTTGGATTTAGGAATGGGTAGCATTACATACATTTTTGACAGTACAGAACAATACCTCAGGGAGATGTTGCTTGTGGAGTAGGATGAAAAAAATAAAAATGAAGGATGACTCTTATTTATGACATGAACAGACTTGAAATTGTCAAATTGATTTGTCAGTATGAATTACCAATAACAATTGAAATAAGGAATGTAAATCCTTTTCATGGAACTCTCAATTGTAAGATGTAACAGTTACAGCAACATTGAGGAACTGTAAAAGAGCACTTTGGAATTAATTCCTTCTGTAGTTAATAAAATGTTTCATTTAACATAACTGTTCTCTTGATTTATATGTATTTGATCCTAATCTTTTCTATGTATTTGATCAACTGTCCTCAGTAAGGACTCCCAAAAAATGGACTCTGACTTATTCTGTCATAGCCATTAGCAAAATGTGTGACTCAGTTTCAGGCTAGAAGTTCGTACCAATAGATGTGTCCTGACCTATGGCAAAATCATATTGGTGAATCCCATTTGTAAGCTGTTGGAATTGCTAATGTTGGTTGTTTTGAGACCGTGGGACCAAATATTTTTGTTCTATGAGCCATCTGTGGTATTTATAGGACATGTGTATTTTCCCCAAAGTCACTCTGTTGTTCTCTTTGTCCAGTTGCTTATAGAAAGCCTTCAGAGGAGACATACATAGTGCCTACAGCAAAGAGTTTGTTTTAGGGATGTATGAAAGGTACTTCCTTTCGCGAATTATGTTTATGGTTGGGGGGAGGCGTTCCGTCCCTCCCCCCGGAATCCTCGCTGGGGGGGGGAGGCGCTCCGTTCCCCCCCCCCCCCGGAATCCTGGCCGGCCGGCTGTGCTCCGCAGCAATTCTGCGGAGCTGCCGGCCAGCTCTGCCAGCAGCCGGACATCCGGCCGCTAGCTAGCAGGGACGCAAATGGCGGCGGCCATAGCTGCCGCCGTTTGCGTCCCTGCAGTCAGCCGTGATAGGCTAGGTAAATGTTTACGTAGCCTATCACGGCTGACTTAAAAAAACACAAAAAAACAACGCACATACGCAAATGGCGGCGGCCACAGCCGCCACCATTTGTGTTCCTTATTTTGGCACGTCTTAGTCTATGTAAACATTTACGTAGACTAAGTCGGCGAAAATAAGGGGAACGCAAATAGCGTAGCATCTATGCTATTTGCATTCCCCTTATTTTCGCCATCTTAGTCTACGTAAATGTTTACGTAGACTAAGACGTGCCAAAATAAGGAACGCAAATGGCGGCGGCCGTGGCCGCCGCCATTTGCGTACGCACTTTCTTTTTTTTTCTTTTTTTTAAAGTCATCCATGATAGGCTACGTAAAGATTTACGTAGCCTATCACGGGTTTTTTTTTTAAACCTAGCCGTGATAGGCTACATAAATCTTTACGTAGCCTATCACGTTTTTGTTTTTGTTTTTAAACTGGAAATGATGGCGGTGGCAGCCGGTCGGAAGACCTGCCACCGAACCGCCGCCAGGAAGATCCGCCCAAGGTAAGTCTTGCCCGGGGGGGGGCGGGGGGCGGGCCGTTCCGCCACCGATTTTGGGGGGCCGAATGCGCTGGCATTCGGCCTCCCCGAGATCCATGGCGGAATTTTCATACATCCCTAGTTTGTTTATTAAATGTGGGCTGAAGCCTCTGTGCCTGCAAAGATTCAAAGGGCAAATAGTTGGTACTTTGATATTCGTAGTCAGTTGCATTACAGCACATTACGGGTGTCTTGCCATTCAAGCCTGATATGGTATTCATGGATTACCTCTATTTACATATTGGCCCAGCCAATATATACATATGTAATATACATTTGATTGTGTTGATTTAGTGTAAAGGGCATCCCTAATTCCAAATGGATTTGTACTCTCAACAACCCAGAATGTTTATGGTATCTCTTGTGTATAAAGATTTGCTCATGGCACTTATCCTTCCAATTTATGAGGAGGAGGGGTCCTAGGATTTGCTTCTAGCTTCTACTTAAATAGAAAGATACCAGGCTTGGAGGTTGACTCCACATGGATCAGTATTATTTCTAACGGGTTGGATCCAGACTTTGCATTCCACAAAGAAAAGGGCCTTTAAATCCATGGAAAATGTTTCTCCTTTTTTCAGAAGGTTTAGGTGGCTGCAGAAGGAGGAAGAGGAGAAATTTGCAAACATTGCTACCACCACCCTCTTCTAGCAGGATCATAATCTAGATCCAATCTGATGACTAGAATGTACCTTATTCAGATCTCTATCCACTTTTAGGAAACTCGATAAGTTTTCTATATCTGTGCAAAATAGATTTTGCAACAGGTTTTCAGGTTGAAAGCAGGTTTTTCTAGATTGTTTTTGTACTTGCCTACTGAGGTCTCAGTGGATTCTCAACACTTCGAAAGAGCATTTTGTTCCTTGAGGTTATATAGTATCCATAAGGATTCAAGGCAATTCAAACAGTTTTAATGCAGGCTTTTTATTGCAGGCTTTTAGGAAGGCCCTGAAAACACTACTTTACTCTGGCATTCTCCTGGTTGTGTTTTATCAGATTGTCACGTTCCCTTAGGGCCGCGGTGGCTTAGTGGTTAAGACACTGAACTGCAGACTGGAAGGTCGGCAGGACAGGAGTTCGAGACCTGAGTGCTGCGTGACGGAGTGAGCTCCCGTCTTCAGTCCCAGCTCCTGCCAACCTAGCAGTTCGAAAGCAAGAAATTGCAAGTAGATAAATAGGTACCGCTTCAGCGGGAAAGGTAACAGCGTACCGTGCACCTTGGTGTTCAGTCATGCCGGCCACATGACCACGGAAGCGTCTTCGGACAGCGCTGGCTCTTCAGCTTAGAAACGGGGATGAGCACCGCACCCTAGAGTCGGACACGACTGGTTGGGGACACCTTTTTACACGTTCCCTTGGCCCCCTCCTTCCTCATGCACACACACACACACACAAGAAGAGAGGCTTCAGTCTCATGCCTTTAATTCACTATCAACAGGTTCATTACAGATGCAAATCCTCGAAGACTGTCAGGCTACAGAGGAATACAGCTGCTTCATACATTTACGAATGGCAACAGGTAATCCAAATGGGAGCTACAATGTTGCCAGCAGTTAGAAACAAGAACTTGCTGGCTGGAATAATTTAGGGAGGGATGCCCCTCCCTTCCAGTGACGCTCCCCTATGTCGACTCTCAAGCATAGCCAACCGGGTCGAACGTCTGAGCTCTGTCTCTAACTTTTCCCTCTTCGCTCTGTGCCGCAGTCTAACATCCCTCAGGTCACACCCCACACTCTCCTCCTCCTCCTGGGTTCTCACGGAGGAGGGAAAGCTGGGGGCTTCAGGCCCAGCCATCTGTGTGTTAGTATCCTGAGAAGCATGCCTATCCATATCTGAACTCGCTTGGGAAGATGCCTTCCCCGGTTCTGGCTGTTCCCCTTCTGAGTCTGAACTACTAACTATCTCCATATGCTCAGAATAAATCCTGACACAGACTGGGTTTATTTATTCACAATATTTATATACCGCTCCACATGAAAAGATTTTGGAGAGATGAACAGCAAAGATAAAAGAATAAAACACCATGTTAAAACAGTTTAAAAAGAAACAAGTTCTGATAAGACCAAATTTAATAAACCACAGCTGGTCACTCAAGGAAAGCTTCCTGAAATAACAATGTCTTCAGGAGGAACCAGAAGCAACACAACATTGGTGCCTCCCTCCGAAGACAGGGAGTTCCACAAGAAGAGGGCCACCACACTGAAGGCTCTTTTCCTGGTGGACTCCAGCGAGGCCATGGGTCCATGTGGAACCACCAGGAGCATGCCCTCTGATGACCTCAGTGACTGGGCAGGTTGGTAAGGAAGAAGGTGCTGTCTCAGGTATCCTGGTCCCAAGTTGTTTAAGCCTTTGTACACTACTCGTACCTTGAAGCTGGCCTAGTAGCGAACAGGTAACCAGTTCAGTTCCCTTAGCAAAGGAGTTACGTGCTGAAAAGGGGCAGCTCCTGACAACAGCCAAGCTGCTGCATTCTGCACTAGCTCCAGTTTCCAGACCAGCCTTAAGGGCAGCCCCACATTGCAGTAATCCAGTCTTGAGGTTACTAATGCCTGTACCACCATGGCCAAGCTATCCCTGTCCTTGAGAGGCCGTAGCTGGCAAACAGGCCAAAGCTGGGAAAAGGCACTCTGAGCCGCTGCAGCCACTTGGGCCTCCAGCAACAATGATGGATCTAGGAGTACCCCCAGACTATGGACCTGATCTTTCAGACGGAGTGCAACCCCATCCAGAACAGGCAATGTGCCTATCTCCCGGACCCAGGAACCACTCACCCACAGGGCTTCCATCTTGCCAGGACTCAGCTTCAGTTTATTGGCCCTTGTCCAGCCCATTACTGAGTCTAGGCACTGATCTAGGACTTGCACAGCCTCTCCTGATTCCAATGTCACAGGGAGATAAGAGCTGCATGTCATCAGCATACCGACGGCATTTAGCTCCAAATTGCCTAATGACCACTCTCAGCGGCTTCATATAGATGTTAAACAACACTGGGGACAAGATGGTGCCCAGCAGAACCCTATAGCTCAATTGCCAAGGGGCCAAGGAAAAGTCACTGAAAGTTATTCTCAGCATAGTGCCCCTGATACCCATTCCACAGAGGCAACCCAGGAGGATACTATGGTTGATGGTATCAAAAGCCAATGAGAGGTCAAGCAGAATTAACAGGGTTGCACTCCCCCTGTTCCTCCCTCGATAAAGGTCATCCCTCAGGACGACCAAGGCTGATTCAGTCCCATAACCAGTTCAGAACCCAGACTGAAATACATCTAGAAATTCAGTATCCTCCAAGAGTACCTGCAATTGCTCTGCCACAACTCTCTCAAGTACCTTCCCTAACGGGTTTTAGCTGCAGTTGTGTGTTGTAGATTTCTTTTTATGCTGTTGTTTGTTGTTTTTTAGAACGTTTGCTGCTATTGGTGTTTCTAATGTTTTTATTATCAAATTGGTTTTTATTATGTGAGTTGTATTGCTGTACACCGCCTTGGGAGAACTCCTGTCTTGAAAGGCAGCCAGGAAATATTTTTAATTAAATAAATCTTTACATAGAACAGAGTAAAGTATTATATTTAGAAAAAATTAAACGGCATGATTTAAAATTCATCCTGCATATTCCCTATTTAAAAATGCTTGTTCATATCTGGAAGTTGTTTGTTCTTTCTCTTTCTCAACCTCCTCCCCGCCCCCTGAAACTGAGGAATACTCAGCAGGACACTTCTATGGGTCTGGGGCAAATATACATTTCTCAACACTAAATGCACACTACCCAGGGTCTAGTAATTAGGAGGGTGCGATGGGATCATATACTCCTGATCTCCCTGTGCATTTTCTCTGGTACTGAAATTTACCTCATTTTCCTTAATTGTGGTGTGCCATTATATCTGACCACCTGATCATCTTAATTATGGTTATGGATGCTCTTAAACCTCTGTTTGGAAACAAGCTTTAAAACCTGCTTTGTAAGTGATTGGATATATTGGGTGGGTTCACACAACACAACAACCCACCCTATGAATAAGCTATGCAGTGTGATGCACCCAACAGACATTCAGGCTCACTGTGGGTTGTTCTCCCACTCCTTCCCCCTTGGTCCTCCACTCGGTATCCCAGTATTCTGTGCGGAAGAGCCTGTCTTGTCTGCCCGTCCTGTCCCCCTCCCTGCTCCAATCATGACCCCTTTTCATTCCCCAGCTTTTATTTATTTGTTTTTTTGGACCCAGAAATTTGCGCAAATGAGGCCATAATTTTTTAATTGTTTTTAATAAAATAACCTATATGAAGTCATACCTTGTCAATTTCCTTGTATGTTTCCCAGTACATTTTGCTTCCACAGCTGAAGCATACAAGGACATTGACAAGCCAAGGCTATATATATTGGACAGCCATAAGTGCACATTTTCGCCTCTCCGAAAGACTGACACCCCCCCCAACAATTACAGCCCTATTTGCGCAAATTTGGGGGGCTGGACATTTTAAAAAGGGAGCTGGTGAACAAGTGACAGCTGCTCCAAAGTGCTGTTTGGGCATCATTGGAAGGGCAGTCACTGGTGAGGGAGGCTTGAGGCAGCAGAGGCGGGTGCAATCAGGAAGAGCGGCTCTGTGCCTGATTGCTGCAACCCATGATGGGTTGGCTCTGCTGGGTTCAGATGACCTGCCAACCCATTGTGGGTTGAACAACCCCAAGAACAAGCCATGGGTTGTCAGCGTGGCTCGTTGCTGAAAAAGAAGCCACTCTGTGGGAGGCAGTCTGAGCCTGCACACCATGACAACCCTACTTACCCATGATGGGTTGTTAGATAGGTAATTTATAACTATCCTTGAAGAAGAACATGTAGACAAATGTTATAAAATACATTATTAAAGTAATCCTTTTAGAATGGTGACTCAACAAAACTGTATTAATATATAATGATACCCATCCAAGCAGCAAGAAACTCCCATCTCCTTTTCCACTTATTTTTTCATGAACATAAAATAGCCCACTGTTAAATTATTGGCTTCAGCATTATAATTGCTGATTATAAATCATACATCAAAGCATTCAGGAACATGAACCTCCCTATGGATTTTTCTAAATAATTTTGCACCTGCTCTGTAGCTGCAATAGTTCTCTTGTCTCAACCAAATGGAAAAAGCTACATTGGCATCAACTGTTCACAGAGATAACAAAAATACAGATTTGCTTTCCAATGAGGTTTTAAATACCTCTGTTCAAAAAACCTAATTATCTCTATAGCAGTGCCTTTCAGTAAGATTGCGGGTCTTTTGTGAGATGTAATAAAACAGTTATTTTAGTAATGTTTAAATTGTTTGTAACTCTAGATGGTGTCTACTGTAATGGGGAAGGGTTATTGCATTCCGAGCATGTTTTTATTTCCTACTATTCATTGAATCTCTCCACTGAGGTATTCATTTCACTGGAATAAAAGAGGAGGAGGGAAGGGAATAAAGAGGCTGATTAAGGTTTAACTAAAGACTTCGTTCTCTCCCTTATTAGAGAATGTGTGTTTATAAACCAGAGCATATCAGATCATATAAAAAGTGAAATGATCCTAGCATATTATTCCCAGTATGTGTTGTTACGGTTTCAATTAGACATTTTCCTCATTTTGTAAATCTCTTCATATACCTAGAAAAAAGTGTTTTTTATGATTTAGCACTAAACCAGAAGTAGTGGAAAGCAATATCTGAACACTGCTGTTGCACAACTATTTGTAAGCAGTATTGTTTTTTCTCAGCTTCTGTCTGCCTTTGAACTAGAGGTAATCAGCACAGCTTGCAGGTGTCAATATACAGAATCAGCATGCCTGAAACAATGAAAATACTTCTTTCTTCAAGCATAAAGAAGTGTTTAATTACAAAGAGAGCAATCCTATGGCCCCTAGACAGCATCTGGGGGGCCATAGTATAGTTCAGATTCCTGGATCCAGGGCTGGAGGCAGCGCTCCACACCTCGGACCCAGGAGTTCGAGCTCCCCACCCCTTCCCCCTCCCTACCGGTGCAGAGACAACCATGCTGGCTACCTCTCTGAGGTTGCAAAAGTGAAGGGGGAGTTCCTGTAGGCAGGGAGGGGACTGAGGAGGCCAGCTTACAAGGAACCCTCCGGCCTCCCCAGCCTCCTCCCCTCCCCCTCCCCGACGCCTCAGCTAGACGGGCGAAAATGCCTGTCTAGCAGAAATGCAGAGGGGGAGGAGAGTAAAGGTGAAGATTGCCTCTGTGCTCCTGCTGCTCTGCATTGGATGCCCATCAGTCTAAGAGTTTGGAGGCTGATGGGCATCCAGATAGGATTGCACCTTAAAGAGGGGCTGAGCCTGAAGTCAGCTGGAAGAAAACCAGACCATAAAACCAGTAATTTTTGGCAGGCTTGTATTTTGCTTCACAACCATAGTAAGATTAGAGTAGTGGTGGTGATTGTGTCACAAGCAGAGTGGGCCTTCCAGATGTTTTGGCCTACAACTCCCATCACCCCTAGCCGGCATAGCCAACGGTGAGGGACAATGGGAGGTCAAAAAATTGGGGGGTTCCAAAGTTGCCCATCCCTGGTATAATGCGTGCTTCAGATTAGACACCTATAGTCTACAGCAGGGCAAGGCAACCTGATGCCTTCAAGATGTTTTGGGCTACAACTCCCAGAATCCCTTACAATTGGTTCTGCTGGCTGGGACTTATGAAAGCCGCACTTTAAAACATCTGGAGGGTGCAGGTTGCTACCCCTGTTCTAGAGCACCTTTCCCCAACCTGGTGCCCTCCAGATTTGTCAGGCTGCAATTCCCATCATCCTAGCCAGGATGGCCATTGCTAGGGAGTTGTAGTCAAACACAGTTGGAAGGTACCAGGTTGGGGAAGGCTGGTCTAGAACAAATTATATGTCTGGTATTACTGTTGAAGTAAGTCACTATGGATGCTACAAACAGGCATTTCTCCATTTGTTAAGAGGATTTTTTTAGCATTCACACATTATCTTTAGCCTATGGAAAATGATAAACCACTGTTTATGCATTGAGACTTGAGTCTTTTGCCCCGAACTTGTCACATTACCTGTGCATATTGATATTGCAAAACATATTGTCACCACCAACTGCATTCACTTAATGATTTGAATTCACTGGCATATAGAAACTTGATCACATTGCTGTGCCCTTTAAATATTGACTCTGCTGGTTTATGTGCCATATTTCAGAATGTTCCTTCCAATATGATCAAAGGAAAAAGCAGAAAAGTTATATCAATTGTGCATGCATGTTCATGTTTTCATGCAATATAGTATCTCTTTCTCTTCTTTTTTTTCTGGAAGAATGTCCCCATTTTCTGACCTTTTTGCCAGTGCTAGACTAGCCTAGCAGCAGAAGTAAAAATAGCCGGTGTAGTCCCGAGATGACAAAAGAGATTTCCTTGCATAAACCCTGCATACACACTAGGCCTAAAGCAGATGAAGTGCATTGTGTCTGCAGTCAAAGAAGATTATTTCTACCAGATTGAGTTCATACCATTTATAGCCATTACCCAACAGATAGCTGGAACTCTGCAGTTTGTTTAACATACATTTATATTCCAGGTTTTGGCTGCATTATACATTTATGCCAAAATTTGAGCAGTAGTATCATTAACCATAGATTAAACATGTTATCTATAATGTCTTGCAACAAAAATATATTAAGAACTTGACAGTAATTATAGCACACCTTTCCTGGTCTACCTGGTGGACTAGGCTAATGGCGATTTCATTGAACTAACACTTCTTTCCTGATTTTGAGGGTGAGTTAAGTGATCTTCCCTCAGGCGACAGAGAAATGCTTCTGCCACATACGTGGGGAAACTACACGAACCAAAATCCTCCCTTGGTTCAGAGGAATTTTGTCATCAGCAATAACTTCCCCATAAATTTGCTTGATTTTTAAGACAGTTATTATTATAAGAAGCCTATTAGCTCCAACCGTTCTGTAATTTTTTTCTTGATCTTCAGTTGTCACAGTCCAACTGAAAAGTTCTTCCCCACGTAATTATCTCAGCAGCCAGAGGAGGCTGTTGTGGGGAAATGGGAGTTTCTCTGGGTATCTGTATATGACAAATGTAATAATTCACATATGTTCTTTTAACTTCTTGGGCAGAACCCAACGGGGTGGTTACACTCCTGCTGATTCTCTTATGCCCTGCCAATTCCGTTGAGCAAGCGACCCCCACAGCTTGCACAACAGCAATATAGTGCTTCTGAAGCAACCCAAAATGTTTCTGAAAGGAGGCAGGTCAGCGGAGATCGCGTAAAGAAGCTCCACCAACCCCCCCCCCTTCCAGAAATGACCATTTTTTCCACTCCTTTCGGAGCTTCCCCTAAGACGCACTAAATCTGCCATGCGTTAGCAGTGGGTCCTGCTTATACAACAGAATCAGTGGGACACACTGCTTACAGATGGAATCGGCAGGGCGTAAAGGAATCGGCTGGGTTGTAAATGCCCTGCTGGATTCTGCCCTTTGAGTTTGTTTATTATTTTACACTAATAGAACATAATGAATAAATTCAATACAAACAGGAAGAACCAGGGAAGAAATGTGTGTCAAAGGGTAGAGTAAAGAAACGAGAAGTTTAAGTGTCATGGCTTCCACAAAGGATCTTGGGAACTGTTGAAGATTTCCCCTCACAGAACTTTCATTCTTAGGTTTATCCATGAAGATGAGGGAATAATTATTAAACCAGTAATGCAGGGCAGATATAGGCTGCCTTCACATTAAAGAAAAAACATGCAGCCCTACCGTTGTGGAGCATTTCTGCATTTACAGCAGGTTCCCAGACAGCGACCACAAGAGAGGGGAAGCTTTTACTTTTCAAGGTTCCATAGAACTCAATGAAACAGCGCCAACCAGTGGCTGTTTTAATTGAGAAACATTCTGGCTTTAAAAAAATAGTTCATATGTTCTGGATCTTTTTGAGATGGAATAAGCAGGAAAAACCTCTGGATGTGCCCTGGAGGTTAACAACATCATAAAAAGGATTGCAGCTTGAGATCGATAGGCATATGGTCAAGGAACACCTAATTACTTTGAATGAGTTCAAATCTCCAGGGCCAGATGAACTGCATCCTAGAGTAATAAAGGAACTGGCAGAAGAACTCTCAGAACCACTGTCTAGTCTCTTTGAGAAATCATGGAGGATGGGTGAAGTGCCAGATGACTGGAGGAGGGCTGATGTTGTCCCTATCTTCAAAAAAGGGTAAAAAGGAGGAACCTGGGAACTACAGACTAGTCAGTCTGACATCAATCCCTGGGAAAATTCTGAAGCAGATTAAAAGCAATCCATCTGGAAGTACCTTGAAAACAATGCAGTGATTACTCGAAGCCAATATGGATTTGTCAAGAACAAATCCTGCCAGACGAATCTGATCTCATTTTTTGATTAAGTAACCTCCCTTGCGGACTGTGGGAATGCTGTAGACATAATATACCTCAACTTCAGCAAAAGCTTTCAGCAAAGTGCCCCATGATATCCTGATAAGCAAACTAGCTCAAAGTGGGCTACATGAAAGAACGATCAGGTGGATCCACAGTTGGCTACAGAATCGGACTCAAAGAGTGCTTATCAATGGGATCTTCCCAAACTGGGGAGAGGTAACGAGTGGGGTAACGCAAGGCTCAGTCCTGGGCCCAGCGCTCTTCAACATTTTTATTAATGACTTGGAGGAGGAGGTGCAGGGAATGCTGATCAAATTTGCAGATGACACAAAATTGGGCGGGCTAGATAATACTTTGGAAGACAGAAACAAAATTCAAAGTGATCTGGAGCGTTGGGCAGAAAACAACAGAATGACATTTAATAGGGATAAACACCAAGTTCTGCACCTACGAAAAAGAAACCAAATGTACAGTTACAAGATGGGGGATACGTGGCTCAACAACACTACAAGCGAGAAGGATCTTGGAATTGTTGTCGATCACAATCTGAAGATGAGCCAACAATGTGATGTGGCTGCAAAAAAGGCAAATGCTATTTTGGGCTGCATTAATAGAAGCATAGCTTCCAAATCTCAGGAAATACTAGTTCCCCTCTACTCAGCACTGGTTAGGCCTCATCTGGAGTACTGTGTCCAGTTTTGGGCACCACATTTTAAGAAGTATGCAGACAAGCTGGAGAGGGTTCAGAGGAGGGCAACAAAGATGATGAGGAGACTGGAAACAAAGCCCTATGAAGAGATAATGAAAGAACTGGTTATGTTTAGCCTTGAGAAGAGAAGACTAAGGGGAGATAGGATAGCGCTCTTCAAGTCCTTGAAAGGTTGTCACAGAGAGGAAGGCCAGCATCTCTTCTCTATCATGCCAGAGTGCAGGACATGGAATAATGGGCTCAAGTGACAGGAAGCCAGATTCCGGCTGAACTTCAGAGAAACCTCCTGACTGTTAGAGCAATATAACAATGGAACCAATTACCTAGGGAGGTGGTGGGCTCTCCCATACTGGAGATAGTCAAAATGAGGCTGGACAGCCATCTTGTCAGGGATGCTCTGACTTGGATTCCTGCATTGAGCAGGGGGTTGGACTCAGTGGCCTTGTAGGCCCCTTCCAACCCTACTATTCTATGATTCTATGTCCCGTAAACTTCCATGAGTGAGCAATCTCAATAGCAGGATAAAAGCTTCATGTGAAGGAACCCATACTGTCAGGGTTCATCAAAGAAGATACCCCTTGCCTTAGGGGCAAATAAAATTTATAGTGCAATCCTATACATCAGGGTAGGAAAGCTCAGGACTGGGGGCCAAATCCAGTTCTCCCAGATGTCTGAGCCCCCTTCCACTGTCCCCACCCTTTCCCCCCAACCACCAATCTTTTGGTGATTTCCTGGCTTTTGTGCTTCCTGGCCCAACTCCCTTGCCTTTGACACCACTCACTACTGGAATGCGGCCCCTGAGAGCTTCTCCATAATGGAATTTTGCCCTCAGGCTGAAAGAGGATCCCTCTTACTTCTGTTTACTCAGAAGTAAGAGGCAGTGTGTTCAAAGAAGTTACCTAGTAAGTGTGTTTAGGACTGCTGCCTTTGGCTGCAATCCTATTCCTACTTACCTGTAAGTCTTACAGTAGGACTTACTTCTGTGTAGACATGTATAGAATTGCACTGTTAAATGTTTTCAGTTCTAGGAAACATCTTCCTGAAGGAAGACGTCAATTTTTAGGAAGGTATTTGGTATCTTGGTGGCAATTGGATTTTTTTTTTTTTTTTCATTTCTCTACCGCCCAATAGCCGAAGCTCTCTGGGCGGTTCACAAAAATTAGATGTCAAATGCAGATGTGAATGTTTGATGCTGAGCTTGTTTTGTGCATGTGAAAGGCCTCTGTGAGCTTGCCTTCTACACAGGGTATGATTCAGCCCCATTTTCTTAGTACCCATCAGTGGGCGGATGCTGTGTCTGAGTAATTGTTTTACACAGAACATGTTGCTGTCACAGCTGAAGGCAGTGACCTTACTGCTCAGCTGCAGTGATGTGAGAACATAACGACAGAGGACACAGATGTCGAACAAAGGGGGAGATGAGAAACAAACACACACAAAATGGTGTGAGGAGGTCCTGCTCTAGGTTTACACCAGAATGCAACTGTAATTTTCCATTTTTATGCATGCAGAAAGAAGAAAAATGGGGTGGGGGGAAGAGACAATAAATTCTCCTGATATTAGTTATGAGATATGGGTATTGTAATATAAGAATCCCCTTCAAAGAGGTGGCATATGCACCTGCAGTCTTTGCCAGCATCCCAGAGGGATGAAGCCTCTCCTGCTTTGCCTGCATGTAATATGGTAATGAGTCAGCAACATTTACCCGCAGGATTGATGATAAGCTAGTCTGTGTAATAAAAACCAGAGGTTGGGATGGATAGAGAACATATGTAAGTCGTAGCAAGAGCATATTCAGGGACTTGTGAAGGACACCAAGGTATGCTCATATGAACTAATCTGGGTACCCTCTTTCAGCTGTTTAATTTCTCTCCACCACCCCATTCCCACCACATTTTGGAATACAGCGTGTGAGGAGTCCTTTCTTTCTTGTCAGAAATGTTGGCTTCAGAGAGGTTTCATTTTGTTGGCTGTTTGCTAGAATAAACTGTGTGTTGTCTGCAGAATTATATCCTCACTGAGTCTACTGTTATGAGCCCTAAATGCTTTTTGATCCAGGATCTTTAAAAAAAAAAAAAAGCAACTTCCTCTAAAAATGGAACTTACTTTATTATTTAGTTCTTCAATTTACAGAACACTATAGAGTGCAGTTTATTTTGGACATTTCTGCTTCCTTGGTGTATTGCTGTTCCTCTGTCTTTCGTGTTTGTAGCAATCCCAAGTTCACCTTCCAAGGCAACGGTAAAATAGTCCCTTGTGGATCTCAGGTTGCTTGTAGGTTACAGTACCAGCCACTTTGGCAGGCAGGTGCTAGCTAAAGCCCACAAATGACTTTAAGAGAGTAGAAGGATAGCAAGCAATTGGTTGATGTCTTGTTTAAAAACATTATGAATAGGGCAAGACTTCTAAATTTCTTATAAAGCAGGGCTCTTTAGCAGGGCCCCATCTACATGGCACCGCTTTCACCCCCCCCCCATCCCATCGCAACTGCACAACAATGTGGCTTCAAACTAGCATCCCCTATGATACACTTGCAATTTACTGCAGGCTTCCCTAACAGACTCGCAATGCCCTTTTTTCCGCCATTATACTTTACCGCGCAGCTGTGCAGTCCCGTGAGCGTGTAGGTCAAACACTTCATTGGCTGTTTTGTATTTTAGGGGTTCTGTTGTGTCTTTCCCTCCCTCTTTAGTTAAAAATTGGTTGTTCTGTGCTCCTTCATTTCCATGCCATCTGTTTGTCAGTTCCCCAGCCTGAGACTCTCGCGATGGTTCGCGCTCACAAGCATGAGCGGTACGTGCCTACCCATCGCTCTGGCCCAGACAAACGTGGTGGTGAGAAGGAGGAGAAGATGCCACTGTCTACTTACTCACTGGCTCTCTGCCTGTCAAGTAAGCGAGTGGTAGCAATGATGGGAAAGAGGAGATGAGGAGCAATAGTAGCTGGAGACAATGAGAACAGAATTCACCGAGGGAGGAGGCCCATTGAGGGTGTCTTGCCCAAGAGCTCTGAAAAACCTGGAGCCAGCACTATTTAGAGTTTCAGTGTTTAGCTGATGAATCAGCTAGACTGATACATTTGTTAAACGTTGCTTAAAAAGCTCCCTGCTCAATTAACCTGGCAGTATATTTTAATGTTACAACAATCAATTTGAAAAATAATTTTAAAAACAAGTACTTACGTTGATGTCAGATGTCATTTTAGAAGGGGCATCCCCCCTTTCTCTCATACCTGGGGAGGAATGGCTCTTCTAAGATGGTGCCAGCTACAACATGAGCATGCATAATTAAACATGTTCTTTCTTCTTCAGAACAGTTTTTATTCATATGCAAATGTATTCACATTTTATTACTCAATTAACTCAAAGTCAAAACTGATTTCAGTACAAAGCCAATTCTACACATGTGTCTGGAGAAGAAACATATCCTTCAGAAAGTCTGTGTCTGTGTGAGGCTACTTGGTCCCAGTAGCCTCTTTCCTCTACCATTTAAAACAGTCTTCCTGACCTGGTGCCTTCCAGACATTTTGGACTACAACTCCCAGCATTCCTGACAATTGGTTATCCTGGCTGAGGCTGAGTTGAATCCCAAAACAACTGGAGGGCTCCAGGTTGGGGAAGGGGGTTTTAGTTCTTTGCCCCCTACGCAGAACCCAGGCCTGACCTCTACCTCTAACCAGACCTTCCTTCCTTCCTTCCTTCCTTCCTTCCTTCCTTCCTTCCCTGCCCAACAGCCAAAATTTCTTTACTTTACTTACTTTATTTAGTAATGAGAACTTACTACTGCATCGCCTCTAATTTGGCTTCAAATGGCATCTGAAACATGAGGCCTGATTAGAATCAGTTGTGTACCAAGCCCTCTGGATCCGGGCTGAACCCAGGGACAGCACTGGAGGGAGGCTATACTTGCTTGGTGAGCACCTGAGGGCCCCAGACATTGAGAACTAAGACTGCTCCTATTTATATAGCCCCAATCTGGGTTTTAGTAGTTGGAACCACCACCACCACCCCATGCCTAGCCTGAACCCTATTATCATGGGGAAATCAAATTGAGGCTAAATTGTAAATTTTGTTTGAGGATACTTATGGAAACTTATTTTCCTGTAGGTGTGAAACTATTGTCCAGATCCTGTGGGATTGGCTCCAGCAAATCAGAGAAGCATTGTGGGAGCAGAACAAGAAACATTCTGAACAAGCAGTTGCTGGCCCAGGCCAGTCTGAGAGTATGTGCTTGTGTTGTTTAAGGAGTGTGTAAAAATAACTTCACATTCATAACTGGCCCTGCAGATAGCAATCTCCTCTGTTATGCTGAGAATTAGACAGGAAAAAGACTCCTCTTTCAGGCTCTCCTTTTTTGTAGTAAATCAGAACTCAGTTGGCCAAAAATTAGAGGGATTTTGTTGTTGTTCAGTCGTTCAGTCGTGTCCGACTCTTCGTGACCCCATGGACCATAGCACGCCAGGCCTTCCTGTCCTGCGCTCTCTCCTGGAGCGTGCTCAAGTCCATATTCATTGCATCAGTGATGCTATCTAGCCATCTCATCCTCTGCTGTCCCCTTCTCCTTTTGCCTTCAGTCTTTCCCAGCATCAGGGTCTTTTCCAGAGAGTTTTCTCTTCGCATTAGGTGGCCAAAATATTTGAGCTTCAGCTTCAGTATCTGTCCTTCCAATGAGCACTCAGGGTTGATTTCCTTTAGGATGGACTGATTGGACCTCCTTGCAGTCCAGGGGACTCGTAAGAGTCTTCTCCAGCACCACAGTTCGAAAGCATCAATTATTCGGCACTCAGCCTTCCTTATAGTCCAGCTCTCACAGCCATACGTTACTACTGGGAAAACCATAGCTTTGATTAGACGGACCTTTGTTGGCAAGGTGATGTCTCTGCTTCTTACTATGCTGTCTAGGTTTGCCATAGCTTTCCTCCCAAGGAGCAAGCGTCTTTTAATTTCATGGCTACAGTCACCATCTGTGGTGCTCTTGGAGCCCAAGAAAATAAAATCTGTCACTGCTTCCATTTCTTCCCCTTCCATATGCCAAGAAGTGAAGGGGCCAGATGCCATGATCTTAGTTTTTTTAATGTTGAGTTTCAAACCAGCTTTTGCACTCTCCTCTTTCACCCTCAACAAGAGGCTCTTTAGATCCTCTTCGCTTTCTGCTACTAGGGTGGTATCATCTGCATACCTGAGGTTGTTGATAATTCTCCCGGCAATCTTAATTCCGACCTGTGATTCATCCAACCCAGCGTTTCTCATGATGTACTCTGCATATAAGTTAAATAAGCAGGGTGACAATATGCAGCCTTGTCGTACTCCTTTCCCAATTTTGAACCAATCGGTTGTTCCATGTGTGGTTCTTACTGTTGCTTCTTGACCCTCGTACAGGTTTCTCAGGAGACAGGTAAGGTGGTCTGGTACCCCCATCTCTTTCAGAATTTGCCAGAGTTTGTTGTGATCCACATAATCAAAGGCTTTAGCATAGTCAATGAAGCAGAAATAGACGTTTTTCTGGAATTCTCTTGCTTTCTCCATGATCCAGCGAAAGTTGGCAATTTGATCTCTAGTTCCTCTGCCTCTTCGAAACCCAGCTTGCACTTCCGGTAGTTCTCGGTTTGCATACTGCTGAAGCCTAGCTTGTAGGATTTTGAGCATCACCTTGCTGGCATGTGAAATTAGCGCAATTGTACGGTAGTTTGAACACTCTTTGGCGTTGCCCTTCTTTGGAATTGGAATGTAAACTGACCTTTTCCAGTCTTGTGGCCACTGTTGAGTGTTCCAGATTTGTTGGCATATTGAATGCAGCACTTTAACAGCATCATCTTTTAGGATTTTAAATAGCTCGGCTGGAATACTGTCATCTCCGCTAGCTTTGTTGTTACTAATGCTTCCTAAGGCCCACTTGACTTCACTCTCGAGGATGTCCGGCTCAAGTTCAGTGAGCGCACTATCATGGCTATCAGGGACATTCAGATCTTTCCTGTATAGTTCTTCTGTGTATTCTTGCCACCTCTTCTTAATCTCGTCTGGTTCTGTTAGGTCCCTGCCTTCTTTGTCCTTTATCATGCCCATCTTTGCACAAAACGTTCCCTTGAGATCTCCGATTTTCTTGAAGAGATCTCTAGTCTTTCCCATTCTGTTGTTTTCCTCCATTTCTTTGCATTGTTCATTTAAGAAGGCCGTCTTGTCTCTCCTTGCTATTCTCTGGAACTCTGCATTCAGCTGGATATATCTTCCCCTTTCTCCCTTGCTTTTCGCTTCCATTCTTTTCTCAGCTACTTGTAAAGCCTCATCAGACAGCCACTTTGCTTTCTTGCGTTTCTTTTTCTTTGGGATGGATTTCGTTGCTGCCTCCTGAACAATGTGATGGACCTCCGTCCATAGTTCCTCAGGCACTCTGTCTATCAGGTCTAATCCCTTAAATCTATTCCTCACCTCCACTGTATATTCATAAGGGATATGATTGAGGTCACACCTGAATGGTTTAGTGGTTTTCCCTACGTTCTTCAATTTAAGCTGAAATTTTGCAACAAGAAGCTCATGATCTGAGCCACAGTCAGCTCCAGGTCTTGTTTTGACTGACTGTATAGAGCTTCTCCATCTTTGACTGCAAAGGACATAATCCATCTGATTTCGATATTGACCATCTGGTGATGTCCATGTGTAGAGTCGCCTCTTGTGCTGTTGGAAAAGAGTGTTTGCTATGATCAGCGTGTTCTTTTGGCAAAACTGTATGAGCCTTTGTCCTGCTTCATTTTGTACACCAAGGCCATGCCTGCCTGTTATCCCGGTGATTTCTTGACTTCCTACTTTAGCATTCCAATCCCCTATGATAAAGAGGACATCTTTTTTTGGTGTTAGTTTTAGAAGGTGTTGTAGGTCTTCATTGAACCGATCAACCTCAGCTTCTTCGGCATCAGTGGTTGGGGCATAGACTTGAATTACTGTGATGTTGAATGGTTTGCCTTGGATTCGTACTGAGATCATTCTATCGTTTTTGAGATTGTACCCCAGGACTGCTTTTCCCACCCTTTTGTTGACTATGAGTGCTACTCCATTTCTTCTAAGGGATTCTTGCCCACAGTAGTAGACATAATGGTCACCTGAATTAAATTCGCCCTTGCTTGTCCATTTTAGTTCGCTGATTCCCAAGATGTCGATGTTCAATCTTGCCATCTCATGTTTGACCACCTCCAGCTTACCTTGATTCATTGATCTGACATTCCAGGTTCCTAAACAATATTGTTCTTTACAGCATCGGATTTTCTTTTCACCACCAGACACATCCACAGCTGAGTGTCCTTTCGGCTTTGGCCCAGCCACTTCACTCTTTCTGGCGCTACTTGGAAATACCCCCTGCTCTTCCCCTGTAGTATATTGGACACCTTCTGACCTGAGGGGCTCATCTTCCAGCGTCATATCTTTTAGCCTTGTGATATGTTCCATGGGGTTTTCTTGGCAAGAATACTGGAGTGGGTTGCCATTTCCTTCTCCAGTGGACCACATTTTGTCAGAACTCTCTGCCATGACCTGTCCGTCTTGGGTGGCCCTGCACGGCATAGCTTACGGCTTCACTGAGTTACGCAAGCCCCTTCGCCACAACAAGGCAGTGATCCATGAAGGGGATTAGCGGGGTACATTTTATTAAATGTATTTATAATTTATTACATTTACATTTTTTTGACAGTAGAATCAAAACTTTCTAGTATGGCCTAAGTCAGATATCACAGCCAAATCATAGCTGGATGATCAGGAATGTGGTCTGGAGTTGGTTGCCTCAATTCCCTCCAGTACCTCCCAGTTACTGTGAACCTTACTTCAGTGTTTCTCAAACTGTGGGTTGGGACCCACCAGTGGGTCTTCAAGTGGGTCTCAGTGCTTCAGGCTGTCCAGTGCTGTCCAGTTAGAGAGCAAGGCTAATATTTTTAATAATTTTAATATTTTTTTAAACTGGGAATAAAGAGGAAGGGGATAATAGAAGAAATGAATGTAAAACCAGTAGGAGAGAGGGATGAACAAAACTGACAGTTGGGCATAGGGTACAAGTTAAGCATGAAAGAAAAGGAGGAGAAAAAGTGACAGGAGATGGATAAGAAGACTTTGAGGGGCGTGTGGGAGGAGGAGGAAAACAATATAAAAGAAACAGTTTTCTCTACTTAGAGCAGGAGTCTTCAACCTTTTTGGGTTGGTGGGCATATTTGGAATTTTGAGAGTGTTACAGGCACTCTCATAGGGTGGCTCCTAAAGAGGGGCTTGCTCTCATTTATAAAATGGCTGCCATGGTGGACATGGCTAGTTACAGAAGGCTAATCGGCGAGACTAATAGAAAGTAACTAGTCCAAGAAATGAAACTAAGTACAAGGCAGAGGTGGGAGTCTGAGCTCCAAATACAAAATCACTCTTTTGAACCCAAATAAATATTTTGAACCTAAATAAAGGGCAGCAATTTGCTTTGCAGCATAGCAATCTTCCAGTTAAAATAATTTATATAATCTTAAGAAACCAAATTAAAATCAGGAGAGGCAGGGAGTCTGGTGGGCACAAACAGAGGTGTCCGTGGGCACACTGGTGCCCACAGGCACCACACTGGAAATCCAAAGTTAGAGCCTCTAGATCAGCAAATTCTTTTTGAAGAATAGAGCCAGGGCCTGCAGGGGAAAGTACCATCACCACTGGGGAAGAGGCGGGCCTGCTGCTGCTGAGCCTGCTGCTGCTGCTGCCGCCGCCGCCACTACCACCGCCGCCACTACCACCAGGCCTTCCCTGTAAACTTCTGCCTGGCAGACTGCCAGTCCCTGCAGGACCAGGCCCCCAGGTACCGAGCCAGCTGTGCTGGTCCACCTGCCCCTCCCTGGAGGGGCTACATAAGCTGGCTGGCTGAGGTGGCCTGGGAGAGCCAGGGCCTGCAGGAGAAGCTGCCACCACCACCACCGGGGAAGAGGCGTGCCTGCTGCTGCTGGGCCTGCTGCTGCTGCTGCTGCTGCTGCTGCCGCCGCTGCCGCCACCAGGCCTTCCCTGTGGACTCCTGCCTGGCATTTTAAAGGGGATTTTTAATTGTGTTTTGTTGTTTTGTTTTGTTTTTCTGGGGGATTCTGTTGTGTTTTTAGGGGTGGGTACCCTGCCTGATAGGCAGGAGCGAGGGGGCATGTGTCCACCTGATGGAGGCAGTGGGGGGAGTGTTGGGGGCCAGAACATACCGAGGCTGGGCGGCAGGCGCTGGCGGAGCGCTAGGGGCAGGCCATGCCAGGTAAGGGGAACAAGGGAGAGATGTGTAGTATCTGTCCCCTGCTCCGGGCCTGTCCAGGGCCAAAGGATGGCTGGGGGAGGCGTGACCCCATCTTCTGGCCTTCGTTCGCTGCTCTGCAATGCCAGGTCTGTTACCCAGAAAACCTCCCTCACCCATGACATGATCCTGGATGAGGGTGCAGACCTGGCATGTATTACGGAGACCTGGCTGGCCGAGGCTGCTGCTCCAACCCTTGCAGCCATGTGTCCAGCCGGATTTTCGTATGCACAGCAGCCGAGGGCTGGGATCGGGGAGGGGGAGTGGCTGTTATCTACCGAGAGCCCTTGGTCTTCACCAGACCCCCTCTCCGGGAGACCAAGGTTGCTGAGTGCATGTACTGGAGGTTGGGCCCGAAGGGCAGTCTGGGGATTCTGCTCATGTACCGTCCACCCCGCTGCACGACTGACTCCCTGGCCGAGGTGCCTGAGGCGGTCTCTGATGTGCGTGTGCAGTCCCCTAACTTATTGGTATTGGGGGACTTCAACGTACATTCGGAGGCCATCCTCACAGGAGCACCTCGGGACTTCATGGAGACCATGGCCTCCTGGGAGCTGCACCATATTCTAACTGGGCCCACCCATGTAGCCGGTCATGCACTAGACCTTGTGTTTGTTTCTGGAGAAGCGGGGAGTGATCTGGAAGTCGGGGGTATATCCCCCACCCCCTTGTCATGGTCAGATCACTATCTGGTGACGTTGGACTTCTCGGTTCCACAACCCCTCCGCAGGGGTGGAGGACCCATTAAAATGGTCCGCCCCAGGCGTCTTATGGATCCAAATGGATTCCTGAACGCGCTTGGGGATTCTCTGGGGCATGCCAACAGCCACTCGGTCGAGACCCTGGTGGGTGGCTGGAATGCCGCAATCACTGGGGCATTAGATCAGGTGGCTCCGAAACGCCCTCTCCCCCTGAACAGGGCTTGGACTGCACCATGGTTCAATCTGTGGTTACGAGCCCTGAAACAGGAGGTGAGACGGCTAGAGCGCGGGTGGCGGAAGTCTCGCTCCAAAGATGATCAGACACGGGCTAGAGCTATATCTTCAGCCTATCACATGGCGGTGAGGGCAGCAAAAAAGGAATATTATGCTGCCTCTATCGCGTCTGCAGAGTGCTGTCCCAGGAGGCTGCTCCAAGTGGTCCGGAGCCTGGTCGGTCCTGTGGCTCCGGAACCACTGGAGCATTCTAAGGCCTCCTGTGAGGCCTTGGCAAGGCACTTTGCAGATAAAATTGATCAGATTAGGTGTGTTACTCTGCACGCTGTGGATACAGTTAGTGAGCAAGAGGCGGCCTGTGGCAAACCGGTTTTGTGGGATTGGTTCCAGCTTCTTCCTCCTGATGAAGTGGACAAGGTGCTTTCATCTGTATGGCCGACCACCTGCTTACTTGATCCTTGTCCATCTTGGCTCCTTATGGGCTGCAGAGAGAGAGTGGGTGAGGGAATCAGGGCGGTGTTGAACGCCTCCCTTGAGGAGGGAGTGATGCCATCAGCCCTCAAGGAGGCAGTGATAAGACCGCTCTTAAAGAAGCCCTCCTTGGATCTTCAAGTTCTGAACAACTTTCGCCCAGTCTCAAATCTGCCATTTTGGGGCAAGGTGATTGAGCGGGTGGTGGCGGTGCAGTTGAAGGCACACTTGGAAGAAACTGATTATCTAGACCCATTTCAGTTGGGCTTCAGGCTTGGGCATGGGACAGAAACGGCCTTGGTCGCCTTGGTAGATGATATGAGGGGGGCTCTGGATAGGGGTGAATGCTCCTTCCTTGTTCTCCTCGACCTCTCAGCGGCTTTTGATACCGTTGACCACGGTATCCTCCTGGACCGCCTGGAGGGGTTGGGCATTGGAGACACCGTATTGCGGTGGTTCCGGTCCTTCCTCTCCAGCAGGTACCAGAGGGTAGCACTGCGAGAGGAGGTTTCGGACCCGTGGCCACTCACTTGTGGGGTGCCACAGGGTTCCATCCTCTCCCCGATGCTATTTAACATCTATGTGAAGCTGCTGGGGGCTATCATCAGGAGGTTTGGGGTGTAGTGTCATCAATATGCGGATGACACGCAGCTCTACCTCTCATTCAAATCTTCACCAAGGTTGGCCGTAGAATCCCTATCCAAATGTCTGGAGACGGTGAGTGGCTGGATGGGGAGGAATAAGCTGAAGCTCAACCCTGACAAGACTGAGGTACTTTTGGTGGGAGACAAGAGGAGGCTGGGGGATGTTGACCTGGTGTTGAATGGGGTACGGCTACCCTTGAAAGACCAGGTCCGCAGCCTGGGGGTCATTTTGGACTCCCAGCTGTCCATGGAGGCTCAGGTGTCAGCTGTGAGCCGGACAGCGCTGTATCAACTCCATCTGATACGGCGGCTGCGCCCCTTCCTTCCCGACCATCTGCTCCCATCGGTAGTACATGCCCTGGTCTCCTCTCGTTTAGACTACTGTAATGCGCTCTACGTGGGGTTACCCTTGAAGAAGGTTCGGAAACTGCAGCTGGTACAGAACGCGGCGGCTCGCCTGATTAAAGGCAGCCGCCGGCGAGATCACATCACTCCAGTGCTGAAGGAGTTGCACTGGTTACCAGTTGTTTTCCGGGCCAAATTCAAGGTGTTGGTTTTGACCTTTAAAACCCTATATGGTTCCGGCCCAGCCTATCTTAAGGAGCGCCTCCAGCAGCACCAGACAGGCCGCTTAACAAGATCAGCCTCGGATGGCCTTCTCTCTGTCCCATCAGCCAGGACAGCTAGACTGGTGGGGACAAGGGAGAGGGCCTTTTCTGTGGTGGCCCCCACTCTGTGGAACCCCCTCCCTAGGGAACTCCGTCATGCCCCCTCTTTAATGAGCTTCCGTCATGCATTAAAAACGTGGTTGTTCAGGCAGGCATTTGGGGTGGGTTAGGGTATTTTAGAAAATGTTTTTATTGTAGAATTTTATTGTTTTAAACTGTTTTATTGTATGTTGTACATCACCCAGAGTGGCTGGGTGACCAGCCAGATGGGCGATTAATAAATTTAATAATAATAATAATAATAATAATAATAATTCTTTCCAAAATGAGGAGGCTGAGTAATGATACCTGCAGAGCCACTGTCTGTACTTAACTTGAGGAAAGATGAATTATGGAACTGCTGCAAGGAAATAGCTGTGACAAAGAATTTAGTAATTTTCAAAGAGGGATTAGATATCAGTATAAAATATCAGCAATTGCTAGCTGATTATGCCAAACTCAACCTCCATCTGTCACCATTTTGTGTCTGGTATGCCCCAGTCATTTTTCGCTCTCTCAAACGGGCCCTGGAGGTAGAATGTTTGAGAACCCCTGCGTTACTTGCTTCCAAACTGGAACTGAAAATTAACCAGGAAGCACAGAGGGATATCAGATCATGTGATGAGAAGAAGTGTGAGACCCTGAAGCATGAGATCTTAATGATATAGATACAAATGTTTTAAATAAATAAAATGTTCCAGATGGCCAAGCAACATGTCTATATTTCCTAGTGCTCCAGAGTTTACACCAGCTCCTTATTGCTTTCTGGGCTCAGTTCGAAGTGCTGGTGGTGACCATAAAGCTCCAAACAACCTGGCTCCAGCATATTACAAGACTGCATCTTGTCTGTGTTCCACCACAACCTTTAAACTAGCTTTGAATAGTATCTTAAGCACACCATCTATTAGGGGGGCACAGATAGATGCTCTTAATAGCTGCCCTTCAGCTTTGGAAAGTTGGTTGGTTGGTTGGTTACATTTTTGTACCACCTTTTCTCCACGGAGCCCAAGGCTGTGTACATGATCCTCTTTGTGTCCATTTTATCCTCACAACAACCCTGTGAGGTAGGCTAGGCTGAGAGTTAGTATCTAGACCAAAGTCACCCAGTGAGCTTCATGGTTGAGTAGGGATTTGAATCTGGGTCTCCCCAGCCCAACACTCTACTACAGCACACTGGCCCTCCAAATATTGTTGGACTATAACTCCCATCATCCCTCACCGTTGGCTATGCTGGCTAGAGCTGATGAGAATTGCAGTCTAACAACATCTGGAGGGCCACAAGCTGCCCACCCCTGTCCTAGAGTCTCACGAAAGCCTAAGTCTATGGGCCAGAGCAGACACTACTTTAAACCCATATCTAGCAGCTATGTCTCTCTCCCCCACATTTTTACTCTAGAGTAGGTGCAGATCGCCTGATCAGGGTCTTTACCCCACCCCCACTCCCATGCTTGCATCCTGACTGTGCCCCATCCACCTACTCTAGAGTAAAAATGAAAACAACAAAGCTGCTAGATATGGATTTAAAGTCATGTCTGTTTTGGCCCTCAGTGACTTCTGAAGTGGTGTAAGATGTTATTTGAACTAGCTTTTGGTGGCCAGGGATATTGTATCATAATTAACACACTGTTACCAGACCTGGAGATTGAGAAGTAAATATCAATGTGCAAATTAAATTATTTAAAAGTTAATATTGACTTTAAGGAAGAATTTTCTTTTAAGTCTTCTACCATTGTGAAAATCTGTTCTTGTCAATAACGTTGGTCACTATCATCAGACAAGGATTCTCTGGTAGACTAATACTGTTTTCCTCTTCCCAGGGTCATGACCTCAGTGGAACCAGTGAAGCTTTAGGTATAACTGGGGACATATAAATCAAAAGTAGAGAGGGTTGAGGGGGTGGGAAAGTCTGAACTGAATAGCAAAGCTTCAAACTTGTGGGTGTTTCCCTCTGCCCTTCTCTGTGAAATAGCAATAACTTCCATAGTTGGCAAGAAAATGCAGTCAATACAATTGACAAGAATGTGAAGAGTTGCCAACTTAGTGTCTGGTCTGATCAAGAAATAAAAATTGAGTAGACAGCTGCATCTGGCTTTTAGGGAACCAGTGTGGTGGGGCATTCCTAATCAGCTGCAGTTATTCACTGCTGAGTAAAGATATTCTTCTTCAGTCCCAGTGAGCAGCTTAAAGTATGTAAAAATATAGCAACCTCTTGGTTTTAAACACTCTATGTTTGCTAGCTATCCAGAGGGCACTCTTTTCATTGGGGATATTGTCATCTCCTGGTTGGAAGACAGATTCAGGGCTTCTCCACATGGAGCTTTTATTCTGTTATTGAGATTGGTACTCACAGAAGTTTGCGGGTCCTTTAGATGACATTGTCAACCTCCAGGGTGTCTCCCTCACTAAATGACCTTTATTCCGTTTTTTTAAAGATCAGAGATAATGAGCTATCAGATTACAGTGCTTGAATTCCCTCCGAAAAGACGATAAGCGGCAATATGAGGAGCTAGACCACAGCACCATCTAGCTGCTGTATAATGAAACAGATCGAAGACTCAGATAAGGGAGAAAAGGAGGGGGAAAACATGGGGAGAGGAAGTGTGTGTAAAGGGAGCCCATCGTGATCCTGCATTTAAAATGGAAGCAGAAAGCCCCGTTTTAAATGCGGGATATTAGGCTGGTGCAGAGATGCTCTTCAGTCTCTTGATTTTTTATTGGGGTGGGGGTCTTTACCCTCCCAAATGGCCACTATCTTTAAGGTAGAAACTAGGGTTCCTCTGCAGTATCCAATATTCTGTCCTCAGCAGACTTTCTACAACTCCTCACATGTAGGCAAGGTGAGATAAAAGAGGCTGCCCAAAATCTACCCAAACGGTCTCTCCCATCAGCTCCTCCACAGTTTCCCGCCTAGGGGGAAGGACCAGCTTCTTCTGGTTAATCCTCCCCCTTTTTTGTGGTGTTTTGGACTCCAACCCCAAACTACGGTGATGGGGAAGGGGAAAATTAAAGGAACACAAGTAATTTAAGGACAAGGTTAAAGGTCTGTTGAAGACAGAGCTCTACAAGACCCTACATCAGTGTCTCCCAACCTGGTGCCTTCCAGATGTGTTGGACTGCAATGCCACCATCATTCCTAGCCTTCCCTGGCTGGGAATAATGGGATTTGTGGTCCAACACATCTGGAGGACACCAGGTTGGGGAAGGCTGCCCTGTTTCCTGCCCAAAAGATGGGGCTAGTTTGGGAAGGTGGGGAGCACCTCCTCCTATAAAGAGGATTGATCTGAAATATAAATATTGTTCTCTGGCCACCCAGGAGAATGGGAATTTACGTTAGCTAAAAAGATTCCTTTTTAAGCCTTCTCCAAGGACGAGATGGTATCTGGCCCTGCTCCCAATGCATCCTGGCTGCTACATCTGGAATAGTTGACACTGGCCTCCTGAACAACCTCTGAAAAGGAAGAGAAAGCAAGTTAACCTCAGAGGTGCTAGACAGTACTGTTTTCCTGATCCTAGCTGCTTTGCCTCAGAGCACTATCATTTCTTGCCTTGCCTAAACTGGGAGGTCTACTTCTTGGTCTGAATTCCAGTTCCTGGCAGAACTGGGCCCAAATCTGGTTATGATTTGTCTGTTTAGGGTCCCTTTCTGAAGACAAAGGATCACCTTTCGCCTTGGGGCAATAGAAGTACTGAAGATCTCTCCCAAGAACCATCTTTGAGTCCAGACAGGTGCATTGATTAAGACAATTTGGAAATGGGCCCCAAACTTTTTGCAGCAAAGTACTACTGAGGGCTACTCCTGCTGGTGTAACACCCATAAACTGGTTGGTTTAGCCCAGTAGAGGCAGAGTCATTCAGTGGAGAGCAAGGAGGAAGGAGATAAAGCTTGTTCTGCTGGGGGGAGCTGAATAATATTTCTGGGTTCTAATAACTTTTTATAAGGCAAACTGCAAGTATGTGAATAGCATAGTGAATTAGCAAGGGAATATATATATATCTGGTATTATTTGTTATATCTGTATTGCAGGGCTATATCCTTCAAGCTGCAATTTATAAATTTGTCAATTGCTATTGTTGTCCTTGGGATTCATAGTACAACCCTATGCATGTCTACTCAGAAGTAAGACCCATTGAATTCAATGGGACTTACTCCCAAGCAAGAAGATATTCTACCTTAAAGCTATCTTCAGAATAGTATCTCTGGAATGTTCAGCACTTTGGTGAACTTGGGGAACATTTGGATTGGCTGACTGAAAAGTTTGCAAGCAAAAATCACTATTTCCCCCCTTTGAATTCAAACAGATTGTAGGTTGCATTGTTCTTGCTTTAAAGAGATTAAGTATGCATTTACCTTTTTGTGAGCAATTGCTGTATTCTCTATAATTGTAGTTCCAGCTAAAGACATTTTGTTCAATTCAGATCTTTGCAAGCTTATCCCTTTTAATCTTCATATGGCCCACAAAGCTGAGGTTATACTAGCTTCCCAAACATTGCCACTGTGTCAAGAAATTAGTTCAGAAGATTCACATAACAGGAGTAGGTTATTGATTATAAATCAACCTCCCCAAGAGGTGGCTCTAAGGAGAAGTGCTAATTTAGCAGATCAGGAGCTGCCTCTTAAAAACAACAACATTTATTAGCTGTAAGTCCTGGAGCTGTGGCAGCATCACAGCCTATTTTTAGCCATCATAAGGCTGTTCTGGGAAAGGGTGGAGTCTGATGGTATTTAAATCTTCAGTTGGGAACCAGAAGTTACCACTGCAACAAGCCTTAATCTCTAGACCGTCTCCTACATCTCCTCTTAGCCTAGGGAGCTGCTGTTGTTGATGGGTGCATCTAGGGTTCCTCTGCAAGGAAGGGACCCAGGGAGTAAGGAAATATACTATACAGAGTGGCCCAAAAGTAGGTATACAGTATAGTTTATTTGCATTTTATTACATTGTTTATTAAATTTACATTTGTTTAACACTGTTTAATCTCGTAAGTGCTCGAAATGTATTCCATCAACGTTGCAACATTCCTTGAACCTGTCCAGAACACTGTGACACACAGTACGACACAAATTCCAGTCCGCAACAGTGTCCATAAATGCTTCTGAGATGAACTCTTTTAATTCATCCACTGTCCGAGGATTCCTCTCAAAAACCTTATTCTTTACTATGCCCCCTAAAAAGAAGTCCATTGGTGTTAAGTTGGGTGAACGTGGCGGCCATTCAATGCTGCCACATCGTCCGATCCAGTGCTGTGGGAAGGTGTTGTCAAGATAGTCCCTTACTGCAAAAGCATAATGAGGAGGTGCCCCATCTTGTTGGAAGAGCAGTTCGGTGAAGTTAGCCCTGGTTCTGAGTTGTGGCACTACCACAGCACGTAACATGTTTAGGTAACTGTTACTATCCACAGTTGTATCGAAGAAAACTGGTCCTACAACACCTTCGCTGGACAGTGCACCCCACACTGTGACGCCTGGCTGGTTCAGTTGAGATGTGATAGTCAAATGAGGATTTTCATCTGCCCAATACACACAGTTATGCCTGTTCACGTGGCCTGACAACTTGAAAGAAGCCTCATCTGACCAGATGATCTTATCAAGAAGGTCTGGTTCGTCAGAGATTTGGTTACGCATCATCTCACAGAATTGCAACCAACGGTCTGGGTTGTCGTCCAGAAGACCATGTAACAGTCGTGGACGGTACAGCTTCAATTTCAATTTACGCATTAAGCGTTCCAAGGATGTTCTAGGTATGGATAGCTGCTTAGACGCACATTATGTGGACTTTTTCGGACTGTTCACAAATGTCAGAGCGACTCTCATCTCATCATAGATGTTCTAGGACGTCCAGATTTCGGTGCATTAGCCACCGCACCTGTTGCTTCAAATTTATCTCTAAGACAATAAATTGTCAGACGTGTTGGTGGAGGAGTGTCAGATGCTTCTTGCCACACTGTGCGCACCCGCTTGGCATTTTCAGTCTTCCAGTACTGATTTAGAATCCACTTTTTTTGTTCTTGACTCAAATTCGCTGCCATCATTCACAATATCAGTAAAAAAACCCTAAACAACTAAACAACTAAACCTACTTAAGGGCCTAACTCCCCTCACTCTCTACACTTAACTGATTTAACTGTCACTCCCTGTTCCCAACTGTCATTCTGACTCCACCCACACATCTTCTACTCACACATTTTCTCCCCCTCCCATCAACATTCTAAACAACTGTATACCTACTTTTGGGCCACCTGGTATATACACTGTTTACTACTTCTCCCTGCCTTTTCTTTTCTTTGGCCCCCTACCTGGACAATTTGGACCCGGCTACTCCTGATCTTGGAAGCTAAGCAGGGTCAGCCCTGGTTAGTACTTGGATGGGGGATCGCCTGGGAATCAGGCTTCCTGCATTAAGCAGGGGGTTAGACTCAATGGTCTTGTAGGCCCCTTCCAACCCTATGATTCTATGACCTACACATACCAGCTATAGCAATATCTTGATCCCGCAACACAGAGCACCACTTCTTACCTCCTTGATTTATTTGTAAGTGAGTGGATTAATAGATTAAGGGCGCAATCCTATTGGGATAGGCGGCTGCCTCCGAACTCGGAGGCGACTGCCTATCCCATGCAGAGCGTGTGGAGCGCGGAGGGGATCGTCCCTTTCATGCCTCAGCCACCCTGCATTCGCAGCTAGACAGCCAATTTCAGCTGTCTAGCTGCGGGAAGTTGGAGTGGGGGGGCGGACACCGGATGACGCATAGGAAGTGTCAGAATGGCACTTCCGCCCTCCCCACCCTGGCGCACCCACAGGAACGCCCCGTTTTCGCTGCTCTGTGCTCCCATTCCAAGCGTGAAGCCATTCTGCGCTGCCTAAGAAGCAGCATAGGAGGGGGTGGAGGTTGGTTCCAGGGAACCAACGTATCCTATAGCCATCTAGCCACTGACTAGCGGCCATAGGATTGCACCCTAAGAAACTTGCATGTATAAATATTCAACTATATGAGCAGATATTGGACAGATACAACATTACATGAACACACACTGGTCAACACTGAGCAGATGCCAAATGACATGGGCAGAGATGGAACAGACATAAAGGGACACCAGGTCACACTGAGCATACACCAAGTGGATACCAGATGACACTGGCAGATACTGACACACAACAGATGCCATACCAGATGACAAAGAACAGACCCAAGAGGGCACTGAGCAGAATCACAGAATTGGAAGGGACCTCAAAGGTCATTTAGTCTGGGATTGGTTGTAGTCTGTTAGGAACAAAAGAAGCTGCCTTATACTGAAGCAAACCACAGGTCCATCTAGCCCAGTATTGTCAACAGTGACTGACAGTGGATCTCCAGGCTTTCAGGCAGGAATTTTTCCAGTTCTACCTGGTGATGCCAGGGACTGAATCCGGGATGTTCTCCATGCAAAGCATGTGCTGTACATCTGAGCCATGGCCCTTTCCTGGATGGGGTTGCGCTCCCTCTGAAGGATCAAGTAGCAGCTTGCAATTCAAGGTGCTGGTGCTTACCTATAAAGCCCTAATGGCTTGGGGCCAGGCTATCTGAATGGCCTCCTCATTTTAGATGAACCTGGTTGTAGTTTAAGATCTGTTTTGAAGGCCCACCAAAGGTTGGTGGGAACATGGGACAAGGAAGCATCCTGATTGTGGAACACTCCTCCTTAAGGAAGTTAGACTGGCCCTTTCTTTGTTCAGTTTTAGGTGGGCTGTTAACTTTTTAAAATTCTGAATGGCTTTCGAGTGATTATAACTGTATTAGCTCAGCTCTGTTTTTAAAATTGTTTTCTCCTCTTAGTTTTGCTGTGTGTGGCATTTTAGAGTTTTAAATTGTAAGTCACCTTTGAGGCCCTTTCTGGGGTGAAAGGTGACTCACAAGTATTTTATAGATAAATACAATAAACCCCTTTCTAAGGCAGGAAATCCCTGATACAACATCCCAGATAGATGCCCGTCCAGTCTCTGCTTAAAAACCTCTAACAAAAGAGAATCCATCACCATTTGAGGCAACCTGTTCCACTATTAAATGGCTCATATGGTCAGGAAGTTCTTAAAGTTTACTCAAAATCCGTTTTCTTGCAATTTTAACTTTTTAGTTTGGATCCTATGCTTTGGAGCAAAAAAATAATAAACTTGCGCATCATCTATGGGACAGATGATTACTTAAAATAGTAATAATTAATTATTTAATATATTAATAATTATTTTATTTAATAATTTATAGAAATGTACTTATTACATTTCTATACTGCCCAACAGCCAAAGCTCTCCAGGCGGTTCACAACAATTAAAACTATAGAATGCAATATGATAAAAACATAATATAAGTTAAAAGTAGCATGTAAAACCAAAGTAAAATCCAACAGCAGTTACAACCCAAGGAAAGCCTGGGTAAAATGGTGCAATCTTAGAAGCTGTTTGAAAATTGCCACATTTTCTGCCTCCTGAATTGCACGGGGGAGGGTTTTCCAGAGGGTGGATGCCTCTTCAGCAAAGGCCTGCTGTCAGGATTCTTCATGGCAACATTCCTTTTTCTTTGGAATGATGAGCAAGGCCTCCTCTGATGATGTTAAATGTCACTTGGGTATATATAAAGGAAGGCGACCAGCTTAGTATTCTGGTCCCAGGTTGTTTAGGGCTTTATATGATAACATAACCTTGTACATGGCTCGGTAGCTGATAGGCAGCCAGTGCAGTTCTTTTAACACAGGTGTAATGTGAGCATACCTGGGTGTCCCAGTGAGCACCCTAGTTGCTGCATTCTGCACTAGCTGCAGCTTCTGAACCACGTAAAAAGGGAGCCTCACCTAGAGTGCATTGCAGTAGTCTAATCATGAGGTTATGGACCACTGTGGCTAGGCTATCCCTATCTGGGGACGGGCATAGCTGGCATATCAACTGGAGTTGGCAATGGGCACTTCAGGCCACCTGGGCCTCCAGTGACAAAGATGGATCCAGGAGCACCTCCAAACTATGGACCTGCTCCTTCAGAGGGAGTGCAACCCCATCCAGAACAGGCAAACACCCCAATTCCCAGTCCTGGGAACTGCCAACACATAGGGTCTCTCTTATTGGGGTTCAGCTTCAGTTTATTGGCCCTCATCCAAACCATGACTGCATCCAGGCACTGGTTCAGAACGTGCACGGCCTTTCTTGATTCAGATGTCACAGAGAAGTAGAGCTGGGTGTCGTCAGCATACTGGTGACACTTTGCCCCAAATCTCCTGATGACTGCTCCCAACAGCTTCATATAGATATTAAATAACATTGGGGACAGGATAGCGATCATATATTGCCTTTTAATTGTCTCTTCTCCAAGCTAAACATACCCAGCCCCTTGAACCTTTCCCCATAGGAACAGACACAAGACAACACTGAGCAGACCATTCACCATTTTTGTCCCTTCTGCTGGCAGTGTCAAGTGGGCACAGCATTTATACTGGTCTAAATCAACTATACTGGCATATTTTTGTGTCCATTGTATACAAGGAGACTTCTTATTTCTAAAGAGCCATCTATGTCCATGTTGCTCTACAAAGAACAGGTTTGACAGGTCCCTACCCCATGGGGCTTACATCAGAAAAATAGACACAAGGAGCACAAGGGGAAGGAAATGGAGACAGGGTTTAAATGGGAAGAATGTGCAATTATTTACAGCACAATCCTATGCATGTTTAGACAGAAAAAAAGTCCTACAACTCCCAGCATTCCCCAGACACGCTGGGAGTTGTAGGACTTTTTCTGTCTAAACATGCATAGGATTGCACCCTTAGTTACATGTACTTCAGCTTACTTAGTAGTGATCCTATCTTCCTCCAGCAGGTGTAATTTAGGGATTAAGGGAGCAATCCTATGGCTGCTAGACAGCAGCTAGACAGCTATATAGGATATATTGTTTTCCGGAACCAACCTTGGAGACTGCACTCCGAGGACGGTTCCTGGAGAACTGACCTCCCCCCACTTCCACGCTGCCTCCGAGGCAATGCGGAACAGCCCCGTTCTCCACACTTGCAAGAGGAGTGCGGAGCAGCCAAAAAGGGGCGTGGCTGGGGCATTCTGGGGCAGAACTGCCTGTATGACACATCCTATGTGTCATACAGCAGCATCCTTCCCCACTCCGTCCTCCCTGCTCTGTCCTCCATCCTACCACGGCTAGACAGCTGCAATTGACTGTCTAGCTGAAAAAGCAGGGCAGGACAAGTGCGGAGGGAACAATCCCCTCCATGCTTCTCCTGCCCTGCTTTGAATAGGTGGTCGCCTCCGAGTTCAAAGGTGGCTGCCTATCTGGATAGGATCGCTCCCTAATTAAGGGATTGGATTGCACAATTCGTGATATATCAGCTTGACGTTTGGTTATATAGGGCAGTATAGAATGCCGCCAGTACACCCCACTGCGCTTCCTAAAGCAACTGGAAATGAGCTAAAATTAGGGATGTAGGAAACTCCCCTTACCTGGCTCCACCGGGTTCTGCTGGGGGGGGGAGGCGCTCCGTCCCTCCCCCCGGAATCCTCACTGTGGGGGAGGCGCTCTGCGCCTCCCCCCCAGAATCCTGGCCGGCTGGCTCCGCGGGGATTCTGCGGAGCCGCTGGCTCCGACAGCAGCCGGACATCCAGCCACTGGCTAGTAGGGACGCAAATGGTGGCAGCCATAGCCGCTGTTTGCGTCCCTGTAGTCAGCCGTGATAGGCTACGTAAAGACTTACATAGCCTATCACGTCTAGCTTAAAAAAACCAAACAAACGCGCGTACGCAAATTGCAGTGGCTATGGCCGCCACCATTTGCATTCCTTATTTTTGGCCGTCTTAGTCTACGTAAATATTTACGTAGACTAAAATGGTGAAAATAAGGGGGAAGGCAAATAGAGTCCGCTACGCTATTTGTGTTCCCCTTATTTTCGCCGTCTTAGTCTACATAAATATTTATGTAGACTAAGATGGCCAAAAATAAAGAACACCACCGCCATTTGCGTACGCATTTTTTTTTTTTAAGCCAGACGTGATAGGCTACGCAAGTCTTTACGTAGCCTATCACGTCTTGTAAAAAAAAACAAAACACCCTGACAAGGCTGCAAATGGTGACAGCGGCAGCAGCCGCAGCCGCCCGGAAGATCCGCCCCAGGTAAGTCTCATCCCGGGGAGGATCCGCGGGGTGGCAGGGGGTGGCAGGCTGTTCCGCCACAGATTTCGGGGGGCCGAATGCACTGGCATTCGGCCTCACCGAGATCCGTGGCAGAATTCTCTGCCATCCCTAGCTAAAATGCTCTTTTCCAGAACAGAACAGGCCAGTAGAACTAAGAGAAGGGGAGCTCCTCTGACTTTTCCTGTTCTGGAAATTAGCGGTTTGTTTTGTTTCTAGGGATACTTCAGCTAGCAGTGGGTCCTGCAGGTGAAGATATTTAGTGGAGGTGCAGCAGCAGCAAAGGATACTGCTCATATATTTTTATCCATCTAACTTTTATGGTTTTTTAGTACTTATCTATGCACGATTTATAGACTTAGGTTCATTTTAATGCTAAATGTATTTTAATTTTCTTCCTAAATGAAGTAGATATTGGCTCAAAATGCCTAGGGATCTGGTGTTTTCTACTAAAAAGATAGTTGATAACTCAGATCATTTGATACTGTCACCTTTTTTTCTGGAAGAGCTCCTGCATCTCCTCATGACACTCAGAAACTCCACAGGCAAAGCTTTCCCCAAGATGCGGGGAGCAATGGAAAACCCTTCACCTGCTAAATTCTCCACTAGGAAAGTGTTTGGAGGTGGAGTTGGGGGAATCTGATAGGCTAAAAAGGGGGCAGACTGGAAAACAAACCTCTTGCGATATTCTCCCCAAAGGAAGAAAGGGAAAACCTAGTGGGCATATCCATTCACTTCAATGGGTCTACTCTGTGTAGGAGTACCATTGGACACTGCCCAGTATATCCCAAAGTTCTGGCACCAAAGGCACATTTTAAAATTTGATGTATATCCTGCTCTTCCTCAAGAGTCCAGGGTGGCTAGCAACCTATATAAAACACAATACACCACATACGCAACATCAAAATCACGACTTTAACCTCACAAATATATCAGAAAATACAATAAGGCTATCTATTTGTTTCTGAACCAAAACTGTAAGCTGGCATTTCTTTGCCACGCAAGACAGTTCTTTTTCAAAGATAATTTCTGAAAAACTTTGAATCCGAGGCTGCTCTCTCTGTTTTGCTTCTTGTAGTGTTGATTTAAACAGTTATTTACCGGTTGTCCCGTATATCTTGTTTCAATATTTAATGGTTAGTACTACTAGCCGCCTTGTAGTTTGGTTTTGATTTAAAAAAGGCGGACTTCAAATATCTTAGCTAGGGGGTGGAAAACGTGTGGCCCTCCAGGTTTTTTGGGCCTACAGCTCCCATCATCCGTCACCACTGGCTATGAGGGGTGGGGCTGACGGGAATTGTAGCCCACTCCCCCCCCCAAAAAAAAATATCTGGAGGGCACAAGTTGCCCGCCCCTGCCCTAAATAAATCTATATAGTCGTCCGTGAGGCGAAGGACGTCACGGGGCCTCCGCCGGGCGGCGAGCTCGCCTCGCGGCCACCTGGCTCAGCGCATGCGCCACTTGAGAAAGCCCTCGCGCCCTCTCCCCTTTTCCTTCTCCCTCCGCCCGCACGACCCCCCTGCCGGCCTCGGACAGCAGTGACATCATGTCTTTGGGCGCGCGGAGGATTGTGGGCCGGGAGGGGCCGCCATTTTCGGTGAGGGGCGGGGCGAAGGCCGCTCAGTCAGGCTTGGGAAGGACCTCCCTCCCGGGCTGTAGCGGCCGGCGCAACTGCAGCGGTGGCGGTGGCTCTGCGGAGTCCAGCCTCCGTCCCGCGACTGACAGCCGGCTGTTCCGGCCAGGGCGGAGAAGTCAGAGCTGGGGTGAGCATTGGCAGGGGCCTCTGTCGCGCTCCTGGCCTCGCTGCTCTTCCTTCCCTCATAGACCTCCCTTTCTCCCGCGCCGCCCCGCCGCCGCGAGGCCAGCGGCCTGCCGCCCACCGACACCCCCTCTCCCCCGCTCAGAGATACCGGCTCTTTAAGGCTGACTGACGAAGGGAGGTGGGCGGCGCGGGGTGCTGTGCGGAAGGGCGCCCCCCATAGGAAGGCGCGCCCGCGCATCTTCGGGGAGGGGGCGTGCATTGGGGCGCAGTGCTGGATCTGAGGGGGTGAGTGGGGCGATGAGGGGCCGCTGGCTAACAGCAGCTCAGAAGATGGGAAGCCTCTGGGGGAGGGGGAGGCACTATGCGGGTGGGTGTGGATGGGCTCTGGGTGGCTAATGGAGGCGGGGGCGTAATACTGCCTCAGTGGATCAGCTCAGAAGGTGGAGCACAGGCAGGTGTGGAGAAAGGGGGCCGATATCGGCGGAGGAAGAAGTAACACGAGGTTGACAGCAACGGGGTTGTAGCCCTTGTGCTAAGCGTGTGTGTCCTCCCTTCCGCTCAGTCTCCTTTTCCCATCACCGATTACTCATCCAGAACAAAAGGCTGAGCCAGGCTCCTGCTACCAAGTCCCGGGGTTGGTCCCTGATTGACAACAGCCAGTCCCATTACGCTGCTGATGTTCGATCGTGGATCCGTCCTGAGGAGCAAGTGGCCAACACGACTCTCGGGAAAAGGATGCAAGAGAGGAAGGAATCACTCTGCGTGGAGGGGATGTGCTTCTCTAACACCCACCCGACCCCTTTTCCTTCCTCATAGTTGCCTCTCACCCCTCTGGCTTTTCAGACTTGTGTTGCGGGTTGGGGCCTGACAACACCCAGAGTGAGAAAATCTGTGTAGAGTAATAGGGGATGTGTCTTGCCCCTGTTTTCTTTGCTACGGTTTTAGTTACAGGGTGGATAAATATTTCTGGCTTGTGTGTCTTTGTTTTCTAAGGAAGGAAGACGGGGTAGTTCTCTTCCCATTTTTGTATGTGGTTTGAGACTGTAAAGGCAGGGTCATCAGCCTGGTGCCTGTCTTGCCAATCTTCTTAACAGCTTACAATGTTTTGGTCAGTGAAAACGTTTATTTTTGTAAATAAACTGGATAACCCTGATACAGGGCTTCAATTCAATTCGTATTTCATTTATATTGTTTGTTTTTGTAGGCAAAATTACATGTAGAGATGTTTTGGACTATTAATGTATACATTTTAATGGGTCTTGGAGAAGTTTTGTTGTAGACATATGAGACCAACCCTTATTTATTAATGGGATGTATGCCAAATAGTCTGGATAGGAAACTTAAAAAGAAACTAGGAAGTTCTTCATCTCATTTTTGTATCTTAACTTAAACACTTCTCACATGTTGCTTGCAATTCAAATATAAGAGTATGATAGTCAAATGAAATAAAAACTAACTTAAGACTGCAGTACTATACCTGTTTACCTGAGAGTAAGTCCCATTGAAGTCAGTGAATATTACTTCTCAGTAGACATGTAGAAGATTGTGCTTTAAAATTAAATATTGCCTTGCAAACTAAATAATACAGAAAGCAGGTGAACCACCTACTTATTGAATAGATGCTAGAACTGTGTTCTAATTTTCCTCAAAGTGCAGTAAACTTTTTTATTTTTAAATATCTCACTTGGAAGCTAAATCTTTTCCTAATAATTGTCAAAACTAGACTGCACAATGACTAAAGATATTACAGTCATAGGACTTAAATGCTCTAGAATAATAAATCCAACATTCATCAACAGTGAAGTTAAAGCCGGTCCATTAGGCAAGCCATAATATGCTGTGAGCCAGCATAACTATGTTACAGCAAGCATATTGCTAAACAGGAAACTGTTCTGAAATGATTTCAGACTTGAAGCCTAGAACTGTGTGGCAACAATGCAGACCAATTTAGAAATGCTTAGAAGCCCAAAATTTAAATGGTCAATTTTTTCAAAGTCAGAAATTCAATAACACTTCGGTATCATGCTGCAGTAGTCTGCCGATGTGCCTGTGAATATGAAAATAGAACTAATCTATACAGTTACTGTGACATTGTTAAAGTTATGTACTTGTTTACAAATTCATGTTGTATAATAGCATTAAAATAAAGGAAACTGTAAAGTAATTGAGAGATGTATTAACACTTTACAGTATCCATGCCTGCTTCCTTAGTAAGGCAGAGTGAAAAGCAAAAATGGTTTAAGATGAGCAGGTTAAAAGAGAAATCTAGGTCACTGCCATATGAGTAATAGCATTTGCAACCTCAAAGGAAGCCTTTAAATATTTAACAAGAACATAGAACAATATCTGAACATTAAAAAATGATGATGTGCATTACAATATAAAAATCAGGATAAAGTGCACACATTTTTTTAAATAAGAGAACACTCCCTATTAATGTTATGTTTGAGGAGTTTTCCATATGGTTCTGACAAAATCCTCACCTGCCTCACTCCCTTTGTGCTTTATGGGTTTCTCTTATTCAGTTGGGTGCCCTTGGGATGTTTCATTGTACCCTCTAATGCAGTTCCTGGCTTTTTACTGCAGGCTAAATTCCCTTTGGATATGAGGATTAGTGCAGCTACCCTTCAGTCTCCACCTTTATGATCTGCCTATGAGATATGATTAGCTTAGAATATGTTTTCACTATGAATCCTCACTATATAACCCTGCTACTGTGGCAACATGACTCCTCCATATTGTAGGATTATTTTAACATTCAAAATAACCACTTTAGTATATGAAGCAATATGAATCAAAGCTGTCTGATAGTAATTGCACTTTCATGAAATGGACCCCCCATTTAATTATCCTTAGGGGCATGTCTTGTTTATAAGCTTGTGTGTCAAGCTACATAGGAAATGAAATCCCCTAAGGAAGTTTGACCTTATTACCAGACTGCATTTTCCATGCCTTGTTGCTGATGTGCATGTAAAATCTATTGATCTTTAAAAAAATTTAATGAGACTTTATTTTCAGATGACAAATTAGAGAGGAAATAAGGAATAGTTTTGGAAAACATCTCTAAATAACAGTGTTCATTGTTACAATGAAGGTGGTCTCTTGGAAAATTATATTAAAATTATGTCATCATAGCTGCTATTGTCTACCTTGGAAAATAGTCTCTTGTCACCACAGATAAGATACTGTAGGTTTTTTCAAATCAATGTTGAAATTGTAACTAGATAAAAGTTGAAGCTATTGTAGTGATTAGGATTGTGACATGGGAAGCTTCTGGTTCAAATGCTACTGCAATCATGTACTTGGGCCTAAGGCAAGCAACTATTCTCTCAGCCTCAGCTCCCATTGGTAACACTAAGATATTACTGGCCTATCTTACAGGCCTATTGTAATATTTATTGGGAATATATTTGGAGCACTTTTTAACACTGAAAATGCATGTGTATAAAGGCTAAGAAGAGCATTCTGTGTATATTTTTACTTGAATATTGCCATTCCCTGGGCAAAATAACCAAGTGCCTGCATATTGTCTTTATCGTAATTTTTGCAGTATGCAGACATGTGGAATAACTCAACACAGCATCAGTTTTAAAGGAGAAAAATGGCAAATTAGGGTACCAATATGCATGCTATCTGAAGTTACTGAGGGCACAGTCCTATACATGTTTAGACTGAAAAAGTCCTACAACTCCCAGTATTTCTTAGCCAGCATGTGCTTTAAAGTGCACTAACAAAGTTCTAAGGCAAGTGCTTTCAGGTTATAAAACAACCTTTTACAAGTCCACAAAAATGCTGATGACTTTTAAAACTAAGCTACCCTGAAGAGTCAGAGATTTTAAAATCCGCAAGAGTACTTATGATGTATTCCTTACCCAAATCAAAACTATGTGGATATTCTTGAAAATTTCCTTTATATTACTGTTTTGTTGCATTATTCAGGGAGAATGGGCAGAAGTAAATAGATGAGAATTTATTAGTAGACAGTCACGAAGGTCATTAGCTACATGGATGGCAGTTTGACGCACTGAAGTTGGCCAAATTGAAAACTTGTGTGAAAATCTTATTTTTTAAAAGCTAGCTAGCCCTGAAGGTTAGCCAGACAGACAAATGCAAACATTCATGAAAATCATTTCAATTCTAATACAAGCATTAGAACTGGCAGGGGTATTCTCATTGGAGTATGGGCCTTTAAAAGAGTTTTAACTACTTGAATATCCAAGATAATGCCTGTATCTTAACCCTTTACCATGGTGCCTAACTCTCAAGTCACAGCAATCACCTCTTAGTTTTATAGTGTTTATAATTAAAAATGATGTACATAGATAAACCCTCACCACTAATACTTAAGCTGCAATCCTATACCCATTTTATATGGGAGTAAACCCCATTGAACACAACGGTATTTATTCCTGAGTAGACATGTATAGGATTGCACTGTTAGATATTAAATGGTATTGACCTAAAATGGCTGGTTGTTATATTGAGCAAAACAAAAACTCTTCTAGACTAGTGTGGATACTGACCTATCGTGTTTGTGTGTGTTTTTTTAAAAATAATCGTGTGTGTTTGTGTGTGTTTTTTTAAAGCTTTACTTTATGTGGAATAATTCTAAACAGGTGAAATCTTAACTTGAACACTTGTTTGTGTGCTCCCAATACATATACACAGCTCACTGACTTCATTGGGATATAGATGTATGGCATTTACACCCTGTTCCAGGAAAGGAGAGTCCCATGTAGACGGAGCCTTGCATGTCCGCAGTTGATGAAGATGTGTACTCCCATTCACAAGGCTGTGCTCATTTAGGCCCCATTGAACTGGCCAGATGCATCTTGTGATAGGGAAGTGCATTCTCACCTGGGACCGAGACTAAATATGGATTGGGGCTGTAGGGTTGTTGTTAATTAGCCATACAAACTATATACTGCCTATTTTCTGTAGGTTAATTATAATGGGAACAGGTGGGGTAAAAAATAATCATTGCATGATGCAAAATATTAGTTGCTGGTACATATAACAACATAAGAAGAGCCATGCTGGATCAGACCGAAGGTCCATCTAGTCCAGCATTCTGTTCACACAGTGGCCAACCAGCTCCTCATGGGAAACCCATAAGCAGGACATGAGTGCAGCAACACCATCCTGTATGATATGGAATCACCCATATTCAGAAGCTAGCCTATTCAGCATGAGCAAGGTCTTTAAATGTTAGTGTGAACTTAGTGTTATTGTTCTGCCTGTTCCATAAGATCTGATGGAGAGGCCCTTCTGCCTATTGTGGAGGAATGGCTAGATAGGACAAGAGAGAGAACCTTCTACATGGCTGCACACAGATTGTGGAACACCTTGCTCTGTGAAGTACAGTTAGCTCCCTTCCTTATTATTGAAGACCTGTTTATTTCTGCAGGCCTCTGCATTTTGAGGCAGACTGTTCTTGTGATTTGATTTTAACAGTTGACCCTGTCTCTTGGCTGTTTTATAGCTTATGAAATTGTAACTGGCCTGTTGTAAGCCACCCAGAGTAGTGCATTTGCAGTAGCAAGATGAGAGAAATGCTCAGATAAAGAAGTAAAAATATCCTCTTTTAAAAAGAGGCAGTTTCTCAGATCCTTGGACATATATAGCTTTTGATAATGTGTTGAGTTGTTGGAATATTAGTAATAAACTAGTTCAGATAATGTGATCGGTGGAACGATTTCACAAAATCAAAGTGTCAGACTATCTGCTTCTTCCAATCCTACTTAGTGAAGATGTGCTCAAAATATTCCTTAAACAAGAACTTAGAAAAACAGCTGTGTGTTAGCCTACAATAATGTGCTAGGTACTTTTGTTATTTCTGACTGGTGTGCACTTTGTCAGATTTGGGGATGGCAAGCCTGACCCAGTGTTTAGAAATATGCTATGAGCAGGAAGGGCTGTTGCTGGGATTTATTTATTTACTAATTTATTTTGCATATTTGTATATTGCCCTTCAGCCAAATGGCTGTCTGGGTGGTTCACAATAAAATGCAGACAACAATAAAATCAATACAACACAGCAAAACAAATTGGTCATAATAAAACCAGCAACAAAGCAATAGTTAAAATAGATCATAGGATTGCACCCTAAGGTACAGAACTTTAAAAGCCTGAGAGAAATCTTTCTCTAGCTCTGAACAGGTAAGAGTGGATACCAGGCAGGGCTCCCAAGGCAAGCAATTCCATAAACAGCATGGAGGATTTTGCGTACCTTAAAGCACAGAATTGGCAACTATGGTGTGTATCAGCTGGTTGAAATGAGGGATTCCTGTAACACATGTGCTCAGTTTTTGGTGTGAAATTCAAGCAGCAGTCCGGTAGCCTAATGGATGTATGCTGTGTTAATTTGTGTTTTGCTGTACCTTTTCAAAATTCAGCTGCAGAACACCGCCCCCCCATGTGTGCTTGACTCTGTGGCTTGTGTGAGGATTTATTTTCAGGAATTGCAGGTTAGAAAATGTGACAAGTCTCTCAACTGTTCTTTTGCTTTCAGACTGTTGAGTGCAACGAAGTATCTTGGTATTGCTAATCAAAACTTTTCAGTTCTGTTCCTTCCTCTAGCTGCTACTAAACAAAAGGACCAGAACCAGTTTTTTTTAATTAATTCTACGCAGAGATAATCCCTGTGAAGATGCTGCTTAGAAAATACTGCACAGTCCTATAAACCATAGCTGTTGCTTCATTATTTATTTCCACTTGTGTGTTGCGTTTGTACCTGGTATTGAGTCAAGGAGATAATTGTACTGGTCACCCTGCTGCCCATCAGTCTTCCTGCTGAAGCTGGTTGAGGTGGTCTTGTAAGGGAAAAACCGGAAGCTAAAATTTCAGGGTCCCTGGTACTGAATACCTAGGCACACCTACTTTAAACAGCCTCAGCTTGGCCCTGATGTTGTAGGTGAGGTTCCTTTGGGGACTGAGATAGTGTTCACATTCACTCAGATTTGCTGAAATTCTACAAATAAGGACTAAAACAAAGGCATAAGCTAAATGTGTTTATTAAAGAAAAATAAAGAAAAAGTTTAACAAGCACATAAACCTTTCACTCAGCAACAAAGCAAAGATAAGGCATACTCATACATCCTACCATTCACACTTGTACTTTACCAGCAAGGGGGTCCTCCTTTTTCTGGCAAAGATTTGGAATTTTCTTCACAATACAGAAGCAGTCCCCAACCTTTTTGGGACCAAGGACCGGTCTTGTGGAAGACAATTTTTCCATGGACTGCGGGGGGATGGGACTGGGCCGCAGTAGGGGTGTGGGAACCCCCCTTACCTTGGGTCCACGGGAGGGGAGGTGATCTGTCCCCCTCCTCTGGAATCCTCTCCGGCCCTGGCTGGCTCCGCTCCGCGGAGAGTCTGCAGAGCTGCCGGCCGGCTCCGGCCGCTGGAGGACTTCCAGCCGCTGGAACACAAATGATGTCCGCATTCTTTGCAGTAATAGGCTATGTAAATCTTTACGTAGCCTATTACTGCAAAGAACAGGGACGCAAATGGTGTCCGCTATGTGGACGCCGTTTGTGTCCCAGTGGCCGGAAGTCTGCCAGCGGCTGGAGCCAGCCGGCAGTTCTGTGGACTCGCTGCGGAGTGGAGCCGGCCAGGGCCGGCGAGGATTCCGGGCGGGGGGAGGGACAGATCGCCCCCCCCCCACGGACCCAAGGTAAGGAGGGTTCCCACACCGCTACTACGGCCCGGTTCCTAACAGGCTGCGGACGGGTCCCAGTCCGCAGACCGGGGGTTGGGGACCCCTGCAATACAGAACTTTGGAGAGGCCCTGCATCCAGGAGAAAGGCACCCTTGTCTCATTATGCATGAACATAAATACTCATTCAAACTTGGTGAGCTCTTTCTTATTACATATTCTAAAATCTTTACAACTATTGGTTTATGTCACAGTATAGGTCATCCTGTTCCCAGAAAATCTGTCCTTTTGTCCCCAATATCACATCTCTCCTTGACATAAGATGTTTACTCCTTTCTGAGCCTTAGTTCTCCTTTTATGTGGCCAACAGCCCCTCTTTATCTCCAGACAGGGGAATCCCAAACCACAACATGTTCTTATCTGTGACCCCTTACTTTTTACTCAGTTTCCTTATAAGGAAGACACAGTTGATAAGAGATGTTTTGACAACCTTCCAACCTTATCAGCATCTAGGAAGCTTCTAATACAGTGGATCTTACCCCATTAAACAATTACAAGCACCATCTCTTACCCCGTAAACTCTGTAAATTCCCCATACCCCATATTGTACCCAAATGCAAATGGCAAAGCTCATGAAAATCCTTACAGTCTCTGGCGTGGTGTTGGTTACAACATTTGGGACTGTTTAGCTTAGAAAAGCGGCGAGTAAGGGGAGACATGATAGTGGTGTACAAAATTATGCATGATGTGGGGAAAGTGGATAGGGAGACATTTTTTCCCCTCTCTCATAATACTAGAATCCAACCTGGGGTCATCCCATGAAGCTGGTTGGTGGGAGATTCAGGACAGATAAGAGGAAGTACTTCTTCACAAAGTGCATAGTCAAACTATGGAATTCACTTCCACGTGGCTTTAAAAGGGGATGTCAGGGTTCCCCTTATTGCTGGATCCCCTGAGTGACTCCATAAGGATCTCTTCCCTCCTTAAGAGTCCCCTCTTCCTTCTTTTGAACTTTCCTCTTCCCAATAATATGGAGTTTAGGCTGTAGACGTGGGGTGATTGACACTCCAGACACCTGGGTGTTAACCACATCAGTTTACTGGTAAATTAAGGAAAGCAAATTACAACTAAAGATATTTATAGAATAAAGCTGAGTGATACAAAAGGAATTTAAAAAAAGAAAGGTTGTAAAAATTCAACCTCCTCTACCCTAGCTGCACTTAGACTTCTCCAGGCTGCTTCTTCATGCTTTGGTCTTCCTCCCCCCTGCCCCGCCTCTGGTCTCCCCCTCCCCTCTGGTCTTCCTCTGTCATTGGCTGTCTCTCCCTTTATATCCCCTCCTTCCCCAAACTGGAAGTACTGTTTCAAACTTGAAGAAACTACTCTCAGGGATACCACCTCCCAACAACCCCCCCGCCCCCCAGGCCTCTAGACTTGACCTTTTTACTTTGCCTCTGTAGGCCTCAAGACTTCACAGGGGATTAGACAAACCCATGTTCCCCAGCAACTGGTGTACACAAGCTCATTGCCTCTGGTAATGGAGGTAGCACATAGCCATCAGGGCTATTAGCCATTGATGAAATATTGCCACTCTTGTGTTCAGTGTAGTTCCTATGATCATGGTACAAAGAACTGTGAGCATGTAGATTTACTATAGCCAACCATGAGAAGAGTTGGATTTAGGTTTGTGGATGATGGTTATGGGAAATGCACTTGCTTGCAATCATTAACTGTATTTAGTGATAAATATAAAATTAGTTCCATTTAATCTGGAATAGCTTCAGTGACATCCAAGAATACATTAGTGAAGACTGTTGGAGGTTGCAAACTGATGTAAACTAGTTAATTATTCAGATCAATAGTATTTGCATACCATGCAATAGAACTAGCTTTGACACTATGTGGGTTTGCAGCCTTCCATAGAGTAACAAACAGGGCCTTATTAGGAGGTAACATGTATTGAAACTTGGCGTTAGTAAACTGAAATGTCTCTGCTTCAAATGACAGGCAATGGGGTGGTGATGGCTTCAATTGATTTAATTCTGGAGATAAAAAATGGCTGTCCTGATACAGGCAAAATAAGGTCTTGTGAAGGCAAAATAACCCCCAGTCTAGATCAGTCTCATTCCCATTATTTTTTGAGATGCACTTCATAAAAGCACATCACATGCTATTTGACCCCCCCCCCCCCGAAAGGCTAGATGCTTCTGATGAAGTATCAGCACATCAAGGTAGCTGTTTCATAGTGCTTTAACAAATATACTTCCCTGATTATTAAGGAAACCTGTTACAGCAATTATGTATTTTATTATGTATTTTATTGCTGTGAACCGTCTTGGGAGGGCTTCTGCCCTGACAGGCAGTGAAGAATTTTTAAAAATAAATAAATACATCACTACATCTAAGGCAGGGATGGGGAACCTCTGGCCTGCAGATGTTCCCCATCTGACCCATGGATTTCCCTTGAATTCCTCTAGGGGGTAGGGCTTGATCTCCAAGCCCTGCCTGCTGGAGGGATTCCTTTTACCTTTGGTCAGCAGTAAGTGAGGTTTCCCCTGTGCCCTGTTCATCCTCCCAGCACAGAATTCCTGCTGTTATCTCCAATCATTGACCGAAGATAACAATGAGGATTTGGCTTCAAGTGCTGCATGCGAAGTTGTGGAATCAGATGGCACTTGGAGGAGCCACTTGTTCAAGCACCAGCTGAGTTCTTTTCTCTGTGCAGAGAGAGGCATGGAACTGGAGGACAGGACTGGATGATGTCAGGTATGGGGTGGGGCTTTGGGACAGATCCACGCCTCCTGATGTCATCCAGCCCGCGGGAGGGTAATCTAGACCCCAACAAGTTTGACACCCCTGATCTAAGGAGAACTGGTTTTATTATGGTTATAGAATTGTCATTGGAAGCTTAACAACTTCCTTTGATATTCACTAATGTGAACTAATCACTACTGTAGTCTGTAAGTTGTATCCCACCACCATCTGCTTACCCAATATACACAGTTCTCTCACCTTTGAATGAAGTAAGGCCTCTAGTGTGGTAAAGTAGTTGTCTAAGCTAATACAAGTGAAAAGAGAGTTGAACAAAGAATGGGAGCTTTTCACATAGTGCTTGCTTTTATCATCTTGAGAGAAAACTTGTTGAAGGAACAGGGCCACGTAGGGCCAGAGCACATTTCAAGGTCCAAAAGAAAACAAAGTTTCTTAAAGATTAAAGACTTGGTTTTAATGCTAGTTGTCACATGAAGGGATAAAGTCCTTTGCACTGCAGTGTTTGGGCACAGTTTTATTGACCTTTTGAGTTAGACTGTTAATAGTGTGTGAGCTTTTTCACCATGACAATTCCATGCTGTTGCGGTAAGCATCTGTATTCAGGAACTGTATGGGCAGGGTTGTCCTTCTTAGTCATTTATTGCCTTTCTGTCAAAGCTTATGATGATAGCATATGATAGCCCTATGGGCAGCTGGCTTATAGGCTGTTAGCAGTAAATGAATGGGGCCCCAGTCAAGAGACACTCTGAGGAAGATGCCTGAGAAAATTTCCTGCGAACCTAGAAGAGTTTGTGTCACACGCTATTGATCTATGTTGTTGCATGTGCTGGATAACTTCTGTTCTCTTCCTTTTCCGCTACTTCTACTTCTGAGTTTGACTTGACTATTTGATCAGAACTGTACCCTAATTTCTTCAGTCATTATTTATTTATTACATTTCTATATTGCTCAACAGCCAAAGCACTCTGGGCAGTTCACAATAATTAAAACCTTGAAATACAACATAATAAAATACAATATAAAAGTTTAAAACTACAGTATAAATTAAAAATAACCCCCAAAAACCCCTAGTAGCAGTATAAAGATTTAAAATACGTTAGCAGATTTGAAATAACAGACACCGAAAGACTAAAGTGCCTGGAAAATAAAAAGGTCTTCACCTAGTGCTGAAAAGAGCACAGGTGCAACCCTTTTATTAGGCCTTTTGAAACACGTGAACTGTATTGACCAAAAACATTATGTGGAAACATCCTTGGAAAATCCTTTGGACTCCTAGCTTTATTTAAGTGGAAGAAGTGTTCTATAAAGCATCTTGCTGGCATGTGATACACAGTAGAATCCTATATGTGTTGACTCAGAATTAAGTCCCACCAAGTTCAGTGGGAATTACTCCCAGGTTTGCAGGCGTAGATGTTAAGAATATCTCTGTGTAGGGCCATGCATGTATGTATTGTTTTCCTATTAACTAGAAATGTTATAGTTGAAGCCTACCTGTCATCATCTTAACCTTTAGGTATGCAAAATTTCATTTGCTGCTTAGCTTCTTTGTGTTACAGATGTTTACTTCCAGCAATACTTTATTGCATGAATTTGTAACAGTATACAAGTAAGAAATTAATTGGAGTATTGCTTTCATACTGTGAGCAGTACTGGCCTTTATTTTGAGTAGAAAGTTGCTCAGGAGTTATTGTAAACATCTGCATTCACAGTCTAGGTATATGTGTGATAAAGATTAAATAAAGGTAAATAAGATTTCATATGCCACTTTGGCATGTTACTGTGTTCTACTGCATGGTTTCCCAAATAAGGCCAAGGTGGCTACACATGGGAACAAGAAGTGGGAAGTGGCCAGGCAATAGGAGCAAAGAATAGCTATGAAGGAACAGAACACCTCCCCCCCGCCCCCCGTTACGCTTAAGAAAAATGGGTGTGGTAGGACTGGCTTTCTCTGCACTAGTTTACATTGCTGATTCTTTCCCCTTCTCCATATAGTAATAGAACAAGTCCTGCTTCACTGACTTAGAATCATAGAATAGTAGGGCTGGAAGGGGCCTACAAGGCCATCGAGTCCAACCCCCTGCTCAATGCAGGAATCCAAGTCAGAGCATCCCTGACAGATGGCTGTCCAGCCTCATCTTGAATGCCTTCAGTGTGGGAGAGCCCACCACCTCCCTAGGTAATTGGTTCCATTGTCGTATTGCTCTAACAGTCAGGAAGTTTTTCCTGATGTTCAGCCGGAATCTGGCTTCCTGTAACTTGAGCCCATTATTCCGTGTCCTGCAGACTTGTATGGAGACAGGGGAAGAGTCTGCCATCAGGTGAACTGCTGATGAGAAGGGGACATCCATGCTTGCTGCCACAGCTAAATATCAACCTGAGAATCATTGGGGATTGGCATTACAGAATGTATATGACGGTTGCGTATTTTAAACCCTCTGAAAATACGTGATACTTAGCCTTGGGCTAAAAAACTTAACTGAGCTAGTCATTCTAGTATTGGAGCAAAATTTGACATTGTTTCAATGGCAAGACTGAGTAGTTGTGGTTTGGTGCTGCATGCTGGTACTACATTTACCATGTCAGCATGTAGAGTTGTATTTACTAGTTCATGCCAGGCTTTGCAATATATTATTGCTTACCTTTTTAGATACTTGGAGATCAAGCATTTGTCCTCCTTTATTACTGGGAGGAGTGGGGAGACAGAGGATTCACGTGGTGGTTGCTTTTAGTGGTTTGTGTTCAAGCTATAAATTCCACTTATCCTTAGAAAGTGTGAAATGATAGAACTGTTGGATATGAAATGTGTCCTGATACACTGAAACTAGCTGTCACTCCAATCCTGGGAATCTGAAGCATTTAAGGAACAAGTTTCTAGTGCCTGTGATTCTCCAATACAATGCTCAGTGTGTGTGAGCAGGTTTCCTGAGTACTTAAGGATTTGAGGATCAATATGGACTTCCAGTAGCTGGAAGATGGTGTTTCAGAGATGTACCATTAATTATGGGTTCATCTATTGAGCACTTTATACTGGTGTACTCTGATTTATCATGTACTTACAATACTTGTCAACTAGAATCCTTTGAAATACTGTTTGTATATTCTCTGATGCAATATTTGCAGATGTGGAATAGCCTCCCTAGAGGGACTTGCCTGGCGCCACCTTGATGGTCTCTTCTGTGCCAGCTGAAGACCTTCTTATTCACCCAGGCCTTTTAAATAATGTAATGTTAAGATCTGGGCTCTCAAATGCCTGGTTTGAAATTTATTATATATTTTTGCTGCTGAGCTGATTTTTATTTTTGCTGTCAATATTTTTATGCTCCTGTTTTATGATACTGTATTTTAATATTGCATTTTTGTTTTGGGTTTTTTTTGTGAGCTGCCCAGAGAACATATGCTCTGACTTGGATTCCTGCATTGAGCAGGGGGTTGGACTCAATGGCCTTTTAGGCCCCTTCCAACCCTACTATTCTATGATATGTTGTTTAAATATAACATATACAGTTTAAATACACAAATACATTGCATTAAATTAAATTACATTGGTTTTATTGGCACTTTGTTTTTAAAGAGTAATTTTAATATCATGTTTCATTTTATCTTTTGTTCATTTTATCTCTCGTTGTTCACTGCTCCAGAATCTGTTTAGATGTGGAGTGGTATACAAATATTGTAAATAAATAAATAAATAAAATATGAGTTTGAATACTGAAATAATGGATTTCTTGTAAAATATTTTGTGTTTTCCCAGAATGTATGACAACATGTCCACAATGGTGTATCTAAAGGAAGAGAAGTTGGAGAAACTCACTCAAGATGAAATTATTTCTAAGACTAAGCAAGTGATTCAAGGACTAGAAGCACTGAAGAATGAGCATAATTCCATCCTACAGAGTTTACTGGAGACACTGAAATGTCTGAAGAAAGATGATGAGACCAATTTGGTGGAAGAAAAATCAAATATGATTCGCAAATCTTTGGAAATGCTGGAACTCGGACTCAGTGAAGCACAGGTAAAAATTGTGGATAAAAGCAAGCCTTATTTTGTTGTTGTTGTTCAGTCGTTCAGTCGTGTCCGACTCTTCGTGACCCCATGGACCATAGCACGCCAGGCCTTCCTGTCCTGCACTCTCTCCCGGAGTGTGCTCAAGTTCATATTCATTGCATCGGTGATGCTATCTAGCCATCTCATCCTCTGCCGCCCCCTTCTCCTTTTGCCTTCAGTCTTTCCCAGCATCAGGGTCTTTTCCAGAGAGTTTTCTCTTTGCATTAGGTGGCCAAAATATTTGAGCTTCAGCTTCAGTATCTGTCCTTCCAATGAGCACTCAGGGTTGATTTCCTTTAGAATGGACTGATTGGACCTCCTTGTAGTCCAGGGGACTCGTCAGAGTCTTCTCCAGCACCACAGTTCGAAAGCATCAATTCTTTGGCGCTCAGCCTTCCTTATAGTCCAGCTCTCACAGCCATACGTTACTACTGGGAAAACCATAGCTTTGATTAGATGGACCTTTGTCGGCAAGGTGATGTCTCTGCTTCTTACTATGCTTTCTAGGTTTGCCATAGCTTTCCTCCCAAGGAGCAAGCGTCTTTTAATTTCATGGCTACAGTCACCATCTGCGGTGATCTTGGAGCCCAAGAAAGTAAAATCTGTCACTGCTTCCATTTCTTCCCCTTCTATATGCCAGGAAGTGATGGGGCCAGATGCCATGATCTTAGTTTTTTTAATGTTGAGTTTCAAACTAGCTTTTGCACTCTCCTCTTTCACCCTCAACAAGAGGCTCTTGAGATCCTCTTCGCTTTCTGCCATTAGGGTGGTATCATCTGCATATCGGAGGTTGTTGATAATTCTCCCGGCAATCTTAATTCCGACCTGTGATTCATCCAACCCGGCGTTTCTCATGATGTACTCTGCATATAAGTTAAATAAGCAGGGTGACAATATGCAGCTTTGTCATACTCCTTTCCCAATTTTGAATCCCTCGGTTGTTCCATGTCTGGTTCTTACTGTTGCTTCTTGACCCTCATACAGGTTTCTCAGGAGACAGGTAAGGTGGTCTGGTACTCCCATCACTTTAAGAATTTGCCACAGTTTGTTGTGATCCACACAATCAAAGGCTTTAACATAGTCAATGAAGCAGAAATAGACGTTTTTCTGGAATTCTCTTTCTTTCTCCATGATCCAGCGAAAGTTGGTGATTTGATCTCTAGTTCCTCTGTCTCTTCAAAACCCCGCTTGTACTTCCGGTAGTTCTCGGTTTGCATACTGCTGAAGCCTAGTTTGTAGGATTTGGAGCATTACCTTGCTGGCATGTTGAAATGAGCGCAATTGTGCGGTAGTTTGAACACTCTTTGGCGTTGCCCTTCTTTGGAATTGGAATGTAAACTGACCTTTTCCAGTCTTGTGGCCACTGTTGAGTGTTCCAAATTTGTTGGCATATTGAGTGCAGCACTTTAACAGCATCATCTTTTAGGATTTTAAATAGCTCGGCTGGAATACTGTCATCTCCGCTAGCTTTGTTGTTAGTAATGCTTGCTAAGGCCCACTTGACTTCACTCTCGAGGATGTCCGGCTCAAGTTCAGTGACCACACTATCATGGCTCTCAGGGACATTCAGATCTTTCCTGTATAGTTCTTCTGTGTATTCTTTCCACCTCTTCTTAATCTCATCTGCTTCTGTTAGGTCCCTGCCTTCTTTGTCCTTTATCATGCCTGTCTTTGCACAAAACGTTCCCTTGAGATCTCCGAATTTCTTGAAGAGATCTCTAGTCTTTCCCATTCTATTGCTTTCCTCCATTTCTTTGCATTGTTCATTTAAGAAGGCCGTCTTGTCTCTCCTTGCTATTGTCTGGAACTCTGCATTCAGTTGGATATATCTTCCCCTTTCTTCCTTGCTTTTCACTTCCCTTCTTTTGACCATGTTTGACCACCTCCAGCTTACCTTGATTCATTGATCTGACATTCCAGGTTCCTAAACAATATTGTTCTTTACAGCATCGGATTTTCTTTTCACCACCAGACACATCCACAGCTGAGTGTCCTTTCGGCTTTGGCCCAGCCGCTTCACTCTTTCTGGCGCTACTTGGAAATACCCTCTGCTCTTCCCCAGTAGTATATTGGACACCTCCGACCTGAGGGGCTGATCTTCTGGCAGCATATCTTTTAGCCTTGTGATACGTTCCATGGGGTTTTCTTGGCAAGAATACTGGAGTGGGTTGCCATTTCCTTCTCCAGTGGACCACATTTTGTCAGAACTCTGCCATGACCTGTCTGTCTTGGGTGGCCCTGCACGGCATAACTTATGGCTTCACTGAGTTACGCAAGCCCCTTCGCCACAACAAGGCAGTGATCCATGAAGGGGAAGCCTTATTTACTTTGTGTTAAAATGTTCCCTTTCTTTGATGCAGGATTTTAACAATAAAAACTGTGTAAATCTTGTAAAGCAGTGAGGTAATTGATGTTGACCCTCATATACAGTCAAGTACCATGAGTTCAACAGACAGAATACTTGTAATCTTTGGTGCTTTCTAGGTAATGATGGCATTGTCGAATCACTTAAATGCAGTGGAATCGGAGAAGCAGAAACTACGTGCTCAGGTGCGCAGGTTATGCCAGGAAAATCAGTGGCTAAGGGATGAGCTAGCCAATACCCAGCAGAAATTACAGAAGAGTGAACAATCCGTGGCTCAGCTGGAGGAAGAAAAGAAGCACCTAGAATTTATGAATCAGTTGAAAAAATATGATGATGATATATCACCGTCAGTAAGTAGTTGTACATCAAAATGCATTTTATTCTTTTTAATTTCCCTTCTGTTTGCTAAGGAATGTTGCGATGTAAATATTTGTAATACTTGAGGCAGACTTAATTTTTTATATTTATAGGTATGTGTAAAGGCTGCAGCACATAATGGGAGTACTGCTTATCCCAGTACTTAGTTCCAGGAAAATATATGGTATTTATAGTGACATGATAATCTCGCAAAATGGCTAGATTTTTACTGTGCGTATTTGGCTTTATTCTGGAGTAATCTAGAACTGACCTTGCATGATCACAGCACTATGGTATACTAGTATATTCTGGTACTACTTTTCACATTTACATTTTCCAATCAAAAATTTTGGTTCTTGAAACAGTTTACATAAAAATACACAAAGAAATTTTTAAAAATCGTATCACCTTTCCCAAGTATGCCTGTCAGCTTAGAACCACTATATAGCAGTAAAGCAGTAATAAGTGTCTGTGGCAGTTCTGAAGGATACCATAGTAAATGACATTTTATTTATTACATTTCTATACCACCCAATAGCCAAAGTTCTCTGAGCAAAAACAAAACTTAAAACCATAAGATACAGTAGCACAATAAAATAAAACATAACATACAAATATAAAAGTTTAAAATATAAAACTCGAGTAAAAAACCAAAGTGAAAGACAGCAACAGTGCAAGGATCTTAAAACGCTAACACATTTTTTTAAAACTAAAAAATTAAAAATCATGGCTGTCTGGGGCATGCTGGGAGTTGTAGGCTTTTGTGCCACCACTGAAAAGGGATTGAAAGCTGCTGAGAATTCCAGGTATATCAATAGGAAGTGACACATTGCCAATCTGTCTCCTGGTGCCAGCGTCAAACAGGATGATCAAGGTAGCTTCAGGCCCAAAGTAGGCCAGGAGCCAGATGGAAATGAGTCAAGATAACCCACTTCATCCAAGATAACATGAAACTGACCTCTACTTTGTCATCTTACCCATGAGTGGAATATTCAGGTCTGGAGTGTAGTGCTCCAGACCAGGTGGATTTAAGGAAAGCTTTTTCAAAACGGGCATCCCTATTGCAAGACCTCCGTGCTTGCTTAAGGAGGTGTTGATTGTATAAGAGCTATCAGTTGCCATAGGGCTGTCCCTTATCAAATCCGCTAGGCTATACTTGCACACTAGAATTAGCCAGATTAGGCAAGGATCCAATACATGGTACCAAGCTGCAACAACTGAAACTCATTAAACAAGATGAGGCCATGGAACATCAATCGACTACTGCAAACAACATGGAATTTTAGGTTGGGATGTATGTAAGCAATTACAAAAAATATCTGCAGAATGTCTCACAAACAAGTTGCAGGAGGCTGCTGAAAGACCCCTTCTCCCTAGACCTGGTTTTATAATGTTTTAGACCACATGGGAAAGAACTGCTAATTGATACCGTAGATAATAATGGTGGCAGAGAAGTAAAATGCTTTGATGCCATTATTGCCACTGAGTAGCCTCTCTAAAAATGTATTTCTAGCCAGTGTTTGGTTGGATTTGTCCCGGGTTCTCCTCTACCTACAGCTGTCATGTCTGCTACTTTATTGCGCACCTTCCTATTATGCCATGGGGTGGAACAAGCTCTAGTCAATAGAAAGTACCTTAGAACTATCACACTGACTTCCTGGGTTATCCTCTCTTCCAGGAGTGACCTGAGCTTTCACAGAACAGCTAGAGGAGAGGCAGTTGTAAAATCTCCAGAGGCAGTCTGAAAACCAGTTGGATCCTTAGGGATGGACCATTGAAATAGTTTTCATTTTTTCCCTTCCCCTTTTGGGGATTGATGGAAGTTCAGAGTTCCAGAAACTTCCAAGTAATGGTCTTTTCATAACAAAGGAGTTACACTTATCTTCCTCACTCCCGGATCAATCCTCTTATAAACCTGTAGCGTGAATGAACACAAAAGAAGTATTGAGATTGTTTCATGGCTGCCATAGAGTTTGGAGCTGAATGAGCAAAAATTTTAATTAATTTAATAGATTTATATACAGCTTGCCATATCTAAATAATATCTTTAAAGTAGGGGTCCCCAACCTTTTTGGACCTGTGGGCACATTTGGGAATCTGAGAAACTTCTGTGGGTGCCAGCACCAAATGGCTTCCACGATGGGTGTGGCTAGTCACATAATGGCTGCTGTGGGGGTCTGGCTAGTCAAAAGTGAGTTAGAGGTGTTGGGGAGGGGAAAAAGTAGCAAGCCTAGAGGCTGGGAGGGAAGGGGAAATAGCAAGGCAAATGGGTACAGGGGAAAGAAAGAGCAAGGCTAGAAGCTAGAAAGAGAGAGAAAGAAGACTGCCCTACCATTTTTTAAGGTTTTTGTTAAAACATTTTTTTAAGGGAGCAGGGGGGGGGGAGCTCTGTGGGCGCTGCCGTGCCCACGGGCGCTGCATTGTGGACCCCTGCTCTAAATAGTTCTAAGAATAGCCTCTGCATGCATGTTGAAGGCCCCAGTAACCTTACCCAGATGATTCAATACCAGATTTGAGACTATCTCCACCAGCTCAGTTAGGAAATCTTTCAGGCAATGAGGACTGTACAGATGCAAAATTCCCAGCCTATTCCTAGAACTTCCAAGCCAGGTAAACATGAACTCTGCGGATAGATAGGAAGCCTAGTGAGAGAAACAATCCCTGTATATCCAGGTGATTCCACTAGCCCCACCCATCAGTTCTTTATTGGTGATACTCTAGGAAATTGGATGGATATAATTGAGAGGCCACATAATGAGAAGACAGGATACCCTGGAGAAGATGCTCATGCTAGGGAAAGTGGAAGGCAAAAGGAAGAGGGGCTGACCAAGGGCAAGGTGGATGGATGATATTCTGGAGGTGACGGGCTCGACCTTGGGGGAGCTGGGGGTGGTGACGGCGACAGGAAGCTCTGGCGTAGGCTGGTCCATGAAGTCACGAAGAGTCAGAAGCGACTGACCGAATAAACAAATAATTGAGAGAGGGTAGCAGGTCTCCGTGATGCGCTCCAGGTTGGTGTATTTCATTCAGGATTAAATCCTGGCTAAGTCCAGGTTTGTGAGTTACGCTGGCATTAAACAACAGCCCCTTAAGGGAAGGGAAGTAGTTGATGCATCACCCTAGTTCTGCTGACTAGAGAGGGGCACATGTTCAGTATAACAAGTTCAAATATATATTCACTAAGGCTGCAATCCTGTGTACATTTACTTGGGAGTATGTCCCACTGTATTCAGTGGAATGTACTTCTGAGTAAACATGCATAGGAGTGCACTGTGACATAATGGCATCCCTGTCCATAATTATTAGTGCTGTTTCACTGCTGCTAAAGCAGAATGACTGGGTTCAGACAACACAATAACCCTCAATGGGTTAAATAACCCATGAAGGGTTATTAAAACCATTGTGGGTTATGGTGTTGTCTGCCAGGAATTTTTTGACCCACCGTTCCTTATTTGCCCAAAATAACCGATGCTGATAACCCACGGTCTGCAGTAGGGGTTATTTAACCCACTGTGGCTTATGTCATCTGTCATGCACAGTGGGTTATTTTGATCACCTACTGTTAGGGCTGTTTCTGAGTGCAGGGAGTGGGATAGCAGTTCATATTCTGAAGGAGAACCGCCAGACATGGGGGAGGTGTTTTCCCAGGCTGGACTGCAAGGCAGACAAATCAGTCAATCCTAAGGGAAATCAACCCTGACTGCTCATTGGAAGGACAGATACTGAAGCTGAAGCTCAAATATTTTGGCCACCTAATGCGAAGAGAAAAGTCACTGGAAAAGACCCTGATGCTAGGAAAGATTGAGGGCAAAAGGAGAAGGGGGCGGCAGAGGATGAGATGGCTAGATAGCATCACCGATGCAATGAATATGAACTTGAGCACAGTCCGGGAGAGAGCGCAGGACAGGAAGGCCTGGCGTGCTATGGTCCATGGGGTCACGAAGAGTTGGACACGACTTAGCGACTGAACAACAATAAAGTCCAGATATGAGTAGGCCGGCTTCCCAGGTTACAAACATCCAGCTGGCTGAGGATGAGGGTCTCTCTTCACCCCCCCGTGAGATGCAGCAAACAGGAGGAGGCATGGTCTGGGGAGTATGACCTAATAGATGCCAGATGCAGGTGCAGAGCAAAGAGAGAGATGGCAGGGGCGGAACTACCCAATTGGCCTTGCGTGAAAAGCTGCATTTAGAGGCCTCACGAGAAGAGAGGGACCTCCCCTCTTAAGTTAGGCAAGTCAGACCGCCTCCCTCTTCGAATGGTGGGCAACTCTCTTAACTTCCTTTTGAATCCCCTGAAGGCATTCCTTGGTAGACTGAGAGTCACTGAGAATTTGCATCTGTATGACCCTGTGAAGTAATGGATCAAAAGCTGTAGACTGAAGCCTCTTATCTGTGTATGTTTGGGCTTCGAAGTAAAGTGGGGGGGCTAAAGGAATCCTGACACCTACAGAGTTGCTCAGCAAGAGCAGCTCACTGCCCTTGCTATGATTTTCGTGGGAGTTCTCTGTTTAATGGAGACTCTCTGACAGTTTGCTGTGATGGGGCAAAAAGTGAGCATGTTTCCCCCAATTCCCCCATTTTCCGCATTTTCCTCTCCCTACCATTTAGCGCAATCCTGCTTTTCTGGGAAAGCGCTATATTGCTTTACTGAATGAACGATCTTTCAAATCCTCAGCATTTTACAGCCACCATCCCCTTTGTGCACTTGGGATTTTTGCTCCTCTAGGGTAATTGTGTGGGGTTTCTTGGTGGGATCAGGTGCCTCCTCAGTGTGGGAGGGTGTGTGTGAAGCTTTCTCCCAATTCTGCAGCCCCTCCCCAGCTTTTATTGCCACAACCCCCTTTTTTCTGCACTTGGGATCTTCGCTCCTGGGTGATTGATAGTGTGGGGTTTGGCTGGCAGATCGGGTGCTTCCTCAGTGGGGGAGGCTGGATGTGGCGTTTTCTCCTGATCCTGCAGCACCCCCCCTCGATTTTATTGCCACAGCCCCCTTTTTTGCACACTTGGGATCTTCACTGCTGGATGAGTGATCACACCGGGTTTGGCTGGTGGATCGGTACTTCTAGACTGCAAACATCCAGTGCTTTAGGTGTGAAACAGTGCCATTGCTCGGGTGGGAGGACTGCATCAGGACAGGGGGCGGATGTGTATGTGTGTGAGTCAGATTACGCACTGTAGCTTAATAAACTACTCACAGTAGTTTATTAGCCCATTCGTTTGGTGGGGGATTGTGGACTAATTCACAAATAACCTACTGCAAGTAGCTTATTAACCTACCATGGGCTATTGTGACATGTTAACGCGGCCTATGTATCAGGTAGATGAAAAATAAGACTTAATGGTTCAAGACCTCTGTCAATTAATTAATTAATTTGCGCCTTGGATTTCTACCAAGAAAAATAGCACTCAAAGTTGATTAAACTTGATTAAAACAATAATAAAACAAATGCATTAAAACACAATTAAAAACATAGCATTAAAAGAATAAAAAGAACATCCAACCCAACAGACCTGCTTACATGCTAAAGGCCTGCTTCAGTAAAAAGATCTTTGCCTACTGGCAGAAGGGCAACAGAGAGGAAGCAAACCTAGTCTCCCTGGGCAGGGAATTTAGAATTAGTTCTTTATATCCTTTTAAAGATTGTTCAGTTGATAACAATTTTTGGTATTGGTTTCACAAGTGGAGAAGGGAAGTAGAGAGACTAAAAGCGTTCTTTGCAATTTGTGGGTATGCATGATGTACATATCTATATTGATTCAGTAACTGTAACAATCTGATTTTCTGGGGACTTGTTTAGGAGGATAAAGACACAGATTCTATCAAAGAACCACTCGATGATTTATTCCCCAATGATGAAGATGACCAAGGGCAGGGAAGTAAGTGAAATTAAACACATGTCTTTTTGTGTTCATATATTGAGGGCACCAGCTGATCTTTAATTCCTAGACTGCTGTAGGCCATTAGTACACAGCATCAAAGCCTGGTAGCTGACTTGACCAAAACAGTCTAACTACAGACAGGGGATTGACTTGTAGAAACTTATGACAGACAAGCAATCAAAAGCCCTAAATCATTGTGAAGATTTAGAGTTCCTGGGGGTGTAACCTTTCCTGGTTAGCGATAACTGTGGCTTACCACAATGTCTGAACAGGTGTAACCATAGTTACTACTAACCTTACTTGATACTCAGACAAAATATTGAAGCTGGAATCCACTTCTGAAGCTGAGTACATTACGAATGAGCCTCCCCCGCCCCCCAGGTCAGAGATTGGGAGGAGACCCCCCCATATATTGGCTTGCCAGATGAGAGCAAAACACTTGCTATGGCAACCATAGTGGGTGAATTTTAGAATTCCTGATTTTTCCATGGATTGCTCTACATCCGATATCATTCTCCTGGAAGCCCAGATAGTTTCAAGGCTAACAATAATAAAACAAATATAATATTTCTTAGAAATCATGTGCCAGAATATATTTGAAGTGGCGCATCTGAAACAAGTAGAATCGTTAGATATAATAGCCTCATGGAACTCAACCATATTGAGTTAAAACATTTGGGTGTGTGGTCTTAATGAAGTTCAATTCCTCCAAACTAATTACATACAAATTTAATGCACTTTTTCTCATTGTGGCTTTTCTCCTCCTAGTTCAACAGCCACATAGCAGTGCAGCAGCTGCTGCCCAACAGGGTGGCTATGAGATTCCAGCAAGATTAAGGACCCTTCATAATCTTGTCATTCAGTACGCTTCCCAAGGTAGATATGAGGTTGCTGTACCCCTTTGTAAACAAGCACTTGAAGACCTGGAGAAGACTTCGGGTCATGATCACCCTGATGTTGCCACTATGTTGAACATACTTGCATTGGTATACAGGTTGGTATTTTTAACAGCCTTTTAAAGAGTTTTCTGAAGACTGTTGATGTTACAAGTACAGTTAAATACAGCATTGTGTTTTTTGAGGAGTTATGTTACAAAGTAACAGTGATACCAGATATGCATTGTTCTATAGGATTTCAGTTTCAATACCTGTTGTCCCTTTTTGAAAGTCCTCTCATCTTAGCCTTTTGAGGGAGGTAGTCAACTTCTCCTTGAATTATATTTACAATTATTTGGAACTGGATAACACGAAGTCTTGCTTAAGCCTTGGTTGGCAACTAGCGGCCTAGTAACTGAATCCAACTTTTGGTTTGGCACTGGCTGGTGCCTGTGGTGGCTCCAGATTAGCTTTGGTGCTTTTTTAACTGGTGGAGAGAGGAAGCAGAGCAGGACAAGATTATATATGCTGCCCCATAGTATTCTGTATTAATGCTTCATATGGATGTGGAGGTCAGCTTGGCCCATTACACGTGGCTGCCTTCTAGATTTGGTGCTCTCTTCATTCATGCTCAGCCCTCACCTCTCTTTATTAATGCTCTTCATTAATGCTCAGTATTGTAGGTTCTGCTTCCTGGAACAAACATAAAAAGAGCAGAATCTGCATTGAATACTGACACTTAATGCTTACCAAGATTCCGAAGCCAGTTCTTGCTATTGGCGCTGACTTTAATGACCAAATGCTTAAATAATACATTTATGAATAGGGTGTGTTGATCATGGCTCTTTCCTAATTTAGGGACCAGAATAAATACAAAGATGCAGCAAATTTACTGAATGATGCCTTGGCTATTCGTGAAAAGACCTTGGGGAAAGATCATCCAGCGGTTTGTATATAGGACAGAGTTTTTTGTTTTCCCCTTCCCTGTTTTTCCTTTCTCTGTAAGTACCAAGTCTTTTTCTTTGAAACTCATCTTAATATTAAACTCAACAGGAAGGTTTTTAAATCCTGGCTTATCGTTAACATCATTCAGGTAGGAGATCCTCAATAAAACATTTTGCTCTTTAAATAGTTAAGCACAAATCTCTTTAACAATGTTCCAGTTAAATTACTTTCATGACATACGTGTCTGATTCTGAATCAGTTTGCATGATTTGAATGTACCCCAGGCTCTGAAGGAATATTTCAAAGGTGCTTCTGGATTCCTATTGGAGCTATGCTTATTCATAAGAAATAGTAAAAACATTGGTTCAGTATAAGTGGTTTATTAAGTTGTCTCAAATGTAATGAAGAATAGCTTCACATTATAGAAAGGAAATCTGAAATTACTTGATCTGCTTTCTATTTATGTCTCTTCTGCAAGTAGCATTTTGCTTCACATAAAGCAAATTTGTGAATTTCCTAATATTTTAAGATTCTAGCCCAGTGCTTCCCTTCCTGTATCTTGCAGCTAATCAGTTGTCAAGAAGTCTGTCCCAGTAAGGCTTTCAGCTTCTGGGCCAGGGCTTAAAGAAAAACCTAGTCCTAGTCCTTTGGAAAGACTTATTCCATGCTTGCTGAAGGACTATCACCTCTGGATATATTTCAATTTCTGTGCCTTTAATAAATAGGTACCTGTTGCAGGGTATGGTAGCTATTTATTAGGTTGGTGAATGGAACCAATTAACTAGTATTAATTGTCGCATCCAAAGGCTGGGCATCACTGTGCTACTTAAACATATTCTGTTTCTTGCCTGTAACTTAATTTTTTTCTTTCTGGAATAAACAATTAATGAGTAGTTGTGCATCTGAGCGTCAAACAAATTAATGCACTATTCATGTACGGGCTGCTTATATTTTTCACAAGCATTTCAGCAAGTGTAGTAGTACACATAGTGCTTCTCCTCTTTTACAGGTTGCAGCAACTTTAAATAACCTTGCAGTGCTTTATGGGAAAAGAGGAAAATACAAGGAAGCTGAGCCTTTATGCAAGAGAGCTTTGGAAATCAGAGAGAAGGTAACGCAACTATATTTTTTCTTTTTGCTGACTTTCACTTTCTAAAAAATACCCCTCCGAATTTTCATGATACTGGCAGTGTGTGCATGTGCTGACTAAAGTAGAGATTGTGTGCAAAATTGTTCAATATTTAGGGTTTTATTGAAATGATTTATCTTAAATTAAAGAAATGCCTTAGGTGTACTTTGAAGATGTGCCACAACTTGCTGTCAAAAAACAGGAAAAACTATCTTTGAAACATGACGGGGAGGTTGGGTAACAAGAAATATCTCGTGGCTCCAGATTAGATTTCCTTTTCCCGCAGTGTTGTAAAGCAACTGCAACATATAAAAATAATATCTGAAGACATTAGCATATCCTGCCAGAAAAATTGTCCAAAGCTTTAATACTTAAAAAAAATAGTTGTCGCATAAATACTTCAAACATGTCTATCTAGTGCCATGGTCCCCAACCTTTTTGGGTTGGTGAGCACATATGGAATTTTTAGACAGTGTCATGGGCATTCTTACAAAATGGCTGCCATTGGGGACTTGCCCATCCATAAAATGGCTGCCATGGTGGGAATGGCTAATCACAAAACATTTCCCAGAAGGCAAACTTGTGAGACTACAAGAAAAGTAACTTCCCCAAGAACTTTGGTACAAGGCTTAGATAGGGTCTGTGCTTCAAAACACAAAACCACTCTTTTGAACCCAAATAGGGCAGCACTTCACTTTGAAACATGCTAGCCTCTCAGTTTAAAAAAATATAATTTAAAAAATCTTAAATAAAATGAAAAGGGGGAGCAGAGTCTGGCAGGTGCCAAGAGAGGTGTCCACGGGCACCATGTTGGAGACCCCATGTCTAGTGAATAAGCAGCAATACATTGTAATTCTTGGGAAACTTCCCTTAAGCACAGAATATGCAACTGAAGAGATGAAAGGGGGTTGGTGTTGGGGAGCATTTCCATTTTTGTAAGGCCTTCAGATATAGGATTGGGGTCCATGAGAGTATGGGAGGGGAGTCATGGGGGAAACAGTTACCATGCCATGATGGTGGGCGGCCATGAGGGAGGGGAAGGGATCCTCCTGCAAGTGTTCCCAAAACTATTTCTTTGACCCAGAGTGAGACCCCCTCATAACTGTGGGCGAGGAAGCCAAGAAATGAGCATTGCTAGAGAGCCTTAAATAAAATAAAAGGCAAAGGAAGGGGGAGGCTAAGGATATCTGTGACTTTACATGATCAGGGAGGGAACCAGAAGACTTCATGTAAAAAGAACTGGATGAAATCTTCTGTTCAGTACTCTTGATGGGATGAGATTAGTGTAAATCGCATCGTCTGGGGCCAACCTCTTTTGGTCTGGGGGCTGACTTGCCCCCTGGATTGTACCCCAGACCAAGCCCAGAGGACCAGATGATGTTGAGGAGTTGGGGCCCTGCTGCAAAGCCCCTCCCATGACATTAGCAGCACTCTCACTCATGTTTTTTTCATGCAGAGAGAGACATGGGGTTCTGTGCCTCTCTCTGCATGGAAAGTGACTCAGCTGGTGCTTGAACAATTCCTTCCTGCTCCGCTTGCATTGCGAACAGAGCAGGAAGGGACTCAGTCGGCGCTTGCAGGACGTGGTCCTGCAAGCCCAGCTGAGCACAGGGGTATCCACTTATCTCCAATCAGAGATTGGAGTCTCCTCCCCTTAGGCCATGGGGCAGGGATTGGGGAGTGGACAGGGCTTGGGGATGAGGAGAGGGGCCTCCCCAGGCTGAAATGGGCAACGATGCAGGCTTGATGTTGTCCTCCCCTGGCATAGTTTAACCACTTCAAGTTTGTGCATTACAAATGCACTAGACTGAATTGCTATGTTCAAGTATTCGTTAGTTGCCATAATCCTATAACTATTGGGATGACATGGACACTAATATTCAATAACACATTGCACACCTGTGCTAGGAAATTGTCTAGGGTCTCCACTTAGGTATTTGGTAAACATAAGCACAGAAGCTCCATCTAAGAATCTTACAGAGCCTGCCCAGAATTTCCAAACTGAGGCTGTGTTTGTCAGCCTGCACAATTCTGGGTTTTATGGAGGTATTTTTTTTAAAAATAAGCAATCGTGTTTTTATAAGCACTTGTGTGAAGTTGTGTGTGACAGTCGTAAGGCTTTATAAAAGGAAAGTTTTTACTTGGAGTATCTCCCAGATACCTGTATCATGTGTAATTAATTCTAGCTGACTTTGATTAATTTGTTTGGGCTTGGGATATAAGTAGGTGCTTGAATCTAGTTGAATGAATCCTAGTGTGAATAGTATGGCTGGATGTTTTTTTTTAAATGTAAGAGAAAGGTGTCAATGTAGTCTGCCTTTATTTTTAGGTACTGGGAAAAGACCATCCTGATGTTGCCAAACAGTTAAATAATCTGGCTTTACTATGTCAGAACCAGGGTAAATATGAAGAAGTGGAGTACTACTACCAGCGAGCACTTGAGATCTACCAAACTAAACTGGGGCCAGATGATCCAAATGTAGCAAAGACGAAGAATAATTTGGTACGTCTGAACAGTGGAGTAAACAATAATGAGAAATGAGCTCCTGTATTTCCTACTGGCTGAAAATATGAGATTGGATTCAAAGAACTGGGAGCAGAATGAACATAGTTGCTATACTATCCCACAGGCACCACTGCATGTGCTGGAGCAAGAGCTGGTGCAGTGGTGTTCTAGATGATATTACAGTTTTCGTGCGTCCGCTTGCACAGGTGGAAAGTACATCTTCGGATCTAATTTCACTTCTCTCACACAATCCTCTAGTGCAGAGATGTTGAACCTCAGCCCTGCGAGCCAAATTTAGCCTGCCTCGGATCCCAGTCCAGCCCTCTGGGATTCCCTGGATGACCCATCCCCTTTCCCCAAACCATCCCGTTTTGTTGTTTTCTAGCTTTTGATCTGTTTTTTCTCATTCTAAAACGTTGAAATGTCTCTCCTAAGGCTGGCAGTAAGAGCTTTAAGCTAAAGTACTTTGATATTTCTGGCCCCGTCCCTTTGCCTTTGCCTCTGCGCACCGTTGGAGGGTGGCCCCCAAGAGCTTCTCTGAAATTGAATTCAGCCCTTGGGCTGACAGCGGTTTGACTCCCTTGATGTAGCGTGATGTGTAATGCAGGCCTATAGTGCTGCCAGTCACCGTAGACGATACTGAGCTGGGTGGATTGATGGTCTGACTCTGTGCAAGGGTCTGACTCTGTGCAAGGCAGCTTCCTGGGAGTGGAAGACGCTTTCTGCAAGCAGAAAAGCACATTTGGCTCCAACCCACTTTTTATGTGTTGTGCAAGTGACCATCAGCTATTAAATACATCTGAATACTGAGATGTTCATTTAAAATTTAATACTCTTTTATCATCTCTTTCAGGCCTCCTGCTATCTGAAACAAGGCAAATTTAAGCAAGCAGAAACGTTATACAAAGAGATTCTTACTCGTGCCCATGAAAGGGAATTTGGCTCTGTGGATGGTAAATGTTTGTATTATGAAGGAAAACTGGTTAGAACTGGAGCTAATGAAGATTATGGATTTTTTCTTCAAGTGATGGGATGGATGGCATGCAAGTAATCATTTCTAAAATGATTTTTAGAAATCATTTTAGAAATTCTTGTATGAAGTGCTTAGTTATTTAGCTAGTAAGTAAGTAAGCTAGCTAGCTAGTAAGTTATTTAGCTAGACAATGAAGAATGATTAAAGGCAGCCGCCGGCAAGATCACATCACTCCAGTGCTGAAGGAGTTGCACTGGTTACCAGTTGTTTTCCGGGCCAAATTCAAGGTGTTGGTTTTGACCTATAAAATGCTATATGGTTCCGGCCCAGCCTATCTTAAGGAGTGCCTCCAGCAGCACCAGACAGGCCGCTTAACAAGTTCAGCCTCGGATGGCCTTCTCTCTGTCCCATCAGCCAGGACAGCTAGACTGGTGGGGACGAGGGAGAGGGGCTTTTCTGTGGTGGCCCCCACTCTGTGGAACTCCCTCCCTAGGGAACTCCGCCATGCCCCCTCTTTAATGAGCTTCCATCGAGCATTAAAAACGTGGTTGTTCAGGCAGGCATTTGGGGTGGGTTAGGGTATTTTAGAAAATGTTTTTACTGTAGAATTTTATTGTTTTAAACTGTTTTATTGTATGTTGTACATCGCCCAGAGTGGCTGGGTGACCGGCCAGATGGGCGATTAATAAATTTAATAAATTTAATAATAATAATAATTTGGGGTGCTCATTTACCCAGTGGAACATGGTTTGCAAGCAGTAGTTGTAGTACAGTGGCTTCCTTGCAATGAGTTCATCATGTAAGCAGCATGCATGAGGTGTCAGAGGTATCATTGTGATTAAAACAAGTCTGCATATGTCCTAGCAAACAGCTATGCTTCTGTCAGCATGTGTTACTTGCAATTTGGTTCAAAGCTGACATCAAAGCCTCCTTGAAAGAACATTTTAACAATTTTGTAGCTCGGATTTCTAGTTTCTGTTCCACAGTCTGTACAAATCAAGACACTTCTTTGTAGTATGTCTTAGTTCTGACACAGAAATCCTGTTTGCACGTCACACAGCAGTTCTTGGGTTGTTTAACAACAATTTCCCATGGTTTGTTGTTGGGTTAATTGGGTTGTTTAACCCATGAACAACCCAGAGTTTCCAGGTTCACATATCATGAAACATCCCAGGAATGGGGTGTTCATGGGTTGTTCGTTGAAAATGGAAATGACGAATGCATTGCTTCACTTGTCTCTGGACATTCCTGGGCTAAACAACTCAGGAATTGTAGTGTGTCGTGCAAACCAGCTTGGGGGTATAAGATGACCTTCTGCTGTGTTAAGCTTATTTCAGAAAATTAAGGCTTGCCTAATCCATTAACAAAGAATAGGACTGTAAGTAGCTACTGATGAGTAGGCATGGTGCCTTAGAACTGAGAACAGTGGGGGTGAGTAGGGTGTATGTCCCTATAACTCTCCATAATATCTCCTTAAGCATTCTTCTAGAATGCTGTTCTGGCAAAATGTAGTGGTAACTTTATTTCACATGGTATCCAATATCTCATTTTTACATAGATGAAAACAAACCCATCTGGATGCATGCTGAAGAGAGAGAAGAATGCAAAGTAAGTAGAAATCTGGAGCAGAAATTTTATTCAGTTCTTACAGTACTAAAGATATTTAACATAATGTTCTCAATTTAGGGAAAGCAAAAAGTTGGCACAACCTTTGGTGAATATGGAAGCTGGTACAAGGCTTGCAAGGTTGATAGGTAGGTACATTTTTCTGAAAGCAATGGAAGTGTTAAAAAAATCAAGCTGAATGGGCAATGAATTCTGAATTTTAGGAGAAATCCCCATAGTGAGGAAAATTCATAATTTAACAGTGTAATGTCACAATATTATAGTCTCCGCTTTCTTGTGGAACCTGATGTAGACATGTAATAGGGAATCATGTATCAGATTCAAGAGTCTTGCATACCAGAGAGTTTTCTAACCTTTCTAGGCTGGAAAACTCAGCAAGGCTGATAAGGAGAAATAGAATATGTGGTTTGCATCTTTATCAAGGTTACTGCTTTAGAACTGACCTAGTTATGAAATGGATGGGAATAGCTGTGAAAAGACTTGGTATCTTCTCACAAATTCCTTGTCAAAAAGAACTGTAAACTGGTTGTTGTCATGGACATTTCATCAGCATGCAAATGTTTAACTGACAGTAATAGTATAGTGTTACCAGAAACTAGATGTGAAGTATGCAGCTATCTAGCCTTGTGGCTTTGTGCAGTGTCTTTGTAGGGAGTAACTTGTATATTTGCAGAGCTATTAGGAACTTTTTGTGAGCAATAAATGCCCATTGGCATTGGCTTGTAATGGAATATTCTGCAGTAGTATTTAACAAGATTGTTTCAAGTAGAGGTTGCCACGGCCTGCTGTTAGAAACTAATTGTACTTTATAATTTTATAGTCCAACAGTCACAACTACCTTAAAGAATCTTGGGGCACTTTACAGACGCCAAGGCAAATTTGAAGCTGCTGAAACACTAGAAGAGGCAGCGATGAGGTCCCGTAAACAGGCAAGTGCTTATTCTTCTGTATTTTTCCATTCTTTTTTCATCAAACGTTTCACTTTTAGAAATGATCAAAGAGTTAGAGTGTCTTCCCTACAAAGGCTGGTGAATAATCCTGGTTTGCAGGGCAAATACAAACCATAGTTTGCTGGTTCCAGTGTAATGGCAGATTGTAGTTTGCTGCAAACCAAGGAAGTAACTATGTGCAAGGGAAGGAGGCTGAGGGAAGGAGAGAGCATGCGCGCACAGGGCTCATTCCCGTAGAACCAAACTACATTTTGGTGTGTTTTGTTTGAACTGATCCGAAAGGATATCTTTAGTCTTTAATAAAGTTCGAAACTTTTGAAAAAATATCATCACAAAAATGTTCTTAATTTAAGATAGATAGATAGATAATATTGGATAATCATATGTCTAAAGCAGCATGGGAACAAAACCTGGGAAAACAATTTACAGATCATGTATGGTAATATATCTATTTAGCTACATCACGCATGATTGCAATCAATTTAAAACAATTGTTATAAGGTTCTTTATTGATGGCATCTTACTCTAATGCAGCTGCTTTGTGCCTGCCGTGAAGGGAGAAGCAAACAAACCAGGAAGTCTTTAATTAAATATAGTTTCCTGTTTCATCTGAACTGGAAAACTGTGGTGAACAGCTCTGGAACAAGCCAGGGTATTAAACAAGCTTCAAACCATGGCTTCATATCCTTTTTTGTTTTGAAGCTGTTTCCTCTTTCATCCAGCCAAGATTCCTGGTTCATTTGCTTTGCACGACTGCTCCCTTGTTCATATCTCAGCTTATTAACTGGATATATGATTGCCAAAATACAGTCTATATTGCCCTTCCTGGCCTAGACTTAAAAAGTTTCAAACTTGGCTAGAGTAGGCTGCCAGAGAATGCTATTTTCTTCTTGAATGTATATTATCATTCTCAGTCACGGTACTGACCTCCCTGTTGCAAAGTAAGATGTCTGTTTTCCCTTTACTTGGCTCATAGGGGCTTGACAATGTTCACAAACAGAGAGTTGCTGAAGTGCTTAATGACCCAGAAAGTATAGAGAGAAGGCGAAGCCGTGAGAGCCTCAATGTTGACGTGGTAAAGTATGAGAGTGGCCCTGATGGAGGAGAGGAAGTGAGTATGAGCGTAGAATGGAATGGGGTAAGTACAGTACACAGTGTAAGAAAATAACCTTGATTGGTATACCACCGTAGCAGTTAAGTCGTCATTCTGTTCAGGGATACTTGGCTCATATGCAATAGCAGATTTGAATGAAAGCAAAAGAAATAAGAATTTGTGGGGTTTTTTGTAAGTTCTGACCAATTGGATAACATTCAGCTTAAGTGAGGAGAAATTCCTAGGAATTAAAATTTGGATTTAGGTATGAGCACTTGAATGCTGATTGAATGTCCTGGTTAATGTCTAGGACCTAATCCTAACCAGTGGCTTGTTTCTTTGTGGATGTGATAGGATGGCAATTGGTTTACCTTGCTTGTTCTCTTTATATTTCCCTTTATCTCAAAAGGTTTCCTTTTCTCTGTTTCAGTAGCAAGCACTGCTGTGCAATTAAATGGAATTAGTATGGAAAAATAAATGAAAAGCTCTAAATTTAAGAAGAAAATTACTTCTGTGTAAGAGATACAACCCCACCTGTGCTCCCACCTCAACCTTTGTCCCAGGTGTCATGAGCCATGCAGCAAAGCCTGACTTCTGTATGCAGCATTCATGCTGTTCCATGGCATCGTGATGATGTAAAAATAAAATCCACCCATCTACAGATGATAAATTATTGCTTTCAGTTACCAAAAAAAGCCTGCCAGATACTTGATTAAAGCCAGACCTTTTATACCTTGTTCTACTGCTTAATATAAAATTTGTGCCAGACCACATATAACAAAACATATCTAAAACTGCCATCACTGTTAGCATATAACTGAACCTGCTTTTCTGTTTGTGTCTTCTAAGTGGAGCCAGTTCAAGCTTTTAGTAGTTTACTACTCTTGATGTTACACTGGGCACAAGCATTAGCTCCTCATGACATGCATTTTGCCTATGTCTGCCTTATGATGATTTAGTTCTGTGAAACATTTATTCACATCGCAGTAGCCATTGGTTTTTCTAAGTTCCTCTTGCTTTTGGATGTTTAGGTTACCTTCCATACTAGGGTACTTCTCACATTTCCCTTGCTGTAGCTAGAATTCTATTGTCACTTGGCAGAGCTTTAGGATTCTAAAGGCTCCTGTAGCTGTGCCTTTTTTGTTTTTATGTGGGAAATTCTTCTGTCTCTCTCTGCTTTATCAGATTGGCTTTGGTGTTAGCAGTGCTAAGACAGTCAATCAGCATATAATGCAAATACTACTGCCTTAATTTGTCCCCTTGCCATTAGAACTGTGTACTGTACTCTTCCCTGATTTTTTTTTCTTCTATACTTGGCATGCCTTCAAATTTTCAAGTGGGGGAAGAATTTTTTTCAACTGTCTTTTAACTAAGAAGCATGCAGGTTTGGGATTGACATGGGTACTGACTAAACAGTATTTCTAGGTCAGTGACAGTCCTATTTAATCAAACACTCAAATCTAGTAATCTTTTCTGGAGTGGAATTTGTTTACTTCGAGAAGTATGTGGCATTCATCTTTTTTTTTTCTAGTCCACTTAGGGGGTTGATGTTAGTCTTTTTTCCTTTTGGATTAGTTTGTGTTGTGTTCATGTTTTAAACTGCAGTTGATTTGCTTTCTTCCAGTTTTCCATTCATGCTGGCATTCCTATTTGCTAATTCTGCATGTGCTCATTCTGCTCATCTGTCCGACAGGTTCTACCCTTAAAGGCGGCCTAGAAATAATTTTAGATGGATCTTTGCCACAATAGTAATCTACTTAATACTGAGTAAAATGTAATGCATTTTGTATTCTGCCCTTTCTCCAAGGACCATATGGGAGTTATCCAGTTTTATCCTTTGCAATAACCTTGTGAGGTAGGTTAGGCTTCATGTGTGTGATTGGCTCAATTGCCAGGTGAACTCCTTGGCTGAATGGGGATTTGATCTCAGGCCTCCCCATTCCAAGGCTGGGTTTGGATGATCACAGCAAGGGAAGAAGCCATCGTGGTTGCTCCCCCCCACTCCAATGTGTGTCGTGCGCGTGACCGCCATTTGTATTATTCCCCGTACTGTAGCGCGGGTTGGCATGTCATCTAAACTTGGCGTATGGGGGGTGTGGGCATTGTACCCACCCTACAACCCATGTCATGGAGTAGAGATTGTAGGGTGGGTAAGAACCCCCCTCCGCGTGCTGCACGCTGGGTTCGGACAACATGCCAACCTGCGCTGCAGCGTGGGGAATAATGCAAATGGGGTTGCGTGCACAGCACACACAGGGGCAGGGTGAGCAGCCATGATGGCTTCTTTCCCTGCTGTGATCATCAGACTGTGCCCCAAGCCTGTTACTCTATCCACTACCCCACATGAAAACTCATCCAGGCAACACTGCTTTTCGGAGACAGTATTACTGAGTCTAAGGACAAGCAAGTTCAATGAGATCTGGTTCTAAGCAGGTATGATTGAGGATCAGGATATATATATACCTGGTGCATTAAAATCAATGGGAGTTTTGCAGTTCACTTTGATTCATTCTGGTTTCTCCAGCCACGCTTTGCGGTGGGAGCCATTCAACATGGGTGAAATTGGTAGTTATAGACAATGGGATTAGCTATCCTGGGCACTCTCACCCATTGATGTTTTGATTTTTGAAGCTTTCGATCAGCCTAGTAATCAAGGTTATAACACTTACTCACTGCCCTATCGATTCATAGCAATGTAAGTCATTTGGTTCGAGGGCATGTTCTGAAAGCACAAGATGCAGCAACCTTGTTGAAGCTAAGTCTGTCTGGGTCTAGGCAGTGTTTGAATGGAAGACTGCCTGGGAACCTTATGAATGCTAGCATGAGCTCCATGGAGGAGAAACCGGATATAAAAAAAATATTGTGGCACATCAGGCTGGGGGTGGGGGGAAATTACAAGATATTCTTATCCAAGCTACAAAAAATTGCCCACTTGCTCACTTGTAAGCAATCCTTACTTGCCATGGGTGAGTGGCTATTTACATTTCTGGTTTATATGAGTAGAAATTCCAAGGAAGATGTTAAACTTCATGAATTTTCACAGATCTTCTTGCTGTTTCTAACCATGCAGAGCAGTCTACTTCTTTGGTTGCCTGGGAAAATATTCTAGAGGATATGCAGCCTAAAATACGGCTTCAAATCAGTGACTTGAGTTAGACATTAGGTGAATTATTTAATTGGAAACTGCTATATAATTTTAAAACACTGTTTTCTTAGGGGAGGTGTGGTTCTGCACATCTTTGCCCTTTTCAACATTCTGCTTACCATAAATTGCCTTCTCATTCCCGGGGTTGGAATGAGCTGCTGAAGATGGGGTTTCTTCCCATCTTGTTTCTCTCATACAATTTGATCACCAAACCAGAACTGAAGATTCAAAATGTGAAATTAGGGAAAGCAAGTAACACTTCTTTAGATGGTCTTAAAATGTGACATAAAATGAAACATGTAGAGCAGTGTCATGTGCACTGGGGAGACCTGCCCCACCCCTGGGAACATCTGACATAGCTTCTTGCAAAGGTCTGCCAGACTTCACACCAATAGCCTCTATTAAGCATTGCATCCAAAGCATGGGTTTTCAGTGGGAACACTTCACCCAGTGAACATGGTTGGTGAGATCCTGCTTCCCCACAGGGAATAGGCTGTACCTACGTAAAGCCTTGTCAAAATCAGCCCAAAAGGTATTGGTATAAACTTTTAGATCTGTTTGTTCAGTGCATTCATCATATTATTGTCAAACATACTTTGATGAAGCATGGAGACATCTGTCAATTTGGAAATGAACTAGTCAGTAATACTGTGGTCTCTTAAAATGGTACCTTTGCCTGAAAACATGAAGTAAACTTTAAAATACACATCAAGGTCTGTGTGTTTGTGTCTCCTAAATATAAAGGGTTGTATCCAAAGAAGTGTTTGTGCATGGAGGCACATACAGTTTCTAGCCCCTCTTCCCCACTACAGCACCGCCCCCCCCCCCCCACACATCCAGTCCTCTCCTGAGGGATTCCCGAGGAGGGTCTTTGAGGGATGTGCAGGGAATTGCATTGGGGAGGAATGAGCAGAAATTTCTCTTGCATTTCTTTGGGTACAATCTACAAATACTTGGTGCACACATTCAGAATCCGAAGCACAACTACTATTAGATTTTAAAAAAACACATCCAAAATTCCAAGAAGTGTTTAGTTATTCTACGTAATACCTCTTTTCTCCTTTCACTGGGGGCCTTTCACTGTTTAACATATAGCACCAGTGCTTTGATGGCCACTGTATAGAACCCTCTGTATGTAGGTGAAAGTGCCTTAGCTGCATGCAAAGAGCTCTTGGGATCCTCTCCATGGATAACAATTCTTTCCTCATTAGTAGCAATCATTGCTTTACAATCTTGGATCATCTCAGTAGTCCATTTACATCCTCTAAATTCAATGGTTTTTTTTAAAATCATTACCTTCAAGAAACACTTTTTGTAAGCTCTTCTGTATTAAGGAACCCATGAGCATTAGATGACTCTGTGGTATGTTTTAGGCCTAGGGCACATACTCACTTGATTAGGGGCAGTGGGCAGGCCCACTGAACCTCTGATTCATATGAGCTTTGAATACACTCAGTACTCTTTTGTATCTGCACAACACAGGGCTGGTAGTGATGAGCAAGCTGCCCTTCATGGAAGCTTGTCTGCAGTTACTGATCTCATTAAGGAACCCCTAATCAGCTTCTAAGGAACCAGAAGCGTCTTGGGAACACAGTTTTAAACCCCCTGCTCTAATGAAAAGCTAGAGCTTTGTTATGCAAGTCGGTTTGACAGTGTTTTTATTATGGGTACAACTTCTCACTTACTGGTATATTTCATAAAGCTTAAATTAATGCACCTTGTTATTGATTTCCTTTTATCACTTTTTATTTTGGCTTGTTTACTTTTAAAATTAGTAATTCACTTTCCATAATATGGATCTTTGTTTTAAATCAAAATGTATCTGCCTGTCTTTATTATGCAGAGGAAGACTTTTTTTAAAAAGATTGTTATTAAAGGAAATATACTGATTCTTTAAACTATCTAAAAACAAAGTGCTGTGCAAAATAGAGCACAGAGCAAAAGACAACAGAGCCTTGGGAAGGCTTGCGCTCTAAAATGCCTCATTGGATTTCTTAAGCTGATGTCTCTGCTAATTTATACATAGGCAGTTCACAGAATTAGAGACCCAACATAATGGTGTGATCTAGAAATACTGTTTAAGATTAACAAGCTCAAAATTGAAAACTGTTGAACATCTCCCCACAACAGTTTCATTCAGTTTTTTCTCTCTCCATTTCTGTCCGACAGGCCTAGATGCCTTTTCTGATTCTTACACTGTCTCCTGCATGGCGGGCGTGCAACATCTTCAAGCTCTAACTTCTCTCCACTTCTGACTGCTGTGTATTTAGCAATCCCCTAAGATCCTTGTCAGAGCTACACTGCTTGTAAAAAAAAAAAAAAAGGCCACTTCTCCAGTGTCGGTGTCTCTTTCATTTGGGATAGGGGTTCCTCTTTTTCCTGTACATGTGTAGCTTTGCCAGATATGTATCTAGTCTTACAAATGTGGTGTTAATAACCATTTGCTGTGTAACAGACGAGAGTTAACAAAACTAGGAATGAAGTTTATAAGTAGATGTTTCACTATGATGAAAGATAGTTAAAAGTATTTCGCAAGGTATTAAAATGGCATGGTGGTGACCTTTACATAATAAACCGTTAAAAAAAACAAGTAAGGCATGTGCTCTCAAGTGCTTTAAATTGTATTTAGAGACCTATATCATGGGTTAACATCAATATGGAACTCTGAGTGTCTTCACTTAAGCTTATACTAAAGTAGCAGTGCTGTTTAGTCTTCATGTGAAACTTCAGCAGTTATGCTTTTCTCTGCTAATCTTGGTGTTGGGTGACTTTGTGTATTTGTCTTTCTAACTTCTAATAAACTCACTCCAACTGATGTCTGTCTCTGTCTTCTGAGTAGTACTTTCTTCCTTTCTACATAGTTGCTGTAGGAAAGGAGGTTTTCTAGAAACAGCAAGGCATTATTAACTTGCAATTAAGCATACATGGGTTTTTCAAAGAATGTATACATCAAGCCTTCATGGCCGAAGACCTGTTATCTGGAAAAATAAGAACTAAAACAAATCTATCTTCAATTACATAAATATATATTGATATAACAACTGTAGACTCTCACTGTATCTTTCTGGAAAACAGTTAAGGGTAAAGTTTATGAACCTCAATACAGAATTCTTCAGGCAAGCATATGCTTCTGTTACTGAATAACATATGCATGTTTGCTGCATAGTGGCTAGGTTAGATTGAACAATTTCAGTACATTGAACATTGTTTACTTAGCTCTTTATGGAATGCTACAGCTTGGTGGTGGGCTCTTTGTTGCTATGATTGCATCATGTTTAGCATGGAGTGGTATGGCAGTCTTTGAATTTCTATCTTGCTAATGGAAATGTTAGATATTCTTCAAGAAACTGCACCTATCCATAAAGTTTTGATACACATTTGTTAATTGCACACTTAACTTTAATTTGCAGTTGACTGTGTATTCAGATTTCTGTAATGGCTGGGGTGGATCCAGATTTACACATTTTGTTTCATTTATTACATTTCTTTACCACCCAACAGCAAAAACTCTTGGGGCGGTGTGCAAAGATTAAACCTTTAGAAATAAAATACAATATAAAACCAGTTATGTAGTCATATGGAATAGACCCATTAAAATCAGTGGGACTTACATTAGACTAATTTCAGTTCCATTTGTTTCAATGGGTCTACTCTAAAATATGACTAAATTTGGGTCCAACTCTTCATTTCTTAAAGGTAGGGGGGCACAATCCACCAGGTGCTTCACCTGAGCAAGCTTCATTGAAATGTATGGGAATGGTATAACTTCTCACTGAAGCTGGCACAGGAATAGATCACGTTGGACTGTGTTAAGTAGAATGTTGTGAACAACCTTGGTAAATAATACATTATGCTTTTTATTGATTTCTAGGCTGCTCAGCTCAGAGCCGTTAGGGAGGGCAACAACAGACTAAACAAACACTTCATTAAATTTTGTTTGAAATGAAGTGAAATAATTTTGCCTTTAATCACTTAATGGTTGCAAAACACAAGTACTTGGTCTGTAGTTGTAGTAATTGCTCTACTGTGACATAAGGGCAAAAGCTTTTGCAGTTTTAAATGTGCTCATTTTTTTCAGGATGGCACTGGATCTCTAAAACGCAGTGGTTCCTTTAGCAAACTTCGTGCTTCAATTAGACGCAGCAGTGAGAAGCTGGTTAGAAAGCTGAAGGGAGGAAGTTCACGAGAGAGTGAACCAAAGAATCCTGGGTAATTATTTATTTCTAGATGTGCTGGAACGCGTGGGAATTGAGTTGTGGCAATCATTGTGTGAAATCGCTTTTTATGCTGTATCTGGTGTATGAATTGTGAAACACATTAATCTGACAGCAGTTCTCACAGAAATGTAATACAGTGGATGCAGTGGACACTGAAAGTTGGTCCTAACAGCTGGAAATTTTGATCTCTGTACTTAACAATTTGTAAACAGTATTATGGCTTTGTAAAAGCAAAATTGTTGACATTAAGTAAATTCTAGGGAATTGTCCCAGAAATACCTATTATATATCACCACAAAGGAGAATTGCTGATGCACTTGGCTGCATTTCAGAAATTTCCCCCTACCAATACAATATGAGCATATTAATTTATTCTGAGAATAGAATTAGGATGTATTTGGTTCAAGAGAAATTACATACATTAACAAATATGTATGTCTAAAATGTAATCGTAATAGATTATTGAAATTCTACCGATGTATGTAATTGGATACGTATTCACACTTCTTTCATTAAACATGGTTTAATATACTAATAACAGGCATTCTACGTTCTGCCTAGAATACTTACGAATAAATTTTTTCATGGAAATTCATTAGCCAGTCCTTGCAGTACACAATAGGTGTCCTTGGTACTAGTACCGATCAGACCTCTTTTTGAGTCCTCCGCTCATTCATTCATGGATCACACAAGTGGATTTGTTATGCAAACACATGAACTATACCTGTTCTGTTGTCCATGAATGTGAATATGCAGAGTAAAACTGTGGTAACAGATAAATAACCAATATTCTCTCAAGTTGGCTTTTAAATGTAAACTCATCAGTGTTAACATAGAGTGTTCAACTTCATTGTGTTAGACAAGCATCAAAGATATCACTGGTATACAAGTAGCAAGTCAACACGATCAGTAAAATAACTGATGCGGACAAACTGATGGTCACAATGCAGTGTATGAGCTTTAGTCTTACATAGAACTCCTTCTGTAAACGAAATGTCCAAGAAAAGTCTTCTGAGAAGGAACAATAGTTGTATGAGTTGGGTTGTGGTATTAGGTCCTGATCTGTAGGTTGTTTCAGATTCAATAGTAATGGAAGAAGTTCTTGCAGAATTCATTAGGTTAGAAAGTTGAGCGTTAAGGTTTTAGGTTACACAGAGGCATGCTGGGACAAGAGAAGTGGAGGCACCCCCTTTTGAAAATATAAAAAAACAGAATCCTTTTGACCTCTAGTACTGAATAGAGTGCACATCCCTTATAAGGCAGATAATGGCAATAAAGAAAAAACATAGCCCTTATATTATAAAAAATGGATATTAGTTTTATAATACTCAGAAGTTAGAAAGCCAGTAGAAAACATATTTGGTGGTGGTACTCAGTGGCTGGAGCATTGGATGTGATGTCCCTTTAGACTAGACTGGGGTGGGCAACATGTTGCTTGCTGCCCCTAGTGCACCCCCTGTTGTCCTATTATTTCTTTTTTAAAAAGGAGAAAAAGTTGCAATTTGGCACTGAAATTCAGCAGCAAAGCATTCCAGAAGCTTAGCATGGACAAATGTAGCTTGTTTCTCCTCTCCCTTGCTTTTTTGCAGTGTGGATGTGGATGCATGGGGAGTATGGCCTACACTGGGACTGGGGAGGGCGCACTCCCTCCCACTACACCTGGATTACACTAAGATTTACATCCAGCATTGTATAAGCTGACATCTGTTTACACAACAGAACATTTCCTTTCTCTCCTCCCCTGTACAGCCCTCATTTCTGTCCCACCCCCCAATATGCTCTGCAAGGTCCTCTAGCCCTCAGGAGCAGATGGGGGGGCATGGGGGTGGAAGGTGGAATAGGTTCTGCTGAGGAATGCCATTTCTTTGGCAGATGGGCACTACTGGATACAACTGCAGCCCCATATCTCTAGTCAAGTTTGAAGTGACACTTGTTTTAATAACAAAAAAGTTTTTCTTTAACTTCTCTACTTTGGAACAATACTTTTTCTTCCGTTTTAGTAATTGGGTTAAGCTTTTTTGATAGTACTTCACTTCCAGAGTTTGTCAGTGGACATGTATCTGAATCTACTCTTCCCTATCCTCCTTACCTTTTGATGGGGTTGTTTCCTTTTTCAAATGTTTTTGCTTTTCAAATTGTAGTTTTTTTCCTATTAGTATACTATTAATTAGACTGAGTTGTTTTCAGAGGTCTTCTAAATGTTTGCATCCTTTTTTTCGAACATTTTTATGTTCGTGTTCTAATCAATGAATCTGCATTAGTCATCTGCATTTTCATTTTTTTTAAAGATGAGCTGCTTTTTGACTAAAATCCTCTTGCATAATAGTTTTCGATGCTTCCCAGATAGTAAACCCATTTGTTTCCACAGAGATATTAACTGAAAAAATTACACCAAACTTCTAGTTACTTCCTGAACTATATATCCTCCCTGTGTAACAATAGGTTATTTAAGGTGCAACCCTGTGAAGATAGTCAGCAGCCTCCCACCTCAGAGGCTGCCAAGTATCCAATGCAGGGCAGCTGGAGTGCTGAGGCAATCTTCTCTGCTCTCCAGCCACTCTGCATTTCTGCTAGATGGGCAAATTCGCCTGTCTAGCAGCAGCACTTTGCCAGGGGAGGGAAGGAGGCTGGGGTGGCCACTGGAAATGTCATATGTCCACTGCAGTCTCCTCCCTGGCCCCAGGAACGCCCCATTTCCCCAGCGTGGAGACATAGCCAGAACTGCACTGGCTACAAAGGGGAAGGGAGTGTGGTTTCTGGGTTCTGAGATCAGAGTCCTGTCTGACCTCGGAGCCCAGAAACCAAACAGTCCTGTCCCCCCACAGATGCTGACACAATTGTCTAAAGATGTCTAAACTTGCACAGGATTGCACCCTAACTATAGGTAATCTAAGTACAGTGGTTTTCTTTGAAGTATATTATGGCCACTTACCCAAATCACTTCTGTTGGGGAGTGAAATTCTGTGGAAGCTGTATTATCTTTAGAATAAATGGTTTATCGTAGCGGAGATTACTCAGTTAAACTCTCTTTCTAAAGTCATATCATATTGCCCATAATCTTCCAAAATTGTATTTATCAAAGATGAGCTTTTTACTTGTGTTTGGGGTACCCAAATTTTCTTTAAAATTACATGCTTGATTTTGAGACTGAAATTTCACAAATATATCTCTTTGCAGGTCTTCTTTCATAACACATAAATAATTCATAATTTCATAATTCTCAGTTATGATCTAGACCTAAAAGTGTTTTCAAATGATCTTCCAAAAATCTTACAAGGTCTGTGCTCTGACTCCTCCTGTACTTTTAATATTAGATTACATTTCTTAATCTCTAAATCAATCACTTCAATCCTTTTTAAAACTTTAGTTACATTACCTCTTTGTATGCAGTGGTCTGTTTATTTCTTGCAAATCTACTTTGGGGAACACCCAACATAACATCAGTGGACAAATTTGGAAGAGTGTTGGAACTCTGTTACCGGCTTCTGTTGTGCAAGGAGTTGTGAAAGCATTAGTGGAACACAGGTACAACTGCTGTTAGTGCAGCACTCAGGTTCTGCATGCATGCACACAGCAGTACCTGGAGGAGCATGTTTATATGTATATACGTGCATACATGAACTCCAGCCAAAAGCAAGACAAAGACAGAAAACATGTAAAGGTTTTTAAAATGCCATACTTAACTATACTGTAATAAAATATATAATATAACAAAACATGATAAACATATTCAGACGTGGAACTCTGTGATGGCCAAAGCCATAAGAGCCAAGCTGAATGAAATAACAGCACACGAGGGAGCAAGTGGACTGCGAGGGCAGAGCTGCAGCAGGCGTTGCACATGCTGTGCGCAATGCAACAAGCTCCTTGCTACCCCATTATGCACATGCAACCCTTACTGCAGCACTGGCTGTCCAGTGGTGATGGGCAATGTGTTACACAGCTGTGCCCTTTGCAGTGGCACACTGCTTCGGCAGTCTAGTCCACCTGAGCATGAGTGTTTCTCCTATACCTTTAGCTGTGGTCCTGACCTCTGGCTCTTTCCTCTTCTCTCTGCTCTGCCCTCTCAGACTTTTGATAATTCATGGACCTTGGCTGTCAAGTGACCCATGCATCTTGTTGTCTAGCAGGGCACTTTTTATCACCCTCCTACCTCCCAGTTTGCAGCAAGGGCTCTGCTTCTGTGGGCAGCACAGCTAGGGAATAGCCAACTGACAGAACTAGCAATCCTGCTCCTGCCTGGATCTCTCTTACCCTCCTGTCATTATTGTTCTGGTTAATGAAAGTTCTTTTAAAAATATGGATAGGGGAAGAAACTTTGAATGGCTGTGTTCTTGTATTATCCAATGTGTAACTTGAAGTCTCACATTCTGCATTGTGAACATTAATTTGTCCTAATAAAGGTGGCATTGCACTTGTCCTTTACTAATGTATAGAATTCTATTGTCTGAACATGTTGCTCTGAGGAATTGTAATTAAGTATTTTTGAGGGCACTCCCCACCCCATGGGAGATGCTAAGCCTGTGCAGTCTGCAGCTTTCACAGTTTCCTAAATAAGCTCAATATGTTGGGATCCAAAGAGCTACTTTATGTATACCTAAGGATTTGGGCAACCCCAGTGGGAGTTTTGACTTTCCCTGAGCCATAGCACAGCCTACTTTTGAAATACCTGTCTGTCTTGAGAGGTTTGCCATTTAGTATTGGGAGTTGCTGTTTGAGAAACACAAGTCCAAAGGTGCATGGACCTAGTTGTGTGGTTCTTTGGGAAAGTCTACATATTACCGCATGGGGAAATCAACCCAAGTTGAGGAGTAACCGGAGTAGCAGACTCTGCCCATACCAACACATCTATAATCAGCTATTACTCACTTCATTTTTAATTAGTAGCCCAGTTGTAGTAGTGGTATGATTTTCTGATTAACCACTAATCCTTAAACTTGAAAGCTGTAAGCTGCTTCCCAATTAAGATTTGGACTGCTGCTTTGCTGAACTTGCTTAAGGAAATCAAACTGACTCTTTTTCCATCTAGTGGGCTTAGTGCTATTATCAGACAAGTCTCCTAAAGAAATTCTTTCCTACCTCATTGGTATCTCCTTGAAGGGGATTTCAGATGTGTTGTAAGAATAGTAGTGCTGTTAACCAGTTGTAGATTCTAATGCAAAGGGAAATGCACAGGTAAACTAGTTCACTACAGTCTTGCCTCAAACTTGAAAATGTCCAAGCACACTCGCCAAATTTTGGATGGTCTCATGTATGTGTGTGTGTGTGTGTGTGTGTATATGTATATGTGTATATATATATATATATATATATATGAGAGAAATATTTTTCTAAGAAAAAACGTGGGCATAGTGAAACACTGGGGGGTGGCGGTGGTCATTTTTATTTATTTATTTAGAACATGAGTTTTGTGTGTATGTTCTTTGTCTTGTTCTATGTATTTTTAGTTTAACATGTGTATGCTTTACTGTATTTTTTTGTATAAATAAATAACTCAAGAGGTGTCAACATTGCATGGCTTACTGCTTCTTTGTCCTGCTAACACTTGTGCTGCATTTTAATATATGTGCATTGTAGTTCTTGGAGGCTTTAAATTGTATTGCTTAAATGGAAGCAAAAAGGCACTGATTAGGTAGTCATAAAGATTATGCCCAGTTATACAAGTATGTATGTTTGTTCATAATCTTTACTTTGATTTCCAAATTCCTGACTTATAGTAAAATGTTTGCATAATATTTGAGTATGAAAGATCTTCCTGAGTTCAGTGTTGTGTATACTGTTGGGCTGGGATCCAAAATGCTACTGTAGGCATGCCCACTGGGTTTTTTAAAAACTAGAGCAGCAGACCACCATCACCGCCTCCCCCCCCCACACACAAACACACTTGTGAGTCTCAGTTTAAAGAGCAGTTAGAGAACTGTGGCTTTACATCCTGCACCTGTAGGTGAAGGTTTGTTGTTGGAACTGGCCCTTACCTTTTGGCTAGCCCAGACCAAAGGGACATGCTGTGCCCATCTTCTCTGGATCTACATGTTTCCTTCTTCCCATTTGTCTGTAAGATGAAGTAATTTGGATCACCACACTTTAACTCTGTTAATCCATGGGGGAAAGAGGAAGGGTGCTGCAGGCTAGGTTTTTCAGTAAGTTTCGCTGTCGTACAGCTTACAAAATGACCAGTCAGTGCAAAAACAGTGTAGTGGATAATGAGGTCCAACTGCCTGGAGTTGTTCACCATGGAGATCAGGTTAATGGGACAGCTGCCTTTGCTGTCCTAGACACACAGGGGGAATAGTTGGTTCTATGTGTCTAAAGGTCTGCCTGCAATTATTACATTTCAGGATTATTAAAACACATACTTGCACTAAATAACTGAGCGTTATGATAAAGAAATTGAACCTAATGGTGTAGAGAAATAGTAATTCATGTGTTCCTCCACACTATAGTTAGTGGTTACTATATATTAACCTCAGTCTAGATATTTTTGAGCTTTTTCTAAATTATTATAGATGTGGTTAATGTTGGGTAACTTTTTAAAAATCTTGGAAACCACAGTGGAAATCTCATGTCTCTGTAAAAAATGTGCAGCTGAAACATTCTGTTACTACAGTGACATATAAATGATTAATAATGTCCTCTGAGGATTGAAAGCTTTGATGGACTTCTGTTAAAATATCAGGGCAGAGCTTTCTCTGCCTTGTACATATTGTATCCCACAATCCAGGCATGAGATAAATGGTATTATCTGGTTCATGATCCCTTATACTGTTGAGAATCATGTAATCATACAAAAACTTGCAAAATCAAAACCTCAATTCTATGGAAACTTGCTAAAGTTAAATACTGCTTTTGGTGAGTGTGGTGATCCTATGTAAACAGCTATATCTGGGTAGATATAGCTTTTTTAGAAGCTACAGACCTCTCAGGAGAGGATCACATGTTTTAATTAACTGTTAACACTGATGCAGAATTTGTGTTCTGCAAATTGAATTGCATTTAAAGCTTCCTAGGCGAGTACAATCAAACGCTGCATGTCTTGGTGGCTTAGTGTGAGATACTTTACACATAGGAAAATGCATATATAGTAATTTTTATTATCTAAAAAGAATTTGTTCTTAAAAGATAGTAGGAGTTATATTACAATAAAAGTCTTGTATACGTCATATGTGTTCAAAGCTCTCCGTTTTCAGCCCTTCTGATTGGTTTATCCTTGCATGTTCGCTGTCCAGCATGAAGCGTGCCAGTTCACTGAATGTTCTTAACATGGGTGGCAAGGCAACTGAAGATCACTTTCAAGTAAGAAGCCCTACAATATTCTTACACAAGTAGACGGCGCTAGCAGGGCTTGGAGTGAAGAGCTGTGTATCTGTCAGTAAAATGGTGGTAGTTCTGGGTACTTCTTGGGTCCAACTTCAAACATGCAATCAACTGTGTGGAGGCAGGTCCATATTTTATTTTAGCGATTTATATACTGTTTACTATATCTAAAAAAAAAAAAATCGTAAGTGGTTTACCACAAGCCGTTTGATAAGTTAAACTGTTTGCCACAACACTGTGGCAAACTGCTTTGCACAGTCTCTGCGTGAGGTGAGCTCAATTTTTTAAAGTGGCCACCAACAACTGCTTGCATTTGTGAGACGGTCCTGTTATGTACTGATATGTGCAGGTAATTCAGAGCTGCTCCTGCTCACCTCTGTGTATTATGTTCTAAAGTCCCGGATCAGTCAGCAGGAACAGTACACATCTGTTTGCTAAGGCCTCGTTCATGCAGACAGCAGATGAGATGTTAAAAATGCTCCTGAACAGTACACTTCAGCCTACAGGTGGGGATTGCATGGTTGAATGCTTCCATGTGAAATGCTTCTTATCCTCTACTAGTCCTGTTCATGTTACCATCCGGTGGATATGCATTTCTTGCATATGTCATTTTTGTAGGGGAAAAGCAGGGGATGCATTTTTGTATAAATGGGAATCAGTCTGAAAAGACTCCCATGGAGGTGAACAGCTATGTCTGTACTGTCTGTTGGCTTTGCCTTCGTTCCTTCAGGGCAATACTGCCCTAATGTGCTCATCATAAAGCTGCCCTTAATAAAGGATCAGCGACTGATGTGGGCATGGAATATAGCTACCTGCCTCCTCACAAGTAGGGCTAGGTGGGGCACACCATGCCAGTGTTGCTGTCCAGTGACTTGTATATTAAAAGTGTTAACAAAGACCCATAAAGGTCTTGAAAGCTCGAACCGCATTGCCTGACAGACCACCATTGCTCACTTTATACTGGGCTTTTCAGGACTGTCAAAATGCCTGCTCCAGAATACCATTCTGGTCATCAGCTTTGAATATTAAAGGCAGGTAGAAAAACTGTTCTTGGATCTCCGTCTTCCAATTTGTGAAAAGCTTGAGCCTTTACAACTTCCCAAAGTGTTCTGAGATTGACTTAACTGGGCAGATATTGATGCTTCACTTGGTTATATGCCTTCAATTGGGCCTTTCAGGACTGTCAAAATGCCTGCACCAGAATACCATTCTGGTCCTCGGCTCTTGCCTCCACCTAAAAGGTGTTCCTGAAAGTTGAGGGGACCATTCAGAGCACTGCTTAATCCATCCCAAGGAGCTATAGATGAAAGGGAATACCAACTTCGTCCTTGAGTGAATGCAGAAAACGACACTGGCAAAAGCCTCGTCAGAAGCCAGGCAGTGATTTTAACAAGGATTTCTTTTAAAAGTTCACTTACAGAGAAGTGTGGATGAAAAGAATATTGGGGGTGGGGTTAGGGCACCCTGTAGGACAAGCTGACACCTCAAAACAGCAGCCCTTACATATTGTTCATGTGAAAATATACTCCATGTGCAGTGATCTTTGCCTAGACTTCATGTAACAGCTTTACCTAAAATACCAGCGTTTCATGTTGTGCCTGTTAACTAACGTGTTACTGCAACTAACTCATGTGGAGAAGTAGCAAATGCTTCGGTACTAACCTGCTGTACTTGTTAAAAGGTATAGAGGCATTTCCAGTTTTCTGAAATGTTCTTGCATTAATATAACCCCCCCCCCAATCCACCAAGGTAACCCTTAACTCTACAGTTTTAAAATTTGACATGTTTATAAACACAGCCCAAACATTTTGAGAAATACAAAAATATTTTCTTCTTTGGGTAATCCTCTAGGATTAACAGAGAAATGGCAATAGAATAGCGTAAGGGGTAAAGCCTGAAGATCAGGGGTGGGCAGATCCTTTGGCCTACAGCTCCCATTATCCCCCACCATTGGGGATGCTGGCTAAGCCTGATGGGAGTTGTAGGCCAAAACAGTTGGAGAGCCATAAGTTGCGCACCCCTGCTGTAGATCATGAGAAGGTTTTCTTAACAGTGGGGTTGTAAGCAATAAATTTATAGAAGGCCAGAGCATGGCATAAGAGGGAGAAAGTGTCCACTGTGGCAGCCTGTTCTAGTGCACTCATGGCATGAATGCATTTCACATGTTCCAGTAAGCATACAACTTTCTACACTGAGATGATCTGACTAGAAAACTGTAATGTATGAAATTGCCATCAATGGGAGAAATATTTCACCTCTTGGATCTAATACACAATATATATATATTACTGCTTTAACATTATTTGAGTGACAGCTGTTACCACTTTCAGAATGCAGCACTTTGAATTTTCTGACTTGGCCAAGGTTGCTCTAACTTCATCAATTGCAAGGCATCCGTTTCCCAAGGCAGAGTTATTTCTTTTTATGTATTTATTTATTACATTTTAAAACCACCCATTAGCCAAAGCTCTCTGGGCAGCTTACGAGACAAAGCTTAAAACCATAAAATACAATAACACTTTGCACTGGGACTTTTCTGCCCTCCTCTCCGTCTGCCTGCCCTGCCCTGCCCTGCCCTGTTATGACCCTGAAACAATTCTGAAGACAATTCTCATGCACGTGCGCACACAGACGCGCACGCGCACACACACAGCCTTGGGCTCGTACACTCTCCTCTCACCTCTCCTCTGCTCCAGCGTAACCATGAGGAGATTGTAAGCATCAATTTTGCATTTTGCTTCATTCAAATCTAGACAAACAGTGGTTAGCTTTAACTCTGGTTTGTCCAAACAAGCCAACTTGAAACTCTAGCTTCTGATCCTGACTGGTTCAGATAATCATAGTTAAAACCACCCAGAGTTCATGGTTCAAATGAAGCAACAAACTGGAGTTAGTTGAAAATGGTGTGGGAGGAAGGAAGAATGGATTTGTGTATGTAATGCTAAACTAAACCAGGCCTGGGGAGCTTCTTTTCATGTGTAGGGTTCTTTGGATTCCAGCTTAAATAATGCAACATAGGCATTGATAGAGATGGTAGGAAATTTTCCCACTTTGAAGTGAAACAAGGCCTTTTAAGATGTATAAACTATGTTAATTTTTAGGAACCATCTTGAAACTCAGTTTAAACTACTAAAACTAATTGCAGTTGAGCAGGACTAGTCTCTGTTTTACTTTTATTTTTAATATTTACTTCTTTTTCAATCTGAATTTGTATTTTTAAATGACTGGAATGATTTGGAGTATGCATAAACTCTTTCCATTCTCTTTCCCCATGCAGGGACGAACTAATTGTCTGACAGACTCAAGAGCTCTGAGTGCCAGTCACACTGATTTGGCCCACTGAGGTTCTGGGACAGATGCTAGCTAAAAAAACTCCCTTGTGAATTACGAAGCACTGAGGTTCACAGTTTTGGGGTCCCCCATTACTCCTCTTTCTAGAACCGTCTAGGGTAGAGACGTCGTTGAATGGACTGCTGTTCCTAGGCCTTCTGAAAATAAGTGGCATTTTTAAGAGTGAGTGACTAGCTTCTTTGTGAGACATACAGAGATCATTGCATCACGGCTAGTTATATGGAATTGTGTTACATATCCCCATATCCAAAAGCAAGTGGGGCAGGGGAACTCACAAAATAGAAAATGTACTGAAATTTTAAAAAGTGCAAAAGCATCTTTGGACATACTGTTTTAAAAACTGTTATTAAGAGGGTATGTTAGTAACTGTTTATAAAGTTGGTGGAATGAGATAGATCTACATTAAGTTTATCACTGTATAAAACCAGGATTGTGTACAGTTAAAGGCTTACATTGTTGGCTATCAGAATTTGCACAGAGCTTGTCTGACTAGTGACTGGGCTTCATGGTTTTTATAACCAGTAAACCAATATGCTAATACACTAGAATGGAGCAGCTTAGACACCACTTCAGAGTGTGGCACTTGATGGCTGATTTCTTCTTGCCCTCTTGGGCCCAAAAATCAATGGAAGCAGTGAAATTAATTGTAAACTGGAAGGGAGGGACACAAGGAATAGGCTTAAAAGCCAACCAGCTTTTAAGTCTTTTATCTTTTGTCAGTCACCTGGAGCACTCCATCTTCTCTTCAAGACGGAAATACTGTTACTATTGTCTCTTGAGTTTCAACTTCTGCCTCTGTTCAGAATGGGAACAGGAGAAAAATAAAGTATACTGGATTCTAGCTGCTGTGTCAAAGTGAAAGCATGGTATTGGCAGGCTGTTTGTTTGGGGGTTGGACTCGATGGTCTTGTAGGCCCCTTCCATCCCCACTATTCTATGATTCTTAATCATTCATTTGCTTAGTATACACTTGGGTGATGCACTGTCTATTCTCAGGGGACCAGGTGGGGGAGGGTAAATGTTTCAGCATTTAGGTTTACAGTCGACATTCTAATGAAACATATATAATTTTCAAGGCTGTCCGTTTTGCCAAGCTGTTATTTGTAAACAGGATGAAGAGTGTGTATGTCATAGTTATACAGTAGCAAAAATTAACACTCTGGTCTGTAGGAATGATCAGACAACTAAAAGTGCTTACCTATTTTTTAAAAGTAAGATACTTAAGTTGCATACGAAATGCACCTGATAAGGTTTGTGTGTTGAGGTATATCAGTTGAATCTTGAAATGACAATAGCTGTGGTAATTCTCTGGGACCCAGTGCTGTTAAATGGGTAGAGCTTTTGGGCAGAGCTTTTGGGCAGAATACTGAAGGCTGTTTGTGAACTTGAGAGGATTATACTTGCATATACATAATAGAGATTCTTATGTTCTTAACCATCTTTTGTTAAACTCAGAAGTTTTGCATACAGTCTAAACTGGCTTTGGAAGGTTGGTGGAATGAGAAAAACAAAATGTATTTACTGTCTAAGGTACACAAACACTCCATCCCTAAGATGAAAGTAAGCCTAGGGATGAACAGATGTAACGAACATGGAGTATTATCCCATATTTTTTCTTGATGATGTCTCCATTCAGCATTCCTGCCGCAGACTTTTCCTGCCAGTCTATTCTTTCCCCTAGCTGAGGCCTTTTGGTCCTTTTATGCAGTGATAGGAATTTCACATATCTGAAAAACCTTGTAGAAATATAAAGTAAACGCTGAAAAAAATATGTGGTTGTGACCTGGATGTGGCAGTGACATAGATTCGGATTAGAATTTTACACTATTTCCAGATGCTAAAAGTTTTGTTGATGACAACTAGTAAATAGGCATTACTAAACATATTTTAGAAAGTAGGACTGAATAAACTCTTCAAAATGAAATTCTAGTAGGCTAATGATAGGGTAGTCTATTCTGTATTTGCAGATGGGTATGTAATGGAGGAATAGAGAAAATCTTTCATTGGTCTTTCCACTTGCCTGTCTCCTTACTCCTTACCAGTTAATTGGTTGTTTTGTTTTAAGTTGAGGAGAAGAAGTTGCAGTAACATAGTTTCAAGTGACATACTTAAGGAGGCTTGTCTTTGCTTGTTAACATAGTTGGGAATTACATTGTTGCACATCTTTAGATGCCATTTTGTTTTCAAACGGAATATTCACGCTGTATCTTTTAAATTGGTATAGGATTACAGTCGATACTTGCCATATACCATAAGAACTAAATAAGCTTGGAGTGAATTGAAGATCTGTGTGCTAGCCACAGAGCTGTGTGCGGGGAAACTCCTTAGTGCCTTCTCTTTTGATCCTATAGATATGCCAAACATAACAGAAAACACAATGGTGTATACAGATGTAGTTGCAGCAACATCCTTTAGAAGGAAGGTCCATTCTGTTAAGGTTGCAGTTTGAAAATATTCCTGTCTCATCTCAAGCATTTAAGACTGTGACAATGGCTTATAAAATAATTTGCTACAGGGTGGCAAAAACTGCCTTTTAGGGTGATCTGTAGGAAATACGCTGTGGTGCTGTGCAACAGCTTTGCTTAATATAGGGCTGGCCAGCCTTGCAGATACATCTGCAAATGACTGGGGTGGAGCTTTTCTGCTTTATTGCCTAAAGGCAGCTTACTCACCACAGGCTGCTATTTACAAAGCCTGTGGATGGCTGCTGCTGCTGTGTGGACAGCTTACTACAGGTGAGCTTAGTAAACTATCACACTAAGGTGATGATTTTGAATGCATCATGGATAAATTGCCCCCCATGTGCAGCATAGTGTTCTAGAAACAGCAGGCACTGGTTGTTCACATCACTTTAATCCGTGATACATGCTCTAAAAGAAATAGGCTTCAGTTCAGCATTTTCATTTGTACAAGTGGCCATAGTTGGAATATAATTATGCCATATGTCAAGCACTCCTTTCACTTCACTTGCGGTGGGTGCCTAAGTACCCTCCATTTCAACTTGTACAGCTGTGGTGGACTGTGATCCCTGCCCATCTGCAAATGCTTTCCCATAACAGGCCACAGTGCTTTGTCAGTTGCAGAAGCAGCCTTGAGCAACAACCTTCATCGTTCCACATGAACTCCAAAGCATGATTACTTTTCTCTCTCCAGTGGGCTTCTTCATTGGATAGCCTTTATTTATAATGTATTAAATCACATCTCCTAGAAATATTGTTGAATTACTATTCCCAGTGAGAACAATGGGAGAAATCCAGCTAAATAAGCCAAGTTGCATTGCTAATCTGTCTACCCTCTGCGCAATAAGCATATTCACTACCACAAATACCTATCATGATGGTATATAACTTCTTAGATAGTATTGTGAATGCCCAACTCACAATATTAAATACAGTCATTTCTTTAGTCAGTGTCCTTTATCACCTGTCCCTATGCCCCTTTAGGATGTCCGATCAACACCCTAAGCCCTGCACTTGTGAAAAAAATCTTGAAAAGGAATTGTGTGCGGGATGGAACACTTGCCTCATGTCTTTGGGAACAACTCTGTGGATTCATGCACAATGAAATGTTTGGAACTGGTCACCAACATAGAGTTGTGGAACAGCTTCTTAAGCAAGAGTTAGCAAGAATCTGCTGTCTTGTTGCAGGATCTTCCTAAAACAAGACAACTCTCATGGATGAATAATCTGACAAGCTTTTCCACAAGCATACATTTACAAGAGCGATTCTGTGGAGGCAGACATTAAATCTGGAAAAAAACAAACCCAAGTGTTGTTCCAGTGCAAGTCCCAGTTATGTACAAACACTGAAGCCAATAGGGCTGAAATGTGCCTAAGATGTACTGAACTTTTGTTAACGTCTGCAAGACATTAGAACATACCAGTAGTCAGCAGAGGGAAATGAGATGAATGCAAACTATCATGTTGGAGAAATTTGGGGGATATATGGAGTTAAAACTAAGATTCCATGGACTTTGGGCTATGAAGTATAGTTATATTGTACATATGAGCGGAAAACAAAATGTGCAGTGGTTTACTGAAATTGTTTATAATGTTAAGTTGAAATGTACAAATTTGTTAACCAGGCCACTTGAAGGTTTTTTCTTCCTGAGAGCTGTTGTGCTCAAGTAATATGAATTGTATGCTTGCTGTAAAGCAAGCACCTGGCCACATGGTCATGTGTATACTTTAGTAAAGCCCATTTAAAAAGTCCTTCCCATTTCCGGCACTTGTGTGTGTGTATGTGGGGGGTGGGATGGGGCGGAGATGTCCAAGGGGTGAAAATGGCCCCTGGACCTGCCAAAGCTGCCCGCCCCTGCCATAAATACTGCCCTGTAAGAATATGGAACTTTATTTCATGTGATTTTGTACTACAGAGTTATGTGAGTTCAGAAGCAGTTTATTTTCAAAGAAGTGGAGTAGTTAATTATTTTATTTTTGGGATGCTCAGAGTAAACAAACATAGCCGCAATTCACTTGAAAGCACCGAGGCTCCCTTAGTCAATGAAGGGTTGCCAAGGTAATGAGTTTTTAAAAAGAGAAGTCTTTGATTGGATATAATTACCCTTTGGCTTTAAATTGGAAACATCCTAAAAAAATGGAAATGGGATACATTTGTTTAAATTCATCAAGAATAACAAGATTTTACATGTTGATTTTAGTCAAATTAGAGTTAATTGCTAAAAAAAACAACAGCAACCAAATTTTGAATTCCACTCTTACAGGAAGTAAACATTGTTTTCAGTTTTCTAGAAGAGAGGTCAGTATATGTCATTAACTACTGGAAAAGAAACACACCTCAAGTTCTTGATTTTTAACTAGAATTGTGTGTTCAAATTGCCACGTTAGTTCCCGAAATACATTTTTATTCATAAAGCACCATTCGAATGTAGAACAAAAAATAAACAATGTGTTATGCTACTTTTTAAAACAGCAACCTTTCCCTAGACGTGCATAGCATGTTTCCATTAAATGATTCATGATCTTTTTTTATTTAAACCTGTTACAGAGTTGTGGTCCATTATGAAACTGTTTAACATATAAAGCTTTCTTGGCATTTTCAAATTGTAAAAATAAAATATTGGAACAAACATACAGCTGTGTAATTGTGGCTTCTTTATGTATTTGTGCATGTTTGTGAGTGTAAGGGAGCAATCCTACCGGGATAGGCAGCCGCCTCCAAACTCAGAGGCGACCGCCCATCCAATGCAGGACAGGGGAAGCGCGGAGGAGATTGTCCCCTCTGCACTTAAGTCACCCTGCATTTGTGGCTAGACAGCTGATTTCGGCTGTCTAGCCACGGGAAAGTAGAGTGGGGAAAGTGGCTGCTGGACGACACATTGGATGTGTTGTACCGGCATTTCTGCCTTCCCCACCCCAGCATGCCCCTAGGAACAGCCCATTTCACCGCTACGTACTCCTCTTCCTCTACGAGGCAGCTGGGGGGGGGGGTCTGTTCTCGGGGAACCGACCTTGGAGCACGGGCTCTGAGGTTGGTTCCCGGAAACTGACATATCCTATGGCTGTCTAGCTGCTAACTAGTGGCGATAGGATTGTGCCCTAAGTAAAGCAATTAATCCTTGGGTCATAGTTGTGTTTAAAATCAAACTTAAGGAAACCTAAATCAGTGTGTAAAAAACAAGACTTAAGAGGTTTATTTTGTAAGTGAGACTTCTGAACATTGAAGGAACCTACAAAAAGGGCTAGTTAGTGTAATATAACTCCAAAGCTAATGAAACGTAAGTTGAAATAAAACAGTGGCTTCTCTTCTTGCACAGATTTATGGTCAGGCACAACAGATGAGTCCAGAAACTGTAAAAACTGATTTACAAGATTTAAGCTAAACCTCACCATATATAGGTATAATACCTGGTAATCTTACTGTAAGTTTTAGGATTATTTTTTTAGGGGCACAATTCAGCCAATGTTAAGCATTTGATTTCAATGGGAAATACGCACTCAGCTTTTCCCATTTGAAAGCAATGGGACTCAAAAGTGCTTAACTTTGACTGGATTGTAATTCAGCTTCATGATGATCAGAAAGTTCTGAAGTCCCACGTGACTACTACCAGTCTAGCTGAGCTGCCTTTTTCTTGATTTTCCAGCATATACTTCTGAACCTTTTTGTTGTTGTTGACAGAATAAAACTATAAATGTGTAAATGTAAGCTTAGTCAATCTCAGAACACAATTATGCATCTAATGATGCTGCTTTGCTTACATGATGCTGTCCCAAAATACTGAGTCCTGGTACAGGCATAATGGTATCTGATCATTTAACAATGTTTAGCCCAGGGCAACCTTCATGAGCACCTTTCCCATTTGCATTCTTCTCCCCTTTCAATCTTAACACTGCAGTTAGTGTTCGATTGGCACCTGTTTTTGCTAACCATGGTTATTGCCAGGCCATGGCTTGAAACAGACTTGCAAATAGTGGTACCAGTGTTAACAAAAATGCCACTGAAGACTTAACACAAACCACAGTGCCAAGACTAAGGGAGGAGAGAATGCGCACAGGCCAAGTCCATAGGGGGAAAAGAGCTTCATTTAGAGTGCTCCCAATCAACTAAAGCAGGGACAGGCAACCAAGTCTTACAGGTATTTTGGAATACAATTCCCATAAGCCCAGCTAGCATGGCCAATGGTCAGGGAGTGTGGGAGTTGTAGTCCAAAGCATCTGGAGGGTGCCAGGTTGCCTAACCCTGAATGAAACCCATAGTTTAGCAATCAGTATTTCATTTACACAAGAGCCTAACTAGTGCCTTATAGCTGGCAAAAGTAATAGCTATCCTTACACTGAAACTAGTGTTTGTGGATTTAAACTTGTAGCTGAGCTCTAAGAAAATACTGGAACAGTAGGAAAAGGTTTTGGATTTTCATGTGAGGTGATAAGTGTAATAACCTTACCTGAAGTATCTATTCAAAAGCCTGATAAAGCAGCGTGTTAGACCTTGGCTTTTCTGCAGTCGCCTGTGAAGATGATGCTGGTTCGAAATTAACAATGCATTTTGGGGGGAAATGGTACATTTAAATGTGGTCCTTGCAGTTGCAACACATGACTCATGGGAGATGTGACAATGATGTTGGATATGGTTGTAAAATAACACCCTGACACCTACCAGAGGTGGTAGAAGCACTTTCTTTCAGATGACTTGTATTCCTATTTTCCCACTAACCCATTTTTCATGGTTGGGAAAAGACGTGATGCTCCATTCTTATTCTATAATCAATGCAGAGAATCTAAAAACTCTGTGGTAAATGTTATTTAAAATGTGTAAAATTTATAAATGGGTGTGTTCTCTAATGTATTATGATAAAAGATTATTGGGGAGAAGTGAAAAGGTTACATCTGAGGCTACTTAGTTTGTGACAGGCCTGCTGCGTGCAGCCTGCCAATTGCCAGTAAAAATTGCTATTACAAAGCAGCTCTTATGGCCTTAGTGGTTCACAGTTAGACCTGTCTAATCTGTAAGCTGACAGGATTCAAAAGGTCAAGTTTTGATAGGTCACTTACAAATGTCCTATTGATTCTCATTGGCTTTAGTCATAGGCCAATGAGCTGGCAGCTACTGATGAATTGTAAGTCATTGGTCAGAGGGCCCTAACTGTAAAAAAACTGACAGCTCCAAACTGTCAGGTCAGTTGGAGGGGTGTGGCATGGTGGCCACTGGAGACAGTAGCCAGAGGAGGAGAGGCAGGAGTTTAGCTGAGATAACTGAAGGTGGAAGCGGCAAGAGCTAGCCAAGCTCCTGCTGTGATTCTCCAGGACAGCTTCTGGCTAGAGTGATGGCAGAAAGCAGTTGGTCTTGAGAAGCAGAATGACTTCAAAGGAGGCAACTGTGACACCATTTTGAGGATGACCTGGCCAAGTAACTGACCAGAAGGAAGACTTCAGGAGATGCTGAAGTAAGCCTGATAGAGAAAGAGCATCAGTCTAAATAGCTGAGCAACTGTTCAACCTAGTATCATTTCAGTGAATCCAGGACAGGAGGGTTGACTCCGTATCTTCTCTGTATTGCCCTAGGAAAGCTAACTGAAGGAGCAGTTAAGAAAAGGGTAATTGGCATATGAGTTTTATTTAGGAAAGTGAACGTAGGGTGCAATCCTATGCATGTTTAAACAGAAAAAAAGCCCTACAACTCCCAGCATTCCCCAGACAGCATGGCTGGCTAGGGAATGCTGGGAGTTGTAGGACTATTTTTGTCTAAACATGCATAGGGTTATTCTCTTAGTTAAGAATATAACTGCTTCCTTAAAGTGACAGTCATATCAATAACATATCATAAGCAACATAACAATAACACCTAATCTTATAATATTAGTATACATTATAAGTAAATAAGGTAAATAAGAAATAAGAAAAAATGTTTTAGATAATTCTCCAGTCTGTCCATTGCATGCACAAGGCTTAATGCTCTGGTAATGTAAAATTGCTAGTGTATTAAGAGGAAGTTTTATTAGGGTTTTATGGCAGCAGCAGCAGAATGTAAAGGATAATTTCCTCAGTCTGAATTTATAATCCAGGCTGAGGAAGAATGGGTATTCAGATCCAGTTTGGGAAATGTTTGGTAGGATAGAAACCCACTGATAGGTGGGCATGTTTGCCACATTTGGTTCTGTAGTGGTGGGATTTAAGAAAACAAACGTTCTCCATTTGGTGGTACAAATTGGATATAAGGGTCCAAATTTCCACATTTTGTGGCAGAGATGGGGTAAATGCCATAGTTTCCTACAAGCACAAAAGCAGATAAATAGCAAAAATACAGAAAAGTATTAAAAAGCTGGTGGATGGCATCGAAAATGTAATAGTATGAATACCAGGTGCATCTCCCCAGGCAGTGAACTCCCCAAGGAGCAGTGCTGTGGTAGATAATTAACCACCCACCTAACATCTAAAGGCAGGAGCACTCTTGGACCGGATGGTGTTCAGACCTTGTGGACAAGCTCACATAGGCCTCTACTAAAATATCACTTCAGATGAATTAGATAGTGCCTATTTTCCATACTACTGGGTATTGTAAACACAGAAACCTAACTCATGTGTCACAGTGGCAATTCCTGGGTTGTTTAACCCAGGAATTGCTAGGGACATGTGCCACGTGTAAGCTATTTCCAATTTTAATCAACAACCTAGGAATGCCTCTTTCCTGGGTTGTCATGATGTCTGAACCTGGAAAAAATGGGTGTTTATGGCTAAACAACCCAGACTTAACAATTGCCCATGGTTTGTTATGGGTTAGGTCTGGGTTGTTTAACCCCTTAACCCAGAGTTTCCAGATTTAGACATCACAAAACAACCCAAGAATGGGACATTCTTGGGTCATTAAGTGAAAGTGGCGAGCACCCGCCCTTGGCAATTCCTGGGTTAAACAACCCAGGAATCGCTGCCGTGATCTATGAACCAGGTTAGTGGTTTGGATCCAGATTTATGCTAGATCATCTGCACTGATGGAAGTGGCCTTCCCCAGCCCTCTGAAAATGCTAAAGTCGAGAGACTTCACTGAATGGGGTGAGCTGTGATGTCGGGGGGGGGATCCCCCAAAACCAGGCAGCAGAAACAGAGCCCTTCTTGCAGAAGGCAGATGGTGAGCCAACCTCAAGTGTCTAGTGCAGAGTTAAGTACATTTAATTGCACTGCTCTGATCTAAGAACTATATTTTGAGAAAGTTGTCATGTCTGGCTTCAAAGAGTACTCAATTTAGAAGGGTTTTTCCTGTCAAAATGCTTGTTTAACATATATATGAGTAAACGTGTAACAAAGGGAATTCTTTATTTTACTTCACTGTCCAACCAAGAAATACAAAAGGCATATATATTAACTTCATACTGCTGTTCCACAGGGCTCCCCTCAACAAAATGTTAATGGCCCTGTTCAGACATCACACTAAGCCATGAGGGTTAGGAGTTTTGAGCTAACCATGTTGGCTTAGCGTGATGTCTGAACAGGCACCTGTCCCAACCATGGTGGTTTATTAACCATGGACTAACCACGTTCACTAGCACTTGCTGCAAGATGGTTAGTGGGCTCTACCACGGGTAAGTGTGATGTCTGAACAGCCCCCGTGGTTAATTAACAGCTGCCATAGAGCTCCATGGCAAGCGTGGCCAAAGGAGGAGTAGCTGCTGAACACCAAAATGGCCAGCAGTGCAAAGGCTGCTGGGATGAATGGCTGCCCATCTGGGGGATCGCGAGTTCCTGTGGGAGGAGGGTGGTTAGAGAATGCCTAGTCTGTTTACCTGCACGTGTGGCAGTAGCACTCACATTGCTTAGCAGTAACCACCATGCACCATGGTTAGCCTAACCACCCTTCCACAATGTGTGTCTGAACAGGGCCAATGTGTTAGCTCTCTGAAGGATTCTGATTACCAGCACAGCACTGGTACAACCTATTTGTTTGAAGTTTAAAACAACTCTGCAGTCAGTTTAAAACTGCACTGGTTCTGCTATACTTATTCTTTGTTCTGCTTTCATAGCCTGTGTTGGACTTCAACCTATTCTCTGCTGACGTTTTCCAACTTTTCACCAAGGATGCAGCCCAGATTGAGTAACACGATGGGAGGTTTGCCACTGATTCCACTACAGCGGTGCAGTGGCGATACAGTAGTTAAAAGGGAGAGTTATTGTGGCACAAGTAGTTCCAGGTTTATTTTGTTTAATGATGGCTCTCCTGTTTTTATAAGAAGCAGAAGACTTGTTGCAGACAGGCTTCTTCAGAATCATGTTGGCGTTTCCTCCTTTATGCCTTTCACACCTTCTAAGTTTACTGTGTAGTGGCAAAAAGACTGGGGCAGATGAGGAGCAAAAACAACCCTCATCGTCCGCAGGACACTTCTGATGTGGTGCGATGAATCTCCGGCAGCCTGTGCTCGGCCAACTGCGCGGCTGACCATCAGTCTCATCAACAGCTGATTAGCCCATGTTATTCCAAGCGCTGGAGCAACACTCCTAGTTGTGCAGCTGAAACAAAAGCTTGCATTTACAAAACGGTCTGCAAAATCTGAAGTCGTTGCATTCATCAACTAACGTTTGGGTTTCCTGGCGGGGGGTGCCAAGGCAAACTCCTTTGTTTTTTCAGGCTGTTTTTGTTCTAGGCAATGAAAAAACAAGTTTCAAAAATGGCATTTTCTTATAGCGATGGGTCAATTTACCATGTAACAAGCGCCCTTTCCAACCTGCCCAGACACGGAGGTCATCAGAGGGCATGCTCCTGTCAGCTCCACATAAACCTATGGCCCGATTGGAGTCCACCTGGAGAAGAACCTCCAGTGTGGTGGCCCCCTTCCTGTTGAACTCCCTGCCTTTGGAAGTCAGGCAGGCGCCAACACTGTGTTGTTTCTGGAGCCTCCTGAAAACGTCTTTATTTGAGGAAGGCTCCCTTGACTGAGCAGCCATGATTTAATCAGATTTCTGTTTCTTTTAAAAAAAATAGTAATAATTTTAACGTGGTGTTTTATTCTTTTATGCTATTTTGTATTTTTTATTGTTCACTGCTCCGGAATCTGGTCTAGATGTGGAGCAGTATATAAATGCAAGCAAATAAATAAAGTAAGAAACCATCTGTATTCAACTTCTGCAAGAATGTACATTTGTTTGCACTGAATTGGTTTGTCTGCCTTAGCCAAGGAGAGGCAGGACACAGGCTTTGCGTACAGAAGGGTCAAGGTTCAATCTCCAGCTAAAAGGACCAAGTAGGAAAGGGAAAGGGCTACGGCCACTCAGAAAAGACAATATTGGGCTTGATGGACAATGTGTGGCCTTCCAGATGTTTTGTCCTAAAACTCCCTGCAAAGCCAGTGGTGAGGGATGATGGGAGTTGGAGGCCAAAACATCTGGATGGCCACAAGTTGTCCACCCCTGATACAGTAATTAAACTAAGGGTGCAATCCTGTCCAGAGAGCTGGCAGCCACTGAACTTGGAAGTTGCCAAGTATCCAATGCAGGGTGTGAGGAGAGCGGAGGCTCCACCCTCCAGCCGCCCTGCATTTCTGCCAGACAGGCGATGATGCCCGTCTAGCCGTGGTGCTTTGGAGGGGGCAGGAAGGAGACTGGGGCAGCCACAGGAAACCGCATAAGGCAGCTGCTCGGTCTCCTCCCCACCCTGCCCCCAGGAATGCCCCCTACCAGAGATTGCTGGCACAGTTCTCTTCGCGCTAGCTATGAGGGGGAGGGGGTGGGGAGTGCTGTTTCCTGGCTCCCAGGATGGAGCCCTGTGTCCGACCTTGTAGCCAGGAAACTGAACAATCCTATGGCCCCCCAGACACTGTCTAGGGACCACAGGATTGCTCTCTACATTCTTTAAAGACTGGCACTGCAGCCCTAATTCATATTAACCACTGTTCATACCAAGTTTACACACAGGTCTTGACAAAGTCCTTTGGCAGCAGATGTTACAATCAGCAGACATTAGACACTGTCTTTTAAACCAGCATAATCTTAAAGAAGTAGCACAACTTATTCTTGTGCTTAATATTGCTGAGAGGGGCCACAGCTCAGTGAGACAGAGCACATGCTTGGAATGCAGAAGGTTTGATCCACAGAATCTCCAGGCAGGGCGAGGAAAGAATCCTGCCTGAAACCTTGGAGAGCTCCTGCTCGTCAGTGTTGACAGCACTGCACTAGATGGACCAACTTTGGAGGGGTCTGGGGGCTGTTTTTGTTCCCACAGGCCACACTCCTGTGGTGATGGCAAAAAGAGAGAGCTTGGCAACTGAAATTCAGTGGCAAAGTGCTATGGAGCAATAAATAGGCTTTTTCTTAAGCTAAAGTTGATCTATTTTCTGCTCTGCAGTGGTAAACTGCTGGGAGTTTTGCCACCGTGAATTTCAGCGGTGCGGTAGGTGCTGCGTGCAGCCCAGGTATTGCCTATTCTTGATCTAGTAGCAGCTGTCTACAACACACTCTCAAAGTAGGATGTCACTCCAAATCAGGAAGATCCCCCAAATACACACACACACACACACACACACACACACAGAGGATGAGAAGGGCTATCAAGGGCCCAATCAGGATTCCACCCTCCCTTGTGTGCAGGAACTCTGCATGTGTACATCAGTGTATGCACAGAACCCCTCCACGTGTGGTTGGCAGGGGTGGGGCCACTAGACACATCAGGAGGGCAGCGCTAGCCCGCACAGCCCCCCTCATGCATTTTTTGAATGCGTGACTGGGGGTGGGGGGTGTTGTCTGACTCCCCACCCTTACTGTGTGTGTGTGTTGCATTTCCTCTTGTACTCACCCAGGATTCCTTTGAACAGCACCCCCTCTCTCATCCATTGTGTCCGTTACCTGGATTGCAAAAGAGGGATCACACAAAAGTTCACGTGGTACACTTCGCCAGAGGGAAGTAATGGGGAACAAAACATTTCACTTGAAATAATGGATTTTGGATAAGCTGTACAAGGTTTTGATCCCCATCCACAAACCAAGTTGTAGTTTTTAGTTATTATTTAATAGATTTATAGCCCACTTTCCAGGGCAAAAGCCCTCACAAAGCAGATTACAACAGAACTGAATGCAAAATACATCATCAACCCCTAAAAAAATGCATTCAGTGAACAGATGGTTAAAATAACAAATAGGATATAACATTAGTCTGATGCCACATTTAAAAGCAAATGCTTGGGTTGTATCAGGGATGATGAGCAGAGTATAGCAGGCAGCCCGAGCGCTGAAACAAGATGCAGAAGAGGAGTCCTCCCCCACACCCGGATGCCCCGTTTGGTCGTGAAGGGGCAGTCTCCCTCTACTGTGAAAGGGATCCTTTGGCAGGAAATGAACGGCAAGACACCCTGAAGGCTGGTGCTGCAGTATGCATCCACTCTCAGCACAACAGTGGCTTGCACTGGCCAACACCAAGTGAACCCCAGCCAGCACAATTTAAGCCTCCCATTTTTGCAGGGAGGTGGGGTGCTTCATAAGAATGTAAGAAGAGCCCTGCTGGATAAGACTAAAGGTCCATCTGGAGGTAGCAGATGATGATACTGGAGGTAGCAGATGGCCCTCAGGCCTAGTAGCCATTGATAGCCTTCTCCTCCAGGAATTTATCTAACCCCTTTTAAAGCCATCTAAATTGGTGGCCATCACTACTTCTTGTGGTAGCGAAGTATAAGTTTAACTATGCACTGTGTGAAGAAGTCCTTGCTTTTCTCTGTCCTGAATCTCCCACCAATCAACTTCATGGGATGACCCAAGTTCTAGTATTATGAGAGAGGGAGAAAAAAGTCTCCTTATCCACATTCTCCACACCAAGCATAATTTTGTACACCTCTATCATGTCTCCCCTTACCCACCATTTTTCCAAGCTAAACAATCCCAGTTGTTGTAACCTTCTCTCATAGGAGAGATGCTTCAGCCCCTCGATCATTTTAGTTGCCCTTTTCTCAGCAATATAATATTTTTAGGTGCAGTGACCAGCACCCTATTATTTTCTCACAAGCATAGGGCTAGTAGTTTGCTCTCTCCTCATTAAGTTGCCATATGGGCATTGGTCTGGTTCACACGTCACAACTGCCCATGGCTTGTTTAAACCATGAATAGTTGAGAGCAAGCAAGCATGTCAGGTCCTGCCTGCCCAGTCTCGCTGAGCTCAACAGCCCAGTGATGCTCTGACCTTAGGGTGTTGACTATCTGAACCCAGAGTTGTGATTTGTTGGGGGAGAGGCAACCCAGAGCTGTAACCCAAGAACCATGGGTTACAGCTCTGGGTTCTCTCCCCCCCAATTCAGAATAGCTGGTTTGAATGTCACGATCAACAACCCAAGGACAGGGCATTTCTGGATTGCTTAGCTCTACCCAGCTGCAGTCCCCCCCCCACCATTCTAAAAGTTTGAAATCCTTCTCCTACATCTCCGTTATGGTGTAATGCTCAGACCGAGTCAATTCTGCCACCTTACCTGATTAATGCATACTATTGGGATCCGGAACTTGCTGCTTAATCTGTGAAGTTTGGCTCCGAACATCTGCAAATATTTGGCTTTCAGGACAGAATCCTTCAAGCCAAATTCACATCTGAATAAGGCAGCAATGGAATCGATGACCACTAGCCGCACCATGCCTCTCGAGGCCAGCACGTTAATCCTCTTCGTAATGCACTCATGGAAAGTGTCCTGCAATAAGAAGGCACCTTCAGGCAGTGGCCAAGAGCTACAGAGAGATTCGCCTGTCATCTCCTTTGATCCATTGTACTGGAGCAATCTCGACCCTAAGCATTTTGTGACTGCATTTGTCTGTGACGTCAGCAAAACAACACACTGGTACAGTGACCAAGCAGCGACTTATTGGCTTATCAAATGGAGTGGGGATTAGACTGTAATGCTGCAAATCCGTGCATATTAACTTGGGACTGAACCCCACAGCACCCCACGGAATGCATAATAGGATTGCACTGCACAATGCACACTCGTTACTCAGCTGGTCTGTGTTGAAGCCACTTGAATATATTCCAAGAATACATTAGGTATCTTTTCTGAATTGGAGGGGTGTGGCCTGAGTACTCCCAGCAGCTGACTGGGCGGGAAGCTTCAGTCTGTTTCCCGCCTCCCAGCTGAGCAGAGCAGAGCAAGCTGCTCCAGCTGGTCCAGGGACTACAGAAGCAGGCGAGCTCCCAGAGAGAGAGCGAACAGGGGGAGCAAACAGGAGTTGGCCAGGGGAGTTCGGCAGGGGAGGTCAAGGGGGAGGCCCCTAACATTTTTTTTTTTTTTAACTAACTTTTTCCCATTTATTTGTCTTGTAACACACACTTCCACACCAGTGGGACTCTGCTTTTAACCTCTACTGAGTAGAGGAGCAGGCACAGGCTAGTCTAGAACAATCACAAAGCTAGACACAAAAAGGGAAAAGGGGCTATGGAAGGACAAGACTCTCCAGTGGTGGTGACCTGCAAGGTGTGTGCAATGTTTGTTTTCTTGCCTGAGAACAACATGGCCTACACCTGCAACAAGTGCAAGTTGATCACGCTGCTGGAGGAAAAAGTAAGTGGACTGGAGCGGCGACTGTCAACCCTCCGGGGAATAAGAGAACACGAAGAGTTCTTGGACAGAATGGGGGAACTACAGCAGCAAAGGGCAGACCAGAAGCTTGAAGAGCAACAGCAAGATGAGGCAGAAGTGGGAAATGCTGAGGAGAAGAAAAATGGAGTAGAGGATACTCCTTGGAAAACGGTGACAGTTAGGAGAAGAAGAACTAGACGCCACTCTGCACCAGTGGAAGCGGTGGAGCTGTGGAACCGATTCCAGGTACTTGCAGATGAGACTGGAGGACAGCCTGCAGAGGAAGAATCACAGGGGAACCTGCATGAGAGTGAGCAAGAGGCTAAAGGTCAGTCAAACAGAGGCGATGAAACCCAGGCCTACAAGAAGAAGAAGAGAAGAGTGGTAGTAGTGGGAGACTCCTTGCTGCGTGGGATCGAGACCCAAGTATGACGCGAAGACCCGTGGACTCACCAGGTATGTTGTCTCCCGGGAGGACAGATTAGAGACGTGACTGAAAGGTTGCCTGCACTCATAAAGCCCACTGACAGGTATCCCTTTCTTCTCATCCATGTGGGAACAAATGATACCGCCAAGCGGAGCTACGAAGAGATCACGTCAGACTTTGAAGCTTTGGGAAGGAAACTCAAGAACTTTGGGGCCCAGATAGTTTTCTCATCCATCCTTCCAGTAGTTAGAAGAGGGATAGAAAGGGAACGAAAAATACTCCGGGTGAATGACTGGCTACGAAGGTGGTGCCGACGAGAGAGATTTGGATTCTGGGACCACGGGCTATACTTCCTGGAAGATGGGCTGTTGGCTAGGGATGGGTTGCACCTCACAAAGGCTGGGAAGAATGTGTTTGGCCACAGCATGAAGAACTTCATCAGGAGGGCTTTAAACTGAATCCTACGGGGAAGGGAGATGTAATGTTGGGGGTAACAATGGACGTAGGCGCATGCACTGCAATGGAAAGAACAGCGCTGATAGCGCCCAATAATAGTCTTCAGACACATGTGGGAAGAAAGCCAGACTATGAAGCACATGGTCTTCGATGTCTATATACTAATGCCCAGAGTATGGGAAACAAACAGAACGAACTTGAAGTCTTAATACAGGAGGGAAATTATGACTTGATAGGTATAACTGAGACTTGGTGGGATGACTCTCATGACTGGAATACAGCAGTTGAAGGATATAACTTGTTCAAAAAGAACAGGAGGAACAGAAAGGGAGGCGGGGTTGCACTGTATGTGAAAAATACATATCTCTGCACAGAAATACAGGAGGAGGAGCTTGGTAGCCCCATCGAGAGCATCTGGGTTGAAATAAATGGAGCAAAGAATAAAAGGAACCTGGTGGTCGGAGTCTACTACCGGCCACCCAATCAAGGAGAAGCCAAGGATGAAACTTTTGAAAAGCAAATAGCCAATGTTTTAAGGAAGCATGATGTAGTAGTAATGGGGGACTTCAATTTCCCCGATATTTGTTGGGAGACAAATTCTGCAAAACATGGCCCCTCCAGGAAATTCCTGACTTGTGTGGCGGATAACTTCCTCCTACAGAAAGTAGAGGAAGGAACTAGAGGATCGGCTATCCTTGACTTGATCCTAACCAACAGAGATGACTTAGTGGATAAAGTAGCAGTTAAAGGAACTCTGGGGGAAAGTGACCATGTTGTACTTGAGTTCTTGGTTCTAAGGGAAGCAAAAGCCGAGTGTACTCAAACGCATACCCTGGATTTTAGGAAAGCTGATTTTAATAAACTCAGAACAATGATCAGTAAGGTCCCATGGCAAACAATGCTAGAGAGAAAAGGAGTCCAAGATGGGTGGGAACTTTTAAAAAAGGAAATTCTCAAGGCACAATCACAAACAATTCCAACAAGAAGAAAAGGTGGAAGACAACAGAAGAAGCCAATGTGGCTTCACAAAAAGCTTAGGGATGACCTGAAAACAAAAAAGGACACATATAGGAAGTGGAAAGAAGGCCAAGTAACAAAGGAAGAGTACAGGCAGGTAGCACAGAATTGCAGGGATGGCGTCAGGAAGGCTAAAGCGGAGAACGAGGTGAGGTTAGCGAGGGATGCTAAAAACAACAAAAAGGCTTTCTTCAGCTACGTGCATAGTAAAAGGCAGAGGAAAGAAATGGTTGTTCAGCTATTAAATAAGGATGGCAAAATGATAACAGATGACAAAGAAAAGGCAGAGGTGCTCAATTCCTACTTTGGCTCAGTCTTCTCCCAAAAGAGGGTCTATGACCCCCCTGGCAAAGGCGAAGTACAGGCTGAAGGGGCAGGATTGCAGCTTGAGATCGACAGGCATATGGTCAAGGAACACCTCATTACTTGGAATGAGTTCAAATCTCCAGGGCCAGATGAACTGCATCCTAGAGTAATAAAGGAACTGGCAGAAGAACTCTCAGAACCGCTGTCTATTCTCTTTGAGAAATCATGGAGGACCGGGGAAGTGCCAGATGACTGGAGGAGGGCTAACGTTGTCCCTATCTTCAAAAAGGGTAAAAAGGAGGAACCTGGGAACTACAGACCAGTCAGTCTGACATCAATCCCTGGGAAAATTCTGGAGCAGATCATAAAGCAATCCATCTGGAAGCACCTTGACAACAATGCCGTGATTACTCGAAGCCAACATGGATTTGTCAAAAACAAGTCCTGCCAGACAAATCTGATCTCATTTTTTGATCAAGTCACCTCCCTTGTAGACCGTGGGAATGCTGTAGACATCATATACCTCGACTTCAGCAAAGCTTTCGACAAAGTGCCCCATGATATCCTGATGAGCAAACTTGCTCGAAGTGGGCTAAATGAAACAACGATCCGGTGGATCCACAGTTGGCTCCAGAATCGGACTCAAAGAGTGCTTATCAATGGGACCTCCTCAAGCTGGGGAGAGGTAACGAGTGGGGTACCGCAGGGCTCAGTCCTGGGCCCAGTGCTCTTCAACATTTTTATTAATGACTTGGAGGAGGAGGTGCAGGGAATGCTGATCAAATTTGCAGATGACACAAAATTGGGAGGGATAGCTAATACTTTGGAAGACAGAAACAAAATTCAAAGTGATCTGGATAGACTGGAGTGCTGGGCAGAAAACAACAGAATGGCATTTAATAGGGACAAATGCCAAGTTCTGCACCTAGGAAAAAGAAACCAAATGCACAGTTACAAGATGGGGGATACGTGGCTCAACCACACTACGAGCGAGAAGGATCTTGGAATTGTCGTCGATCACAAGCTGAATATGAGCCAACAATGTGATGTGGCTGCAAAAAAGGCAAATGCTATTTTGGGCTGCATTAATAGAAGCATCGCTTCCAAATCCCGGGAAGTACTAGTTCCCCTCTACTCAGCACTGGTTAGGCCTCATCTGGAGTACTGTGTCCAGTTCTGGGCACCACACTTTAAGAAGGATGCAGACAAGCTGGAGAGGGTTCAAAGGAGGGCAACAAAGATGATCAGGGGACTGGAAACAAAGCCCTATGAAGAGAGACTGAAAGAACTGGGCATGTTTAGCCTTGAGAAGAGAAGACTGAGGGGAGATATGATAGCACTCTTCAAGTACTTGAAAGGTTGTCACAGAGAAGAAGGCCAGGATCTCTTCTTGATCATCCCAGAGTGCAGGACACGGAATAATGGGCTCAAGTTACAGGAAGCCAGATTCCGGCTGAACATCAGGAAAAACTTCCTGACTGTAAGAGCAATACGACAATGGAACCAATTACCTGGGGAGGTGGTGGGCTCTCCCACACTGGAGGCCTTTAAGACGAGGCTGGACAGCCATTTGTCAGGGATGCTCTGACTTGGATTCCTGCATTGAGCAGGGGGTTGGACTCGATGGCCTTGTAGGCCCCTTCCAACCCTACTATTCTATGATTCTATGATTCTGATATTTGGAAAAATGAACATAAGACACTGTTGCAGACCAAACTGGACCACTGATTTGTCTAGCACAGCACAGTCTTCTCTGGGTCCGATTGGCCACATCTCCCCAGTGTCCCAGGCAGGGGTCATACCTTGCCCTGCTGCACTTGGGGATGCCAGGGATTGAACCTAGGACCTTTTGCAGGCACAGTATATGCTCCACTACTGAGCTACAGCCCTTTTCCAAAATAGTTCTGAATGCACCACTCAGCTCCAGAAGATGGATTAAATTGTTTTCTCTTTTGTTGGGAATGTACTCTACCTACCTACCTACCTACAGCATTTGTATCCTGCCCTTCAGCCAAAAAGGCTCCTGAAGCAACTGATTTAAGATCTATAATGAACAAGACAGACCCTGTACACAGAGTTACAATCTGAAAGGCACAACACAAAAGAAAAGTTGGACAGTGGTACACTAAAGGTGGTAACTACATGCCCTCAGCACTTGAAGTTTTTAAAGTTAAACCTTTAGCTCAATTATTATATGGGGTTGTGATTTAGGTTGATGCTTGTTCTAGACCAGTTAGAATTGTTCAGTCTACATTTTTAAGACAATATTTTCTGTTTCATGCTGTGTCCCCGCTGCCTCCTTGCGCTTGGAAGCTGATCTTCCCTCTATCAGTTTACAGGACTGGTGCAGACTTCAGCTGAACTTCACTCTCACTGGTTTGCTCCCCTTGGCTCTGCAGGATCCCCACGGGAGCGTTTGGATGAAGACCAGCACTTCAAAGCTTTATTCTTTTGGCCCATCACAACACTTATTAATTCTGGGGTTTAGTAAAGCAAAAGATCTAATCAGACAATGCCTCCATGATACTGAACAACAGAACAGTTTAGCTACTATAAGAAAACTCTGTCCATGATACGATCGCTTCCCATCTGGTCTCCCAGTATTTTATTTCCAAACTTTACTGTTTTAAAATACAGACAACTGTTTACTAATACAAGACTGAATACGCTGCCATCAGCTGTACTTGTTTTAAAAGAATCCCAGTACAAAATCATGTAAGCCCATGTGGAGATGGCAGTATTGAAACAGTGGCTCATGTATTATTATTTTGTTCTTTTTATAGAGATTTGAGGAGAGAGGTGATTACTCCACTACTGTTATCTGTTCCAGGGCAGTCCATTAATGCTTCTGTGTCTTTTCTTCTCGCAGATCAAGATAAGCTGCGATAAGACTGAATTTTTTTTAGCGGGTGCTATTAAAATAACATCAATCATTTTATCTGAGTCTTAATTTTACACAATTCCTTTGACTTGACTGGCAGTTTATCTGTTTAATTCTTTTATGTGAAAAGGACTGTGTATTAATGTTGGCCTTTGTGTTTGATGAAAATGTTTAGAATTGAACCTGGGTAACTTTAATCAGTTGTAATCCTGCTTTTATTCCTTGTACATTATATTTTAAATGCAACGGCCTGCGGCTGATGCAAAGAAAGGAATCTGAATCTGAGAAGGGAAGGGAAGGGAAGAGAAGATAAAAACAAGCAAACTCCAGCACCAGTTCTTAAGTTACAGAATTCTTAGAATGACCACCATTAGAGTCCTAAAAATCAAAACTATCAGTTTGAAAAAAAGCTTCCAGTCCTCATTGATAGATGTGTAAGTTGAAAAGGTAAAGACAGTATTTGCTTTCCAGAACTTTGCTGTGAATCTGGGCACTGCTGTACTTCAATTCAGCTAAGATTTGTCATGACTAACACTAAAGCAATGGGAGCTGAAGTCAACCAAAAAATTGTTGTGAACTGCCCAGAGAGCTTTGGCTATTGGGCGGTATAGAAATGAAATTAAAAATAATAATAATTCTAGTAAGACCAAAAGAAAAAAAATTAGTTGTTGGAACAAAAGCCACAAGTAACGTGATCTGAATTAGGGCTGAAAGCCATACAATACAAACTAAGTCAAGGGAACACCAGTCTGTCTCTTGGCATTGCATACCTCCTCCTCAAGACTGGTGTGATTTATGATTTCTTTCCTTAACAGAATAATTAATTTGCTCTTGGCAGAATGAAAAGTGAACAATCTTTAGGGTGCAATCCTATGCATGTTTAGATAGAAAAAAGTCCTATAATTCCCAGCATTCCCCAGCCAGCATGGGAGTTGTACGACTTTTTTCTGTCTAAGCATGCATAGGATTATACCCTTAAAGACACAATTTGGGGTGGGGGTGGGGCAGATCATCAATCCACATGTAGCAGATTTTGTACTACAAATGTGACCAATAAAAATCAAAATGGAGCTTAAGAAGGGTAACCAAATGAGAACAAAAGCAAATGAGCTTTAGCAAAAGGAAAATGAAATGTATCCCTCTGTTGTAACACATGCACGTAACGCATGAGCAAGACTAAACCAGCCTTCTCCAAACTGGTGCCCTCCAGATGTTTTAGACTATAACTCCCAGCATTCCTGACCATCGGCCATGCTGGCTGGGGCTAATGGGAGTTGAAGTCCAAAACATCTGGAGGGCTCCAGGATGGGGAAGGCTGGATTAGACCCTCCTTGTTGTGCTCAAGAAGAGAGAATACATGACACAAGGACAGCCTTTTTTTGCCCAGCAATTGACGAAGCAACACTGATTTCTCTTTAAAAGCAGAACCATGCAGCAATACAACAGATATGGTTGGAAAGAAACTACATTATTACCATTGTACAGGGCTGTATGTATGCAGCATCACTATACAACTCAGTCCCCATCCTCTCGGCCCCCTGTGCCATCTTTGAAACATCTGATCTCTTTCTTGTCTTATTCCCATTATGCCCCAAGTCTGTGCATCTATCCTCAGCTGATGGATGCTCTGCCACCCACTAGCCTCTGGCAAACAGACTGATGGAAGCCTGTAGACTTGCACAGTCACAACTCATGACAACCAATGCTGTCCTAGTCCCAGTATGATGTCAGAACTGACAGCTTGTTCTGACATCATAGTGGGACTAGGAAGGCTGCCTGTGGCTTATTGGTCTGATCTCAGAAGGAGAGAGAAAGAGACTGGACAGCTCAGTGCTAAGTAGGACTAGGCAGATCGTAGAATTTGAGGTCTAATATCCGGAGCTTCTTTCAAACTAAAATTGAAGACAACATATACCACATTTGGAAAAAAAATTAAAGTCCTGCAGTCCAAAATTATGCAACTTGGATAAATTATGCATAATTTTATTCTTAGAATGCAATTTTGTATAATTTATTCTTATCATAGGGGGAGGCAAAGAGTCATGCAGGACACTGTAAATCTTGTTCATCCTATCTTTACTCAGAAGAACAATTGCCCATGAGGAAAATGGGTGTAGAACTACACTTCTCTGGCTTGAGATTGCTGGCAAACTTTCAAGCATATCTTCATAGTCCTGTGGTCTAGAAACTTGACTTTTGAAAAGACAAGAACATTCATGAAAGTTCTGGTTCTCAGGAAGCTAAATTCTGCATCCAATGCTGCATCTTAAAGTTTTCCAGCCCTGCCACAATTGCAGCACGCTCAGCTCCCTGGCTGAGTAACCTGAAGTATGAGCGCTGCAGCTCTGGGCTTTCAAGTGCCACCGCGTTGTGTTGTGCACTGAGTTTAACACACTGTTGACGTTCCATGTGTGCTGCTGCCCTTTAAACAACAGAACAATTTTAGTGAAAATTGAGGAAGAGGCTAACTTGATACATTTTGTAAAGTTCTCCTGGCCTTTCCCACCGGCATGTGCTGCAAGACTGTATCTATGGAGACAGATCAGCCAGTGTTAGGAAACCGGAGGTTAAACGTGAATACTCGTTCTTTTAGTTTATTCACTGCCTGCAAAAGTCTCCGCCATTTATGCATATCTCTGTACACTGGAATCAACATTTCCACCTAACTCCGCCCAGGAAGTCACTCTGCCCTCACCAGGTCTGCTGCGTGCTCAACAAAAATACCATTTCCAAATCTTATCTTCTGCACCACATCCAGTGGAACATCACCCCTCAGCCTGGGCTGCTGCCCGATCAGTTGCTGCAGGCGTTTATTTGGGAAAACGTCTTCTGTACAAATGTAAGCAGCCCCTGCAATAAAGGAGAGAATATCCGGAATAACAGGCGTCTCTTCATCGCAGTCAGTCTGGACGATACAGCTACAACGTTGGTTTTCACAGGGTACCTGCAGAGAGACTCCACAGCAGGACTAGGGCGGGCCAGGAAAGGGACCATGATTCCCTCTCCATCTACGAGGCTGCAATGGCCACTGATGGGGAGCGACCACAGCTCAGTGGTGGGGCACATGCTTTTGCTTCCAGGCAGAAGGGTCTAAGTTCAATCCCCAGCACCTCCAGTTAAAAGTACTTCAGGGTGCAATCCTATCAGGATGCCCATCAGCCTCCAACCACGGAGGCTGATGGGCATCCTATGCAGAGTGGGAGGAGTGTGGTGATTGTTGCCTCCGCAATTCCCCCACTCTGCATTTTTCCTAGACGGCCGTTTTTCCCATCTTGCCTGGGCTCTGCGGAGAGGGAGGGAAGGGGGCTGGGAATAACTCATATCCCCACTTTCCCAGTCCCCTCCCCACCCACAGAACTGCCCAGCTTTCTGTCCTCTCCGAGGTCACTTTTACAAACTCAGCCGGCGTGGTTCTCTCCACGCAAATAGCGTTGCCCTTATTTTCGCCGTAGTCTACGTAAATCTTTACGTAGACTACAGGGACCAAAGAAGGAACGCGAATGGCGGCTCCCTATGGGGGCCGCCATTTGCATACGCGTTTTTTTTTCCCCCAAAGTCACCCGTGATAGGCTACGTGATGATTAACGTAGCCTATCCCGGCTGACTTTGCAGATCTAGCCGTGATAGGCTACGTTAATCGTTACGTAGCCTATCACAGGGGCATTTTTTTTTTCTTTTGAAGTTCGCGGCCGGGGAGACGGGGCACTTCTCCCCGGCCTGAACTTCGGGGGGAGCAGCGAAGCGCCTCCCCCCCACCGCAAAGCAAGCTGCGAGACCAGGTAAGTGACTTTCGTGCACCCCTAGAATCCGAACTATCCTATGCCCCCCACTCTGTCTAGGGGGCTATAGGATTGCTCTCCCCGATATGTAAATATTGTATTGAATGCTTTTCCATTATGGTTTTAGTGTCTACACTTTTTACGTTTTTATGGTGTTTTTATTTTAAATAAATTGTGGTTAGACCCCTTTTAAACCTTTTGAGGAAAAGCAGGATAAAAACGTTTTAAATAAATAATTATCAGGAAGCAGATTATAGGAACACCCTCTCTCAGCCTGAGGGCTTGGAACGCTGCTGCCAGAATGAACGGTCCTGAGCTTTCTAGACTTTCAGCTTTGCTGTTTTAAATCTGCATTTTAAATTCCTGCACTGCTGCTAGGTTTTATTGTGGTTGTATTGTTATATTGTGGTTTTAATGTTCTATATATTTTAAATTGTTTTATTGTGTGCTGTTTGGTTTTAATTTTTGTGAACCGCCCAGAGAGCTTCGGCTATTGGGCGGTATAGAAATGAAATAAATAAATAATAAAAAATAGACTGCCAAATTGCCTAAGCTTTATAAGGCAGCTTCCTATGTATCCATCAGTTTTCTTTGGTTTCAATTTTTGTTGTTGTTGTTCAGTCGTGTCCAACTCTTCGTGACCCCATGGACCATAGCACGCCAGGCCTTCCTGTCCTGCGCTCTCTCCCGGGGGAAAAGTCCCGGAGCGTGCTCAAGTCCATATTCATTGCATCAGTGATGCTATCTAGCCATCTCATCCTCTGCCCTTAAATATTATTGTGGAACTGAACTCAGGGCCACATGCATGCCACAATCTTTTGGGACCATAGAAAAAAGCACAAACTGTGGTACTGGATACAGAATCCAGCTTCCTGATAACCCCAGCTTTTTCTTTTTTTTTTAAAGACAAGTTTCTAGCCTTCATGAATATAAAGACAGGCTTGAAAATGTGTGGGCAATGCCCACTTAAATCTCACCCGCTGTCCCTCAAAATGAGTGGAAAAGTTTTCCAAGGTTTGGTTGTAAGGCTTCAGTACATTTGCACAGCCCTTTGATCTTCCCAATGATGAACAAATTCCAAATAAAATTACACAACAGCAAGAAATGCACAATTATGCGACACTGCAGTTGCCGCAGAATTATTCTCAGACCCTCCAGGTACACATGCAGGCGGATATTTCTTACCAGATTCTAGTCCACCGTAGTTGTACGGATATTGCACAGAAAGGCACAGCTGCAAACCAATCTGAGTCTTCCCTGCTGAGCTCTCACCAGCAATTTCAGTAATTCCTGTAAGGGGAACCCCACCTCGGAGCAAGCTGTCTAGAACAGGGCAGCCCAAGGTTAACCTCTGGTGCTGGGTAGTGCTGTGATTTTTGTCTTGGAATAGCTGAAGTGCTAAAAAAATTATTCAGATGAGAAAAAACAGCCTTAACAGCTTATCTAAAAGAAAGCAAAGAACCTGAATTTCTAGTCTTTTTTGGAAATGAAGACATGCAACATTTCTCCACTTTCCCCTCCAAAGAGTGTTGCATTTCATGCAACAGATCCACAAAGAGGACAAGCACAGATTGTATCCAAAGTGAAATCCCCAACGGAGTTGCAAGAGCAATGGTGACCCCTTCCTCAGTTCACTCCAAGGCTAGGCGAAGTTCAGGCCAGTCTAAATGGCTCTACAGCTACATAAACAAGGTGAGGCTTTACTTCTGTTTCAGGGCTGTTATCCTGAGATACCTACACTGGTCTACACAGAACAACACATTCGAGGTTGTTTGTTTATTTCAATATTTATATCCCACCTTTTTATACCTGGGTACACTCGGAAGTGTACAAAGTTTTAAAAGATACAACATGCTAAGCTACTGTATGATCTTAAATAGCAGCAACCCAACCATAAAATACACCAACATTAAGCCATGACACCCAGTAGTCCGAACAAAAAAATGCCCGCCAGAATACAATAGTTTTAAGCGCATGCTTAAAAGCAGCAGAGAAGGGAGAAGATGAGCTTCTCCTTAAAGGATATTCCATCATTTAAGAGCCACATCATTTAAGGTCCTCTCTTTTTGTCCCTCCCAGACCCAGCTCTGCTGGCAGGAGAGAGTAAGGACTTCAGAAACTGAATAAAGTTTGTGTGTAGGTTTATATAAGAGGGGTACGCTGGTCCCAGGCTGTTTAGCTTTTTAAAGATCAGTGCAAGCACCTTGAATTGAGCCCAGAAACAAACCATAAGCCCACAAAGCTGGTACAAGATGGGTGTAATATGGTCTGTCCTGCCCAGACAGAACACTGGCCTCAGCATTCTGAACCAGCTGAAATTTCTGGACTGTCTTCAAGGGCAAGTTAAATGGCTTTTATCGCAGCCAATTTTAACTGATTGTGTGATCGAGTCTTATAACAAAAGGCTGGAAAACCACATTCCACCTCACCTCCACACTACAAGTGCACAGCACAATTTTTAAGGCTTCAACAAAAAACCAACCAACCAGCAACCAGTGGAACTATTTACCTGTAAGGGCAGCATTTTTTCTCAGTGCACCAGAAATTGTTCTTAGCAGGTGCTGTACATCTGGACTGGACAGTTTGGTCAGCCTCTGCAAATCTGCTCCCGAAAACCTGAAGATCTCTTTGATTGATTTTATGTTTGCTGAAATAAGAAAAGTGATTAACTATAACCAGCCTAGATTTGTTCCCCCCTGCGTGAAAAACAGTATTTGCAGAATACAGGGCTTGGGCAGAGATTGTTAGTTTAGTTTCTCAGGCTGCAAACCTACATCTAACATAAATGGGAGTAAGCCCCATTGAACTCAATGGGACTTACTTCTAAGTAGATGCATATGGGAGTTGCCAGTTACTGTTCTGAGATGAAGCTGGTGTATTTACACCTTGGTATCTTCTTCTACACACATTAATTAGAATTACAGCACACTCTTATGCCTATTTACCCAGAAGCAAGTTTCACTATGTTCAGTGGGGCTTCCTCTGTGAAACGCCATGGGATTGCAGCCTTATTCCTTTACAGAGAAGTCTATATGGATCTAGATACACCAAAGCCTGTTGAAATCTATAGGTTCGGGCTACAAGGCTGTAATTATATGCACACCCTGTTGAAATCAGCACAGCAGTTTTGAGTAACCATTAATAGGATTGGGCTGTATGTGCCCAAAACATATATAAGTGTGCATATATCCAGGGGAAACAGCAGCTTATCCGGTCCGAGGACATCTCCCACAAGCCAAATGCAGCAAGAGAAAGTTCGTACGCCCAGTTAACAGTGCTTGCGTGGTGTGCAAATATGAGAACAGGGATATCCACAGAGATCCATTACCTTTCTTAAGAGCTGCAATCACTCTAGGGTTCATGTCAAGCTGATCCCAGTCCATTTCTCGACAGACAATATTCTGTAACATGGCAGACACAGCAAGCATAAATAAGAGAGGAACATGAATCAGGGATAACTTCAGAAAGAAGCTACCAGAAAGTATGTGTGTGGTGGTGATTGGGGGGGGGTAACTTCGCTCACCAGCCTTCCTCCCAGACCTGAGCATCACTACCCCGTTTCTCTTTAAGGTGATGTTCTATACACATGTACCTGGGAATAAACAGGACTGGGTTGCATGTCTCTTGCATCATGCTCCCCTTAGTACAGACTCCTGGTAACCTACCTCTAGTTTCTGGTTAAGGCCGTTTCACATTAAAGTGTTATTTCCCATAGCAAGTACATGGGAAAAGCAGGCAAGATTCCTTAAACATACAGCACACATTTAGCTGCTGTTTACCCTTGTCAAGCACGACATGGCTTTGTGTCTGAACCCTCTATGAGTCAGTGTCAGAAGCTGGAGCTTGTATGACATGTCTGCAGACTCCAGGCCAGGACTAGTCACATTTCCTGCCTGAATGTGAAAATGGTAAATAATACCAGTTATCAGAGGAGTAGCCATGTTAGTCTGTTGCAGCACAAACACTTTAGGGCACAATCCTATCCACGTTTAGAGAGAAAAAAGTCCTACAAATAGCACAATTTGCTATTTATCCTGCCACATCATTTCAAGGGTTTGCAGACTTGCTTATTCTAAGTACTGGAGGTTGAATAACTTGTAGGCTACAATCTTAAAAGACACACTTACTAGGAAGTTAAGCGCCCCGTTGCACTCCAGTGGGTCTTCCTCTATAATAATAAAGGAGGATGTCTGTCTGTCTCTGCCTGTCAGTGCCATAGTGCCAAGACAAGGTTGGGGGTAAAGCAGATGTTTTGGACTTCAACTCCCATCACCCCAACCAGCATGGCCGACGGTCAGGAGTGCCGGGGCTTGTAGTTTGGAGGGCGCCAAACTGCTGGGGTACAGGATTTCAGCCACAGTTAACAAAACTTGCCAATCAGGACAGCTGAAGCAGCTCTCCCACCAATAGAAACCCAAGATGCCCACAGTTACCTGAAGCTATTTTCTGCGCCTACAGAACAACCACGGTGCAGCCAAGCCAATACAGAGGAAGGGAGCCTCCGCGTTCGCAGCCAACTGCGGGCGGAACGCCGTGGCCAGGAGTCATCTGAGCCCGCGCCAGGCGTGAGCCAATCGCAGACCGCTTAGGAGAGTTCATAACCAATCAGAGCCGGGAAGGTGATATACCGAAGCCAATCCCAGGGAGCCTCTCCCGTCCCGTCCCCCCTCAAGAAGAAACGTTCTTTCTTTCTTTCTTTCCCTTTCTGGGCCTGAGGGCCGACGTAAGCCGCGCGCGCGCAGTCCCCTCCCCCTTTCACTTTCCCGTCTGCGCCAGACAAGCCTTAGAGGGATTGGTTGAGGAGCCTACGTCGACGGAGGGGTGGGGAGAACAAAGCCCGGCCCCGTTATCGGGCTGAAAACAACAGGCCCCGCTCCAGAAGGGGAACGTTCGCCGCCTTTCAGTGGCTGGTAGGAACGTCTATCTTTCCTGGAAGCGACGCCGATTGGGGGGCTGCGGGGCGGCCATTGGCTTCCGATTGGAGGGCTGGGGCAGGCTGGGGGTTTGGGCGCGTCGCCGTGTGGCGGCGGCGGCGGCTCTGAGGGGAAGATGTCGGGCCGCGAGGCCCCCGATGGCAAGAAGTTGGTTCGCTCGCCCAGCGGGCTCCGGATGGTGCCCGAGAGCCGGGCCGCGCGGAGCCCCTTCGGGCTGGAAGAGCCGCCGTGGGTGCCCGATAAGGAGGTAACGGCGGCGGGCAGCTCCCCTTCCCTCGCCCCCTCAGTCTCCGGCTGGCCTCCTTCGAAGCCCTCCCCAGGAGCGCCCGGAGCCGTGCCTTCGCCTCGGGATCTGGCGGGCGGGCGGGCGGCGGCCTCGGCCTCCTCCGAACCTGGCTAGACTGGCCTCTCCGCCTCAGCTCGGGCCTTCCGCCTCCGAGTCTCTCCCCTGCCCAGGGCGCCCTTCCCTCTCGGGCTGGCACCGAAGGCCCGCGCAGATCTCTCGAACAGGACGGAACAAAAAGTGCCGTTAATCGCTGTCTCCGTAAAACCTCCCCGCGCGTAGAAAACCAGCACAGCAGGCCGAGGGTGGTGCTAGAACCTGATGTGCTGGTTTTTTGTTGGCAGGGAGGGTCACTGCGGGTCTTTTCTAAAGGTGGCGTTCCAAAGGTGCATATCCTCACTGTAACCTGAGTTTACAGAATAAACTTTTCCAGCCTTCTCTTCTTCCTCCCCCGCTCCGCCTCAATTTGGCGCTGTCCGGATGGGCTTGACTACAAGGCTAGTCCCCAGCCAGCAAGGCCGTTGGCCAACACGTTTGGAGGGCCCCGGGTTGGGGAAGGCTGGCCTATTCCCTTCCACTGCCTCATTCTGCAATGTATACCGAGCCCCCCCATCAGCATGAGCGCTGAAGTTACACCACCAACTGGTCCCAACTGTGCCTCTTCTCCTCATCCTCCCTGTTCAACACGTGCCTGTACTACCTTCATTTGAGGATTGCTCATTTAGCACCCGTTCCCCCTCCCCTCAGATTTGGAATATGCTGAGGAAAGTTGTGAAGTGCTAGAAATAATAATAAAGCATCATTGGTGTTCATGATTCTCTGCAGAGTAACAAACAAAAAAGCAGGCCCCTATGGCAGAGAAATAGCTCTGTGGATAAAGAAACTTGGGCTGAAATGCCAAATACACTTGGGGCACAATCCTATGCATATTTAGGCAGAAAAAAGTTCTACAACTCCTCTAGCAGGGAGTTGTAGGGCTTTTTTGCTTAAACATGTATAGGAGTATGTCCTTAATTATAAATTCTACGCATTTTTAATTCATCCTTTACCTGCTCTTCTCACCGGGATATTGAGATGCTACATTATTTGTAACTCCAGAGACATCAGAAAAGGCAGAGATGATGATTTGTTGGTTTTCCGTCAACAAAAAGCCCTACAACTCCCAGCTTTCCCCAGGCAGCCATGCTGGCTGGTGGTTGCTGGGAGTTGTAGGACTTTTTTTCAGTCTAAACAGGCATAGGATTGTGCCCTTACTTCCTGGGCAGTTAGTGTGTTGCTGTTTTCTTGCTACAGTGGGAGTGCGAGAGAGGGGTAGTGTGTCCAGAGAGGGGTAGCAGACTGGGCAGGGGGATGCCTCTGCCATCACCAATAGCTGAGCTAGCAAAAAACTCAGGAAGACCACCATTTCAAATTCCTCATGTGCACTCACATAATCTACCTGGGACCTCCCACCCAAAGGGTGTTTTTCAAAATTAAGCAGGAAGTCTCTTCTGCAGATAAGTGGTCACTTTATACTTCTCTCTATGGCTAACTGTTGATCATAGCTGTGACTTCACTTATTGGCTAAGGTGGTATCAAGCTCATTTCTAACAAATGATTGTCCATTTCTCATAAAGCTATTGGAATGTGCCTGAACGTTTTGTTTCTTATCTTGGGTTCTACAAGGGCTAAAGACTTGTTCTTTTTTTATTTGAAAGCTGGGAATCTGGGTTAGCTAGCAGGCCCTCCTCAAGAGCATGGGCCAAGGGCTGCAGCCCCCTTAGCCCTGTGGTTAATCCTGCTATGCCAGTTGCTGGGGAATACAAATCAGAGGGTGCTAACATACTCCTGCCCTATTTGTGGGCTTCTCATTGGGGCATTTGGTTGGCCACTTTTCGAACAGAATGCTGGTCTAGATAGGCCTTTGGTCTGATCCAGCACATCTCTGATGTTTGATTGCCTGGTGTCCAGGATGTGATGGTTCATCATCAGGAAATTGTCTTGATATGAGAGAGCTGAAGAGTTGGTCTGAAGTAGCCTGCACATTACTAGCAGTGGCAGCTGCTTTGTTATTGGGTTGACCTCCTTGAGAACGGACTTCTGGAGCCTACTGTATATTGACCTGGAGCAGGACTAATCAATCAGATTCCATTTCTATAGCCAAGCTCATTCCACAACCAGGCTTCTCTTTCAGAAATCCACTTGAACTTGGGACACTTGCTGAGAAGCCCATCCAAGTCAGATGGCCACAGAAATGAGGCTGAGGCTTGTTTAAGTGCTAATATGAGTTATGAGATAATTAAAAGGGACTAATTCACCTGAAGTTTTGGCTTTTGCCATCTGTTAGTGTTTCCCTGTATTTAAACCTGTAATCATGATCTGCTAACTTTCAGTGTTGTACCGAGGAATTAAAGTGCTAAATACTAGTGAAAGTGGTGGTGTTGCATATGCTGCAATTACTATGTGACTGGCAAACAATTTGTATTCAGCCTATATTAGAGACCGCCTTATCAAGTGCTGGAACATTGAGAGGACATTGAGTTGAGAAAGACACAGGATTTATCTCCCATCATGGTCTATGTACTGTGAAACTTTCTGTCTGAAAAATCATGGACAGAAGAGTGTTTATGTAAATATGTTTCAGCAATGTAAGTTCTAACTCCAGTATATTTTGGCTTTGCAAAAGAGGTCAAAGGGATGTCAAAACAGCAGGTAATATCTGGCCAGGTTAGATTGATGCCACTTGTAGCTCAGATTTATTTTATTTATTACGTTTCTATACTGCGCAATAGCTGGAAAGTTCATAACAATTAAACCATAAAATACAGTTAGTCTAGTGTATTTTCCCAGTGTCAAACTTGTTAACTGTCATCACTCCCAACTAGGTAATTGTAATATAGGGCTCTTGAACATTGACTTCCTATCTGCCTTCTTCAAGACCCTGGTTAAATAAAGTTTGAGAGAGATGCATAGCAGCTACACATATTCACTTAGTGTTCCTGTGAGAGAATAAGCTGGAAAGTTCTTGGTGGTATATTGTCTCAGTGTATGTAGATGAAGACAACTTTGTGACCAAGAATCCAGTAAAATGTATTCCTTTGAGTTTGTGTAGTATTACAGCGAAAAGACTGCCTTTTTTCTCTTACTCTATACAGTTGGTGGGTGCATGACTTAATGTATTAACTATCCTCTGCAAACATTCGGTGAGGTAGAGTTATAAGACGGAAAATATTTTGTACTAATTTTAGTCCTTTCCTCTTGCAGTATCTCTTAGTACTGACCCTTTAGCACTATATCTCCCCCTCCCCTGCACACATGTGATGCACATTGCCCTCCCATGCCCCAGTACCTTACTGCTGCTTTGTGGACTTACTCTTGGTAAAGTGATCCTTTGAGTAGTGTTGTGGAAAATGTACTGTAAACGTTAAGAAAAAATGTTTTCATGAAGAACGTTTTGGGTGGGTTGAATGGTTTTTTTAGGAAGCTGACAAAGTACAAATCCTAGGGTTCATTGTAGAAAGCCATAACCATAGAAACTGATTTCAAATAGCTTTAGATTTGTGTTTTAGATGTTCCCCAAGAGAGCAGTTCTTTAGCTGGAACATATTCATTGTGCTTGAATTAGAACTTTGGATTATCTCCCAAACCCTTTCCCCCCCTACCAGTTCCTTTGTTAGAGGTATTACTGTACATGATTTTCTACAGAAAAGAAAAACTACCTAGAAGAAGGAACTGTAGCTTGAAAAGAAAAGTGTATAAATATGCTTATTAAGTGTCTTAAGCGAGAGTTGCATCTTGTAGTTATACAATGCATTCTTTCAGTATTTGGCACAGCCTGTCAAAGCATTACATCTTTTACATTCTTCTAGTGTCCCAGATGCATGCAGTGCAGTACAAAGTTTGACTTCATAACTAGAAAGGTAAGAGGTTGAATAACTGAAATATTAACTTTTTTTTCTGAAGGAACTAAAATGTTCTAAGCAAAGTCACTGGCTGTGACCCAGGGAGTTGTCCATATAAAATTTAACTTTGGGACTGGTTGGGCTTTTGTTGGGGGGTAGTTTTTACTGTGTACTCTTAATACCTAGTGATGCAAGCCTCTTTTTAATTTAAATATGACTTGCCTACCTTGTTTTCAGAGCTGCTGCAGTAAAAACTATTGAAGGCTTTGGATGCATGCATCCTCTATCATAAAATATCAGACTCCTACCTAAGTCAAGTGCCTGAATGTCTGAATTTCACCTTGTTGAAACTTGAAGCGTGCTGATTGCTCCATGCTTTGTAAAAAGGGGGAAGCAGTTTATTGTGCTTGTACTATCACTTACAATGTCTAGGAAGTTTAATTGATCATTAGACATCCAAGAGAAGTAGAGGCGAGGGAGTAGTGCATTATCATCTGCAAATGTAGAGCTTTAAGCCATGTGGAGGTATTGCCTAAATAGAAATTCTTTTTCTCTAGGGTTTTCATTTTGACAATCTGACACTACATTTATCTCTCATCTGTGTTTCAGCTCTGTTCCATGGCACTAGCCATATGCCAGAAGCATCCATTTTAACACAAAGCTCCAACTTTGCTGAGTTGCTTTTTCTTTGTTTGTCTTTTCCTCTTCCCAGCACCACTGCAGGAGATGTGGAAAGTGCTTTTGTGACAAATGCTGCAGCAAGAAAGTGCCTCTGCCTCGTATGTGCTTTGTTGACCCTGTACGCCAGTGCGCCGAATGTGCTCTCATTTCTCAGAAAGAAACAGAGTTCTATGACAAGCAGCTCAAAGTGCTTATGAATGGTAAGTGTTGAGCATGGGGTACCTATAGATCAGGTTTTTACCATTGTTAGTAGACATCTAGAAGGCTAACTTGACTTTAGACTTCTTCATTAAATCTGGCATGAGAAGTGAGAATGTGCTTTACTATTTGATTCTCTGGGATTTTTGTTTGGCTATCTAAAAATGTATGAAACTCTGATTTGGGGTAGTAATACTTAATAAGAGACCAAATAATTTAGAAGACTAAATAATTAAAAATGTGCTAGATATAAATATATGCCTTCACTTAGGAAATCTGCCTATAGTGCCAGATTATGAAAATTAAATAGCAAACCTCAGTCTTTTGGTAGTGGGAAGTTGCCATGATATGTCAAGATTTTTTTTGTGTGGGGATGTTCTTTGATACTTTCTTTTATTTCTGTTCTGTGTGTTCAGCTTAATTTGACTTTCAGAGAGCTATACACGGTCAGTAATCGAGAGCCAGTGTGGCATAGTTGTTAGAGTGTTGGACTGGGATGCGGGAGATCTGGGTTCTAGTTCCCACTTGGCCGTGAAGCTCGCTAGATGACTTTGGGCCAGTCACTGACTCTCAGCCTAACCTACCTCACAGGGCTGTTGTGAGAATAAAATGGAGAGGAGGACTGTGTAAGCCACCTTGGGTTTTTTGTAAGATGAAAAAAAGCGGGATATAAATGTAATAATAAATAGATGTACAACAGACATCTATGACATTTTGTTCTATAATGGGAAGTTTGAATGATTTTTTTTTAATAATACCCCTTCCTGTACCCAGCATGCACAATTCTTGCCCAAATCCTAAAATATACAATAGTGTTTAAAAGTCAGTGTGAGAGAGCTGGTATGGTGTAGTGGGTAGTGTGTTGGACTGGGGCTCAGGAGATCTGGGTTCAAGTCCTCACTCAGCCATGAAGCTCACTGGATGACTTTGGGTCAGTCACTGACTCTCAGCCTAATGTACCTCACAGGATTGTTGTGAGGGTAAAATGGAGAGGAGGATCATCTAAGCTGCCTTGGGTTCCGTGGAGAAAAAATGGTGGAATATAAATGTAATAATAAAGAAAAAAAAGCACTATCAAATTTGGAAAACTTTTGCACAGGATTTTGTTTCAGCTGTTTAAGAATATTTAACTAAATTTTCAGCTTAAATAGCTGAAAGATTTCTTGTTCCTGGACAATGCCTTCCAGAAGAATTTTAATTCTTTTTATTACAAAAGTGCAAATGCTTTCTTAACTTAATTCAGCCAGAAACCTCCTGGTTCTTTTGCTTGATTGATTAAACTCCTAAATGGCTTCATAACAGCATGATGAATTGACTAATCAAACCTGGGAGATAAAATTTGAGTAAGGAGGCTGCAAGGCAGATATCAGTGGGGAGACCAATATAGCTGGGGTTGAAATGTTAGGACACAAAAGGAAAGTGCATGCTGGTGACTAAGTGTGGCAACAATGTAGAAATTCATACTATGTTGGTGCCTTTTTCAGAAAATTTCTACTACCTTGAGAGAGTTTCACGTGTATCATAGTGTATAGTGTTACTTGGATAACCATGTCCTTGTACACAGTATTATGTGAGAGTGGTTTGCTTCCCATTGGTGCACAAGACCAGTCTCCCCCCCCCCCCCCCGAGTTACTGCTGTTTGTGTGCTCAACCCTTGATCTTGAAAGTTGCTTCCTGGGGTGGTGTTTGGGATTCATTGTGAACTCACACCTGTTCTGTGTTGTACCAAAATCTGTTTTAGGGCTAAACCAAACTTTCAAGAAATACCACCAAAACCTACAGATCACCTCTATAACGGGCAGCCAATGCAGTGGGGTGGGGAAATCAAAAGTGTGATGGTATTATAGATGAGAGATACAGGTTTTGGTGGCATCCACGTGTCTCCACCATCATTTTCTTTGAAATCTTTGTCTTGTGCCAGCATTGCAAATCTTCTCTATAGAGAAAGTTGCCAAAAAGTTTTCTCCACTGCTCACAGTGATTTTTCTGATTACTCTTAACTGGAACGTAAGGACAGCAGCTTTCACATTTTGTCTGGCAATTAGGTTGAAGAGCTAGTATTGGTCTATTGCAGCATCCTTTTCTTTTAATGGAACAAACATGGGTGTTCTACAGTGCCACCCTATGCACGTATAGACAGAAAGAAGTCCTACAACTCCCAACATTCCCCAGCCATGGAGTTGTAGGACTTTTCTTTCTAAACATGTGTAGGATTGTGCCCTTAGTCTGCTTTATCATTATAGGCCATGGCATTGTGTCTTTCCCACTTAATGAAAATAGGATTGAGAGAACTTTATTTCTAGGTAGTAAGAAAAGTTTGGGGCCAGATTTTTTCAAGGTTGCAATCTTAGGGTGCAATCTTATGCATGTTTAGACAGAAAAAAAAGTCATGCGACTCCTAGCATTCCCCAGCTAGCATGGCTGGCTGGGGAACACTGGGAATTGTAGGACGTTTTTTCTGTTTAAACATACATAGGATTATGCACTAATAAATTTTTATTTATTTTTTATTATTAAATGTATTAATCGCCCTTCTGGCTGGTCACCCAGCCACTCTGGGCGATGTACAGCATACAATAAAACAGTTTAAAACAATACAATTCTACAATAAAAACATTTTCTAAAATACCCTAACCCACCCCAGATGCCTGCATTTTAATTCTAGGCATTCTAGGCATTTTAATGCATCTTTTTCCTGTTCTTCTCTCCTTCCCTGGATATCGAGGTGCTACATTCTTTGTAACTCCAGGGACATCAGAAAAGGCAGAGATGATGGTTTGTCGGCTTTCCAACAACCAGAGGTAAGAAGTGCGCTGTGTGTTGGCTGCTGGGACTTGCCCATCAGTTTTCCAAAATGTTACAGCTGCTACAGGACTGCAAGTTGTAGTCCATTTCTTATTACTATTTTGATGAATTGCTTCTGCCAGTCTAGTGTTCCAGCTGTTATAACAACCTGATGCCTGGGCTTTTAAAAGTCTTGCCTTGCAGAACATCTCAGTTTGACCTGAGATGTTCTCAGGTTATTATGCTATTTACTGCATAATAGCTTTCTCTACCCATCCAACTGTTATAGGGGTTTTGCAGGTACGACTTTTATGTGCTACCCCACTTTGGACACTGTTCTTTCTGCCTAGAAGATAAACTTACAGCACTGATCAAGTGTAGTATATATGCTAGGTCCTTGTGACAAGAATGTATTTCTGTTTATGGCAGTGTTAATAATTTGAAGGATTTTCCTTACAAAGTAAACAACCAAATAACAAATCTCAAGATACAAACAAATAGAACAGAATAGCATTAATCATTAATGTCTAAGTTCTGACATCAGCATTTGAATATAAAAAAGATGCGATCACAGGTAAAGTTTGCTAATTCATATTTTTTTTTATATTGATTGAGTTGGGTCCTTTGACCTGACAAATCTATTGAAACCTAGAAGTGGATTTCATAGAAATAGATAATTGAACTAGTTTCAGGTTCTCCCGTATCTTCAGTATCCATCCTTTTTTGAAGAATTTGACTGCATCTTTCCCGTGTCTCCCATATACTGTTCTAGCTGTAGTTAATGAGTGCAATGCCACCTCCTAAAACTCTTAATAGTATAGATTGTTCTACATAATTAAATAAGAACATTAATGTATTAGTGGATCAAACATTTCAGAGGTGGTCTGAATGACTAGTGACCAACATTTTATAACTCTTGGGTGCTCCCACCAAATGAAGCCACCTTTGAAATGGTACCAAAGCAGCATTTTGTTCAGTGGTTTATAAATCTTCAAGGAGATTATTGGTGTGACAACTTCAAAAATTTAGTTGTAAGAATTTGTTTCAAGTGTGGGATTTTTGTGGGGAAACTGGGCAGATTGTTCTTGACTGTTCTTAGAAATGCTTTAAAAAACTTTGCTGGGGAGAGAATAGTGAAATAACAGAGCTATATAGAGCTTTGAGGAAAAATTACTTTTGTTTTGGGCAATGGATTTTTTCCATGCTTCTAGATATTTTGGAAAGAAGAATTTAGAAGAATTTCTAGCAATAAGTGATATTATTGGCAAAAATTCTGTGTCTTCCCCCCTTGAAGAAATAGTTGATGGGAGCTTGGCTATGTTTCAGGCTTTCCATCCATCTTTAACCAATGATCAGGTTTCAAATACAGAGTCGGAAGCACAGCACCTTGCGAGTTCTGTGTTGTAACTGATCAGGTTGTTGCTGATATCTGGGCAATACCAGTTTATGCTACAAGTGGGGCTTGTCTGACAAGATTTACCGCTCCTCTATATAAACACATTTCACTGCATATAGCCTTCTCCCTGGTATGCTAGCTTGCTAAGCTAGGACCTTGCTCTGTGACATCTAGTTTTTATATGCAAGATTTCACTCATGAGTCCCCACCTGTACTCTGAAGTGCTACAGCCCAAACACACAGGTTAACCACCTAAGTAACAGCTAGGCCTAAATCTAATGAGCTTTTTGCACACCTTGTCATTATAAAAAGTCAAAACAAGTTATTTTTCTTTCCAGAGTGAATCTTGGTATTACAAGACTTACAAATTGACATATGTGAAAGAAGCAGTTTTCTCCTTCTGTATAGGTACCTATTTCTTGATGGAGAGAGCCATTATGAAATTGAAATTGCACAGATTTCAACTGTCCAGATACTCACAGAGGGATTTACTCCTGGAGGTAAAGTTGCAGTTAAATCAATTGCTCTGTATGTAGCAGCTGGTACTTTTTTGATCTGCAGTGGAGATAAGGATGTCTGTTTCTCAGTGGGCCTGCTAGCACATCACGACATCCAACCATGGTTTACTTTACCCAAGGAGGCTGTTGCATTGTGCTGGGCACCTGGAGGCACCATTTTTGCATGGTGTCTGTGGGCACCCAGCTTGCCATGTCGTACGAATCCAGGTGGCAGGGGTTGTTTGAAGGTTACAGAACCCTCAAATAATCCTAAAACAAGCCATGGCTCATTTGAGGGTTGTCTAGCCTTCAAACAACCCCTCCTCCCTGGGTTTGATGACATGGTAAGCTAGGCGCCTGTGGGTGCCCAGCACTACGCAACAGCTCTTGCAGGTAAATTAAGCCACAGTGCACTGTCATGTTGTGTGAACTGATGTGCTTTTTGGTCCTCCTTGTCCCGTAGGGATGCTGGGTCATAATGCTCCAGTGACAGTAGAAGCCACAACTGGCATAATTCACCTGTCAGGGTCTGGACTCCAGGCCGAGCAACACCGTGTTCCATTGGCTCCCTTTTTTGCTTGCTTCTTTCCAGTTGTATATGTCTCCCTCCTACTTTCTTATTGGCTCCTCCTTTCTTTCAACTCCATGTCTCTATTGCCCCCCTTTTTTTCCAAGCCACTGCTTGCTTTGTCCCACTTTCTTTAGCTATCCTCTCATTTGATTAGCCTTTCTAGGCATCTTTTCCGCTAACATCAATAGTGTACAGCCCTCTTGATGCACTGTGCAGTTTCTGCAGAGCCCCTTCTTGTCTTGATTCCCTGTCTTATCTGCAGCTCCTCAAGCCTCTTTCTCTACCTTCCCTTCCTTTAGGTTCTTTCTCAGTCCATTCCCTAGCTTTCAGTCTTCAGTGTAACACCCTTACCTCTTGAGTTCCATGTCCCTTAGCTTCTAAGACTTCCTCCCAGTCCCCAGCCTGCCTCTGTGTGAAGCTTGAATCCTAGCCGAACTGACAACTCTCCTTTCCTTCACATAATCTGGACTTCAAACTGCTTTGAAGTCCTTCAACCAAAGATTCCAAGCCATCATACCAGCTCAGCCAATCAGTGTTAGAGGCTTCACTGGCACGACGGCAACATGATATAGATAGCATGTATTCTGGCTGTTTCTTTTCTGAAAGCACTTACCTCAGTATTGTGAGGAAGTTGGGAAGAACTGTTGGCCCTCTTAATGGGGATAATAATCCTGAAACAACCGCTCTTAGAAGTATGAGATGTGATTAACTGGTGGTGGTTAGTTCAATAGTGGCTAAATATAGGGCCACCGAGAGCACATGTGACTACAAGGCATTTATCTGCAGCCTGTGACTGCTAGAAACCTAATTTTCATTTAATTTAGAAATTCGTTTCTAGCCCTCATGGTTACAGATTAATTTGATGGAATTTTTCATCAGCTCTTGTGAGTTGTCTGCATATCAGGGTATGTTCAACTGTTAACGTGCGTGTTTTTCTTATTCATGGGAAGGTAGTATTATTGAATAAATGTGTTATCTCCAAGATTATGTTTGATATCTGCCATGTTCAGTTTTGCAAATAAGTTCACAAAAGTTACAAGCCCACAAAATATATGTAAGTTGCCTGCCTGTTTGAATTGTAGAACTACACTTTTGAAAGGAAAATACCCCTCCAGATCTTCTTTGTTTTTCCAAGGCAAAACACACATTCTGTTCATTGAAACAGTTACCTGTTTACAACAAAACTGCACAGCTTGGACAGTGAACATTATATCTCCTCAACTTCAACTCCCTTTCATTTGCATGAGAATTTGCTAGCCATCCAGCCAAAACTTGTCTTTTTTTTTATTCGCGAAGTAATCAAAAGCAGTTTTGCATAGCCCTCATAGAAACACCTTACAAAAATGGCTGCTTTTAAGCGGGGGCAGCTTCAGCAGCAAATGCAAGCCACTTATTACAGTTCACATTTCACTATTATTTGGCCTCGGAAAGGTTGACAACAAGTGCTCCTTCTAAAGTCCACTTTCACAAAGCACAGAGTTCCTCTTCATGTGTTCTCCAGAACTTGGGGCATGTATACTGGCTCCATCCCCACCCACAATGCAGCCTGAAACCAGACTACCTGAAAGACTGCCTTCTCTTAAAATCTTCAGGGGAGGCCCTTCTTCCTGTACCATCACCTTCAGAGCTGCTTTTGGGGTTGATGCATGTGAGGGCCTTCTCGGTGGCTGCTCCCAGGCTCTGGAGCTCCCTCTCTGCTGCCGGGAAGCAGAGGTGTTTTTATTCAAGCAGGTCTTTGGTGTGTATGTTGGTCTGTTGGGTTGAGTTTTAATTTTGTGTTTTTAATTGTCTTCTTAATGTATTTGTTGTTTAAGTCAAGTTTTTCTTTACAATCTTTAATAGTTCCTATGATGTAAGCCACCTTGAATGCCATTTTCTTTGTAGAAGGACAGGGTACAAATCAAGTAAATAAATGTACCCCTGTGCACTGCCCTCCACCCTCTCAGATCCCTGACCTTGCTGCATGGGCAGCAAGGTCTGCAGGGGAGTTCTACTTGCATTCGCTTGGCCCTGCAGGTCCCCAGTTGCATGGGGATTTCTATTTATGTTCAAGTGAATGTGAGTAGAACTGCCCTGCAGGCCTTGCAGCTGAACATGGCGAAGCTGGAGATCTGAGGGGGTGGGGCCCAGCATGCAGGGCCTTGTCTCAGTTTTGGCCTTCCTGCATTCCAAAAAACTTGTGAAGACAGCTAAGCAGTTCAGTGATTGCAAATCATCTTAATTTACTGCGTCTCAGTCTTTGTTTAATGGGAAGAAAGGTAAAAATAGCTATTTGAAAAATAAGGCTGGAGGCTTCTGGTATGGAAGTACTGGCTTGATTATCAGCAATGAACTGAGCATGTCCAATGGGTTTAAAGAAAAACTACAGGGCTGGACTCGTGCTGGGGACTGTGCTGCAAGCCAGGGGCTTTGGGTGCCTAGGGCCAATGTCTAGTTGTCAATAGCAACCAGGTGACTTGCTAATGACAAGCCTGGCAATGTTAATGAAAGCATGTTACACTTAAAACCTCTGGCGCTCCGCCTCACAAAATACTTCCATTTTGGTAGCTGTTGGGCTAATGTAATGGAGATCGAATCAGAACATTATTAAAACTAATTAAATGTTTTTAGCAAGCTCTAAATTGTAACTGGGTCTTTTTAAAAGATGTATGAAAGCCTCAAGTGTGACTGAATGCCACTAAATGAGGGCAGTTTCCATTAACTCAAAACTCTGAAAAATGCAGGTAGCCAGGAAACATTTCAGACTTCTTTGGGGCCTGGTTGAACCTCTGAGGGAGCAATCCTATGGCCGCTAGACAGCAGCTAAATGGCCATAAGATATCTTGCTTTCTGGGAACTGACGTCAGAGCCTGCGCTCCGAGGTCGGTTCACGGAGAACCGATCTCCCCCCACTTCCGCGCTGCCTTGGAGGCAGTGTGGAACAGCCTCGTCCTCCACGCTCGCAAAAGGAGCACGGAGCGGCTGAAAAGGGGCATTCTGGGAGGCGTTCCGGGGCAGGGAGGGTGGAAATGGCTGTACGACACATCCAATGTGTCATGCAGCAGCCTCCTCCCCTGCTCAGCCCTCCCATGGCTAGACAGCCGCAATCGGCTGTCTAGCTGAAAATGCAGGGCAGGAGGAGCATGGAGGTAACAATCCCCTCCGTGCTTCTCCTGCCCTGCATTGATAGGTGGTCTCCTCCAAGCTTGGAGGTGGCTGCCTATCTGAATAGGATTGCGCCCTAAACTGTGGAAGCCTGGTTACATAAAACCAAAGTAGGGTGGAGGATGAAGGAATAAATGTATACTAAAATTTGGGACCAGAGCTTCAAGCAGTGCCTTTCTCACTGGATTTTGCTGGCTTCGTGCACATGTCTGACCTGTGTCTTTCAAATCCTATCTGTTATGAAGTCCTGTAATGCTTCAGTGGCTGTATACTGAATCTTGATTTTAAAATGGAGCACTTTCTTATTCATTTCTTTTGATTGCTCTTTCTCCTCACTGCTTGCCTGCCTCCTTGATGTAGAAAAAGACATTCATACTTACACCAGCCTCTTGGAAAGCGAACACATTACGGAAGGTCAGCACTGCAGCTCAGTTCTCCTAAGCATGCTTTTTGTGGCTCCTGTTCAGTGCATGTTGCCTCTTGCAGACTTCAGTGCAAACTTACTTTGGTTGGGAAATTTTTGCTTAGTGGCTAGATGTTATGATCCATGCATTGTCTGTAACATTACCACGGAAGGCTACACCTGATTTATATTCATCTTGAATGTGCTATAACAAGCACTCTGGTCCAGCTAGCAGTCCAAAGGCTATGTCCAGCCAATCCTCTTTCTTCTCCCTTCTCAGCCAGGCTTGGACTGAGAAGTGATCCTAAGAATCAAAAGGTAGTGATTGGAAGGGAACAGTTATGGCTTAAGTTGGATGGAGTGGGGCACAGTGTCCTCGTTCCCATTAGAAGGGGTCACAAACACCATGCATATCAAGAAACTTTGGACCTCCCCAGTGTCAGAGAACCTGTGCTTTTCCCAGAGTTCCTCTAAAGTTTCATGCTTACTTGTTGGTGTCAATTTGAGATAATTGTTTTTCCTATCTGTTCTGAGAGGGGGGCTATGCAGGATATCTTTTCTTTGGTTGCTTCTCTTTAGCTGAGAAAAGAGGTTATGCCATTGTATAGTTCCAAGTGAGATGGAATGGTGTGGAGAAAAGAACTGGCGAGAACACTGCTGAAAGCTTGTGCCACACAGCAGGGCAGGCTCTTTCTGTTGAATGACACAGGCCCTACAGAGGACAGCTGCTGTGGTAGCTACCACTCTTGTTGGTAGCTTGAAATCTGACCTACTAGAGAAGAGGAGAGAGATGTAGTGGGCTACTTAGTGACACCTCCATTAGGGTGTCCTATGGCTGCCACTACCTATATGAGGAATAGTAAATGGAAAATCTGACGGTCCTGGAGCCATGTTTCTAGATAACTCTTAAGATGTATTGCTTTTAACACAGTGGGTCAAGATAAATAACTTCCCTTTATACAGGGGATGCAGGAGTTGGGAAGGTATACCCAAGCTAGTAAGAGTGTTGAGTAATTTTTAAAAGTGATTGTTTCATAATGTTCAAGAAATGCTGTTTGAAAACAGTAGAGCTTCTGGCTCAGCAAGCAGTGATATCTGACCTGTTGCTCACTGCTGTTTTCTTCAAATGTAGCACTGTGAACTAAGCTGCACTTCCAAGCTTCTGCTAGAGACACTGAGCATTATTTGCATATGAGAATTTCTTTAAGAAACCTCCTCCAGAGTGTAATACATACAGATCAGGGGTGGGCAACTTGTGGCCTTCCAGATGTTCTGGCCTACTCCCATTGTCACTCAACTTGGTTGTGCGGGCTCATAGGAATTGTAGTCCAAAACATCTGGAGGCCCTCAAGTTGTCTATCATGACTAGATTTTCCCTGGTTCTTCTCAATAGGCTAAATCCATCATTATGCAAGTAGATTTCTGCTCACTCAGTTAGAGTTTCCTCCTCGCTCTGCAGCTCCCCGAATATGGAAAAGATTGGGAAGGGCACATAGGGCTACAGCGGAAATTCCATCTGACATTGGTGCCTGTTCTGCTGGCAGAAGGACACCATTGGAAACAACCTGTTATCAATTATGTCGGTCTTCTGGAAAATATTCAATTGCCTTAAATTGGCTATCTGATTTTAGCATATTGATTTGACTTCCAATTAGTAAACAAAATTGAAAACTACACCATGTTCATTTTCCATGCTGTATAAATCTCAAAACTATTTGAATTGAAATGCTACTAAATATTATTTAATTAGGAAAACATCCTGTAAAATACATTTAATGTGGTTCAAAGGTTTACTTAGAACTTAAGAGAATGACCTGGTTCGGATGACACAACCGCTCACTGTGGGCTAACTAGCCCTTGGGCTGCAGCAACACATACCATCTGCCATTATGAATATGCAAAGCCCAGCTGGGGGTTGCTGTGGCTTGTTGTGTCATGCTAACCCAGCTGGTGGGAGTTATTTGAGGGGTAAACAACCTTTGCAGGATCCATGGTTTGTTTTAGGTTTATCAGAGTGTTGTTTAACTCTCAAATAACCCCTGCCGGCCTGTTTCACATGACACAATAAGTGACTGCAACCCCCAGCCAGGGCTTGCGTATTCATAATGGTGGCTGGCACATGCCACAGCTCCTCACAGGTAAATTAACGCATGGTGGGCTGTCATGTCATGTGAACTGGCCCACTAAAAGTTATTAACGCACTGATCTTAGCATGGCCGAAGAGCTGCGCATTAGTTATTGAGAGAGATTTCTTAGCCTTAGTAATCTGAAAAAAGTTAATTACTGTTTTGAAAATGTTCTACATGATTGGTGTTATATCCATTCATTGACCTGGTTCACAAATTGCAACTATCCATGGGTTGTTTAAACCATGGGTAGTTGTGACTGTGTGGGAGTGAGCTGGCTCCTGACCACTTGGCCATTTCCACTTTGTTAAACAGCCCAGGAACCATTCTTCGGTTGTTTGTCGTGATGTCCAAACCTGGAACTCTGGGTTGTTTCTCCCTCAACCCAGCATGCTGGGGTTGGACATTGTTGTGAACAACTCAGCTAAGTTCTGTTTAGCAAAGCAGAAGTGGGCAAGAGCTGGCACACTTTCTTGCTCCCGCGTGGTTATGAGTACCCATAGTTTAAACAACCCATGGGTAATCGTGACATGTGAACTGGGTTATTATATTACTAACCAGTGTTATGAAACACTGCATTAAAAAAATATAGCAGTAGAAAGTTTCTCACCTCGCATCACCACTCATTGCTAAGCAAAAGAACCAGCGGTAACACCATCTCCTCATTCCTGCTAGTTCTTTCTTTTGTTCGCTTGGTTCAGTGTGGATTATGTAATGTGCTGCTGATTTTGCTTAGTTGCTCTCAAATCAGGTGAAACACTATGTTCTGCAACAGTCAGAAACAAGTCAAGCCCTCAAAACTGGATGTGATTTGGTTTCCAGAAGCTGGATATTAATCCAAGCAGGAAAGTTTCTTGTTGGTTCTCTTTAAAATAAGAATCAAATAAGACCAAGAAAGTATAACTTTATCTTGTTTTGGACTGGATCTTTGCTTTGTGGTGACTCTGGTGGTACCAAACAGCCCGTTGAAGTGTAGAATTCAGCAGGTTCAGTCAAATTCTGAAAACGTAAACTTGTCAATGCCAGCCTCCCAAAAAAGGTACAACCCTGAATTAAGAATGCCAAAATATACCCTCTGAAATGCATTTGGTCAACTTTAATAATACCTACTGCCAAATCCATGGTGTGGTTGGGAAGTGTGTGTGTGTGTGTGGGGGGGGTAGTGCTTTTGTACTGTGAGTCAGAGCCATTAGGCTCCTGTTTTTTGTTAAAGCTCTACTGTCTTTGAAATGCAAAAAACAAAATAAAAATGAGCATAGAGTATAACTGGTCTAACCATTATGGTCAGGGTCAGCTCTGCAGTTTATTTATATTTATTTATTATTAATTTTTTTAATTGCCCATCTGGCTGGTCACCCAGCCACTCTGGGCGATGTACAACATACAATAAAACAGTTTAAAACAATACAATTCTACAATAAAAACATTTTCTAAAATACCCCAGCCCACCCCAAATGCCTGCCTGAACAACCATGTTTTTAATGCACGACGGAAGCTCATTAAAGAGGGGGCATGGAGGAGTTCCCTAGGGAGGGAGTTCCACAGAGTGGGGGCCACCACAGAGAAGGCCCTCTCCCTTGTCCCCACCAGTCTAGCTGTCCTGGCTGATGGGACAGAGAGAAGGCCATCCGAGGCTGATCTTGTTAAGCGGCCTGTCTGGTGTTGCTGGAGGCGCTCCTTAAGATAGGCTGGGCCGGAACCATATAGGGTTTTAAAGGTCAAAACCAACACCTTGAATTTGGCCCGGAAAACAACTGGTAACCAGTGCAACTCCTTCAGCACTGGAGTGATGTGATCTCGCTGGCGGCTGCCTTTAATCAGGCGAGCCGCCATGTTCTGTACCAGCTGCAGTTTCCGAACCGTCTTCAAGGGTAACCCCACGTAGAGCGCATTGCAGTAGTCTAAATGAGAGGAGACCAGGGCATGTACTACCGATGGGAGCAGATGGTCGGGAAGGAAGGGGCGCAGCCGCCGTATCAGATGGAGTTGATACAGCGCTGTCCGGCTCACAGCTGACACCTGAGCCTCCATGGACAGCTGGGAGTCCAAAATGACCCCCAGGCTGCGGACCTGGTCTTTCAAGGGTAGCCGTACCCCATTCAACACCAGGTCAACATCCCCTAGCCTCCTCTTGTCTCCCACCAAAAGTACCTCGGTCTTGTCAGGGTTCAGCTTATTCCTCCCCATCCAGCCACTCACCGTCTCCAGACATTTGGACAGGGATTCTACGGCCAACCTTGGTGAAGATTTGAATGAGAGGTAGAGCTGCGTGTCATCCGCATATTGATGACACTGCACCCCAAACCTCCTGATGATAGCCCCCAGCGGCTTCACATAGATGTTAAATAGCATCGGGGAGAGGATGGAACCCTGTGGCACCCCACAAGTAAGTGGCCACGGGTCCAAAACCTCCTCTCCCAGTGCTACCCTCTGGTACCTGCTGGAGAGGAAGGACCGGAACCACCGCAATACGGTGTCTCCAGTGCCCAACCCCTCCAGGCGGTCCAGGAGGATGCCGTGGTCAGCGGTATCAAAAGCCACTGAGAGGTTGAGGAGAACAAGGAAGGAGCATTCACCCCTATCCAGAGCCCTCCTCATATCATCTACCAAGGCGACCAAGGCCGTTTCTGTCCCATGCCCAAGCCTGAAGCCCGACTGAAATGGGTCTAGATAATCAGTTTCTTCCAAGTGTGCCTTCAACTGCACCGCCACCACCCGCTCAATCACCTTGCCCAAAAATGGCAGATTTGAGACTGGGCGAAAGTTGTTCAGAACTTGAAGATCCAAGGAGGGCTTCTTTAAGAGCGGTCTTATCACTGCCTCCTTGAGGGCTGATGGCATCACTCCCTCCTCAAGGGAGGCGTTCACCACCGCCCTGATCCCCTCACCCAGTCTCTCTCTGCAGCCCATAATGAGCCAAGATGGGCAAGGATCAAGTAAGCAGGTGGTCGGCCGTACAGATGAAAGCACCTTGTCCACTTCATCAGGAGGAAGAAGCTGGAACCGATCCCACAAAACCGGTTTGCCACAGGTCGCCTCTTGCTCACTAACTGTATCCACAGCGTGCAGAGTAACACACCTAATCTGATCAATTTTATCTGCAAAGTGCCTTGCCAAGGCCTCACGGGAGGCCTTAGAATGCTCCAGTGGTTCCAGAGCCACAGGACCGACCAGGCTCCGGACCACTTGGAACAGCCTCCTGGGACAGCACTCTGCAGACGCGATAGAGGCAGCATAATATTCCTTTTTTGCTGCCCTCACCGCCACGTGATAGGCTGAAGATACAGCTGTAGCCCGTGTCTGATCATCTTTGGAGCGAGACTTCCGCCACCGGTGCTGTAGCCGTCTCACCTCCTGTTTCAGGGCTCGTAACTTCGGATTGAACCATGGTGCAGTCCGAGCCCTGTTCAGGGGGAGAGGGCGTTTTGGAGCCACCCGATCTAATGCCCCAGTGATTGCGGCATTCCAGCCACCCACCAGGGTCTCGACCGAGTGGCCGTTGGCATGCCCCAGAGAATCCCCAAGCGCGTTCAGGAATCCATTTGGATCCATAAGACGCCTGGGGCGGACCATTTTAATGGGTCCTCCACCCCTGCGGAGGGGTTGTGGAACCGAGAAGTCCAACGTCACCAGATAGTGATCTGACTATGACAAGGGGGTGGGGGATATACCCCCGACTTCCAGATCACTCCCTGCTTCTCCAGAAACAAACACAAGGTCTAGTGCAAGGTCTAGCACGGCTACATGGGTGGGCCCAGTTAGAATATGGTGCAGCTCCCAGGAGGCCATGGTCTCCATGAAGTCCCGAGGTGCTCCTGTGAGGATGGCCTCCGAATGTACGTTGAAGTCCCCCAACACCAATAAGTTAGGGGACTGCACACGCACATCAGAGACTGCCTCAAGCACCTCGGCCAGGGAGTCAGTCGTGCAGCGGGGTGGACGGTACACGAGCAGAATCCCCAGACTGCCCTTCGGGCCCAACCTCCAGTACATGCACTCAGCAACCTTGGTCTCCCGGAGAGGGGGTCTGGTGAAGACCAAGGGCTCTCGGTAGATAACAGCCACTCCCCCTCCCCGATCCCCAGCCCTCGGCTGCTGTGCATATGAAAATCCAGCTGGACAGGCCCAGAGCAGGGGACAGATATTACACATCTCTCCCTTGTTCCCCTTACCTGGCATAGCCTGCCCTTAGCGCTCCGCCAGCGCCTGCCGCCCAGCCTCGGTATGTTCTGGCCCCCAACACTCCCCCCACTGCCTCCATCAGGTGGACACATGCCCCCTCGCTCCCGGCTATCAGGCAGGCTACCCACCCCTAAAAACACAACAAAATCCCCCAGAAAAAAAAAACAAAAAAAAAACCAATTAAAAATCCCCTTAAAAATAATGCCAGGCAGGAGTCCACAGGGAAGGCCGGGTGGTGGTGGTGGTGGTGGTGGTGGCGGCGGCGGCGGCGGCGGCGGCAGCAGCAGCAGGCACGCCTCTTCCCCGGTGGTGGCTTCTCCTGCAGGCCCTGGTTCTCCCAGGCCACCCCAGCCAGCCAGCTTATGTAGCCCCTCCAGGGAGGGGCAGGTGGAACAGCACAGCTGGCTCGGTACCTGGGGGCCTGGTCCTGCAGGGACTGGCGGTCTGCCAGGCAGAAGTCTACAGGGAAGGCCTGGTGGCGGTGGCGGCGGCAGCAGCAGCAGGCCCAGCAGCAGCAGCAGCAGGGCCGCCTCTTCCCCTGTGGTAGTGGTGGTGGTGGCTTCTCCTGCAGGCCCTGGCTCTCCAGGCAGTTCAGTGCTACTTGCAAAAAGTATTTTTAAAAACCCTAAAGATCATGGAATCTGTATGCCAAAGGATAGCAAGATCTGGGATTTCATTTTTGTACTATCCTGTAGTAGGGGATGGGAGAAGCTTGAGCACAAGGCCACATCTTTTAAAACCAGAGTGTTTGGGGGAAACTTCCAGTGGCACATAGTTGGGACTGTTTCACTCCGCACCCCTCATTGTCCATGCTAAGGCCTCGCGAGTCTATCCTTCTACCTTTCTGCTCCTCTGTGATAAACAACATCTTACTGAAAAAGTTGCCACCTGCTTTACAAATTATGGCACATTAGTCCTGTGGAGTGAGGTTAGTTGTACAACAGTTTTGTGCAAAATTCTAGGCTCCTTGAGCATACATCTTTAAAACCAATGTTCTGTATTGTGTATAATCTCACCACCATGTACTCTCCACGATATACTGCCAGGGCACTGGAAATCCAGAATATCCTATCTGTTGGGCATTAATCTTCTTAACTAAAACCCTCAGGTAACAGAATGTGTAACCCTAGAGCTGGGGGATCTGGATATTTGCTCAACCACAGGCCTTCTGCTTGTAGCTTTGCTAATGTCACTACTTCTCAGCCCTACTACCTTAGGGGTTAACACAACATTCTTTGCTATGTATCTGATTAGGGACAGGAAGAGATGTGGGGTTTAACTAGATATTGAAAGCGTCATAGCACCCTTGCATTGCAGTGTAGAGCTAGGGTGTGCACTAAAACAACTTTTTTCTTCAATTGTTACTTTTTTTCTTTAGGAGGCAATACACGTGCTACAGGTATGCTCCTTCAGTACAAGGTACCAGGGTTGGAGGAACTTAAACAGATTAAATTTACTGCCGGTGAAGATTTCAATTCCAACAAGAAGCTACCTGCTACTTGGTTAGCAGCCATGCATAAGGTAACCAGGTGAAAAGTTAAAGCTAGTCCCAGAGATCCTCAGTTATTGGGCGGTCTAGAAATGTAATAAATAAATAAAGCTAGTGTTCTGTGTCTCAAGCCTCTCTTAAGAAGTGCCCTGCCGGATCAGACCAAAGGCCTGTTCGGCAGCCAACCAGGTGCCTATGGGAAACCCACAAGCAGGACATGAGGGCAATAGCCTTCTGCTGCTGCTGTCCCCAGCAGCTGGTGTTCAGAGTCATGCTGTTCTGATCTTGGAAGTAGCACATAGCCATCATAGACTGTTAACCTTGCCCTCCATGAATTTGTCTGTCAATGGCTAACGCCTTCTCGAGAATATGAAGTGAATTGTCCTGTCATGTGGTTAATGTTTACGTTGTCCAACTGCAGTAAGATCAGCAGCAGAAAGAACAGTATGAAGTTAACATGTGCCTGAAAGCAGAAGGTGGGTAGGTGTGTCAGACTGTTAGTGCAGTTTGTTTCTTTGTTGATTGTTAAAAAGGCATATAAGAGCAAGGTAACGAGGGAGAACTGTTTTAGAAGTGTTCATTTCCCCTGTGCTTTCTTGTGAATGGTGAAATCTTGTATTTAACATATATTGATTCTAATTATCTTGATTCCATATCTTGGCAATTTTAACACATTGAGAAATACTCAATACGGCTTCAGTGTGTTCAACACCAGGAGGTTCCAGAAAAAGACCTGGCTTTGAGGATTTAGTTAAAATTAAGCAACTTATTTGATTAGCAATGTTTCTTTGTCTTCTTGCAGGCAGCAAAACTTCTTTATGAATCTCGGGACCAATAACAGCTTCTCTGACTAGAGGGGAAAAGATCAGCTCTAAGAATAAGCTTTTTACTACTTGCTAGGTGACACATGGTAATAAGTACTTGGTAATAGGGATTCTCCCTGCCCTTTTCCTATTCTAAATGTGGTTCATCATGTGAGCACTGGCCAATTACAATGTGAGTATTTGACCTATAAGTATTCACTTATTTAGTGTGCAATATGTATACAGTTTATTAATGCTTTAAATAGAGCCATGCATCTATGACTTTATTTTGTTAAATCTTGTCTGCACTTAACATGTAAAATGAAGTGTGATCTGCACTACTGCTAAATGTATAGCACAACTTTTGTAGTACAGATTATGTATACTGTGTAATTGGTTAAAAAAAAAAAAGGAAACAAACTTCGTTTGATGCTCCAGAAAATAGCTTTTCAGGTGTGTAGATCTCAGGTTTTTTTCTCCTCATATCCAAGTGATCTACGAAATCTGCCTTGGGTATCACTTTATAGGAGCCACTGTTTCTTGTGGTGGGGGTTTGTATCATGAGATTAAACACTTTTTTGTAAAATAAGGTTTACCAAATACCACAAATTGTCCTGTGTTAGTCTATCTTTTTGAATGACGCTTTCAGCAAGACTGACTTTTGAAGTTTTATATTCATGCTTTGTGGTAATTCTAGCTTTGGCTAATAAAAACTTATTAAATACAATATACATCTGTCTGGTGGCACTGATGTTAGCTGGCTGGAATATTGAGCAAACTGGTGCTGCACTAGGTTTCATGTGAGGCTCAAATTGGCAACAGTGTAGACTATCAAAGCCAAGGCAAGCACAAGCGCTTTTCCTACTGCAGGAGGGTATGGTGTTCTGTTAGATTAATTTGGAGGAAAAGCTATGGGCAAAGTTACACACAAGCCACAGTTGGCTAAAATAATTGGTTTTCAAACCCTCCACAAACCCTGTTCCCCATCAACTTGTCTGCTGGCACCCCTGCATAATGCACAGTGTGTTATGGCACATGCTCCATTCAATGTCTGGAGGGCCTCGTTGCTCTACATGAGCCAAGGGCACAATCTAGACCTCTTTCACCATTACTGCAGCACTGAGTAAGCTGTCATTATGGGAAACTTGTCCATGACTATTGATTCCCTCATTAAGGAACTTCCTACATTTCCAAGGGACTTCCAAGGTTCCTGGAGACACCGTTTTGAAAAGCACCATGCTATAAGAAGCAGATCTGATTGTGTAAGCCTGCTGCTGCTGTATCTTGAGACTTCGTATTTAAGTACCACTGATGACAGCCTCAGTTCTGTAGAACACTAATAAGAACTTCTGAATGTAACAAGACAGCCACTTTAAACTGAGTATACCCTACTTTTAGGAAATGTGTAGCATACAGAATAGTATTAATACAGAACATGTTACATTAGATATGCGTAATAAATGCCCCTGATGGCTTAAAGACTTTCAGAGTTCTTTCAGGAAAGAAATACCTGCAAATACAGCCATAGCTTAGCAGTAGTTTATTGTGCACACTGGATTAGCAGTGTATCATAGGCTTTTAACTCACATTCATTTAGCAAATATTCTTTTACAATACCCTTTCACTTCTCATCACCACAATATATACAATTAATGCTAAACAGTAGTAAAAGCAAGTTACAGCACTGCATCAATGGATATAAATTATGCACAACGTGTACATGAATAAAGCCAACTGGCCTACAGTTTACTGGGAGGAAATTATAAAACATGTATGGCTACAACATAATGGAAGTTCAAAATAGACTTCTGTATATAAAATCATGTACAATTAATATTCCAGTGAAGTGCTTCTTTGTGTGAAACTAGAGAGTGGAATAAGTTATTGCATAACTCACCCTGGCACAAGTTGCAGGGCTGCCAAGAACCACAGACACTGTCCCAGCCCAAACAACAAATCATCTTTTCCCTAAGTCTTTTTCTCCCCTTCACTCTCCACAACCAGCTTGGCCTTTTTATTCAGTCCTTCTGTCACCCTCCTACTTTCACAGATAAAATTTAAAGGTTCTTAAAGTGAACCCTTAACTTTTTATAACCTGACTCTTACCCTTCTCAACTATTGCACTTTTCTTCCATATAGACATACAAATCCCTTAAATCTGAATGCAGGTTTGTCCAGAACATGGAATTCAGGGTGTGTGTTCAAGAAAGCGTAATGGAATGTGGGGAAGCTAAACTGGTGCTGTAAGCAGAATATCAAGAAAAAACATCAAGTGAAGGAACAAGTGCAGTTTTGAGAAGTGTGCAAAATTCATTCAGCATTGATGCTTCCCTATTGCGTCAGTAATACCTTTTATACCAGAAGACTGTTGGTAACTCCCAGATGTCAACTGTTGCCAAGATCTTTAAGGATTTACACAGTAAACTCAACACTTGGTTGACAATTTTAATAGTAAAGGTTGTCAGGATAGTTATTGTGGACTAGAACTGATCAGACAGCTTATCTGCATTTTGCAAAGCTTTTAACAGCTAGCACAAGATGTTTTTATATTCAGTTGGCAAAAAATACTGTAGGCTATGTTTGAGCACCTCCCAATGATTGGGCAGGTTAACATGGAACAGACCTCACAAATTGCAGACTGAAAATCTCAAATGCTGTCCATCATATTAAACAAGAGCACCATTTAAAACAAGTATAGCTTTACTTCTGGTGAAATGTAATTGAAAAGGTTTCCAGTGTATACTTTCACCTTCCAGTTGCCAGCAAGATATTGTATTGCCAAATGATGGGATTCAGGCAAGAGTTCGTTGCCTAGGTTTTATTCTTGGGTATAACTGCAATAAAATGAAATCAAGATGAAACACAGGCTTTTAGAGTTGCTAGAGACCTACTCCTAGGTTTGTACAATTAAACAAGTGTGTTCAAAAGCAGCTTTTATGATGAACAATTGTATAGTATCATGCATAGTTCTTGTTGCCTTGACTTCTGCTAGCATCTCTTATTTTCAAACTCCGGAATCTTGGACTTGTTAGAATACAAAGACTCAGTTCGCACATCACTACGATGGTGGGTTCTTTAAACCATGGGTTGTGACCAAGTGGGAGCAAGCAAGTGTGCTGCCTCCCAAGCACTTGCCACTTTGTTTCCACTTGCATGATTTGTTGATGGGTTATAACTGGGTTTTCTCTTTCTCAATAACCCAGAGTGCTGGGTTTGAACATGGCAGCAAATAACATAACAATGGGTCATTCCTGGGTTGTTTAACAAAGCGGAAATGGTGAGCTGTTGGGAGGCAGCATGCTCGCTCCTGTGCAGTCATGAATAAAGCATGGGTTAAACAACCCACCATCGTCATGACGTACAAACTGGGTCTTATAGCTGCTGTACTATGGCATGACACTCTAGTTAAAATTATCTTGAACAACAGCAATACCCAGTCTCCAATAGGACTGTTAAGAATTTTAACTGCAAATCCATGCATTAGAAAATGTTTCACTTAAAGAAAAATTTTCCACGACTATGCTAGTAGTGGAAATACTGAGGATATCTGGGATGGGCAGCAATGCTCTGGATGTTAGAACAGCATACTTGAGGTGAGAAGCAGTGAGCCAAACGAGACCCCCCCCCCCCCGTCTTTAAACTTTAATGCAACCATAGGAGATTACCAATTCTTAATGGAGCAGCAACTGTTTTTCCAATCAGTTTTCTCCACCCCCCCCCCCCCTGCTGCTTTCCTCCCTAGAATGGGAAAAAGCAGTTGGGGGAGGATACCATTCTGACGGGGCAAATGGCCTTTAAGGAAACTCCTCCCTCCTCCCATCAAATTCAGAGCCGGTAGGAAACACTCCATGTGTGTCCAGAATCAAGTCTGTTTGATGTGGAGAATCACCAATGGATCTAGTCTTGAGTGATGCAATCTAGGACCTGCTAACCTAGCCACCTCCATAATGTACAATGTTTTCCCTGTGCTGAAATCAAATAGGTAATTCTCTAATCTGCAGTCTAATGTGGTACAGTCCTGCATTCTATTGGTTCCTATTTGAATGATTCTGAAGATTTCTGCAAAGCATTATATTCATCTTGTCCCAGCACAAGACGAGACATCTGCCAAACTTACCCCAAAGAGATTTTTAGGCACATAGCCTTCCTTATCACTGAGACGAGCCCACCACCAGTCTGTCTCGTTATCATCTTTGCGCCTCAGAATGGTAATTGCATCTCCTTCATGGAATGACAACTCATCATTGTTCTGAGCTTCATAATCCCACAATGCATATACTACACCTTTGTTCATGACTCCCAGCTTCTCCTGTACACCTGTTACCATGAAGCAAATGGGTTTACATGAGATGAACAAATGGTAACCAACATCTGGAAAATAAATCCCGCTCTCACGTGAGATGGAGACCTAATACAGCTTGCCACTGTACTAAGGTGCCTGTTCCTTATCAAATTTCAGCAGTGGATTTGACATGGGGAAAAAGGCAAGAATAGTTCCCTTCCTCACTCAAGACTGTACAAGAAGATTATGCCATTCAGTATATGCATTATGCTCAATTATAAACCTGACCTGAGTTCTCTGCTTTACTAGCACAATGTGAGGCAGGCCAGTTTGAAGAATGTAGAAACAGATGTCCCATGAGAAACGAACTGGCAAAGCCAACCCTGCCTCCTGTAGGCACATAGCTCTGTGCATCCCGATCAGGATCTCGTGGCCCAATTCTATGAATTAATTTAAGCTACACTGGCACAAGCAATAATTTTCATTGCACTAGATGATGCATGATCAAAAGATAACTACTATCCTTTCTGGCAAGTGCACATTTGCATTGTTCACTATAGCTTCTGTGGTCAGGAAAGGCTTTGGGAGGCCACTCCAATAAACTGAATAGGATTCTAGCAGAGCAGCCTGACATCCTTTTGTGGCACAGCTATTTCTGCTCCAGAGAAGTTTAAAAATGAATCCCAGTGATGATGGCAAGGAAAGCAATCATCCCCCAAAGCCATCGGGTGCGTATCTCATTCAAGTGTGGGTGCTTCCAGACAGACAGCTACTAGCACTACCAAAAGGCACTGTGCAGCAATTCAGTCTTTTTTTCCTTAGTTGATTTTTTGTGGAAAAACTGGAGGGTTAAAAAGGAAGATGGCGATGTCTGGACACCTTGTAAATTTCTGTATTCCAGGCAGGGTGATTGCATAATGAAAGGCTACTCTAGAAGCACCCTAAGAAAAAGGTACAAATGAAGACGGGGAAATTTGCAGATGTGTCTCGTAACTTCTCCACTCCTCCCCTCTCACATTGATATACCACTTCTATACACACCAATGTTTTTTCCTAACGGCACATAGTCCCATCTGTCCCTAGTGCTGAAAGATTTTTTTAAACTTCTGAGCAGTTGGGATATTAAACATTTCAGCAGCTGAGATAAGGGACAAAGATTGGTACATTTCAATCAACTGTTGCCAAAGATCTCCCAACCAATGGCTATCAACCTTCGAGGCTTTTCTCCTCCCCCTTTATCTGATTCAAAACATTGTTTCTGCAAATTTGTATGCTCTCCACTTTAATTTTATAGGCTCACTTGTCTCTCTACAATCATGCTAAGTGTCCTAAAAGATTATCCAAAGCTGTTTTATTTTACTAATATATGTGTGGCTGATTCTGTTGTGCTTTGATATTTTTGCAGTCTTCGAAGATTATTTGATAATTGTCATAATAGAAAAGTGGGGTATAAATCTTCACAATAAATAAAATACCCAGGGTTTTGTTTTTGGTAATGTAAGCACTAACACAAATGTAGATCCTGAATTGAATTAAGAAAGGCAGATTCAAACAAAACTCAAACTTCACGTTAATAGATAACATTCTCATAACCTACCATAGAGGAACTGGGAACACTGAATGTAACCCTCTTCCATTTCCTCACACTTATCTGCTGCAGTTTCTATGTCACTTATAGTTGAAGCAAAAATTGCTGCTCCAGATTCAACAAGTAACTTACAGAGGTGAACACTATTGCAAGAGGCAGCACAGTGCAAAGGAGTCCTGAAACAAAGCAGACACAGAAGACTCATCATAAGGCAAAACAAAGCATGTGATCATATGTGCCAAGATGCCAAGTTGCATGAGTAATTGGTTACTAGTTTTTGTTCTGTACCTACTGTAAGAGTGTCCTCTACTTTGTATCTCTTACCATCCATCACTGTCTGCTGCATTCACATTGACACCAAAATCCAACAGGAACTTAACTATATGGTGATGTCCGGCACACACTGCATTATGCAGAGGGGTGATTCCTTCATCATTAGGTTTGCTAGGATCATCCACCTAAGTTAGAGGGAAACAGGAACTGATTGCATGAACTTAAACGGTTTCCATCATTAAAACAGCAGGAGGGTCTAATATTTCTAAGTTTACCTCGTATATGATCCTTTGCACCAGGTCAAACTCTCCCTCAAGTGAAGCATCCAACAACAGGGCCAATGGATTGAACTTGACCCTCAAGCTGTGACCAGTTCTTTCTGAGTTGGGTTTCTTCAGGTTGGTCCTTTTGGTCTGAGTAAAAAGGGGATAGTTATTTTCAAACTGCATCAATATGACAAGATTTTGAGCTGCATTTTACCCAAGGGAAATTTATTCTGAAGCTAATTAAGGCTAACTGTTTTCATTCTAAACCTATCTTCTGAAACTAAGTAATAAGAGGAAACATGAAAACGGTCCTATCTTGGTCTCTGATTTTTCTTTAGTGCACGTAACATGAAAGGAACTCTTATTTGGGCTATTCCAGTACCATAAGACAGTAGTCTTCAATCTTTTCTGACTCAACTCAACATTTGCCAATCCTGCTGGTATGACTAATCTAGGTCATAACCCACCAACTGAAGATCTTCAAGGAAGGCTTTCAGCATCGTGGATCACAAGCTGTGCAGGCCTAGTTAAAAAGTGTGCCTCGCCAAAAAGGATACGTACTGAAACGCATCTTAAATCTTACTTTTGGACCTGCAGACCTGCTATGAGTGACATTTTTGTCCAACGTCAAATACGTATTTCAGATGCACTGGCAATTTCTGTTTAAAATAAAATGAGTATATAGTAAAACGAAAGCATCCAGGGGAGGGGCCTGTTGCTGTAGGAAGTACTAAGACATATAGCCTAAAGTGTATATAAGCACTGACCGATTCCATGATGTACAGACACATTTACACAGAAGCATCACCTAAAAAACAACAACCCCCAAATCACACTTGTTCTGCCACCACAACTTACTACAGGAAGTGGAGGAGGAGGAGGAGGAAGAGCAGGTGGCAGCTGCACTTCTTTTTCTTCTAGCAAATTGCCCTCTGGTGTCGGACTAGGTGGCCGTTCAACAGAAGAGACTACAGCAGGGTTGTTGTTGTTATCATCCTCAGTTGTCTCAGGTGTTTGATTTGTGGTTTCTACACTGATCAACTCCTCAGTTGCAGGAGAAGGTAGTTCGTTATCATTGGCATCTGATGAAGGTTCATCAGGAAGAGCAGTTGTGGGGGACACAGAAATGGGTTCCTCGATATTGCCATTGGTGTTTGTGTTCCCATTATCAACATCTGCCAAGGTGCCTATAAAGTCTTGTGAGTTGCTTGGTTGATAAAAAGGGGCACCTTCTATTCCACCTGCCAGTGTATTAAAGCGCTGGTACAATAGCTTCTGAATGTTTGGTCCACTGGGGCCTTCCGGTTCAGTGATAGAACTTCGCTTCTTCAAGGGCCTGGGAGCGTTGGCAAGTTTCCTGCGAAGAGCCTCTAGATCGGCATCACTTTGGTAGCGAAGGGGCGAATGGACGATGGGCGTGAGCTTGGTGGGACTGAGGGGGCGAGGAATGTTTTCTACATTGCTGTTATCGCCAGAGGGTGTGGTGTTTTCCAGCTCTTGATCTTTCTCGCTATAGTCATTTGGAGGCTGAGGCTGTGATGTATTGGCAGGCAAAGATCCATGAAGGAAGGGCAATGGCGAAGGAGAAGTCGAACCAGACTGTACAACAGGCTTCCCATAAACTGAGAGGAAAAAGTAGTATAGTGAGGAATAGTTCTAAAGTAACACAAAATAACTTGGTTTCAGTGATGCTGTTTCTTTTAAAAATCGTGTAACAATAATGACAATTGTTTTTGTAACTTCTAATGCATGAGGGAAACTACAAAAAAGCAAGTAATCTTTTAAGAAATTGTAATGATTTTGATAGTTGTATCAGTTCTGATCATAGTATAAACGATTCAGGAGGCCATGGTTCTTTAGAGGTCTATGCCAGGAAATGCAGAGATACCTGCAAAAGGAGAGATCACACAGCCAAAAAGCCTAACCATTTTCCCTGTGTGGGATTCTTTGCATTTCAGTCCCCTGCAAATTACCATTTAGAATATATATGTGTTATAAACAGGGAACAGAATAGAACAAGGGGTATCACACCAAAGATGTCCATGAAACACAGCACCAGATAACACCTTGTTGGAAATTAAAGGAATACAATTCTATAATAGTCTCTCTAATGCAATCGAGGAAACAAAGAACCTAGCAGTTATAAGACAGATTTGGAGACTGAACAAAATGTATTTTATAACTTCGTTGCATTCATCCATTTTCAATTTCCAACATGAATTTATTAGTGGTGAATTGATAGCCTTAGTTCTTTTACCCAGAGCCATTTTCAGCTTAATTACCTCACTGGCTCTCTGTAATATATTTGCAGAGTGCAATCGTATTCCTTCTTTCTTGGAGGCTGAACAGGTCAGGCGAGGTTTAATCCTATAATCATTCTAGTTCTTCCTCTTTGTGCCTGTTCTGCTTTGAAAGTAACTGTTTAATCTCACCAGTGCCTTTTATCACATATTAATACTTCCATCTCTCTTCTAGGAATACACAAACGCACCCCATGTTAATTGCTTTCCTCCTCACCATCACTCATGAAAATAGTGACTAAAACAGGTTCAAAAATTAGTCCCCAAGGTGGTGCGAATGTTTCTCCATTTGTATGTGTGTGTGAGTTTAACCACTTATTCATCACCACCTCAGACTATTGGGGTAGGATGAGGAGGAGGAGACACAAGTTTCCAGATCACAAACACTAATATTAAATTTGTAACAAAGCATAACCCAATTTAATACTCCTTCCTAATTTGATGCAATGCTGCAAACTTGTATTGTACTTAGTCATTTACTGATGATTTCTAGGTTAGCAGAATGCCCAAGTTCTTTTTGACCATCTGAAATAAACGGCACCTCTACAGGAAAAGCCTAGTTCATATCAAACTTAATTTAATTCTTGTAAATATCAAGCAGCTCTTAAAACATTTTCAGAAGAGAAAGACAACATCAAGTTATTCTACCTGCTTTAACGGACTTATTTAGGGTATTATACACAGCCTGTTGGTAGTTCTTTGGTGGTGTTGCTTGCTGAAGGTACATTGAATAGATGGAACTGGAGTTCACAGTTTGAGGCCCTTTCCTAGGTGACTGTGGCCTTGAGCCTTTATCAGCTAAGAAAGGCCTAATGGCCACGGTTAAGGGGAGATCAGGCCGGCCATCTCCACCTGGAAATAATGGGGCACCAGAAGGTTGATATGTGGGACTTGGAGGCACAGATATTCTTTGCTGTATTTGTTGTGAGGAGCTAGGCTGATGAATGCTGCTTGCTGGTGGCAACGGAACAGGTCTTTGCCGGTTTGCTGCTGTGGAGCCAGGTCTTGGTAGGCTGCCATCCTTTCGTCTCTCCAGGGAATTGGTAGAGCCTGTTCCTAAAGGAACGGAGCTTGGATAGGTCCCATAGTTTTGAGGCAGCTGCTTACTTACACCAGAGATGGTTGATGGTACTTTCCCCATATCAAGACTCTGAAAAACAACAACAGGAGTGTCTGAAAAGCTGAGTAGGCTGCTCTTCTATCTGATAGAGAAAACAAGATACCTTCAAACATAAATCTAATGATGAGATAGACAAAATCTTGCCTGAGAGGCCCACAACATTATCAGAAATTTTAGCAGGTAACATCTACAAAGACACTGTACCCAAACTATGAAAGCAATGAACAAGAAAGGGGGGGGAGCAGGGGATGAAAACCCACCAGCTTATCAGTGCTTCCTAATACTGATGATGACAAAGGCTGACTGGATATAGTTCCTTGCTTTAAAGCACCATCCATGTTTGAATCCTTCCAGTCTGCACTGCAGATTTGTGGAGGCTTTACCATAGGAGCAGAGCTCTGTTTAAATGCTGGCCAGGTTCCATCATTAGCTTGAAATGAAGGAAAATGAAGGGTTACTGATGCTCAATCTTGTGAAAAGAAAACAAATTTTAAAATAAAACATGAGGCAGAATTAATTATTCAGATTAATTAAAATCAACGTAAGATTAGAGATGCCAAAAATCAGTTCAATGTGTGTTTAATCTACAGAGTTTATTATTGACTTATTTTGTAATTTACATTTCTATCCTACCCCTGTGCACTAGGCCCCCACAAGGGTGCTTCCAGATGAGGCTTTTATTGTACAATTGCACAGTATTAATAAACTTAATCTCTTATTAATCTGAGATATGCCCAAGCCATGTGCCCATGTGCTCCATCCTCACACTGCCCCTTCTTGGTATGACACAATTCAGCACTTCCATGGTTCATTAACTATAGCTTCTCATGATGAAACTAGAGTCTTGAACTTGGAAACTATGATTACCAGGATCAGAAGAAGCCAGGATCTTAAACCAACTTCAAACTATGGCTTAAGATCCTAGCTTGTTCTGATCCTGGTAATGATAGTTTCTTAGTATAGACATCAAAGGAAACTATTGTTAATTAATCAAAGAAATGTTGAATCACACTGCACTAAGAAGGGAGGAGGGGAAGGGGCAATACAAGCAGGCAGGCACAAGACTCATGTATATTGTGGCTTAATTAACCTTTTTTTTAATCTTAAAACACGCTACCAAGGTGACCAATCATTCACCTTAATAATAAAAACATTATATGACAACCACATTCTGAAAAAGATTCCAGTGAAGATGAAACTCAAAAAATGAGCCACATTGCTTATATTTAATTTATTGGAAATTTAAGAATGCTTTTACTAGAGCTTTTACTTAACAAACAATATGTAACAGTCTTTTTTAAAAGAGAAATCATAGACCACTAAAAAACAAAAAATATTTTCTAATAGTTATAAATAATTTCATAGCCAAGTAGCAAGGTTTGGCAAGTCCACTTCATGCACAAACCACAAGCCTCAAATCTGCATGCTTGATTACGCCTACTTTTTACAATCCTCTGCTCATTTGTAAGTTATTCCCTCGGTATATATGCAATCTTAGAAATTAATGCTGAATGCTCTTTTATTTTAATTAAATCTCCCTCAGAAAGACATATATTTCTATAAGCTGAACTGAGCCCACAGGATAGCATTATCAAAACAAAATATAAATACATTAAAATCAATTAAATATTAAATTTCAATTTTATCTGGATTCTATAGATTGATTGTGCTGAAAGATAATTAGTTTAGAATAAAATGACTTGATTTCTGATTGGAGAGTTAGAATCATTGTGAATATGTTGTGGTTTGTGCAACATACAGCTCAGAAACTGCTGTTTTTTGTTTCCCGAATGCCACGAAGAGCCGCGTCCAGGCCCGACATCAAGGTCTGACACTGTCCATGACCTTCTCCTACCATCATCTAGGGTAGTACAAAGAATCAGAAAGTCAAGTGAAAACTTCCTCTTCCCACCCCCCACCCAACTTCCTGCCCACCTGGTAAATAAGAGGAAAATGTCTAAATATGAATTTTGCTCTAGATTATATCAAAAGCACCCCAATCCAATAAATGCACTCCAGACAGGTTTCCACACATGGATCTGTTGTTTGTGTGGTTCTATGAATCACCCAGAAATCCATTTCGGATGAAAGTACAGTTTATAACTTCTTAAAATAAATGTAAACAAGGTTGTTTTAAGCTGGGGCACTCATCTAAAAGATTCACTTTGAACATCTAGCTCACAAATCTAGAATGTTTCACAGCAAAGTTTAATAACAGAAAGCATATTCGGTTTAGAGTTGGGGTGGGCAGATTTCAGACTTGTGGGACTTTGTATTTTACTGAAACCCCAAGTCTACCAGCCACAGCCAGGAGCAAAGTAGAGGCAGGGGGGAGGAGCCTGATGAAAAATGATGAATGAGGTGATGGAGCCAGTTACATATTGCCCCTCATAAATCAGCCTTTCCCAACCCAGTGCCCTCCAGATGTTCTGGACTACAACTCCTACCATCCCCTAGCCAGTATGACAGACCGGAGAAGGTTGCCATTAAAGTCATAGATTAGGATGACCTGGTACGCACGTAATGACAACCAAGAGTTGTTGTTAAATGTGAACCCTGCACTATGGTTTAACTATGGGTTGTTAATCACAAACAATCCAAGAAGAGAATCCATATCAGGGATTCTAAGAAAAAACAAAAACTGGCCAGCAGAGCTGTACAAAGAGTTTTGCTCAAAGGCAACCATTGATATTTTATTGATATTTTGATATTAATATTTTATAGGTAAGGAACAAAGAGGCTAAGAGTTAAGCAATTTGCACAAGGTCAGCCATGGCAGATCATTTTATGCTGTTGTTAACCTCTTGGGAATCAGGAAAACTTGACAATCTACTGCAAATCACACAGATCTACCAGTAGATCCTAATTTATTTTCTGCTTGCTCGCAGTTTAGATTTCTGTTATCTTCCTAGTTTTGGTGTGGGGAGAGGTGGTAAAGGGGGCTGTGAAAATAATGGTAGTTTGTATGTATCCATACTTTATGTATCCTCTTCAAGGGAGACGGTGCCACAAAAACTGCCCTGTATAGATGCAGGCTGAGCATTTACAAATTCAAAAGCCAAACCTTTCTGCAGATTATTGCACAGGGTTTAAGGATATTGTAGGACAAACCCAGAAGCTCAGAAAAACAAACATTTTCTTTTCTGAAGCAAAACGGTCCCTGAAGAAGACTGCCAACTTCTTGAAGAATTAACTTTTTATCAAATCTCTGTTTAAAATAATGGTTAATCATATAAATACATATTTGTTTAAGTTATATATGTAAAAGAAGAGCTTCTTTCATGACTGCTTTGCCCATTTGAACCTCTCCATTTCTATAATTTTAAACAGCTAAGAACTCAGTATTATATAAAAGTTATACCGGAGTAAAGATATCACATTGGATTCACTTGGTAGTGTTAGTTGCAAACAGAACGAGTTTCTTCTGAACACAAACATCTGAGACTCATGCACAAACATGCACACACAGAGCTGCAATACTGTGTCACAAAGTCCTTTAAGTTTCAAAAGCAGTTTGCCATCTGGCTTGGGAGTCTGCTGTTCATGAAACACAAGATCAAAGCCACCTTGGGCTTGCAGAACGCTTTGTACAGCTCTTGGAATCCAGACTGATAAATGCACACTTCCTTTTATTCCTGTTTCCGTTTCAAAAACTTTCAAACTGCTCTTTAAACTACTGTGAATTCAACAGCTTAGGGAACAGTCCAGGAATGAGACACAACAGCAGTTTACAGAGAAACCCTCAAAACCATTTTTTTTGTACTCAGCAGAATTTAAAGAGCAGTTTGAAGGTTCTGGTAACAGATTTTGAAAGGAAAACTACGGGGGCGGGGGGACTGGGGTGAATAAAACCATGTCCCCATGTCCCTCTGGAACCAGGTTCAGATTCAGTGATCTATCAGTTTAAGAATCATATGGGCAGCCAGGAATGTGTTTTACAGCAACACAATCTATCAGACTTTAAACACACAGGAATCTAAAATGTCAATGTTCATTTGACAGAACAAGTAGCTCCCAATAACTACCAGATGCAAGTGCAGCCAGTTTCAATGAAGTAGGGTTTCAGGCATTTTTCTTTCAAATGAAAGGCAAATTTTGTAATATAGGTAATTAATTTCATGAATGTTATTAAACTTGGGATTGTTTGTTAACAGACTACTAAGCACTTGAAAACTGCATGGCACTGAATTTCCATTTCCTTTTGGAAAAATTTAGATCAGAGGTAAATAATGATCCTATGCATAACTACTCATAAGTAGCCCCACGGTGTTCCTTAAGATTTACTCATTAGTGTTTAGAACTGCAGCCTGTCAGTGCTATCCTAGACATGTTCACTCATAAGTAAGCACCATTGAGTTCAGTGGGATTTACTGCCAGATAAGTGGGTATAGGATTGCACCCTAAGGCTGCAAGCAAACTACCTGAAAAACAGGCCTAGATATTGCCTACAAACAATAAGCCAAAATGCATACAATGTTCTGGATCCACGATGTCCACAACCTGGTAGTTTGTGAGCTTTGTAGACTCAAAGTACCAGGATAGCTAATATTAGCTAACTATTCAACTCTGTCTAGATATATGAAAGAGAGTAGTAAGATCTGCCTACTTGCTGAAATTCCCAGAATACCTCTCACCACACGCACACGTATCTACAATATATAGCAAGACATGGCACAATTTCTAAAAATTCCTGTTTCATATGCATCTGTATGCCAGAGCTCAGATGACCACATTAAAAATGGGATTTCTTAGCTTGTCAAAGATCTTCTACGGACTCACAGTGCAGGATCTCAGAAAGAGTAGATGCTGAATGGATGATATTGTGAACAGCAGTTTGAAGAGAGGGAGGTGACAGAATAGGATCCACTATAATGTCTAAATCAGAAATCTTCCAGGGACCTGGAGATTTTTTCACACACCCATAGTCTGTATGTACAGGAGACGACCAGATCCAGTCACACAGAAAAACAAAAAAGAAAAAAAGTATGTGGAAAAAAACTCACAACACAAATGACGAGAGATCAAAAGGTAACAGGAAAATACAGGGATAGAAGCATGATACTTGACATATTAAAAAAGAGCCTTCACATTAAGTGTCATATGGAATTTGAGCAGAAATTGTTTTCAAGTTATGTTCCTAGAGAAAAAAGGTCAGTTTTTTAAAAGACGTGCACATGTGATTATCCTATGTACGACTAAAATACATTCTGCAAATAAGTGTATTGATGGTATGAACATTTGCTGAAAAAATTAAACAAAAATGAATAGCCAAATCTCTACAAAGTTATACAAGACTGAAGTCAACAAGCTTTTAACTTATCTGGAGTGAGTTTATGTTGCAGAAACCAGTCTGTTTTGACTAGTTAAGTACTAAATGTCCATTTAAAAAGATAAACTGCATGAAAGGAAAACAGCAGATTGCAGGTATATGTTAAACTATTTTTACATCTTCAGAAATAGCACCCACATGAGAACTGTTCTTATTCTACACTCCTTGCAACTCTATATGAACTTTTAACAATAAATATGGTTTTGCTGAACAGCTGCAATATGGTACTACAGGTTATCTGGCAAACTCACAGACACATCTAATAGTAAATATGAGGCAAAGGAGAAAGCACCCTGGCTCACGTTTTTGTCAAATAACTAAAGAACTGAATTTAGTACATGTGAAAGGGAGCAACGTGGATCCTAATTCATTCTAGTTTGACTGAGAGCCATCTCCAAGGACGACTCTTTTGTCACCCCCACTGCACAAAACAGTAGTATCTGTTATGGTGAACTGCTTACTGGATTTGGACCTTCCATGAGTTGTGCTAGTAGTAATGCTGAGGGACTGTGGTTTCACTGGGTCGACTGGCACAGCATAACTGCTGGAACTAGGAACTTGAATGTATGGTCCCACTGCTGCAACTCTGCCTGAAGCATTCAATGATGACTGAGGTGAGGATGTTCCATTTATCCGATTTAACTAAAAATTGTAAATCAAAAGTTGTGTTAACATTTGGCTATCCATCTACACATCTGCAGACTTAAAAAAAAGTTAGGTAGAATTACAGAACTGCAACTCAAAACTGGCTAGCTAGCCCTTTCTCCCCCCCCCCCTTTTGTGCATTTATGTTTCTAGACATTTGCTTTTTTCAAATGATGTTTATGAAGGTCTCTTTTCTGATGTCTACTCTCCAACTACTCTGACATCTTGATTGTCAGAAAGCATGAACTACTGAGGGTTGCTTTCATCTCAGGAGGTATCCAGAAGCATTCTCTCAAATACCACCTTCTACGTACTGACTCCACTCATGAGATTACAAGGCCAGGAAGGACATTTCTACTCTCAGTATAAGCTAGCAACTTTAGCAAAAATCAGTTCATCACAATTTCTGGCAATAACAGTATTCTTGTGCAAGAACAAATATTTTAGCATTACATTTCAACTTACATGAGACTCACTGTATGGCTCCACATTAATTTTACTGTTATATTATTGCAGCTGTTGCAATATTTTATAAAAAGCTGAACAAAAATGCCAGAAGATTTTGGCAATATGTAAGTAATGCATTTTAGTTTAAAATGTCTATAGAAATTCTGAAAAGCCTTAAATTTCTAGATTAGTTTCAGAGGCGTAAATATGCGCAACTATTAGCATTTGGAGTAAGAGGAAATGGAAACTTTATCAAGTTTTATGGGCTTTGTAGAAGTCACTGAAATGTGGCCCTTTTAATAGTTTATCTTACAGGGATGTTTTCTTTTTGACGTGCCTCAACTTTTTTCTTGTATAGGCGCTCGCGTAGCTCATTGATGCGCTTGTCCATCATGGCCACCTCCATGTTACGTTTGTTCAAAAGTTCTTTCTGTTGCTGAAGTTTGGTGTTCTGCTCCTGGTTAAGCCTGTTACGGATCTATGAGAAACATAGTGGGTATCATTTAAAGTTGATACGACTTCACTTGCAGGTTTTTTATTTGTTTTTAAAGGGGAGAAACATAAAAATCTGCAGTCAAGGTCCAAAGAACAACTTTAGGTGGGCCCAAAAATTTGTCTATGCTCTATGGATCCCCACCCACCCATCCCCACACAGTTTTTTCATTTTAATGGCATACTTTCATGCTGTATCTCAAACTCCCTTTTGAATTTCAGTGGGACTGCTGTTTGAGAAACACAAACACAAAGCTACCTTGGGCGTATAGAATTAGTTGCAGTTCTTTGGAGCCAAGCCTTTGTAGTTTTTAACACATATCTAAAGCCCAAATGCATCTACTTGGAAGCAAGTCCAATCTATTTCAATCAGATATATGTCTACGGAAGTGCTCAGGGTCAGAACTTATATCTATATACTTTGTGTATCCCCTCAGACATACTGCTGTGTATCCTTTCAGAAATATTTCCTTTTCCTAGGAAGCACCTGTACAGTCATGAATAAATGTAGCATGCGATCAAATAACAGCAGCTAAGTAAAACATCTTAGCAAAAAGTTATTTCATAAAGAACATTGAAAAGAAAACCAATCATATAAACCTTTTTAAAATTCTTTTATCAGAATAAAATGGATAAGGATCATTTCTAATACTGAAGTCATGGTTCTCTTCTGCTCCCTAATTTAGGCTGTAATCTTATATCCACATACCTGGGAGTAAGCCCCACTGAACTGTCTTACTGCTGAATAAACTTGCACAGGATTGCATTGTAAACTCTTAATATGTGAACAAAGAATAATAGATCATGGAATAGTAGGGTTGGAAGGGGCCTACAAGGCCATCGAGTCCAACCCCCTGATCAAGGCAGGAATCCAAGTCAGAGCATCCCTGACAGATGGCTGTCCAGCCTCGTCTTGAATGCCTCCAGTGTGGGAGACCCCACTGCCTCCCTAGGTCATTGGTTCCATTGTACTATTGCTCTAACAGTCAGGAAGTTTCTCCTGACGTTCAGCCGGAATCTGGCTTCCTGTCACTTGAGCCCATGATTCCGTGTCCTGCACTCTGGCATGATCGACAAGAGATCCTGGCCTTCCTCTCTGTGACAACCTTTCAAGTACTTGAAGAGCGCTATCCTATCTCCCCTCAGTCTTCTCTTCTCAAGGCTAAACATGCCCAGTTCTTTCAGTCTCTCTTCATAGGGCTTTGTTTCCAGTCCCCTGATCATCTTTGTTACCTTCCTCTGAACCCTCTCCAGTTTGTCTGCATCTTTCTTAAAATGTGGTGCCCAGAACTGGACACAGTACTCCAGATGAGGCCTAACCAGTGCTGAGTAGATGGGAACTAGTACTTCCCGGGATTTGGATGCAATGCTTCTATGAATGCAGCCCAAAAGAGCATTGGCCTTTTTTGCAGCCACATCACATTGTTGGCTCATATTCAGCTTGTAATCGACAACAATTCCAAGATCCTTCTCGCTTGTAGTGTGGTTGAGCCACGTATCCCCCATCTTGTAACTGTGCATTTGGTTTCTTTTTCCTAGGTGCAGAACTTGGCATTTATCGGTGTTTTCTGTCCAGCGCTCCAGTCTACCAAGATCCCTTTGAATTTTGTTTCTGTCTTCCAAAGTATTAGCTATCCCACCCAATTTTGTGTCATCTGCAAATCTGATCAGCATTCCCTGCACCTCCTCCTCCAAGTCATTAATAAAAATGTTGAACAGCACTGGGCCCAGGACTGAGCTCTGCGGTACCCCGCTCGTTACCTTTCTCCAGTTTGAGAAGATCCCATTGATAAGCACTCTTTGAGTCTGATTCTGTAGCCAATTGTGGATCCACCGGATCATTGTTTCATCTAGCCCACTGTGAGCTAGTTTGCCCCTCAGGATATCATGGGGCACTTTGTTGAAAGGTTTGCTGAAGTCGAGCTATATTATGTCCACAGCCTTCCCACAGTCCACAAGGGAAATTACTTGATCAAAACATAAGATCAGATTCGTCTAGCAGGATTTGTTCTTGACAAATCCATGTTGGCTTTGAGTAATCACTGCATTGTTTTCAAGGTGCTTACAGATGGATTGCTTTATCATCTGCTCCAGAATTTTCCCAGGGATTGATGTCAGACTGACTGGTCTGTAGTTCCCAGGTTCCTCCTTTTTACCCTTTTTGAAGATAGGGACAACAGTAGCCCTCCTCCAGTCATCTGCCACTTCCCCCATCTTCCATGATTTCTCAAAGAGTATAGGCAGTGGTTCTGAGAGTTCTTCTGCCAGTTCTTTTATTACTCTAGGGTGCAGTTCATCTGGCCCTGGAGATTTGAACTCACTCCAAGTAATTAGGTGTTCCTTGACCATATGCCTATCAATCTCAAGCTGCAATCCTGCCCCTTCAGCTTGTACTTCGCCTTTGCCAGGGGGGGTCATAGTCCCTCTTTTGGGAGAAGACTGAGCCAAAGTAGGAATTGAGCACCTCTGCCTTTTCTTTGTCATCTGTTATCATTTCGCCATCCTTATTTAATAGCTGAACCACCATTTCTTTCCTCTGTCTTTTACTATGCACGTAGCTGAAGAAAGCTTTTTTGTTGCTTTTAGCCTCCCTCACTAACCTCAGCTAGTTCTCAGCATTCGCCTTCCTGACGCTATCCCTGCAATTCTGTGCTACCTGCCTGTACTCTTCCTTTGTAGCTTGGCCTTCCTTCCACTTCCTATATGTGTCCTTTTTTGTTTTCAGGTCATCTCTAAGCTTTTTGTGAAGCCACATTGGCTTCTTCTTCCACCTTTTCTTCTTGTTGGAATTGTTTGTAATTGTGGCTTGATAATTTCCTTTTTTAAAAGCTCCCACCCATCCTGGACTCCTTTTCTTGTTAGAATTGCTTGCCATGGGACCTTACTTATCATTGTTCTGAGTTTATTAAAATCAGCTTACCTAAAATCAAGGGTATGCGTTTGACGACACTCGACTTTTGCTTCCCTTAGAACCAAGAACTCAAGTATAACATGGTCGCTTTCGCCCAGAGTTCCTGTAACTGCCACTTTATCCTGTAACTGCTACTGCTTCACTAACCAAAATGTCCTACTTTTCTTTCTTGTAATAGGGAGGAAGAGGAAATCTTTGTTTGGTGGCTTTTAATGGTTATGGAGAGGGATAGTGAACTGGCAGCCTGCAGCATGGATGTGGCCCTGAAACAATTTTATCTGGCCTCTGGAAAACCCTGCTAATTTTTAATTGAGATATGGGAGAAAGTTCATCCACTGTAAATCCTAAACGTTAGGTTAATTTGTACATTGTACTTTTTTGTTTTTTTTAATTTGGGGAAAAATTATATTATTTTTAAAATTCATTCTCTAAAACAAACAAAATGAAAATAACCCACATTTGAAATCTTATATCTGCATTTACAAATATAAAGCTCAGATAAATATAATGCATACTTCCATTTATTTATAATAAATTTATCTAAGACAAAAACAAAAGAAACAGTGGCTGAACTTTCAGGAAAAGCAACATTTCCACTGGACATTATGATTTGAGTTAATGTATTAAGAGTTTACAGTGCAATCTTGTACAAGTTTATTCAGCAGTATATAATATTGAGTTCAGCAAGGCTTACGGTATGTGGATATAAAATTATTTTCTTGCTCAAGGCCTAGCACAACAATTATTAGGTACTGGATTTAAAGCTTCTGAAACCCGTATGTGTCCCAACATATCAATATGGATTCACTGGCATACATGACTCATCATTATACATCTCAGGCCTATGCAACTGTGTTCCACGAAGCCAAATATTGGCCTGCTTCATACATAAAGACAACCCATCAGTTTAAAAATGTCTTTGTTGGGTTAACAACTGGGTTATTTAGCTCCTAACCCAGTGGTTTACACTTCATGCTCCACAATCTACAAAGGAGCCATTTGTGGGTTGTAGGGTAAAAGCAGAAGAGGTGGGCACCTGCTTGGCCTCAACAACCTGATTTTTAAACTGATGTGTTGTCATTACATGCAAACAGGCCCACTGTCTACCAGCCATGTCTGGTGGTCCACTAGGGGCTTGTTTTTAACTACCTGTCTGGGAGCACAACCATCGAAGACACCGTTAAGCATATAGCAGCCTACAACAAATGGCTGGTGGGCTGTGTTCACAGCTTGGTGGGCCCTACCTTAGCCCTGGAGAAATGATTGGGACTTCAAAAAGACCAAAGGTACCAGTGGTGCTAAGTACAGGAAAACCTCATTTTTGTTAATAAGCACCATGTAAATAAATGTCTTAATTATTTACTTGTAGCTCTTGGTACAATTTTTTTAATTCTACAGCTGCTGGCCCTGTCATCTGGCCATTATAAGACTGGAAACCATTCAGTTTCCCTTTCCTCAGGTCCTCTAGCTGCTGAGTAAGCTGGTCCACTTTCAACACTGCAGCTTGTAACTCTTGCTGCTTTTCCTGGAACATGGTACTGATATGTTCAATTTCAGTAGCTGCAATTAAAATACAAAATGAAAAACAACACACACATGTAAATTAGTATAAGCAATAAGCAATGCTGTTCAAGCATTTTCTCCCAGCCCCTGCACGGCAAGTCTATGAACAAAAGAATAGGGGATGGGTGAGGCTACAGGTGGCCACACCTAAATCTGGACTTCGGTGGTGTGTTCCCCAGCCTAGGCTCCCTGAGATCAGCTGCTGGAATATGAAGTGGAGGAGGCAGAAGGAACTGCTCTGCTAATCAGACTTGGCACAATGAACCAACTGCAGAGGCCAATGTTGAATACACATATCTGAGGCCAAAACTCACACAATTCCAAGGAGCTTACTAGGGTAGGTTCAAGCCATGAGCTTCCTAGTCCCTGAAAGACTGGGCCAACTAATTTCTCCTCCCTATAGTCAGCACATTATATAAGCAATTCAGATAAGGGGCAAACATGGGAGGCTGAGGAATTTGAACTGGCAAATGAAACACTATAGAACTGCACCTTTCTGCTCCACGTGCCTTGCGCAGGATGCTTGCTATGCTGCAGCTTACAAAAACCTGTTTGTACTGAAAGGACTCCAGAGTATTGGCTTGCACTTTTGTAAGTAAGTCTTTAAGACATGCAGCAAATGCTTTCTAACTTCCAAAGCTTTCCTAAAAATTGCAAAATTTCAGCTTATTAATAGATTACAATTTGGACAGTTCACACCACCAGTTTTACCTACACATGGACAGCCATAACCCTCTCTCGGCCAAGTGTGTGTTCACAATGACATGGGGAAATGTTAGTGTGAACTAAGCTATATATGGATACAACTGCAGCTGCTTCCTTTGTCATGGCAGATGGAAAAAATGGAGTCATGACAGCGGAAATGACTCCATGTTCAGAATAGTTTATGTTAATGTAACTGCGTGCCCTGGCCCTGAATCAACTACTGGACCAAGAAGATCAAATGATAGGAGTTAAGGAAATGGGAAGAAACCACCCATACACAAATTGCCGTTCATAATCTTGCTGTAATCCACCTGCCCTCTCATGGCTCGGATTTTTTTCAGCTTTGTCTCCTGTGTCTCTACTCGCTCTTTAAGTTTCTGAAGCTTTTCACTCTCAGACACAGACAGCTGCTGACGGCGTTCTTGCTGCTTGAGATAACGTAAACGTTGTTCCTATCAAAACAAGTAGAACATGTAATCATGTTGTCTTATTTTTAGAAAAGCATTACCAGTCACTTCCCTATTACCGAAAAAAAAATCACCCAGAGATAACCAGCCTTTAAATTAGGTAACAGTTTCTTGCCTGCTCATTTTTTTTCATTCTGGAAACAAATATATTTAACAATAGCATCTAATGAATTTTTAAAGAACCTACTATGTAAAGATTTTTTTTTGTCTGTCTAGGCTGTATCCGCCAAAAGATACTAGACATTTCACTTCTGAAGCTAGAAGATCATCTAGTGTACTTAAAAAAAAATCCATCTGAAACATTCATTCCAACACATCTGTGAAGTTTCCTGCTACTTCCTGTTCCCCAAACATGCTTCCTCCCACAGCAAAATGGGTCCCAACCCTCCATTACACAATTTCCCAAAGGAAACAATGACCAGCAGAGGACTACAAACAGGCAAAGATAAGCAGATCTGGAGCAAGATAAATGCCACTTCTTTAGAATGGCAGCCTATGGACTGAACAAATACGGGAAATGCTTTCTTTCTTTCCGCAAAATAACAAATATAACTTAAAAGCTATTAAATTCACTTCTGTCCTCTCATTCAGCACAAACTTCACCTTGTATATATTGTTGTTTCCATTAAAGTTTGTTAAGTGCTGAACTGGAAAAAATTAATTTATATTACAACTTCAGGGGAAGTAGGGGTGGGGAGATTCTTGTATGTAAGAGCAGTGCTGGATCAGACAAAAGGCCCATATAATCCAGCATTCTGTTCGCACAGTGGCCAACCTGATGCTTATGGCAAGCCCACAAGCAGGACATGAGAACCACAGCACCCTCCCCTCTCGTGCTCCCCAACAACTCATATTCAGAGGCATACTGCTTCCAATATTTGAGGTAGTATATAGCAATCATGACTAGTAGCCAGTGATAGTTTATCCTCCATGAATTTGTTTAATCCCTGTTTGAAAGCCATCCAAGTTGGCAGCCATCACTACAGCTTTCAGTAGCAAATTCCACTGTTTATGCGTTGGGTGAAGAAGTACTTCCTTTTAACTGTCCTGAATCTCTTACCATTTCACTTCATTGGATGGGCCTGGGTTCTAGCATTATGGGAGAAGATAAATCACCCTACCCAGTTTCTTCACATCATGCATAATTTTATATACCTTGGTCATATCCCCCCTTACTCACCATTTTTCTAAGCTAAAATCCCCCCAATACTGTAACCTTTCCTTATAGGGGAGATGCTCCAGCCCCTTGATCATTTTGTTTGCCCTTTTCTGCACTTTCTCCAGCTATACAATATCCTTTTTGAGGTGCGATGATCAGAACTGTACAAAGTATTCCAAGTGTGGTTGCACCATAGATGTGTATAAAGACAGTATGATTTTGGCAGTTTTATTTTCGTTTCCTAATAATCCCCAATTTGGAATTCACCTTTTTCACAGCAACCACACCCTGAGTCGATATCTTCATTAAGCTATCCATCACAATCTCAAGTGCTTCTCTACACAGAGACTTTTTATCCTGCGATTTTACTGGGGCTTCTGCTTCCAGATTCTTTAGGGGATTAATATCGGCCCTTTACATGTACTTCCCTTCCTGCCCCTTTCCCCCCTTTATCTGCCAGTTCTATGTTTCATTATACAGCTACTAGATGGCGCTGTTGTTACGGCACCACTTCCTCTTTACACTGACAAATTCAAACCAATTCAAACCGGTTATTTTTATTAGCTCGTTATTTCCATTTCAAATTAAGCTGCGGAAATGGTTGGAAACCACAGGAGAGGTGCTGGAGGTTGATGGTGTCATGTAAAGGACCTGCAAACTTCCATGAGTAACCAATCTCAACCGCAGGATAGAAGTGCCATGTGGAGAAGCCCCAAGACTCCTTTCCTGGTCAGTCACCAGTCACTAGCTCAGACATCATCAGCATATATGTGAAGTGGGATGTTTTTGCCTCAATGTGCATAACTTTAATATTTGCTTATATTGAACCACATTTGCCGTTTTCATGCCCATTTACCCAATTTCCAGAGATCCTTTTACAGCCCTTCACTGTCCCTCTTTGTTTTAGCCACCCTAAATCATTTCAACAAAGAGTCTTCTGGCACCTTAATGAGTAACCAATTTATTCTGGCAGTAGCTGTTGTGGACACTGCCCATTTCACATCAGATGCAAGTGGACAGTGACCACAACAGCTTATGCCAGATTAAATTTGCTAGTCCTTAACATGCCACAAGACTCTTTTTTGTTTTTGCTGCAACAGACTAATATGGCTACCACTCCCTAAATATTTCGGTGCTGTCAGTAAGCATAGCCACCTCAGTGCTCACCCTTAACTCATTTATAAATGAGTTAAAAAGCACTGCGCCCAATACAGTTCCTTGGGGGGCTCCGCTGTTTACATCCTTCCGTTGCAGGAACTGTCCATTTATTCTTTCTCTCTGTTTCTTGTTCTTTAACCAGTTACCAATCCATAGGATTAACTCTCCCCTTATTTCATGACTGCTAAATTTCCTCAAGAAATTTTGGAGAGGGCCTTTTGAAAGTCCAAGTAAACTACGTCTACTAGTTCACTCCTATCCACATGCTTCTTGACACTCCCAAACAACTCCAAATGGTTAGTGAGGGGAAAAAACCCTCTTGCACATTTCCTTATTATGGAAGAGTTAAAGACATCTGCACTTAAATTTTTGACTCTGCTCAAGTCACTGGGTGGAACTTTGTTGATAGCAATGAAGTCTGGCCCACTATGGGTAATGTGAGCCTAGATCTGATACCTCTTGATTTTATATATGTAAAAGCATAGATATGAATGAAAAATCATGTGGGCAGTCCAGTCCTATAGGTTCCTATAAAGGACTGCAGCTGCCGCTGCACCAAAAAGGTAACTACAATATGCTTGTGGTGCATCAGGGTAACATTCTGGATGCTTTGCTGCATTCATGCAATGCTACAAACCATGGTATTCCACTGATGCTAGTGTTTACCATGGATCCTGTCCAATGTATGTTTTGAACTGTGTGACATAAAATGAGGTTGTATTTTTATATTAAAAAGAGGTACCCACCCAAGACTGAATCAAACTCTGGCTCTTTTTGAAGCAAATCTAGAGCAATACAGAATCACACACAGGACGCATCACCACCACAGGATTAATCAGGGAATAGGGATTCATTCTGTGCTGGATGGGGTTACACCCCCACTGAAGACCTGGGCTTGCACTTTGGGTGTACTCGTGGACTCGCCCTGAACCTAGATACTCAGGTCTCGGTAGCGGCCAGGAGTGCATTTGCATAGGTGAGGCTAGTGTGCCAACTATGCCCGTTACTAGAGATGTCTGATCTGGCCACGGTTGCGCATGCCTTAGTTTCATCCTGTTTTGACTACTGTAACATGCTCTACATGACACCGCCTTCAAATGCTGTTCAGAAATTGCAGCTGGTCCAGAATGTTGTGGCCAGACTGTTGACCAGGGCCGGTTACAGGGAACATGCAACTCCCTTGTTACAGCAGCTTCACTGGCTACTGGTCTATTTCTGGGAAGAATTCAAGGTGCTGGTTATGACCTATAAAGCCCTATACCACTTGGGGCCAGGCTACCTGAAAGACTGCCTTCTTCCATATCAGCCTGCCTGGTTCTTAAGATCTTCTGAGACAACCTTTCTTTTCAGACTGCTGCCTTCAGAGATGAAATTGGTGTCGACCCAAAAAAGGGCCTTTTTGATGGCCGCTCCCAGGCTCTGGGACTTCCTCCCAAGTCCCTCTCTGCTGTCTTTCTGCCAGCAGGCAAAGACTGCTTTATTCAAGAAGGCCTTTGGTCTGTAAATGGATTTGTTGGGTTGGGTTCTCTGTAATGGTTATGTTTTTATTGTATTTTAATGTATTGTTTTATTGTTTAAATCAATTTTAATTATGTCTGTAAGCCACCTTGAGCACCAGTTTGGGTAGAAAGGTGGGATACAAATCACACAAACAATTAAATAAATATCACTTCTCAGTTATCATGCTTTCTGCATTCCGGGTTTTAGAGCCTTTTTAGAGACAGCACATTTTCAGTTGTTTCCTTCTTCTTGTTACTGGATGTATAGTTTACCTTGGCAACCAACATTTGCTGCTGATTTTCAATTTGCTGCTGTTGCCTGGCAGCCATATCCTGAAGTTCTGAAAGTGTGAGTTCAACACGTGGATTCCCAACCTGAAGAGAATAAAGAAGAGCAACATGATACTGTAATTACACCATGAACACTCAACTTTTTTCACATTTGAGATACCCCTCATTAACAGTTGACCATGTTCTGTAATACACTTCCCTTAATACGATTTGGAAAGCAGTATATTCTCTGCTCCCCTTTCATATTTTCAGGTCCCAAACTGTATGCTGTGGCAACTACGATGCTGCCGGAGAGGCTGAAGCATGCCTTCATGTGGATGCTTCAGCCTCTCCTGTAGTACAGGAGTTTGCCCCAGCACACAGAGCAGGAAGGTCTCATGAAGCACTGAACTCACCTTCTCTGGCAATATATGGGCACAGGCATCACCCTGAGGAATTCTCTGCACTGGAATTCCCAGTGATTAACATTCAATATATAGTGTCTTCTCAGAACCCCTAGAAAGGACACAGAAACTTCTAGACATCCAAAGTTCCTCAGGTGGGGAAGAGTTTTGGCTATTGGGCGGTATAGAAATGAAATGAATGAATGAATGAATGAATGAATGAATAAATAAAATCTCTTACTGATCTGATTCCGCCAGACAGTCACTGGGGCTTTTACAGATAGTGTCCCAACAACTGTGAGCTTCTTTACAAGCTGTTATAGACTGTGTGCTACTGAGTACTTTAAATTCAAATACAGCTTTAATGAGGACCAAAGCAAAGCTAATTATCCTAGAAAAACTATAGATCCTTTAGAAGGCATTGCTTCCCTCAACCCCCTCCAAGAAATCCCTAGCAAAAGGAATGGAAACTTGTTAGGAGAAGTGAGAAGAGAACGTGCCAGTACAAAATGGAAGAGCAATTAAACAATTTAAATAGAACGAAACAGTGACAATTGTATCCAGTGGTGTCCCTCCACTGACAGAAGGCTCTTTGATCCAGGGCATCTCTACATCAGCCTAAAATCCTGCATTGAAAACAGGGCTTTCTGCCTCCATTTTAAATGCAGGATCACAACTGACTCCCTTTACATGCGATCCCTTTCGCCCCTCCCCTTCCCCCCTCCTTCTCCTCGTATCTGAGTCTTCCATTATCTTTCATTGATCTCGCTCCTTTTCTTGCCGCTTTTCCTCATTTCACGGAGGGAACTCAAGTGGAACACAGCGGGGTAATTTCATAGCTCATTATCTGTGATCTACTTAAAAACGGAACAAAGGGCATTTAGTGCAGGGGACGCCCTGGAGGTTCATGGCGTCATGTAAAGAGCCCACAAACTTTCATGAAGAAGCAATCTCAATCACAGGATAAAAGCTCCGTGTGAAGAAAGCCCCAGTGGAGGCTTCTGTTAACAAAACAGAAAAGGAGACTATTTTCACAGATTCCTCCTGCACCATGCAGCTCTCTGCACACACATACACCTAAATCTGCTTCAGAGGGTTAGGGGACCCTTCAGAACAGCATGAAAAGTGATGCAGGGGCCTGCAGGGGAGAGGGAAAATTAATGAAATTGCCTCCCTCCCCATTCTGCTGATGGAAGCTTCCACTGGATCAAAGTGCCTTTTGTCAGTGGAGGGACACCACTGGATACAACCATGAGTGAATAGACAAAAAGAAAGATAAAAATATGGGGTAGATTAAAGCAAATACAAAAGAAGAAATAAACTACACATGACATTATGGAGACTTAATTTACTTGTAAGATTTCTATACTCTTTCTAAAAAAATACTCAGGATGATGTGATTACACAAGACAGATCATTTTTGTAGTTTTATTGACATTTCTACACTTTCTATCATAACACATTAGTAGAATAGCAGCAGTTAAACAGATTAAAAGCAATAAATCACTTATTTGTAGACCTCAAGACATGTTTCTGACAAAAGCAAATTTCAGAAATGAAAAGTGTACAGTGGGTAAGGAGCATGCTGGGAAACGTAATTTCCTGAAAGCAGATGTACCTTGTAAACGGTTTCCTGTATAAAGGCAATCTATAATTATTGTAAATACATACATAAAATGGGAACTGGAATTTCAGTACAAGCACTACAGTCATTGGCAAGACTTGGAAATGCATAAACAGATACTATGAGCAGAAAAGTCCACCAAAGAAAGACGTAGAGAAAGCTGATTTTTTTAGTCTACAAGATCTGCTGGAACTTTGTGTTGTCGGAAGAGAATGAAGATGAAAAAGTAAAGCAGCATGAGAAAACAAGGCAAGGATTGAGGAGGAGAGACCAAACCAAAGTGTACCAACATGAACTTCCTGGGGAGACTGTACTGTTACTTGGGACTTTTATCTGGTGCATAAGTCAGCTCCACCAGCAATCAGGAGTGTAGTCCAGGAACTTTCAAGAATTAAGAAACCTTCTCATTTGAACGTAAACCAAGAACTGAGTTGGGATTAAGACTAATAAAAACATATCATTTGGTCTTGGACTATTTGCTTATTATGGATTATCAAATAGAAATAATGCTGTAGAATAACAACACCTTCCCAGAGAGGGAGGAAAACTTATATAAATTAATGGAGTTCCAAATCATCACTTCCAGAATCCCCTAATCTACTAGTATCCTATTATCATGTATGCACCACATAAATATATGGGATACTTCATGTTTTCCAAGCACAGCATGGGAGCGTATGCTTGGGACATGTTGCTCTATGCTGAAATGACTTTCCTATGTTAAAAAAGAAGCAAAAGTGGGGAGAGGAATTAACTACAAAGACAGTTTCCATCTGAGCTGGCTGCTCACTCTCCCACTCAGATGATGCTCATAAGGCTGTTGACAGTGGCATGAGCCAAAAGTCTTGGCTGGATCAACGTCCCTTCCATGGATGGAAGGAGTGCTTTCATTCATAGAAGAGAACTTAGGATGCTTGTTAATGGAACAGTTTTCTTGTTCTGAGGTACTGAATTGAACATTTACTTTTATTGTTACAAATTCAAATTTAAATCTGATAAACATCTCTCATTTCCATTCTAAATCTGACATAAAAAGAGAAATTAACACATTTCTATTCTGTATTTGTTCATCCTGCTGCTCAAATGTATTTCATAGCTATGTTTGAACTTCTCTCATAAGATCTTTGCTTCAGCAACATCAGACTTTTCCTTACTTCCATATTGTTGATGTTTGAAATAACAGGAGATTTAACTAGAGGCATTGTTGCATTCTATTGAAATTAAATGGCCATGATACAAAGCCACAATTGTGAGGCTTGTTGTGAAGGTCCTGAATGATTATTCTCTTCGTTTTTATACTAAGTCTTATGCGGTAGTCTACATGTTTTGTCTGGCCTTGGTATCCATGCCAGGATTTGTGGCTGCCGGGAACCTCCCCTTCCGCTTGTCCCCAACCTAATGATGCATCTCGGCATGAGGTCAAGGACAATCCCATGGTTGGTTAAGCAGAATTGTGGACCTTTGGTGTTATGTCCAGCGCTGAGTGTTTACTTGATTGTAAATCTCACTGAATTCAATGGAGGTTACTTCAAAGTAAGTGTGCATAGGATTGCAGCCTTAGACTTGTAGGCTTCTCATAAGCATCTGGCTGTAGGAAACAGGATACTGCACTAGGTAGGCCTTTAGTCTGATCCAGCAGGGCTTTCCTTATGTTTAAAGTAAGCATGAAGTCTCCACAGTTGTTTCAGGTTTTATTTTGAATTTTTCACATGGAGTGTTTTGTACAAGAGGCTACCCACATGAAAATGTTGCACAGTGGACTTTACCACCTTATTTCCACATGGAGAGCACTTTGTGTGAGATACCTCCATTCAATATTAAAAGTTAGGATGTGGAGAAAATGCTTGGATGCATCTTCATTGACACGGTAATTGTGGAGCTTCTCTCATAGTGCCTATTGCACACAAATAGCTCTCCACATGACAGTGTGGTGAGAAAGGTACTGCATGTAGAACTGTCACCCCAATAATAAACAAATGAATCAGGACTTGGAGCAGAATTAGCAGGCTGGACTACTAAATCTGTTCAGGCTAACACCACTGTTGCATCTTTTCTTTTCATTTTGTCCCAGAACTGTCAATATCAAGCCAGGGCAGTGGGAAGCAATGCTCAAACCCTAGATCTTCCAGCTCAGAGTCAGTGATTTGAGCTGGAACCTGAAGTCTGAGATACAAACAAGGTTCTGCTCTGTTTGAACAGGCAAAGACAAAAGCACAGGCAGGTTCCTAGTATTTATATCAGGTCCGGCTAATCCTGAGGCTTCACATTACCACCTAGTCACAGGAGTTGTTGTTGCATTCTTCTATGCCTGAAGAGGGCTCAGAGACAGAAGCATACATGATCTACAGTTGCTCACTAGGCTAGGCATGAGCCTCAAGACATTAAAGTTGCCAGGTCACACCCCGGTGAACCCGACAAGACTACATTTCAATATTTCACATACATTATGCTCTCTTTTCTCATAAAACTGAAGGCTCGCTTTTTTGTTCTCTCTATTAATAATGCTGAATTTTTCGCAAGTGTATTCAGGCACCACAACAAATTTGATGTGGTATGCCAGAATTAAAGGGATAGGGAATCTGAAGGACAGATTCTAAACTAGCCAGGGGTCGCTTCTGCAACACAAAATTAGCAGACAACATTATGAGGTATCAAAGTGAATGGCTGCACATACAAATTTATTTTTATTTAAGAAATGTGATTGTTACTTTTCAGAACTAAAAAGTTCTCTCAAAGCAGCTTACAATCAAGATGTTATAAACAATTCATTTCTATCCAGTTTAAAAGTAGCCCATAGCTCTAACAGCTGGAAAAGCAGCACAAAACACATCAAATATCAGCCTACCCTCCTATTTCTCCAAAACAAGGAATGGTACAAATACACAGCTTTACAACAAGAAGAAAAATGCTCAGGAGGAAGAAAGGTAGCAGCCAGGAAGAAGAAAATGTGATATTTCCATTCAGACCTATTGCACCAGACCCTGAACCTCTTTAATGAGGAATATGCTGCACCAACCTCTTAGTGAATAGAGCAAAAACAGTGACAGGGATGAGGTGTGGACAACATCCACTCCTCACATAAAAATCAGTAGCAGATTGTGTGAACAGCCAGTCTGCACCCATCCTGCAAAAAAGTACAGGATAATGACACAGTAATCTCTCCGTTCCCCTGCGCAAAGAAACCGTACAGTAAAGAACAGTAACACTCTACCTAGAATGTGGTGGTAGATACCTAGTCATTCGCAGTTTGCTTTAATTTGTAAGTTATGTGTAATGAAAGCTTTCCCCATTTATTCCTACAGTTTTCATTTTACACAGAACTCACATAGCTGCTCCTCACTAGTACATGAAACTTCTTATAAATTTATATGGTAAGCAAACTTGAATTGCTGCTTTTTTTCAAAAGCAAACCCATGGAGCTTTTGCAAATTCTACACATGAAAAACAAGATATTCTTCCGAGAGATACCAAAAGAACAAAACAGTTCATAGCACCTTGTGCTGTCTATCAAAATCAGGCATTCATATTCTGATGCAGTACTCAAGTTGGCCTATCTATAGGACTTAGATGCTCTCAGGGCTCTGTTGCTTTTTTTCGTGGGACTCTGATAATATCTGAGTGTTCATTATGCCCTTACCCCTTACAGTCAGATTTGGAAACAATGATGGAATTCTACCAAAATGGGATTCAGTAGAAGGAGCATCATGGTACATACACTGAAAGTGAAAAATAGTGGCTTTTAAAATGAGTATCATTCTGTTTCAAAAATTAATCTAAATCATTGAACTAGTCTCATATCTATATCAAAGTATCTCATTCAGCAAGTTCTCAATGGATCAAGTTATTCTCTTTCATTCTTACAGCATAGCAAAGATAGCACTAAAATATTAATTGCACTGGGCTGGATCCAGACTTCGCCATAGTAAAGTAGACCACTGGAAATCACTGGGACTTATATTAATGGCTAACCTAAGTCCCACTGATTTAAATGGGTCTATTCTATGTATGGCTAAGTCTGGATCCAACCCATTATATTTAAAAAAATTAAGACTTATACCTTTAAATAATTGACCTTTACAAGAAAGGACTGGCCTACAGAGCAGTCTTAAGTCAAACAATCTGGTAATATAAGCTAACCTGGGAGCCAGTGTGGGGTAGTGGTTAGAGTGTTGAGTTTGGACTTGGGAGATCAGGATTCTAGTCCCCACTAGGCCATTAAGCTCACTGGCTGATTTTGTGTCAGGGTGGAAACTGAGCCAATAGAGCCCCAGAGCAGTTCTGATTCTGAGGAGGAACAGCAATCCGTGGGAGAGGAGCTCGCTCATCTCTCACAAGCACAGCAGCTGGCAGAGATTCCTCCTGCCAGCATTCCTGGGATAGATAGTGACCCTGGCAGTGAGACAGCTTGCTGGATGCTCGGCGCAGATGCAGGGAGCAACGACAGATGGAGGGCATAGAAAGGAGGCGTAGCGCTTGCTTGGCGTGCAAACAATGGTCGCGTCCTGAGGACCCAAGGCAAAGAGGGAGGATCTCTCCCTAGCCCATAAGTTCAGGGTCTTCCCGTGGTTCTCCTTCAAACGGGGACCAACTGCCTTACCTGGAGCTTAGGCTACTCTACTATCTTTCCCCAGTGCTGTTCCTTGCTTTGTCACTAGTGATTAGTATCTGAAAGAGTCATAAAGTAATAAAGGAATAAAGTCTCGGAAAGAATTCCTCATCGTCTGTGTCCTGAGTTGGCTATTGGTGGGGACTGCAAGAGGCAGCTAGGGCGCTCCTGACACTTTGGGCCAATCACTGACTCTTAGCCTAAACTATCCCACAGAGTTGTTGTGGGGGTAAAATAGAGTGGAGGAGTTCTATGTAAGCCGCTTTGGGTTCCTTGCAATAAGAAAAAAGCTGGGATGTACATAATAATAAACCATTGATGTTGCACATTATTATGACTGAAAAATATCATATAAACCTAGGTATTAACATTATATCTTTCATTATATGCACCAGGACTGCAGGTTTAAAACTCAATAGCATTTACCTAAACATATATTCAAGTTATCTGCATATGAATTAATAGTACTCTGTAAAATACTCTTCAATACAAAGTAGATAAAAATAACTGAACAATCTCCAAAGAACACAATTTCATACTCTTTCCAAAGCAGATCCAAACAGTAAACCACGACAATTATCTGCTAGTTAAAACATACATGTATAAAATAATTTACTTTGGAGACAAATCTTTACCACCTGTGCCTTCCACAATAACTGTTTAGTACTGGGGAAAGGAGGGGGGAAACCCATACTACAACAACAACAAAAGATTTCAACCTGTAGTTTTACGCATGGCTGCTTTCTTTTCATCCACATGGCAAAATGATGGTTGAGGGATGACAAACGAGATTCCTCTTCAGCTTCAGAACTGTGATTTTCAGGGATCAGACTCAATGGGTTAGGTCTCCAAAGTGGGGCAGGCCAGCCTTTGAACATCAGAGAACTTACTATAAAAGCACCCTCCAGCAGACAGCACTTTCTTGAAAGGACTAGTTAATCACTGAGGTTCAAGCTTTTAATCTCAGTCATTATAATTCACAGTTAAACTTCAGACAAAATGGTTGATAAAATTCAGTAAAGTTGCAATCCTGCTAATCCAAACAAAGCTCTCTATTAGAAGACTGCGCTCAGGGAGAAGAGCTCTAAACATTCCTAAATGTTGTTAGTGTCTAAGAGCTCTGGTAACTAGCTCTGCACATACTAGCTATTAGTAGCTCCCCAAATGACATCACTCACCTTTCACAACAAACCTGAGCCTATTACATTTCAGACATAAAACATCCTCCTTGCTCTCACCAACAGGAAAAAGTGCACCTCCTCATTTTAAAAATATACTCAGAACAAACAAAAAGCCTTTTGCAAAAATATCTACTCCTACAGATTCCACAAATTCACTCCGGGCTTAACATTCTGATGACTTATACATTTCTTCATATGAATCCTGAGGAATTCAGAACACCTAAAATTGCATTTGCTTTCTATGAATGGAAACTTTTTCTAAAAATGTTTATGCCTACCACTTTCTTACATCTGGGCAACATTCTTAAGCAATGTATACCTCATCTGCTCAGAATGTAGCCCATTAAATCTCACTCTTTTTTTTAGTTCTATGATATCAATGACAAACAACTGCAAAACACTTTATACCATGAAAAGTGCTCTGTTGTTGTTCAGTTGTTAAGTCGTGTCTGACTCTTCGTGACCCCATGGACCACAGCACGCCAGGCCTTCCTGTCCTCCGCTCTCTCCCGGAGTGTGCCGTCCCCTTCTCCTTTTGCCTTCAATCCTTCCCAGCATCAGGGCCTTTTCCAGTGACTTTTCTCTTCGCACAACGCTGTCATCCAGTCTAATAACTTTGCCCCATGTGTTTAGACCAGGGGTAGGCAACCTGGTGCCCTCCAGATGTTTTGAACTTCAACATTTGTAAGCCTCAGCTGGTATGGCTAATGGGCAGGGATTATAGGAGTTGTAGTCCAAACATCTGGAGGGTACCAGGTTGCCTACCCCTGTGTTACTATTGAGTCAATAGAGGGCTGCCACTGAACTTCCTGCACATTTTATTACTGTCATTTTCTTAGAACAACCACTAAGTGGTGAGCTCTACACTTTACTTGTCAAGAGTATTTGCCATGCATACACACCAATGCTTGAAGCAGGAAACAACAGAAATGATGAAGCGAAAATGTGGATTTATAAACACATAGTTCCATAGCATGTGCCGATGTTGTTTGTAAATATGTACTTCTGCTTTATAGCATTTACTATTCCAGACACTGGTGTATATGCGGCAAACAAAGTGTGAATTGGAACAAATTCTTAGTCCATCATAATTGTTTTGCAGGCTGTGTTTTCCATCTGCAGCTGTGCTGGTTTTGATGTAACCCATGTATCCATTCGCAGAGAATGCCCTGTCAGCCAACCAAATGACAGCATAGCTCCTGGCCAAGTGCAGACAGAAATATCAAATTCATATCACTTACAGTGCAGATCATACGGGGCTATTCACCTGACCCACATACTAGATGTGCATCATTGCACAAGCAATGTGCCACGGATTTCTGGATTTGTGGTAGAGCAGACAGAGTCCTAAAAACAAGGTGAATTAGTTGGCTAACATCATTCTTTGCATTTTAATTTAGGAACAGGGAACGGGTGGGGGGAGAGCCACCAACACAGCCTTAAGAGCACCTTTGTCCTGGTGAATGTATGTCAAGGAAAAGAATTTATGTCAAGGAAAAGATGGAACCTCTTCAAAGTTAATGAAGGCTTAGGAAAGAGGGTTACTAAACTAGCAACTGACACTGGCTCATCCCAAAGTCCAGAAACCGGAAGGCTGTGCTACTACTATGCGGGCCCACAGCATACTTCTAAGACAAGGACAGGGAGTTCACAGAAAAACCAAGCGCACAAAAAAGGCATTTCTGCAACAAGCCCCAGTATCCCTCATTAATAGGTTTGATTTATTATTTTCTTAAAATAAATAATGGTTGGCAGAGAGCAGGCAGGGAAGGAATGATAACAGAGTGGAAGCAAATGTACAGGCCCACTAGTAACGCGGGAGGGATAGCATACTGAGCAATACAAGATACTGAAGCCCTATCCATTGGACACTCCACTCTTCTCTGATTCTCTGAGCCTTCAGGAGACATTGGCCACAGAGTTCCAAGCAATTCTCTGCTATCATGATTGTGCAAAATCTATTTTCTAGAAACAAAATATCAGAAATTGGTTTTTCAGGACATCAAATCCGTAAAATGATAGTAAGCTCTGCATTTATGCAATGGCATAAGTTGCTTTTTTGAGCCCTATATAAAAGCTACTTCCAACACTTTTAAGACCTTTGACACGTTAATAACAAGCCACTGTTCAACAAGACTGTAAAAGTATTACTAATTGCTAGATGTCAAGTGACTGGTCAACCAAAATGTATGAGATACTTTCAGTAGAAGAATAACCTGAAATGGCTGGTGGCTGGAAACTTCAGAAACTCACACCTGCTTGTTTTACTCCTTAGGGATCATGAAACAATAACTAAACAGCCAGCCATCCCAGACATTCTGTCCAGGACCTCCATCTTATGCCAGTGTTGCAGAGCCAGATTCAAGCTCCCAACTGGGAGATGCAAGTAGTTTCTTCTCTATGAGCAAAATAAGAATGTGAAACAGATGAGCCTGCCTTCAAATATTTGTTGCCCTAAGATGCTTTGCCCTAAAAGATGTTTTTAATTCCTTATGTTTTCTGAAATACCTGCTGCAGCACCATGTAATTACTAGCTTGGATCCTAAGCATCATGAGAAGAATTCTGGTTGTGGAATGGGTCTTTTCCATCTCCTCCTTCCTGCTAAATAATGGTACTCAAAACAGATCAAGCTCTGACACAAATTAAACCCTGATCCTCAGATTGGAAGGTATGAACCACACCAAGTAAAAGACAATAAGCCTTTTCCACGGTCTGAACTAGAATGTCATTTTCTGCAATTCCCCAGCTGCCATTTCTTATAGCAAGTGGACTGCTACTGTGTGACGCTGATCCATGTTTAAATCTTATGGAAGGAATACCTAATTCTGTGAAAACTAGAACACTATCTGGTCTTAGTCTACATGACATTATTGCCAGTTCAGTGGTTTCATCCACAGCACTGGCTTGCATTTTTTAATTAGGTCAGAAAATGCCAGCAGCAGAATCCATTTGGAAAACCAGTGATAACACCAATGGCCTTTTAAAGCTTCATGGAAAAGAACAGGCTGATCAAGTCCAGATCAAGCAGTTTTTGAAATTCAATGTCAAAATAATAAATGAACAGCTCACAATCTAATGAACTACTGTCACATGCTAACACAGTACATCATGACTGGTCACTTTATCTCAGAGACAATAATAAAAAGGCAATTACTTAACTAGTAGCAGTTAAGTGGGACACATTTCTATTCAGAAAAGCATTGTCCCGTTTCTGCTTATATCAGAATTCATCTGCAGACAAAGGAATACTTGTCTATATGAATTCAGCCACAAAATGTCCTTAAAAGTGGTCGCCCTATTAGCATTACCCACCACATGCTGACACAATTAGATCAGTATTTTACATAATAAAGGCTTAGAGCTACTGAGAGTAAGCTGAAGGCTTCAGATGCCAGCTACCAGATATCTAACCATTTACATCTTTTCCTTCTATGCAGTTTCTTTCCTCTTTTGGAAGGGGGAGCTGTAGCTGCTAGGGCACTGGAAAGTACTACCTTTAAAAAAGCAAAAACTAGAAATTGGCTTCTAGAGCTTGTGGGAGAAAAGGCCTTTTGTCTCTTGATAATTATCCATTGCACAGACAAAGCAAAATCACTGGTAATCAGTTCCAACAGCAGAAAGAAATTTAAACAAATTGGTTCTAAAGCAGCTAAAGAAAGAACATCTACAGACCACACATGTGCTCTCTTTATACAAGAGATATTTACAAAAGTTACTGAGAAGTGAACACTGGTAAATAAAGATGTGCTTTTCATTCTCCATTTATCAGATTTAAGAAAAACTGCAGACCAAAAGACATGAGTGTTCTGACTTGTTTATCATAATCCTTTACTCAAGAGCAGTTATGAGTAATAGATGTGCCTCATTAAGTGTTATAAACAGACACAGTTCCTTTAAATAGCAACCTTTGAAACTGGCTTTTTCTGGATATTAAGAGGGAAAAAAACCACACCATCTATTTTGATATGCTCTAGCATACTATGATTAAGATTCACTACAAGATTCTTAAATAACATAGTTATTACTTTGTGTTTTTCCTGACATAGTGGTTAAGGCAATGTTTACCAAGGTGATGCAATAACTGAAAACAAAGACTTTGAGAACAGCCTGCACTCAAAGCTGATGCTGTAAAGCACCAAAAAACATTTATGTCCCCCATGCATCCCCAACACAGCTTTTTTATAAGTTTAGCTGGGAAATTAATATAGGAAGTTCTATAATTTGCAGCACTCATCTTGTATACAGTTACTATGCTTCAACTCCTGTATTTCACCATATATTCTCAGAGCTATTTTTAGATTATTAAAACAATTTGTTTCTCTACCATTAAATTCAATGAGAAACAACATAATGACTGCAAAATAATATGTCAAGCATTAAAAAGAAATGATTTCTTTAAAAGAGTAATTACCTGTTGGCAACATTCCCATGCAATGCTAAAAGACCACACTTTTATTTTGCTGTATTGCCCATCAGCTGTAAACTGTTGCATTACTTCAACGTGCTTCAACTCCATTTTTCCCCCTGGGTTTCCCAACTACAACAACTATGTTAACTGCTGTGCCAAGTGGGCAAATAGCTCCCTAAATCTTACAGTAGATAAACCCTCATTATCCATTTGTAAAGAAGTAATCAGTACAAGGGAAGTCTGTACCTTTTTTCTAACATGCACAGTAGTCCCCCTCCGGTCATCCCCCTCCCCCCACAAAATCCTTTATCAATATGGAAAGCTGTGTCTCTGCACTCATCAGCAATCAGTGAATGGAAAAGGCTAGTGGATTTTGCCAGCAGTGAAAGACCCAATCATGACAAGATCAAGCCAGCTGTCAGGTCTAATCAGCTTGATGCACTGCACTTTTCATATTCAATGGAGAATGTTGAGGAAGTTCTTCTTTAGCAGTTGATTATAGATTTAGGTTCAAAATACAAACACTTTGCATTCAATCCAGAATAGAAAGTTTTAAATTTGTCTTTTTGCAGTATTAACTAGTTGAGTAAAACTACATGTCAAAACAAAGTGGAAAGCCATTACTACCTCCCCTTCTCATACTACAGCAGACTTTGCTGTTCAGAGTAACAAGGTGCCAAGTTGACTGGCATGCACCAAAACCTGCTATCTTATCAGAGGAAGCACACTGTACAAGACAAGATAGATATAACATACAGAAAATGGATGTTAACAGTCCAACTGAAGCTCTTTGCTACATTTGCAGACTAAAATGGAACAACATACAAACCAGCTTAACAATATCGCATACAAGCAATCATATTAAAGCCAAGGTGAGGTGTCATACTGAAATGCAATGAATCCAAAAGCACCAGTTAGATTTAATACATTTATTTTCTATCCATATTAACTTTAAATCAAAACAGTAAAATGCACTTGCTCATCCTTTCAGAATAATCTGCTTTTAAACAACAAGAGAAAAACAAAAGGCTTTGGTAGATTTTATAACATCCAGGAATGACTCATAATGCTTTTGTCCTCTCAAAAAAAAAAAACAAAAAAATCAAGCACAGCACTGGTTGTCCAACAAACTAGCAAAAAGGAGCTCCACATACACTCAGGTGAAAAAGGAAGTACACCCTCTTTGAGTTTTATGGTTTTACATATCAGGACATAATAAAAATCATCTGGTCCTTAGCAGGTCTTAAAATTAGGTAAATACAACCTCAGATGAACAACAACACATGACATATTACACCGTGTCATTATTTATTTTACAGAAATAAAGCCAAAATGGAGACACCATGTGTGAAAACCTAAGTACACCCTTACTGCTTCCATAGGTATGAAGAGGCTAAGTAGCAGCCAGGTGCTGCTAATCAAATGCCCTTGATTAATTGATCATCAGCAAGTGTGACCACCTCTATAAAAGCCGAAGTCGCAGGAGTTCGCTGGTCTCGAGCATCCAGGTGTGTGTTAACACAATGCCAAAGAGTAAAGACATCAGCAATGATCTTACAGAAGCAATTGTTGCTGCCCATCAATCTGGGAAGGGTTATAAGGCCACTTCCAAGCAATTTAAAGTCCATCATTCTACAGAGAGGAAGATTACTCACAAGTGGAAAATGTTCAAGATAGTTGACAATCTTCCCAGGAGTGGATGTCCCAGCAAATTCACCCCGAGGGCAGACCCATACAATGCTCAGAGAAATTGCAAAACATCCAAGAGTTACATCTCGGACTCTACAGGCCTCAGTTAGCATGTTAAATGTTGAAGTTCATGACAGTACAATTAGAAAAAGACTGAACAAGTATGGTTTGTTTGGAAGGGTTGCCAGGAGAAACCCTCTTCTCTCTAAAAAGAACATGGCAGCATGGCTTAAGTTTGTAAAGTTGCATCTGAACAAATCACAAGACTTCTGGAACAATGTCGTTTGGACAGATAAGACCAAAGTGGAGATGTTTGGCCATAATGCACAGCTCCACGTTTGGTGAAAACCGAACACAGCATATCAGCACAAACATCTCATACCAACTGTCAAGCACGTTGGTGGAGGGGTGATGATTTGGGCTTGTTTTGCAGTCACAGGACCTGGGCACCTTGCAGTCATTGAGTCGACCATGACCTTCTCTGTATACCAAAGTATTCTAGAGTCAAATGTGAGGCCATCTGTCCGACAGCTAAAGCTTGGCCGAAATTGGGTCATGCAACAGGACAATGATCCCAAGCACACCAGCAAATCTACAACAGAATGGCTGAAAAAGAAAAGAATCAAGGTGTTGCAATGGCCTGGTCAAAGTCCAGACCTCAACCTGATTGAAATGCTGCGGTGGCACCTTAAGAGAGCTGTGCATAAACAAATGCCCGCAAACCTCAATGAACTGAAGCAATGTTGTAAAGAGTGGGCCAAAATTCCTTCACAACGATGTGAGAGACTGATAAAGTCTCACATGGCTAGATAGCATCACCGATGCAATGAACATGAACTTGAGCACACTCCGGGAGAGAGTGGAGGACAGGAAGGCCTGGCGTGCTATGGTCCATGGGGTCACGAAGAGTCGGACATGACTTAACAACTGAACAACAACAATTGCTGCTAAAGGTGGTTCTACAAGCTATTGAATCATAAGGAGTACTTAGTTTTTCACACATGGCTTCTCCATTTTGGCTTTATTTCTGTAAAATATGTCATGTGTTGTTGTTCATCTGAGGTTGTATTTACCTAATTTTAAGACCTGCTAAGGACCAGATGATTTTTATTATGTTCTGATATGTAAAACCTTAGAACTCAAAGAGGGTGTACTTTCTTTTTCACATGACTGTAGATATTTTCTAGCTGTGCTCAAAAGCAGATTTGGGGACATAGCAAAAGTGATGCAGCTGGAATAGCAGTTCTGATTTTTTTTTTTAACACACATTCATTTCTAAAATACGCTATTTGACATACACTACTTTTTATTTAATTTAATTTAAAAAACCACCTTCCTCTCCAGCAGCATAATGGGATCGCAACATTTATTTATTTATTTCATTTCTATACCGCCCAATAGCCGAAGCTCTCTGAGAGGTTCACAAAAATTAAAACCAAAGAGCACGCAGTAAAACAATATAAAATATATAAGACATTAAAACCACAGTATAACAATTTGTTGTTGTCGTTCAGTCGTGTCCGACTCTTCGTGACCCCATGGACCATAGCACGCCAGGCCTTCCTGTCCTGCGCTCTCTCCCGGAGTGTGCTCAAGTTCATATTCATTGCATCCGTGATGCTATCTAGCCATCTCATCCTCTGCCGTCCCCTTCTCCTTTGGCCTTCAGTCTTTCCCAGCATCAGGGTCTTTTCCAGAGAGTTTTCTCTTCGCATTAGGTGGCCAAAATATTTGAGCTTCAGCTTCAGTATCTGTCCTTCCAATGAGCAGTCAGGGTTGATTTCCTTTAGGATGGACTGATTTGACCTCCTTGCAGTCCAGGGGACTCCTAAGAGTCTTCTCCAGCACCACAGTTCGAAAGCATCAGTTCTTCGGCGCTCAGCCTTCCTTATAGTCCAGCTCTCACAGCCATACATTACTACTGGGAAAAATATAGCTTTGATTATGCGGACCTTTGTTGGCAAGGTGATGTCTCTGCTTCTTACTATGCTGTCTAAGTTTGCCATACCTTTCCTCCCAAGGAGCAAGTGTCTTTTAATTTCACGGCTACAGTCACCGTCTGCGGTGATCTTGGAACCCAAGAAAATAAAATTGGTCACTGCTTCCATTTCTTCCCCTTCTATATGCCAGGAAGTGATGGGGCCAGATGCCATGACCTTAGTTTTTTTTTAATGTTGAGTTTCAAACCAGCTTTTGCACTCTCCACTTTCACCCTCAACAAGAGGCTCTTTAGAGCCTCTTCGCTTTCTGCCATTAGGGTGGTATCGTCTGCGTATCTGAGGTTGTTGATAATTCTCCCGGCAATCTTAATTCCGACCTGTGATTCATCCAACCTGGCATTTCTCATGGTGTACTCTGCATATAAGTTAAATAAGCAGGGTGACAATACGCAGCCTTGTCGTACTCCTTTCCCAATTTTGAACCAATCGGTTGTTCCATGTCTGGTTCTTACTGTTGCTTCTTGACCCTCGTACAGGTTTCTCAGGAGACAGGTAAGGTGGTCTGGTACTCCCATCTCTTTCAGAATTTGCCACAATTTGTTGTGATCCACACAATCAAAGGCTTTAGCGTAGTCAATGAAGCAGAAATAGACGTTTTTCTGCAATTCTCTGGCTTTCTCCATGATCCAGCAAACGTTGGCGATTTGATCTCTAGTTCCTCTGCCTCTTTGGAACCCAGCTTGTACTTCCGGTAGTTCTCGGTTCGCATACTGCTGAAGCCTAGCTTGTAGGATTTTGAGCATAACCTTGCTGGCATGTGAAATGAGCGCAATTGTATGGTAGTTTGAACACTCTTTGGCATTGCCCTTCTTTGGAATTGGAATGTAAACTGACCTTTTCCAGTCTTGTGGCCACTGTTGAGTGTTCCAAATTTGTTGGCATATTGAGTGCAGCACTTCAACAGCATCATCTTTTAGGATTTCAAACAGCTCAGCTGGAATACTGTCATCTCCGCTAGCTTTGTTGTTACTAATGCTTCCAAAGGCCCACTTGACTTCACTCTCGAGGATGTCCGGCTCAAGTTCAGTGAGCGCACTATCATGGCTATCAGGGACATTCAGATCTTTCCTGTATAGTTCTTCTGTGTATTCCTTCCACCTCTTCTTCATCTCATCTGCTTCTGTTAGGTCCCTGCCTTCTTTGTCCTTTATCATGCCCGTCTTTGCACAAAATGTTCCCTTGATATCTCCGATTTTCTTGAAAAGATCTCTAGTCTTTCCCATTCTATTGTTTTCCTCGATTTCTTTGCACTGTTCATTTAAGAAGGCCTTCTTGTCTCTCCTTGCTATTCTCTGGAACTCTGCATTCAGTTGGATATATCTTCCCCTTTCTCCTTTGCTTTTTGCTTCCCTTCTTTCCTCAGCTACTTGTAAAGCCTCATCAGACAGCCACTGTGCTTTCTTGCATTTCTTTTTGTTTGGGATTACAATTTACGGCTTGCATTCAAACGGGGCTTTCAATCTCATCCTTCCCTCTCCAACTCCCCAGAATCTACTCCTTAAGATTAGGAGAACTGTTGGGAATGGTGTGAAATATGGGGTGTTCTATCCTAGGCTAAAACATATTTGACAAACAGCCCGATTCTATGAATATTTTGTCAGAAGCAAGTCCTGTTAATTCAGTCATGTGGATTTTCTGGAAAAAGTTGCATTGGAAAATTCTCTGGAAATTTTTCTACACAAATTAAGCTAATATGCAGTGTCATTTGCATCGGCAAATTTTCAGTTTGCATCAGAAAATCACTAGAGACTGATGTAATTTAGCATATTTACTAAATACAAGTAAAATAAACAACAAAGCTAGTGTTGTTTATTCCAATACACCACAATATTTAATCTGAAATGTTTGAGGGGGGAAATTAAAGCTCACTTAATGTGATTAAAATGTTATATTATGTAGACATTTTATTGGAATACATGTAAAAATTAAATACAAGAGCATGTACTTCCTTTATGTTGTTTAAGGAAGAAACAAAGTTACTGAACACTGTTGACACACTAATTCAGCCTTCCCCAACCTGCTGCCCTCCAGATATGTTGGATTACAACTCCCAGCATCTTTCAGTCAGCATGGCTGGCTGGGGATCCTGGGAGTTGTAGTCCAATGCATCTGGAGGCCCCAGGTTGGAGAAGGCTGCACTCATTAATCTTAGCAACCCAAACAACTTTGTATGATATGCTGACAACCACTAATCTATTTCAAAAAAGTTCAGCTCTCTTCTACTACGATTGTTGGGGCAAACTTCAGTTTCGCTGTCAATACTTATTAGTTTCCCTTTACAGTGAGACATATATATTTCAATAGCAAATATGTATTCTCTCATATACTTGCTATGGGTAATCACTTGCAAAACATTTATCATAGCTTTGCAACTGCCCATTGTTAGTAACATACCTATGAAATGAAAAATTTTCTGTGGAGAAATACAGCACTGGAAAATGTTCTGCCCCACATCACTAACTTAATCGCAGGATTGCAACCCACGTTTCTAAGATGTCTTCTTCTATGTAATACCTCAATGTCTTTACTATTATGCCTTAAGGCTTACTCCTTCACCTCTCACAGAATCAAGTTGGAAGGTGCCATTTAGGCCACTGAGCCTAACCACCTACTCAGTGCAGAAATCTCATTTAGACCATCCCTGATAGATTGCTGTCCAGTCTCTGCTTGAATACCTCTAGCAACGGAGAGCCCACCACCTCCTGCCTTTGATGATGAGAAAGTTTTTCCTGATGTTCAACCAAAATTTACCTTCCTGTAACTTAAGCTCACTTTTCATGTCCTATAGTCTTGGATGAGAGAGAACAGGTAGCAGCCCTCTTCTGTGTGACAACCCTTAATATGCTTGAAAAGTGCTATCATATCCCTCTCAGGCTTCTCAAGGCTAAACATACCAGCTCCTTCAATCTTTCATCAAATAACTTAGTTTCTAGTTCCCTGATTATCTTTGTTGCCCTTCTCTGAACTTTTTCCAATTTGTCTGAATCCTTCTAAAAATGTGGTGTCCAGGACACAGTATTCAAGGTGAGATCTGACCAGCACAGAGTAGAGTGGCACCATTCTTTCCTGTGATTTTGAACCTATACTATGGATGCAACTAAAGTTGGATTTGCCTTTTTTGCAGCCACTTTCTGTTGACTCGTATTCAGCTTGTGATTGACTGTAACTCGAAGATCCTTTTCACACGTACTGCTGCCAAGCCAGGTATCTATCTCCTCCAATCTATTTTCTTGGCTTGCTTTTCCTGACACCTTTGTGGCTGCCCTATGTCATCTTTATCCCAATCTGTTCAATGCCAAGTTCTTGAGTATTTTTCCTCTTGAAGGCTTTGCTTACTTTCAGTTTTTACGTCATCAGCATTTCCCTAACCTTTCAGATGCTGTTGTCATCTTTGTGCCAGGCTCTTCACTTGTTTAAAAGGCAAAATAAATTATTCCCTCAGCCTTCAATACCCATGAGTAAGTTACCTCCATTAGTTTTATTTGAACCAGAATGTTATGGACTTTTGATGTTGCTTCTCCTAATATACTTAGAGAGAAATCCTATGGTCCTGGGAGACACTGCTATGACCTTGGAAGGGGGACTTCGGAATCTGACCCCTCCCTCCCCCTTGTAGCCACCATGGAAAGAACTATGCCAGCTACTTCCTGAGGTCACAAATGTGGCCTTGGAGGAAGGGAAAACGCGATGGGGAGGGGAGGGAGAGGCCAGGAAACAAGGAATCCCATGGCCTCTCCAGCCCCAGCCCAGCCCCTAGCAGCTTAAAGGCCTGTCTAGAGGAAAAAATGTAAAAAGGAAGACAGAGAGGCGAAGATTGCCTCCATCCTCCTCCTACCCTGCTGGCAACAGCCCTGCAGGGCACTGGATACTTGGAAGCCTCTGAGATCAAAGGTCCTGTATAACAAGAGCGCAACCCATAGGACTGCATCCTTAAGTTAAAATACTGTAATTTGGGTTCAGACTCACAGCTCTCTGTAATAATTCAGGGCATTATGCTATCAAATAACTTGTAATACTACAGAGTATAGTATACACAGGATCAAAATAGTTTGAACTGTATACTATACCCTATGATCAACAATGTAAATATATTTACTGTTACTTCTCGATCTCTTATTGACTTTTGATACTGGGAGTTGGGTTATTTACCTATTCTGAATGGGGTTGCACTCCCCCTGAGGGAACAGGTATGTAGTTCGAGGGTCCTCCTGGATCCATCCTTTTTACTAGAGGTCCAAGTGACTGCAGTGGCCTGAACTGCCCATTATGAACTTTGGTGGGTGCCAGCTATGCCTGTTCCTGGATAGAGATACCCTAACCACTGTAATCAAAGCACTGGAAACCTTACAACTAGACTACTGTAATTCACGCTATGCGGGGCTACCCTTGTGCCTGGCTGAGGAGCTGCAGCTAGTGCAGAATGCAGCAGCTAGGATGCTTAGTGGGGTTCCTAGCCATATATACATTACAGCTGTTTTAAAAGAACTGCACCAGCTGCTTATTGGCTACCCACAGAACCCACTTTGAGCCAGCTCTAATCCTTCATCTGTATATTCCTCCCTTGTGAATTGGCTTTTTACATATATATATTTGTTTTGTTTTTTATTATCTGAAGACTGGGTTCCTCCTCCTATAGTACTTTAAAACAGTAAAGAAAAATACAGCTTCCCCCTAACAATAAGCCTGTCCCTTGTTCCACAATGTAGTGACATGGTATCATGATACTCGGTGTGGTTCCATGCTAGCAAAAATATAGTATTAAAAGACAGACAGCAGTTTTTATAGTCTAGAAATGCCCTTGGATGTCAAACAGTGAAGGTAAAAGTATACTTTCATTTCAACTCGCTAAAAATAGAAGCCATTTTCCTCATATCTCCACGTAGCTTTAAACAAACACTTCATCTGTTTATATCATTTCCATCGGAATGATGGGTTACAGGCAGATTGTTTTCAGAGTTATGTCATCAGGACAGGGATGGGGAGTACAGATACTGAATGGGCTTTCCATGTACAGGGCCAAAGGTTCAATTCCCAAAATCTCTCTCTTGAGAGCCAGTGCATGTAGACAGCAGAATCAAGTGAAAAGGCTTTTCCTGGACTGTGCTACTTGAGGCTGGTGGGTGCGTGGCAGAGTTAAATTGTTTATCAATGAACAAAAATCCCTGCATACAGAAAAGCATGTCAAACAGAACAGCTTAGCCTACTGTTCTTCCTAAGGTGCTGTTTTCTTACATCAAAGGACATTTTGGAGAAGGGCTCTGGCCCCTACCCCCTCAGCCCAAAATTGTAATGATCCAAGCTTTACCACTTGATTCAGTTGATTGTAGAAAGTGGGCCACAAAACAAAACTGAGCAAGAAGTCCAGCCTGAGGGCTTGACAGTACTGGACAGGTTTGACCATTTTGGGTTGGTGAGATCAGGGATGCTTGAGGAATTTGATCTTAGTGAATTCCAATACAAACTGAGGTGATCCACACCTCCTGGATTAAGGTATTGATCAGAATGTAGCTATTCATCTGATTTCACACTTCCTCAAATGCTGCAATGCGATTTCTGGCTTAAAAAAATCAAAATGCATTTTAAACTGTGCATTTTGAGAGAAAATACATTCAAAAATATGCATTTAAATGGAAGTTTTCATGCAGATTTTTTAAAAAATGTGTAGATTCATGCAGAAAAGAGATGGAACACATCTTATGAGTGAATACATGTGAAAGTAACATGGAGAGGCAATAGATGGACTTGTCCAGCCCTAGGAGAGAGATGCGGTTTGAATAAACGCAGTTCAAGTTCGCTGTCCTCTGGGCATTTGGAAGTGTGACCCAAATGCTTTTTTTCACTGGACAAACACATTTTACCATAACAATTCTCATTTCAAAGCTTTGCAGTGGTGCAATAAATTGGGATCCGGGAGCAAGGTAAACCAGTTTCATGAGCATGTGCAAAGGTATGGGAGGGAAAAGGGGGAAATGAAATCCAAGTCAAGAGGTTTCAACCTGCGTCATGTCTCCTAAAAATGATCATATAAATCCATTCCCAGTGGAAAGTAACAATTTATAACATTTCAAGTATTTTTCATTTTACTGTTAGCACTGTAAGGAACATTATATATCTTGGAGGATATTTTTGTGCCAGTTCACACAATACCGCTCAATGTAGATATAATATTCAATGGCTTGTGCATATTTGCGCTAATGGTAAAATGACCTGAGTTTCATTGCTCTGCTAAATGCCTCAAGCACAACACATATTCCACAATTTATACAAATAGCTCAATAAACAATGCAACAAAGTAAGTAGAATTAATCAGCCTCCACTATAATAATGAAAGCAAGCACTGGGGCATTCATCCAGCTCTATTTATTCTAAAAAAGAAAAGAAATTATGATGAACCCCCTCCTCAAAAAATGAAACTTTTTATTTTATGAGTAGATGAACCCAATTATATTACAACATAAATAATTTTATAAATGTTTTTGTATTTTATATAATGCATTTTAATGTTTTTTTATTTTTGTGAACTGCCCAGAGAGCTTCGGCTATGGGGCAGTATAGAAATATAATAAATGAAATGAATGAATGAATGGATGAATGAATGAATGAATGAATGAATTTGTATCATAATAATTAATACAACCTATTATATTATGGATTATTCTTTTTATTATGTACTTTATTAAAAAGCTCAAAAATTATAATTTAAAATTGACAACAGAATGACTGCAGAAAGGCTACAAGACTACAGATGCATTAGAATAAGTATGGGAGGCCTTCCTAGAATGCTTTGCATCTAGTCTTTGAACCATCCTCCATCACCACAACCCCTTCCTCTTTTGCTTCATTTTCTTTCTGTGCACTAATATACTTAAGATCTTCTTAATATCTACTGATTTCAGTCACCTTTACTGAGAAATGGGGACAAACATTTGTTTCTCTGACCTTATGATTATGGTAACTGCCAATTCTATGGGCATTGTAAAAGGCCATGCACATAGATAAGAGCAAAGAACAAGTACAAGAGATCCCTATCCCAAGGGGCCTACAGTATAAATTAAGACACAGAGAAGCAACTGAGGAAGAATGGAAATGGAAGCATGGGTAAGCAGGGAACAAATATGAGATTTCAATTACGTATACTTTGGCTTAGTTACAAGATTCCTCTGCCTGATTTCAGGAGATTCCCTCTTCAATTTCAGCCCATGTAACATAGCCTACACTGCCCAGGAAGAGCGCCCAACCCTCTGGAGAGGCTTTTCTCGGGTCGGGGTACAGGGGCTGCAGAGGGGGAGGAGAACAGTCTGTTTCCCGCCTCCCAGCTGAGCAGAGCAGAGCAGAGCAAGCTGCTCCAGCTGGTCCAGGGACTACAGAAGCAGGCAAGCTCCCAGAGAGCGAGCGAACAGAGCGAGCGAACAGGGGGAGCAAACAGGAGTTGGCCAGGGGAGTTGCAGTGGTTGAAGAGACAAAGGAGACAAAGGAGACAGAGGCTAAGAGGTAAGTGGGTTGCAGGAAGCCCAGGGCGCTGCCCTTTATCCTTCTGACTGGCTGTGAGCTCACCAGGAGCTTCTGAGAGCTCCAACTGAATTGGAGGGGTGTGGCCTGAGTACTCCCAGCAGCTGACTGGGCGGGAAGCTTCAGTCTGTTTCCCGCCTCCCAGCTGAGCAGAGCAGAGCAGAGCAGAGCAGAGCAGAGCAGAGCAAGCTGCTCCAGCTGGTCCAGGGACTACAGAAGCAGGCAAGCTCCCAGAGAGCGAGCGACCAGAGCGAGCGGACAGGGGGAGCAAACAGGAGTTGGCCAGGGGAGTTCGGCAGGGGAGGTCAAGGGGGAGGCCCCTAACATTTTTTTTATTTTTTTTTACTAACTTTTTTTCATTTATTTGTCTTGTAGCACACACTTCCACACCAGTGGGACTCTGCTTTTAACCTCTACTGAGTAGAGGAGCAGGCACAGGCTAGTCTAGAACAATCACAAAGCTAGACACAAAAAGGGAAAAGAGGCTATGGAAGGACAAGACTCTCCAGTGGTGGTGACCTGCAAGGTGTGTGCCATGTTTGTTTTCTTGCCTGAGAACAACATGGCCTACACCTGCAACAAGTGCAAGTTGATCACGCTGCTGGAGGAAAAAGTAAGTGGACTGGAGCGGCGACTGTCGACCCTCCGGGGAATAAGAGAACACGAAGAGTTCTTGGACAGAATGGGGGAACTACAGCAGCAAAGGGCAGACCAGAAGCTTGAAGAGCAACAGCAAGATGAGGCAGTGGGAAATGCTGAGGTGAAGAAAAATGGAGTAGAGGATACTCCTTGGAAAACGGTGACAGTTAGGAGAAGAAGAACTAGACGCCACTCTGCACCAGTGGAAGCGGTGGAGCTGTGGAACCGATTCCAGGTACTTGCAGATGAGACTGGAGGACAGCCTGCAGAGGAAGAATCACAGGGGAACCTGCATGAGAGTGAGCAAGAGGCTAAAGGTCAGTCCAACAGAGGCGATGAAACCCAGGCCTACAAGAAGAAGAAGAGAAGAGTGGTAGTAGTGGGAGACTCCTTGCTGCGTGGGATCGAGACCCAAGTATGTCGCGAAGACCTGTGGACTCGCCAGGTATGTTGTCTCCCAGGAGGACAGATTAGAGACATGACTGAAAGGTTGCCTGCACTCATAAAGCCCACTGACAGGTATCCCTTTCTTCTCATCCATGTGGGAACAAATGATACCGCCAAGCGGAGCTACGAAGAGATCACGTCAGACTTTGAAGCTTTGGGAAGGAAACTCAAGAACTTTGGGGCCCAGATAGTTTTCTCATCCATCCTTCCAGTAGTTAGAAGAGGGATAGAAAGGGAACGAAAAATACTCCGGGTGAATGACTGGCTACGAAGGTGGTGCCGACGAGAGAGATTTGGATTCTGGGACCACGGGCTATACTTCCTGGAAGATGGGCTGTTGGCTAGGGATGGGTTGCACCTCACAAAGGCTGGGAAGAATGTGTTTGGCCACAGCATGAAGAACTTCATCAGGAGGGCTTTAAACTGAATCCTACGGGGAAGGGAGATGTAATGTTGGGGGTAACAATGGACGTAGGCGCATGCACTGCAATGGAGAGAACAGCTCTGATAGCGCCCAATAATAGTCTTCAGACACAGGTAGGAAGAAAGCCAGACTATGAAGCACATGGTCTTCGATGTCTATATACTAATGCCCAGAGTATGGGAAACAAACAGAACGAACTTGAACTCTTAATACAGGAGGGAAATTATGACTTGATAGGTATAACTGAGACTTGGTGGGATGACTCTCATGACTGGAATACAGCAGTTGAAGGATATAACTTGTTCAAAAAGAACAGGAGGAACAGAAAGGGAGGCGGGGTTGCACTGTATGTGAAAAATACATATCTCTGCACAGAAATACAGGAGGAGGAGCTTGGTAGCCCCATCGAGAGCATCTGGGTTGAAATAAATGGAGCAAAGAATAAAAGGAACCTGGTGGTCGGAGTCTACTACCGGCCACCCAATCAAGGAGAAGCCAAGGATGAAACTTTTGAAAAGCAAATAGCCAATGTTTTAAGGAAGCATGATGTAGTAGTAATGGGGGACTTCAATTTCCCCGATATTTGTTGGGAGACAAATTCTGCAAAACATGGCCCCTCCAGGAAATTCCTGACTTGTGTGGCGGATAACTTCCTCCTACAGAAAGTAGAGGAAGGAACTAGAGGATCGGCTATCCTTGACTTGATCCTAACCAACAGAGATGATTTAGTGGATAAAGTAGCAGTTACAGGAACTCTGGGGGAAAGCGACCATGTTGTACTTGAGTTCTTGGTTCTAAGGGAAGCAAAAGCCGAGTGTACTCAAACGCGTACCCTGGATTTTAGGAAAGCTGATTTTAATAAACTCAGAACAATGATCAGTAAGGTCCCATGGCAAGCAATGCTAGCGAGAAAAGGAGTCCAAGATGGGTGGGAACTTTTAAAAAAGGAAATTCTCAAGGCACAATCACAAACAATTCCAACAAGAAGAAAAGGTGGAAGACAACAGAAGAAGCCAATGTGGCTTCACAAAAAGCTTAGGGATGACCTGAAAACAAAAAAGGACACATATAGGAAGTGGAAAGAAGGCCAAGTAACAAAGGAAGAGTACAGGCAGGTAGCACAGAATTGCAGGGATGGCGTCAGGAAGGCTAAAGCGGAGAACGAGGTGAGGTTAGCGAGGGATGCTAAAAACAACAAAAAGGCTTTCTTCAGCTACGTGCATAGTAAAAGGCAGAGGAAAGAAATGGTTGTTCAGCTATTAAATAAGGATGGCAAAATGATAACAGAGGACAAAGAAAAGGCAGAGGTGCTCAATTCCTACTTTGGCTCAGTCTTCTCCCAAAAGAGGGTCTATGACCCCCCTGGCAAAGGCGAAGTACAGGCTGAAGGGGCAGGATTGCAGCTTGAGATCGACAGGCATATGGTCAAGGAACACCTCATTACTTTGAATGAGTTCAAATCTCCAGGGCCAGATGAACTGCATCCTAGAGTCATAAAGGAACTGGCAGAAGAACTCTCAGAACCGCTGTCTATTCTCTTTGAGAAATCATGGAGGACGGGGGAAGTGCCAGATGACTGGAGGAGGGCTAACGTTGTCCCTATCTTCAAAAAGGGTAAAAAGGAGGAACCTGGGAACTACAGACCAGTCAGTCTGACATCAATCCCTGGGAAAATTCTGGAGCAGATCATAAAGCAATCCATCTGGAAGCACCTTGACAACAATGCCGTGATTACTCGAAGCCAACATGGATTTGTCAAAAACAAGTCCTGCCAGACAAATCTGATCTCATTTTTTGATCAAGTCACCTCCCTTGTAGACCGTGGGAATGCTGTAGACATCATATACCTCGACTTCAGCAAAGCTTTCGACAAAGTGCCCCATGATATCCTGATGAGCAAACTAGCTCGAAGTGGGCTAGATGAAACAACGATCATGTGGATCCACAGTTGGCTACAGAATCGGACTCAAAGAGTGCTTATCAATGGGACCTTCTCAAGCTGGGGAGAGGTAACGAGTGGGGTACCGCAGGGCTCAGTCCTGGGCCCAGTGCTCTTCAATATTTTTATTAATGACTTGGAGGAGGAGGTGCAGGGAATGCTGATCAAATTTGCAGATGACACAAAATTGGGAGGGATAGCTAATACTTTGGAAGACAGAAACAAAATTCAAAGTGATCTGGATAGACTGGAGTGCTGGGCAGAAAACAACAGAATGGCATTTAATAGGGACAAATGCCAAGTTCTGCACCTAGGAAAAAGAAACCAAATGCACAGTTACAAGATGGGGGATACGTGGCTCAACCACACTACGAGCGAGAAGGATCTTGGAATTGTCATCGATCACAAGCTGAATATGAGCCAACAATGTGATGTGGCTGCAAAAAAGGCAAATGCTATTTTGGGCTGCATTCATAGAAGCATCGCTTCCAAATCCCGGGAAGTACTAGTTCCCCTCTACTCAGCACTGGTTAGGCCTCATCTGGAGTACTGTGTCCAGTTCTGGGCACCACACTTTAAGAAGGATGCAGACAAGCTGGAGAGGGTTCAAAGGAGGGCAACAAAGATGATCAGGGGACTGGAAACAAAGCCCTATGAAGAGAGACTGAAAGAACTGGGCATGTTTAGCCTTGAGAAGAGAAGACTGAGGGGAGATAGGATAGCACTCTTCAAGTACTTGAAAGGTTGTCACAGAGAAGAAGGCCAGGATCTCTTCTTGTTCATCCCAGAGTGCAGGACACGGAATAATGGGCTCAAGTTACAGGAAGCCAGATTCCGGCTGAACATCAGGAAAAACTTCCTGAGTGTCAGAGCAATACGGCAATGGAACCAATTACCTGGGGAGGTGGTGGGCTCTCCCACACTGGAGGCCTTCAAGACGAGGCTGGACAGCCATTTGTCAGGGATGCTCTGACTTGGATTCCTGCATTGAGCAGGGGGTTGGACTCGATGGCCTTGTAGGCCCCTTCCAACCCTACTATTCTATGATTAACAGAAACATCACTTCTGCAACGAATGGATACAACCCAACAAATTTTCTCTTGAATAATCCAATATTCTAAGTGATGCATTTATCGCTTACAAGTAATGACTATGCAGAGGCAGATAGTATATATTTTAATTTCACAGAACACAAGAGGCTCATGGGGCCATAGCCCATTGGTAGAACAAATGTTTTGCAAAAAGAAGGTCCCAGGTTCAATGCCTGGCATCTCCAGTTAAAAAGAGGAGATAGCTGTTGATAGGAAAGACCTGTGTTTGAGACCCTGAAGAACTATTGCCAGTTAGAGCAGACAATACTGGACAAGAGAGAGAAACAGACTGATCTGGTATAAGGCAGCTTCCCATTTTCCTATGACCTTGTAAATTTAACCAATGCTTAAGAGACTTACAAGTACTGGAATGGAACAGAAGCATCATAAATTAAAGCTTAAATTTATGTTGAATGAAAGCAGGCATGTCTCTATCACCATATACACATACATATATCACACAAACACAGGATTATAAAATAATTTTTAATACTTATGCTAGAAAAAAAACTATATTCATATCTATTCTAGAGCTAGCAAAATATTCAGCCTTTCAATAAGAATAAATATGCTTACTGAATTATGTAACAGCAAGCACTTGAACCTGTAAAATCCACTTTTGCCTTCTGGCCAGAAATGGGGCACAAACTTATTAGATTGTCATTGTTCAGATAATTAATATGAGCTTGTCTACTTTTTGGTACACTACTGCAATTTAATACGGCTATACAAATGGGCTGCTTTTCATATTGCACAAGAATCTATTAAAGATGTAGAGTCAAACCATGAGCATGTTTACTCAGGCCATTTTGTTCAATGGTACTTATACTCAAGTAAGTCTGCCCTCTTCTTCCCCTTAAAATCACCAGCAAGGGAGGACTATTGCCCACATATCCTGCTTATGGGCTTCCCAAGTGGAATCTGGTTAACCACTGTGGGAAGCAGGTCTGTGCTAGACAGGCATTTGGTATGATTCAGCAGGTCTCTTCTTATGTTAATCTAAAAGGTATATAGCAGGAACATTTGGTATTTCCAAGGCAGCATATACAAAAGGCTATAGGAAATTCTGTAATCTGCTTTCAAATCACAGAAAAAAAATAGGTTAGTTAATGGGGCCTACCAGACAGAAAATTTTTACTTCAGTGTTTTCATGTAAATGGTGGTTGCTCTATACCTGTGGAACTTGCTTCCCCTAGAACAGGGATTGGCAATACACAGCCTGCATGTGGCCCCCACCACTGTGCCAAAATTGGTGGTGGCGGTTAAAAAATTGACAGTTTGGTTTACCGTCAAAATTTGGCAACAAACTGCTGATATTACTGGCTGCTGCCAGGAGCGTGGGGAGATCCAGGGAGTCAAATATGGCCCCCAGGCCCAATGAAGTTGCCCACCCCGCCATAGAGGTATATCAGCAATCCAAGCATGTATAATATCCTCTGGAAGCACTGTAAGGCTTTGTTATTCAAGCTGGCATTCAGCAATAAAAAAGCAGGTGCATGCTGTTTTCATGGTATTCTTCTTCTTAACTGTTGGTGACCATGCTGAGCCCATACAGAACAGTAGCATAGAAACAGAATTAAACGAAAGTATTACCAAGATACAAATTCATAAAACAGGGATAACAGGATAACAAATCAGCAGACAAACAACCTACTTCATTGCCCCATGCTATTGCAATGCTATGGGCATCTCTACACCAGCCTAAAATCTTGCATTTAAAACGGGGCTTTCTGCTTCCATTTTAAATGCAGGATCACAACTGACTCCCTTTACACGCGCTTCCTTTCCCCCCTCCCCTTCCCCTCTCCTTCTCCCCGTATCTGAGTCTTCCATTATCTTTCATTGATCTCGTTCCTCCTCTTGCCACTTTAACTCTTTTCACTGAGGAAACTCAAGTGGAACACAACAGGGTAATTTGTTTGCGCAGCTCATTATCTGTGATCTATTTAAAAATGGACCAAAGGGCATTTAGTGCAGGAGATGCCATGGAGGATCACAGCAGGGTCACAGCGTCATGTAAAGAGCCCGCAAAATTCCATGAGGGAGCAATCTCAATCGCAGGATAAAAACTCCATGTGAAGGAGCCCTCTATGATCTGACCTTCTTACAATGATGAAGGTTATCAGCAATAGTAAGTAATTTGGGTTAAGACAGAATGTTCCAAGTTTCATAAAAGAAGTTAATTAATTCAATTTCCTAAGAAAAAATTCTTTCTATTGATGAAAACATTATTAAATGTTCTGGTTCAGAATGACAAATATTTCAAAAATGTTTAGATATATATTCAGAGATACAAATAAATGGAAATAACCATAAAAATATTTCATTTGCCACATACCCCATTTTCAGTACGTTTCTCCACAGGTATATTGATTCCATTCCTTTGATTCTGAGTCTGACGGCCTGGGAAGAATACAGATACAGTATGCAAATACATTTGTTTCCAATTAAATAGCTACTTAAGGCATCAATAAAGGTTAGACCAACATAAATATATATTCTCTCAAAACAAGATCAACCTCATATTTTGATTTTATCAAAACAGTTTATGATGTTGAAAAGCAGATGAGTAAATGTTTTCCATCTTTCTGGTAGTACAGGTGTTTGTTTTTTCTAAATCTATTTGAAACCCAGTTAATAGCAACACAATAACCACTATGTAATGTGAACAGTTCTACTCTCGTGTAAACATCTAGTAATTATCCTGTTGATTTTCACAGGGATATAGAAGGGGTAGCTATGCTGGTGAAACTTCACCCAGCCCTCTCCTCAAAAATCCACAACCACTGCTCCTGGGGGAGGACTTCAACCAGCACTTCTTCTCGTGTAAAAAGGCCCTACCACCATCACTGCTGGTGTTCCAGGGAAGGGATCCCACCAGCCATTGGAGGAACTTTGCGAGTCCACCCATTTCCTTGATGGTGAGGTTGCCCGCTTTTCATACACTGAGACATAAAGTCTCCAGTTCTGGGTGCCTGATCTTCCCATTGCTCACTGTGAGATCAAGGAGGCAAGGGAGACGGAGTAAAGGGTGGTTGGACAGAAGAAGTGTCGCTAACCATATTTGCCTCAGCCACCATGAGATTATCAAGATGCAGTGTGCTCCCACCATCCTGCATCTTGTTCACCACTCGTGAGACTAAAGAGAAAGGGAGGGGGGAACACACAGGTTAGAGTGCCTCGCCAGTGAAGAAGGAAAGTGTCTTCCAGAGAGTCCAGGTCTTGCCCAGCTCTGCTGTGGAAAACTGGCATTTCAGATTTAGTGCTGTAGCAAAGAGGGTGATAGCTGGGATGCCCCACAAGTCGAAGAGTTCAAGTGTGACTGTCTAAGTTCCCACTCGTGAGGGGTTGTTCCTGACCTGCTGAGCGAGTTGGCAAGAGTGCTGGACATTGCTACGAGATGTATGGCAATGGGGGCAATGTGGCAATGTACACACCAGACCCAGAAATTGAGGCCGAGTCAAAGGAGGGGAAGGGATCTCATCCTGCCATACTTGTTTATATAGAAGACAACTGTGTTATTGTCTGTTGCAATTTGGATGGATCGCACTTTGACGTAAGATTTGAATGCCCACAGGACTTTCACAACAGCAAGAAGTTTTGAGTTGGTTGATGTGTAGGATTCTCTCCCAATGGGACCACAGTCCTCTGATTGTGTGACCCACTCTGGGCTCCTCAGCCATGAAGGGAAGTGTCCATGGTGACTGTTAGGGAAGGACGGGGAGTCTGGGAGTTGACCCCCATAAGGAAAGTGGGCCGGAAGTATCCACCAGTGGAGGGAACATCAGACTGAATTGGGAAGAGATAACAGATGAGTCCGGGGGTGGAGGCCATGAGCCTGAGAAGACATTGAATGCTGGTTGCTCAGCATTGGCAGGCAGCCTCTAGTTCCAATGTGAGCTGTTGCTGGGTGTCTGCTCTGTCCTCTGGTAGGTACGTGCAAGCCTGAGTGGAGTCGAGAAGGGGCCCTATGAATTGTCATGTTCGAGATGGGATGAGACAGGATTTTTCTTTGTTGGCATGTAGGCCAAGGGATTCCAGAAGCGACAGAGCAATGTTGATGTTGGCACTGAGCCAATGGTGAGAGGGGGCTACAAAGAGCCAGTATTCTACGTGTGGAAAAACAACGATCTCTTGAAGTCTCAGATGTGCCACCACTACTGCCATACACTTCATAAAGCTAAGCTGAAAGATAGAACCTTGAACTGGAAGAGGTGTTGCCCAAGGCAGATCTGAGAAAAGGGTGAGAAACAGGGTGTATAGCAATGTGAAAGTAAGCACCACAAAAATCTATTGTTGTGATCCAGTCTCCGTGATGCAGGAGAGGAAGAATGGAGGAGAGTGTAGTCATCGTGAATTTGGAGGGGGGGGCAGATGAAGCAGTTTACCTCCGGAGGGTCAAGTATAAGTTGCACACCGCCATCTTTTTTGAGCACTGTAAAGAACCAGAGGAGAAACCAGTGATCCTTTGAGCAGGGGAAAGTTTTTCTATCCCCCCACCCCCCTGCTCAAGGGGATAACAATTTCTTCTCTTTGAATCCAAGTAGAGTGGAAGATCTCTGTAAGGTGGTGGGGGGGGGGAATCTTTAAATTCAATGGAATAGCTTTGGGCGATAAAAGAAAGTGCCCACTTGTCCGTGGTGATGTACCTCCAGGTGTGGAGAAAGGGTGTGAGTCTGTTCTGGTGGAAAACAGCCAGTGGGTTGGCTTCCTTTGTAGGAGTCAAAAATGCCATTTGGTTTGGTAAAGGTGTTTTCCATGAATGGGTTGGTGGTATTTGTTCTAAAATGGCCTCTTTGAGTTAAAAGAGGAGTACGAACCTTGTTTGGAAGCTCAGCTTGGGCCTGAGTCGGGTTGGCGTTGAGGTGGCCACTGCCATTGCCAGTACAGACATGGTCAGTTGGCGGAGTTCACCAAGGATTGGGATCCCATTCCCATCTTCTGGGCGGATGTCTTCATTTTGTCTACAAAAGGCCTTGGTTGTCTGATGGGAGGTCCTCCACTCTCAATCTAACTTCCTGGTGGAGTCTAGCAGTACAGAACCAGGCGTGATGTCACAAAAAAATAGTGGCTGCCATAGTCTTTTTGCTGCAATCAGCTATGTGATGGGCTGTATTGATCTGTTGGCCTGCTAGCCTGTGGGCTTCAGCATGGAATAACATCGCCAGGTTTTTGACGTCTTCTGGGTGACAGTTGAAGAAGGTTGCTGCTTTTTCCCATAAGAACTCTTGGTAGGCTGCCATGCATGCCTCATAATTTGCCATGCAGAGTGACAGAGCTGCAGTAAAGTAGATTCTGCATACCACTGAGTCTAATTTTCTTTCCTCTGAATCCACAGGAGCAGAGTGAGGCTTTTGGTTTGTTTTTGATTGGGATGCTTCTACTATTATTGGCATGGGGCGTTTGAAGAGGAGGGAGCAATCTTCTTCTTCAATCCTATATAGATTCTCTATTTTTCTAGCTGTGGGTGGAAGAGGATTTTGCCCAGGATTGTTTGATTGCATGCAGTAATGTTGGAAGCATCGGGATGGGAACCAGTGGAGCTAAGTCTGATGTCATCCAACAGGGAAAGACAGTTTTCATCCCTACAGCAGTGTCTGGTGAGGAGGTTGTAGTCCAAACAGAAGAAGTGGAAGACAAGTCTGAGCAATAGTGGTTCTGCACTGAAGAGGGGTCATTAGTCAATGTTTGTGTGTTAGGGGCCGGAGATGGCTGGATAAATTGTACTGTCAGCAGTGACAGCATGGCAGCTCCATGAGTTTTTTCAGGGTGTAGTGAGTTGGTTAATAAGTAAAAAACTGAACTTCACAGAGTTCTTGTATGCTGGTGGGATTTGGCTTAAGACCAGGCCTTAATCGATTCCAAGCAAATACAGCTCTATATGTCAGCATTTGGACACTGCTAGGCCTTTGCCCAGTTAAAGAGGTAAGGTATGCTGCCCTGGTTCTCACGGGGGAGCTGGAAACTCCCCACTCCCAACAGCTAAAATGTTGGGGCCTCTTTCCTTTAAGAGAGGCAATTAGTTTCCCAAGCTGGATGCTTCAAGCACCTTCAGGGGGAGCCCCCTCTGCTTCTTCAGAGAGGGGAAAAGGGCACTGCCTGTCAGCTCTTGAGCTTAGAGAGAAAACTATAAAATCGAGCAAGCTAGTTCTGAGCTTTGGTCTCGCCTCAAGGGGCAATACGCACATTACCGGCATGGAAGACTTTTGTGGCTCTAGAAACGGCTTCTGTCTATTGTGGGGACTCCGACAGGCACCCAGCTATGGCAGCTTGATTAGCTGGAAAGAGGTGTGAGCTTTCTTTGCATATTTATTTTGCATCCATTTTCTATCAATATACTGTCATCTTTTTGCTCAAGTTGCTTCATTTCATCTTGGTAATCAAAAGAATCTACTTTGGCTAGAACCTGACAGAATCAGGCCTCCAGATCAATACACAGGGTTACATCCTCTGTTTAGCTCTAGAATGTTCTGAATGACTGTTTTGCACAGGTGCATAACCCATATGTGTGAATCACAGAGGCCACAAAGAAGAAGCAGAGATTCACAAGCCAACTTCAAACCATGGTTTCAGCTCATGGTTTGATAGCCAAAAACCACAGTTAGCTAGCCAGGGTGGGTTCAGGCATACAAACAACAGTTAAGCTAAACAAACTGTGGCTTAGTGTTATGTCCCAATGGAGCCTCTGTGGCAAACTCAAAATAGAACTTGCTTCCAAAGAAGAGTGCTTGGGATCATTTCTTTCACTAGATATCAGGCACTTAAGGGAAGAGCTTGTACATTATATATTCAAGCTCAGGAATAGCCTGCGTAGACATTTGGGCAAATAGGTTTAAGTAGTAACTTTATATACTTTATACACTTTCTACCAACCTTAGCTTGTGAATCCCCATTTATAGTTAAGCTTGGAAAAGTTAAATCATCACCATTATGGATGCGAATGAGACCTGACTTGATTAGCTGCTGCTGCCACATACTGGCAGCCAACCTATTTTGTGTTGCAGCTGCAGCTTTATTCTATAACAACAATGGGACTGACTGACCTAGTAGTACATTGGAAGGAGAGGTGGACGTGGGAGAAGACGCATGCATTTTAGAGATGACCAAGTAGCAAGAGAGACCAAGAACACAGAACTTAAAAGCCCAGCCCAAGTATAGCGTGGTTATATAGGTAAGAATACATAAGGTATTTGGAAGGAAGGGAACAAGAAAAATAATGGGTAATAGACTGGTTCAAGGAAAAGCTGAAGGGTGGCTTTCAGTATTATACAAGTGCCAACAAGCTGATAAAGTAAGTGATTCATACACTTGTGTTCTGTGCTTTTGGTGTAATGTTCAAACAGAAAATGTTTGCATTTCCTCTGTAGGGTGATACACAAGCTATACATGCATACTGGCTTTGCCTTTAGAGAAGAACAAACAAGCAGTAGACTGAAAGAAGTCACTGATGACCAAGCATTATTTTCCTCAGCCAAAACAGATGTTATTCTTTGTTTTAAAACTTTTATGTAAAAATAAATTCATCTCTAAAAGGACTGAAACCCCAGCAGCTTCAAAGAGGAAAACAAAATGAACAAGCTTCCAGGTAGGCACACTTAGGACTGTACACTAAATAGGTTTAAATGTAAGGTTATGTGAAGTGTTTGAGACCTATAATTACATTGTGGGTAAAAAGCATTAGGTAGCAAAAAGGAAAGAAAGAAAAAAGATTTCTATGAATAGCAAGGAGTGCGTATGAAAGCTGAAGTATTCAGTGCCAAAGCTGAGAAAAGGTAAAAACAACTGTAAGGAATAGTGAGATTTGCTTGGAAGAGGAAACATACTAGGGATGTATGAGAATTTTGTTTCAGTTCGCAAACCACTAAAATATGCCCCGTTCACAACACCAAATGCAAGTGAGAGCACATGTTCTCTGAAAATGTTCACAAATTCCTGAACATGTTCACAAAATGTGATCTTTTAAAAATGCACAATTTTTGAAAAATGCATGACTTTTCCCATTCAAATGAACTGAAAAACAGGTCACAAACAAAAAGGGGAGTGAGCCAAACTGAGCTTTGAGGTAGAATTCAGAGAATTTCAGCATCTCTGGCTCTCCCATCCCTAAAACATACCGAAGGGGGGGAAGGAAAGGGGCACACAGTTTTAGGATACATTTTTGAGCAGATTGTCTGCAGACCCAAATATTTTAAACAGCATTGTCAAGCCCCAGCAAAATCCTGAGATTTTAAAAATGGTCAACACAGGGTGGATATTTTGTTTAGTCTGAAACACATGTGCTACAAGAGTTTGCAAAATGTACTCAGTAACCATGATACCTAGCAGCTTGCTTGTAAGAATTAAAGCTGAGATTATAATCGAGGGCAGGATTTGGGAAGAAAAGGAGCTGGCAGAGTGATCTGATCTGTGGTACCCCAGGATAATTCATGACCCTGGTGGGTGGGTAGATAGAAGGAAGAGGTGAGAAAAAGAGGTGCATCTCTAAGGACTCAGGTGATAATGAAGGAAGAACTCTGGTGGTAATGAAGGGGAAAAGAAACAAGGGGCTGGGATAATTACCAGGCAAAAGCAAATAGCAATGGTAAGAATAGGCAAAATAATGCTGGAGAAAGTTGGGCAGTCAGTGCAGAGGGATAAACAGCAGTGGAAGTGGCCTCTGTAGGGGGCTACTGCCCTATAGAAATGCTTATATGTGGTTTTAGCCATCATACTATAGAGACAACTATATAATATTGCTACTTCTTCATCATATCGGCATGTTTTAACTGATTATCTCTTGGAGTAGCAACAAACACTTTAAGAATAAAAGTACACACACCCTGTTCACTACTTTCTGTTGGAGATTCTTCATGCCGAAGAAAAAATTTCACCTCCTCCCTACGAGGGCCCCACTTCTGTAGATGGTCATACATCATATGATCAGAGGGAATATGCCGTTCTGAATAAAGAAAAATTAGATGTTTCTTATCAGAGCAACTTATTGGACATCTTACAAAATCACAATGTTAGGAGAGTCCAAATGGATAATCTAGTCTGCTCCTCCGCACAACCCCAGAATTGCTTAAAGTCTCTCAAAAACTTGCTTTTCCAACTTTATTGGTGGGGGGGGATCTCCAAAGAATGAGATTTCCTATCCTTCTAAAGCAGTCCTCAAAACAATCAGCTGGTTCACATGATCAACCGACCCACGGTCAACTAATCATGGGTTGTTTGTGAGTGCACAGAAATGAGCAAGCGAGCTGGCTCCTGAACATTTGCTTCTGCTTTGCTAAGCAACCCAGGAACATTCCTGGATTGTTCCATGTGCCGTTTGAACCTAGAATTCTGGGTTGTTGAGGGCAAAACAGAGAATTTTAACCCAACAACAAACTCTGGGTTGTTTCTCCCTCAACAACCTAGAATTCTGGGCTCAGATGTCACAGAGTACAACCCAAGAATGGTTCCTGCATTATTTAGCAAAGCGGAAGTGGGTGAGTACTTGGGAACCAGCATGCTTGCTTGTTCCTGACCACTCACAAGCAACCCATGGTTAACAACCATGGGTTGTTTAAGTGTCTAAACTGGCTCAATGTCTTACTAGTGCTGAGTAGGACCGTATCTTTGACAGGACACAGGCTTTCCCACCCTGAGTAATTTGCTTATAACCATGTTTTATTTACATTTTAATTATGTAGTCTTAAAGAGTAAAAGTAGGACTCAGGTTACCAGGGCAGAACAACCTGTGAGCCACCAAACTCAACACAGCCCATCAGCCTAGAACGACAGCCTACCAGGGGCTCATCAAGTCTCCTGTTTTTGCTGCCTGATGAGGCAAGCTTCTGGCAGGCCACAATACATGGCAGGTGTTTGCCATGATGGATTACATGAATGCTGGCCTGAACAGTAAGCTTATTACTATGTCATCCAAATCACTGATGAAGATATAAAATAACACCAATAATAATACTAAACTAAGCAGTGACTTGCCGAATGATGCCAATCCATTAATTACTGCCCCCTGACCAAGTATGATTTCCTACAACATATGCATACCCATATGTTAAATTGCATATTAACATATGTATACCCATATGTTAAATTCCTTCTAGTTCCTGTTTCTCCCAGCTTTCTTAAGAGGGTGCAATATAGCAATAGGTCAAAAGCTTTAATAAAGTCAAGGTGTATTGTATCAAACCTCTTTGTCTATCAAAACTACTTACTTTTACCAGAGAAGGCAACTATGCTGGTCTAACTTATCATAGAATCATAGAATAGTAGGGTTGGAAGGGGCCAATAAGACCATACAGTCCAACACATACCGCTTAAGTGATTCTTTATCATTGATTGATAGCAATCATTCTGGGTTGCTGTAGTTGTAACAAATGAGAAGCACTTTCAACCCCTTCAGTCTCCCAAGCTATTCTTTCCTCTCTACTTAACTATAGTTTACAGATACATAAGCACTGGCATTAACCATAGTTAGGGCTAATCAGGTCCTCCATTTAACTAGGGTTTTAAACAAGAATTTGACTCTGAACCTAGAATTCTGGTTAACTAGAGACTAGGTTAGCCTGGATCATGTTTAATATCAATGCCAACATATCCCTTAAGTGCAATTAAGGGCAATGGGGGAATTCTGTTCCAGGAGGGAGTATGCAATCCGACAGCCTGCTCTCAGTCTCTTAAACTTGGTTAAGAAAGGCTCTTTGTTATATTTGCTTTCTAATTGCTTCAGTACCTGCTCTCATATCTCCCCAGGTATACTGGTCCTTAATCCCTGAATCTCTTTCTTTTTATCTGCTCTTCACCAGTTTTCTGGGATTATGTCAATCCATGTGCATTCCCACAGCTAGTGCTAATTTATGGTAATTAAGGCAATCATATGAGCTTTTCATCTTGTGCCAAAAGTAAGTGGGTGGGCAATGTCTTCTATTCTGAGAATCTCATCATAACTATATTATGAGCCACAGGTTCAAGGCTAAATGTGCACATTTAACTATGTGCAAATACATGTTATTTGCATACAATCTTCACAAACAGATGCTATTAAATTAGTTTACAATTAAACTAGTTTATCTTTTCCAGTGACAATTTAGAGAGGAAGAGGTAACTGGTGGGTTACTGCAAGCTTTGTCCCCCATGCGATTTAACATCTGTATCAGGGTTAGGCAACCTGGTGCCCTTCAGAAGTTTTGGACTACAACTCCCATAACCCCTGGCCATTAGCCAAGCTATCTGGGGCTAATGGGAGTTGTACTCCAAAACATCTGAAAGGCACCATGTTGCCTACCGGGACGTAGATGTTAAATTGCTGATCTACACGAAACCTCTGGGGAAAGTCATCTGGAGGTTTGGGTTGCAGTGTCACCAATATGCAGATGATATGCAGTTCTGTTTTTGAATTCCACCTACTAATCCAAGGGAAGCTGTGAAAATTGTGAATAGGTGCTTGGTGTCAGTTTTAAGCTGGAGAAGGGTGAACAAGCTGAAATTTAATGCAGACAGGATGGAAGTACTTTGGATAGGGAAATCTGCAGATCTAGGCACAGGGATTCAACTAATATTGGATGGGGTTGCATTCGTCCTGAAGAACCAGGTTCATAGCTTAAAGGTTCTTCTAGATTTGATGCCTGTGGAAGCACAATGGCAATAGTAGCCAGAAGTGCCTTTTGTCAACGTCTGTTAGTATCTCAGGTGTGACCCTATCTAGGGAAAGTGGACCTGGATCTGGGTATCATGCTCTAGTTACATCCAGACTGGATTACTGTAATGTGCTCTATGTGTGGCTGCCTTTGGATATGACTCAGAAACTTCAGCTGCTACAGGATATGGTTGCTTGAGTCCTTGCAGAGGCTTAACAGTCAGATCCAATTACACCAATCCTGTACCAGCTGCACTGGTTGCCAGTATATTTCCAGGCCCAAATCAAAGTGCTGTTTTTGACCATTAAAGCGTTAAATGGTTTTAGTCCAGATTATCTGAAGGATTGCCTAAGCCCATATGAGCCTGCCTGTGTCTTAAGAACAACTTCAGAGGCCTTACTAGTTTGCCCATCGCTAATATCAATAAGGTATTAATAAGATAGGGCCTTCTCAGTAGCGGCCCCTGCAGCGTGGAATTCCTTCGTAAGAGATATATGGCTGTCACAATTTGTGATCACTTTTAAGAGGGTTTTTAATAACAAATTAATCTATTCTCCTTAACTTTTAGCTATGGTCTTGAAAGGCAGCTCAAAGATAACATAATATAATATATAACAACAGGAGAAAAAGCTCAATATCCTCATATAATACCCATATATCTGAAACTCCTATTTTTATTAATTTGGTAATTTTCATATTACCAAGAATCTCCCTGCATTCTGGAAGTAACTCCTCATTTTAAACCTAAGGAAGGTGCACATGTGAAGCATAAGGGAGTGTTTCCCTAAGTTGAAAGGTTTCTGCAGTTGATGGAAACCAAAAGGAACGCAATTATCTCTAGTGAGAATGAAATGATAAACCTGGTATAATACTGCATGAATAATACTTCTCCAGCAACAGTAAAAACTACAGCATAATACAACTTGTTCAGGATACCAAGAGACAGTTTACCATTTCCACGCCACACTTCAGAAAGATGGCAACTGCCTTCCCCAGGTTCTTTGCAAAATTCCACCACATCTCGACAGGTTGTTTCAGGTGTAATTGGCACTTCAGTCAAAATCTGTTCATTGTTGCTGAGGAACACAGTTAATATCATCTGAAAAACAAGACAGCATCATGAAGAGCCAACTTTTAAAGAGGCACAGGTTTGGGTTTGCATAAGGTATTACAGGTTGATAAATACCATTTGGGACATTACCTTTACACAATGGTTTTTAATCAACATGAAGAACTTTATAAAACTAAGCAAACATCCCATTAGAAATACAAAAGAATGAAGATTGGCCCTGAGACCATTAGAACCAACAGAAGAAATAATATTTCCTACTGGTTTCGCAAATAGGGGTTTTATTTCTTTTATTGTTTAGAGTATTTTTATCCTGCTCTTCATCCAAAAAGTCTCATGAAGCAGTTTATATATAATCAGTAAAACAGTAAAAAATGCAATCAGTAAAAGAGTACAGTCCCTGCCCACAGGCTTACAATCTAAAAAGATGACACACAAGGAAAAAGGAATGGTGAGGGAAGAGGAAAGAATAGCCTTGCTTCCCACTCTCATCTCCCTCAGCCCAGTGTGCTGGACTTGCTGGTGGTAGTGACAGCGGAGGAAGGAGGAGCCTTCAGCAGGGTGGTTTTCAGCGAGTATGGATCCAATGGTGTCCTGCTACCTGAAGAGAAATTGCTAGAGGATAGGATGGGTAAGTCCTGTTGCATGAGCAGAAGTCCTATTGGATCCAAACCATCATTTATAAATACCCACATACTGGCAAAATTTCATAATCTAGGCTTCGATATTTCATGGATAAAGTGGGGAAAGTATTTTCTTGCCACCATCTCAGTGAACTACAAATAACAAGGGAAGATTATCTTCATATGCTGACAATCAGAGTTCAAGGGAGTGAAAAGGCCCCACTGTCTGGGCCTTCAACTACACTGCAACTTAAATGGAAAACACCTTTTCAAACGTTAGCGGTTTTATTTTTATGTTCACAACTTTACAGTTCAAGGAACCTTAATAAAAAATATAGACTTTATGATAGCTTCTTAAATGTACAGCATTCCAGAAAGCAGGACCCTAACAAAATTAAGGGCTCCCGGGCCCAGTGCTCTTCAACATTTTTATTAAAGACCTGGATGACGAGGTGCAGAGAATGCTTATCAAATCTGCAGATGACACAAAATTGGGTGGGATAGCCAATACCCTGGAAGACGGACACAAAATTCAATGTGATCTTGATAGGCTGGAGCTCTGGGTAGAAAACGACAGAATGAAATGTAATAAGGATAAATGCCAAGTTCCGCTGTAGCAGCCATATCGGAGGTCAGACTAAGTAGCCTCATGCAGTCTCATGCTTCATGTTCTTGCTGAGCTCTTGCTCTCTGAAATATATGTTTGTAAGCTGACGAGACACAGGAATTTCTTAACTTGTCACCAAGGCTAAGGTCATAGTGATATGTATATCATGTTCTCTGCTGTTCTCTGCTTATCATGGCTACCCTATAACCCATTTCTTGTATTATAAACAATGGTGCTAGGAGAGGAAATGCTGAATACTGCAAACCCACACAGAAAGGGGCGGGAGAGATTTTGCATATGTGTCATAATGTCTATAAAAACAATTTGCTGATGTAAATCGGGGCTTTTGGCTCTTTGGAAGTGATTCCAGCCTTAAGCCTGCGCGTTAAATAAAGAAAAACTCTTTTTCCCTCACTCCGTGGTCTCTCTGACTCTGAGTTCTGCAACACTGCACCTAGGAAGAAACTAAATGCACAGTTACAAGATTGGGGTACTTGGCTCAACAATTCTACAAGCGAGAAGGATCTTGGAATTGTTATAGATCACAAGCTGAATATGAGCCAACAATGTGATGCGGCTGCAAAAAAAGGCAAATGATCTTTTGGGCTGCATTACTAGAAGCATAGCTTCCACATCACCTGAAGTACTAGTGCAGCACTGGTTAGGCCTTATCTGGAGTACTGTGTCCAGTTCTGGGCACCACACTTTAAGAAGGATTAAGACAAGATGGAGAGGGTTCAGACAGGGCAATGAAGATGATCAGGGGACTGGAAACAAAGCCCTGTGAGGAGAGACGTAAAGAACTGGGCATGTTTAGCACTGAGAAGAGAAGACTGAGGGAAGATATGAGAGCGCTCTTCAAGTACTTGAAAGGTTGTCACAGAGAGGAAGGCCAGCGTCTCTTCTCGATCATCCCAGAGTGCAGTACATGGAATAATGGGCTCAAATTACGAAGCCAGATTCTGGCTGAACATCAGGAAAAACTTCCTGACTGTTAGAGCAATACGTCAATGGAACCAATGACCTAGGGAGGTGGTGGGCTTTCCCACACTGGAGGCATTCTAGACGAGGCTGGACAGCCATCTGTTGAGGATGCTCTGACTTGGATTCCTGCATTGAGCAGGGGGATGGACTCAATGGTCTTATGAAATAACAGGCTGGATCAAAAGAAAATGTTCATTCATTATCAATGTTCTGCCAACAGTTATGCAAACACTAGTGGAAGAAAATCCCAAATCCTGCATTACCTCCTAGTGACTAACACATTCAGTCTGCAATCTCCATTTTGCGCCTGAGTCTATACTGCAGACCTCATGGCCACAACATATGGCCTAATTTTTGGACTTCTCTGTTTTTTCCACCATCCCCTGGTTTTTCATTTTATTTCATTCCTAACAGCCAAAGCTCTCTGGGCAGTTTACAAACAATAAACCCTAAAAATACAATATAACAACATAAAAAATACAATATAACAACATAACTATTTGCATAAAAAAATTAAACAATTTTGCACAATCAACAATAAAATCACAAGACCCATTAAAAATGTTATAATATGCTATCAAATGCCTGGGAGTAAAGCAAGGTCTTAACCTGGCACTGGAAATAAGACAATATTGGCACCAGGTGGACCTCATTGGGGAGAGCATTCCATAATCAGCAGAGGAGGTGGTGGCACTGGTCCTGAGTAATATAAACCAGCACCTAGGTCAAAACCAGCACTATGAATTGGGCTTGGAAACGTACAGGAAGCCAGTGCAAGCAGACCAGGATCACTGTTATATGTTTAGACCTTTTGGTCCCTGCTATTAATATGGCCACCGCATTTTGCACAAGCTGCAGCTTCTGAAGCATCTTCAAAGGCAAGCCCATGTAGAGCTCATTGCAGTAATCTAACTTAGAAGACACCAGAGCATAGACCACTGAAGCCATGTTATCCCTGTTCAGATACGGGTGTAGCTGGGCCATGAACTGAAGCTGGTAGAAGGTACTCCGTGCCACTGATGCCACCTGAGCCTGAAGTGTACCACCATATGGCCTGATGAAAAGTTCTGGAGAACTCAAAAGCTTGCACAATTTTTTGTAACATTTTGGTTAGTACTAATAAAAGTATTGCCCAACTGTGGATTTTGTATCTCCCCCCCCCCCCACTCCCTATGGGCCAACACAGCTATCTTTGTTTTTTTAATGTGCTTTGGAAAATACTAGTGGAAGAGTTTGTGTAACAATGTATCTGGAGCAGCATCACAGTATGCAAAGGGAACCTGCAATTTGGAAAGCAAGCCATTATGCCTGAAGCTCAAATAGCTTCCCATTGCTAAGCACTTGCAGCGGCAGCTTGCAAGTGCACCACTTTAAATTCTCAAGTACAAAGCAAGCACTATCAGCTGGAGTGCAAACAGTTCCCCATTGGAAAGCAAGGATTGCTTTGCACTCAGGGTTTGGGATTTAAACCAGCAGGCATTTTCCAGTGATGTTTTTTAAAAAGCCCTCATGACTAGAGCGCAATGGGGAACTGCATGCATTCCAGCCATGAGGGCTTGTTTTGCACAGAGAAAACAGTAACAATCTTGTGCAAACTGCTGCACATCTCTGCAGTTCATTTTTCTAGCTCACCATTTGGAAGCGGAAGAGACTTTCCATCCATGGATTTAGATCCAAGCATAGGGTGTAGCACTACCTTCTGAAACCAAAGCTTATCTGAGATCTAAGTCACAGAACTTACTATCCACCAAGCCAAATGTAGCCAACCAGCCATGTACTGTGGCCTTTGTTGTTGTTTTTCAGTCGTTAAGTCATGTTGGACTCTTCGTGACCCCATGGACCATAGCACACCAGGCCTTCCTGTCCTCTGCTCTCTCCCGGAGTGTGCTCAAGTTCATATTCACTGCATCGGTGATGCTATCTAGCCATCTCATCCTCTGCTGTCCCCTTCTCCTTTTGCCTTCAATCTGTACTGTGGCCTATCTGGTGATTATTTGTTCAGTCTCCGGTAGACAGAAAAATTAGAGGTTTATCAAGCCCTTGGTGGGTTGAAGTAGATTAGGTGGCTCAACAGCTGTGGAGCTTGAGCTAGGGAGCCGTATCTAAGAGCTACTTTTAGTCTGTAATACTGGCAGCAGAATTAATTCTCTACTATACTGATAAGGTACTGCAGAGGGTACTACAGAAATAAATTGTGAGGCAAACATGTTTATACACAGATGACTCCATGGAAAGAAAGCCAATGCCATGTCAAAAGTACAGCTTCCAACACGGAGAATTAAGTATTTGTTGTTAGAATAGCATAGCTGATGCCCACAGCTAATTTTACATCCTAATGAAAAATCTACCTAACGAAGCGGTTGAATATGGAGGAAGGATTAATTCTAGTACTAATAATAACCCTTTATATCTCACAGTGGCAAAGTGTGTGTATATAAAGTGTGTATATATCTAAAGAGAAGTTTGTTTTTGTTGACGATTGTGACCTATACTAAAGCTATGGAAATTATCATTATGAATTTGTGGGAATATTATCCTACTCTGAACTTGTACTTCTTTCATTTTAATGAACAGTTTAGGTTTCTAATCCAGGGAATATAGCTAGCTACCCCACTATATAGAAAAGGCTAATTTCAAGATGTGGAGTATGGCAGGGTTTGGAATGGTGGAGAGGCAATTGGCTGTCCAACAATCCAAGAAACAAGCTTCTCATAACTGGGACAGATACAAGTTGCTTTGGGGAAAAGAAGTCCACCCCTACCTCCACACAGGTACCATTTATTTCTGCAAGCCAAATTATAAGCCAAGCCCTAACCCTGTCCAAATTTGGGGCCTGGCCTTTTCCTATCCAAATTTACCAGGCAACTAAAGCAGGAAAAACTGGGAGGTTAACAAACCACTGTGGCTTATCAACCTACCTCATGTCATGCAACCCCGATCAAAGACTCAACATTTCCAAACCTATGCAACGGAGGGCATGAATGCTATGCAAAAAATGAGAGCAACTGCACAAAACAATGATCACATGAAATGATCTTAAGGGTGTTTTCATATGTGATGCCAAGTGTTTTTCACCTTGAAATATGTCACTTATGACTGTTAATATAACATAAAAAATTTAAACATTGAATGAGTATTCTAGACAATATATGTTTTTTATTCCATTTACAGAGACAGGAAATACAAAAACTGTATGAAAGCAGCCTAAGGCACGACCTTGCAAATCACCCCTGCAAGGTCAGACTATGCAAAACAACCTTCCAAATGTTTACTGCAACACCGTGCATTGCTTTTCCAACTGACAAATAATTGTCAAGAAATACAAAGCTAATAGTGGTCTCTTGGGCCTTCCCTTATTTGTAAAGTACCATAACACAATCTGAGAAGATTTACATTGGGACGCAGCTCCTAAGGTCATTACTGAATTCTCAAGTTAAGCATCCATTTCAGTGCAGAAAATGAAGGTCCCTCTGAACTAATAACCTGCATTTCCCCCAAAATGTTTATTCACAGATATTAATAAGGATTAAAACAGCAAAAATTTATTTTTATAAACAGCTGCAAAAGCCTAAGATACTATCACCCATTAGTAGAATACTTTTGCTTTGGAGAAACATATATAGATATATGTTGAGAACAGCGACTTTTGACAAAACTCTGGTAGCAATTATTATTAATATCAGGAATATAATTCTCTAAGATGCAAGCTAAGATATATGAGAAAGATATGATTCTAAGCAAATTCTGAAATAATGCTGTTTAAAAGAATTCAAACACGCACAATGTAAATATGTAAACAAAACAACTTTTCAGAACAAGTACACATACAAATATAGTATCAGAGTACAGATGTAAACCTCTAAAGATGAAAGCAGTGTTGCTCACTTTAAAGCTCAAAATCACAAATTAATGTTAACACGTATAAAAATTCTTTAAAGCAACACAGTAAAAGCAAGAGTTCACTCTCACCTTTCTTTTCATTATATTGCCTATTTTCCGATTTCTCTGCTTCACATCACTCCTCCCCAGTTGCCAAGTATTCTCTTTTGATGTGTTTAAGATACTTTCAAGAATCATTCTTAAAATGTTCCTCATATGTAAATCACACAAAAAAAGATTTTTTAAAAAATATTGAAAAGTGAAAGCTGGAATCTAAAATAGTTTCTGTGCACAGTGAGAATCTACTTAAATGGATATTCCTCTGGTCTGCTGGTATATGAATACAAGAGGTAATGACATGCCAAGATTAAGACTGCCTAATGAAACAAGACAGAGCATAGTTGTGACAGCAAGAAGATATGGTGGATCGAGTTTCACCTAATTAGGTAAGCTTGCATGAGGAGTTCACTTTATCAATTGTGTAGCACTAACCGCCACCTCAGTTTAGGAAATGGCAGATCTAAACTATGGGTAATTTTAGAGTGATTGTTGCATTACATAAGTAGAAAAACTAAAATGTTTCCCTCGTCCTTCTCTGAAACCTGTTTTTGCCTGGTTTGATAATGCCATGCACATGGCAGTTTTGGCTGCTGGTTATAAAGTCAACTCATGGCCAAACAGTCACAGCTATTTTTAGTGGCAATCATTGCTGTGGCATATAAGAGTGTATCTCCATGATCAAAGATGCTAACATTTTCCAGTGATAAGGGAAAAATAACAGTGATAAGCATTTATATGAGGGTCAGGAAATCTCAGGTTCAGTGTACACATTTACTCCTTTCTTTACTTCCATACAGTTCCAAGCAACCCCCGCCCCCTGCCCATGCACAGTACCTATTAAATTGATCAGCCTGCTTTTAGCATGAAACCAACCTCATTTATATGACTCAACAAAGAATGGAACATAGGTAGAGGCTCCTAGGTTACGCTCCAGTCCTGGAAGATTACCATATATTGGTCACAGAGCCCACCAGACCCTGGAGCTCATGCCAGCAACTGGTAATCCTCTTCTGATTTGCTCAGGAAGAAGCTGCTCCTTCAAGTTAAATACTATCGAACATGACAATCCAGCTTGATCAAGGAAAACTGCATAGTTAGTACAGGTATACCCCACTTATCTATTCATATCCATAATCTGCAGAATTTTAGACTTGTTGGCACAAGCCTCTCTTCCTTGTTAGTCTAAAAGTACATTCTGAGCACTTTATATAGTACTCAGCAAGACATTACAGGCATGTAGTAAAGGAGGACAGAACTGGAAGACCCAGATTTAAGCTCCAACTTAGCCACAATCTCACTTGGCAAAAGCAGGCCACCTCATAATTCTCTTGCCCCACAAGCTCTATTTGGAAAACATGGAACCAATTTACTTCACAGAATGAGGATGAATGGGAAATTAAAGTTGACTATGGATCAAAATAACATGAGGCGATGGCAGGAGCGTAGCCGGGGGAGGGGGCAAAAATGGCCCCTGGACCTCTCAAGATTGCCCATCCCTGCTTTACAGTTTGAGGGTTTCCAAAAAAAGATGCACTTATCCCCCTACATTCTTTGCAGGCAACTGTTATGAAAATAGCATACAGTGTAGAAGTGGCCCTAGTTAAGAAACCTGCAAAACTTCAGAAGGATAGGTGCACCTCTTTTGTGGAAGGGAAGTCTTCACATTTGGGTGGGGGAGAAAGCGTGAGTTGTTTCTTCTCCCCCCCCCCCCATTTTTGGAAGGGTTGACAATTTGTATGAAAATGGCATAAATCATAGCAGCTGTCCCTAGGCAGCAAACCTGCAAAATTTCAGAAAGACAGGTGCAGGGCTTAGGGAGTTACGATGAATGAAAAGCAGTTCAAGTTTTTGTTCTGTTTTCTGCTCAACTGACACCAAGGTAAAAGAAAGTGCAATAGGATGGGTTTGACACAGAACATACAGTGGCAGAGGCAAAAGGACTTTAATATCCAGCATTTTGCAAGCAAGCACCCACTATTACAACCTCCCAGGTCCCACAGACTCTACACAAACTCTTCTAACATTCCTGCTCCTGGAGGAGAGAACTAGCAAACAGGACTGAACAGAGAAACAGTCCCGCAATATATTACTTTAATTTTCCTGCCCCAAAGCACTGGGATTGGAGAGCCTTGTTCAAATCACTCACTGTGATTAGAAGCTAGAGCTGTCAGTCACAAAGCACTGCCCCTTCCTCTCCCTTCCCTCCTCTCCCCACCATGGCATTTTCCTTACATGGAGGGCTTAGGGAGAAATGTACAGATTTTCACAGACACACTGTCTGGGTCTTCGTTCCTCCAAATTGCCAATGAAATTTCAGGAAGGTTCAGATTTGAATTCAGTCTGCTTTGGAGGAGTCCCCCTTCAATTTGGACATCTCCCAAATCTTTCGAAATAAACCCCATTTGGTTTGGGATTTGGCCAAATCCAAAGCACATCCCTAGTAAGAAGCCTGGTAGTAGTTTCTATAGTAGGCAGAGGCTTTCCAGGATTAGACGCTGTGATACCAGGAATGGAAAAGATGAGCTGCCTAGAAAAATTAACTGATAGAAGACTCACAAATACCTTAGCAATGTTAACTCTTGCCTTGCCTCAAGGAAAGTAGAGAATGACAAAGTTCCACAGCATGGTTTAATATTTGTGAAAAGTACCGAAGGGAAACAAACAAAATATTATGAAGGATAGTATGCTGCCTCGCTGACTACAGGTATTTCAAATCAATACACCGGATGGGGGCATATTACACTAAGAGGGAATGGCATGTCTCCTGATTCAGTAAAGAAACACTCTCTGAGAGGGTCTAAGTTACAGGAACTAGCACCTCCCCTGGGAACTGTCTGCACAGCACTTTGAGAATCATTTGTCTCTAGCTAAGGTGTTCATACCTGGCCACATTTTCCCAGTATGTGACATTATGGGCACAATCCTATGGCCGCTAGACAGCGGCTAGGTGGCCATAGGATTTTTCTATCAGCACTCCACGGTTGGTTCCCAGAAAACCAACTCCCCGCCGCTCTTAGTTGGTGCGGTTGGTACCCGGCAGCGCACTCATAACAGCAGCGTAAAAGGCAGCGTTCCTGGGGTGAGGAGGGGAAGGGACGGCAGAAGCTGTTAACGATGCTTCCTATGCACCGTCCGGCCCACCCTGCCCCCTGAGGCACACTGGCTAGAAAACCAAAATCGGCCGACTAGCCACAAATGAAGGGCAGCCGGAGCGCGGAGGAGAGGTCTCTGCCCACCCTGCATTGGATAGTCGGTCACCTTCGAGTTTGGAGGTGGCCAACTATTCCCATAGGATTGCGCCCTAAGTTACTATGATTTAATATTTACTTAGTATTTATTTAATATTTACCATAAGTGATACTGACCATCCCATGGGCTTACAGTCCACATTTTGCATTCCAGATCCTTAAGAAGCTCAAGCAAGTTTTCCAAAATGTAATGTTTTAGAAGCACTTTAGTGTACCTTTTCTTATTTTGGCTTGCAGTGCCCATAGGTCTCACTTAAAAACAGACCTATACCAAGGCTACCATATATTGGACACACAGCCCACCAGACCCCAGAAAATGAAAGACTGAACAACATAATCTGTAGAGCATTTCCTTTCATTTAAACTGATGGCAAGTTCTACTTATTTTACACAAGCACTAAAAAAATATATTTTAGTTTTCTCCACACTTTTAGACATGAAATGTAGTGAGTTATACTTAGATTGCAATCTCACACACACTTACATGGGAGTAAACCCCACTGGATTTAATGGGACTTACTTCAGAGCAAACATATATAAGATTTTACTGTTAATTTATCACTAAGATTTAAGGTTGTGAGGTAAGTACAAAATATTTTCATACAACATAGGAAAGACAGTTCTAGGAAGGTACACAAATTTATCTATCGACATCTGAGAGAAACAAGTCCAGAAAATGCTTCCTCCCACGTCCTAAAATGAAAGTATACAATGGCCCTGTTCAGACATAACACTAAGCCATGATGGTTAAGCATTTTGAGCTATGATGGCTTAGCATGTTGTCTGTGGGTGTTTTTCGTAACCACGGTGGCTACATAACCACGGTGTAACCATGCTCACTAAGCATGCGCTGCTGTAGGGTTAGCAGCCCCTACCGTGGCTTAGTGTGTTGTCATTCAGGCCCCTGTGATTAACCGAGCACTACCATAGAGTTCCTTGGCAAGAGTGGCCGAAAATGGCCCTGCAGCTCCTGCCAGCATACAAGATCCCCATGGTCAAAATCTGTCTAGTAACACATGATACAGCAGCCGAGAAGGAGCCTCCTCGCTCTCCATACCCGCCCGCAGTACAAAACTGGAGAAGCGCACAGGGAACAATGATGTTTTCAATCCCACACTGCTGCCGTCAGCACAGCGACCTTAAGTGCTCCACACTCTCAGGTACAAACGCCTGTGGCTGCTACGGAAAGCGAAAACATCGCCACCTGCCCAGACAATGGCCAAGGAGAGGCATCCTTGCCTCAAGCCCTCCCCCGCCTCCAAAGCTGCAGACCTCCAGCCCCCACGGCCAGTAAGGCCAAGCCCTAGTATGTGATTGGGCCCTGTGCACCGCAACCCAGCGGGGAGGCGGCGGCTGCAGTGCCAGCCCAAAGATGGCTGCCCATGGCAGCCACAAGATAGCCACTTGCTTCACTGAGGTTGCTAGGATGCGCGGTGGCCCAGCCAGAGGACTGCTGGGTTTTGCAAGATAGGGGGTGGTTTGGGAGTGGTTGGGCTAACCATGCTGCAGACCATGGTTCCGTCATGTGCAGCAGGAGCATGCAACCTTGTCAGTAGTAACCACCATGCACTGTGGTTAGCCTAACCACACATCCTTAAGTTACTTCTGAACAGGGCCGATGTATAGCAGTCAGTGATGTGGGTTTTCCATAAAAACTTGAATTGGACTATTTTCCATAAACGTTTCCAATGCAATCAAGGTTCACCTGTAGAGTAATCTGCATAGCAAAATCTAAAGTCAGTTTGTTGCTTTAAGACAGCCTTCCCCAACCTGGTACCCTTCAGATATTTTGGACTTCAGCTCCCATCAGCCTCAGGCAGCATGGTCAATGGTCAGGAATGCTGGGCACTGTAGTCCAAAACATCTAGAGGGCCCCAGGTTGGGGTGGACTGCTTAAGGAACATAAAGCAGCCTTTCTATTCCTAAAGTTATTTTATATATAACTTAGTTATACATAAAAATTATCATTACATTTTAAAACATTTAAAAGTAAACTCAGCGAGCAATCCTGTGTCCCCTACACAGCGTCTGGGGGACATAGGATTTTTCAGTTTCCTGGCTCCATGCTCGAAGACAGGGCTCGGAGCCAGGACACCGTGTCCCCCCCCGGGTAACAATACATAAATACTTTGTCTTAAATTCCAAAAGAAAATATTTTATAATCCAAAGTTGTTCAATCTTTTGGGAAAAAACCAAAAAAAGTCCTCAGAAAAAAAAGTTTTTTCCCCCGAATCTGGGTTTTTTCTGGGCCTTCACATCTCTACTCTAATCACACATAAACAATCTGTATATATGCAGCTGGTTGCACAAGAGTTGGATGTGCATACCATTCAAGCAATGCAGTATGGATATACTGCATCATCACTTGGATACATATTTAAGGCTACAATCCTATAACACTTAACTGAAAATCAGTTCTATTGAAATAAAAATGGAGCTTCCTTCTGAATATATATGTATAGAACTGCACTTTCAGTGGACATAGGATGTATGCTCGTGGTTCCCAGTCCAACAAATGATATGCACACAGTTCTCTTTAGCTGTGCTATATAATACACACACACACACACACACACACACACACACACATCCCACAAACTAGGTCCCTTGCTACAGTTCTTTTCTGCATCAAGGAATCGAAAATGTTTTACTTACAGATAAAGTCTCCATAAACTATAAAGACAAAGGAAGCTTCAAATCTGCTAAGACATTCAGAGATGCATGTTAAGATGGATTTAATGGTTTATTCAAGCAATACGAGAAACTTACATTAGTGCCTTCAACACCGCATGGCAGCACATCACACTAAATGAAAAATGTTATTGATTTTGAGTTCAAATGCTAGTTACCGCACACATGGCTGAAACAGTCTACAGAATTAGAACTGAGGGCTGGTAACCATGGAGAGGGATATTTTAAACATAATGCTTTCATATAGTGGCGTCACAGCTCCAACTCCATTTTTATGTCATTCTCTAAATATAAGTATGCTACATATAAGTATGCAACATATAAGTTCTGGATGTCCTTCAATACTCTTAGATAAGTATAGAAAGCATCTATCCATTGTGCTTTTACTTAGCAGTAAAGAGGTATTGGAGAACACTTTTTAAAATTACTTCTGTTAAAATTAACCATAGGAAGCACTCTCCAATTCTAAAGGCTTGTTTACATAAACAGGGATATCTTATGATGTTTCAATGGCCAGGACTGTTACTGTGAATCAGCAATCCTTGCCTAACAAGGCAGGAGATTTTCAGCTGTTCAGCCTTGCTTGCTATCTCACTCCTAGATCATTTGAATTCCATCCACCTCTGAATACCTAAGATAATGGTGCAGTTCACACATAATGACAATCCACATTTAAAAAAAAAAAGGGGGGGGGAACCCTGCTGGTTGAATGCTCCCACTGTGAACAGGAACAGCTTAACAATCCTGGGTTAAACCCTGGGTTCCAACTCTGGCTTGGAGGAGAGACAAGCCAGAGTTCCTGGTTTGCACGTCATGGTATCCTTCTAGGCTGCATGGTGATGCCCCTTGCAATTGGCTACTCAAGGTTATAGAGCGGAGGGCTAAAGAAGTACTATCCCCTTCAGACTGCAGCATGGCCTCACCCTTAGACAGACCATTTGAGCCAATCTAGCTATAAATGCTTTCAGGTCACACCAGGTCAGACAGTCTCAAATTGTGTCTGTGAACCATGGGTGGACTGCAAGCTCCATTCAGGTGGCCCACGTTGTGGAACAGTTGAGAACACATGTACTTGACTTATTTTTTTTCTGTTCTGACAACCATCTTTTTGTGCTATGCCCTGACTCCCAGATCAAGGACTGCTTGAGCTGCCTGGCAATGCTAGCTTCTGAGCCTAGGAGTAGTTAGGTTTAGCTCTGCCTTGGCTTCCTACATTCCAGTGCTGACAGAATGCTTCCCTGTAATTATATGAATAGGTGTCCTAAATCAAACCAGAGATTCACGCCTTAATAATTACATCTATCATTAGCCAGACTGATCAGAGATACAATTTTCCAGCTTGTGCACCTACTTTTCCTCTCTGGCAGATCATAAGATTACTAATCACCTCCATACTACAAAAAAAAAATCTTGCAAAATCTTATAATTTGTTATTTTTCTAAGAGGTCTGTGGGCCTATTTTTCAAATGTGATTGTAGAGTTACAAACCTTCCCGCCTGCCACTGTAGCCACACCTTTCACAACAGCTTGACATAAAGATTACGTTCATCCCTTATGTTCAGGAGACAAAGGAGACAGAGGCTAAGAGGTAAGTGGGTTGCAGGAAGCCCAGGGCGCTGCCCTTTATCCTTCTGACTGGCTGTGAGCTCACCAGGAGCTTCTGAGAGCTCCAACTGAATTGGAGGGGTGTGGCCTGAGTACTCCCAGCAGCTGACTGGGCGGGAAGCTTCAGTCTGTTTCCCGCCTCCCAGCTGAGCAGAGCAGAGCAGAGCAGAGCAAGCTGCTCCAGCTGGTCCAGGGACTACAGAAGCAGGCAAGCTCCCAGAGAGCGAGCGAACAGAGCGAGCGAACAGGGGGAGCAAACAGGAGTTGGCCAGGGGAGTTGCAGTGGTTGAAGAGACAAAGGAGACAAAGGAGACAGAGGCTAAGAGGTAAGTGGGTTGCAGGAAGCCCAGGGCGCTGCCCTTTATCCTTCTGACTGGCTGTGAGCTCACCAGGAGCTTCTGAGAGCTCCAACTGAATTGGAGGGGTGTGGCCTGAGTACTCCCAGCAGCTGACTGGGCGGGAAGCTTCAGTCTGTTTCCCGCCTCCCAGCTGAGCAGAGCAGAGCAGAGCAGAGCAAGCTGCTCCAGCTGGTCCAGGGACTACAGAAGCAGGCAAGCTCCCAGAGAGCGAGCGAACAGAGCGAGCGAACAGGGGGAGCAAACAGGAGTTGGCCAGGGGAGTTGCAGTGGTTGAAGAGACAAAGGAGACAAAGGAGACAGAGGCTAAGAGGTAAGTGGGTTGCAGGAAGCCCAGGGCGCTGCCCTTTATCCTTCTGACTGGCTGTGAGCTCACCAGGAGCTTCTGAGAGCTCCAACTGAATTGGAGGGGTGTGGCCTGAGTACTCCCAGCAGCTGACTGGGCGGGAAGCTTCAGTCTGTTTCCCGCCTCCCAGCTGAGCAGAGCAGAGCAGAGCAAGCTGCTCCAGCTGGTCCAGGGACTACAGAAGCAGGCAAGCTCCCAGAGAGCGAGCGAACAGAGCGAGCGAACAGGGGGAGCAAACAGGAGTTGGCCAGGGGAGTTGCAGTGGTTGAAGAGACAAAGGAGACAAAGGAGACAGAGGCTAAGAGGTAAGTGGGTTGCAGGAAGCCCAGGGCGCTGCCCTTTATCCTTCTGACTGGCTGTGAGCTCACCAGGAGCTTCTGAGAGCTCCAACTGAATTGGAGGGGTGTGGCCTGAGTACTCCCAGCAGCTGACTGGGCGGGAAGCTTCAGTCTGTTTCCCGCCTCCCAGCTGAGCAGAGCAGAGCAGAGCAAGCTGCTCCAGCTGGTCCAGGGACTACAGAAGCAGGCAAGCTCCCAGAGAGCGAGCGAACAGAGCGAGCGGTCAGGGGGAGCAAACAGGAGTTGGCCAGGGGAGTTCGGCAGGGGAGGTCAAGGGGGAGGCCCCTAACATTTTTTTTTTTATTTTTCTTTACTAACTTTTTTCCATTTATTTGTCTTGTAACACACACTTCCACACCAGTGGGACTCTGCTTTTAACCTCTACTGAGTAGAGGAGCAGGCACAGGCTAGTCTAGAACAATCACAAAGCTAGACACAAAAAGGGAAAAGAGGCAATGGAAGGACAAGACTCTCCAGTGGTGGTGACCTGCAAGGTGTGTGCAATGTTTGTTTTCTTGCCTGAGAACAACATGGCCTACACCTGCAACAAGTGCAAGTTGATCACGCTGCTGGAGGAAAAAGTAAGTGGACTGGAGCGGCGACTGTCAACCCTCCGGGGAATAAGAGAACACGAAGAGTTCTTGAACAGAATGGGGGAACTACAGCAGCAAAGGGCAGACCAGAAGCTTGAAGAGCAACAGCAAGATGAGGCAGTGGGAAATGCTGAGGTGAAGAAAAATGGAGTAGAGGATACTCCTTGGAAAACGGTGACAGTTAGGAGAAGAAGAACTAGACGCCACTCTGCACCAGTGGAAGCGGTGGAGCTGTGGAACCGATTCCAGGTACTTGCAGATGAGACTGGAGGACAGCCTGCAGAGGAAGAATCACAGGGGAACCTGCATGAGAGTGAGCAAGAGGCTAAAGGTCAGTCAAACAGAGGCGATGAAACCCAGGCCTACAAGAAGAAGAAGAGAAGAGTGGTAGTAGTGGGAGACTCCTTGCTGCGTGGGATCGAGACCCAAGTATGTCGCGAAGACCCATGGACTCGCCAGGTATGTTGTCTCCCGGGAGGACAGATTAGAGACGTGACTGAAAGGTTGCCTGCACTCATAAAGCCCACTGACAGGTATCCCTTTCTTCTCATCCATGTGGGAACAAATGATACCGCCAAGCGGAGCTACGAAGAGATCACGTCAGACTTTGAAGCTTTGGGAAGGAAACTCAAGAACTTTGGGGCCCAGATAGTTTTCTCATCCATCCTTCCAGTAGTTAGAAGAGGGATAGAAAGGGAACGAAAAATACTCCGGGTGAATGACTGGCTACGAAGGTGGTGCCGACAAGAGAGATTTGGATTCTGGGACCACGGGCTATACTTCCTGGAAGATGGGCTGTTGGCTAGGGATGGGTTGCACCTCACAAAGGCTGGGAAGAACGTGTTTGGCCACAGCATGAAGAACTTCATCAGGAGGGCTTTAAACTGAATCCTACGGGGAAGGGAGATGTAATGTTGGGGGTAACAATGGACGTAGGCGCATGCACTGCAATGGAGAGAACAGCGCTGATAGCGCCCAATAATAGTCTTCAGACACATGTAGGAAGAAAGCCAGACTATGAAGCACATAGTCTTCGATGTCTATATACTAATGCCCAGAGTATGGGAAACAAACAGAACGAACTTGAACTCTTAATACAGGAGGGAAATTATGACTTGATAGGTATAACTGAGACTTGGTGGGATGACTCTCATGACTGGAATACAGCAGTTGAAGGATATAACTTGTTCAAAAAGAACAGGAGGAACAGAAAGGGAGGCGGGGTTGCACTGTATGTGAAAAATACATATCTCTGCACAGAAATACAGGAGGAGGAGCTTGGTAGCCCCATCGAGAGCATCTGGGTTGAAATAAATGGAGCAAAGAATAAAAGGAACCTGGTGGTCGGAGTCTACTACCGGCCACCCAATCAAGGAGAAGCCAAGGATGAAACTTTTGAAAAGCAAATAGCCAATGTTTTAAGGAAGCATGATGTAGTAGTAATGGGGGACTTCAATTTCCCCGATATTTGTTGGGAGACAAATTCTGCAAAACATGGCCCCTCCAGGAAATTCCTGACTTGTGTGGCGGATAACTTCCTCCTACAGAAAGTAGAGGAAGGAACTAGAGGATCGGCTATCCTTGACTTGATCCTAACCAACAGAGATGACTTAGTGGATAAAGTAGCAGTTACAGGAACTCTGGGGGAAAGCGACCATGTTGTACTTGAGTTCTTGGTTCTAAGGGAAGCAAAAGCCGAGTGTACTCAAACGCGTACCCTGGATTTTAGGAAAGCTGATTTTAATAAACTCAGAACAATGATCAGTAAGGTCCCATGGCAAGCAATGCTAGCGAGAAAAGGAGTCCAAGATGGGTGGGAACTTTTAAAAAAGGAAATTCTCAAGGCACAATCACAAACAATTCCAACAAGAAGAAAAGGTGGAAGACAACAGAAGAAGCCAATGTGGCTTCACAAAAAGCTTAGGGATGACCTGAAAACAAAAAAGGACACATATAGGAAGTGGAAAGAAGGCCAAGTAACAAAGGAAGAGTACAGGCAGGTAGCACAGAATTGCAGGGATGGCGTCAGGAAGGCTAAAGCGGAGAACGAGGTGAGGTTAGCGAGGGATGCTAAAAACAACAAAAAGGCTTTCTTCAGCTACGTGCATAGTAAAAGGCAGAGGAAAGAAATGGTTGTTCAGCTATTAAATAAGGATGGCAAAATGATAACAGAGGACAAAGAAAAGGCAGAGGTGCTCAATTCCTACTTTGGCTCAGTCTTCTCCCAAAAGAGGGTCTATGACCCCCCTGGCAAAGGCGAAGTACAGGCTGAAGGGGCAGGATTGCAGCTTGAGATCGACAGGCATATGGTCAAGGAACACCTCATTACTTTGAATGAGTTCAAATCTCCAGGGCCAGATGAACTGCATCCTAGAGTCATAAAGGAACTGGCAGAAGAGCTCTCAGAACCGCTGTCTATTCTCTTTGAGAAATCATGGAGGACCGGGGAAGTGCCAGATGACTGGAGGAGGGCTAACGTTGTCCCTATCTTCAAAAAGGGTAAAAAGGAGGAACCTGGGAACTACAGACCAGTCAGTCTGACATCAATCCCTGGGAAAATTCTGGAGCAGATCATAAAGCAATCCATCTGGAAGCACCTTGACAACAATGCAGTGATTACTCGAAGCCAACATGGATTTGTCAAAAACAAGTCCTGCCAGACAAATCTGATCTCATTTTTTGATCAAGTCACCTCCCTTGTAGACCGTGGGAATGCTGTAGACATCATATACCTCGACTTCAGCAAAGCTTTCGACAAAGTGCCCCATGATATCCTGATGAGCAAACTAGCTCGAAGTGGGCTAGATGAAACAACGATCCAGTGGATCCACAGTTGGCTACAGAATCGGACTCAAAGAGTGCTTATCAATGGGACCTTCTCAAGCTGGGGAGAGGTAACGAGTGGGGTACCGCAGGGCTCAGTCCTGGGCCCAGTGCTCTTCAATATTTTTATTAATGACTTGGAGGAGGAGGTGCAGGGAATGCTGATCAAATTTGCAGATGACACAAAATTGGGAGGGATAGCTAATACTTTGGAAGACAGAAACAAAATTCAAAGTGATCTGGATAGACTGGAGTGCTGGGCAGAAAACAACAGAATGGCATTTAATAGGGACAAATGCCAAGTTCTGCACCTAGGAAAAAGAAACCAAATGCACAGTTACAAGATGGGGGATACGTGGCTCAACCACACTACGAGCGAGAAGGATCTTGGAATTGTCGTCGATCACAAGCTGAATATGAGCCAACAATGTGATGTGGCTGCAAAAAAGGCAAATGCTATTTTGGGCTGCATTCATAGAAGCATCGCTTCCAAATCCCGGGAAGTACTAGTTCCCCTCTACTCAGCACTGGTTAGGCCTCATCTGGAGTACTGTGTCCAGTTCTGGGCACCACACTTTAAGAAGGATGCAGACAAGCTGGAGAGGGTTCAAAGGAGGGCAACAAAGATGATCAGGGGACTGGAAACAAAGCCCTATGAAGAGAGACTGAAAGAACTGGGCATGTTTAGCCTTGAGAAGAGAAGACTGAGGGGAGATATGATAGCGCTCTTCAAGTACTTGAAAGGTTGTCACAGAGAAGAAGGCCAGGATCTCTTCTTGATCATCCCAGAGTGCAGGACACGGAATAATGGGCTCAAGTTACAGGAAGCCAGATTCCGACTGAACATCAGGAAAAACTTCCTGAGTGTCAGAGCAATACGGCAATGGAACCAATTACCTGGGGAGGTGGTGGGCTCTCCCACACTGGAGGCCTTCAAGACGAGGCTGGACAGCCATTTGTCAGGGATGCTCTGACTTGGATTCCTGCATTGAGCAGGGGGTTGGACTCGATGGCCTTGTAGGCCCCTTCCAACCCTACTATTCTATGATTCTATGATTCTATGATCCCGATTCTATGAAAAGCGTCACCTGCCTATGTCTGCACATCAAGTTGTTAAAAGAACAGGAGACCAGGCTCAGCTGGCAACCCTATCTGCAAAAACTGGTAGCCTACACCCAAGCACTGGAATTGCCAAAATGTCTTCCATTCCCTCCCTATTTTAGGATGCCAAGTGAGCGAGGAAACAGTATGCCAATACTACTCACCTTTTTCCATTAGTGTAATGCAATTAAATAAAAGAGATGGGGACACACTGAGGCAGCCTCTTATTTTATTGGCATCTGTACTTATGTCAGAACCTTCAAACAAACCTCGATAGCCAACTCTGATTATTTTACTTCAAAGTGTCTATGCAAGTATGCATGGCTAACTGAATTACTGAGAAATATTTGGGTTGTTTTTGATATCTTTAAAGATGTTTGCGCAATTTTTTGGAGGAGTCAACTAACATATGTTTACAAATTATAGATCTGTATGGAAATGTCAGAAGACCAAACCAACCTGCATTTTATCTTACTCTTCTGACAATATTTATTTAGGAAATATACCCCATATTTTAATCAAATTAATATCAAAGTAGTTTTATGTTGCAAAACAATACCAAACAAAATGACCTCACTCTGAATTTTTTTCCTTTTTCCATTAGAAATACTTTACCAATAGTTTCATTACATTTAGGAACGAACTATTAATTTTATAGAATTGGCCAAAAGCACTTTTAGACTTTTTGTTTGGGCTATATTATTTATCCATCAAAATAATCCATGATAAATCAACTTATTTCTTATAGCCAGTCAGCTAGTCCAGCTGCAATGGGTGATGACATCAGGAAAGGATTCTCACACTATGTAACCCCATGAATGTCGGGGGGGGGGGGAACTCCTACAGTACTGCTCACCCATTTTTTTCCTGAAAGAGTAAAAATGCTTAAAATTCCACTGTACATTGTCAAAATATGCCTCTTGCACGCATGTACAAGAGCCTGTTTTCTCCCTTTCCCCTCACAGCTGCCAATTTCCCCCTGTAACTCTCCCCCCCCCCGCCCCCACACAAAGGAAACACAAGGTCAGGAAACAGGAATGAAACCAGGTGTTACCATAAAATTTAGTTCTACCTGTAGCTTGCATTAGCCATCATTAACATTGGTACTGACAATCACTTAACTGTGGTTTATGCTTAACCCAGGTAGAGGATGGGGATTTGGGGATGAAAAGGACTGGGAAGGGGGAATACATGATCCTGTGGCCTACTCCTGATCTCTTAACCAGGCTTAAGATATCTGCAGTGTTACGTCTGCACTGTCCATCCCTCCCTGTTTCAAATTTCATGGACTGCACCCCACAGACTCACACAAACTCAGCCTTCCAAACAAACTTACGTATTTTATTCAAACAGAGCCTTTCCACCGAGCTCTCTCAGGCTGTGGCCTCTCTCTCCTCAGGCCAGAAGTATTGCCCTTAACTATTTCCTGGTTTCTTCCAGGAAGCGCAACCCACTCCGGCTGAATCCAGTAGTTCTTTCATATTGTTACACACCCACTCCTCGCCCCAACTCTCTTCCATGGCTACTGCTCTCTGACTTGCTTCATGAGTTTGCGGCCTTTAAAAACCCTTCACCTTCATCCTTGCCCTCTGCCACTACAAATGGCACCAAAAAAGTTGATTTGAAAGCCCAAACAGAAGTATTACAATCTCTCATGTACCTTGCAAGGCTAATCCAATTATCTCTGCAAAACTCTTCCTGAATTCCAATTAAGGTTGTTATACACTCCCAGCTTTTTCTCCCCTCCCCCATTTTGTTTAACATCCTGCCTGATGGAAGCATTCTGGAAAGAAGCTTACTCACTATTTTGTGCCACTTTAGTTGGGCTTAACAAAGATAGTGCCCTACTGTGAATTTAGGATTTGCAGATGTTTGCATAATTACAAGAACATAATCTAGAGTTCTTTGGGATCAATTTTGGTAGAGAGGAATACACAGCCCTGCCTAGTTGGTAACGTAGTCCAAATGCCTGAACTAGTATTATACACTGAATAACTCTGATACAAATGTTTCTGATCTCTTTTTAAACCTTAACATTTAAGGGAATACTCCAATGAAGGACATTCATATCTTCCCTGAGCAACTAGTTTCATTGTCCATGATCTTATCTTGCCCTAGAATAAGGTGATGCCACCATGAGACTGCTGAGCAAGATGTGGTAGAAGGTGATGAAAGGGAAGTTGATAAATATAGGAAAGATCTGACTTTAATTAATTATAACAAATAGATACAGAAAGTTAAAAGAGATCTAACAATATGGGCATAATTAAACAATCTCCTGCATGGAAAGGGTATTGATAATCAAGGTGAAGATTTTGCCACATATTCTTTTTTGTTCCTAAATAGCCTCTTCAAGTAAGCAATACACCAATTACAAAATGGCAAAAATGTACATTAGATTTTCTGTGGGTGGGAGGAAAAACCCAGGAGTTACGGTTAACCACTTTAGCAGTATCTTCTGCTGATGGTTTAGCATTTCTTTGTATGGAATTGTATTATACTACAGCTATGCTGCACCATTGGGTTGAGCAGTGTAACAATATTAAAACAAGAAAATTTGTCAACACACCATTAAAACATTATTTCATATTGCAGTAAAGATCTACCCATCATTAAAATAAACCCATGTATTAAGGAACTTATTCTCAGTTTGGCAAAAACTTTAAGGGCGCAATCCTATGCAGATAGGCGGCCACCTCCGAACTCAGAGGCCTATCCAATGGAGGGCAGGGGAAGCACAGAGGGGATAGTTCCTTCTGTGCTTCTCCTGCCCTGCATTTTTGGCTAGACAGCCTATTTCAGCTGTCTAGCTGCGAGAGGGCGGAGCGGGGGAGGAGGCTGTCGGATGACATATAGGATGTGTCGTACCGGCATTTCTGCCCTCCCTGCCCCAGAACACCCCCTGGAACGCCCCGTTTTGGCCGCTCCATGCTCCTCTTGTGAGTGCAGCGCACAGGGCTCTTCTGCACTGCCTGCAAGGCAGCGTGGAAGCGGGGGAAGGTCGGTTCTCCGGGAACCGACCTCGAAGCGCAGGCTCCAAGGTCAGTTCCTGGAAAACCAGATATCCTATGGCCATCTAGCCACTGACTAGTGGCCATAGGATTGCTCCCTCCATCAAGTTAAGCCCAGGGCTATCACCTCTCGCAGCTATACTACAATGAAGAATTTGAAAAGAAAGATTTGTTTGGAAATATGAGACCTTGAGAGGATTTCAGATTAACAGAACTTTAAAAGTGTTTAAAAATGGGATAATAAAAACATATAAATGAAGCAAGTACAGCTTCCATTTCTTCAATATCCTCAAGTTAAGCATATTGTTGACCAGCTGCTGTTTAAACATGGAGCTTTGAGAGATTGTTTAGACTTTGAGGTTACTGATATCCTCTACTCCAGGGGTCTACAAGGTGATGCCCATAGGCACCCAATTTTTATTTTTTTTCATTTTTTAAATATACATACATGGATTTGTATGAAATGCATAAAACTTTCTAACAATTATACATGGGCTGCAACAAAAGTGGACCAAATATCCAAATAAGTATCCATTTGAAGGTGACGTCTATACGCCACCCATTCAAATATTGAAAGTGTTGTAAAGTCCTCTGTCCATTGCATTATAGGTGGTGAGTGTTTATCCTTCCAATGTTGTAATATTAGTATTTTAGCTATCAAAAAGCTGCAGAGAATCCATTTGTTAATTTCCATGAAGCAGGTAAATAATTTAAGAGCATGTACATCACTGAATATGAAAGACTGTAATAGTACAATTTTTCTCTGTGTAATAACCTCCCTGCAAATTGAAGCAACTCCTGGACATTGCCAAAACATATGTTTAAAAGAAGCATTTGCTGTATTGCACTGCCAGCAATTAGCTGAATTAGACAATTTCTTATTAAAAAAGACATTGTGGTGTCCAATAGACACGAAGCAAAAGTTTTTGCTGAATAAGAGACAGCCTAAGATCCATAGATGTGAAAGGTAGATGCCAAGTGAAAACCCACTGACTGGGAATTTTGTGGTGGTGTCCACAGCAGTATCTCAAATTCCCAAATGCACCCATGGGTACAAAAAGTTTGGGGACTGCTGCTCTACTCAACTGACGGGAATACTGAGTTGTATATAAAATTACTGCCGAATTTGAATAATCAAGAAACCAATTATTAGAATAAATGGGAAATGGATCTTTCAAAAGAAATACTGTTGGAAGTTTGGAAATGGATTTGGAAATATTTCTCACAATCAACATTGTGAATTTCAAAGCAAGTTTTTACAAACAACTATGCAGGTGGAATTTGACTCCAACAATATGAAATAGAACCAACACAGAAGTGATTATTGTTAGTGACGTGGATCTGCCAGATATTCAACATATATAGATCATATTCTTTTGCCCATGTATTAAAATTAAAAGTTACTGCATCTTGAGTGTGGAAGAAATGAAAAACATAATTGTGTATGAATTACCACTGGATCTGTTAATGGTCTTGTTTCTTTATTTTCTTATAGAAAATGCTGAAATGGCTGTGCATTTGCTACCTGTAGTCTACATGGCTATTACTTGTAATTGAGAAAAAACTAAAATTCCCCTTGATGGATGAATGGATCGATAGAATTTGGGATATGGCCTATATGATCAAGTTAACAAATATGGTGGTGAGAGAGGAGCAAGTCAGCAAGCGAGGTTTATAGGAAAGTGGAGTCTTTTGTTTCATTTTGGAACAATGAAGTTTGGGATACTATAAACCCTTACACATTACTGGGTACCATTTAAATTGTTTGGGGTTAACATAATTCCAAATAAGCTGTAGGGAAAACTTAGAAATAAGAGGTGGGTTATCTATTTACTTACTTTGGGCAGTATTCAATGCCTTCACAGAACTAGCAGAAACTGTAACACTAGTGCAACATCATTAGCGCTTGCTAGGAAACACTTTGCCACTGCATGTCATCAGCACTAGTGCTTTGACAACACTGGATGCTGCCTTTATTTCTTTCTCTGATTACTGTAATTTTCTAATTGTAAAAACTGGTTTAATATTTTATATTGTTAAGACACTGTTGCTGAATATACAAATATAGAAATTTAAATTTGAAAAACTTTTTAAAATGGGGAAAAGAAAAGGGAGGGAGGTAAGCTCTGTGAGTGTGGGTGTTCTATATAGAGTTGCAGCAGATCTGTGTCATAATCTAACATGACAAAAGTGGAAATGCTGATGTGTGACAAAAACAGTGAAGTGGCTTATACAGACACATATAATAACCAGTTCTCCAAACTAATGAGATGCCTGTCATTATACTAGCTGAGGTAGTATATCTACCATGTGGTGGCAGGGCCTGTCCAGTGCAGACTCTTGTTGGGACAGTGCCAAAAGTACTGGTTCCCCCCACCCCCCCGCACAGTATTCTTCCAAGTTAAGGGCTTTGATTTTCTGTAATAGGAACAAACCCATTTGCTTAAATGGAGAAAATAAGGAAACAATTAGAAGTCCTACTGGGATGCAGGCTAATCCTGCCAGCACCCCAGCAACTCCAGTGTCTGTACCCAGAGGCAGGTTTTCCCCACACAGCAGCGCCCCAAATGATAGGCTGTTGATTTTCTCCCACAGAATACTGAGCACAGCCCCACCCTTCGACTACATATCTGGACTCCAGGTTCCGTTGTTGGCATGATACTACAGTGGGAAGTGACATTGATGTTTTCTCTAATGCAGATTCTGTATAAGTACAAATCAATAAAACACAAATACAGGAACCTGCACGAGGGGTAAGCAACCTATTCGGACCTGCAGACACATCTGGCATATTTTGGGGGGGTCCACAGACACATTTTCACTTGTGTCCCCCACTTCCTCTCTGGCTTTTCCCTATTCTCTCCCACACACTTTCCTCACTTACCCAGTATTCCCCCCTTTTGCTGCCTACCTCTGCACTTACCTCACCAACACCAAAGCCCTAACAAGGAAGCAGGAAGCCAGCAGATTGGGAGAAGAAGGGGCAGCAGAAGTCTCCTGATCTAGCAACTTCCTGTTTCCTAGTTAGGGCTTTGGCATTGCAGCATTAGGAACAGAAGCAGCAGAAATATGTGGTGGGGAATCCTGGGACAGGAGCTGGGGAAGGTGTGTGGGGTGAGTGAGGAAGATGACAAACACAGTTGGGAATCACAATTTGGTTCTGATAAGACTTACAAGAATTTCTTCAAAATACTTTCCCACAAAATTAAGTTATTGGATCACAGGGTTTTAGCCCTATGTTGTTTGTTCGTGTTCTGAAAGCCCTATGATTGATTGACTACAATACACAGTTTGGACCATTAGTGCTTTGAAAATGAAATAATCCAAACCCTCCTTCCCACTTCGCACTTGAATGACTGGCTTCGCTAAATTTGTAACCCTAGACAATATACCTGCAAAAAAACAGAGAGAATGGGATACAGAAAAGTCACACTCTGAACAACTGAAAATCATACACACATACCCTGAGCAGCAGCAGAACAGCAGCATATATATATCTCCCAACTGGTGCAGGAAGGGAAGGGAGGGATCAGCCAGCTCTAATACTCTCCCATTTAGCCTAAGCCCAGTAGGTGGGAAAGAATCTGGACAGGGTTGCACAATTCCTTTAGGCTTCCCTCCCCTGGAACTCTAATCCACATCTCAGTTCCCAATAGCATTTCCATTGCATTAAAGAGGTGTTGCAGCTTTGTTCTTCTCCCAGCATCACTCCAGTCCCCCATCCAACCCTATGCAAGTCCTCCAGTCCCAAAGCCTATAAGAAACAGAGTGGCAAGGGACTGGAGAGTAGAGGGGGGGGGGGGGCTGAGCTGGAAAAAGCTATGACTGGTAGGGCAGCTGAGAGTAAGGCACCTTTTAACAGAAATGAAAGCCCACCACAGCCTAAAATAAGCCTGTGGGTTCCTTGTGCAGGTGTGGGAAAGTAGAGATGCTCTGAATGGAATCTTCCTTCTAAATGGTTTGTTTTCTTCAAAATTCTATGAGATCCTAGTTGTGGAACCAGCTGGGAGACAAATGTGCATATGCGGATTAGCCCTAGGAAGTGTGGTACTTGAGGATAGTGGCCTTTTTATTACAGAAAGTAAGGGTAAGCACTTAATGAAGCTTTGCCACAGCAGCTTCAATGGGATTAAATCATTTTATGTGGTTTGTGGATTGCTGCCATAGGCTCAAAACTATTGTGGTCAAATCAAAGTAACTATAGTTATAGTCAGTTCCTCATTCACAAAGCTAGGTCATCAAACAACTGGACACATCTCTGTACATGTGCCATTCATGCTGAAGCGCAGAACTGAAGCATCATGGTACTGAAGGTCAGGACTGAGACTCACTGTAACAGTTCCAATTTTTCTATGCACAGTTTTCTGCATTATGACAGGAAAAAAGTCAAGGATATTGCTTTACCACAAGTAGCTCATGGTCTGCAAGGAAAAAATAATGTAATTTATTATTTGGATTAAACAAAATATAACTGCAAATGCAGATTCAAAAGTAATTGCATCAACTTTACTGATGCATTGCTACTGAATATTTAAGGTACTGAAGTAACAATAAAAACATTATGGATATAATTGTTGTCTCATATGACCACAAGGAAGAGTAATATCAGTATAGGAATGAAATGAAATGAAAATATAGACATTAACAAATCAATGTTATAAAACAAGGAGTAAAATAAAAACAAAACCATGATCTTATGAGTTGTGCCTAAAAAATCTCATACAATCTATTCAGTACTCAGAAGAAGCAAGAGATGGTTGCACACTATGGCTGTAAAACTGACTATGCCTGTTTTACAGCTACCTTCTAACAATATATACACCCATCTTTCATTTAGAAGATAGGGTTATATATGCTTGACAGCAAAAATCTAATATGGGCTTATTTTCAATAGAACTACATCCAATTCACACATCTTCATGGGATCCAATCCCAAGAACATTTATACTGGAATAGGGCCATTGAAGTTATCGAGATACTCTAGAGGAAGGGCTTAATGGACTGCAGCTACAGTCAGTAAGATTACATGCATGTAAATTTTCCACTTCAGAGGCCTAGGTCATAAGCAGGTTCTGTAAATCAATTAATTCTAACGTCTCTATTTTTGCCAGAAGTTTTTTTTCTGTGCTGGAAAGTAAAAGAATAGCCTATTTGACTGTTCATACTGAAAGGGGCCTTTGCTAGAGCTCCCATCTTAAACCATACATCGTTGTCTTAACATACACTCACACACCTCTTTTATGCTGCTTCCTGCATTCTTCTGAGTAAAATAAAAATACATTCTAGTTCATGGCTTACTCACATTCAAGCATTCTCTTGCTTCCATATGGTTAAGTATTACAGGGAATATCACCCCTCCCTTATTTTTAGGACAAATTATTTTGGAATTTTTAAAAATAGGCATAGAGTCCTTTCTTGGGGAACAATTCCAGAAAACAATGTTCTGAACCTCATAAATAATTCATCCACGTTAAGAAATAGTTATAAATAAGCCATATATAAACATAAACCACCACATCCTTTCCCCTCTACATTAAAATAAATTTACAACACAGAAAACATCCTGTCAGAGAAACAACCATTTTTAAATAAAAAAATCTCCTACCAATGCAACAAAAGTCAGAGTAGCAAAGCAAGACTATATCCTATTATGCTGAGATGAACACCAGAGGTGCAAGCATACATGCATCTCCAGGAGGGGGACAGATTAATACATGCATACATACAAACCCATGCAGAGAAGGAACCCTGCAGCCTGGTCTTATGCATGTTTCACTCATAGAATCATAGAATAGTAGAATAGTAGGGTTGGAAGGGGCCTACAAGGCCATCGAGTCCAACCCCCTGCTCAATGCAGGAATCCAAGTCAGAGCATCGATATAAATTCGGCCATATTCAGTGATGCTTACTCCTTAGCAAGTATATATATAAGTCTGCAAGTCCCATTGTATTCAATGGGACATTTTCACATGCGAGTAATGCATAGGATTGCAGATCGCGTGTGTCTCACTCTGGTCTGTCGTCATGCATCTCCGGGTGCCTCTTTGATGCATATTCTGAGAGACAGACTCACACATGACTATGCCTAATGAAAGGCCAGAAACCAATACACGCTCCAGTTTCGTCATCTATTTACCCCACAATAGCAACATCTTAAACAAACCAATATTTTTTTTTAAACCACAGCATTTCATTAATCACAATGACGATGAAATTAACCTTTCATTACCAAAAAGCTCAAGTCCAAGGAGCCGCCGTCAGCAATAACCACGGATTAGGGTTTTTGTTTTTACAGCAGGAGGAACTTAAACCCTCCTGCTAGGCTTACCGATCATTTCGGGGATGGAGAGAAAGAAGAAGGGGAGGGGAGAGAGAGGGGGGGGGTAGTCACCATACCCCAATTTACAAAAAAATAGGGGGGGGGGATGTAAGCTTTTCCTGCCACTAGCAAAAGCGAAGCTCCAACCCTGTCAGCTACAGGAGAAGCCCCAGCAGCCTGGCCCTGTCACATCCACCTGGGCAGGGCAGGGCAGGGCAGGGGTAAGAGAGGGAAAGGCGGCGGAGGAAGAGGTTTGACAGGATCCTTTCCTAGTATGCATTTGCGTGCGTGTTTTTATTTTTTGAGGGGGAGGGAGAGAACAGGATGTGCGACCTCCTCCCGGCCCCCCCCCCATAACCTATGCTATCGGGATCAGGACCTGTCCAAAGAGGAATGGGAGAAGACACGAGGTACCTGATCACTGCGGCGGCGGCTGCCTTCGAGCGCCCTTTTTCTCCGCCATGCACAGGACGGGAAGGATGATCCCCACCGTCCCCACCACCACACGCACACACGCACACACAAGCCGCCTACATTTTCTCTTCCCCTCCCCAGCCCGGACTCCCTCAGCGCTGCTCACCGGCATCATCTCTGGCGCTGCCGCCCGTCAAGCCAGGCCGCCCGCTCTGAGGGAACGAGGGGAAGCGGAGGGGACTGGCACGGCGGCCGCGGACGAGGCCTGGCCGGCTGCCGCTCCTTCGCGGCCGGAGAGAAGGTGCCTCTGGCGAGGGCCGCCCGGCTCCGAGGTCTCTTCCCCGCCCCGCTCCGGCAGCGGCCTCCGTCCTTTTCGTCGTCGCCACTCGGGCGGCGGCGGCGGTAGTGCCGAGGGCAGGCGAGCCGAGTCAAGCCGCGGCCTCCTCCTCCGCCTCGTCCTCCTCTTTTCTCCTCAGAGTTTTTCCACAGGCCCGGCCCGCTCAGCCCCGCCAGGGGTTAACGACGGCGCCTCCCTATTGGCCGAGGCGGGAGAGAAAAGGGGGAGGGGCATCCCGACTGCGGTCGGAATGGGGGGGAAGGGGGCGGGGGGAAGAATGTGAGGCGTACGGGCGCCCGGCCTTTGCACCCCACGTGACACATGCCTGCACTAGGCGGAGAGCAAGATTCTCTTCTCTCTCGCTCCCCCCCCCCCCCGCAAGCGGGTGCCTTGTGTGCGCGCTAGGACTGAACCATTTCATTTCTCGTGGCGGCGGCGGCGGCAGGGGGGATATTTGGGTTGTTTTGCATACATGGGGAAGGAACTGCGCCCCCTGTGCAAGCACCGGGCCGTTACTGACTCCAAGAGGGACGCCGCTTGCGCTGGCGTTTTCATGGCAGACGGTAGCGGGGTGGTTTGCCAGTGCCTTCCCCAGTCGTGACTGCCTTTCCCCCAGCAAGCTGGGTACGCATTTTACCGACCTCGGAAGGATGGAGGGCTGAGTCCACCTGAGCCTGCTACCTGGGACCCAGCTTCCGCTGGGATCGAACTCGGGTCGTGGGGAGAGTTTCGGGTGCGATGCAAATGCCCCCCCCCCACACACACACTTTTCCCGTGTTTTATTGTTTATTAGCGCACATCGCAACACACGCGCACCCCCACCCAGACCCTATGTGCCTTGAAACAAGCTCTAGCGAGGACTTGCGTTTATCTATTCTTATTAGTACCGCCTTTCAAGGCTCGCTGCCTCACACGGCAGCTTACAACGTTACAAAAATATGAACGTACAAACTGCAATTAAACACGCACGCGTGTCTATTCAGATGATGTTCGTAGGGGCTGGGAAGCCTGGAAACCAGGGCTTTTTTTTCCTGTCGAAACGCGCATAGGATCGCACCCTTGATGTTTTTTCCCTAGTAAGGGAGAGAGCGCAGGACAGGAAGGCCTGGCGTGCTATGGTCCATGGGGTCACGGAGAGTCGGACACGACTGAACAAGGGAAACTTACCTCGCAGTACCTCCAATAGTCACCGCTCAATGCGTCTCTGAGTAACATGCGACGTTGCTAATAGCAATTGTTCCTTACGTAGGCGTATTTAGGATTTGCGACCGTGTTCTCATTTTATGTATTGATTTTGCTGTTCTCTCTGGTTTTCCGATTTCGACTTGTGAATGTATCTGACATCCTGCTTACTTGCTTTTCCTTTTGCCTGGAGCATTGGTTTAATGCTCCAGGCAAAAGGCCTCCGTTGGGCTGTCAAGGGACTCCCCTGAGGATTTTCCAGGTGTTTTAAAAAACATAATTAACATAATTATGTCATGTTCTTTTACACAATTAACAAAACGTTTTTATATAATTAACTATTTTGCTGCCCACGGTGAAAGTATTTTTGGCCTCTTCCCTCTGCTTGCACCGTATATGCAGTTGGAGGGAAGAAAAATTTGTGTTTCCTCTTCGAGGATTTCCCTGACTGCTGCCCTTCTTTCTACATACATATAAGTTAATAGAGGGAAGGCACAGGGGGTGGGGTGGGGTGGGGTGGGGTGAGAGATTAATGGGATTCCTCCCAATTGCATCCTTTTTTCCTCTATTCAAGCTTTCCCTAACCTGGCACCCTCCAGATGTGCTGGACTACAACTCCCACAATCCCCAGCTAGCTGCTGGGAGTTGTCTGACGTTTTTCTGTCTAAAAATTGATAGGATTGCATCCTTAATAAAAAATAAATGAAAAACTGTTAAATTCAGAAGCTGCAACCCCGCTTTCCCTGAGTTTGGCCAAATCACCCCTTGTAACCTCGAAACAAAAACCACACCCTCCTCTACTCTCTCTACACTGAGGTTGCTGCCCCTGGAATTTTTGCTGTTCTTGCTAGCCACCTGCTTTCTGAACTGGGTCACATCTGCACATCCAAAAGCAAAACCTGAAGTCTGGTATAGCAAATCTCTCCGTGTGTATGATTTGGGATCACTTCTCCTTCTGCCAATCAACTACTTTATGATCAGACTGCAATCCTAAATATAACTGTTCCTTTATGTTGTTTTATTGATTACATGCAAACTGCTTCTGCAGCCTTTTTGGCTGAGGAACAACATAAAAATAGTTTTAGGGTGCAATCTTATGCCTGTTTAGACAGAAAAAAAGTCCTACAACTCCCAGCATTCTTCAGCCAGCCTAGGAGTTGTAGGACTTTTTTCTGTCTAAACAGGTATAGGATTGTGCCCTTAAACAAGTAATGCATTTGTTTATCTAAAACTCCCACTGATTCCAATAGGACTTAATATAGGAATAAGTCTACATAGGATTGACCATATCCTACAGGAAATCAACCCTGACTGCTCAATGGAAGGACAGATACTGAAGCTGAATCTCAAATATTTTGGCCACCTAATGCGAAGAGAAAAGTCACTGGAAAAGACCCTGATGCTGGAAAGATTGAAGGCAAAAAGAGAAGGGGACGGCAGAGGATGAGATGGCTAGATAGCATCACCAATGCAATGAATATGAACTTGAGCACGCTCTGGGAGACAGGAAGGCCTGGCGTGCTATGGTCCATGGGGTCACGAAGAGTCGGACACGACTTAATGACTGAACAACAACAGCAAGGATTGACCATAGAGATCAATAGGACAATTCTGAATAAATATGGTTGGAATTGGAAAAGATCAACTTATATCCCCATACCAAAAAAGGGAAGCACCAAAGAATGTTCAAACTATCGAACGGTGGCACTTATTTCACATGCCAGTAAGGTCATGCTCAAGATCTTGCAAGGTAGACTCCAGCAATTCATGGAACGAGAATTGCCAGATGTACAAGCTGGGTTTCGAAAAGGCAGAGGAACTAGAGACCAAATTGCCAATATCCGCTGGATAATGGAGAAAGCCAGGGAGTTTCAGAAAAACATCTATTTCTGTTTTATTGACTATTCTAAAGCCTTTGACTGTGTGGATCATCACAAATTGTGGCAAGTTCTTGGTGGTATGGGGATACCAAGTCATCTTGTCTGCCTCCTGAGGAATCTGTATAACGACCAAGTAGCAACTGTAAGAACAGATCACGGAACAACGGACTGGTTTAAGATTGGGAAAGGAGTACGGCAGGGTTGTATACTCTCACCCTACCTATTCATCCTGTATGCAGAACACACCATGCGACGTGCTGGGCTTGATGAAGCCAAGGCTGGAGTTAAAATCGCTGGAAGAAACATTAACAATCTCAGATATGCAGATGATACCACTTTGATGGCTGAAAGTGAGGAGGAGCTGGGGAACCTCATGATGAAGGTGAAAGAAGAAAGTGCAAAAGCTGGGTTGCAGTTAAACCTCAAAAAAAACCAAGATTATGGCAACCAGCTTGATTGATAACTGGCAAACAGAGGGAGAAAATGTGGAGGCAGTGACAGACTTTGTCTTTCTAGGCGCAAAGATTACTGCAGATGCTGACTGCAGCCAGGAAATCAGAAGACGTTTACTTCTTGGGAGGAGAGCAATGACAAATCTTGATAAAATAGTGAAAAGCAGAGACATCACACTGACAACAAAGGTCCGCATAGTGAAAGCAATGGTATTCCCCATAGTAACCTATTGCTGCGAGAGCTGGACCGTAAGGAAAGCTGAGCGAAGGAAAATAGATGCTTTTGAACTGTGGTGCTGGAGGAAAATTCTGAGAGTGCCTTGGACTGCAAGATCAAACCAGTCCATCCTCCAGGAAATAAAGCCAGACTGCTCACTTGAGGGAAGGATATTAAAGGCAAAACAAAACTCATGATGTGGTACTTTGGCCACATCATGAGAAGACAGGATACCCTGGACAAGATGCTGATGCTAGGGAAAGTGGAAGGCAAAAGGAAGAGGGGCCGACCAAGGGCAAGATGGATGGATGGATGATATTCTGGAGGTGACGGACTCGACCTTGGGGGAGCTGGGGGTGGCAACAGCCAACAGGAAGCTCTGGCGTGGGCTGGTCCATGAAGTCACAAAGAGTTGGAAGCGACTGACCGAATAAACAACAAAATCAGTTATGTACTTTTTCTCTGCAGTGATTCTTCCTTATTCTCTCCCCACCATCGCCCTGACATATCAAAGGCTTGTCTGTTTCCGTTGTGGTTTCCTTTTTCCGTTGCATTGCATAATTTGCTTATTTTTCATAGACCACGATCTTGGCAATGGTCGGCACAAAACCTGAACTTTAGCAGAGAAGTAGATTTGTGTGGTGGACTGGAAACCGCCTGTCAATCACTGAATGAACCAGGGCAGGCTGGGAATCGGGCAACAGAAGAACATTTACGGCTCTACATACAGCTCATGCAAAGGGTGCTAGGGAGTGTTTCCGAATGACTCGCACGCCACGCCACATGCGATTTTCAGGAGGAGCCATCTATATTTCTTGTTATATACTTAATAGTCGTGGTTACTATAAAGTATGTAAAAATAAACAGAATAGAGGCGTCTAGAGGTCCAGGGGCCATATCCAGTCCCCCAAACTTCCTATCTCGCCTCCAGCAAAAGGCCTCGTGTAAGCCGCCTTGGTTCCTTGGAGGAAAAAGGCGGGATATAAACGTAATAATACAAATAATACTTAAGAGATTTCCCTTTCCATAGTGGACGCCCTCGCCTGCTCCTTTTCCTGGTGAGATATATAATGGGGGTTTAAAAATAGACTGCTGGAGCAAGGAAGCTCTTCCTCTCCTCCTCCGTCGCCTCATTCCCCACGGGCTGTAAGCTCAAAGGGGCTGCACCGCCCCAGGCAGCGTCGCTCCCGAGTTGTGGTATGGCAGGAATGCAGATGGCGGAGGCCGCGCCTTCCCTCCCCGCGCTTCCTGCCTCCGCCTTCCCCTCCACCAGGAAAGCGTCAGGCCTCCTGCAAAGCCTTCCGCCTGGCGCTCCCTCAAGCTGCTGCTGGTTTGACAGTGACATTCAGACGGCCTAGAGGACGATAGAAAAGCGATCACGGGAAATACGCGGCGTTAATCGAAGGCCGCTCTTTAATTTTTTGTGCGGGGGAGGGCGTGTCAGGACGTGCTTTCCTTCTCCACAGACCGCGAAAGAGACTTGCAAAAATAAGGGGGGCAGTTCAGTTGCACTCCACACACACACAGAGATTTGGAAAGGGCTTCGTGTGTGTGTGTGAGAGAGAGAGAGAGAGAGAGAGAGAGAGAGAGGGAGACGGAGACGTGTTTCAGTGGAAACACTGCATGTAGTATAGCTTTAAATGGATGTTCTCCGAGTCACAGAAAAAGCAAAAGTTGCCATGTTGGTCATAACATTCCAAAATCCATATACTATTATTAATACACAATCTATCAGTATACTAACGGTATTACCCCAGTATGGATTTTAAATAGATGGAGTCATTTAAGGTTGTTTCTTTTTAAAAAGTCTTCTGTGTGTGTTTCCTGTAGCTTTTATCCCAGCATGCAGAAGTTTAACTGGTCCTCCTTGCAGGCTTCCCCACATAGGCATCTGTCTGGCCACCGTGGGAACAGAAGTTTGAACTACATACGCCTTTGGTCTGATCCAGCACAGCTCATTTCTCTGTCTTTACTTATTGAACTTCAGCCTGTCACACAGCTGTTAACACCGCAGGAGCTGTACCACAAGAAAACTGGCAGCTCAGAAAGTTATACGTGCTTAAGTAGAACTTCATGCTGTTGTGAGAGATTCCTTTCTGGGCCTTGATTCTGTTGGTTCATCCTTGCTGTACTACTTTTCCTGATCAAAGAGCAGAGGTATATTTTGCCTCAACTCTCTCTAATGAAACATCTTGTTTGCCTGTAACAAAGCAGTAGTCCAGCAGCATAATGAGAATCACATGGTTTGTGCAAGCAAAAGGCCAAGATCTGCATAGGTTCATTGCAGTTGTAGATGGCAAGTTTTTTGGTATGCTAGTTATCCTTTTGCCAGTTTTCCTGGAAGGCACACAGTTCCATATTCATCAGAGCTTTCTGTTTGTTCAGCCAGCTGCTTGAATTCCTTGTAGCCCCAGTTGAGATACATCAAAGATTCAAAGTCAACATGCTATGCATTCACGTGTATCATTCCCATGGTATGCTTTTTTTCTTTATCCGAAGGCCGCTTCAGAGGGTTGCACATTTTAGGATAGAACAACTAGAAGAGGTTGAAAAGGGATTGCCTGTAGTTCAGTGGCAGAGCACACATACATTGTGTTCGAAAGGTCCCAGGTTCAATCCTTGGCATCGCCAGGTAGGGCTGGCAAAGACTCTTGTCTGAAACACAGAGCGCCACTGCTAGTCAGTGTAGACCAGGGGTGGGTGGAAAGTAGATCTCCAGATGTTTTCTACTACAACTCCCATCATATCTCACCATTGTTCATGCTAGAAGGGGCTTCTGGAAGTTGAAGTCCAAAACATCTGGAGATCTGCCATCTGAACACCCTGGGCAGACCATGTACTCTCCAGAAGTTTTAGACTACAACTCCCATGAGCCCCAGCTAGCATGGCAAATGGTTAGGTATGGGAGCTGTAGTCCAAAACATCTGGAGGACACTAAGTTGCCTACCCATGGCTATACTGAGGTAGATCGACCAATGGTCTGGCCTAGTATAAGGCATCTTCCCCATGGCTATTTTTTTTTTTTTTGCTGAAAACTGCTTCTGTACGCTGTTTTTCTTCCCGAAAGAGGAATAGATACTGTGTGATATGGTATGAGTATAATTATTCAAAGGAAACATGTCAACAATTTCACTAGGCACACCCAATCCCTTGGGCACACCTAAAGTAGCTATTTGGATCTCATCCAACATGTTATGTGCCACAATACAAAAAATGTTCTAGAAGTTATATTTTACTACAACGTCTAGAATATACTCTCAGGAAAGGATTATCTACCAGGACACTCAAGAGTTCAAATTTACCCAAAATGTAAAGTATCAGGCACAAGGTGGAATGGAAGTATATTACTCATTTATGACAAAGATACCTTAAAACTGCCTTCCCCAACTTCACACTGTCTAGATGTGTTGGACTGAGCTTCAGTGTGTATGAGACTGCAGCCCCAAATAAGTAAGATGAATATACATACATGTAATAAATGTACATGCAGTGCTTTAACAAAAAAAAGGTGAAGTAAGTGAGACAATCGGTATTTGACTCACAAATTAATACATATGTCATTTGCATTCCAGATGCTGGAAGGATTCACCTTATTGGGGAAAAATCTGTTCTGTGTGTGCGTGTGACTGTAGTCAACCTCTCTCACTCATTGAACCCAGCAATGGGCAGGCCCTGGTTCTTGGAATCCTCCTTACAAGTGTGGCAAGGGTTGAGTGTTCCAGAGTGACCTCTTGAGTAAATCCAAACTAATGGTGAGCATTACGCAGTATCACTATAGTTCCTGTTGAGTGACTGGTGCATGTCATGCTTTCAGGGGCACAGGTAGAAAGCAGAGACCTGAGCAAGGCATCTGCTATGGTGAGGAATGAAGGTGATTCGCTATGCATGGGTGACTACAGAAGGAAGGGACAGAGCTGTTTCCTTACGTGATGGGTCTGCTGCATAGTAATGTGGGTTTTCTGGAAAACGTTCTTATGCCAATTAGGCTAATTCACATAGGGCAATTTGCATCACCAAATCTCTGATGCCTTAGAGTGATAGAATTTAGTGTGCTTATTTCACTTGTATTTAGCAAACAAAACTAAAAAAGTATCCCATATGAATTTTTTGCCCCAATATATCACAAGCATTTGACCTGAAATATTTGAGGGGTGTGTGTGGGATTAAAACAAAGTGAATGTGATTTAGGGAGCAATCCTATGGCTGCAAGACAGCGGCTAGACGGCCATAGGATATCTTATTTTCCAGGAACTGACCTTGGAGCCCGTGCTCTGAGGTCAGTTCGTGGAGAACTGGCCTCCCCTCACTTCCGTGCTTGGAGGCAGCGCGAACAGCGCCGTCCTCTGCGCTCACAAGAGGAGCGTGGAGCAGCTTAAAAGGGGCGTGTCTGAGGGCGCTCATGCCTGTACGACACATCCAGTGTGTCATACAGCAGCCTCTTTTCCTGCTCCATCCTCCTGAGGCTAGACAGCCAGAATCAGCTGTCTAGCTGAAAATGCAGGGCAGGAGAAGCGCGGAGGGAACGATCCCCTCCGTGCTTCTCCTGCCCTGCATTGGATAGGTGGTCGCCTCCAAGTTTGGAGGCAGTCACTTATCTGAATAGGATTGCGCCCTTAGTGCGCAATCCTATACACGTTTAGACAGAAAAAAAGTCCTACATCTCCCAGCATGCCCCAGCCAGCCATTGTAGGACTATTTTCTGTCTAAACATGCATAGGATTGTGCCCTTAAATGTTATATTATGTAGACATTTTTAATAGAATACTTGTAAAAAAATGAAATAGCATGTACCTCCTTACATTGCTTAAATTTAAGAAAATAACATAGGTACAGAAAACTGCTGACAAACTAATAAATTTTAGCATCCCAAAGAACTGTGAATGATATGCTAACAATGGCTCTCTTCACACCTGGCATTTTATTCCACTACAAACCATTCCTTGTTTCTGGGATTTAGACTGGCCTTGTATACAGGCATCTCTCATAGCACTTCCCTCCGCTGTATTCCTTGTCACAGCTGGGTGAAGCTGCATGGAAAAATCGGGACAGAAGGTGGCTGCTGGCCCCTGCCCCCCCCCCCGGTCATTGGTTCCTGTAACATGATTGATGCTCCGCCCATCCCTCCCGCCTGCCTTCCGTCCTTCCTGCATCCCCTCCTTCCTTATCTGTCATCAGCGGTGGCTGCTCTCCCCATGCACTGTTGTTGCTCCCACCGCAACTTATTCTGGCTACCCAACAACCCTGTAAGGTGTGCTAAAAGAGAAAGTGGCTGGCTTTCTCCCCACCCCCGGTGCTGTTGTTGCTCTTCTCCCTTATTCTGGCTTCCCAACAACCCTGCAAGGTGGGCTAGGAGAAGAGATAGTGGCTGGCTAGGTGGGAGGGAGTACTATGAAAAACCACCTCAGCATTACTGCCTTATCTAAAACAACTCCACACACAAAAAGGGAAACCATTAAAAATTACCATTCCAAGCTCTGAATTTATTCAGGGGAGGAGAAAAGTCACTTTTAATAGCCATTGAAATCCTAACTGTCAAGCCTTTCTCCTGCGTGGCTGAGAAGGGAGACTCCCCCACCCACCCTGGGAGGAAGAAAGCCCATCAATGTGGTGAGCAAAAGGGAGAAGAAGCAGTCAGTGATTTCGGGGGGGGGGGGGGTCAAAGTAAATGCATTGAAGGGGATGGGAGACCTTAAGACTGCTACTCTAAGTAGACTTACAATGCACTCCTATGCATGCCTGCTCAGAAGCAAGCCACACAGATTTCAGTGGCACTTATTCCCAGGAAAGGAAAGCCTTACAGCCAATGAGTTTACTCAGAAGTAAGCATAATTGTGCTCAGGGGGATCTCGGAGAAGCATTTGGAATGGTTAAGCACTTTACAGTTCAAGCACCCATAGTGGAATGGAAGAGAGGCAGAAATGGCCACTGGAAGCGTGGTCAGTGACCAGCCCCTCCCCCCCCCCGATTTGTTGTCATGACAATGTTATTCAACATGGCCCAGCAACACCCCCTAGCACACACCCACCAACAAAGCGGGACAAAACGCTACAAGGGAAATACACAGGGTGGAAATGGTGATTTCAATCGCAAGCACAGAAAATGCCAGGTTTCCCCCATTCTCAGATAATATGGAAAGAGGGAAGGAAAGTTGTGTGATAGCAGCAGGAGAGCATCAGCATCATCTAAAGCTCCAGCAAAAACCAGTGATTAAAGAAGAATGATCCTGCTAAAAAAACAAGGTGTGAAGAGAGCCAATCACTCATCTATTTCAAGAGTTCAACTCTTCCACTGAGGTTGTTGGGGCACCTCCAGTTTCACTGTATTAGTTCTATCTCTGAGACAGATACATATTTCAGTGACATATACGTATTCTGTCACATACTTGCTACTAGGGATAATCACCTGAAAAAGATCAATTACAACTTTGAAACTGCCAAGTTTGCCTAATATTGTACTTGCAACTGGCAGCCATTCATACTTACTGATGAACTTGTGAAATGGAAAATTTTCCATTTTGAAAATTTCCTGCCCCACATTGCTGCTGTTGGGTGGGAGAGTGAAGGAATCTCATTGTCTACCAAGGCATGTACGCTCCATAGGGCTTGTAGCGCACAAGGAGGCAGTGACGAACTGGGTTTCCCTGCCTGGCTGCTCTAGGAATTCATCTTGAGGACCGGAATTGAGTGACTCCTTTCCACTGCTACTTGTAGACTTCCTGTTCAAGTCTGGGAGGAAGAGAGAGCAGACACAAAAGCTCCTGAGAGGTCTTCAGCTGTTGCTTGTCTTCTAGCAACAGCCATGGTGGAGCTAGGGCTGGAGCTTGGGACCAAAGTCCAGGGGTTTACAATCCACCCCACCCCACCAAATGCCTACCCAGAGAGCAGCAGGAGCAAAAAAAAAAATCCATGTTATTCCTGTAGTCACGAAGGTGCTATGATTTGAGTTTAAAATGTAAAACTGCACATGCTAAGAAGTGTTTAAGAACAACCTGTTAATTGTTCTAACTTATCAGGAATGTAAAAGATGTTTTAAAGCATGGAATGGCAGTTGAAAGGGGGAAGGAGAAATAATACACATGGCCATCTAAAGCTCCCCCCCTTAAGATAATTAACTCCAGTGTCTAAAATTATCTGGCTGCACCACTGGCAACAGCTGTATATTGTTCCTAGTGACCCAGTATTTGCAGGTCTCTTGTGTCTCTCTGGGATGAAGGACACAACATATGTGCAAGGATAAAATACCTAGGTGCAACTATGAAATAACCCCCCCCCATGTATCTTTTAGGACAACACACCAGCTACAATTCTCTTTTATAATTATTGCTCTGCTTTCAGCTTTCTGGAGTCATTGGCGATGAAACGTAATTCCTATGAATAAGGTCAGTTGTGTGCATAATCCTGGGCATATGATTTTGAGAATATGCACATTTGTTGTTGTTTATTTGGTCAGTTGCTTCCGACTCTTCGCGACTTCATGGACCAGCCCACGCCAGAGCTTCCTGTCGGCCATCGCCACCCCCAGCTCCCCCAAGGTCAAGTCAGTCACCTCCAGAGTATCATCCATCTACCTTGCCCTTGGTCGGCCCCTCTTCCTTTTGCCTTCCACTTTCCCTAGCATCAGCATCTTGTCCAGGGTATCCTGTCTTCTCATGATGTGGCCAAAGTACTTCAGTTTTGCCTTTAAGATCCTTCCCTCAAGTGAGCAGTCTGGCTTTATTTCCTGGAATATGGACTGGTTTGATCTTCTTGCAGTCCAAGGCACTCTCAGTATGCACAGAATATGCACATAGAACAAAGGAAAGGCCTATATTAGATTTGCAGACTTGTAACATACTTAGCCTGGTGGAGAAATGCTGAACATATGCAGTAGGTGGTTCTTGTAAAAGGGATATAATTGGTTGTTACATAAAACTAATTTTTTGCCTTGTTTCCCCTTTTTATAAGAGGTCATTGGGGTAAAAAGGCACAGCATCACAATCCAAGAAGTAAATTTGGGGGGCCAGGGGGAGTGCAAACACTGAAAACTGCAAGCTGAATGCAGAAGTATCACTTCCATTAAAGTTAATTGGCATAGTCTCACTGATTTTAAAAGGAGGCAAAATTTCAGGGCTAGGCTGCAAGCCAAAAACAGTATTGCAATTGAAAAGAATTGTCCAAAATAAGCTTGAGTTAGAACCATAGAAAAAGGTACTCATTCAATATAAATCCCAGCAGGTGGATTTAATTCAAATGGACTAATCTCACTTTAAAACAGATTAATCAATCAGCTACATAACACATGAAGTAATTGGGCTACATCCTGAGAAGGACTATGTGCCCTGCACATACACAGAACAAGAAACCATTTACCTCTGCATCGACACAGAAACAAGCACTATGTGCATGTTCTGTATGCAGAAATGGAAGTGGAGATCAGCACTGTGGATCCATGCAAGATTCTTTCATGTGCATTAAGAACGGATCCTGGACAGGGAAGAACAGTGGATGTGTCTCTATTACCTTTTACATGTCTTCATTCTCCTGCTTCCACTTACCTGGCTACTTTTCTGTCACCCCCACACCGTTTCTTGGTCCATTAGTTCCTCTGCTGTGCGTCTCCATAAAACCAAAACTGACCCTTCTGTTGTCCAACTGCATCTTTTCTCCCTTGCCTTATGCATTTGGCTTCTTCTGTGACTGGGCTTAAATGCTTGCTTAAAAATGAATCTCTTCACTTTAGGAAACCCACCTTACCCCTCCTCTCTCCTTTTCTTGTGTGTCCAGTCTCTTAATTCAAGGTTCTAGCTTAGCATTCTCCTTATCATTCTACTGTACTGTGTGCTTGGCAGGGCCAGACCAAAGTATTTTACTAGCCGAGATGAAAAACAAGATGGCGCTCCATTCCATGTACAAAAGCCAACTGACTGGCAATTGAATCTTAACTGGGGATGCAAAAGCATCCTCCACTGCACCTGAAGGCAGCAGGGTAACCTGGGGGCACAGGCCATCCCATGTGGCACACAGCTCTCCAACAACTTGCTGCCACTTCCCAGCACTTTCTGCCTAAGGCAACTGTCTCGCTCTGCCTAATGGTAGAGCTGGCCTTTTGCTGGAGACTTCTTCAATCAGATGCGGGATGCTGCCCCAGGTGGGGTCTGGGAAGGCAGTGCAGCCCCCAACTCCCAGAAGTTGCCCACCCCTCCCATAGGATACAAATCGCCAAACACCAAAGATAGTTCACTAGAAGCAATTATTTAGGTCTGGTCAGTGCTTGGATGAGAGGCTACCTGGGCATTCCATATGCACTGATGCGAGTTCTATGATGGAAGATACATAGTATATTTTTAAATATTACAAAATATCAAATGTCTCTAGTGGTCTCTTCTTCCAAAGTAAGTCAAACCCAGAGCAGTGATGCCCCTGTAACTTACTGCTACTCAGAGAAGTGTGGAACACATAACGTTATGCTCTGAAGATAAATACAACCCAGACTCAATCTCTAGTGTCACTATTTCAAGGATTTTAGGAAGGACTGTGGGGAACTTCTTTCCAAGACTGTAAGAGACAGTGCCCGCATTGGAAGGGGTAGGCAACTTGTTTTGGCCTGTAACTCCAATCAGCCCTAGCCAGCATTGTCAATGGTGAGGAATTATGGGAGCTGTAAGCCAGAACATCTGGAGGGCAACATGTTGCCCACCCCTGGATGAACTAGTCGTTTGATCTAATGGAAGACAGCTAACTGTAATTGCCAGGACCCGGTGAACAGAGAAAACAATTTAATCAAAAGCGGCACATAGGCTCTCTTTCCATAAACGTCTTGTCTCTGTTTTCTATTTTTATCTCTTTTGTGCCCTAAAAGTACAACTGATTAAAGTACTAGCTTGTGTTCAAGGAGGATATGACTGGTCAGGCTAAGGAACATGTAATTTAGAAAGCACTACTTGACTTCAATTTAGCTAAACTCCTCCTGCTGGATTATACAGTAGGATTGGACTGATTGGAAGCTTGCTAAAGAGATTGTGTGCAATTCTGTTTTTATTTAAATCAATGGGATGGGAAATTTAAGGGAAATACAGTCTTCCACCTGACCTATTCTAGTGTGTAAAAAACAGTGCTTGCTTTATAACTCTGAAGTATAGTTCAACAAAAAGAAAGTCTGAGGGTGCGGAAACATTTGGAAATTATTCTAAAAACCATAAAGTTTGTACTGCTGTGAAATACAAGTTCTAGCAGAAGGCACTTCCAAACTTTATAAATTACTCAAGACATAGGGCTATATCCCAAGTTACCATGAATATATATGGAGCTGAAAGCTGCTTTACACCAAGTTAGATCATTGGCTCATTAGCCCAGCATTATCTGCCCTGACCAACAACAGTTTTCAAAGGATAAACAGAGGTATTTCCTAACCTTTTGGGCCAAAAGATTAATCTGGGACATCATACATGCAAAATGCATGCTCTACCACTGATGTCAGGGCCTCACACTTGTACCAGCAGAGGGGTACAACCCATCTATAAATAGTTTGGAAGAAATATCTCACATGATGCAGTTTTTCCAACTTCGAATTATTTTTCCAACATTTAATTATTAAATATAAACTCAACACCCAATCACTTTCTAATGCCGTTTATTTATAATTTTATACCTAACTTCAATGTTAAAGGTGGTTTATATCATTAAAGCATTTTTTTAAAACAACCCTAAAACACAAAGCCGTTACATTATCTAGTATTATAAAACAAGCATGGAGAATATGTGACCCTCCAACTATTGTTGGACTGCAACTTGCATCATCCCTCCCTCACCATTGGCTATGCTGGCTAGGGCCTTGGAGAGGTGCAGTCCAACGATATCTAGAGGACCACCCGTTTCCTCCCCAGTATAAAAGCAGCAGCCACCATAAAATTACACTCCAAATGGAGTTGTAAAAGGATGTGCTAACAGAAACCTAAGAGGGAGTTGCATTATTACACATCTAAAAGCTAACTGCAGCATTTTGGGGCTACAACTATAGAAGCCTTGTTCATAGGTCTTGTTGATCATATTTCCCTCGCTGAGGGGAACTGAAACATATATATATCGGAACTCAATGGGTGAAGGATATATTAGCAGTGTCTGAGATGTGTGTTGGAGGGACTTGGTCCATGAGTCACTTAACCAGAGAGCTTCGGCTATTGGGCGGTATAGAAATGAAATAAATAAATAAAATAAATAAATAACCTGAACTTGAAGGGTTAATATGTTCCTGAGTCAGGTGGGAGGGGTCTCTGGGAGATTGTATTGCCTTTTTCCTCCTCTCCTCTCCTCCCCCTACTCTCCTATTTTCCTCTTCCTACTTCCTCCTGCAAGGGAAGCTGACCATGGGGCTAACCACAGACAGCTTACTTTGAGATGTAAGCTTGTTATATCTCAAGTAACATCTGTTCTTAACCCACTACTTGAGTGTGTTCTGTCTACATCCATGGCTACTGACCGAGGACTAATTTAGACTTCAATATGTAGGTCCCAGGGCTTTAAATGTCAAAGCCAACACTATGAAATCAAACTGGTCACAGAATTGGTTGTACATGTTCTTCTCAGTGCCAGGCAGAAGACCCTGAAGTTTCTAGATGGTCATCAAGGACAGCTCTGCAAAGCATGTTATATCAGTCAGTCATCAAGGTTACAAGGATATAAACAGTGGTAAGATCCCTACTCTCCAGGAGGAACAGTTGCCACGGCAGATGTAATCAGTCAAAGTAGCTCTTAGTTATAGCAGCCACCTGTTTATTTAAAGGCAGCACCAACAATTGCTAATTCATCAATAACATGCAAGCCAAAACCCCAGTAAGAGTAATGCCTCCATCTTGTCTGGATTTAGCTTATGCCTACTGTCTTGCATTCATTTGACTATGGCCTCAAAAACACTAGTTCAGCACTGAAATGGCAGCTATTGGCTGCTTGGTCACAGCAGTGGGCGCCCTCAGAATATTAGCTACAGAGCTGAATACTAGCTGCAGGGTAGGTACCAGGGGATCTCTTCCAGGGGCTTCATATATATAAAAAGGTAAAGATGTCCCCAACCAGTCGTGTCCAACTCTAGGGTGTGGCGCTCAACTCCATTTCTAAGCCGAAGAGCCAGCGCTGTCCGAAGACGCTTCTGTGGTCATGTGGCTGGCATGACTGAACACCGAGGTGCACGGAACGCTGTTACCTTTCCCACCGAAGCGGTACCTATTTATCTACTTGCAATTTCTTGCTTTTGATCTGCTAGGTTGGCAGAAGCTGGGACTGAAGACGGGAGCTCACTCCGTCACGCAGCACTCTGTAGCTAATATTCTGAGGGCGCCCATTGCTGTGACCAAGCAGCCAATAGCTGCCATTTCAGTGCTGAACTAGTGTTTTATATATATATTTCATAAATTTCAAAATCATGAAACCATGAAACACCCCAACATACCAGTTGCCATATGGCAGAGTAATTATCCCCCAAAGCATGCAGGGGTTAATACCCTGTACAGACTAGTGGCTCCAGCAATGCTCATTAGATGGTCTTCTCACAATCTGTTTACATTATGGCTTTAGGTCCTGAAATATGCAGGAATTTGCATCTGAGTAAGAAATGCTTAATATCAGCACAAAATGCTTCCAGTAGCTTAGGACAGGAAATTAAGTCTACCTTATCCAGCTGACTATGGGAGAGGGGAACTCAGCAGATTGGAATACTCAAAATGCTTAAAGATTGGAAACTTTTTTTTTTCATTTAGTACAAAAGGCAAAAATTTACAGCAACTTACACAACCACAGCAGAAGTTGTTCAAGTGCTAAATGGGGTGAAGGGTGAGGGGGAATCACTAAGAGAGTCAACATTATCATTCCCTTTCTTTCACTGTAATTATGCAATACTTGAACCTGAACTTTGTTAAATGTGTTTTTCCGCATTAAGATGAAACTGGTACCATTAACATGGATGCCAAACAGCTGAGGGTCAAACGTGTTTGCAAAGCCAAACACATACAATAACACTATTGCTCATGAAGACCATAGGGAATGATTAACAGAATACAAACCCATGTTTTCTACCATCTTTCCATTCATCAACTTTTTTCAAGCTGAATTATTTTGTTCCAGGGAACAATGGGCATCTGTTCTTGAGACAATATGCTCAAAGACTGATAGCAAGCTTTTGGTCTCCTGGGACTCTCAAATGTCACTAGGCTGTTACATTACCTTAGGCCAATACCTCCTAAATAGTAGGTAAGGTCCCAACAGTGGGAATGGGGAGCTTAATGGGCATACTGTCAGATAGACAGCAGCAAGAGTTAAAATGAAAGCAGTCAAGAAGGCTTCAGTAGTTTCACTTCTCAGATAGGATGGGAGTCTCAAATGTGAAACCTTACTGGTGGATTTTCTTAAAGGTTTGTGAACCATTACTGCAAGGGTCCCCAACCTTTTTTGGTCAGTGGGCACATCTAGAATTTTGAGTGTTATGAGTGCTCTCACAAAATGGCTACCATAGGGATGGGAGTTGTCCGTTCATAAGATGGCTGCCAGGGTGGGCACCGCTGGTCAGACAGCATTCATCTCCCAGAAACCAAACTGGTGGGGCCAAAAGAAAGGTAGCTTGCCCAAGAACCTAAATTCAAGGCAGAAGTGGGGCCTGAGCGTCAAATCACAAAATCACTCTTTTGAATCCAAATAAAGATGGCGCTGGAGTGGGTAGCACTTCCTCTGGCAGAATGCCAGTCCCCTAGTTAAAAAAAATATTAGAACAATCTTAAGAAATAAAATAAAAATCAGGAGAGGCAGGAAGCCTGCTGGGCGCCAGGAGAGGTTTCTGCGGGCACATTGGTGCCCATGTGTACCACACCGGAGACGCCAGCATTAGTGTAAACACACTTTGATAACCAAAGGTTATAAAGAACAGGACTGCTCCGCTGTTAAATAAATACAAGTGGGTCCTACAACAAAATGTTGCAGTCTTCATGATTCCAGCTACTCCATTCTATCCCCTCCCTTCCAAAAGTCAGCCTCTTGTGGCCACTGAGCAAACTCAGTCCACATTGGGCTGTTTTGGATTTTCCCCTCCTTTGGTGTTTCCCCCTCTTTATATTGTTTTTTGTATATCTGCAAACCTCAGCTTCACCTCCCTCTAGTGTGTGTATGGATGCTGTTTTGGCTATGCAAGGGAGAGGACTCTGAGAGAACTAAATAGAAATATATCTGAAATTTTATTGAGAAGCAAACTGTCAAAGGGGTGCAAAGAGCCAATCCATTACCATCCCTGGGCCTGGGAACAGTGGGACCAGTTTGCATAAATTATGCTGCCTGATGTTTAGTGTACCACAATATGGTGATACGTTAAAGTGCAAGCTCTTTCATTGCAGGCTTCAGAGATCCCAGGCTTATAACTTCATCGATCTCTTGGTCATGCTTGAGCATGACAAAGAGTACTCAGGAACTATTTTCATATATGATCTCATCTACTGAGGAAAGAGAAACAAGATTACTAGGTTGCAACACTGATACTGCTGCCACAAAGGAACTATCCACATGAATCTTCATCAAGACAGGGTACAGTTGTGGATGTTTATAGTGCCACTAATTAGAGTAGAAATGAAAGCTCAATGTATATATTTTATGACATTAATTTGCTGTTAATATAGGTGCCTACATTGTATTTTTAGCCAATTTCCTACCTATATTTGCTAGTTTTAATCTATACGCATGTATACATTAAAGAGTAAGGCTCTTATGTTCTTAACTTAGCAGACCTTCAAGAATTTGTTTCAAAGGGCTTTTATGGCAGTTGACTTTTATTGTTTTTCTCCATTTCACTGTATCATTTTATTTGTTATATTGGCTATTGGTACTGCTTTGAAACTTTATGGTATCTTGTAAGCTGCTTTGGTCTGCAATATAAAAAAGGTAAAGGTGTCCCCAACCAGTCGTGTCCGACTCTAGGGTGCGGTGCTCATCCCCGTTTCTAAGCCGAAGAGCCAGCGCTGTCTGAAGACGCTTCCGTGGTCATGTGGCCGGCATGACTGAACACCGAGGTGCACGGAACGCTGTTACCTTTCCCGCCGAGGCGGTACCTATTTATCTACTTGCAATTTCTTGCTTTCGAACTGCTAGGTTGGCAGAAGCTGGGACTGAAGACGGGAGCTCATTCCGTCACGCAGCACTCGGGTCTCGAACTGCTGACCTGCCGACCTTCCAGTCTGCAGTTCAGCGTCTTAACCACTAAGCCACCACGGTCCCCCTGCAATATAAACTATGATATAAATAAGTTAAAAATGAGATATGGTTCTTGTACTAACACGTTAAGCTGGGTATGCTGTTCTTTTAGGTCTGTTAGAACATGAAGGGTTTGCCTCCCCCCAATTCCAATGAACATTTTAGAAGGTACACTGAACCGCATTAAGGCTCATAGAACAGAGTCCAAATCAAGTAGTATAACAAACTCTAGCATTTGTAGACACAGGTCAAGTTGTAGCTCCAATAAAAATGGAAACAGATTTAATTGCCCAACATACAATGAACTCTTTCAGTCAGGTCACTAGGGCAAAATTGTTATAACTGTGTAGCTCTTTCAGAAATTTTATCTGGAGCTATGCACTACACAAGATTCCTTACATCTCTGAACTGCTTTTCTCTCTCCCTCACATCCCCAGCATTCAAGAGCTCAATACTCATTGTTACTGATAGATGTGTGTTCAAATCTTATTCGAGTAACTTCTCCTTTACCGAATCAAGAAGCATCCCTACTTTTAAGCAAGTGGTAGCTGGAAAAAGCTTATCAGCAGGGAGGTAGGGTCTACTAGGAAGTAAACAAAGCCTATGACTAGGTAACATGGGGTCAAATAATGGCTATTCAGGTGTAAACTTGATTTGTGTCAAACACAATAGATGGAAACCAAACAAGACAGAGAAATCTACTCTAAAAGTAGAAAGCCTTTGAGTTTGCCATAATTAAAATTCCTGAATTTCTAGTTCTGAGGCAGCTCATAAAACGTTATTGCCTAGTCTATTTTTTTTAACTTTATTAATTGCAGCTTTTATACTATGGTATGAAGAGGTTTCATGCCCCAACCACTGAGGCCAAAGAAGCTGACGTTGATCGGTTCTATGAAGACCTACAACACCTTCTAGAACTAACACCAAACAAAGATGTCCTCTTCATCATAGGGGATTGGAATGCTAAAGTAGGAAGTCAAGAAATCACCGGGATAACAGGCAGGCATGGCCTTGGTGTACAAAATGAAGCAGGACAAAAGCTAATAGAGTTTTGCCAAGAGAACACGCTGATCACAGCAAACACTCTTTTCCAACAGCACAAGAGGCGACTCTACACATGGACGTCACCAGATGGTCAATATCGAAATCAGATTGATTATGTCCTTTGCAGCCAAAGATGGAGAAGCTCCATACAGTCAGTCAAAACAAGACCTGGAGCTGACTGTGGCTCAGATCATGAGCTGCTTCTTGCAAAATTTCGGCTGACATTGAAGAACGTCGGGAAAACCACTAAACCGTTCAGGTATGACCTAAATCATATCCCTGATGAATATACAGTGGAGGTGAGGAATAGATTTCAGGGATTAGACCTGATAGACAGAGTGCCTGAGGAACTATGGACGGAGGTCCGTAACATTGTTCAGGAGGCAGCAACGAAATCCATCCCAAAGAAAAAGAAATGCAAGAAAGCAAAGTGGCTGTCTGATGAGGCTTTACAAGTAGCTGAGGAAAGAAGGGAAGCGAAAAGCAAGGGAGAAAGGGGAAGATATACCCAACTGAATGCAGAGTTCCAGAGAATAGCAAGGAGAGACAAGAAGGCCTTCTTAAATGAACAATGCAAAGAAATCGAGGAAAACAACAGAATGGGAAAGACTAGAGATCTCTTCAAGAAAATTGGAGATCTCAAGGGAACGTTTTGCGCAAAGCCAGGCATGATAAAGGACCAAGAAGGCAGGGACCTAACAGAAGCAGATGAGATTAAGAAGAGGTGGCAAGAATACACAGAAGAACTATACAGGAAAGATCTGAATGTCCCTGATAGCCATGAGAGTGCGGTCACTGAACTTGAGCCGGACATCCTAGAGAGTGAAGTCAAGTGGGCCTTAGGAAGCATTAGTAACAACAAAGCTAGCGGAGATGACAGTATTCCAGCAGAGCTATTTAAAATCCTAAAAGATGATGCTGTTAAAGTGCTGCATTCAATATGCCAACAAATCTGGAACACTCAACAGTGGCCACAAGACTGGAAAAGGTCAGTTTACATTCCAATTCCAAAGAAGGGCAATTCCAAAGAGTGTTCAAACTACCGCACAATTGCGCTCATTTCACATGCCAGCAAGGTGATGCTCAAAATCCTACAAGCTAGGCTTCAGCAGTATGCGAACCGAGAACTACCGGAAGTACAAGCTGGGTTTAGAAGAGGCAGAGGAACTAGAGATCAAATCGCCAACATTCGCTGCATCATGGAGAAAGCAAGAGAATTCCAGAAAAACGTCTATTTCTGCTTCATTGACTACGCTAAAGCCTTTGATTGTGTGGATCACAACAAACTGTGGCAAATTCTTAAAGTGATGGGAGTACCAGACCACCTTACCTGTCTCCTGAGAAACCTGTACGAGGGTCAAGAAGCAACAGTAAGAACCACACATGGAACAACCGAGTGGTTCAAAATTGGGAAAGGAGTACGACAAGGCTGCATATTGTCACCCTGCTTATTTAACTTATATGCAGAGTACATCATGAGAAATGCCGGGTTGGATGAATCAGAGGTCGGAATTAAGATTGCTGGGAGAATTATCAACAACCTCCGATATGCAGACGATACCACCCTAATGGCAGAAAGCGAAGAGGATCTCAAGAGCCTCTTGTTGAGGGTGAAAGAGGAGAGTGCAAAAGCTGGTTTGAAACTCAACATTAAAAAAACGAAGATCATGGCATCTGGCCCCATCACTTCCTGGCATATAGAAGGGGAAGAAATGGAAGGAGTGACAGATTTTACTTTCTTGGGCTCCAAGATCACCGCAGACGGTGACTGTAGCCATGAAATTAAAAGACGCTTGCTCCTTGGGAGGAAAGCTATGGCCAACCTAGACAGCATAGTAAGAAGCAGAGACATCACCTTGCCGACAAAGGTCCGTCTAATCAAAGCTATGGTTTTCCCAGTAGTAATGTATGGCTGTGAGAGCTGGACTATAAGGAAGGCTGAGCGCCGAAGAATTGATGCTTTCGAACTGTGGTGCTGGAGAAGACTCTTACGAGTCCCCTGGACTGCAAGGAGGTCCAATCAGTCCAACCTAAAGGAAATCAACCCTGACTGCTCATTGGAAGGATAGATGCTGAAGCTCAAATATTTTGGCCACCTAATGCGAAGAGAAAACTCCCTGGAAAAGACCCTGATGCTGGGAAAGACTGAAGGCAAAAGGAGAAGGGGACGGCAGAGGATGAGATGGCTAGATAGCATCACGGATGCAATGAATATGAACTTGAGCACGCTCCGGGAGAGAGCGCAGGACAGGAAGGCCTGGCGTGCTATGGTCCATGGGGTCACGAAGAGTCGGACACGACTGAACGACTGAACAACAACAAATGAAGAGGTTTCATGGGGATTAGCTACTAATATTTAATTTCTTCCATCTGCCAACTTGGTAATCAAGAAAGCAAATGTTAAGGGAAATCTCCAATCTCAGTTGTTTCCTTTTGAACAGATTTGCAGATTTCCAGGCCTGGAATACGTGTCACAGGCAGACTTCCTTGTTTATTTTTAAAGTTTCACTTCAGGCACCAGTTTATGAGATCATATAGTTGTGGCACTTGGGTCTGACATTCAACATTCATCTCTTTGTGACTAAACCAGCAGTGCAGGATTCCAGCAAACAGGAATGGAAATAATCCAGGCTTACATTGTCATATCATAATCCACATCATACAGATGTAAACTTGAATTAATCTTTGGAGCCTGCCAATATTTAGCAAGTTTCAAGAACACATAGGTGCTCTGAACACATCTCTTGAATTGTAGCCTCCCTCCACCCTCCTCATGCTGCATGGCAAAAGTCTTTTGAAACCAAGGGAAATATGTTAAATGGAATAAAGGAAAAATAAAGAATTCTACAGGGCGAGTACAGGTATTTAGCTAGCCTGTAACTGCTATTCATCTGAATATATACTTTCAAAAACATCTCTGCATGTCTAGTTTAGCCAATTTATAAGTTTTACTGAGAGGTTTTCTGTATAGTACATACTTATTGTTCCTATAACTTCAGTTTCCCAGGAACTGTGGAATTTAATGGATTCCATGGTAGCAGCTATGTTTTGTGTTTCATAACACAACTGTTATGGTACCCGTCCTAGATCCCTATGTATAATAGCTGGCTTTTATCATGCATTGATCATGGCAACTGAATATACTATAAATCAACACTGTATAATCATAAACTTTACAAGACATTGCCCATCTCCATCTGTTCCATTTGAACTTATAAAAGGGTATTGCTCCCCTGTCTACCTATCTTTCCTTGGTTCATAGATACTCTTTGTACATACCACTCTGGACAAAAATCTACTACATTTCAATTATCTGTTGTACACCTGTAGAAAATACCTTTTTAAAAAACCACAAGGGGCACCTAGCAGTATCAGCTAAGAAAACTGGTATTTTAATGAGAATGTATAGTAGGAGAGGACTAATTTTTAAGAGAATAATATTCTCCACAGGGGGTGAGGCAACAGGGGACTTCCAATAGGGGTAGATGAAAGGAGATGTAGTAGAACTATTTGTGACGTATCACTAAATGTCTCTACAATGTGCATATTCACTGTTTTGGACACATAATTTAATAAAGAGCACATTTTAGTGCATTCCAGGAAGTAAAAAGTACATAAGTAGAAGAGACTACCACTTGACCATGTGTGAAAAGAACAGAAAACATGGAAATGTTTGAACAAGTAAAGCAACCTTCGCAAGTTCAGATTCAAAGTGATAGAGTACTGTATGTTAGCTCAGAAACTGCAGTTAGTTCAGGATACAGCTGCTAGATTTCTAAATGAGATCAGCAATTATGAATGTATTACACTAATGCGTCACCAACAGCTCTGGCTCCTGGTCGGTTCCCAGGCTCAATTCAAAGTGCTAGCATGGCCTTTAAAGCCCTTCATGACTTGGGACCAGAGTACCTTAAGCATTGCCTGCATCCCTATGTGCCTCTCTGTACACAAGAACTTCAGAGGCCCTTCTCTGGGTTCCCCATCATCTGAGGGAAGCGGTGTCTCATTTGGTGCCTACTTTGATGTTATTTTGGCACCAAAGGCCTTTTATTTTCTCAGGGTTTTTAATTTCGTGTTTTATCTTGGTTGATGGGTTTTATGATTCTCTTATGGATTCTGGTGCTTTTAGTGTAGGTTTGGTATACACTTAACTTTCAGAAAATAAAGTAACCCACCCTGAAAATTTGAAGGCCTGGCCCCTGAAATAAATACGGTAGACTGTATTTTATGTCAACGTATCTGATACTGTATGACAGTGTTATGCTTTACTATATGTCCTTTTGCTAACTGGAAAGTTGAAGGGTAGCATAACAATAAAAACAAACGAAAGCTATATATAACCAGAAATACTGATTGTGTCTAGAAGCTTCACATATAAGTTGCAATAATAATATACTCAGCACACTTCTTGAGCACCGCATTTATTCGGTCCGTGGCAGATTGCCACTGTGCTAATGCTGTACATTGCTCACAGTACAATTAACTTCCCATGGTGGTAGCGCAGTTTGTCTACAGCCAAGACGATGGTTCAAACGCATACTGAAGAATGAGATTTTTAATGATGGCCAGAACGTTCTGAAACACAAAATTGTAGTCAAGCAATAAAGCAGCCTCAGCAAAGCATTTGCAAATTATTTGTTTCAGCTTTTGACACTTTGTAGTGCCTGTCTTTTTGATGTTTGATGTTTATTTGTCTGGTTTTTGATGGTTACTGGTTATGTTTTAGTTAAGTTGCATATTTAAATTATGGTTTTAATATTGGATATGTTTTACATGACAGGTGGTATAGAGATATTTTTAAATAGACAATTAGACATCTACATAACCATGTTCAGCTGCCTTATAAGGACTGAAAAATATTTCAATTAGTCCATCAACTACAATAGAACGAATGTCACCACCTTTGGTCAGAATACATATAAAACCTGCCAGCAATTCTGATTATTACATTTTCTTTGTGTACAATCTGTTAATAAATTTTCTCAAGCAAGCTGCTTGCTAGTATGCCTTCCTAGTCATGACTAAGAGAAATCAAACCTTATTCCATGACTATATTGTTAGAAGAATAGCTATGTCTAGATGTTTTCCTTTGCAAGTAAAATCTAGGTAGGATTAGGGTTTTGCTGATCAAGCCTTAAAGAGATATTATGGACAAACAGCAGCAATAGTAAATTATATACACTTTATACAAATTAGGTTTTAAACAGCTGGATAATGAAATATAGTATACAGTACAGCTTTAAACATAATGGGATGCCTCCAGGTTTAGGCAAACTCAGTGGGGCAAAAGCCCCTCCTACCTACAGCAGTCCCTCCAAACCCTGCTGAATGGGCCACACTGTGGGGGGTGGAGAGCCAAGGCGCAAGGCAGAAGCCCAGTAATGGAAGCAGTCTCTACCCAGTTTTCAGGGATCTCCTTCCTACACAGCCCTCCATACCCACTACAGACTATCCCATTCAGCAGAGTCCCTCAACCCCCTCTGTACCATTTCCAGATGGCTGCCATGGGAAGGAGAGGGCAAGGAAGTCAATTTCCACCAACCCTGCTGCATGCACTGACATCTGGATCCAACCCAATGGCCCAGTAACATAGTTACTTAAAATTGGTCTATATTAAGAGCATCTTCTAAAGGAGTAGCAGTATCATTAAAGCTCTGTACACACTCTTGCCAACAATGATAAGAATCTATTTTACAAACTGCCTTGAAGATTGATTTTAAGATCAATCTTGATTAATGGAACATATTTCACGTCACATATGCTGTCAATACTTACTGTTACTGTCTTCCACTGACTTTTTACCTAAAAAGGGGCAAAACAAATTTCATTAAAAATGACATTTCCAATCAAATTTAGATATACTGAAAATGCCAGACTAAAACCATTTTAAACATGACTACTGTGTCTACATAAGAGAACTTAACACTTAAGAATGTCAGAGAACAGGCTTCTAAGGAAACAACTTGCCCTGAGGGGAAGAGAGAAGAAACAGATTAAACTTGAACTCAGAAGAGGAACTGCAGTAGTGAAGAAAGAAGAGAGACCAGCAAAAAATATGCCAGCCCAAGACAATAGTTGCAGTGCAAACCTGAGTTCAATTATCAATATATTCCCCTCCATCTGGGCAACACAAACTCTTTTTCCTCTTCCCTCCCAAACCCTTTCCTTATATCTCCTATCTTTTTAGATTGTAAGCCTGCAGGCAGGAATGTCTAATTAATTCTTGTAAGCTGCTCTAGGAGCCTTTTGACTGAAGAGTGGGATAAAAATGCTTTGAATCAATCAATCAGAGTTGGAAGGGGTCATTTAGGACATTGAGTCCAACCCCCTGCTCAGTACAAGAATCCAGCATCATTGACAGATGGCTGTCCAGTCTCTGCTTGAATGCTTAAATTATTCTTTAAAAAAATTAAGAAAACTCAGTTCACTGATTTCAGGCATTTTTTATGTCAAAGAATGCTACATTCACTGGTAGATAAGAGATTTTTAATATTTTAGGTTCTTAGGCTGCAGTACTATGCACAAGTTGCCTGGGAATAAGCCTGTCTGTGTTTGGCACTTTCTTCAAAGAAAACATGCAGAGGATTGGGCTGCATAGCATTTAGACAACTTATTGGTCAGAGATGATGGGAAAATACTGCCATACCGATTCGTAAACAGGAATGGTAGCACCCAGCTGTTTAAATTGTAACATGACAAAAAGTCTGTGAATATAGGATGGGGCAAAAAGTGGGGGCTTCTGTTAATCATTTCACAAGAAGAATCAACTCTACTAGAAGTGCACCATGGACCACACTGAATGGGCAACTTCACTGAAGTTGCTTTGATGGAATCAAGCTTAGAGAAATCAGTCCCAATGCAAATTTGGGAATAGCCTGTCTTAGGCTAAGGTTCAGACTGGAGTCCCTTAAGATTCATCCACAATATTGCTAATTCTGTTATTTAAGATTACAGTTCATACAATATGATTTACCGTATTAAAGCTGCAGTTTGGTAGCTTGCACTCAGGTAAATGAAAGCAGCTTCTGAATGAAAGCTTATATAACCAGAAATGTAAACCACTTTATATTTTGATTCAGTATCTCACTATCATTATGGTTCTGTTTGGCTCATATCCAACCCAGTTTCTGTTCACGCCTGTAACTGCAATTTTGGAAATTTAACACACAACACTTACCTCCATACGAGATTTTATAATAGATAAAGCCAGTTAAGATGAGACCAACCCATATTTCTTGAAAAACTTGGGTATGGTAAATCTTCTGGGATTGCCACAATCTTGAAAGGTAACTCCTAAACATCTGTAACAAAATGGTAATATTTTGAAGTGATACCAAGTCTTGTTTTGAAAAATTAAGGTCCAAGTTCAGCAGTTAAAATGCACAAGTCCCATTACAAATGAGTGGTTAAGAGCAAGAGAACATTTAACACTCCAGACTGATTAAAGTCTCATTTTCATTTTTTCTTTTAAACAATTCAAGAAGGTGGTTTTAACCATACATACACAGGAAGTCTCACAAGCCTTTGCTGAAAGGTCTGTCACTGCAACATTTATAGCTGTGACAGAGTTAAGTGTCAGATAATGACCCTGCTTGGACCTAACAGTGGGATCTAGCAGCAAACCATGGCTGGATGCCACTGTTACATGCGCTAAGCCTGAGCTTCCTGCTTTCATGTGGCATTCAAGGGTTGTTTCCGTGACATTCAAAGAGGGGCACCTGGCAGTATTCATGGGTTAAAAACCTCATCAGCCCAAGAACAAGCCACCATTAAGGCACCTTTCTATTTGGGCTGACTCTGGCCATGGAGGGAGGGGGTTCTTACAAGCGTATAAACATTTTAGCTGCTGATTTGAAACTTACTAGTTTCACTAATGCTGGATTTTTAACACACTTATCCTTATTTAAACTATTTTTATTCATGCCAAGCCTTCAAGAAAGAACAGGCAGAAATTCAAATGGAGTCCCAAACTTGACCAGTCTCATTAGAACTTTACCAACTGCTTGATCAAATCAAAGGCAATATTTTCCAGTATTCTGTTTCCAACAGTGGCCAGTTGGAAAGATCATAAGAAGGGTATAGAGCAGGAGTGGGCAACAGGTGGCCTGCATGTGCCCCACCCATCGCTATTTTTTGCAGCCCCCCTACCACTACTTAACTTGTGGTTGCAGAAAAAAACATAGCGATTTTGCAAGGAAACAAGGCACGCATCTTGTTTCCTTGCAAAATTGCTGTGTTTTCCCCCACCAATTTTGTCTTTAGAGACAAATTATTTTTCCTCTTTATGGATTTCTTACTGTTTTATTTGTATTGTGACCTTGAGAATTTGAAATGTGGGATAGAAAAATCCCTCCCCTTTTATTTGCCTCTGACATCTAGACCTAGTTCACATATCATATATTCCTGGGCTATCTTCATCAAAGACAAACAATATTGTCTTAGATGGGGCAATGACTTTGACTCTGCCTATGGCAATTTGGTATGTTAAATACTAGGGATGAGTTTGCATGTCGTGATGGTAATTCCTGGGCTGCTGTTGAGTTAACTCTGGTTTGCTTAACCGATAAACAACCCAGAGTTTCTGGGTCGGTATGTCACAAAACATTGTTAATTAACAGCACAAATGACTAGCTTGTGGCTCATGTGCGCTGCTCATCCTGCAATTCCTGGGTGAAACAACCCAGGAATTGCCACTGTGACGTGTGAACTCACTCCTAGTGTTTAACATCCAAACTGCCCTATACAGAGTTAGACAGTTGTTGTTCAGTCGTTAAGTCGTGGCCTACTCTTCGTGACCCCATGGACCATAGCACGCCTGGCCTTCCTGTCCTCCGCTCTCTCCTGGAGTGTGCTCAAGTTCATATTGATTGTATCGGTGAGGCTCTCTAGCCATCTCATCCTCTGCCGTCCCCTTCTCCTTTTGCCTTCAATCCTTCCCAGCATCAGGGTCTTTTCCTGTGACTTTTCTCTTCGCATTTGGTGGCCAAAATATTTGAGCTTCAGCATCTATCCTTCCAATGAGCAGTCAGGGTTGATTTCCTTTAGGTTGGACTGATTGGACCTCCTTGCAGTCCAGGGGACTCGTAAGAGTCTTCTCCAGCACCACAGTTCGAAAGCATCAATTCTTCGGCGCTCAGCCTTCCTTATAGTCCAGCTCTCACAGACAGAGTTAGACAGACCATTGCCCTATTTAGAACAGTAATATCTATCTTGGCTCAAGACAGCTCCACAAACTCCTCAGGCAGCTGTGCTACCTAAGTTCCTTTAAGTGGAAATGCTAGGGATTGAACCTGTAGCTTTCTTTATGAGAAGTATGCATGTTAGCCCTCCCACTATTCACAGGTTAACTGCTTCTGGACATGGAGCCTTTATTTAGCCTTTAATAGGCCAGCCTTCCATTAACTCAAGTACATAAGAGATCTGCCAAATCATTTCATTACATTTCTATACCGCCCCATAGCCGAAGCTCCCTGGGTGGTTCACAAAAATTAAAAACCATTAAAATAATTATAAAAGTTATAAAAAACCCAGAACTAAATCCGAACTAACGCCTAGCCCATCCAGCATCCTGTTTGCCACAGCAGTCAACCAAATGCCACCAGAAGCCCACAAATTGAATATAGGAGCAATAGTTGCTCCTTGCCATAGCTCCCCTGCAATTGATATCCAGTGGCACAGCCTTCCCCAAACTGATTCCCTTCAGATGTGTTGGACTACAAATCCCACAGCCAGCAGCAAGTTAGGGAAGACTGCAGTAGTATATTGCCTCTGAAGTTCTACCTAATTTTTTATCCCACTCATCCTCAAAGAAGCTCAGAGGAGCATACATGGGCCTTGACTGAGCAAAGGAAACTTAATCCAGCTCCCTGTTCAACCCTCTATACCATACTGCCAGAAGTGCAGAGGTGAGCAATTTGTGGCTCTCCAGATGTTGTTGGACAGCGGTTCCCATTATTCCTCACCACTCGCAATGCTGGCTAGGAGTGTTGGGAGTTGCAGTCTACTAACATCTTGAGGGCCACAAGTTGCCCACCCCTGCTACAGGGGTTCCACTTAGCCATTGTGACTAATTGTGTAACCCTTATCAACAACAAAAAGTCCTCTAAGCTAGTCACCATTATCACATCCTGTGTCAGTGAGTTCCATACGCTCTCAGGCTGCAACTCTATACCCACTTTACCCAGAAGCAAGCCCCACTGAATCCAGTGGTTCTTACCTTTGAGTAGACATGATTAGGGCTATCGTTATGTATTACATTTATGTCGTGCCTTTTTCCTCCAAGGAGCCCAAGGCCAGCATGCACGATCCTCCTCCTCTCTTCACAATAACCTTCACAACACCCCCGTGAGGTAGCTTAGGCTGAGACTACGTGACTGTGCCAAAGTTACCCAGTGAGAGTCATAGCTGAATTGGGGGGGGGGGAGGGTAGAACTCGGGTCTCCCCAGTCCAAGCCTCTAACCACTACACCACACTGCCTCAGCCTAACTAAAAGCAGGAAGGTGCCCTCCACGTCTCTTTCTCCAACCTTCCCCACCTCCCAAGCCCACTGCTGCTGCTATGACCTTAGGCCTGCGTCAGTGTCTCCCTCCTCACCTCCGTAACCAGGGCAACTCGCCCACCCGTCCGAGTTCCCGAGGCTCCGGGCCTCCCGCAGGCCTCCTGGGGGAGCTCCTACGGCGCAGGGGCGAGGCCCGGCCGCTGCCCGGCCGCCGAGAGCAACCCTTCCCAAGCAAGCCTCGCTGCTCCCGAGAGGGCAGGCCGAACCCACCTTGCCGTCCGAAACGGGATGAGCGAGGAGGCGCGGCCGAAGGTCACAAAGCCGCCACCGCCGCTCGTCGCAAGGCTTGCTGGGAAAGGACAGAGCGCCTGCCCAGAGCGCCTCTGCCTGCGCCCGCTGCTCGCAGCGCCCCCTACCGAGGAGGATCTCGTCCCAGAGCCGCCGATTTCTCTCTTGCGCCTGCGAGTAACGTGGCGGTGGGAAGGAGCGCCGGGGCTGAGCTTTTACGCTGGAGCGGCGTTGCACTTGATTTCAGTGGGATCTTTTGGTGTTGTCCAGTAGTTCAGTCGTGTCCGACTCTTCGTGACCCCATGGACCACAGCACGCCAGGCCTTCCTGTCCTGCGCTCTCTCCCGGAGCGTGCTCAAGTTCATATTCATTGCATCCGTGATGCTATCTAGCCATCTCATCCTCTGCCGTCCCCTTCTCCTTTTGCCTTCAGTCTTTCCCAGCATCAGGGTCTTTTCCAGGGAGTTTTCTCTTCGCATTAGGTGGCCAAAATATTGGAGCTTCAGCTTCAGTATCTGTCCTTCCAAAGAGCAGTCAGGGTTGATTTCCTTTAGGATGGACTGATTTGACCTCCTTGCAGTCCAGGGGACTCGTAAGAGTCTTCTCCAGCACCACAGTTCGAAAGCATCAATTCTTCGGCGCTCAGCCTTCCTTATAGTCCAGCTCTCACAGCCATACATTACTACTGGGAAAACCATAGCTTTGATTAGACGGACCTTTGTCGGCAAGGTGATGTCTCTGCTTCTTACTATGCTGTCTAGGTTGGCCATAGCTTTCCTCCCAAGGAGCAAGCGTCTTTTAATTTCATGGCTACAGTCACCGTCTGCGGTGATCCTGGAGCCCAAGAAAGTAAAATCTGTCACTGCTTCCATTTCTTCCCCTTCTATATGCCAGGAAGTGATGGGACCAGATGCCATGATCTTAGTTTTTTTAATGTTGAGTTTCAAACCAGCTTTTGCACTCTCCTCTTTCACCCTCAACAAGAGGCTCTTGAGATCCTCTTCGCTTTCTGCCATTAGGGTGGTATCATCTGCATATCGGAGGTTGTTGATAATTCTCCCAGCAATCTTAATTCCGACCTCTGATTCATCCAACCCGGCATTTCTCATGATGTACTCTGCATATAAGTTAAATAAGCAGGGTGACAATATGCAGCCTTGTCGTACTCCTTTCCCAATTTTGAACCAATCGGTTGTTCCATGTCCGGTTCTTACTGTTGCTTCTTGACCCTCGTACAGGTTTCTCAGGAGACAGGTAAGGTGGTCTGGTACTCCCATCACTTTAAGAATTTGCCACAGTTTGTTGTGATCCACACAATCAAAGGCTTTAGCGTAGTCAATGAAGCAGAAATAGACGTTTTTCTGGAATTCTCTTGCTTTCTCCATGATGCAGCGAATGTTGGCAATTTGATCTCTAGTTCCTCTGCCTCTTCGAAACCCCGCTTGTACTTCCGGTAGTTCTCGGTTCGCATACTGCTGAAGCCTAGCTTGTAGGATTTTGAGCATCACCTTGCTGGCATGTGAAATGAGCGCAATGGTGTGGTAGTTTGAACACTCTTTGGCGTTGCCCTTCTTTGGAATTGGAATGTAAACTGACCTTTTCCAGTCTTGTGGCCACTGTTGAGTGTTCCAGATTTGTTGGCATATTGAATGCAGCACTTTAACAGCATCATCTTTTAGGATTTTAAATAGCTCTGCTGGAATACTGTCATCTCCGCTAGCTTTGTTGTTACTAATGCTTCCTAAGGCCCACTTGACTTCACTCTCTAGGATGTCCGGCTCAAGTTCAGTGACCGCACTATCATGGCTATCAGGGACATTCAGATCTTTCCTGTATAGTTCTTCTGTGTATTCAGTGGGATCTACTTCCAAGTAAACGGTGCGATTTTATCCACGCTGATTTGTGAGTAAATCCCATGGCATCCGGCAGGGCTCGTGTCTCCGTTGGGAGATGGCACAGCGGTTGGCGTGATTAAGGCTGCAATCCTATACTCGCTTACCTGGGAGTAAGTCCCGTTGAACTCGATCCTACACGTATCTACTTCTGAGTAGGCGTGTAGGATTGCACTGTAAAGAAATGCAGCCGTGCGTGCAAGGCTCTCAACTCGGAAGTTCCACTGATTCAGTGGGGATTCGTTCCAAGTAATAGCCGGATCCCTAGGCGCAGTTACAGGGAAATAAGCTCTACCGAGTTCACTGGGATTCATTTCCACGAAATGCTGCTGCAATCTTGTGCACACTTACTTGCAAGTAAAGCCCATTGCACTCAGTTGGATTTCCTTCTGAGTAGACACGCAACGGATAGGGCTGAACGTGCGACTAGAGCGGTAGCCCCGATACATAACGTTTTGGCTGTATAATCCCTGAAGGTTCACTGATCAGCCCAGTGATTACACCCATGGAAATATGCATGGGATGGCTGCCTGTTGTAGTTGGCATTTATATGTGTCTACTCAGAAGTAAGCCTCACTGAGTTCAGTAGGACTTGCTCTCAAGTACGGGTGTAGAGGATTGCAACTTTAGTCATCATTCTTACTCTCCCAAAGGACATGCAAGACTTAGGGTGCAATCCCTATGGATTGTTTAGACAGAAATAATGTTCCACAACTCCCAGGCTGGGGGACACTGGGAGTTGTAGAACTTTTTTCTGTCTAAACATTGCATAGGATTGCGCCCTTAAAACAGAACAGAATCATAAGAACAGACTAGCAACAAGCTCTAGAAGAAAGTCCAGTTTTGTGCACTGGTTGCCAATTTTCACAACCCGCAGCTCTTCACTCTAGTAACTTGGCATCATCAACGTAAGGCACTTTTGTAGTTCCGGCACTCTTAAGCACCAAAAGGAAGCGTTTTGCTATCTATAACTGTGGGGGGGGGGGGGGAGATTAAACCTCTCTTGAGCTACTATCTAATTCGGATGGTGCCCCCACACTTACTTTTGAGTAAACAAAAACCATAGGGAGCTGCATGCTATGGATATAAGGCATGGTTCAGAAACCTTTAGCCCTCCAAAGATTGGACTCCAGCTTTTAGTCCCAGCCAGCATAACCAGTGGTCAGGGATGATGGGAGTTGTAGTCCAACACCATCTGGAGGGCTAGAGGTTCACCACCCCTGACGTAAGGTGCAGTTTGACGTTCAGTGCGACTTACCTCTGAGTAGTATGCATAGGATATGCGACTGTTACAAGGGCGATCCCTAAATGTCTTCACCTGCTGAATTTATGCTAATCTTGCAGATGTTCAACAACTCTATTGCTGAGGTGGTTTGAGGCTCGTAACAAATGCAGATCACTAACAATAAAGCAATAAAATCCTGTTATATACTGTAATCTGCTACTACTCCCCCGCCAGAAGGGCCTGGTCACCCCACAGCCGCATTTGTAAATTACAGTGCAATCTTATGCATGTCTACTCAAAAGCAAGCCTTCCTTGAGTGCAATGGATCTTACTCCCAGGTAAATGCATATAGGATCGCTTGCCCTTATAAATGGCCTTTCAATCATTATTAACCTCAGTGGAACTGATACGGTGCTAGCTGAGCGTAGGCTTTCCCTACAGAACGAAGGATTACATTTTAAAATTGTTGTCGTTCAGTCCTGTCCCATTCTTCGTGACCCTATGGACCATAGCATGCCAGGCCTTCCTGTCCTCTGCTCTCTCCCGGAGTGTGCTCAAGTTCATATTAATTGCATCGGTGATGCTATCTAGCCATCTCATCCTCTGCCGTCCCCTTCTCCTTTTGCCTTCAGTCTTTCCCAGCATCAGGGTCTTTTCCAGGGAGTTTTCTCTTCGCATTAGGTGGCCAAAATATTGGAGCTTCAGCTTCAGTATCTGTCCTTCCAAAGAGCAGTCAGGGTTGATTTCCTTTAGGATGGACTGATTTGACCTCCTTGCAGTCCAGGGGACTTGTAAGAGTCTTCTCCAGCTAGGGATGTATGAAAGTCACTTACCTTTCGCGGATTATGTTTATGGGGGGGGAGGCGTTCCATCCCTCCCCCCGGAATCCTCGAATGGGGGGGGAGGCGCTCCGTTCTTCCCCACCGGAATCTTCCACAGCCGGCTGTGCTCCGCGGCAGCTCTACGGAGCAGCCGGCCAGGCCCAGCCAGGCCAGAGCCGACTGCAGCCGGATTTCCGGCCGCGGAGGGCTCTGGGAAAACAAAACAAAAAACCGCGTACGCAAATGGCGGTGGCTACGGCCGCCGCCATTTGCGTTCCTTAGTTTGGGCCGCCTTAGTCTACGTAAATATTTACGTAGACTAAGACGGCAAAAATAAGGGGAACGCAAATAGCGTAGCTGACGCTATTTGCGTTCCCCTTATTTTTGCCATCTTAGTCTACGTAAATATTTACGTAGACTAAGACGGCCCAAACTAAGGAACACAAATGGCGGCGGCTGTAGCCGCCGCTATTTGCATACGCTTTTTTTTTTTTTAACCCAGTCGTTTTAGGCTACGTAAAAACTTACGTAGCCTATCACGTCTCTGTAAAAAAAAAACACAAAAAACCCCCTGCAAATGGCAGTGGCAGCAGCCGGTTGGAAGACCAGCTGCCGCCGCCCGGAAGATCAGCCCCAGGTAAGTTTCGTCCCGGGGGGGGGGGGGCAGGCCATTCCGCCACAGATTTCCGGGGGCCGAATGCACTGGCATTCGGCCTCACCATGATCCGTGGCGGAATTCTCTGCCATCCCTATCTCCAGCACCACAGTTCAAAAGCATCAATTCTTCGGCGCTCAGTCTTCCTTATAGTCCAGCTCTAGAATTCTACAAAGGTGAGCAATCCGTTCCTTTGAACATTTATTCAGAAGCGACTCTTAATGAGTTCCGCCGAGTTTGTAAACTTGCACAGGATTCTTCTCTTACCACTGGGGTGGGGGAGGAGCAGACGGAGTATATTGAATTCTTCCAAAAGGATAGCCAAATTATTATTGCAAAGTTTGGCGTTAGGAATTAGAGAAGCCGATAGCAGACATACGAAGTTTCACTGGCAGTTCTCAAGCAAGTGAGATTAAGGGTGCAATCCTATGCATGTTTAGACAGAGAGAAGTCCTACAAGTCCCATAGGACTTTTCTTTCCGTCTAAATATGCATAGAATTGCGCTCTAAATCTGCAATCCTATATACACTACGGTGGTACTTACTTCTGAGTAAACATGCCTAGCTTTGCACTCTAATGCTGCACTCCCAAATACACTTACTAGCGACTAAATCCCATGCCGTGTACAGCTGCACTCCCATGCACACTTACCTGGGAGTAAGTCCCATTGAACACAATCGGACCTACTTCCGAGTAAATATCCACAGAAGTGCGCTGTAAGGCTGGTATTCTAAACGCGCCTACTAACGATTTCATCCCATTGATTTTTTTTTTTAAACTTCTGAGTGCTTATAAAGCTGTAGACCTAGGCACGCTTGTTGTTGTTGTTCAGTCGTGTCCGACTCTTCGTGACCCCATGGACCATAGCACGCCAGGCCTTCCTGTCCTGCGCTCTCTCCCGGAGCGTGCTCAAGTTCATATTCATTGCATCCGTGATGCTATCTAGCCATCTCATCCTCTGCCGTCCCCTTCTCCTTTTGCCTTCAGTCTTTCCCAGCATCAGGGTCTTTTCCAGGGAGTTTTCTCTTCGCATTAGGTGGCCAAAATATTGGAGCTTCAGCTTCAGTATCTGTCCTTCCAAAGAGCAGTCAGGGTTGATTTCCTTTAGGATGGACTGATTTGACCTCCTTGCAGTCCAGGGGACTCGTAAGAGTCTTCTCCAGCACCACAGTTCGAAAGCATCAATTCTTCGGCGCTCAGCCTTCCTTATAGTCCAGCTCTCACAGCCATACATTACTACTGGGAAAACCATAGCTTTGATTAGACGGACCTTTTGTCGGCAAGGTGATGTCTCTGCTTCTTACTATGCTGTCTAGGTTTGCCATAGCTTTCCTCCCAAGGAGCAAGCGTCTTTTAATTTCATGGCTACAGTCACCGTCTGCGGTGATCTTGGAGCCCAAGAAAGTAAAATCTGTCACTGCTTCCATTTCTTCCCCTTCTATATGCCAGGAAGTGATAGGGCCAGATGCCATGATCTTAGTTTTTTTAATGTTGAGTTTCAAACCAGCTTTTGCACTCTCCTCTTTCACCCTCAACAAGAGGCTCTTGAGATCCTCTTCGCTTTCTGCCATTAGGGTGGTATCGTCTGCATATCGGAGGTTGTTGATAATTCTCCCGGCAATCTTAATTCCGATCTCTGATTCATCCAACCCGGCATTTCTCATGATGTACTCTGCATATAAGTTAAATAAGCAGGGTGACAATATGCAGCCTTGTCGTACTCCTTTCCCAATTTATGCACGCTTACCTGGTAGTAAGCCCCACTGGAACAGAGCTTCCGAGTAAACAGCCCACAAGGTTGCGCTGTAAATACTGCCATCTTATACATGCCTACTCAGAAGTAAGTCTGGTCGTTTTCCATGGCGCTTTCCCCCCAGGTAATGGTGTATGCGATCGACTAGTCAGAAACCAAAGTCTGGATTTGGAGCAGGCGCACTGTTGTTAGCAATTTTTTAAAAACATGTTTTTGATTTTAATTTTTTAAAAGCGCCCGCCGCTTGCCACAAATGGCAGCATCTCTCCACCGCGTGGAGCACGTGGCTGTGGCTGGAGCGAGCGTGTGGGCGGGGCGGGTGATTCGTCCCGGGCTTGTTGGGCTGCTCTGGGTGCGCGTGGAAGGTTCCCTCTTGCAAGCTTCCCTTTAGCGGTCAGTCATGTTGCGGAAGCTCACCGTAGACCAGATCAATGACTGGTTCACAATTGGCAAGACGGTCAGCGGGGTAGAGTTCCTGGGGGGCGACCCCTGGGCTTCTGGGTCGGCTCGAAACCGCGGTGGGTCTGCAGGAGAGCAGCCGCCATCTTCTACTGCTAATGCGTAAGTAACGCTGTAGAAAACAGTAGCTGGTGGGATACGAGGTGTGGTTTTGAGGTTGCGCCTCCAGATATCCCAGGAGTTTGTAACCTGCTGGGATAAGGGACCAGGCTGCATAATTCGCCCACGTAAGTCCTCTTATCAAGGAATAGATCTCTCTCCCCGGCATGTACAAGGTCCGTAACCTTGTTAAGGTTTCCCAGCGGAGCAAAACACTTCAGGCACCGATCTGATGAAGCGGCCTGCCTGTACTCCAGGCTTCTCCAACCTGGTGGCCTGCAGATGAGTTGGACTACAAGTCCCATCACCTTCCGTGATGTAGTCCATGCGTTGGACTACATGTGTGTAGTCCTACGCATCTGGAAGACAACCAGGTTGGAGAAGGCTGTTCTGCTCCGTCTGCTCCGTGACCGCTGCTGTGACAATAATAAAAAGGTTAGTTGTGAAGGTGCCACAAGGTTCTAACTTGTTTCTGCAGGAATATGTATGCAGAATAAGCAGATCCATGTGACGGAAAGAAGAAATGCGGGGGCGGGGTATCTTAAAAACGTGTGCAGAGCCCCAACAAGTTCACTGCTACTTCTTTTGTTTAATGGAGAACAAAGGTGGCAGACAATATTATCCTTATTAATTTAATTAATCAATTAATTAAATTTATTAATCACCCATCTGGCTGGTCACCCAGCCATTCTGGGCGATGTACAGAATATATAATAACAGTTTAAAACAATAAAATTCCACAGTAAAAATATCATTTTTCTAAAAATACCCTAACCCACCCCAAATGCCTGCCTGAACAACCACGTTTTTAATGCGCGGTGGAAGCTCATTAAAGAGGGTCACGGCAGAGTTCCCTAGGGAGGGAGTTCCACAGAGTGGGGGCCACCACAGAGAAGGCCCTCTCCCTCGTCCCCACCAGTCTAGCTGTCCTGGCTGAAGGGACGGAGGGAAGGCCATCCGAGGCTGATCTTGTTAAGTGGCCTGCCTGGTGTTGCTGGAGGCACTCCTTAAGATAAGATATTTGCCTCTGCAGGGCTCACCAGGACATGCAGAAGTTTGGGGCTGACTGCTTGGTAATGCTTTGCATGTTGGTTGCCTGTAGACATCTGCTTGGCACTGTGTGAACAGAATAGTGGGCTAGGTAGGCCTTTGGTCTGATTCAGCACAGCTGCTTTTAGTTCTGACGCTTTCCTCAGTCAGCTAATCATGTTACCAGGTTGTCAACTCTCCCAAACAAATTGTTGTTATTATTGGTAGTAGTAATAATATTTACTATTTATTTTGGGGGGGAGTTGTATCCCAATGGGGCATTCAAGTCAAGTCAGTATGTAACAAATAAAAACTCGCGTACAATAATATAAGAACAGAGGAGCCAATAAAAGTATTAAAATCCAGATTGCTGTAAACCTACAAGTTTTCAAGTGACGTTTGAAAACACTAGCAAACAAGATACCCCTAGCTTAATTAAAACCCAACAGTCCTCCAACATGCATGCTCCCCCTTCTCAAAAGCCTCAATATTGTTTCTTTCATTCATGTGTTGGCGGTTATCTACAAGTGCAGTTGGAGCAAATTATTTGTGACGGAGCAAGCATGGCTTTGGTGTAACCAGAACAGCTGCTAATGTTCTCAAAATCCAGAGGAAAAAGCATAGGCCTGAAACCCATAGCTTAGAGCAGTGCTTCTCAAATTGTGGGTCTTTACACACATGTAGGCTCGATATGTTCCTGGGCGCATTACAAAATGAGAGCTGTAAACTACCCCCCCCCCCCCGTGTGCTGCTTTTTTCCTTTTACCGGGCAACAGCACACCATTACTGTTTTGCAGCCCTTTTAAGAGATCCCTTATGCTTACACTATTCTAATACATACTGCCTATATTACCATGAAAAGTAAAATATGACATTCATTATTAACTACTGATATGATATTCTTGCATTTTCTGTGGCAGGGAAAGAAGGGCTTGAAAGGTGGAGTTAGTTTACAAGTGGGCCCCGAAAGGTGGAGTAGGTTTACAGTTTCACTTCAAAACGGTTTGAGAAGCACTGGGTTATAGCACTTTTTGGTTGTGAAAGAGCCATTCCCTTATCCTTGTGGATGTTGTCTCCCTCCACAGACAGAAACAGGTAAGAATGTGTGTTTGCCTGCTGATTTCAGAAGATAATGGTCCCACTTTACAGAGTAATAGCAGATCAGGCAGCTGTTTTTTGGGGTCAGCTGACAATCACAATTAATTATGCTTTATGTGTGTCTGGACATCACATGTAGAACTTGATAATGTTCTTGATCCAGGATCTGCTTTCTGTGGATGGAGAGGGCTCCACTCACAGAAAGCACTTCTGCCTGATTTTCAGGAATTCCCTCTCCCTGCCCCCCACAGCACTAGAGATGTAAAATTTCCAGAAATTTTGAAGGCATGGAAAAAATCTTTTTTTTTAGAAAAAATCAAATTTTGGGAAAATTGAAAAATAAGCAATACTTATTTTAAAAGGACTCTTTACAGATCACTTCATTGCTTTAGGACAGCCTTCCCCAACCTGGTGCCCTCCAGATACTTTGGACTTCAGCTGCTGTCAGCCTGAGGCAGGATGGCCAGTGGTCAAGAATGCTGGCCATTGTAGTCCAAAACATCTGTAGGGCACCAGATTGAGGAAGGCTGCTTTACATAAAGCAGCCTTTATGTTCCTAAAGTTATATTATGTATAACTTGGTTTGCTCATAAAATTACCATTATATATGAAAACTTTAAGAAGTGAACTCAGTAAATTTGTAATTATTGTCTGAATAAACCATACTTTTAAAAATGTAATCCACCAAACTTGATTAATTTTATGAGCAAACGAAGTTATGAGCAAACCATAACATATTTCAGATTTCTAGTATATATCTGACCAGAGAGAACTTCACAAAGTAGTCCCTGAAACATCTGCATTGTCCTAGAAGCCAAAAGAAGCAAGAAGAACTGGAAGCAGAGGAAGATAAGTCCAGAAATGTAGGAATTTGTAGAACAAAACCCAAACTGTCAAGAATGTGTATTTCCTTCCATATTATGATATGGTGATTATATTCACATGTTGGGAAACTGAGCATGACTTGGAGCATCCCCAAATGTGTATCAGTAAAAGATACATTGGATCAATAATTTTAATAAGAAAGAAATAACTATGCTGAGAATCTTATGGAGAGGATTAAAAAACATTTCCCCCCATGGTTTCATTATTTCCAGGTATTTTTCTTCTCTTGTCTTTCTATAAAAGTCTTATTACATAGATTTTATAAATCATTTGAGGGGGGAGAGTAAAGGCTTGGTAACAATATATAAGGACCTTGTCTTAAATTCTAAAAGAAAATATTTCATAATCCAAAGCTCTTTGATTTTTTGGGAAAAAAACAAAAACGGTGCTTTGGGGGGGGAACTGTCCCCCCCCAAATTTCTGTTCTTCCCCCCAGGCCTTCACATCTCTACACAGCACTGCTCACCCCATTCAGCAGGGTCTCCCAACCCTCTGTGTAGCATTTGGGGGGGGGCTGCTGTGGGGATGAGAGGGCTAGGAAGTTCATTTCTGCCAGCCCAGTTGCACACCCCTAAATTTTAATCAAACCCTTTGTTTTTAATACTGATACAGTTCTCAAGCTGTAGGATGCCCCCTCCTCGTAGAAGAGGATCCTCCTTAATCCATGTTGGGTTTGTGGAGGCATTTGTCCTCATCATCCAAACCTGATTTGGGAAGCTGTTGAGCTGCTGCTTTGTTTTAATGATGAGGCAGAGCTGTACAATTATAGTCCTTTTCCTGTGGCAGAATTTTGCCTGAGACCATGAAGAAGTGCTGCCAGTCAGAGGAAACTATACTGGGCTAGATCCCCGAATAGCTTGATCTGCGTTAAGGCCATTTCCTATGTTCTTAGGCCCCAAGCTGTAGATCAGGGGTGGGGAACCCCTTTCAGCCCAAGGGCCAAATTCAATTTGGAAGAAGCTTTCGTGGGCCACATCCCGGTGATGGGTGGGGCCATAGCTCAGTGTGACCGAGCACATGCTTGGCATGCAGAAGGTCCCAGATTTGATCCCTGGCTTTTCCAGGTAGGGCGGGGTAAGAATCATTCCTGAAACCCTGGAGAGCTCCTTCCAGTCAGGGTTGACAATACGGGGCTAGATGGGCCAATGCTCTGACTCCGTATAAGCAGCTTCCTATGTCCTGTGGGTGGGGCCAAAAATACAAAAAATCCCAGCCTATTGTAGCTTAAACCTCTTGCTGTTGTTAGCTAAGCCTTAGGAGAGCCATTCCAACCTTTGAGAATGGGGAAAAACTGCCCCAAAGCCTGGAAACCACCAAACGATTGGTGATTGGGGCCAGAGGAAAGAGGCATGGCCACCTGGTGAATCCCAGGTGGCCTGGATTTGGCCCATGGGCCTGAGGTTCCCCACCCCTGCTGTAGGATGCAAGGATCCCTGTACTTTGTGCTGTGGAACTAATGGTGGTTTCATGATGGCAGAGTGGAGGTAGAAAGTAGAGTAAGTTCAGAAGTACGGCCTGAGATAGAGAGGACTGAGAAACAGCTGTTATAAAGCAGTGATTTCTTATATATATATATGTAGAGTTGCCCCATTTCTTTGGCAGGGCTTCTAAGCAGAATTTCAAGTTCATGCTGCAGCTGAGAATCAGTGGAACTCAGAAAGCTCAGGTGGGGATTCAGGACAGATAAAAGGAAGTACTTCACACGGCACATAGTCAAACTATGGAATTCACTTCCACAAGATCTAGTGATGGCCACCAGTTTGGATGGTTTTAAAAGGGGATTGGACAAAAAGGGGATTAGACAAATCAGGACTAGGAGCTTTCAGTGGCTACTAGTCCTGATGGCTAGATGCTACCTCCAGTATCGGAGGCATGCTTATGTACTCTGGTTGCTGGAGAACATGGGCAGCAGTGTTGCACTCGTGTTGCACTTGTGTCCTGCTTGTGGGTTTCCCACAGGCAGCTGGTTGGCCACTGTGTTAACAGAATGCTGGACTAGATGGTCCCTTGATCTGATCCAGTGTGCCACTTCTTATGTTCTTATATTCTTGTCCTACAGATGCATTGGATCCAAGCCATCATTTTGAAAACCTGCACAACCTATTCGACCCTAGGCATCAGCAGGACAAAAGAAGTGTGTGTGTGCGTGCGCGCACACACACGCCAAGGGAATGGAAGCTCCTCTCAAAGTACTTTCAACTCTTAAAAGTAGTTGTTTCTAGCTTTAGAGTCTGATTCTGTTTAAAGCACAGCAAAATAGTTGGGTTGACAACTGACCAGCGAAAACATGGTCTGGCTTCCTCTTGTGCTTCTAACAGCAGCTTGATCTGTAGAAATGAACAGGTGAAGCTTGTCATAGCAGGGAAATGATCATTGCCTGCTAATGTCTGTTGTTAAAGGCACAGCTATAGGGGCTGGTTGAAAGATTATAAATATAACTACAAAACCAAGACAAAGGGACAAAAACAAGAGAAGTAATTTTTGAAGTACCTGAAATATTTATGGAAGGTTCAGTGAGCTTTAGCAGAGGAAAGAACATAAGGGCTCTTTGCTGTAGATTTGTAGGAAGACAAAAGCCCCTAAAAAATAATTGTAATGTTGAAATGTGTTGTGCAGAATAAATGATTTGGACACTGAGAATTACTTTTCTCTTGTTTTCATGTGGTTGAATGATTTACAGGTCTACCAAAAGACACTGGCACATTCAAACACCCCATTGCTCTGCCAGGCCCAAAGAAGGTAGAACAATTTGGGGCTTTTGCATAATGAAGAGGTTTTGAAAATAGAGAAGTTATGTGTTAACACTAGAAGTAGCTAGTTTTTCCCAAGGTAGTTAAAGCCAGGATGGGAAAAGCCAGTTTTTCATTATTAAAATTTGCACACACAACTCAGCAAATACGGCACTACGTCTACCGAGGCAGTCTTCTTGAATGTATTACCGACTTTGTTCCCTTTCCTGTCTGGTGATATAACCCCAGGACGAGAAGTGTATTGTTTTGTTCTGTAATGGTAGAAGTTAAATTTAGCTTGGATGCGTTTGTAGGAAAAGTCAATTCTGGCAACTATTTCCATTTATTTTATGCTCTGCTTATGTCAGTTATGACTACAGTTCCTACATGTCAATTTCAAGCTATTAAAAAACCTTGTATAACCCCCACAACAGATGCTGGGGGCAAAAACATATATTGAAACATGCTTGTGTATCTGTTAGGGATGTCAGTGAAATCTGCAGTGGATTCAATTGAGTTCGGATTTCTATGGATCCAACCTGAGGATTCCACAGTGGACTGGCTTTTTTCTGAGTTGTGTGGACTCATGGACCATTTCTAACTTTTGGAGGAGATTTGTGCAAGCATGTACTTGCACTGGTGCACATTAGCAGAAGTGTGCATGTGTGCTTATGCAAACGGGAATGAAATTCTCATTCATCACTAAAAAAAAAAAATCTGATTCCGTGAGTGAGTGGACGACAGAATGGAAGACGCCTCACAATGGGCAAAACACAGAACAGATTTAACAAAATCCATACATCCCTCTGTGTGTGTACAAATCGAATATTCCAAGCTTGATCTTTTTATATCCAACCATGAATTCTTGTGTATCCTTGTACGGAACTGTTTTTTGAAAACTATTCTCTAGAAAATATGATCCTGTGAGGCAGGGGTGCCCTTCCCACATGGCCCTTGGGTGCTCCTGGTACAGCCTGCAAAGCCAGCGGGACCCCACCCGCTTTTCCCTGCAGCCCAGCTGATCAGTTGGAGTGCTGGGGTGGGCGGGGGGGCAGTGCTCTTCTGGTACTGCTGTTAGCAATGTCAGGGCAGCAATATCGCAGGGGGATGGGACAGGTGAATGCGTCTCTCAATCCTGAGTGATCCCAGTTCCAAGATTGCTGTTTTCCCACTCCTAGTAGTAAGAAAGCAACTATGAACTCAGTGGTGATTGCTGGGGCTTGGGAGAGACTATGCAGCTCCCATTCTCTGGTGATCCCTAGATCTCAGCAAGCAGGGGGAAGAGGTTTAAACATGCCCAACCCTGAGCAGTGAATATTGTGTGCTTGCATGCATGCACAAGCGCTCCCCTTCCCAGGTGATGCTGCACGTGACCCTGAAGGCTGAAACAGTTGTGCAACCCTGCTGTAAGGTGTCAGCCTGTATCAATTACAACAGTATTTTTTTTAATAAATGCCTGCCTTATAGAGGAACAAGTATTCTGACCAAAGATGAAGTGAGTGGGAGCTACTTTTATTTAAGGTGAAAGGCAGAACTGGAAAAAGTATTCGAAACTCTAAGGTGCTAGGCTCAAATGTATTAGACCCAGCATTTTTAGAAAAGAAATCTGCCACCTGGTATCCAGTTTTAGGCTTTCCAGACCTGAAGAACAGGACAACCCTAAACACATTTACTGAGATCATGAGCTGAATGGGTTTTACTTCTTAGTATGTGTACCTTAACACTCTCTCTAAAGGTGGATAATGCCACCAACCAATACAGCTTGTGCAGTGTACTGAGTGTTTCTCCTCACTGGTTTAACTTCACAATAACAATGGACAGTTCAGGCTGTATCTTGCAGCTTACCTTCTCCTTCCCTCCAAGCCTTCACACATTTTGTTGTTAAATAATTGCTTTCAACGGAGAACTTTGTTCTAGCATATGCAGATAGCAGCACAAACCCTAAGTACGCGTAGCAACGTTTGTTCACATTCTTCCCCGGTTAACCTTTCCCTTGCCTGTGCCTCCCTCTCCTTTGTCCTCTCTCCTGCTGGGTTATCTGAAAGGTCACATTCACTCACATGAGCCTCCCAGGGGTTTTAAGATCCTCAGCAGAAACCCTTCTGTCTGTCTGAACATCAGAAGTACATTTGGCAGGAACTCAAGAGGGCCTTTTTGGTGGCTGCTTCCAGCGTCTTCCTGCCAAGGGAGGCCTGTCTAACTCTGTCTCTGATAACCTTCTGCTTGCAGGCAAAAACATTTGTATTAAGTCAGGCTGTTGGCCCTTAAGCAGATCTGTAAATACATTGTAATTTCTTTTACTTGCGTTCTTGTATTTTGTTTTTGTTTTATTTTTTATTATTCTTGTATTTTATTACATTTTATTGCATCTGTAGTAGCGATAGCCACCTTGAACATCATTTGCTGGAAAGCTGAGATTCAAATTTAACAAATAAAGCAAACCTTTTCAAATCTAGAAGCCATCTTTACTCACAAACTGAACACAGAACCCACTTCAGTTTTTTTCCATGTGTTTTTCTTTAGGGCGATTTGTAGCAAAGAAGGGCGATTTGCAGCAAAGCTTCTGTATTTTTGTATAGGAGATGAATTTTTGCAAGACAGATTGTCACACAGGGAGAAAACTGCTGTAACTTTTAATGATAAAAGAACTCTGCACACTTCTTTTTCCAGAGCTGTGCACAAATGCCCTCTTGAAATTCTTCATCCTATACATAGGAAGAGAAATTGCAGAGGCCATTTTACCAAATTTCTCCAGAGAGACGAGACATTATCAAACAGATTCTCTGAGGGGAAGCTCCCCATTCCCAGTGGCAGTAGTGCAGCTTCTTTCTTTTTTCCTAAGCTTTTGTTAGTTTGTTTTTGCTGCCACTGCAAGTGAAAGCAGCAGCAACTGTGTTGACAGTCTGGCCACCATTTTGCATCCTCCACAATGTTCCAGACCCAGAGTCATTCCAGGGCTTTGTGGAGAGAAAATGGTGGCTGCCAATACAGAATGGGGAAGAATATTCAGAGAAAATTCTGCAAAGTGGCTGCATTTTCTAGGAGGGTGAGAAAAATAAAAATCTCAGAAAAATGTATTTGCAGATATTTTGGCTCAGTTCTATGTTGTCTCTCCCTGACCCTGCCTCTCTTCTCTTTAAAAAGCAAACAGTGGTAATGCATTTTGACCCACCTTAGGCCAAAGGGTAACCAGTCTGTGGGTCCTGACCCACCAGTTGAATAGTACTGTATATAATAATCAGAGTAGGTTTCTCCTCTTTTCACTGTTTAGTCTTCTGTTCAGATAGTCATTGGCTTTAGAAAAAATCGCATATATACAGGACAAAATCTGCCGTTGCTCTTCACAGTGATGATATTTTACAGTATTGCAAACTGCTTGAGTTTGTGCATGCTTATAAGGACAATATAAACAGCATACTTTAAACATCTCATTAAAAAGTTGTACTACATTACATATTTGGTTAGAAGGTTCTTTTACACAACATCGTTAGCTAACGAAACTGCAGAAAGAGGTTTTTCTAGTGATCTAAGGACTCTAAATTATATGCAAGCCTTGATCTGGTTAAAATTCTGAATTTGTAGTAATGGGAGAGGGAAGGGTGAAGTAATAATTTTGAGATTTCTTTGGAGCTTTGAATCTTCTTTGCAGGAGGGTGCAGCCAAGGGAAGCTGAGTAGATCTCAGGGGAAGAGGGGAAAGCCTAACTTGATGGATAGTAATAAGGAAGATTCCAGATTCTGTGTGAGAATGTTGGAAACATACCCTGTGTGTTTTTGTCAACGTAACTGGATACAGTTGGGATCTCCTCTTTGTCCATTTTACCGGAGCTGTCGCCAGGTGCTGCAAAACGTACAGAGCAATTCGTATTCCAAACATCGCTCAGCTGGCCCTGTTGAGCTTCTTTCTCGAGATTGGTTAGAAAATCTTTTAAAACTTGCTTGAATATGTAAACAATTTCCCAAGGTAAAACATCATTTTCTGCCAGGACTTCTCGAAATCTAGAAAGAAGTATGTGAGAGAGGAAAACCAATTATTAATGTGTACCCCCTTCTATCTTTTGTGGTGGAGGGGCAGGAGAAGACATTCTGTTCTATTTGGTTTGGTTTTCTAAAAGAAACCCAAGAAATTGGGGAGAATGGTACTTGAAATGCACCGCTGGATGCTGCACAACAGCAGAAACATTTTTTTTATATTAAGCTGTCCGAACAAGTTGATTCAAACTGACGTTGCCCTCAGGTCTTTTTCTGGGCTCAAAAAGAGAGCATAGGTTTGTTCTATTTTTCTTCTTCTGTATACTGCCTATGGGGGAAAATTATTTATATAGAGAATATTTTAAAGCAGAACCTTAAACAGACCCTTTTGGGGGCAGAAAAAGTTATCCTTACCGGAGTGAATAGGAATCAAATCTAAGCCGCTAGTTTCACAGTGCAGTTATACTAAGCAGTTTTTGAAGCTAACACACAGAGGGTAAAAATATAGTTCATTAACTTGCTGAGATGTCTACGAAATGAATGGATGGATCTGATCTCAGTAATAAAGACCTTTTAATATGCAATAGGCACTTGATCTGTGTGCACTGAATTATTTTTAAAAGCCAAAGGTTTTATTTCCAGAACCATTTGGCAACATTACGATGAGGACTTTTTCTATCACATTCTGGGAACAGATAAATCTTGAAAAGCTATATTAACACTCAGCTGTACAACTGGACAAATGCTATCCTATGCATGCTTACTTGGGATGTCCCATTGAACTTAGAGGGACTTGTGAATTAAGGATGCATCAAATTGCACTTACAAGGCTGTAGGACCAAGCACACTTGACAGAAAGTTAAACCCCTGTAAACTCATATCCAAGTAAACATAGGATCGTGTTATTAGCCCTGAGCTTGCTTGCTTGCTTGGACTTATCAAATGGTGGGGTTTACTTTTAAGTAAACATACTTAGGATGAAGCTGCAAAAGAAAGGGTTTGCTTATTTTCCAGAAGCGTATGTGATACTGGATCAATGAAATGAGGTTACCTGCTGAGAATTATTCCAGTTTGACATGGCTGGATTTGGGAACAAAGAACTTCAAGCTGTCTTTGTTCAGTAGCTGGGATAGTTATCTGAGGACTTTGGTGGCCCTTCAGCCAGTTGTAATCCACAGCAGTCTTCTGAACTTTTTGTTCATTTTCTATCTCCTGTATTAGTCGTTCACGTTCTTTTAGATGCCATTTCAGTTCTCTCAGAAGTGTCTTCGTCACGACCTCTGACCCGGGGTATTGTCCAGTTTTATATGAATAATTTTTTGGCCATTTCATCCAGGCAAAGAATGGCATTTTGACAACTAATAAAACAAGACAATTATATGTTGGTGCTACAAAAGTAAATTAAAGTGTTTCTTGAGGGTTCTTCCCATCAAGTTTGGTTGATGAATGTTGTAATTTCACCTACCGCACAACCTGACAAATGTAGGTTGCAGTCCTATAAGACTTAACCTGAAGAAGGACCATTGAACTGAATGGGCCTTTCTTTTGTGTAGAGGGTTGTGCAGTTAGGTACCAATCCAACCAGAATGTAAGCACTCTCCTCTCCCCAACATCAATGAGACTCAAACTTACTTCCATTTGGCTATATGATGCCCCTAATGTGTTTAACCTTTTGCAATATATTAAAAGGTTAAAAACCCCTCTCTAAAATCAAGCCCCCAACCACCCAAAATTTTAAAAACAAAGATAGAAGATTTTTGTATAGTTTTAATTGTATTTGTAATGCTAATTATATACATAGATGTATACAATTCACAATGCTGGTAAAAATCCAATTTTTTAAAAAATTGCAAAATCCTTTTAATCAATACTTTTCTCATGCAAGACATCAATTGTTTGGAGTAACTATTAGTGGCTCTATGTTTTTCAGTCTATACAATTTCTATGCTTTTATTTCATAAATTAGTTTTGAGTGAAATAATTCACCCACTTACTTTATTTGTTGAAAGGCGTATCTGTCACTGACAGGCTGTGGATGAGTTTTGCCCAATGTGAAGATTGTTTATTCCAGCCTATTCTGTTTTACAGGCTGTCACACATTCTGTAAAAAAAAGAGAGAAGTTGTACCCACTTGAGAGAAGAGCGTACAATTTTCAATCCTTTCCAGCTTCTAGGAGTTCTTAATTCATTTATTTTAATAGGATGGAGTCTGTTCACTTGGATGTGGATTCTTCTGAAATTCTTTTCCCACAAAGTCCATTCAGAGCTTCTACCTTCTGAGCAGAGTTTTGCCTTGAGCTGTAGTTCCTGCGTGTGAGGTTGTGGAGTTGTAGTTTTTAAAGTCAAAGATAGCAATTTCAGACGCTGGTTATGGCTGCTGAATGCATCCAAAGGTATCGTCGGTAGCCAGATGAATAACGATAGTCTGAAGTCACACCAGATGCGCTCCTAGCTAAAGTTAAGACTGTCGGCTGGATGATGCGGTGCTCCGATGTGCATAGCTGTAGGTCACAGCTTAGTGCTGTATTCTTATGCTTGTAGTGCTCTAAAAATAACCACATTGCCTTCATTGTCGAACTAAACTTTCAGGCCATTTTGATGCTGGGTTTGTGGAGGGCTGTTTTTTTGTCCCTCCTGTTAGATTTGGGGTTGTGGGGGAGAAGAGCATGGATCAAGTTGCTTTGTTTACCTATTCACAGATGTATATCTATATCCATATCTATCTAAATCAAAACAAGCCTTGCGAAAGCTCATCTGAACTGGATTTATGCCAGTTGAGGGCTACTTTCAAGGCAGCGTGCAGAGAGAGGTTTTTAGTTCATACTTTCCATGATTAAATTAATCTCTTAGTATTGTGCAGTTCTTATTTATAGTCCACAGCTGCTAGCAGGTTTGTGGGGATTTTTTTTAACATGATGAAGGTATTTAAAGAAGCAGCCTTCTACTCTAGCACCTCCAATAAACCATGAGAAATTTCTTTTTTTTTTTAAATCCTAGCTAATGTCTAGGATTAGGGGGGAAATGTACATAGAAGCTGCCTTTTACTAGGCCATCTAGTTTAGTATTGTCTGCTCTGGCAGACAGTGGCTCTCCAGGACTTCAAGCAGAGATCTTTCCTATCACCTGCTTCTTGATCCTTTTAGGGCACAATCCTAAAGCATGTTTAGACAGAAAAAAGTCCTACAGCTCCTACCCATGGCTGGCTGGGGAATGCTGGGAAGTGTAGGACTTCCTTCTGTCTAAACAAGCATAGGATTGCACCCTTAACCAGAGATACTGGGGAACCTGGAACCTTCTATAGCACAGCCTTCATCACTGAACTGTGGCCCTTCCAAGTAATCTAGATTACAGCTGTTTTTAGAAAGAATATTGAGGTCTTACCATAGACTTTCCTCCTACTACTACTTGAATGTGACTTTGTCCTTTATTGGCCTTTGGCTGGAAGATTGTGGGGTAAGTGGGAGAATATCCACTTGAAGATTCATTGTACGTTGTTCATTCAAAACGTCTTAAGCAGCCATTTTGCCATTCCTGTTATTGTGGTTTCTTGCTGTAAACCTGAACAGCAAATGTCTGTTCAGGTTTCCCTCCTCCTCCTCCTGTAATTTTCCGTGACAATATTCTCTTTTATAAGTGTTGGTCTCTCCCAGTCAATCCCCTTCCCTCTCAACTATGTTGTATGTAACTGTTGTTGAAAAACGGCTGTGTGGATCTGGTTTGGATGTCATGCAATATAAAGGGCGACGTGTGTGGCTGTTATTAAAGCTGATATTACTTATATGTTGGAAAAATTCAGGCGTCAGTATTAATCATCCTCAATTGGAAGGTTTTCACATTGCATTGTATATAGTGCTATAAAAAAGGGGAAGGAGCTGGACTTACGGTGTCAGAACTGCCTTGGCAAATTTTCAGATGAAATTAAAATGTTCCCTGCCACCTCTTCTCCAGCATAGTTGCCAGGTCACTGCACTCTTTTGTTGTCATCGTGGAAAAAAAAGAAAAGTTGTGTCCAAAAGTAACGACAATACCTTGGATAATGGAACAGTTTGCAAAAGAACCAAGTAAGTAAAATGTAAATACTCAGTGAGCAATCTGTTGGAGATATTAGACTCGCTTAAAAATGTATTTAGTGTGTATAGGATTTGCAAATGTCTGGCATAGTGTGGAAAGGAATTGTAGATGCACCACCACCACCATATGAATAAGCAAAAAAGATGCCTTTCGGGAAGGCAGAGGTGCTGGACCTCTGTAAGGCAGGAGTGACAGAGCTGGAAAAAGCGTAGAAAAGGGCAACTAAAATATTCAAGGGGCTGGAGCATCTCCCCTATGAGAGAAGGTTACAACAGCTGGGATTGTTTAGCTTGGGAAAAAGGAGGGTAAGGGGAGACATGATAGAGCTGTACAAAATTATGCACTGTGTGGAGAATGTGGATAGGGAGACATTTTTCTCCCTCTCTCAAAATACTAGAACCTGGGGTCATCCCTTGAAGCTGATTGGTGGGAGATTCAGGACAGAGAAAAGGAAGGACTTCAACACACAACACATAGTTAAAACTATGGAATTCGCTACCACAAGACATAGTGATGGCCACCAACTTGGATGGCTTTAAAAGGGGGTTAGACAATTCCTGGAGGAGAAGGCTATCAGTGGCTACTAGGCTTGAGGGCCATGTCCTACTTCCAGTATCAGAGGCAGTATGCCTATGTGCACCAGTTGCTTGGGAACCTGGGTGGGAGGGTGCTCTTGCACTAACGTCCTTCTTACGGGTTTCCTGTGAGCAGCTGGTTGGCCACCGTGTGAACAGAATGCTGGACTAGATGGACTCTTGGTCTGATCCAGCAGGGCTGCTCTCATGTTCTTTATGTTCTTACATTCCCTTTCAGCCTAAGGGTTGAATCCCATTTCACAGAAACTCTTGGGGGCCGCATTCTAGTGGTGGGCAGGCCAATTAAAAAAATAAATAAAAGCAATTTTAGCTTAAAGCTCTTACTTTGATTAACTAAGCCTTAGAAGAGGCATTTCCACGTTTTATAATGAAGGAAAAACTGCACAAAAGCTGGGAACCCACCAGATGATTGGTGGTGAGGGGAAAGGGGGTGGGGCATTCTTGGGAGCTCTGGAGGGCTGGATTTGGCCTCTTGGCCTGAGGTTTTGCACCCCTGCTGTAAGATCAGGTAAGAGATTCTTTCGGCAAAATTGCTGTGTTACCATAAGTGCAAATTCCTGATGGAAACACTGGATTTTCTATCTCCCCCTCCCCAACATTTTACAGGTAGGCAGACAGTAATGTCAAACAGGCCATTACTGAACAAGTAATGTGTTTTGTGGATACATGGAGTTTTGGTCCATCTAACTTAGAAAATACTAAGCTAGATAAACCAGTGGGCAGACTCGGTCGGTATAAGGCAGCTTCTCAAGTTCCTAATTTGATTTTCTGCAAACAAAGTTCTCATTCCAGGTTTACATTCTGTGTCTCAGTGCTTCTTGTGCCCGTGAACATAAGAATTTCCTTGCTGGAGCAGATCAAGGTTCTGCCTGGGCCAGCCCTCTGTTCCAGCCAGAAATTTCTGCGTGCTGAGATGCAGGGCCTGGTCAATAACAACCGCTCTCTGTTTGTTCCCAGTACAGGCCCAACATCAAGAGTAGGCATGTTTTGGCACCTGCCAAGGACCCATGCCCCAACAGGGTCCCGCTGACAAGGGCCCCCTGGACTTGGTCCTCCTGTTCAACATCACAGCCTGCTTGTCTGCTCTGGCTCAGACAGTGGTGGTGATGAGAAGGAGGACCTGTAGATGCCACTGCCTACTTGCTAAATGGCTCTCTGCCTGCCAAGCAAGCAAGTGGTAGCAATGATGAGATAGAGAGGAAGGAACAGTAGGAGCTGGTGACAATGGGAGTGAGAAAGCAGACTCACTCAGGGAGTGGGCCCATTGATGGTGCCTTGTCCAAGGGCCCTCAGAACCTGGAGATGGCACTGTCCCACCATCTGGTGTTTAGAAGTAGAATGCCTCTGTTTGTGGAGGTTTCATTATTTATTGCAAGGCGGTCAAGGCAGTGTACATGCTTCTCTCCCTCTGTTTTATCCTGTCAACAACCCTGTCAGGTAGGTTTGGCTAAAAGATAGTGACTGGCTCAGGTTCACTCAGTGAGCTTTGTGGCTGAGTGAGGATTCGAACTTGAGTCTCCCTGGCCCTTGTCTGACATTTTAGCCTTTATGCCATGCTGGCTTTCCTGTGACTTTGCATCTTTTTTCTTTTTTTTTTAATGGCCTGTAGTCATGTGGTCTTAACCAGGAGGACAATCTTAGAGACTTTTCCATGCGAGTCTGCTGTGTTAACCTTGTGGTCTTTACAAATGCAATTTCTGCTTTCAGCCAAGAGGCTCCAGATGTCTGTGAATTTGGCTGCCGTTAAAGTGTGTGCCTGATATTCTGTGCAGGGATGTTCGAAGGTGAGATTTTGAAAATTCTGAGACAGGCACATTTGTATTTTTATTGTGTGAGCCTCCCTTCCCTGTCTGAACCCTCTCCAGCTTATCTGCATCCTTCTTCAGAACTGGACACAGTACTCCAGATGAGGCCTAACCAGTGCTGAGTACAGGGGAACTAGTGCTTCATGGGATTTGGAAGCTATGCTTCTTTTAATGAGCCCAAAATAGCGTTGGCCTTTTTTGCAGCCACATGACTTTGTTGGCTCATATTCAGCTTGTGATCGACAACAATTCCAAGATCCTTCTCACTTGTAGCGTTGTTGAGCCACGTATCCCCCATCTTGTAACTGTGCATTTGGTTTCTTTTTCCCAGGTGCAGAACTTGGGATTTATCCCTGTTAAATGTCATTCTGTTGTTTTCTGCCCAGCGCTCTAGCCTATCAAGATCACTTTGAATTTTGTTTCTGTCTTCCAGGGTATTAGCTATTCCACACAATTTTGTGTCATCTGCAGATTTGATCAGCATTCCCTGCAGACTCTTCCTCCACTTGTACTCTAATTATACTTGGGAGAATTACTTGTCTTTTGACTAGCTATGGCAGCCATTATGTGACTAGCCACATCCTCCGTGGGAGCCATTTTGTGGTGCTGAGCACAGCAGTTTCTCTATGCCCACAGGCTGATATGTAGGCGATAACGCTTGACACAGCACTCCAAAACAAAACAAATGACCAACAGTAGCACATTCAGTTTATAAGTGTATAGGTTTTATAAAACAAACAGATTTTAAAATGTGGAATGTTTCAGTATAAAACACCAGCATCAGTCACAAATAAGAATATGCCAGTACCACTTATAAACTGAGCCAGATCCAATCAGGAACAGGCCAAGCCTCAGCGTGGGAAACAAAGATTAACAATCAGCACCTGTATTCAACAGCCAATCAAGCCGCATTAATAAGCATCATGGCTTGTTTCATCTCATCCTTTACTCTGGTGTTGGGTTTCAGCTGATCAATAAACATGGCCTCCTTAATCTTTCTCCTTTGGAGGCTCTGCGCAATTGCTATCCCACCGATCTTCACTAAAGTTGCCCTGCCAGCATGTTTCACCCTCATATGAAAGGACCAAGGTCTAGCACATGTTTAATTAAGCTGAATATCAGCCAAATGTTCCGTATATCTTTTTAGGAGAAATTAATTGACTTAAGAACGAGGGACTGCTTAGTGTATGTGTCCAATATTTCACCAATTCTTCTAATGTACAGTATATAATTTGTATTCCAAACTATTATTCTGGTTTGCTTATTCTTAAGGAATCCACAGCATTTTCTTATGTTATGACTTCAAGAAGATTGGTTGAAAAACGACCAAATTAAGGCTGTGATCCTAAACACATTTACTAGAGAACATGATCCACTGAACACAGTGGGTCTTACTTCTGAGAAAATGTATAGGATTGTCTTGTATAGAACATCTTCTACATTCTGCATCTCCTCTACCCTAGGGGTTCAGTGCAGCTGTATCAGAGGGCAGAAGGAGCTGAGTTTTAACTTTTGCATTTGCGTTTATTCTTTGAAAACACTTATTCTCTTCAACACTTTCTTCTGTGGTCTTTCCAAGTGCAGTCCAGACTCTTAGTGGTCCATGGATTAAGAGTTCAAGATTCACTGGACTAATGATTTCAGGGGACGTTGTCACTGTTCAGTAAATTTATACACCAGGATGACCTGAACAGTCATGATTAGGCCTTATGATTGGCATGACTTTGCTATGTGCTGTAGCTTCTTTGGACAACTAGCTAAAAGCTTGGACTGACAAGGTTAAGTTGATGGCCATCTCATTTTGAGGGGGCTGCAGGCTTTTTTTAAGGTACAAATCTGAATCTGTCCTTCAGGAGCACTGTGTTCTTCCAAAGGGGTATTGTTTTATTTTTCACATTTAAAAGTATGCGATACAGAAGTGAGGGCTGAGCATCTGAGCCTTAAATCACCTTCTTTAAAACAGAACTCTCCTTAAGCACTGCAAATTCATAATTAACTAGCACAAAAAGGAGGGGCTCCCTGTATTTTATAATCTGGTTTCTGGCCTATGACAGCCCGTTAGAATCAGTGGCCTCATTTTCTGGTCAATCCCGTTTAAGCTGGGAAGGCTTGGATTTCTATTAGTACCAGCCGGCCTTGCCACAAAATGTTGTTCTGTGTGCGTTCTCCACACCCAGTGCTGCTGTGTATTCGTGTATGTGTTTGTCCTCTGCCTCAATTAGTGACATCGCTGGACTGCACAGCCATTTGCTCCTTCATTCCTCCCTCTTCCCTCATGTGGCTGCCCACATGCGCAGTTACCCTTTTTTATGTTTGCAGGGAGGTGTCCCCTAAGGTATTTTTAAAAAGATAAATGCTCCTGCAAACCTCAGCATTCCTCCAAGCATGCAAATACCTCCCTCCTGGTTCTCAGTGTCCCTGTTTTTACTACGAAATGATCAGCATGGAACCACCTGAGTTCAGCATTAGAGGGAATATGATGGCCTCTCAGTGCAGCACCACTGTAGGCCTGATGGCTGAGGAGAGGATGTTGCAGTGGTCTATAAGCATGTATCTCCCTCATGAGACTTCCTGTTCGTTTGACATCAGTTGGGTCAAATTGGGGATTCTGTATGTGTGCTGCCCACCCTGCTACCGAAGCTGATGGATATTATTTATATTTTTTATTATTAAATTTATTAATCGCCCATCTGGCTGGTCACCCAGCCACTCTGGGCGATGTACAACATACAATAAAACAGTTTAAAACAATAAAATTCTACAATAAAAACATTTTCTAAAATACCCTAACCCACCCCAAATGCCTGCCTGAACAACCACGTTTTTAATGCACGACGGAAGCTCATTAAAGAGGGGGCATGACGGAGTTCCCTAGGGAGGGAGTTCCACAGAGTGGGGGCCACCACAGAAAAGGCCCTCTCCCTCGTCCCCACCAGTCTAGCTGTCCTGGCTGATGGGACAGAGAGAAGGCCATCCAAGGCTGATCTTGTTAAGCGGCCTGTCTGGTGCTGCTGGAGGCGCTCCTTAAGATAGGCTGGGCCGGAACCATATAGGGTTTTAAAGGTCAAAACCAACACCTTGAATTTGGCCCGGAAAACAACTGGTAACCAGTGCAACTCCTTCAGCACTGGAGTGATGTGATCTCGCTGGCGGCTGCCTTTAATCAGGCAAGCCGCCGCGTTCTGTACCAGCTGCAGTTTCCGAACCGTCTTCAAGGGTAACCTCACGTAGAACGCATTACAGTAGTCCAAACGAGAGGAGACCAGGGCATGTACTACCGATGGGAGCAGATGGTCGGGAAGGAAGGGGCGCAGCCGCCATATCAGATGGAGTTGATACAGCGCTGTCCAGCTCACAGCTGACACCTGAGCCTCCCTGGACAGCTGGGAGTCCAAAATGACCCCCAAGCTGCGGACCTGGTCTTTCAAGGGTAGCCATACCCCATTCAACACCAGGTCAACATCCCCTAGCCTCCTCTTGTCTCCCACCAAAAGTACCTCGGTCTTGTCAGGGTTCAGCTTTAGCCTATTCCTCCCCATCCAGCCACTCACCGTCTCCAGACATTTGGACAGGGATTCTACGGCCAACCTTGGTGAAGATTTGAATGAGAGGTAGAGCTGCGTGTCATCCGCATATTGATGACACTGCACCCCAAACCTCCTGATGATAGCCCCCAGTGGCTTCACATAGATGTTAAATAGCATCGGGGAGAGGATGGAACCCTGTGGCACCCCACAAGTGAGTGGCCACGGGTCCGAAACCTCCTCTCCCAGTGCTACCCTCTGGTACCTGCCGGAGAGGAAGGACCGGAACCACCGCAATACGGTGTCTCCAATGCCCAACCCATCCAGGAGGTTACCGTGGTCAACGGTGTCAAAAGCCGCTGAGAGGTCGAGGAGAACAAGGAAAGAGCATTCACCCCTATCCAGAGCCCTCCTCATATCATCTACCAAGGCGACCAAGGCCGTTTCTGTCCCATGCCCAAGCCTGAAGCCCGACTGAAATGGGTCTAGATAATCAGTTTCTTCCAAGTGTGCCTTCAACTGCACCGCCACCACCCGCTCAATCACCTTGCCCCAAAATGGCAGATTTGAGACTGGGCGAAAGTTGTTCAGAACTTGAGGATCCAAGGAGGGTTTCTTTAAGAGCGGTCTTATCACTGCCTCCTTGAGGGCTGATGGCATCACTCCCCCCTCAAGGGAGGCGTTCACCACCGCCCTGATCCCCTCACCCAGTCTCTCTCTGCATTTATAAATTTATACATTTATAAATGTAAAGCCTGAGACTTCAACATTCCAAAAATGTATGCTTCATACTAGTTAATACAGGGTTACATTAAGGTTTTTGAATTAATAGATTTTTCCCCTCCCCCCATTTTAGCCTATTTTAGTAGCTGAACTTTTAAGTGACTTACAGTTTTGAATGCCAGCTTGCCAACTAAAGGAAAAACGCTTTCCCTCTGTGAACATCACGGATGAAGTCCACTCACTCTTTTTTTTACCATTTGCTGAAATATATAACAAGGCAGGCCTTGAAACAGTCAAGCGTGTGAATATTATATGATTCTTTCTGCTTGAATTTCAGCATTTTGCTCCTCAAATTCAAGGGCAAACAGTTCTTCTCGAAGGGCCATTTCATACATTATGCTGAGGCAAACCCAAGTGTGCGCTCAACAGGGTGCAGCAGCCAGCCAGTCATGGTACACTATGTGCATGACGTGTGTTGTCGCGTTCACAGTTCGCATTTTTGAACTACTTTCTCCGCATCTGAAACTGTGTATTGTGAATTAGCCTTATGTTTTATGCAGTGAGGTTATCGTTGCTGAAAAAGTACCCAGGGATAGCTTTGATATTTGTTTGGGGTTGGTCTGAATGACCTTTCAGAGGCCTCTTACAGCCCAGTGCCTCTGAATGCAAAGAGGCTCAGGATCCCTTCCAGCTCTGAAACTCGATTCTAAGGGCCAAATTACATGCTATGTTGTTCAGTCGTTCAGTTGTGTCCGACTCTTCGTGACCCCATGGACCATAGCACACCAGGCCTTCCTGTCCTGCGCTCTCTCCCGGAGCGTGCTCAAGTCCATATTCATTGCATCGCTGATGCTATCTAGCCATCTCATCCTCTGCCGTCCCGTTCTCCTTTTGCCTTCAGTCTTTCCCAGCATCAGGGTCTTTTCCAGAGAGTTTTCTCTTCGCGTTAGGTGGCCAAAATATTTGAGCTTCAGCTTCAGTATCTGTCCTTCCAATGAGCACTCAGGGTTGATTTCCTTTAGGATGGACTGATTTGAACTGCTGGCAGTCCAGGGGACTCGTAAGAGTCTTCTCCAGCACCACAGTTCGAAAGCATCAGTTCTTTGGCGTTCAGCCTTCCTTATAGTCCAGCTCTCACAGCCATACATTACTACTGGGAAAACCATAGCTTTGATTAGAACGGACCTTTGTTGGCAAGGTGATGTCTCTGCTTATTACTATGCTGTCTAGGTTTGCCATAGCTTTCCTCCCAAGGAGCAAGCGTCTTTTAATTTCATGGCTACAGTCACCGTCTGCAGTGATCTTGGAGCCCAAGAAAATAAAATCTCCATTTCTTCCCCTTCTACATGCCAGGAAGTGATGGGGCCAGATGCCATGATCTTCGTTTTTTTAATGTTGAGTTTCAAACCAGCTTCTCCACTTTCACCCTCAACAAGAGGCTCTTGAGATCCTCTTCGCTTTCTGCCATTAGGGTGGTATCATCTGCATATCGGAGGTTGTTGATAATTCTCCCGGCAATCTTAATTCCGACCTGTGATTCATCCAGCGTGGCGTTTCTCATGATGTACTCTGCATATAAGTTAAATAAGCAGGGTGACAATATGCAACCTTGTCGTACTCCTTTCCCAGTTTTGAACCACTCGGTTGTTCCATGTGTGGTTCTTACTGTTGCTTCTTGACCCTGGTACAGGTTTCTCAGGAGACAGGTAAGGTGGTCTGGTACTCCCATCACTAAGAATTTGCCACAGTTTGTTGTGATCCACACAATCAAAGGCTTTAGCGTAGTCAATGAAGCAGAAATAGACGTTTTTCTGGAATTCTCTTGCTTTCTCCATGATGCAGCGAATGTTGGCGATTTGATCTCTAGTTCCTCTGCCTCTTCGAAACCCAGCTTGTACTTCCGGTAGTTCTCGGTTCACATGCTGCTGAAGCCTAGCTTGTAGGATTTTGAGCATCACCTTGCTGGCATGTGAAATGAGTGCAATTGTGCAGTAGTTTGAACACTCTTTGGCATTGTCCTTCTTTGGAATTGGAATGTAAACTGACCTTTTCCAGTCTTGTGGCCACCGTTGAGTGTTCCAGATTTGTTGGCATATTGAGTGCAGCACTTTAACAGCATCATCTTTTAGGATTTTAAATAGCTCAGCTGGAAGACTGTCATCTCCGCTACCTTTGTTGTTAGTAATGCTTCCGAAGGCCCACTTGATTTCACTCTCGAGGATGTCTGGCTCAAGTTCAGTGACCACACTATCATGGCTATCAGGGACATTCAGATCTTTCCTGTATACTTCTTCTGTGTATTCTTTCCACCTCTTCTTAATCTCATCTGCTTCTGTTAGGTCCCTGCCTTCTTTGTCCTTTATCATGCCCGTCTTTGCACAAAAGGTTCCCTTGAGATCTCCGATTTTCTTGAAGAGATCTCTAGTCTTTTCCATTCTGTTGTTTTCCTTGATTTCTTTGCATTGTTCATTTAAGAAGGCCTTCTTGTCTCTCCTTGCTATTCTCTGGAACTCTGCATTCAGTTGGATATATCTTCCCCTTTCTCCCTTGCTTTTCGCTTCCCTTCTTTCCTCAGCTACTTGTAAAGCCTCATCAGACAGCCACTTTGCTTTCTTGCGTTTCTTTTTCTTTGGGATGGATTTCGTTGCTGCCTCCTGAACAATGTTACGGACCTCCGTCCATAGTTCCTCAGTCACTCTGTCAGGTCTAATCCCTGAAATCTATTCCTCACCTCCACTGTATATTCATCAGGGATATGATTGAGGTCATACCGGAATGGTTTAGTGGTTTTCCCTACGTTCTTCAATTTAAGCCGAAATTTTGCAAGAAGCAGCTCATGATCTGAGCCACAGTCAGCTCCAGGTCTTGTTTTTACTGACTGTATAGAGCTTCTCCATCTTTGGCTGCAAAGGACATAATCAATCTGATTTCGATATTGACCATCTGGTGACGTCCATGTGTAGAGTCGCCTCTTGTGCTGTTGGAAAAGGGTGTTTGCTATGATCAGCGTGTTCTCTTGGCAAAACTCTTATTAGCCTTTGTCCTGCTTCATTTTGTACACCAAGGCCATGCTTGCCTGTTATCCCGGTGATTTCTTGACTTCCTACTTTAGCATTCCAATCCCCTATGATGAAGAGGACATCTTTGTTTGGTGTTAGTTCTAGAAGGTGTTATAGGTCTTCATAGAACCGATCAACCTCAGCTTCTTCGGCCTCAGTGGTTGGGGCATAGACTTGAATTACTGTGATGTTGAATGGTTTGCCTTGGATTTGTACTGAGATCATTCTATCGTTTTTGAGATTGTACCCCAGTACTGCTTTTCCCACCCTTTTGTTGACTATGAGTGCTACTCCATTTCTTCTAAGGGATTCTTGCCCACAGTAGTAGATATGATGGTCACCTGAATTAAATTCGCCCATGCCTGTCCATTGCTGATTCCCAAGATGTCGATGTTCAATCTTGCCATCTCATGTTTGACCACCTCCAGCTTACCATGATTCATTGATCTTACATTCCAGGTTCCTAAACAATAATGTTCTTTACAGCATCGGATTTTCTTTTCACCACCAGACACATCCACAGCTGAGTGTCCTTTCGGCTTTGGCCCAGCCGCTTCACTCTTTCTGACGCTACTTGGAAATACCCTCTGCTCTTCCCCAGTAGTATATTGGACACCTTCCGACCTGAGGGGCTCATCTTCCGGCATCATCTCTTTTAGCCTTGTGATACGTTCCATGGGTTTTTTTTGGCAAGAATACTGGAGTGGGTTGCCATTTCCTTCTCCAGTGGACCACATTTTGTCAGAACTCTCCACCATGACCTGTCCGTCTTGGGTGGCCCTGCATGGCATAGCTTATGGCTTCACTGAGTTACGCAAGCCCCTTCGCCACAACAAGGCAGTGATCCATGAAGGGGACATGCTATGTTTGTAGCCATTAATGGCCTCATCCTCCAGGAATTTGTCTAATCTTCTTTTAAAGTTATCCAAGTTGGTGGTCATCGCTACATCCTGTGCAGTGAATTCCATAATTTAACTGTGCACTGTGGAAGAAGTACTTTCTTTTGTATGTCCTGAATTTCCTACCCATTCAGCTTCATCGGATGACTCTGGGTTCTCGTATTATGAGAGAGGGAGAAGACGTTCTCTCTCCACACCATCTTGCATTACTCAGTGAGTCCTGTCTTGAGTAAGACCCTTCTCTGAAGATCTGTGGAATCATAATGTGAGAATTGGAATATAGGTGCCTATCTGAGAAATCTCGGCAAGGTGCTGAAAGTGGCCCTAGGGCAGCATTCCCCAACTTGTAGTTCCAAACCTCTGGAGGACACCAACTCCCAGCATTCCTGACCATCCGCCATGTTGGCTGGGGCTAATGGGAGTTGGTCCAAAACATTTGGAGGGCACCAGGTTGGGGAAGGCTGATCTAGGGTTTGAAGGTCTTCTTTCATTGATGTATGTATACATCTATTGCTTGCGTTGGAATGTCCTCTATCTTTGCATGTGTTGCTTGTGATTGTACACTCTTGTCTTTTAGGGGGCAAGAACACATTCCACTCAACATGAGGCTGCTGGTGAAAATGACAGCCCTGTGTTGAGTGCTCCTTTGTAATGGTTAGGCCCTTATACCTGTGTTGCGATTTCATCATATTTCCCAGTTGGCAGCCAATGATTTGGATGATGACACAAGTGAATGTGTATAAATGTTGGGGGATTGGACTTATACAGAGGTGCCATTTTCAGTAGAAGCCTCACACTGTGCATGATGCGTAGTTCTCCCCTTAAACAATGACTAGAGAAGAAGCTGTAAAGAATGAGGGAAAGGGGAGACGCTGCTGCTTGTTGGAAAAGAGGAGTGGTGTGTGTGTGTTTGTGTGTAAGAGCATCCACTCATATGAGAGCAGATGAGCATCCACTAATATGAGAGCAGATGAGCAGATGAGCATCCACTCATATGAGAGCAATCTCTGGGATGATTGAGTTTGGCATCAGTTTTAAATGAAAACCCAGTCCCTTGCTTACAAAGGCATTGATGTAGGAATGGAGAATTGAGTATTAAAGTGGAAAAATAAGGGCCTCAGAAATATTCTTGTAAAATAAGGGATGCTGTCACAAGCGCTTGTGTTCAAAGTACGATTTCCAGTGGCTTTGGTACATCTTATTTTTTCCACTTAATTTCCCGTATTCCACTTGCCTTTCGTAACACCCTGTCGCTTTATGTTACTGAGAGCATTTTAGGTCGAGACCAGCATCTTGTATGTTGAAATGGTTAGTTCCGTGTCATTTGTGTCCTCTTTAATGTAAAGGCCTGAATATTACCAGATTTGGTGTAGGTTCTCATTCAGTCTTAATTTTTTTTTAAGGGAGGAAAAAAACTCTCCAAAAATACTTTTTGATAAACTGCTTGCATTCATTGTGAAATTTAAATCTGCCTCCCTGCTCCTCTAACCCCAGGATCCATTAGCCGGATCTTGTAAATGCATGATGAAGAATTGTTAAAATATCTAGTATTAAACATATCGAGTACTGCCCAGTCTAGCAAGAAAAATACTGTAAGCAGACAGCTCTCTACCAGTGCACATCTGATATTCATCCATATTGTTATACACAGCTGGATAAAATCAGATGTGTGTCACTATATTATACAATCATAGGTTGGAAGGGGCCTATAAGACCATCGAGTCCAACCTCGGCTCAATGCAGGAATCGAAGTCAAAGCATCCCTGACAGATGGCTGTGGAGGGACAACACAGCTGCAACATTTGGGTGTGTGCAAAATGACATCTGCCTCTTGTTTATGGATATGAAGTTTTCTAAAATCAGCGTTGGGAGGTTGCTCTGAAATGTCATTTTGCTCGCACTGGGAGATCACTCTCATGTAAATGTAGCATGCAGGGTGCACGGTCACCATGCTCAAGCCACAAAACACCTGTGTCTGTCTTCTGCATTAACTTGTACCTAGACCAGCCTGCCCCAATCCAGTTCCCTGCAGATGTGTTGGACTACATCTCCCATCACATTTTCCTCCCTCTCTCATAATACAAGAAGCTGACGGGATCATCCCATGAAGCTGATGAGTGGGAAATTCAGGGCAGATAAAAGGAAAGACTTCTTCACACAGCACATAGTGACACTGTGGAATTCACTTCCACAAGATGTAGTGATGGCCATCGATTTGGATGGCTTTAAAAGGGGATTAGACAAAATCCTGAAGAAGGCTATCAATGGCTACTAGTCCTCATGGCTATATGCTACCTCCAGCATCAGAGGCAGTATGCCTGTGTACACCAGTTGCTGGGGAACATGGGCAGGAGTGAGCTGCTGCACTCATGTCCTGCTTATGGGTTTCTCGTGGGCATATTGTTGGTGAGGGATATAGGATCATAGAATAGTAGGGTTGGAAGGGGCCTACAAGGCCATCGGGTCCAACCCCCTGCTCAATGCAGGAATCCAAGTAACAGCATCTCCGACAGATGGCTGTCCAGCCTCGTCTTGAACGCCTCCAGTGTGGGAGGGGCCACCACCTCCCTAGGTCATGGGTTCCATTTTCGTATTGCTCTAACAGTCAGGAAGTTTTCACTGATGTTCAGCCGGAATCTGGCTTCCTGTAACTTGAGCCCATTATTCCGTGTCCTGCACTCTGGGATGACTGAGAAGAGATCCTGGCCTTCCTCTCTGTGACAACCTTTCAAGTACTTGAAGAACGCTATCATATCTCCCCTCAGTCTTCTCTTCTCAAGGCTAAACATGCCTAGTTCTTTCAGTCTCTCTTCATAGGGCTTTGTTTCCAGTCCCCTGATCATCTTTGTTGCCCTCCTCTGAACCCTCTCCAGTTTGTCTGCATCCTTCTTAAAATGTGGTGCCCAGAACTGGACACAGTACTCCAGATGAGGCCTAACCAGTGCTGAGTAGAGGGGAACTAGTACTTCCTGGGATTTGGAAGCTATGCTTCTATGAATGCAGCCCAAAATGGCATTTGCCTTTTTTGCAGCCACATCACATTGTTGGTTCATATTCAGCTTGTGTTCCACAACAATTCCAAGATCCTCCTAGCTTGTAGTGCTGTTGAGCCACGTATCCCCCATCTTGTAACTGTGCATTTGGTTTCTTTTTCCTAGGTGCAGAACTTGGCATTTATCCCTATTAAATGTCAATCTGTTGTTTTCTGCCCAGCGCTCCAGTGTATCCAGATCACTTTGAATTTTGTTTCTGTCTTCCAAAATATTAGCTGTCCCACCCAATTTTGTGTCATCTGCAAATTTGAGAAGCATTCGCTGCACCTCCTCCTCCAAGTCATTAATAAAAATGTTGAAGAGCACTGGGCCCAGGACTGAGCCCACTCGTTACCTCTCCCCAGTTTGAGAAGATCCCATTGATCAGCACTCTTTGAGTCCAATTCCGTAGCCAACTGTGGATCCACCTGATCGTTGTTTCATCTAGCCCACATCGAGCTAGTTTGCTCATCAGGATATCATGGGGCACTTTGTCAAAAGCTTTGCTGAAGTCGAGGTATATTATGTCCACAGCATTCCCACGGTCCACAAGGGAGGTTACTTGATCAAAAAATGAGATGAGATTCGTCTGGCAGGATTTGTTCTTGACAAATCCATGTTGGCTTCGAGTAATCACTGCATTGTTTTCAAGGTTCTTACAGGCTGATTGCTTTATAATCTGCTCCAGGATTTTCCCAGGGATTGATGTCAGACTGATTGGTCTGTAGTTCCCAGGTTCCTCCTTTTTACTTTTGTTGAAGATAGGGACAACAGTAGCCCTCCTCTGGTCATATGGCTCTTCACCTGTCCTCCATGATTTCTCAAAGAGAATAGACAGTGGTTCTGAGAGTTCTTCTGCCAGTTCCTTCTGCAGTTCATCTGGCCCTGGAGATTTGAACTCATTCCAAGTAATTAGTTGTTCTTTGACCACATGCCTATCAACCTCAAGCTGCAATCCTGCCCCTTCAGCTGTACTTTGCCTTTGCCAGGGGGGTCATAGACCCTCTTTTGGGAGAAGGCTGAGCGAAAGTAGGAATTGAGCACCTTTGCCTTTTCTTTGTCATCTTTTATAATTTTGCCATCCTTATTTAATAGCTGAACCACCATTTCTTTCCTCTGCCTTTTACTATGCACGTAGCTGAAGAAAGCCTTTTTGTTGCTAACTGCACTGCAGAGCAGACAGGAATGTGCAGCGCTTTTTTACATCTTGACTCTGGGTTGTATCCAATATTAGTCCTACTTACAGCAATCCCATTGAAATGAATGGGACTTCATTTAGACTAACATTGAATCCAACCATTTTTATGGGTCACGACCATCAAAGTTCACCATTTTGGGATGAGAATTTTAAAGACAATAATGCTTCATACTCTGCAGTGATTGCATCACTTGTGTAATGAACATCCCCTCTGTTCCTGTTGTCAGTGCCATTGCTTACGTCGTCACAACAGCAGTACGCATGCGCAGCAGAGGCCAAATCTACATGGAAACGGTTTTTGAAGCGATTCTGTTTACATACGGATTTTCATGAAACCATCTTAGCTCCTCTCGGGGCAAACAGTAGCCAGTAATGCAGTGTATACCTACTTGCATGGGGCAAACGGCAACTGAACTACATTAGTTTGGGGTTGGGTGGGTGAGTAGAATTGAATGTGCGTAGGTGCGATGCAGCGAATGATCGAGGGTTGCTCCCCACACCTCTCCCCCCCCCCCGAGCTCAGTGAGGTTCAGTGGAGGTTGAGTTACTTCCAAGTAAGCGTGTGTAGTGGACAGCTCTCCTCCGTGTCTAGCCCTTCTCAGCGGGATTAGGGGTCATTTGTGGGCTATCGGCTTATAAAATCAATAAAACTCTGTGTATCTGCACATATCTGTGTATCTTCCAGTGTAGTTTTAAAACCACAAGCATGAGGCTTGCTCTTCGTCACCTCCCCCCCCCCCCCCGGGGTCACTGCAGTACAGTTGGAGAGAGTTACTTCTGAGTAACCATATTTCTCCAGAGCACATTCGCAACAGCACAGTTTCAAAGGAACTGGGCTGGGTGCCCGCCTCTTCCCCACTCCTGAGGTCAGTGAATATTTAATACAACAGGTAAAGGAATTCTCCCGACCCCTCCGCTGTACTCGGCAAAGTACAATTGAAGTTATTTCCAGGTAGACATGTTTAGCCTTCTGCTCTCCCCATGCTCTCCCCCAGCACAACTTTCCCTTCCGCCAATCAGCGCTGCTCCCAGCAACCCACACTGCGGGCAGTTCATGTCACACAGACTCCTGAAGCCGCTGCACGGAGAAAATCCTTCAGAAAAGCAATTTCAAAAACGCTAGATTTTACAGCTAGAAATAGCACGCTGCCTATGGAGAAGGGCATGCGTCATCTGACACGATCGACTTGGGACGCAGTAGAACTGGTGTAAAAGCCCCATGTAGATACCCCCAGGGAGGCATCAGCAGGATGGGGGCAGAATCCCAGGCATTGCAGAGGCAGACGGAATCTTTAGGGGAAAACTCGCTAAGGTTCCAATCCTATGCACGTTGAGACAGAAAAGAAGGCCTACAACCCCCAGCAATCCCGTGCCAGCCATGCTTTTTTGTGTCTGAACATGTTCCCTAAGTGCAGGAAATCCCCCCCTCCCCAAGGAAACAGCCAAATTAGGACTCAGTGTGCTCAGTGACTAGAGAATGCTGACTGGTTGTTGGGGTGGGGTCCAGAACACAAGGAAGAGGAATAGCTTGGAGCAGCTGGAATCTTGAACAGCAGCACCGCAGACTGCAACTTTTTGTTGCAGGTCCCGCTTGTATTAGGAAAAATGACAATTTAGCATGTTACAAAAAATGGCCATTATAATCCCCTCCTCCTCTTAAGTATATGCCTGTGCATGTTATATATTTCTCATTTATATGGATTGATCCCCCTTTTTTTGTTTGAATTGGCTCTCCACCCTCTCTGAGGTCATTGCATAGCTCGAAGTCAAGGAAGACCTTTTTTCATCTCTGAATTCATTTAATCCTCAGTGTTATGAGAGCGTTTAGTATGAATGTGCCAATTATTTCTAGTGCTAAGTGATGTTGCCCTTCCAGAATTTCTTCTGAAGGAACAGGCTGGTTTTCCCTTTATTGATTTGATTTTACTTTTGTGGTCTGTGTTTGATAGCTATTTCAGCAGGTATGAGCAAAACAACCGCAACAACAAAAGAAAGATGGTCCCTAATAACTACTTGAAATGGTTTTTAAAAGCTCTTGAATTTTTAAAAACCCAGTTGTTCAGCAAAACTCATCAGGTTCAATAAAGCACAGTGGAGGAGAAATGAGAAATGCAACCATATTCACGCTAATTCAGGAGTGTCGAACCTCATCCTGGCCCTCTGGAGTTGCCAGGATGGCTACACCCCCTTCCCCCCAGAAGCCAATCATTTGGTGTGTGACAGGTTTTGTGAACTTTTTCCCTATCCTAATCTGCTAAGGTTTAGTTACTGGGAGTGAGAGCTTTCAGCTAAAATCTGCTTGTATCTTTTGTATTTCTATGCCACTTTTGCCTTCAAGCCCACGAACCACTGGAATGTGATCCCAGAGAGCTTTTCTGAAATTTAATTCGGTCTGCTGGCTGAAATAAGTTCTCCACCTCTTTGCTAATTGGATCACATAAAAGTACTGGAAAGTTGTGTTTTTTTAATCTTCAGATTGTTGTAGAACGTAAAGATGGAAGTACAAAGGTAGCTATCGGGAGGACGATAAATAAAAAAAGAATAACCACTTATGTCAGTGCAGCATCCCATAATCCAAGCTGTCCTCTTTCCTCAATCCTACTGTGTTTGCACATTAAGAAAACATGGTGGTATGTTGTATAATGCCTTTATTATAATCTTAAGTGCTGCAATTTTAAGAATGGACTGTTCTTGTTTTGTTCGTAATCTTGTTTCATTTCGTTTTTAAATTGTGAGGTGGTTTGAGCGCAGTAAAGTGCTGAAAGAAATAAATACTTTGTGGCTTCGTCTGGCTAGTGAGCTGCCTCACAGTTCATTTGAATAATAGTGCCATAGTGATTTTGTTTTGGAGATGAAAGAGTAGACCAGGGAATTGCACAATTCTAAGGAAACGTCACAGCAGAGGCAAGATTGAAGAAACCTAATCCCAAAGTGGGCCAGGTACCTCTTCACACAGTGTATAGTTAAAAGTATGGAATTTGCTACCATAAGACGTAGTGATGGCCACCAGTTTGGATGGTTTTAAAAGGGGGGTGGACACATTCCTGGAGGAGAATGCTATCAATAGCTACCAGTCCTGACAGCTCTATGCTCCCTCCAGTATCAGAAGCAGTACACCAGTTGCTGGGGAATATGGGGTGGAGGGTCTATTGAATTCATGTCCTACTTGTGGATTTCCTATTTCCAAGTTAAACTGTGGCATTCGCTACCCCAAGACATAGTGATGGTCACCAATCTGGATTACTTTAAAAGGGGGTTAGACAGATTCCTGGAGGAGAAGGCTATCAATGGCTGGTAGTCCTCATGGCTCTATGCTACCTCCAGGATCGGAGACAGTATGCCTGGGTACCCCAGTTGTTGGGGAACATGGGTGGGAGGGTGCTGTTGCACTCATGTCCTGCTTGTGGGTTTCCCATGGGCAGCTGGTCGGCCACTGTGTGAACAGAATGCTGGACTAGATGGATCTTGGTCTGATCCAGCATGGCTCTTCTTATGTTCTGAGGTTGATAGACTTCAGGTTCTTATTAATGTGTGCTGTAAAGCATTTTTGTCTCATTGTGGTGTGGTGTGTTCTTCATAAGTAGCTCTAGAGTGCTTGCTCACCAGTTTGAGACTTTTGAGTTGGTCCCAATGAAAGATAACACTCCTGTTGTTTTGGGGGGTTTTCTAGTGTGTTTGGGATCTGGAAGATCTTGTCATTCAGGAAATGTGACATTTGCAGGGTGGGATGGGGTGGCAGAAGCAGAATGAAGGGTATTCCCCAGCTGAACTTGCATGTCTTTTTTAGGATCATATTTGTGGAGGTTCACGATGATCGGTGGCTTTCTTTGAGTTCATAAAATAAGAGTTGGATTGCATTTTGTCTCCCCTTCCCACTCGTAGGATACATACTCAGCAGAGTTCTGGAGTTGAATATGTTGAAAGATACAGACAACTGGAGGCAGAAGAACTTGAAGCATCAGACAGCAGTTGGCCTCTTGGTGAACCAGGTAAAAAAACAAAAACTCTTCTTCCTCCTTAACTATAAAAAGACCTGTGCAATCATGCGTAGAGATGGTAAGAATGGATTGTGAAATGTTGCATTTGGTAAAGGTTGGATTAAGATCCTGCATATGAAGGGATGGTTTGTGTGCGCGTGTGTGTTTGTGTGTGTGTGAGAGTGAATATGATTTTTGACCAGATTCAATAGGAGGAACTGAGCATGCATTTTCCCATGCTGAAACCCCCCCCCCCCCAGTCTAATTGTTCTCAACAGCACCAGTCATTTGTTAGGGCAGAGCAGAGCACTGGATTCAGTCCTTCATCCTTTCCCACCCAACAGATGAACATTCTTGCATTCCCTCCAAGGACTGGGTCAGTGGAAGGATCTTTTTCTCTGATCTGCCCTTAATCTCAACAGCAGAGGTCAACTGGTGGCAATCATGGGGGCCTTCTTTGGGCCAAGGGATGGAACGCAGCAGTTTGGAGGATGATGGGAGGAATGCGCCTCTCCTCGGTCCAAGTCCATTGGAGCCCTCTGTCAGGGTGGAAACTGAGCCCATAGAGCCCCAGAGCAGTTCTGATTCTGAGGAGGAACAGCAATCCGTGGGAGAGGAGCTCGCTCATCTCTCACTAGCACAGCAGCTGGCAGAGATTCCTCCTGCCAGCATTCCTGGGATAGATAGTGACCCTGGCAGTGAGAGAGTGCTGGAGGGGGGCTTGCTGGATGCTTGGCGCAGACGCAGGGAGCGACGACAGATGGAGGGCGCCGAAAGGAGGCATAGCGCTCGTTTGGCGCTCAAACAACGGTTGGGTCCCAAGGACCCAAGGGAAAGAGGGAGGATCTCTCCCTAGCCCATAAGTGCAGGGTCTTCCCGTGGTTCTCCTTCAAACGGGGACCAACTGCCTTACCTGGAGCTTAGGCTACTCTACTATCTTTCCCCAGTGCTGTTCCTTGCTTTGTCGCTAGTGATTAGTATCTGAAAGAGTCATACAGGAATAAAGTCTCGGAAAGAATTCCTCGTCGTCTGTGTCTTGAGTTGGCTATTGGTGTGGACTGCAAGAGGCAGCTAGGGTGCTCCTGACACCCTCCCCATCTCACCCTGGCTGATCTCAATGGCTTGACTTGGGCAGAGACGAAGGGGTTATGACTCTTAAGGGGACACAGTATCTTGGGAACATGATAGAGCTGTATCAAACTATGCATGCTGTGGAGAAGGTGGATAGGGAGATGTTTTTCTCACTTCCTCATAATAGTAGAACCTGGGGTCATCCAGTGAAGCTAAATGACGAGAGAGTCAAGACAGATAAGAAGAAATACTTCTCCCCAAAGTGCATAGTTATACGAGGGAATTTACTGCCACAAATTTATTATTTATTCATTTCATTTCTATACCGCCCAATAGCTGAAGCTCTCTGAAGTGATGGCTGCTAACTTGGACAGCTTTAAATGGGATTAGACAAATTCATGGAGGATAAGGCTGCCAATGGCTACTAGTCATGTTGACACCTTCAGTATCAGAGGCATTATGTCTCTGATTGCCAGTTGCTGGGGAAAATGGGCGGGAGGGTGCTGTTGCCCTCAAGCCCTACTTGTGATCATCCCCCAGGCATCTTGGCTGGGAACTGTGGGAACAGAATGCTGGACTAGATAAACCTAGAAAAGAGCTCCAGCACAGTTCTTCTTAGGTTCTTAAAGCAAGACAGTGGCTTGATGGATCTCCCTAGGTGGGGAATTTGGGCGGTGGGGGGAGCACCAGAGGAATTCGGGCAGGTGGGAGCACCAGCTTCCCTTAAACTCTTTCTAACAATATAAGTATCTGCTGATTATGTCATCCACATTGCTGTGTCTCATTTTAAGAGGAAGGTAAGGGTTGTATTCTATTTTAATGGAATTATTTATGGTATGTGATGCAGAAAGATTTTATTTATTTATTTATTGCATCTATATCCTGCCTTTCTTCCTCTTGCGAGGAACCCAAGGCAGCTTACATTATCCTCCTCCTCTCTATTTTATCCTCACAGCAACAGCCCTGTGAGGTGGGCTGGGCTGAGAGTCTGTGACTGGCCCAAAGTCGCACAGTGAGCTTCCACGGCAGAGTGGGGCCTAGAACCTGGATCTCCCGGCTCCCAGTCCAGCGCTCTCACCACTACATCACACTGGCTCTCACACTGGATTTTAGTGTGAAGAATAAAATGTGTTCCATGGAACAATTTGTGAAGAAGCTGTGGGGAAAATTGTATTCGCTTTTCCAAGCATGGCTTTAACCAGATGTCAGGTTGGAAAAATACTTTAAATCTCTGGATGTCAACATTAAGTTGATAAGAGCCAGCGCCAGATTTTTGCTATCAGTCCTACATGGAGTTGGGTTTTAAAAAAAATCAGGTTCCTAGGTGTCACCAGCAAACTTCTAGGTACCTGGTAACTAAGGTTCTGGATTTTTCCAACACTGCCAGAAACATTTTCTCCTAACAGCTTGAAATGTCTTCTAGCATTGGTCAAATCATGTAGAGCTGTTGATGTTTCCATACTGACATATTTGAATTTGCCAGAGGGTGGGTAGCCAGCCAGCCAGCATTGTAGTGTTATAACAGAATGCTAGGGTGTGTATGAGCTTTCCCAAGGGAACATATTTAGAAGAAACCTGGTCTTATTAAATAAAGGGGGGGGGAGGCAGTGTTAATACTCATTGGGGGCATAATCAAGCCAGAGTTTAACACATTTAAATTCAATTGACTGTGCATGATATGCTGACAACCACTCATATATTTCAACAGAGTTCAACTCTCTTCCACTGCAGTTGTTCGGGCACCTTTAGCTTCGCTGTCCTTGTTGAGTGGTTCTATTTCCCACTGAGACATATATGTATTTCATTGACATACTCTCCATACTTGCTAGGGATACTCACCTTAAAGACATGGAGGGAGCGATCCTATGGCTGCTAGACAGTGTCTAGACAGCCATAGAATTTTTCAGTTTCTGGGAACTGAGCTCAGAGCCAGGGCTCTGAGCTCCGTTCCCAGAAACCTCACTCCCCACCGCCTCATAGGCAAGGTGGTTCATCCCTGAAATCAGCTCTCTAGCTGCAAATGCAGGGTGGCTGGAGTGCAGAGGATCCCCTTTGAGCTCTGCCCGCCCTGCATTGGATAGTTGGCTGCCTCCAAGTTCGGAGGCAGCTGACTGTCCCCATAGGATTGTGCCCTAATCACAGTTTTGAACCTGCCAAGTTTGTCTAATATTATATTTGTAATTGGCGTCCATGAATTGTTAGTAACGAACGTATGAAATTGAAAATTTTCGGTGGAAAAGTAAAGGAGAGTGGAAAATTTTCTGGCCCATATCGCTGGGGCAGACACCCACCTAGTGCATTTATGACAAAGCGCCAAACTACATGTTACGTTAACTGTGTGGTCACATTTAATGTATATTCAAAACAAGACAAAAACACAGCTGCTGGGGGCAGGAGATCAAGAATGGAGCTCCAGGATGCGGTGAAGGTGGTTAATCCTTTCCCCTGTGTCGTGGGCTAGACAAAAACTTCCCCAGAAGCCATGATTTGTCCTGGAAGGGAAGCTGCATGGCATCAGTAGCAGCTTCCGGGTAGGTGGGCGATTTTGTCGGGTTCATGGCTTGGGGGGGCGGGGAGGTTAACCTCTCCTCCCCATATAATGCTGACCTGATGTCCTCCTTAGTGGCTGAAGTTTAAAGCCAGCCAACCAGCCCAGTTACGTTAAATGTGATTGTGCATCTAATATAACGTGTAGTTTGGCCTGAGGTGCGGTTGGATTTGGGAACTTTCCAGCTCTTGCTCAAAGAACCATTCTAAGCATGATGCCGAATGAAGTCGGTTTGAAGTGGTAGAATTCTGAAGTAAGCCACTTAACGTCTAGTCCAAGTGGGTAGAAGTCCTATTTTTTAATGCTCCCCCATATAAAATGCTGACCCTGTTCTGCAGTGGTACAGGCCAAGAACTCTGTGAAATAGTTCTGCAGCGGCTTAGCCAGTGTGCTGCATCTGCTCAGATTTTTTTTTAAGCAGATACTGTAGACCTAGAAAAAGTGCAGAAAAGGGCATTTAAAATGATCAAGGGGCTGGAGCAACTCCCCGATGAGGGAAGGTTACAAGAGCTGGGATTGTTTCGCTTGGTAAAAAGTAGGGTAAGGGGAGACATGATAGAGGTCTACAAAATTATACATTGTGTGGAGAATGTGGATAGGGAGACTTTTTTCTCCCTCATAATACTAGAACCTGGAGTCATCCCATGAAGTTGATTGGTGGGAGATTCAGGACAGATACAAGGACGTCCTTCTTCACACAGTGCCTAGTTAAACTATGGAATGCGCTACCAGAAAATGTGGTGATGGCCACCAATTTGGATGGGTTTAAAAGGGGGTTGGACAACTTCCTGGAGGAGAAGGCTATCAATGGCCACTAGTCCCGATGGCTATATGCTACGTCCAGTATTGGAGGTGGCATACAGTTGCTGGGGAACATGGGTGGAAAGGTGCTGTTGCACTCATGTCTTGCTTGTGGGTTTCCCATTGACAGCTGGTTGCCACTGGGTGAACGGAGTGCTGGATTAGGTGGACCCATAATCCAGCATGGCTCTTCTTATGTTCTTAATCAATCAATCTAACTGATTTACAGTGCAATTCTGTGCATGTCTGCTCAAGACATAAGCCCCATTGAGTTCAGTGGGACATACTGCCAGGTAGGTGTGTACAGGATTACAGCTTTAATTGACTAAACATTGCAGCCCAAACTTATATGGCACTATTCTTTTTAACTGTACCCCTTCTGATCTGTCCTGGTTTTTCTATACGGAGTGGCTCTTTAATTCAGGTCGAGTTACAGCAATTACTTACAATTGATGGTCTCAGCTCTGACGAGTTCAAGTCCAAATGAGCCATCCCCAACCCAGCCCACCCACCCACCCCCGGTGTATTGGACTACAGCTCCCATCATCCTCAGCCCACATGGTCATGGATGTGGATGCTGGGTTTTGTAGTCCAACACATCAGAGGGGGCGCCAGGTTGGGGAAGACTGTTAAATGAAGTGGGTCTTTATGTCTCTAATTTAGAGAAATATGTTTGTGAGAGGAGTTGTAAAAATATCTGGTAAAATTTGCTGCTGCTCTAGCTGTCAAATCCCATTTGTATTCTGCAACAATTGAAGCTCTGTATCAGCAAGGGCAAAGGGTGTGTGTGCGCTTGCTTGCTTGCTTGCAAAAAATCCAGATTTTGTCACCAGAAAAACCAGATCCTTCAAGAAACCATGAATAATGCAAGTTCAGCAAATATGTGGAAATCCAATTAAACCCCAATTCAAAGCATGGATTTTACGGAATAATATTACTTGCCTCTATGAGGGATAAAAGATGTATGGAATAGAAGGGGATCTAGATTATTTATAGCATGCCTTCAACAGGAGTAAGCAAAATGCTTTGCAAAAACACACAAAAAATAATTTGCTTTGGTGTCAAGGTTATCGTTATTGTAAAATACCAAGACAACATAGTTCATTCAAAATGGTCTTTTAAGATGTTTTAATTATTTTAATTCTGGAGTTTTATTCTTTTATCTTCTTGTGCACCGAAATCTTTGATGTGGAGTGGTATATAAATAAATTGTAAATAAATGAAATAAAATTTAAGCAGTGGAGGCTGGTGGCTCTGATGTCAGTGGAACGGTGAATCCGCTCCAGGTTTCAGTCAGAACCAGTTAGAACTCTGAAGGAGCTATCTAAGGTTCAGGACTCTGTGTGGAAGCACCTTGTGTAGCTCCTTTAGAGTTGTGGCTGGTTCTGACTGAAACCTGGAGCGGATTCATCGCCCCACTGACATCGGAGCCACCAGCCTCTGCTGCTTTAAGCGAGCCAAGAGATGATATATCGGTCATTCCCAACCTGGTGCTCTCCAGATATGTTGGACTGCAACTCCCATAATGATCAGCAATGTCCATGGTAGCTGGGAATTAAGGGTGGAACCCTCCAAACATATCCGGAGGGTGCCAGGTTGCAAATGTGGTGGTGGTGGTGGTGGGGTGTTAACTACTTCCCAGATGCAGGGCCCAGGAAGACTGATCACAAAAACAAAACCTGTCACCTGCACATATTTGAACAAAGAAAGAGTTTTATGCTATTGCACACTTCCACGGTGTCTGCTGCCCTAAATGGACAATTTCAGGTGCTTCATAGGAAGGGAAGATCTCAGTTGCCTAGATGCCATAGAACAACCTTCCCTAACCTGGTGCCCTCCAGGTGTTTTGGACTCAACTCCCATAATACCTGACCATTGGCCGTGCTGGCTGGGACTGATTTGAGTTGTAGTCCAAAACATCTGGAGGGCACCAAGTTGCCATAGAGCATGGGTCAACAGTCTTCTAGCTTGTGGGATCTACTTCGTTTTTTTCCCTAGAACACCAAGAACCACCAGCTAGAGCAAAGCACAAAATAGTGGCTTAGAAAAAGGCAGGCATACACTGTGGCATGGGATAAGTAAGCCAGGCAAGGGGAATGCTGACTTTGATGCATCCACAATACTCTGGTAGGGCCCTTATGGTATAAACATTTCCCATATGCTGTCAGTGACCAGGTCCTTTGATTTCTCTCCAGTGTTTCCCAAGCTACCAGGCTCCAAATGCTCAAGGGGCTGAGCTTGTTCCTTCAGCCTATGAATGCAGTGAAGCAGTGATTTGTGTAACCGCTGCCTATAGCTGGAAAAAAAAAACTGGCCTAGTATTTGGGTTTCATGTGCAAACACAGTGCTTGGATCTGTAAAGAACTGTCCCACTCTCGCCTTTTGTCTTAGCCTCTCTCTTGGCTGGTGTGGAGAAACTGGATAGGGAAACATTTTTCTACCTCTCTCATAATACTAGAACCCGCAGTAATCGCATGGTGTTGATTGGTCAGAGATTCAGGACCGATAAAAGGAAGGACTTCTTCACACAGCACATAGTTAAACTATGGAATTCACTACCACAGGTTGTAGTGATGGCCACCACTTTGGATGGCTTTAAAAGGGGGTTGGACAACTTCCTGGAGGAGAAGGCTATTGATGGCTACTAGTCCTGATGTTTCTATGCTCCCTCCAATATCAGAGGCAGTATGCCTATGTACACCAGTTGTTGGGGGACATGGGTGGGAGGGTGCAGTTGCACTTGTGTCCTGCCTGTGGGTTTCCAGTTCACAGCTGGTTAGTGTCTGTGTGAACAGAATGCTGGACTAGCAGGTTCTGATCCAGCAGGGCTCTTCTTATGTTCTTACATTGGCTGGCCCCTCACGCTACCCCAGGATAATTTCTACCAGACATTCTCCTGGTATCTCCTACAGCTTCAGTAACCTTTCCATTTTTTCATGAAACTCAGATAAAGTGTTTCCCTGTCCTAACTCCCGAGAATAAGAGGGAAACGGTCGGCCATAATACGGTGGCATAGAAAGAACCATAGCATTTTGCTTTGCGGGTTTTTGCTCATCCCCAGCGTCCACGTTTGCCGAATTCCCAGCCGCCCTCTTCCAGATCCTGTTTGTGATGCCAAAAAAATTAAAGAATTGGAAGCTAATGGAATATGGAGGTATGGAAGACCATCCCCTCCCATGGCTGGGGCCGCGGGTTCATTTAAATAAAGACCTGAGTGGGGAATTAAAACGATTCAGACAGACACCTGGGTATATTGTTAAAGTTTCTTTGGATTTAAAGTAAGTAACAGTAAATAACAAGACATTCCTTTCCCTCATTTTACAATGACATCACTTACAGGAACACAGGAAGCTGCCTTATACTGATTCAGACCATCCGTCCTTGTAGCCTAGTGTTGTCCGTACTGACTGGCAGCAGCTCTCCAGGGGTTCAGGCAGGGGTTTTCCAGCCCTATCTGGAGAAGCCGTGGATTGAACCTGGGACCTTCTACATGCAAAGCAGAGGCTCTACCACTGAGCCACAGGCCTTCCCTTTGCCCCTTGTTGGGGCTCCTTCAGTCCCGTTGCTGCATGCTCACACAGGGTCGTCGTTCTTCCTACTCCCACCGCTTGTTGCTCAGCTTAAGGCAGCAGGCCTCCTGCCCCTGCCTGTCCCTCGCAGCCATTCTGTCTCCTAATGAATAGTCGGCTCCTCGACTTGGCTTCCCGCTCCCACAGTCGTTAAAAACTTCCTCCTTCCCAAACCGCTTCCTTCCTTCCTTTCCTCTTCTCTCTCCCCTCAACACCCCCCCCCCCCCCCCGCCGGCTTGTCTTGTCAACATTTCACTTGCTTGGCATACTTATCCCAGGCCGCAACGCAGCACGGGATCTTTTTGTCAGTGCCATAACTGAGCTTATAGTCCTATTACACAAAAATGCATTTGTGGTGTCTCTCCCCCCCCCCCCGCCCCCCAGTTTTCTCTGTATCGGCAGCCTAATTTGTTGCTTTGTTAAATAACTGAGCGTCAGAAATCATTGCGATCTACTGCCTCATTGGATTCTGTCGTCTCTGATAGCAGCACTTGATTAACTTGCACTTTTTGATCTTTTCGGCTATGTCCCCAGGCCCTCAACCCTCTCGCCCTGATTCCAGTCCTGTGACTTGCATACCTGTTGGTAATTACAAATACCCTGATTTGCCCATATCGAGATACAAGGATGAGGTAAATGGCATTTTTGCTGTCTATTTTTAAATCTTGGCTTTGTGAATCTACACTGCAGTGTCTTTCTCCTTCCCACCCATCATCCCCCAAGCTTTTGCCTGATTGATTTTTGTTCTGTGTATGAAAAGCCAACAGCTTTTGAAAAGTGTTTGGTTTTTGTAATACAGAAATAACTTTCTGCCTCATGTGTTTCAGTGTGTTCTGTGTTCTCTCTATCAAGCTTCTCTGTGTATATGCATGTCTCTACTAGATTAACTGACCCTGGAATTAGTGTTTCTCTCATTGTGGATGGGGGTTGCACTTCCTCTTAAGCAGGGGTGCACAACCTTTTCGGCTTGGAGGGCTGCATGTGATGCTGGCCTAGGGGTTGGGGCCACCTTTGCATGCACACACTCTACCTATCCCTGTACAGTTCACTCTTTTCTCACTGCTAGCAGCAGAGAAGAAAGTGCCATCTGTAGGAGAATTGCTGGGAGAGGGAGTAGAGAAGCTTCTCTCCACTCTTTTCCCCAGCAATCCTTATATGAATATTTCTTTCAAATGAGGAAAGGGTCTCTGGGGTGGGGAATTCAACGGTGGTGGCAGTAGGGTCAAGGAACCCTTGGGTGCCGCAATTAAGGACTTGGGGGCGCATGCAGCCCCCGGGCCATGGGTTGTGCACCCCTCCTCTTAAGAAACAGGTTCACACTTTGGGTTGCTATTAAATCTGGCCCTTACTTTGGATGCTCAAGTGATGTTAGCGGCACAAAATGCTTTTTCTCGACTCGGTGTGCCAACTGCATCCTCTTGGGTAAAGATGATGTTGCCAGAGTTATCCATGCTTTGGTGTTGTCCAGGTTGAGTTATTGCAAAGAGTTGGGCTACCTTTTTAATTGGGACATCATTTAGAATATGGCAGCCAAGCTGCTGACTTGGACTGTCACCAGGTGTCTAAACTGAACATGTCTCTCCAGTGTATTATCACTTGATGGTGCTCTGTATACACACTTGCTTCGATGAAAACAAAACCAGCAATACGCATTTTGCATTTGTTACACTGTGCCATCATTTTAAACGATGTTTCGCAGATTAAGAAACAAAGGAAGTGTGATCCCTGCCTAAGGAGTTTACAGTCTAAAGCTTGACAGTTACTAGAGAACAGATAGAGGGAAGGGATCAAAAAGGCAAGGCTATCAAGGGATAAATGTGAACAAATGGAATGCTAGACTAGCAGTTTGGGATGAAGATTGCGAAGGAAAACAAGAGTTTCATGGAAAAGGTGGGTTCTGAGGTTTGATATGAACGAAGAGAAACATGGCTCCATGTTGATCAGGGTGGAGAACCTATGGTCCTTCATATGATGTTGGAATACAACTCCCAGCATCCCTGACTTTTGGCCATGGTGGCTGGGGCTGATGGGTGTCGGAGTCCACAAAGCATGGAGGGCTGCAGGTTCCTCACTGCCGATGTAGATTTCTGGAAGGCAGTTGAGGCATGTGGGGTAGCAAAGCGGAAAGGGCGGAGTCTTCTAAGAGGGCAGGAAACCTTGGGGCAACTCCCACTCTCAAAATACTAGAACCTGGGGTCATCTTATGAAGCTGATTGGTGGGTTCCTGGTTGACAGCCTGTTGGCCGCTCTGTGAACAGAATGCTAGATGGACTCTTGGTCTGATCCAGCATGGCTCTTCTGATGTTCTTATGAAGATGTTGGGGTTGGATGAGTGAATGTCATGGGCAGGGAAATAAGAACTGAAAAGGTAAGGCAAGGCCTTGTGGAAACATTATTTATTTATTTATTTATTAAATTTATTAATCGCCCATCTGGCTGGTCACCCAGCCACTCTGGGCAATGTACAACCCCCATAAAACAATTTAAAACAATAAAATTTTACCATAATTTTTTTTTTTTAAATACCCTAACCCACCCCAAATGCCTGCCTGAACAACCACGTTTTTAATGCACGACGGAAGCTCATTAAAGAGGGGGCATGACAGAGTTCCCTAGGGAGGGAGTTCCACAGAGTGGGGGCCACCACAGAGAAGGCCCTCTCCCTCGTCCCCACCAGTCTAGCTGTCCTGGCTGATGGGACAGAGAGAAGGCCATCTGAGGCTGATCTTGTTAAGCGGCCTGTCTGGTGTTGCTGGAGGCGCTCCTTAAGATAGGCTGGGCCGGAACCATATAGGGTTTTAAAGGTCAAAACCAACACCTTGAATTTGGCCCGGAAAACAACTGGTAACCAGTGCAACTCCTTCAGCACTGGAGTGATGTGATCTCGCCGGTGGCTGCCTTTAATCAGGCGAGCCGCCGCGTTCTGTACCAGCTGCAGCTTCCGAACCGTCTTCAAGGGTAACCCCACGTAGAGCGCATTACAGTAGTCTAAACGAGAGGAGACCAGGGCATGTACTACCGATGGGAGCAGATGGTCGGGAAGGAAGGGGCGCAGCCGCCGTATCAGATGGAGTTGATACAGCGCTGTCCAGCTCACAGCTGACACCTGAGCCTCCCTGGACAGCTGGGAGTCCAAAATGATCCCCAAGCTGCGGACCTGGTCTTTCAAGGGTAGCCATACCCCATTCAACACCAGGTCAACATCCCCCAGCCTCCTCTTGTCTCCCACCAAAAGTACCTCGGTCTTGTCAGGGTTGAGCTTCAGCTTATTCCTCCCCATCCAGCCACTCACCGTCTCCAGACATTTGGACAGGGATTCTACGGCCAACCTTGGTGAAGATTTGAATGAGAGGTAGAGCTGCGTGTCATCCGCATATTGATGACACTGCACCCCAAACCTCCTGATGATAGCCCCCAGTGGCTTCACATAGATGTTAAGTAGCATCGGGGAGAGGATGGAACCCTGTGGCACCCCACAAGTGAGTGGCCACAGGTCCGAAACCTCCTCTCCCAGTGCTACCCTCTGGTACCTGCCGGAGAGGAAGGACCGGAACCACCGCAATACAGTGTCTCCAATCCCCAGCCCCTCCAGGCGGTTCAGGAGGATACCGTGGTCAACGGTATCAAAAGCCGCTGAGAGGTCGAGGAGAACAAGGAAGGAGCATTCACCCCTATCCAGAGCCCTCCTCATATCATCCACCAAGGCGACCAAGGCCGTTTCTGTCCCATGCCCAGGCCTGAAGCCCGACTGAAATGGATCTAGATAATCGGCTTCTTCCAAGTGTGCCTTCAACTGCACCGCCACCACCCGCTCAATCACCTTGCCCAAAAATGGCAGATTTGAGACTGGGCGAAAGTTGTTCAGAACTTGAGGATCCAAGGAGGGCTTCTTTAAGAGCGGTCTTATCACTGCCTCCTTGAGGGCTGATGGCATCACTCCCCCCTCAAGGGAGGCGTTCACCACCGTCCTGATCCCTTCACCCAGTCTCTCTCTGCAGCTCATAATGAGCCAAGATGGGCAAGGATCAAGTAAGCAGGTGGTCGGCCTTACAGATGAAAGCACCTTGTCCACTTCATCAGGAGGAAGAAGCTGGAACCGATCCCACAAAACCGGTTTGCCACAGGCTGCCTCTTGCTCACTAACTGTGTGCAGAGTAACACACCTAATCTGATCAATTTTATCTGCAAAGTGCCTTGCCAAGGCCTCACAGGAGGCCTTAGAATGCTCCAGTGGTTCCGGAGCCACAGGACCGACCAGGCTCCGGACCACTTGGAACAGCCTCCTGGGGCAGCACTCTGCAGACGCGATGGAGAGAGCATAATATTCCTTTTTTGCTGCCTTCACCGCCACGTGATAGGCTGAAGATACAGCTCTATCCCGTGTCTGATCGTCTTTGGAGCGAGACTTCCGCCACCGGCGCTCTAGCCGTCTCACCTCCTGTTTCAGAGCTCGTAACTGCGGATTGAACCATAGTGCAGTCCGAGTCCTGTTCAGGGGGAGAGGGCGTTTCGGAGCCACCCGATCTAATGCCCCGGTGATTGCGGCATTCCAGCCACCCACCAGGGTCTCGACCGAGTGGCCGTTGGTATGCCCCAGAGAATCCCCAAGCGCGTTCAGGAATCCATTTGGATCCATAAGACGCCTGGGGCGGACCATTTTAATGGGTCCTCCACCCCTGCGGAGGGGTTGTGGAACCGAGAAGTCCAACATCACCAGATAGTGATCTGACCATGACAAGGGGGTGGTGGATATACCCCCGACTTCCAGACCACTTCCCGCTTCTCCAGAAACAAACACAAGGTCTAGTGCATGACCGGCTACATGGCTGGGCCCAGTTAGAATATGGTGCAGCTCCCAGGAGGCCATGGTCTCCATGAAGTCCCGAGGTGCTCCTGTGAGGATGGCCTCTGAATGTACATTGAAGTCCCCCAACACCAGTAAGTTAGGGGACTGTACACGCACATCAGAGACCACCTCAAGAACCTCGGCCAGGGAGTCAGTCGTGCAGCGGGGTGGACGGTACATGAGCAGAATCCCCAGACTGCCCTTCGGGCCCAACCTCCAGTACATGCACTCAGCAACCTTGGTCTCCCGGAGAGGGGGTCTGGTGAAGACCAAGGACTCTCGGTAGATAACAGCCACTCCCCCTCCCCGATCCCCAGCCCTCGGCTGCTGTGCACACGAAAATCCGGCTGGACACATGGCTACAAGGGTTGGAGCAGCAGCCTCGGCCAGCCAGGTCTCCGTAATACATGCCAGGTCTGCACCCTCATCCAGGATCATGTCATGGATGAGGGAGGTTTTCTGGGTAACAGACCTGGCATTGCAGAGCAGCAAACGAAGGCCAGAAGATGGGGTCACGCCTCCCCCAGCCATCCTTTGGCTCTGGACAGGCCCGGAGCAGGGGACAGATACTACACATCTCTCCCTTGTTCCCCTTACCTGGCATGGCCTGCCCCTAGCGCTCCGCCAGCGCCTGCCGCCCAGCCTCGGTATGTTCTGGCCCCCAACACTCCCCCCACTGCCTCCATCAGGTGGACACATGCCCCCTCGCTCCCGCCTATCAGGCAGGCTACCCACCCCTAAAAACAACAAAATCCCCCCCAACAAAATAAAACAAACAAACAAAACAATTAAAATCCCCTTAAAAATGCCAGGCAGGAGTCCACAGGGAAGGCCTGGTGGCGGTGGTAGCGGCGGCGGCGGCAGCAGGCCCAGCAGCAGCAAGCACGCCTCTTCCCCAGTGGTGGTGGGGAAATCCCATTAAATCCCCATCCCATTAAAGCTGGGATGGGGACCCTCTTTCAGCCGGAGGGCTGAATTCAGTTTTGGAGATGCTCTCGGGGGCTGCATTCCACTGGTGGACGGAGCTAAAGGTAAAAGAGGTGGAGCCAAACATACCAGCATATTTTAGCTTAATGCTCTTATAGCCAGTACCTAAGCCTTAGGAGAGGCATTTCAGCCTATTAGGATGGATGGGGTGGGGAGAATGCACAACATCTGGGAAGCCACCCAAGCCACCCCTATGACTGGTGGTTGGGGGAAAGGGGTGGGGCTAGGGGAAGGGGGTGGCCTTCTGGGGACGCCCGGAGGACCGAATTTGGCCCCTTGGCCTGAGAGTCTGCACCCCTGTTTTAAAAGCAGGGCCAAGGACTGTGGGTTGAGAATAATGTAGGGAAGGAGTACAGAGGAGAAACTTATTTAACCCACACTCCGAATCAATGAATGGATAAGAAAAGAGAACCCACTGTTGAATTTTAAAGAGTGGAAGCGGTCAAAGACGATGCAAGTGGAGAACTTAAAGTGTTGGTCCGTCATCCTTCTGATGTAGCGCAGTTCTCATTCCCCCCCCCCCAATTCTTTTTTATGCAGATAATATCCTTGATAGATGCCAACTCGGTGGTAATTGTACGCGGCTCTACCGGAAGCGGCAAGAGCACTCAGCTTCCACAGTATGTCTTGGAACACTGTGTGCAGTGTGCTGCCTACTGTAACATCATTGTTACTCAGCCTAGGAAAATCGGTGCCAGCAGCATTGCGAGGTGGATCAGCAAGCAGCGGTCGTGGCCTCTGGGTGAACTTGTGGGCTACCAGGTGCGGCAGCATTTCATGCGAAGTTAAAAGCACACGATGTTGTTGAAATGGAAAACCCACCCACTCGCCTCTTTCCTCTTCATCCTTTCAGGATTGATTACTTGCGCTAGAAGGGACAATTAATCTGATCCTTATATAGCAGGCTTCCCCAACCTGGTGCCCTCCAGATGTTTGGCACTTCAGCTCCCATCAGCCCCAGCTGGTATGGCTGATGGTCAGGAATCCTGGGAGTTGCCGTCCAAAACATCTGGAGGGCACCAGCTTGGGGAAGCCTGTTAAATGGCTTCTGCTATGTCCTAAGATATTCCGAGATTTCGCCATTGTCTCAATCTTTTGCATGGAAAAGACATTATTATTTCTGGTGCCAAGGCCATGTCTGTGGCCAAGGTTTCTCCCAGGGAGGATCAGCTGCACTGACCCAAAACTGCCTGGTTTATTTCTTTATTTGTTACATTTATATCCTGCCTTTTTTTCCTCCAAGGAGCCTAAGGCGGCATAAGTGATCCTCCATTTTATCCTCACAACAGTCCTGTGAGGTAGGTTAGGTTGAGAGTCAGTGACTGGCCCGAAGTCACCCAGTGAGCTTCATGGAGAACTCTGATCTCCCCTGTTCTAGTCCAACACTCTAACCACTACACCACACTGGCTCTTGTTCTCAAATCATTGTTGTCAAGGTGAATGGTGGGTGTCTCTGACATTCCTTGTGGATACACAAGGTCATCCCTTCTCCCTTTCTGGAGCCTGGCTTTGAGTGGGCTTGGGGCCTAACTAACTGTAATGGGGTGCCTGTTTGTGTCTGTCTGCCTTGTTCACATATAAAGGGTGGGGTAATCTATTCTGCACATGTAAAAGAGTGGTAGGGGAGTGGACCCAAACCAGTCTCTGTCCCTCACCTTACCTCTCCTACTCCATTATTTTAAGCCTTGTTTGGGAACCTGTGCCCTGGATTCCAACTATGAACAGCTTCAAACAGCATGGCCCATTGTCAGGGATAATGGGAGGTATAGCTCAAGATCATCTGGAAGGTTGCAGGTTCCCTGCCCCTGCAGAAGGAGGGCCACAGCTCTGTGTGATAGAGCGCTTGCTTGCATGCAGGAGGTCCCAGGTTTGATCCTCAGCTTCTCCAGGTAGGGCGAGGAAAGAATGCTGCCTGAAACCCTGGAGAGCCCCTGCCAGTCAGTGTTGGCAATACTGGGCTAGATGGGCCAGTGGTCTGACTCCGTATAAAGCAGCTTCCTAGGTGCCTATGCTTGGAGCAGTGTCTCTCACCCAGCTCACATCTAGTATCAGAGATGGGAGAGAGAAAATGATTTAGGGCGCAATCCTATGGGTTCGGAGATGGAAGCCTCCGAACTCAGAGGGTTCCGTTCATCTAATACCCTGCCATGCTGAAGGTGGAGGAGTTCTTCTATTAGTTGCATCTGTAATAGTAACACCTAAAGCAACATATCATAGCAGTAAGCAATAAAACATTATAAATATAAATATCAGTTACAAAACCAGAGTGATGGCATTGCAATATTACTATGTCGCTTGTGCTATTTCTGGGCCAGTCTTGGGAGTCTTTAGGGAAAAGGACCATAAATTGATTTCTTGTTGCACGCTCTTTTGAACACCTCTGTTCCAAAACAGCTTCTTTTTGGTAATGGTCAGGTGAGGACCAAGGGGGGCTAGTTAGCTAAATGAGCTTGCTGCATATGCCTCCTTACAAATCAAAGCCTCCTGTATATGGGAAGTGTTTGGCCAAATTTGGGGTTCTTATTTAATAATTTGGAATATCTTGAATATATCACAAATGCTCAAAGTTTTCACAGTGTCTTGTAAATACCTTTGCATTAAAATGTGATTTATTTATTTTGGGGGTGGTGATGGTTTTCAGGTTGGTTTAGAAAAAGTTGCAACCAAGGACACGAGACTGATTTATGTGACCACTGGAGTTCTCCTTCAGAAAGTAGTTGGAGCCAAAAGCCTTTTGGAGTTCACCCACATCTTCATAGATGAAGTAAGTTTGGGGACAATAAAAGATCACGCTAAGGCTGCAATCCTATATTCACCTACATAGGAATAATCCCCACTGAACTCAGTGGGGCTTACTTCTGAGTATTTATTTTATTTAAAACATTTGTATCCTGCCCTATATCATTAAGCTCTCAGGGTGGCATACAGATAAAATCAGTGTAAACAGTATAAAACAATGAATAATTTAAACAGCTAAAACATGTTAAATCATTAAATAAGCTAATACCAATTAAAATCTAAAACAATAAAACAGTTAAAACAGTGTGCTATTTTAGGGAATGCAGTAGACAGATATCAGATTGTACTGTAAGATTTTTTTCATAGGAGACGTTTACATTGGCATTTAAGTTTATGTGTTTTATATGACAACATTATTTTGTCATACATAATAAATGTTCTAACATTAACAGCAAAAGTGTGTTAAGAATAAAATGCCCGTCGCTTTTGAATGTGCTTACGGTTGGGGAACCTCAGGCCAGGGGGCCGATTCTGCCCCTCCGGGGTTCCCCAAATGGCCACACTGCTTTCCCCAACCACCAATTTTTTGTGTGGTTTCCTGGCTTTTGTGCAGTTTTTCCCCTGTTATAAAGGATTGAAAAGCCCTTTCCAAGGCTGCTGGCAGTGAGAGCTTTAAGCTACAATACACTGGATTTTTTATTTTTTTTATTTTTGGCCCCATCCCTTTTGCTTTGGGCCCTGCTCATCACTGGAATGCGGCCCCTGAGACCTTCTCCAAAGTTGAATTTGGCCCTTGGCTGGAAAGAGGTCCCTCACCTGGTCATATGCCATGTCCCTCTCCAGCCATCCTCCTAGGGCCAGTGTCAACACCTGGCGTCTTTTGGGCAGCTACTGGGGCACACAACTGATACCTGCCGGGGGCCCGTACAGTAAGTTCCTGATCCAGCACTTTAAGCAGCATTGGGCAGCTGGCTGTAGCCGCCACTGTCATTTCCCACAATGCCCCAGAGCAATGCAGTGTTAAATTAATGTGACAGCTATACCCAGACTAGAGATGTGAAGGCCTGGGGAAAAAATGAAAAAATTCGGGGGGAAACAGGGTTCCCCCCCCCTTTTTTTTTTTTTTCGGAGGACCGTTTTTGTTTCTGTTTTTCCAAAAAATGGAACAGCTCTGGATTATGAAAAATTTTCTTTTAGCCCAGCCTTTATTCCCTGCAAAATGATTTCCAAAAACTTGTGTAATAAGAACACTTTTATAGAAAGACTAGAGATGTAAAATGTCTGGAAATAATGAAGCCATGGGGGAAAATGTTTTTTTAATCCTCTCTGTAAGTTTCCCAGCATAGTTATTTCTTTCAGTCTTTATTAAAAAATTTTGATCGAAAGTATATTTTACTGATAGACATTTATGCCCAGTTTCCCAACATGTGAGTAGAGTCACTTGGCAGTAAATGTGCCTTCTTGACAGCTTGAGTTTTGTTTTATAAAGTCCTGTGTTTCTGACGCTCTAGCAGTCATTTAATGTGGTTCTGATCTGTTCCAACAATAATTACAAATGTACTAACTGAGTTTACTTTTAAAAGTTTTAAAATATAATGGTAATTTTATGAGCAAACTAAGTTATGCATAAAATAACTTCAGGAACAGAAACGGTGCTTTATGTTCCTAAAGCAGCCCTCCCCAACTTAGTGCCGTCTGGGTGTTTTGGGCTACAGTGCCCAGGATTCCTGACCATTGGCCTGCTGCCTGAGGCTGATGGGAGCTGAAGTACAAAATATCTGGAAGGTTCCAGGTTGGGGAAGGCCGCCTTAAAGCAACAAATGACTTTAGATCTGTAAAGAGTGATAAAATTTAAGTATTTCTTATTTTTCAATTTTCCCAAAATTTCAGTTTTCCTTCTGAACACCCCCCTGGTTTTTTCCCATGACCTCAAAATTTCTGTAAATTTAACATCTTTAACCCAGACCCATGCACCTCCACTCTTCAGAGTGTTGGCACTGCTGCCCTGCACTCCTGTGCCCACTAGCAGAGGAGGGAGGCCCACAAGAGGGCATTTTGCCCAGGGCTCCCTTAAACTTCGAGCCAGTCCTACCCTCTCCAGGGGAGAATATGGGAAATCACTTCCTCTGTGATAACAAAGATGAAAGCCCAGCAGCAGCCCTGTGCCTATTCTTTAACCCAGTGCTTACGACAGGAGGCAGTCGGGGAGAAGAGGATTTCCCATCAAACATTTCTAGGTCAGGGGTGTCGAGCCTCTTTCACCCAAGGGCTGAATTCCATTTCAGAGAAGGCTGGGGGGGGGGGGGGGCTGCAGGCAAAAGGGGTGTGGCCAAAGCAAAAGGGTGTAGCCATTATACCGACATATTTCCTGTCAATAATTAAGCCTTAGGAGTGGCATTTCAACCGTTTGGAATGGTGAAAAAACTGCACAAAAGCTGAGAAACCATCAAATGATCAATAAGTCTGGGAAAGGGGGTGTGGCCTTCTGGGGAACCCCAAAGGGCCAGGTTAGGATCCTAGGAGAGCTGGATTTTACCCCTGGCCATGACTTTCTGCACCCCAGTTTTAGGTCATACAATTATATTGTATGACCTAAAATCAGTTCTGTAACTTCTTTTTCATTCTGCAACTGCTTTCTTTTCTTTAATTGAATGTCCATGTGACAAATTGAATGTGATTATTTGTCTTCCACAAGCACAGATCTCATGCTTTCAGATCACTCCCTGACTTAATGGCCCAGTGCAGACCATAGTCAAGAGATCAGAAGGCTGCCATGGTCTCTCCTGCTTCCTTCTTCGTGAATCCCCCCTTCCCTTTCCAGAGGTAGCTATAGTGCAGCATTAAACTTGCCCTGATGTGTCAGCTTTTTGTTTAGCTTTTTACTTTGGTTAGCTTTTTACCAGGATTTTCACACCAGCCTCTGACCTAGTTTGCAAACTGTCTTTTGAGTCCTATTTATGGTTAATGTTAATTCTTCACCATGGTCAGCACCAAGAAAAAAAGACGGGGTGGGAAATTTGTATAGGATAGTAAAGGAAGCGTGGAAGTCTGTGGCACACTTCCCATCTCCTAACCATGGTTAAGTGATCAAGAATGTTAATCTCTGAGCCCATCATATCTCTAAAGTAAACTCATTTTGTGTTAAGTCCTGCCATCTGTTGATTATTTATAGGTGCATGAGCGTACCGAAGAGATGGATTTCTTACTATTGGTGGTCCGTAAACTGTTGCGCACCAATTCACGATTTGTGAAGGTAAATTTGAATGGTCGGCACTTGACTAATGCCTAATACTCTGACGATAAGAATTGTGATGGCTTTCTGAACCATTGGGAGATGGGCGAGTTCTGTAACAGCCTTTCAGGCTCACAGCAGGGGCAGAGTGGAACTTGGCAGCGAGCATACAGAAACAAATGACAGATGTGGGAAGAGTCAGAGGAACAATTGCACAGGCAAAGAACAGTTGGAGAAAGTTGCAATATAGAGATCAGGGGTGGGGAATTTCTAGCCCACAGGCTAGATCCTGCCTATAAGAACATAAGAACGTAAGAAGAGCCCTGCTGGATCAGACCAAGGCTCCATCTAGTCCAGCATTCTGTTCACGCAGTGGCCAACCGGCTGTCGACCGGGAACCCACAACCAGGGCATGAGCACAACGGCACCCTCCCGCCCATGTTCCCCAGCAACGGGTGGACATAGGCATATTGCCTCTGATACTGGAGGTAGCATATAGCTACCGCAGTTAGCAATCCAACCCCCAGCGGAATTTCTGTGGACACCACCCCTGAGGTTTCAGTTTTTCATTTTCTGTTTTAAATCTCTTACTGAGTTTTAAATCTTTGCTCTGCTGCTAGGGTCTATTTAGTTATTATTTTTATTTTATACTTTCTTTTAAAACGTTCATATTGTATTTTATGGTTTTAATTGATGTGACCTGCCCAGACAGCTTTGGCTATTGGGTGGTATATAAATGAAATAAAGTGCAGTGCGCGGCATGGAGAAATGGGTGGGAGCAGATGATGTCAGGGGAGGAGCTTCAGGGATATGTTCCTGCCCCCCGCCATCATCTGGCCTGCTGGAAAATCCAGCCCCCAGCTTCAAAAAAATTCCCAAGCCTTGATATAGATTTTTTTTTTTTGTGAAGACCAGAAGCCTCCAAGACAAGGTGAGGGAATTAGAGCACTTGGTAGTCAATAAGAACATAGATAAAGGGCGCCTTCGCACTGAGCTTTTATCCTGGGATTGAGATGGCTCCCTCACGGATGTTCGCGGGCTCTTTACATGATGCCGTGACCCTCCGGGGCATCTTCTGCACTAAATGCCCTTTGTTCCGTTTTTAAATAGATCGCAGATAATGAGCTATCAAATTACCCCGTTGTGTTCCGCTTGAGTTTCCTCTGTGAAAAGAGTTAAAGCGGCAAGAGGAGGAGCGAGATCAATGAAAGATAATGGCAGACTCAGATATGGGGAGAAGGAGGGGAGAAGGGGAGGGGCGAAAGGGAACGCATGTAAAGGGAGTCAGTTGTGATCCTGCATTTAAAATGGAGGCAGAAAGCCCCATTTTAAATTCAGGATTTTAGGCTGGTGTAAAGATGCCTTTACACCATGGGGCCGTGGTGGCTTAGTGGTTAAGAGGCTGAACTGCAGACCGGAAGGGACAGCAGTTCGAGACCCGAGTGCCGCGTGACGGAGTGAGCTCCCGTCTTCAGTCCCAGCTCCTGCCAACCTAGCAGTTCGAAAGCAAGAAATTGCAAGTAGATAAATAGGCGCCGCTTCGGCGGGAAAGGTAACAGCGTTCCGTGCACCTCGGTGTTCAGTCATGGAAGCGTCTTCAGACAGCACTGGCTCTTCGGCTTAGAAACGGGGATGAGCACCGCACCCTAGAGTCGGACACGACTGGTTGGGGACACCTTTACCTTTTTTTTAAAGATGCCTATAGTGAGTTTTTCAGAAACTGTGTGGAATAGAGAGAGAAGCAGTGGGATATTAGATATAGAGGAAGAACAGAAAGGGGCATGGTGGGGGAGTTGTTGCTTGCTGTAGCTCAGTGCTGTAGCACATGCCTTCTATGCAGAGGGTCCCAGGTTCGATCCTCAGCATCTCCAGGTAGGACTGGGAAAGGACCGCCGCCGCCCCCCCCCCCCCCGCCTGAAACCCTGGAGCGACACTGCCCATCAGTGTCGACAAGACTGAACTAGATCAGAGAATGGCAGACTTCAGGCTTGTGGGATCTAATTTGTTTATTACTCCATGATCCACTGACTGGAATCTGATGCAAAAGATATGCGTTTGGAATGAAAAGAATTCTGAACCCAGGAATTTGTTCTGATTACCAGCACTGAATGGAGTTCACAATCCTGCCTCACCAAACCCCACTCGTGCTTAAACACCCCCCTCCCCCCAAGAGCTCTCTTCATTTCAGCCGTATGATTTAAGGAGGGGGCGTCATTTTGTTTCTGTCGTTGTCAAACAGTTGGGAGTCAGAAATCCTGGCCAGTCTACAGCAAACCACTCGGAGATCTATCAGTAGATCCAGACGGACCGTCTGCCCACCCCTGAGCTAGACGGACCAGTGGCCTGACATGGCGTAAGGCAGCTTCCTGTGTGTTAAACAGGGCGTGGAGTCAAATAAACGTAGAAAAGCTATTGATCACTTGGCAGCTATTTATAAAGATTCCAAACTGCCTTTGATCACTCACTCACTGCCCTCGCCCCCCCACTAGACAAGGTTTTTCAAAAGGAAGTCTGAATCCAGCATTGCTGTGTGTATCCTGAGAGGCCTGGGTGGCTTTAAAACAATTGACGCAGGCATTTGCTCATTCCCTCCTTTCACCACTGCCATCTGCTGCCAACTTTCACTCCTTTCCTCAGCTGAAAAGGGCATCACAGCTGAATACGGCCCATTTAAAGCCAGGAGATGCAGCTGGGATTGCCTTGGAGCGATCTCTGCGTGTTGGGGAAGGAGCATTTCAGCCGCAGTGCTTTACAGCTGTGTGTGCCGTTTCCCCTGGCGTTGGTACTGTTCCTCTGGGGTAGCCAGGACAGGGTGCCTCTGGTGAAGTTACAGGCTTTTCAGATCTGGCCCTCTGTCCATTAAGATAGCAGCAATGATAAATGTCACATTAACAGTTTTTGTTGTTGGGCTAAAAGGGCCAGGGAGGATGGGGAAGTTTGATATGCAATGTATAAATAACTATGAAATTACTCACTCCTGCAGCTGAGAATTGGGGCAGTTGACACTCTGCTGAGTATGTCTAGATCAGCCATGCTGGCTGGGGGTGATAAGAACATAAGGAAAGCCATGTCAGACCAAGGGTCCATCTAGTCCAGCATTCTGTTCTCACAGTGGTCAACCAGCTGCTCATGGGAAAGCCACAAGCAGGACGTGAGTGCAGTAGCATCCTCCCACCTATGTTCCCTAGCAACTGGTGTACATAGGCTCACCGCCTCTGGTACTGGAGGTAGCATATAGCCATGAGGACTAGTAGCCATTGATAGCCTTCTTCAGGAATTTGTCTAATCCCCTTTTAAAGCCATCCAAATTGATGGCCATCACTACATCTTGTGGAAGTGAATTCCATAGTGTCACTATGTGTTGTGTGAAGAAGTCTTTCCTTTTATCTGAGCTGAATCTCCCACTCATCAGCTTCATGGGATGTCCCCGTCAGCTTCTTGTATTATGAGAGAGGGAGGAAAATGTGATGGGAGTTGTAGTCCAACACATCTGCAGGGAACTGGATTGGGGCAGGCTGCTCTAGGTACAAGTTAATGCAGAAGACAGACACGGGTGTTTTGTGGCTTGAGCATGGTGACCGTGCACCCTGCATGCTACATTTACATGAGAGTGATCCAGCGTGAGCAAAATGACATTTCAGGGCAACCTCCCGACACTGATTTCAGAAAACTTCATATCCATAAACAAGAGGCAGGTGTCATTTTGCACACACCCAAATGTTGCAGCTGTGTTGTCCCTCCACAGCCATCTGTCAGGGATGCTTTGACTTCGATTCCTGCATTGAGCTGGGGGTTGGACTCGATGGTCTTGTAGGCCCCTTCCAACCCTACTATTCTGTGATTCAAAGTTTTTACACTCTTTTGTTTTGCACCTCAAATAAACATTTTGTGCTGTTTTCTGATATGTGGAAAAACAAAATATGGTCTACTTTTGTTTTTTAAGGAGGAGAGGTGACTATAAATAAGGTTTATTGGTGTCAGAGTGGAAATTGAGCCCATAAAGCCCCAGAGCAGTTCTGATTCTGAGGAAGAACAGCAATCCGTGGGAGAGGAGCTCGCTCATCTCTCACAAGCACAGCAGCTGGCAGAGATTCCTCCTTCCAGCATTCCTGGGATAGATAGTGACCCTGGCAGTGAGAGAGTGCTGGAGGGGGGCTTGCTGGACGCTCGGCGCAGACGCAGGGAGCGACAACAGATGGAGGGCGCCGAAAGGAGGCACTCCACTCATTTGGCGCTAAAACAACGGTCGCGTCCTGAGGACCCAAGGGAAAGAGGCTGTCTCCATAGCCTATAAGTTCAGAGTCTTCCCACAGTTCTCCTTCAAATGGGGACCAACTGCCTTACCTGGAGCTTAGGCTACTCTGCTATCTATCCCCAGTGCAGTTCCCTTCTGAGTCGCTAGTGATTAGTATCTGTAAGAGTCATAAAGCAATAAAGCCTTGGAAAGAATCCTTGTCGTCTGTGTCCTGAGTTGGCTATTCGAGGGGACTGCAAGAGGCAGCTAGGGCGCTCCTGACAATTGGGTGGGTAAAATAGGTTAGGAAAGAATGCACCACACCTGCTTGGGTTGATCTCTTCTGATCTTGGAAGCTAAGCAGGGTCAGCCCTGGTTAGTACTTGGATGGGAGACCACCTGGGAATCAGGCTTCCTGCATTGAGCAGGGGGTTGGACTCGATGGCCTTGTAGGCCCCCTCCAACTCTATGAGTCTATGAGGTCCTGTTTCCTACGATGTTGCTTGGATGTGCAGGGTCTAAGTGCTAAATTTGGTGTGCGTGTGTGTCACATACGTCTTGCCCATTCGCATAAAAAGTGGTGTGTTTGTCTGCTTCTCTACCTTTCCCACATAAAGGAGCATGTGGTGGAGGAGAGTGAAGCCTGATCTCCTGCTTCACTCATTTAAACAGTCCCGTCAACCCCACCCCTGCCTGACTTAGTATCCAAGCCTGGCTTTGAGAAAACTGCTTAAACCCCCAGAGCACACCTGGATAAGATTGGGGGAGGGGGAGGAGTCTGGTTTCTTCTGTCCAGTTCCCCATACACACCTTTTCGTGTGAGAAGCAGACCCCTATCCGCACTTTAACATGCCAGTGGGCAAATACGTGCTTAACGTACCTGCAGTTGCCCCAATGACTAGCTTGGTCCTAGGGGAAATCCCACATTCAAATTTACTTCTAGGCGGCAGCAGGAATAACTTCCAAGGTGCAGGGAGGAAGAGCTGGGCAGAGATACTGGAGGAATGCAGAAGCATACCATTGCCCACAAAGGCTGGGTTCGGTCTGATGGGGGCCAGCAGAGCGGGGGGAGGCCTCTGTTAAGCCTTTTGGAAGTTTTCCTTGCGCCATTCCTTGCACCCGTGGAAGGAAATGGTTCATGCCCTTAGGCTTAATATGTATTTGTTCTTCTTTTGTACATTGAATTTCCCCATGGACTTAAATATGCTTTTAAATTCTCCTCCCTATAAAGCCAACAGCAAGGGAATTCTAGCCAGTGAATGCCAATGCCAAGAATTTCGTAATTCATGCCTGTGGAATGCCAATGCAATTCTTACCAGTGGAATTCTTGGAAGGGATTTTTGCCAGTTCTTGTCAATGCCAAGACTTTAATAATTTGATTGGTTTAGATTTTCTTTCTCAATGGCATAAACTCCCTTCTGGATCTGGGGATCTCCTGTAAGGCCCTGGCCCTTAGAGGTCACTGGGTCCAGACTTTTGTTATGACTCCCAAAACAGCAGCTGTCACCACCTACTGATGTGTAGAAAACAGTAGGACTTTTTAGATCCTTAGCATATGGGGTCAGGTATGACTGCCTTCAAATCCACTCAGACCAGAACATAGATATTTAAAAGAATACATGTTTTTGTCTATTTAACAGGTCAACAATCAGATCAATAACTGATAAATGGTAATAATAATGGTTCTAAAAACATAACACCACATCTCTGCTTTCAATAACTTCTATCCCTCCTTTCTCATTCACACCCTGACTCTGTGATTCTATTCATTAACTAACTTAGGGCACAATCCTATGCAAAAAGTCCTACAACTCTGAGTATTCCCCAGCCAGCCAGGCTGACTGGGGAATGCTGGGAATTGTAGGAATTTTTCTGTCTAAACATGCATAGAATTGTGCCCTTAATTAACTAACTCTGGCCCCTAATTCCTCTCTCACACACTCCATCATAGCTCATCTCTTTTTCTGACCTCTAACTCCCTGTTCCCCTTCTAACTGACACTTAAGTCCACCCACTATTTCATTCTGGCCTCAGCTGTCAATCACTTCTCCACTTACTCTTCGACTGTATGTGCATTGTAGTAATTCATGCTGTGCGGCTTCTAAAGTTTCTTTGTATACTGTTTTTTTCAATAGGTAATTCTGATGTCTGCGACAATCAACTGCCAAGAGTTTGCCAACTACTTTGCAATTCCAGTTCGCAACAGACTTTATCCAGCCTATGTGTTTGAAGTGGAAGGCAAGCCCCATGCTATTGAAGAATATTACCTTGATGACCTGAAGCCTATTATCTGTCATATCAGGGTATGGAAAATGGCCAACTTTGGTTTCTCTCCATCACTGGGTGTCTAAAATATTTGGGGTGGTATTAAGGGTAAGCAGGTTGGCTTAAAATTCCGAGAGTTTCCTTCTGTCTTCCATCCGGCAAAAGCATAATGGCTTCAGCAGGTATGAAGGCTGAGCTGCATCAGTTATTCATTCTTCCCCAACCTGGTGCCATCCTGTTCTGTGGTTCCTTGAGGCTTGCAGAGGAAGCTAGTAGTGAGATAAGGGCAGGAAGAAAGCAGGAGCTTGGATAGCTCTAAGTGGGTCCTACTGGCTGGACAATAGGAAGATGTTCTCTCAAAAGGGCTCTAAAGCCTTATTAGATGTCTCAGCAGGGAGCTAAAGCCAGTTAAAGCCTTATGTAGGCTGACCACACCAAGACTTTGTGGTGTGGTCAGCTTTGCCCCTCCTGGCAGAGCTGACTGAATTGTTAAAGGGACCTCACCTTACTTTGTTGCCTGAGACTTCTGCAAGCCTGGGTAGACGGAGGTTCTGCTTGGGACTCGTCCTCTTAGTCAGAGGTTTATAACAGCTGTGTCCTCTGGCCAGGAGAGCCCTGAATAAGGCAGTGACTGTCCTGCCCCTAAGGAAGTAGCCTCTACCTCATCCTCATCAGTATCCTCTGCTGCACACTGGAAGGCCTGAGGATTGGGGGTCATCACAGGTACACTCCAGCTGTGTTGGACTGAAACACCTATCATTCCCAGCCAGCATGGCAATCTGAAGGGGGTGTCAGGATTGGGCCCAAGCTCCCTGGTTTGGTTACGGACTCTGATTCAGATTCAGAGGCAGAGCTAGAAGAAGCCCAGCCAAGACAGTGAGCAGGGGAGGAAATTCCCCAAGACTCTCCAGGAATCAGAGATGAATCTTCCTAGGGGCTTATTGAACAGGAGGCCCAGGTTCAGAGACTGTTATCCCCCCTCCCCATGACAGGCACTTGAGTTTGGTGCAGAGTTAAGCAGGTGGAGTTGAGAGGAGGTGGGAGGCAGTCCGCCTGATCGGCTGCCCCTCAGAAGTTGGGTCAGAAGGACCATCCCTGAAGGAGGAGCCTGCAAAAGCCTGGGCGCAGCAGGAAACCATCCATTTGAGTTGACAGGCAACTGCCTTGCTTTGTTTAGCTAATTTGGTGTAATGCAAAGAGGTGTTATTAACTGAATAAAGGTTTTGTGGATTGCACAGCAAGTCTCTGTTGCCTCACTGCTCAGCGGGTGGGTTTAGCAATCCCTGACAGCGGGGCAGATTTAGGGATGCAACATAGATTACAGAATAAAAGTGGAGTCTTTTGAGGGAGCAAGAGGCCTTTAGATTGTGGAGGGGCCTGTTTACACCTGCCACAAATGGCCACAGTTGCGAACAGATTTTTTTTACCATCCTTACTGAAAACAAAGCGGGGTTGGACTCAATGGCCTTGTAGGCCCCTTCCAACCCCACTATTCTGTGAAAGTGTCCCTTTTGGGGGTGGGGGTCATGACCTCACCCTTGGCATAATGCAAGCACTTTTCTGCCATCGCAGGGAGGGTTAAGTCTGAAGCCAAGTTTTTCCTTTTTGAAAATATCCTCATTTTAAATCTGGTTAAGGTTCCATGCTATCAGCGTAATGTGGTCTAACCAATGAATCCTACTGAAGAGATGATGAATAGTTTCAGATTTAATTTATTGGAGAGGGGAGGGGGCAGTAGGAGATGAGACAATTAATTGGCTGTGCATACTTGAGGCAGACATGCCTGTTAACTAGCAGAGTGATAAAGGGACACAAATAGACTCCTGCAGTCATCAAAGTCCTGATGCATTAAGCAGAACAAAAATATCCCTCCTGTTATAACAGTGGTCTGTCAGCATTCATATAAGTGTCAGTGATGTGTCAGCATCAATGGACAGCATGGGGAGGGAAGATTATATAATAACTGATGCCTGTGAAAAGATTCCTGGTGATGAGTGGCAACTTAGAGAGCCAGGAAGTTGACTGGGAAGTCTCTTCCCATCAGACTAGATCTGCCAGATGTGTGATCGCAACCTTCCTCCACCTGGTGCGCTCCTGATGTGTTGGACTATAACCCCCAGTGACCATGGGGATTATGGGGGGTTGTAGTCCAGCACATCTGGAAGGCAGCAGGTTGGGGAAGGGTGTTTTATCACTTCTATGACAGGTTATTATTTATATTACTATTATTTATATCCCACTTCTTTTCCTCTTGCAAGGAGCCCAAGGCACCTTACATGGTCCTCCTCCTCTCCTTTTTATCCTCACAACAACCCTGTGAGGTAGGTTGGGCTGAGGGTCTGTGACCGGCCCAAAGTCACCCAGTGAGCTTGATGGCTGAGTGGGGACTAGAACCCGGATCTCTTGAATCCCAGTCCTATGCTCTAACTACCACACAGCACCACACTAGCTCTTATGTGCTTAACCTGCACCATGTTCAAGTAATCAGGTGGTTCTTCATTGGCTGGATTCCCAGATACTATCTTGAGCCTCTCCTTCTCAGAGGTGAGACAGTTTCCTTTGAGCGACATGGGAGGAACAGGAGCCTCCCACACTATTCCCATTGTTTTTCCTTGATTGAACAAGGAAGAGGTGTGCTGAATCACAATACTTCCCCTTGTGCACAGAGTCATTGCTGGAAAACAAATCATCTTGGAAGCTTAGTTTATTTTATAACATTTCTATACTGCTTTTCATTAAAAAAAAAAAAACACCCAAAGGGGTTCACAAGATAAAATCATGATTGAAATAATATTCTCAGCCTAACGTGCCTCACAGGGTTGTTGTGAGGTTCAAATGGAGAAGAGAAGGACCATGTAAGCTGCCTTGGGTTCTTTGCAAGAGGGAAAAAAGTGGTATATAAATGTCGTCGTCATCATCTAGTTTGTCCACTCAGGATAAGCACTGTATAAGTGCCTCCCCCTTTTCTCTTGTTCTGAGAGAGTTTGTAATTTCTTCTTAAAATATATTTACTCCCCTATATGGATTGTTGTTGATCTTCTCAGAGGTGATTCGGTAGCTGCCTTTGCTGGAGGAGAGAGGTACTTTGGAAGATTTTTAAGGCAAGAGTGTTTGTTAAAATATACTCGATACTTCATGATTTTTTTTTATTGGGCTCATAAGACACCTGTATTATTGGCAAAAGTGGTCTTCATTGGAAGTGGTCCTAATTTGAACGGGTCACTTCTGACAAGCTATGTTAACACTTGTGGACTCTTGTCTTTGTCAAATTGCAACCTTCCCTGGTAAAACGCCATGGCAGTTCTGTCAGGTTCAGGGATAGCAAAGAGAGGCACAGAAGCAAGGTGTGCTCTGAAAGCTACTGAAGCAGAGAATCACAAACTGATAGCTTTACATTCCAGCATGAAAGAATGGAAAAATCCTTGGGGGAGATGAGCACTCTGCAGCTCTCATAAAAAAAGGTTTCCAGCCCATCCCAACGCTCCACTCTCACTGCTTCAAGATAAACTTTGCTCAAAGGAAGTGTATACACTTGCTCAAGCTTTGTATTAATGCAGACTGTACCACAAGGGTTTTGTGTTTGCCAGGTATATAGCCTACTTTATGTTCACACCTCTATGTAGGACGTCTTGCATACCACTTCTTATTTGCGCAAGTCTGTTTCTGTTTACACCAGAGGTGAGTAACTTGTGGGCAGTGGTGAGAGATGATGGAAGTTGTAAGCCAAGTTGCCCACCCCTGGTTTACACCGTAGCTTCTTAGATTGTGGCCATGGATTGATTTTTTTAAAATCCCACCAATAAACATCAAAATTTATTTAGTGTTTTATATCAGCATTGTAAGATAGATATGTAAATCGGACTAATAAAAACAGCAAACTCTTTCAAAAGTCTAGTTTCTATTTATTTATTTATTTGAAAAAGAAATGATTCTGAGCAGCCTGCAACTTTCTGTGATGTTAAAAGAGAAACCCTTGACTAAAAACTTTAGCTAAGGACTTTTAGCGAAGGGTAACAGTCACAGAAACCATTCTCTTCGGGGGAATTACAAGCCTTGTCTCTAGCGCTGTGGCCTCCAACATGGTGCCGATGGATATCACTGTGCCCGCTAGGGTTGTCAGAGAAATCCGCAACGGAACCAAATTAGTTCAGATTTTCAGGGATCTGACCCATGGATTCTGCAGTGGACTGGCTTTTCCCCTGTCAGATGGATTTGGTGGACTTGCGGACTGGTTTTCTAACTTTACCGAATTTTGTGCAAGTTTCATCATAGAAAAATACGCAAAATTTTAAAAACCTGGCCAAAAATCCACATTTCCTCTATAAAGTGTGAAAACAGGCATTTCGGGAGATTTGCGCGTTTTCACGTGTGCAAATTTGTGCAGTGCAAATGCGCATACAAAAAACCCCTGATTCTGTTGATGGGTGTATGATGGAATGAAAGGCGCCTGATAATCTGTGAAACACAGATGGAATGGATTTTATATGGTCCATACATCCCTAATGCCTGCATAGACCTTCCTTGGCGCCTGTCAGGTTCCCTACCCTCTTGATTGTTTTTGTTTTAGTTATTTTAATTTTTTTTTTCTAATGTAGTCTGACATGCTGGAAAGTGAAGTGTCAACCTCCAGTGCTATCTTTATTTCCAAAAATGACTCTGGGCCCCAAAGGCATTCTTAGAAAATAGAAATGGTGGGTAGCTGCCGCCCGATGCCTTATTGTGAAGTGTGCCCAGCCAACTAGAAAAAAGAAAAAGATAACCAGGGTGAGGGGGGCGGTAGCTTAGAGGTCCCCAACATTTTTTTGCCAGAGGGCAGGTTTGGAATTTTGAGAGTGTGTTGTGGGCACTCTCACAAAATGGCCACTATGGGGAGGCTTCACTATTTGTAAAATGGCTGCCATGATGGGCATGGCCAGTCATAAAACATCCATTTCCCAGAAAGCACACTGGTGGGGATAAAAGAAAACTAGTCCCATGAACAAGTACGAGGCAGAGGTCGGGTCTGAGAGCCAAATGCCAAGTCATGTATTTACTCCCACAAAGCACAACAAAATACCCATTTCACAGAGGGCAAACTGATGAGGCTCAGAGAAATACACAGGCAAAATACCTATGCACAGCGTCCATGCACACACAGACAGAGCCCTAGGCAAAACACACACTGAGGACAGGAAAAACACCTCATTCCTGACTATACTCTCTAGGCCCCCAGGACCCTTCCTTCTCCATTCCTGCTGTTCACTGCCCATCCCCGACCTTTTCTTCTCACAGGGACTTCGGTCACATCTGCATTCTGTCCAACCCCCCCTGCATGCTGATGGCATTCTGTAGAAAGATAATAGTAATGGATTTGTTTTCTCCTCTCTTTTCACTTAGATTCCTGCACAGGCTATTGAGGAACCACTGATACATCCAGAAATGTACAAAGCTGCTGTCTCTCTGATCCAGTGGTTTGATGAGCTAGAAATGAAGGAGAGTGGGTAAGATACTGTTCTTTGTAGCCTTGGGGATTGCACCTCCAAAGAACAGGCCTCGGAACATTCTAGAGCTTTAGCCAGGAAACTGGTACTTGTACCCCTTCTTGAAGGGAGTGTTCAGTGTACTGTAAAGATGGGGGTGTGCATTGTTTGATGGCCCTGCCTTTATTTATTTAAAACATTTGCATCCCACCCTATATCATTACGATCTCAGGGCAGTGTACAGATAAAATCAGTTTTAATAGTATAAAGCAATAAATTATTTAAACAGCTAAAACATATTAAACCATTAAACAAGCTAATACAAATTAAAATCTAAAATAGTGTGCTACTTCAGGGAATGCATTTAGCCCTCAAAGGCTTTGGTAAAAAGCCATGTTTTTACTTGGAGCTGAAATGAAACCAATGCGTGCGCTAATTGGGCCTCCACGGGGAGGGCATTCCGCAACCAGGGTGCCACAGCAGAGAAGGCCCTCTCCCACGTCCCACCATAGTGTATGTCTCGCACTGGTGGGACGCAGAGGAGGGCCCCTCCAACAGATCTCAGTCCTCGGGCTGTAAACAACAAAAATACTTCTTTCACATGCCATACTTACTAGACGTCATGGGGAAGGGTTGTAGCTTAGCCTTCCCCTGAGATGCTATTTTTCTGTGGTACAGTATGGCTTAGATCAGGGGTGCAGAAGCTCTTTCAGCTTGAGGGCTAAATGCCATTTTGGAGATGCTTTCAGGGGCCACATTAAAGTGGTGTGTGAGGCTGAAGGCAAAAGGGGCGGGGCCACAAATACCAGCAAATGGTACCTTGAAGTTCTTACTGCCAGTCGCTAAGCTTTCGTAGAGGCGTCTCAACCATTTCAAATGGGGGAAAAAAATGCTCAGTAGCCAGGAAGCCACCAAATTATTGGTGGTTTGGGGAAAAGCGTGGGGCTGAGGAATGAGGTGTGGCCATCTGGGGAACACCAGGGGGCTGGACTAGGGTCCCAGGAGGGCTGGATTCAGCCTCAGAGCCTGGAATTCTGTAGCCCTGGATTAGATGCACCTAACCTAAAGCATGGAATATCTCCTCTGCCTCAAGTGATAGGAAGTGCAGGACAGCTTTACAAGGTCAGTTTTCGCCATGAGGAGAGAGAGCCGCAGGCCGCTGGTTTGCTTGCAACGTAAGTTTACCAATATGCATGTTGATTGGGTTGGAAGCAAGCGGGCACATGAGGTGCTTCCACACTAAGTGATTACTATGAGAGAAGGTTACAACGGCTGGGGTTGTTTAGCGTGGGGAAAAGGAGGGTGAGGGGAGACATGATAGAGGTCTACAGAATTATGCGTGGTGTGAAGAACGTGGATAAGGAGACATTTTTCTCCCTCTCTCAGAATATTAGAACCCGGGGTCATCCTGTGAAGCTGATTGGTGGGAGATTCAGCACAGAGAAAAGGGTGGACTTCTTCACACGGCGCTAGGGATGTACGGAAGTCACTTACCTTTCCGCGGATTATGTTCATGGTGGGGGGAGGCGATCCGTTCCTCCCCCCCGGAATCCTCGACGGCTGGCTGTGCTCCGCAGTGGCTCCGTGGAGCAGCCGGCCAGGCCCAGCCCAGGCCAGAGCCATCTGCAGCTGCATTTCCGGCCACGGAGGGCTCTGGGTAAAAAACAAAACCGCGTATGCAAATGGCGGTGGCTACGGCCGCCGCCATTTGCATTCCTTATTTTTCACCGTCTTAGTCTACGTAAATATTTACGTAGACTATTACGGTGAAAATAAAGGGGAACGCAGATAGCGTAGTGGGCACTGAAAGGCTGAAAGGGCGAATCAAGAAGGGACGCAAATAGCCCCCGCTACACTATTTGCGTTCCCCTTTATTTTCGCCGTAATAGTCTACGTAAATATTTACGTAGACTAAGATGGCGAAAAATAAGGAACGCAAATGGCGGCGGCCATAGCCACCACCATTTGCGTACGCATTTTTTTTTAACCCAGCCATGATAGGCTACGTAAATCTTTACGTAGCCTATCACGTCCCTGTAAAAAAAAAAAAAAAAAACCCTCCAGACTGCAAATGGTGGCGGTGGCAGACCAGCCGCCGCTGCCGGAGCTGCTGCCGCCGCCCGGAACATCCGCCCCAGGTAAGTCTTGTCCCAGGGGGGATCCGCGTGGGGCGGGGGGGTGGCAGGCTGTTCCGCCACAGATTTCGGGGGGCCGAATGCACTGGCATTCGGCCTCAGCGAGATCCGTGGCGGAATTCTCTGACATCCCTACACAGCGCAGAGTTAAACTATGGAATAAACACAGTGCAGAGTTAAGCTAAGGCAAACTCCATGTTAGGCATAACTAGAAAAGGAATTGACAATAAAACTGCCAATATCATACTGCCCCTATACAAATCCGTAGTGCAACCACACTTGGAATTCTGTGTACAGTTCTGGTCACTGCACCTAAAAAAAAGATACTGTAGAGCTGGAAAAAGTGCACAAAAGGGTAACTGAGATGATCAATGGGCTGGAGCACCTCCCCTATGAGAGAAGGTTGCAACAGCTGGGATTGTTTAGCTTGGAAAAAAGGAGGGTACGGTGAGACAGATAGAGGTGTACAGAATTATGCATGCTGTGGAGAATGTGGATAGGGAGACATTTTTCTCCCTCTCTCAAATTACTAGAACCCAGGGTCATCCTATGAAGCTGATTGGTGGGAGATCCAGGACAGAGAAAAGGACTTCTTCACACAGCGCATGGTTAAACTATGGAATTCGCTACCACAGGACGTAGTGATGACCACCAATTTGGATGGCTTTTAAAGGGGGTTGGCGAAGTTCCTGGAGGAAAAGGCTATCAACGGCTACTAGTCTTGATGGTTATGTGCTACCTCCAGTACCAGAGGCAGTGAGCCTATGTACACCAGTTGCTGGGGAACATGGATGGGAAGGTGCTGTTACTTTCATGTCCTGCTTGTGGGTTTTCCACAGGCAGCTGGTTGGATGCTGTGTGAACAGAATGCTGGACTAGATGGACCCTTAGTCTGATCCACCAGGGCTCTTCTTATGTTCTTATGTACTACAGGATTGTTGCAGCGTCCATAATTTCTTTTATGGTGCATCTTGAGGACATCCTCATCAAATCATCATTCCCCTGTGTTTTTCTTCATGGTTCTTCCATCTCTTTTGAAAGTTAAAAAAATCCCAGCTGTTTGGAACAAAAATGGAACACTAGATCCATTTCCATAATTGTCAATTGCTTGCATACTCTTCTTTCAACTTTTAAAAAAGGGATGGTTTTGACATGTGTGGTGATACTTCAGGTGATTAAGCCAATCACCGTAACTCTAACTTGGAAACACGTTTACTATTAGCTTTTCTGCGAGTGCCATTTTAACAGCATGTGGTTTTTAAAAATTTGCCCAAAACCGCCTTTTCGCCTTCATTTTTATTTTAAAAAGTCTCCCAGCCGTGCTTAGATGAAAAGTAATTTTAGTGCAAATTTAAAAACGGAATTCATAAATACACACTTTTTGAATGGCAGGTGCAGGTGCATTGCTGTTTGTCTACATGCACAAAACATGCTGAACACCCTGAAATGTGAAAAGTAATTCGCAATTCTATATGTAACATACAGGGGTAGTGGCTGGGTAGGGCTAAGAAATGTCAGTCTGGAAACATCCATAGCAGACTGTTCCAGAATTGCAGCAGTGTTATGTTAAATGCACTGTTGTGTGACCAGAATTCCACTCAAGCAATGGGACTTCCATTTGCTGTCTTCCTCCATGCAGCCCTCGTACCCACCCCCTCAGATCTACTCCAGAGGGTTCCCTAGCGTGAATTCATTGGTTCTCTCCAGGTCTGGGCAGCCTGATTGGTGGGCTTTGGCAACATTTCAGTGCATGCTGGGGGCATGTCTACCAGGTTTGCACTGTTTTTGGCTTTTCTGGTTGTTATGTTTTCTCCCTCCCTTCTTGGGCTGAATGGATAAAGAATATGTCAGCCATTCCACTGGCATAGCAGTAGCGTATCTTCATCCTCCCCAGCCCCTCTTTCACATAACTCTGTATGACTGCTCTGCCCAAATCCAAATTAGGATTTTAAATACTAATTAGGAGATGCAAACTCAAACTACGTATTGCTATTCCAAGAGATGTCTTGGTATTTTATGTTGTTCTTCTTGCCCTTTTTTGCAGACCTACTCCAAATTCTGCTTAGATTAATCTGTGCTTCTGCTACACAGATCTTTTAAATGTATTTCTCATATTTAAAATATTCACAAGGTTAACTGTATATGAGTGAATCTCCAAGTGATATCAGATGAGAAGTTTGCTTTGTTAGCTGCAGGGCAAGACTGTGTCTGTGTGTACCAGGGTGGGGGTGGCGGTGGGGGCTGTATATGAAAGAATCATGTTTTTTTTTTTAAATGAAATGTTAGAAAAGAAATGGTAAAGAAAGCATTGAGCGTTGTAAGGCAAACCCAGTACATCCTTCTTCTTTTTCATCTTATCTGGCTTTGATACTTAATGTCCATGTTAGTCCAGAGTGCAGAACAGATTAAAGCAATTTAATTTGTCATGCTCTGCAGCGTTTTGTAGCTTGGCATTAAGTGAGTACAAAAATGCAGAAGTCTAATACGAAAAGAATTTTAATCATGACTGCTACTCACTTGAAATTGCATTCTCTTGAGATTTTAGTACTGCCTTGTTAATAAAAGATTGTGTTAGAAGATAAGTTGCTAAAGTAAAGGTGCAATCCTATGGCCGCTAGTCAGTGGCTAGACGGCCACAGGATAGGTTGGTTCCTGGGAACCGACCTCGGAGCCTGCACTTTGAGGTCGGTTCCTGGAGAACTGACCTCCACCCCCTCCCGCGCCACCTCGTAGGCAGCGTGGATCGGCTTTGCGCTCCACGCTGGTAAGAGCAGTGTGGAGTGGGAAAAATGGGGCTTCCTGGGGGCAGGGCGGGGCAGGGAGGTCAGAAGTGCCAGTATGACACTTCCTATGTGTTGTCTGGCCACCTCTCCCTCCGCGCTGTGGTCCCGCAGCTAGATAGCTGAAAGCTGTTTGGCTGCGAAAGCAGGGCGGCAGGAGCGTGGAGGAGATGCACTCCTCACCATTCCTCCAGCCCTGCAGTGGATAGGTGATCACCCCCGGGTTCGGAGGCGACCGTCGATCATGATAGGATGAAATCCCTAAATCTCCTTTTTAAAAAGACAATTTGTTAAATTTAGGGCGCAATCTTACGCCTCCTAGGCATTGTCTGAAGGGCCGTAGGATACTGGGGATTCCCCCCTTGGAGGTTGGAGAGAGCACTCTGACCTCAGAAGGGGTAGCCGGAGATCAGCCACCTTGCAGCCGAAAGAACTGCGCCGGCTGCCCTCCGAGGTTGGAAAATTTGTTTATTTATTTATTTTCAATATTTATATACCGCTCCATATCTAGAACAGATGTCAGAGCGGTGAACACTAAAAATGAAGCAGTAAAAGAATAAAACCCCTTCATGGATCACTGCCTTGTTGTGGCGAAAGGGCTTGCGTAACTCAGTGAAGCCATAAGCTATGCCGTGCAGGGCCACCCAAGACGGACAGGTCATGGTGGAGAGTTCTGACAAAATGTGGTCCACTGGAGAAGGAAATGGCAACCCACTCCAGTATTCTTGCCAAGAAAACCCCATGGAACGTATCACAAGGCTAAAAGAGATGACACCGGAAGATGAGCCCCTCAGGTCGGAAGGTGTCCAATATACTACTGGGGAAGAGCAGAGGGTATTTCCAAGTAGCTCCAGAAAGAGTGAAGTGGCTGGGCCAAAGCCGAAAGGACACTGAGCTGTGGATGTGTCTGGCGGTGAAAAGAAAATCCGATGCTGCAAAGAACAATATTGTTTAGGAACCTGGAATGTAAGATCAATGAATCAAGGTAAGCTGGAGATGGTGAAACATGAGATGGCAAGATTGAACATCGACATCTTGGGAATCAGCGAACTAAAATGGACAAGCATGGGCGAATGTAATTCAGGTGACCATCATATCTATTACTGTGGGCAAGAATCCCTTAGAAGAAATGGAGTAGCACTCATAGTCAACAAAAGGGTGGGAAAAGCAGTACTGGGGTACAATCTCAAAAACGACAGAATGATCTCAGTACAAATCCAAGGCAAACCATTCAGCATCACAGTAATTCAACTCTATGCCCCAACCACTGAGGCCGAAGAAGCTGAGGTTGATCGGTTCAATGAAGACCTCCAACACCTTCTAGAACTAACACCAAACAAAGATGTCCTCTTCATCGTAGGGGATTGGAATGCTAAAGTAGGAAGTCAAGAAATCACCAGGATAACAGGCAAGCATGGCCTTGGTGTACAAAATGAAGCAGGACAAAGGCTAATAGAGTTTTGCCAAGAGAACACGCTGATCATAGCAAACACTCTTTTCCAACAGCACAAGAGACGACTCTACACGTGGACATCACCAGATGGTCAATATCGAAATCAGCTTGATTATGTCCTTTGCAGCCAAAGATGGAGAAGCTCTATACAGTCAGTAAAAATAAGACCTAGAGCTGACTGTGGCTCAGATCATGAGCTGCTTCTTGCAAAATTTCGGCTTAAATTGAAGAATGTAGGGAAAACCACTAAACCATTCAGGTATGACCTAAATCATATCCCTTATGAATATACAGTGGAAGTGAGGAATAGATTTCAGGGATTAGACCTGATAGACAGAGTGCCTGAGGAACTATGGACGGAGGTCCGTAACATTGTTCAGGAGGCAGCAACTCAATCCATTCCAAAGAAAAAGCAATGCAAGAAAGCAAAGTGGCTGTCTGATGAGGCTTTACAAGTAGCTGAGGAAAGAAGGGAAGCGAAAAGCAAGGGAGAAAGGGGAAGATATATCCAACTGAATGCAGAGTTTCAGAGAATAGCAAGGAAAGACAAGAAGGCCTTCTTAATTGAACAATGCAAAGAAATCGAGGAAAACAATAGAATGGGAAAGACCAGAGATCTTTTCAAGAAAATCGGAGATCTCAAGGGAATGTTTTGTGCAAAGCTGGGCATGATAAAGGACCAAGAAGGCAGGGACCTAACAGAAGCAGATGAGATTAAGAAGAGGTGGAAAGAATACACAGAAGAACTATACAGGAAAGATCTGAATGTCCCTGATAGCCATGATAGTGCGGTCACTGAACTTGAGCCGGAGATCCTAGAGAGTGAAATCAAGTGGGCCTTTGGAAGCATAACTAACAACAAAGCTAGCGGAGATGACAGTATTCCAGCTGAGCTGTTTAAAATCCTAAAAGATGATGCTGTTAAAGTGCAGGCACTCAATATGCCAACAAATTTGGAACACTCAACAGTGGCCACAAGACTGGAAAAGGTCAGTTTACATTCCAATTCCAAAGCAGGGCAGTGCCAAAGAGTGTTCAAACTACTGTACAGTTGCGCTCATTTCACATGCCAGCAAGGTTATGCTCAAAATCCTACAAGCTAGGCTTCAGCAGCATGTGAACCGAGAACTACTAGAAGTACAAGCGGGGTTTTGAAGAGGCAGAGGAACTAGAGATCAAATCGCCAACATTTGCTGGATCATGGAGAAAGCCAGAGAATTCCAGAAAAACATCTATTTCTGCTTCATTGACTATGCTAAAGCCTTTGATTGTGTGGATCACAACAATCTGTGGCAAATTCTTAAAGTGATGGGAGTACCAGACCACCTTACCTGTCTCCTGAGAAACCTCTACGAGGGACAAGAAGCAACAGTAAGAACCAGACATGGAACAACCGATTGGTTCCAAATTGGGAAAGGAGTACGACAAGGCTGTATATTGTCGCCCTGCTTATTTAATTTATATGCAGAGTACATCATGAGAAACGCTGGGTTGGATGAATCACAGGTCGGAATTAAGATTGCCGGGAGAATTATCAACAACCTCCGATATGCAGACGTTACCACCCTAATGGCAGAAAGCGAAGAGGATCTCAAGAGCCTCTTGTTGAGGGTGAAAGTGGAGAGTGCAAAAGCTGGTTTGAAACTCAACATTAAAAAAACTAAGATCATGGCATCTGGCCCCATCACTTCCTGGCATATAGAAGGGGAAGAAATGGAAGCAGTGACAGATTTTATTTTCTTGGGTTCCAAGATCACTGCAGACGGTGACTGTAGCCATGAAATTAAAAGACGCTTGCTCCTTGGGAGGGAAGCTATGGCAAACCTAGACAGCATAGTAAGAAGCAGAGACATCACCTTGCCGACAAAGATTCGTATAATCAAAGCTATGGTTTTCCCAGTAGCAACGTATGGCTGTGAGAACTGGACTATAAGGAAGGCTGAGCACCGAAGAATTGATGCCTTCGAACTGTGGTGCTGGAGAAGACTCTTACGAGTCCCCTGGACTGCAAGGAGGTCAAATCAGTCCATCCTAAAGGAAATCAACCCTGAGTGCTCATTGGTAGGACAGATACTGAAGCTGAAGTTCCAATATTTTGGCCACCTAATGCGAAGAGAAAACTCCCTGGAAAAGACCCTGATGCTGGAAAGATTGAAGGCAAAAGGAGAAGGGGACGGCAGAGGATGAGATGGCTAGATAGCATCACCGATGCAATGAATATGAATTTGAGCACACTCCGGCAAAGAGTGGAGGACAGGAAGTCCTGGAGTGCTATGGTCCATGGGGTCACAAAGAGTCGGACATGACTTAACGACTGAACAACAACAAAAGAATAAAAAGTTTAAAACACCACATTAAAATTATACTTGTTTAAAAACACAATGCCAATAAAAAACATAACTGGTCAATTAAGGAATGCCTCCTGGAACAGTGCTGTTTTCAGGAGGCGCTGGAAACAATGCAGTGTTGGTTCCTGCCTGACCTTCTGGGGCAGGGAATTCCAAAGAAAGGGGACCGCCATGCTGAAGGCTCTTGTGCTGGTGGTCTACGATCAGGCCATAGGTCCATGTGGAACCGCCAGGAGCAAGCCCTCCGATGACTTCAGTGACCGGGCAGGTTGGTAAAAGGAGAAGGTGCTGTCTCAGCTATCCTGGTCCCAAGTTGTTTAGGGTTTTGTACACTAGTACGAAAACCTTAAACCTGGCCCAGTAGTGAATAGGCAGCCAGGGTAAAATTGACCTCGGAGGGGGGTAAAAGGGGGTGTTTCCGTGGGTGGGGAGGAGACCAGACTGGCCAGGAGACGAGCTAAAAAGCCCATCTAGTTAGGGCGCTTCAGAGGTGAAGGGAAAGAGGCTGGAGGAACCTCAGGATAGCTCATATCCTGGCCTCTCTGGTCTCCTCCCCTCCCACCGAAACGCCCATCTAGCGAAACATGCAGGGCAGGAGGACGGGAAGGCGAAGATTGCCTCCCCTGCTTCCCCCGCCCTGCATTGGATGATTGGAAACCTCTAAGTTCGAGGGCTTCCAGTCATTGAGGGCACAATAGATAGGATTGCACCATTAAACAGTTAACCTTTTTTGGAATGGTCTTGTTTTTGCTAGACGTCACTGGTGGCCTTGTATGTCACAGAACATTTCAGAAACAAGAAAATAAATGGAGAAAAAACCACACAAGCAGATAAACAAGTGCTTCATTTCATGAACATGTCTTACAGCTTTTCCCAACCTGGTACCTTCCAGGTATATTGGACTAAAGCTCCCAGCATTCCCCAGCCAGCCCTGCCTGGGAGGTCTGCCTGTAGTCCAGTACATCTAGAGGGCACCAGCTTGGACAAGGGTGACGTATGACTTTTTTTCAGTTGCGCAGGGTGGTGTCCCTGCACTGTCCTCCCTCCACCCAACGGCTGTCTGACCTCGTTTAAGTCATGAAAACAAAATACTGTTTAAAATTGCTACTGTTAACCCTGATTCTTAGAAACCTTTTTACTGTGATAATCTCATTGAGACAAGGGGAGCTATGCTAGAACCAGCAGATTTTAGATTACAGCTGGGAACACAGAAAGCTGCCTTATACTGAGTCTGACTATTGGTCCACCTAGCCCAGTATTGTCGACACTGACTGGCAGCAGCTCTCCAGGGTTCCAGGCAGGAGTTTTCCCAGCTTTACCTGGAGATGTTGGGGATCGAACCTGGGACCTTCTGCATGCAAAGCAGATGATCTACTACTAAGCTACAGCCCTTAAGCCATAGATGAAGAAAGAGGAGGTGGTTGTGGGCTTCCTGATTGGCCTACGTGGGAAACAGGATGCTTGGCTAGATGAGCCGTTTGGCTTGAGCTTCTTATGATCTCTGTTTAGTCCTATGGATGGGATTGTAAGGGCCAAGCCATGGAGTCTTCCAGAGTCTTCCAGGAATCTGAGGTGCCACTACCCAAACTCTTGGCAAATGCTCTCCATACGCCACATGTACCCTCCGTGGAACACAGCGTTTTTCAAAATTGTGTACTTCAGGGAACCTTGATAGTTGCACTTATTTAGGGGTTCCTCACAGAGAAGGTGGGTAATGGACATACTTCAGTGAAAAAACGCTTGGCCACTATTACTAGCCGTTTGCTATAATGTGCAGCCACAAAGGAATATTTGGTGAACTCTAGGTTACACACTCTGGATTGGATCAGGTCTTGGTCGTGCTTAGAGCAGACTCATTGAAATCAGTGGGACAAGTTAGTCAAGACTAACTTAAATTCCACTGATTTCATTAGGTCTATCTAAGCATGACTAAGTCTGGCTCCAATCCTTAGTTGATGTGAGGAAGTGGTGAAGCCCAGAAGGTCTGGCCAGTGCCTCACATGAATTGACTGTCTGCCCTAGGAAATGCCCCAGAATCCTTTTCAATAAGCATGGCAGATGCTGATGTGGAATCAGGCAGATCTGTTCTGATTGATGAATAGTTTGTAGAATGTGTCTACAGGAATGTCGCAAGTGCCTACTGGCTAGTGCTTGTGACAACATCACTAGTAGTTAACAAAGTCTCACTGTTGCATTCACCCGTGCCATTTTGTTTCCTTATTCAAAGATTTGCTTGTCAAATTATTTGTTATTTTGTTTCAATGTTTAAAATACATACTGAATGCTGTCCTGACACCTCGCTTCTCAGATTCGTATTCCAACTTTCTCTCGAGATCAGGGCAGTATGAGTGAGGTTATTTTTAAAAAATCCAGTTTTTGCCTTATAACAACCCTGTGAAAAGGGATAGGCTAGATATGGTGACTGTCTGTACATCACCCAATGGGATTCATGGCTTGACTGAGCATTTGAACTCAGGCTCTCACATAGCAATGCCCCCTCCCTATTTTTCAGACCCTTGTTTCAGTGTGTTTTGACAACCATGGGCTAGGGATACAAGCAAAACCTGAGCTTGTCGAAGTTCTCCAAATTCCACCTTGAAGCTCGTTCCATCTTATGTCCATATCAGATTGCGATCCTTGTTCTTTTCTTTTCCCATGAAAATGTGTGCGTATTTTTCCAAAGGTACCCATCGGTTGTGCTTATTTTTGAAATGTATGCATTATAATTCCATGGATTAAAGTGTGTTTATGCACATTTTTCAAATTGTGCATTTTTAATGCACGTTTTCAAATGTACACATGCTATTGAACACATTTTCTGGCTCCACAAATCAAATTGCAAGGTCAGAAATGTGCAGACTTCAACCACGGATTGTGTCTGTGTTTGCTTTGGGAGGTGCGAACTGGATAAATCCTGATCTAACACGAACTGAAACAAATTTCTCATACATCTCTACGGTGGACTCTGTCTCCAGGGCACATCACCCCCAATTGCATATTCCTGCTTTAAAAGTCCCCACAGTGGCACTTGCCTTTTCCAGCCTATTGGTATTTTTCTTTAAAACAGCATTTATATAAAAAAACTGTGTACTAGCAAGCTGTTACCCCGCTACCAAATACAATATTAATGTATTAAAAATGCACATATTTTGGCCTCTGGATGCTATAAGAGGAATTGGATAGCTACAGCATTCCATGTCATGGTTTGGTCATTCTTATAAAGTGAAAGGACCCATTTTCACTTTATGGGAGAGGGCCTTCTCTGCTGTGGGGCCCTCTCTGCTGTGGCACCCCGGTTGTGGAATGCCCTCCCCTTGGAGGCCCGATTGGCGCAGACATTGGTCTCATTTTGGCGCCAAGTCAAAACATGGCTTTTTACCAAAGCCTTTGAGGGCTAAATGCATTCCCTAAAGTAGCACACTGTTTTATTGTTTTAGATTTCAATTGGTATTAGCTTGTTCATGGTTTAATGTGTTTTTAACTGTTTAAATTATTTATTGTTTTATACTGTTTAAATTGATTTTATCTGTATGCTGCCCTGAGATCTTAATGATAAGGGCGGGATACAAATGTTTTAAATAAATAATGTTGGAGTTTGTACAGCTTTGTTCATTTTGTACTGCCATATAAATAAAGAGGCCATCGGTGTTTTCATTTAGAAAGCTCACAATAAGGCTTATAATTGGGGAATAGTGGGGAGCCATTTCTCAGATGGATTTAGCTTCATAATTTTGCGGGATGGCATTTTGTGTCCCACTAAAAGTTGGCTAAAATTATAGGATACCTATTTATTAGCTTGCTTATGCAGTGACTCACAATGGGTTTACCCAGAACCTCCCAAAATGTACAACTTAAAAATATAACGAGTGTTTGAACACAAAGGTCACAGAAGGACAAAGTAATTAAAATTGGCAGTGTTTCCTCAAAATTCTTTTGAAAGATACCCCCACCCCCAGCTTTAAAGAAGGGGCCATAGATCAAAGGTAGAGGACCTCCTTTGCATGCAGGAAGTCCCGGGTTCAATCCCTAGGCATCTCTGGTTAAAGGGATCAGATTGCAGATTATGCAAAAGAGCCCTGACCCAGACTCCAGAGAGCCACTGCTGATCACGGGATTGTGGGAGTTGTAGCCCAAAACATCTGGAGGGCACCAGGTTGGGGAAGGCTGCAGTAGGCAATACTGACCTAGATGGACAAGTGGCCTGACCTAGGATAAGGCAGCTTCCTATGTCCTCAGGCCTGTTGTATACATAACACTTTCAGTTTCCTAATTGCAGTTAGGATTAGGGATGGGCAAACCCCCCGATGTCTGGTCGGGGGGGGGGGGTTGGGGTCCGCCACAGGGAAATCTGGGCCGCTTGGGACTTACTGGATTTCCCTGGAGCCCTGGTGCATCCGCTGGGTTTTGCTGCATGTCTTTCTGGCTTTAAACGAGGCAAGATATGCTAATAGCAGCTGCCATTAGCCTATCTCGGGAAAATTATGGCCATAATTACACCATTTTCAGCCGTAAAGCGTTTACTTCTATGTAAATTTCAGCCTTAAAGCGTTTACTTCTTTGTAAATTGTGGCCATAAGCACTTTACAGCCACAGTTTACATAGAACTCAGTGTTTATGGTTGCAAATGGGTAATTACAGCTGTAATTTTCTGAGATAGGTGAATGGCAGCTGCCATTAGTGCTTAAAGCTGGAAGGATGCCATGCGCAAAATCCGGAGGTAAGGGGGCTATGCGTTGCTCTAATTCCATGCTTTGCTCTAATTATAGTATAATGTTACTAATTGTTAATGCAGAATATATAAGTCTGCCTTTGTATTGGGTTGAATTCGGGCTTATCATAGAATCGTAGGGTTGGAAGGGGCCATCAAGACCATCAAGTCCAACCCCCTGCTCAGTGCAGGAAGCCTGATTCCCAGGCTGTCTCTCATCCAAGTACTTAGTCAGAGTAGACCCATTAAAATCAATGGGACTTAATTTAGTCATGACTTGCTGAAGCCAAGTGGATTTCAATGGGTCTAGTCTAAGTAAGACAATATCAGGACCCAGCCTGTTAAATCTGTCGACCCCAGTACTGTGACTGCCAGTAGGGATGTGTGAATCAGCAAAACCCGAGCTCGCCGAAGTTCTCCAAATTCCATCTCGAAGCTCATTCTGACTCAAGTGTATCAGATTGCAAGCTTTGTTTTTTTCTTCTCACATGAAAATCCATGCATATTTTTTCCAAAGGCACACATCAGTTGTGTGCATCTTTAAAATGTATGTTTTCTTCTTCCATTGTTTGTTTATTTATTTAATTTCTATACCACCCAATAACCAAAGCTCTCTGAGTGGTTCACAAAAGCGTATTTGTGCACATTTTTCAAAAGTGCACACTTTTCATGTGCATTTTGAAATGTACACATGCTGTTGAATGCATGGTGGGGTGGGGGTGGGGGTGTCTGGGAATCACATTGCATGCTTGGAAATGTACAGGCTTTGACTGAAGATTTCATCCTGTATGAAAAGCATGAACTGGGTATATCCTGATAAAAAAAACAAACTGAAATGAATGTCTTATTCATCCCTAACTGGCAGCGGCTCTCCCAAAGTCTTGGATGCAGAGAAATCTTTCCCAGCTCTCTGACCTGAACTGCAGATATCCTTTCAAGTGGAGGTTAAAAGAGTTGGACGGGGGAACCCTTGGCATGCAAAAGCAGGTGCTTTACCACCTATACCTGATTGCCCTTGTAACCAGGATTTGGATCGAGAATGCAAACGCTGGCTTCAAGGGAAACTGAGTTTATTGTTCAGCATGGTTTACACCAGTGGAGAGGTAAAAGTACACCATCGTTATGGCAAGCCATGAAACATGGAATGAATGTGGTGGGGGGAGAGCGGAAGGGATGTGACTTCGTGGCACATCCCCTGACTCCTAATCATGGTTTGCTGGATGGGTGGCTTTATGTCTTTATTACATCATAGAGGAGCCTTCCCCAACTTGGTGCTCTCCAGATGTTTTGGACTACAACTCCCAGCATTCCTGACCATTGGCCATGCTGGCTGGGACTGGTGGAAGTTGAAGTCGAAAACATCTGGAGGGGACCAGGTTGGTCAAGACTATCATAGAGGCACACAGACCTTCCTTTGCTTGATAAAGCACACTTAATACTTTTGTTAGTTTTTCAGGGGCTAGAACTTGTCCAAACTATCAGTACTATTCTGTTTTATCTCATTGCCATCTTTGGCGAATGCTTTCCAGTTGTAAGCTGCTGTGACGTAAAGAGAGAGCACTGTGTTTTTGAAAGCCTGTTACACAACTCCAGTTTATTTGAAATAAAATGGGGAATAAGAATGCTTTTCTTTCTTTCAAGGCTGCAGGGGACGTCTTGCTTTTAGCTTCTTCATGCATGTGTCTTACAGAAAATGTAGCTTTAGGTATCACTTTGTAAACACATCCGTTCAATTAACCGCAAAACATTAAACATAAGGGGGCGGGGGTTGCTTGCTGGTGTTGTAAGCAAATCCATTCCTTAGGCCTTTTGGAAAAATAGGTGATGGTTATTTTAGCATGAAACTAATGCAAACAATATCTTTGTAATACCAGGGCAGAAAACCATAGTCTGGACTTCATGTCAGAGCGTGGCAGTGTGCTGGCATTTTTACCAGGTGAGGTTAATTTTAATTTTATTTTTTGCTGGAAGAGTATCAGTTGGTTAACTTGTGTGAAAATATCCACACTGGCCATAGCAATTTGTGTACAGTGAGTGTTAGGAAGGTGTCTTATACCAGGCCAAACTATTTCTCCATCTAGACCTCTTGCCTGCTCTTACTGGCAGAGAGGTTTCCATATTGCTTGCTGGGTAGTTTTTTTTTAAAACTGGATATGCCGTGGATTGAATTTGGGACCTTCTGCATGCACAACCGGTGGTCTACCAGTGAGCAATGCCCACTCCTGTAGGGAACTCCAGGATTTGAACTGGAGAAAGTGACCTGAGGTTGGCAACCTAGCCTGATGACCTGCTGTAGATTGTGTGTGTTTGTGCCTTGGCAACCTTTTCAGGCACAGAAGGGAGTAACTGCATCAGTATTGACCCCTGCCATTGGAAGACAGTGTGAAGCTTGTGGATTGGACAGGTCTGGTACACATACGTACCTGCCTTCAGCCATTGCCCGGTCAAGCGAGGCCATCTGCCTGCTGCATCTCAGGGTCTGGCAACTGATCTCGGGGACCCTGGGCCAGAGAACACACCCTCCAGAGTATGGCCACCTACCTCCCCAGCCCCTCAGTAGAGATTGTAGGTATGCTGGAGCAGAAAGCTTAGCAATATGATGACCGAAGGTTACTTTGCTGCAGAGAACACAGTGTAATAGCAGGGGTGTGAAATATGACTATAAGCCATCAGAGCTAGCCTAAGACATTTTGCTGCCTGAGGCGAAGGACAAGATGGCACCCTTCCCATTCCATGTAGAAAAGCCAGCTGGACAGGAAGTTGAATCATTCTTTGACACTGGTAATAGGGCAGCATTTTCCACCACTCCTGAAGGCAGCAGGCTAGCTTAGGGGTCTCGGGGCAGACTGTGTGGCTCAGAGCTCTCTCCTCCAAGGCCTTTCTGCTGCCTCCCAGGATCTGCTGCCTGAGGCGACTGCTTCACTCTGCCTAATGGTAGGGCAGGCCCTGTAAGCCATAATCCAAGCACTTGGCTGGAGTGTCAAGAGTGTGAATGCAAACTAGATAGGAGACATTGTTAAATGAGAGAACCACATGCAGTTGAACAAACTTTATGGGTCTATGTTTTGTTTTGTTTTTACTTCTTTAGCTCAGAGTAAACACACAATGTGTAATTATCAATTAATTTCCACCCTCTAGGTTTGGCAGAAATAAATTGCATGCATGAGCTTCTCTCGGTCATGGCTCACAAGAGGTGAGTTGCAATCTATTTGCTGTGCTAGGCACTCTGCAAGACCCAAAGGTGCCGTAGTGATAGCCCTGTAAAACAAAAGCCTTCTCAAATACTGCTGCCTTTTCCGTGTAAGTGCACAAAGGTATGTGGATAAGGCAAAACTGCAGCAGTGGATTAGGATGAGGTTTGATGATATAATAGCACAGAACAGACGAGGCTGTGGAATGACACGTAGCATGATAGAGGCATTGTTGCCTGTGTTACGAACTCTCATCCTACTATCCCCATTTGGTAAGTGGGTATTGCAGGGTTTTGTAGCACTTAAAAAAACTAAAAAGCCTGTTCAACCAGGCACAACAATGGGGTGTGAGAAATGGGTGTGTACACTGAGAGCAACGAATGCTGTGCCCTCTGCCTTCAGTCTAAGGCAGGGGTGGGGAACATTTTTTCTGCAGACAGCCGTACGTTCTCTGCCAAAAGTGGGCAGAGTTTGCCACATCGCAGGACTATACAGGGCTTTCTCTCTTTCGCTCTGTCCCCCCCATCTCTCTCTTTGCTTCCCTTCCATCTCTTACTCATTTTGACCGTCCTTCCCATCCCCCTGTCCCCAAGTCAAAACTGGTTAGCTTGCAGGGGCTTCCCCCTCCTCTTTCCACTGCTTTCCATTGCTCCATTTCAGCTCTATCCATTTGCTGGGTTTTTTGCCCCTCCCACCCTTCTTCTCTCCACCCAAGACTCACTACAAAGCCCCCCCCCCCCCCCCCGGTTCTGTGTGTAGTATAAGGACAAGCTGAGTTCAGACTTGGAGGATCCACTTTGGGGTTTTTTTTACTAGAAACTTGAGATCCATCAAGCAGAGCCTGATGCAAATAACACATACGTAGAACGGAAGAAATCTGAGTCCAGGAATCTGTTTTCAGTACGAGAACTGAGTGGAGCTCACAGTCATTCCTCACAAAAAACCACTCCTGGTTCCCCCAAGCTTTCTTCATTTCAGCTGCTAAATTTAGGGCACTGAGGGGAGACATTTTGTTGTTGCTTTTGTTAACAATTGAGAATCAGAAATTCTTGCTGATCTACTGTAGATCACCCAGAGATCTACCAGTAGATCCAGATCTACCTTCTCCCCTCCCCCAGGTGTAGTAAAGGTATCTCCCCACCACCAACAACCCCCTTCTCAATCACACGCGCACGCACACACATCATGCACAAGAGGACGCAATTCTTAAAGTGGTGATCCAAAGAACTAGGCTTGGCCCGCAGTTTTGAGAGGTCTGCATGAAATTAGGCCGAGGGCTACAGGTTCTCCACTACTGGTTTAAGCAGCGGAAGGAATCTCAAGTTTTCTTGTCCCTTTTAGACTGGAGATAGAGAATAACATACTGAGGGAGCAGTCCTATGGCCCCTAGACAGAATCAGGGTGGGGGAGCATAGGGTAGTTGGGATTCCTGGATCCAAGGTCAGAGTCAGCACTTCGACCTCAAAGCCAGGAACCTGAGCTCCCCTCTCCTCACAGCTGGCGCAGAGAGAACTGTGCTGGCTGCCTCTCCAAGGTCACAAAGGCGAACTCGGAGAGGAGGAAAAGGGCACGTGCTGGTGGGCGGGGAGCAGAGGAGGCTGGGGAGGCCGCTTTACAGTGTATCCCCAGGCCTCCCCAACCACTTTCCCTCCCATTCCACAAAGCCCCAGCTAGACGGGCAAAAAAGCTCATCTAGCCAAAATGCAGAGTGGGAGGAGCGTGGAGGCAAAGATCGCCTTTGCTGCTCCTCCCGCTCTGCGTTAGATGGCTGTAAGCCTCCAAGTTCGGAGGCTTACGGCCATCCCGATAGGAATTGCTCCCTTATTGCACTTAGGCTATGTTCCTTTTAAGGGGATAGAGCAACAGTTCCAAGCCTGGAAGAGGTTGTGGAAGTAGCTGGTTGAAATATTGTCCTATTTGCATCATATATTTGTAAATCATGCAATTCTCAGACAGTTCCAGATACCCCGTTTTAGGCAGCAGGCGGGAGAGAACGTATATATGTCTTTCTACATGTTCGCTTTTACAGGTGTGGTCATCTATACTGCTCCTGAGTTTCTCAAATGTGTTTCCTTAGGTTGCAAGTGTATCCTCTCCATTCCAGTGTCACGTTGGAAGAACAGAATAATGTGTTCTTGGCTCCAGTTCCTGGTTACCGCAAAGTGAGTCTCTAATAATTATGTTAGTACTTGTGGTTGTTGATTTTGGTGGGGCGGGGAGAGTAGCCAAAGCAGTTATGCTGTTGGGTGGATGTCAGCAGCTTCAGGGAAGCAGGAAGGAACTACAGCATTAATAGTCATGCACTGGGAACAAAAGAATGCCTCCCCAAAGGCGGGCAGGGGGGTGAATTAACGCAGACCATCTGCACAACTCATAGAGACTTTCAGTTTTATCTCCTATTTCCCCGTAGTCCAAAAGGGCAGTAGTTCTCACATATTAAATGGTGAACTTGAGTAATGTTTTTTGTTTTTTGGTGTCACTGATGTTCTAGTTGTTTTATGGGGTAGTAGTAACCCCTTCCAACCCTACTATTGGATGATTCTATGTATGTTTCAGTTTTGAAACTGACAACTCAATTGTAAGTCACCTTGATGAGTCTTTCTTTAGAAAAGCATCTAAGAAATCTAAAAAATATTATTAATAATAGTAGTTTTATTGTTTAATCGTGTTATGAACTGCTTTGGAGGCCCACATATGAACCCAAAAAACAGTATGCAACCAAATAAACGCAGCTGTCTTGTGTTTGCATGGCTCTGTTTTAAATATAGTCCACCGCTAGATTTTTTTCCTATTCCTTTTTTTTTTTATCTTTCTTGTAGATCCTTCTGTCTACAAATATAGCAGAGAGCTCTGTAACAGTTCCAGATGTTAAATATGGTGAGCATTTTTGATGTATCAAGATGGTTAGTGAGAACAATAAATATTTGTGTACCTTTTAATATGCTTTTATTCTATCATTATGGATTTACCAGCTTTTAAAATCTTTTTCTGCTCTTTGCTTAGGAGTAACTTTTGAAGTAGGGTTCCTGGATCCCTTTTATAAAATGAAAGCCAAAATTACTATGTTCTGTTCCCCTCCCCCCCCCGCCCCACTCCCTCAAAGGCACTTTTAAAACTAGGGCAGAGCATACTCTGTGGCAAAAATCAAATTCTGCCCCAAAGAAGTTCATATTTTGTGCAGAGCGAAAATGGTGGAGAGAAATGTATTTATGGCTTTTGGCAATAAGTACCTAATTAAGTTAGGTTAATTCATTAATACGTAATTAAGTTAGGTACAGTATTTTAATTTGCTGTGATTCATTCAATTTGCATAATATCAGATGCAGTGCTTGCGGTTCTCTTTGGGCAAGCGCCAGAGAGATAAAGGGGGAGAGAAACTGTGGGGCAGAAAAGCCTGGGCAGGCAGTTACTGCTCTCAGACAAAGGTTGGAATGTGTGGAAGAGAGACAAAGAAGGAGCTCCACACGGCCCACCTGCTCCAGTTTCTGGAGGAGAAGGTTCTCAGTGGCTATGAGTCCTGATGGCAATGTGCCACCTCCAGTACCAGGGGCAGTGAGCCTCTGTACACCAGTTGCTGGGGAACTTGGGCGGGAGGGTGCTGCTGCACTCATGTCCTGCTTGTGGGTTTCCCGTGGGCAGCTGGTTGGCCACTGTGTGAACAGAATGCTAGACTAGATGGACCCTTGGTCTGATCCAGCACGGCTCTTCTGATGTTCTTATTGTAAGGGTATAGCAGTCTTCCCCAACCTGGCACCCTCCAAATGTGTTGGGACCACAATCCCCATCCTCTCATGGCCATGCTGGTTGGGGATGATGAGACTTGTAGTCTGCCACATCTGCTCGTCAGAGGGGCAAGGTTGGGGAAGGCCGGGCTATAGGAATCCTTATTCAAAACCCAGCTTGGCTTTTTGAGTCTTCCACAGACAGGCAGCTAGCACATTTTCCTTAATCGCCAGAGCTAGACATTTGGACTTCTTAAAATGGAAATTGACAGAATTTGGCAAACCACATTCTCTAAGGAGTTCTATGGATAGTTGTGGTTAGGAACTATCAGCCACACTAATCTTGTCCAGAAAGTACAAGAGTTTGGTGGGACATGGGTATGCCCAACTTCCTCTACAATGCGCCCAGAAAGCTCAAGCCAGAGGAAGCTTATGCATGTTGCATCTCTTGGAAATCAGCAACATAGTTGGGTTGTTAAGTGTAATTGATCTCTGTGAGATTTAGGTATATTTTAACTTTGGTTGCTTCCATACTAGTGTTTAAACAGGTACTGCCATCCTTTGGTCACTCTCCCCAATTAAAAAAAAAAAAAGAATCGTAGCAACATTCCTAAGTCACTATATTCCAATGAGGGGTTTTTTTAGTCCCGTCTCCCTTTCTGATCCAGGTTTTGCTGATACTGTTCACTTAAAATGGAATGTTAGTTCCAGCTTGTGGAATGGAGATGGGAAAAGTACTACTGAAGCTTTTCAGAGCCACTGTGCCTTTAATTAGAAGGTTCCTTTTTATGGCCTCTTCATTTATCATTGCTTTCTATCCAGTGGGAATATGGCATTACTGAATTGTCCCTTAATTGGTTTATGTTTTCTATGTGTGTGTGCTTTAATTACTGGTTTCCTTTCCTTTTTTATTTTAAAAAAGAAAAGAGAAAAGAAATGAGCCAGGAATGAAAGCACACAGAAACAACTCTGCAAAAAACAGACTCATGTAGCTAGGGGGCAATTTGGTAATTTCATATTCCCATTGAACAGGAAGCAATTAGGGGAAGGAGCCTTATAATTGAAGCTGCAGGGGACTTTTTGCTGGTCAAGAGATACTTCTGAGTAAGAACAGTAGAAGGTTTGTAGCCATGGAGTGTTGTCACAGTACAGCAGTATATTAATTTTGTTTTGAAACCACTGTTTTAATTCATCTGATTGCAAAAAACCAATGCCACTCCAGTGCTAAAGAGCCATGTTTGTGTATGTTGTGCTCAACATGTGAAACCTTGCTCAAGAGCAGTATTTATTTATTTATTTATTTATCACATTTCTAAACCCCCTAATAGCCGAAGCGCTCTCAACAGTTCACAACAGTTCAAACCATAGAATACAGCAACATGACAAAATACAATATAAAACCCTTAGGGCACAGTCCTATGCATGTTTAGAGAGAGAAACATCCTACAACTCCCAGCATTCCCCAGCCAGCCTTTTCTCTCTAAACATGAATGCTCCCTTAAAAGTCCAAAACTACAGTGTAAAACCAAAATGAAAACCAGCAGCAGTGTAAAGGTTTAAAAATGCAATAACAGATTTAAAGCAATGAAAACTGAAGGACTAAGATGCCTGGGAGAATAAAAAGGTCTTCTTCACCTGGCACTGAAAAGACCACAATATAGGTGCCAGGCAAGCCTCTCTGGAGAGGGCCTTCCACAATCAGGGTGTATCACCTGAAAAGACCCTCCTCTCCATTAAGCAGTAGGCTTAAACTGTCCTAATCTGATGATGTATGGGTCCAGCCTTCACCAACGTGACACCCTCCAGGGAATTATGGGAGTTGCAGTCGGACACATCTGGAGGGCACCAGGTTGGGGAAGGCTTGCGTGTAGCTTTTATTTTTTATTATTATTATTAAGTTATTTTCTTTTCCCTCACCCCCTTACATGTGACAGTCCAGGCATATAAAAAAAATATAATAGGTCAAGGCAGAAAAATATAGAATACATTGTTCACATAAACCAGAGGGGCCGAGGTGCTACAAGCAGAATATTATGAAGTTGAGTATTGCCAGCATACATAATACATTGATACAATTCCATAGTAAATGCATCTTGCTTCCCATTTCCTTTTGCCATTCGTAACAAATTTGTTAGCTTTTCTGTTAAGGCAGTCTTCCAAACCCAGGCACACCAGACGTTGCGTATAACTTTTAAAAGTTCAAATCTTCTTTCAAATATTGCGATAGTAGTCTGTGTTTTCTTTTGTTTCTTTAAAACCACCTCTTCAAGTTAATGTCCTTGAGCCTCTCTGCTGTTGACAGAGAGGAAACCTGGCCTGAGCCTATGTAGTGTGAGTGTCAAGAGGCATACGAAGCATCTAAACGGTTATGCAAAGAGACGCAAATGTAAGAGGAAGACCTCTGGGTTGGTGCTAGCGGCTACTCGTCAAAGGGAGCTCCCTGTCCCTGCCAGAAGAGAAGAAGGCTTGCTTTCACATCTCAGCCTTCCTACTTCCAGGCATTTCTTTGAGATCGCCTGCTTGCTGTTTCGGTGTTGCTGTTTGACCTTTGCGCTGGCAGCCACCGCCAGCTTTAGTTTACAGTATTCTCATGGCCTCTGATAGTAGCAGCCACGAGGTAAGAAAGATAACGTGCGTGCCCTTGTCCTGATCCATTCACGGTTGCTTGATTTAGACCAGAGCAGGCTTCTCAGTCATAACCTTCTCCATCCTCGAAAGCGTAGCTTTACAAAGACAGCTGCCACTGTTTAAATCTGGCGCTGAGGTTAGTGGCTAAAAACAGTTTGGCTTCCAGCAGGGTGGCCAGCTTCTTAAAATGCAAGCTGAACCATAAGTTATTTTTTGGTAAAGTTGCTGCAGATTCAGACGGCTTCTACTTATTTAATCAATCACATCTTATCCCAGTTTCAGAGGGGTAGCCATGTTACTCTGTGGTTACAGCAACAGCACTGAAGAGGCCTGTGGCACCTTAAAGACTAAAAATGTCGTTAAGTCTTTAAGATGCCACAAGACTCTAAGGGCGCAATTCTATGGCCGCTAGTCAATGGCTCGACGGCTGTTGGATTGGTTGGTTCCCGGGAACCGACCTCGGAGCCTGTGCTGTGAGATCGATTCCCAGGGAACTGACCTCCACCCCCTCCTGCACCGCCTCGTAGGCAGTGCGGATCGGCCCCATGCTCAGAAGAGCAGTGTGGAGCGGGGAAAACGGGGCATTCCTGGGGGCAGGGCAGGGACTTTGGAAGTGTCAGTATGACACTTCCTATGTGTTGTCCAGCCGCCTCTCCCCGCATTCCGAGGTCCCATAACTAGACAGCTGAAATTGGCTGTCTAGCTGTGAAAGCAGGGCAGCAGGGGTGCGGAGGACATCTGCTCCTCCACTCTTCCTGCCCTGCACTGGATCGGCGGTCACCCCCGGGATTGGAGGCGACCATCGATCCAGAGAGGATTGCTCCCTTAGTTATTTTTATTCCATGCTTCCTCCAAAGAGCTGAAAGAAGCATACATATTCACTCTGCCCCCTCCCTCTTTTTACCTCACAACAGCCCTGTGAGGTAGGTTAGGCTGAGTGACTGGCCCAAAGTCTCCTGAGTCTCCCCAGCCATAGTCTGATATTGTAATACTGCATGGGCTCGCATATTCTGGAGATGCCAAGAGGAAAAAATATGTCCAGGGACTCCAAAATATATTGTTTATTAGGCCCGACACATTTCGATTTAGTGTCACTTTGCTTTCCAGTATCTGGAGTTCTGGAAGAGCTGTTTTCATTTTACAAGGCACCTGGTGACAATCTCATCCAGCCTCCCCCATCCTAGGGTTCTCCAGATAGCCATGCTGGCTGGGGGCCCCAGGTAGGAGAAGGCTGATCTAATTGAAATTTGAAACTTGTTGGACCTAATCAATTATATATTCTTGTAAACCTAGAGGTCTCCTCTCGTCTCCTCTTGTTTCTACACTCGTGCTGCCTTCCCCCCCTTTCTTCTTTGATGCTGTTAAGATGTCACCGTTCCCTCCTCGGATTAGGTCTGAGGAGGATTGGGTGCAACTCTCCTCATTTCTCCCCCACCCTGCTTCTTAGGGAGAAGTGAAAATCCAGGGAGGTCTATAATGCTACTTGTGTAGTCTTCCGTGAATATGGGCAGTATCCAATGGGGTGTTTATGTCCTCCGCTGATTCCCTTCCACCTTGCCAATTCCATTGCACAAGTGGCACCCACCACCCACGCAAAGGGGGTTTAGCGCTTCCGCCAACCTGCCTCCTTCCAGAAATGACCATTGCCACTTGTTTCGGGTTGCTCCCAGAATCGCTAAATCGCCGTTGCTCAAGTGATGGGGACTGATTGTGCAACACAATTGGCAGGGCACAAGAGAATCGGTGGGATCACAAGTGCCATACTGGCAAGAATTTTTTTTTTCTCTGTGGGGAATATATGTCAAAATATTGCCTAATTTTTGATCATTTTTTTACCATTTTTGTCTCAGTCCCATATAAGCAGCTGTCTGTAGAAAGCTTGTACATGATAAGTGTTATATGCTGTGTATACTTGATAAGGTAAAAATGATCATTTGTATTCCTTTCCTGCACTTCTGTGACTAGTTGATTCCAGCCACCTGGATATTATCCATTTCTGCCAGATAGCCTCCCCAAGATAGCTGTGTGGCCAATCGCAGGCTTACAGGATTTCAAAACCACAACTCAGCTCACCATTGCTGCCAAAATTGGCATCCTTTTGCTGACTTCTTACCCCATATCCAGTGTTGTGACATCACTGTGTTGTGGACCAAGGATGTGGGGAAAATGCACAACATTATGATGTGACAACACAAGTAATATGATAATTTTTCAGTGCTTTTTGTCAAGCAGAATTGAAAATATTTTAAGGATGCTATATGTAGTTTCAGATCACCACTTTTCTGTTGTTGTACATCTTCTTGTTTTTTCTTCTTCTATATTTATTCAATTTAACCAACAAATCTTTCAGTTACATTGAAGAAACATCTTTTTATTTATCTTTAAATCTTTATTTATCCCATTCTTCTTTCCTTCCCCTTTACTCTGCAGTCATTGATTTCTGTCTGACCAGAACTCTGATTTGTGATGAAGACACGAACTATCAAAGCTTGAGGCTGTGCTGGGCTTCTAAAAACAGCTGTAATCAGAGGAGAGGTAAGGCGGCTTCCTGGAGAATCATTCCAGTTCTCTTGGGGGGCCAGACCAGGAAGCTCCTTTACATGTGCACACTTTCTTACACATTCGCAGTGGAGCTGTTTACTTGCACAGCAGCTGTTTGCGATGCTCGAGATGTACGTTTGTGTGCCCCTCCAGAAGGAGTTTCTAGTCCCTGTGTAGGAGTTGTAGTGGTAAAAAGAAAGTGTCAGCAGTGGCGCAGGTAAGTAATTTTAGAGCCTGAACTTAATGGTCGGGGTGGTGGTGGTTCAGATGGTCATTGTATTGCTTCAGTTGTGAATCACACAACTAACCAGAGGAGGCCAATGGCTCTGATGTCAGTGGGGCAGTGGATCCGCTCTGGGTTTCAGTCAGAACTCTAATGGAAGAGTGCAAGGTGCTCATCCAAGGTGCAGAAGCACTGGTTCTGACTGAAACGCGGAGCGGTTCGCTGCCCACTGACACCGGAGCCACCAGCTTCCATTGCAAGTAACATTTTAATATTTCTTCTCTTCCCCCACCCCAGCCATCTCATTCTTGCAACTCTTTCTGTATTCCTGATACGTTAGAGCAAAAACACCCAACAACTCTATGCCAACCCTGCTAAGAAAGAAAGAAATATGCTGAGCATGTGCAGTTTTGCATTTTAATTCACTTAAATCATAGTGCCGTCATTTATGTATTTTATTTATTTGCAGCATTTTTACCCTGCTCTTCAGCCAAAAATGTCTCCCAGAGTGGTTTACAAAAATTAATCTTAGATAGGACTACAGGAATAAAATGGAGTTTGCGTCTCCTGCCCTGATGCTGGACATGTTTACTTGGGAGTAACCAACATTTTGTTGTAGAAAAGGATAATATATTTTTATATATATACAGCTTGTTGTGTTAATGTGGCATTTCAAGTGGCAAAGCAGCTTGTGGACTCTGCGTTCTTAAGGCTCCTCCTCCTTTTATGTAAAGGTCGGGCTGGCCGCGTTTCCAAAGGCTACTGCTACAGGCTAGTACGAAAGGACTTCTGGGCAAACTGCATCCCTGAGAGCACCGTACCTGAGATGATGGTAAGAACGGAACACTGTATTTGTGTATCTTTAGGCTAGTGTCAGGCGATAGTTACGGAGAACCATCACTCACGGTGAACACACTTGGTTGTTATTTTATTCCACTGTTGTCATTGGTCATACAAAGTTTGCAGGTTTTTGTAGTAGAAGGCAATGGATGTGAGGAAGGAGAGGGGCAGGGCTAGCATGCTTCCTCTCATCATGTGTTTACCCTATTCAGGCACCAAAGGCCCGAATAGGATAAACACATGATGACAGGGAGCGCTGAAGAGGGATGCGTGACACTGGGAATTCCATTCCGTTTAAGCCCAAAGGGATTTCGCAGTGTTTCCATTTCGATAAGCAGCACAGGACTGTTGCATATTATTTTTTCTGATTCTGGAAACGTTTTGCCCATTTTTTTCAGGTCCCGTGATCTGTGCAAATGGTGATTTGCGTAAATTGGCTTTTTTGTATCTTTAAATTTGCACCATTGGGAACATAATTTTTTGTAACGATTTGCAAGTCCACACACAATTTACAAATCCACCTGTCTGTTATGTAGCCTCTCAGGGACATACTCTCTTTTAAATATCCTTGTCAGTTTCATCCTCTCCACACAGGTCTTCATTTAGGCCAGCAGATAGGTATTTCCTACTTGTCAAAGTGTCAATCTCAGTCTTGCCTTTGGCACTCCCCCCTCCTTTGCTTAGGAAGCACCAAAGGGGAGGATGAAATAGCCTGGTTATTTGACATGTATGGAATATGGCTCTGCTGGGCTAAAGGAAGTAATGTGTGACGAGGTTGAAACTGACAAGGATATTTACAAGAGGGTAATATGCCTCTGCTGGACTACTTGTGGAAGTGTGCACTTGCACAGAACCCCCCATTAAAAATTTTTTTACAAGCCCATCTGTACAAATTTAAAGACGCGAAAAGAGAAGGGGAAAAACGAACCCATTTTTGCAAATTGCCGTCATTAAAAACCCAAAATGGAATACGTGTGTTGGCTTGACCTGCTACAGATTGAGTCAACGCCGGTGTCGAGAAACAGAACAAAATTCACCAGGGCCAAACCAATAAAATCTGTCAAGATTTCACTGGAATTCTCATACATCCCTAGTGCTGAATAAGGCTAATGTTCTTGCCGAATTGGGGAGCATCAACATTGTCCCATTTATTTTTCCTTTTAGCGATGTCCTTTGGAAAATACCGTGTTAAAGGTGAAGATGCTTGACATGGGAGAACCAATAGCTTTGCTAGCAACAGCTCTGTCTCCTCCCAGTATAAGTGATATTGAACGTACCATTCTACATCTTAAGGAGGTAGGTGCTTCTGTTTGATATATTTCTCAGTTACAGAGACAGTAATTTAAGCATGCAAGACCCAAATAGTTTTGTTTTTACTTCAGCAATTGCAAAAGGAGACATAACCACTTGCTTAGTAGGAAGATCAAAAAGTAAGTAATTGCAAGCAAGAGAGAATCAATAACCAAATATGTGTCCAACATACATCACGTCATTATAAACAATGGTTTAAGCATGAAAGCAGCACTGAAACTCTTAGGGAACCAAGACTGTAATGCCCAGAAAAAGGGCATTTTTTTCCTCCACTTCATTACTTGATCCACCTTCTGATCATATGTGGGTTTTTCTTGGCAGGTTCACAAATTGTGCAGGCCTGGCACTAATGGATTTTGAGTATAATTGTAGCAGATACAATATTTTGGTCTTACAGTTCATGATTGTTGGCATATCCATTTCCTATTAACCTGACCACTGCTTTCATTTTGGTATAGATAGGAGCACTTGCTATCGGTGTCCATTCTGAAGGAAAAAGCCCTTACGATGGCGAGCTGACTTTCCTAGGACGGGTGTTGGCACAGTTACCTGTGGATCAGCACCTCGGCAAACTAATTGTTCTTGGCCATGTCTTTGGGTGTCTGGAAGAATGTCTTATTATAGGTAAATGAAACAACAGAACAAGTCCAGGGAGGGAGCAATCCTGTCGGGATAGGTGTCTGCCTCCAAACTTGGAGGTGACCACCTATCCAGTGCAGGGCAGGTGGAGCGTGGAGGGGATCGTCTCCTCCGTGCTGTGGCCACCCTGTATTCATGGCTAGACAGCTGATTTCGGCTATCTAGCTGCAGGACTTTGGAGTGGCAGGGACGACGACATAAAGAAGCGTTGTACTGGCACTTCGGCACTCCCCACCCCCAGGAATGCTCCCTTTTGCCCCACTCTACGCTGCTCTTCCGAGCGCGGAGCCCAGGGACGATCTGTGCCTCCTAGAAGACAGTGGGGAGGTAGTTTTCTGGGAACCGACCTCAGAGTGTGGGCTCTGAGGTCGGTTCCCGGAAACTGAATAATCCTATAGCCATCTAGCTGCTGTCCAGCGGCTGTAGGATTGCACCCTTAGTTGCTCAAATGATGTGTGTTGCTTACCTAGCTTGCTAATTATTTACACAGTACCTCGATATTCATGGTGCTTTATAGCACGAGCAAAAAACGCAACAAAGCAAATAGATAATAAGACACATTCTTGCCCTAGACCTTACAGTCTAAAGCAGGTGTGTTGAATCTCAGCCTGAGGGCTAAATCCAATTTCAAAGAAGCTCTCGGGGGCCACATTCCTGTGATGGGTGGGACCAAAGGCAAAAGGGGTGGGGCCTAAATACCAGCCTATTGTAGCTTAAAGCTCTTACTGCCAGTAAATCAGCTTAGGAGAAGCATTTCAGCCTTTTAGAATGGGGGGAGAATATGCAAAAACCAGGAAACCACCAAACTATCTGCACTCGGGAGAAAGGGGTGGGACCAGGGGAAGGGGATGTGGCCATTTGAGGAACCCTGGCGGGGCATGTTAGAATTGGTCCAAGATTGGTCTACCCCTGGTCTACACTTTGGCCATGGGGAGAGCAAGGAAATTTGGGGAAGGGGAGAGATAAAGGTAACAAGGGATGAATCATTCCCCTCCCAGTTAGTCCCCCTGCATCTCATGTTTAGAGGTGTACAACCTCTAGACACTGAGATAGAATTTGAGTCCTGGGACCCTGTAAAAAGGAAAGGCGAGATACTGCCTTTTGTCACAAATGTCGCGCTTTCTCACTCCATTACAGCTGCAGCCCTGTCTTTGAACAACTTCTTTGTAATACCTTTCAGACAACACCTTGATGGATACAGGTATTTTCACTAGGGCTGCCATCTGATCTTAAGGAAATCTTTATAAGCCCATTTTAACCAATAGGACAGTTAACCGATTAGATCTGCATGCGAATCCAAACAGTTCTGAAGAAGGCTGTGTGCTTCCTTGGCTTTCAGGTGACACATGCCAGCATTGCATCGGGTACCACCTTAGAAGAAGCGCGCCCTGCTTGTCGGGGGAGGGGATAGGATGCCGCCTTATGCTGAGGCAGACTGTTGGTTCTTCTACCCCGGGATCATGTACTCTGACCAGCAGTGGCTTTCTAAGGTCTTTCCTGGTCTTGCTACCCAAGATCCTTTTAACTCAGGGTTAGAGAACGTGTGGCCCTCCAGACGTTGGAGAGCTTTGGCTATTGGACGGTATAGAAATGAAATAAATAAAATAAATGTTGGACTACAAGTTCCATCAGCCCTTGCCAGCAGAGCTAATGGTGAGCGGTGCTTGGAGTTGCAGTCCAACAATCTTTGGAGAGCCACACGTTCCCTGTCCGTGTTTCAACTGGAGACTCTGGGACTGAACCTGTATGCAAAACCACATGCTTTCCCATTAAGGGCCCAAACATCATTTTTCTGGGCCAAATACAGCGCCCTTCCTCAACCTGGTGCCCTCCGGATGTTTTGAACTACAACTCCCAGGATTCCTGACCCTTGGCCATGCTGGCTGGGGCTGATGGGATTTGAAGTCCAAAACATTTGGAAGGCACCAGGTTGGGAAAGGCTGCTGTATAGGCTCGTAACATGGGTGCAGCCCCCCCCCCCCTTTCATCCCATATATACAATGGCAAGAATCATGCAAAAACTCAAGTATTTTATCTTGATTCTGCTGCTGTCTTTTGAGGGGGAGAGGGGGAGTTGACATGCTATTGCCCAATCACGGTTCTGCTAAAATCCTGGATTTGCCCATTACTTTTTAAGGGCAGCTCACACTTAGAAGGGAAAAGTGGTCTGCAGAAACCAGGAAGTCCTCAGTGACCTGGTTTGCATATAACACTAACCTATGGTTAATCCAAGGTTTGTTGCCTTACCCACAGGTTTGTCTGGCTGATGATCATACAAACTGCAGTTTGTTTTCTCAATCCCTGTGTTGTTTGTTTCACTCCTCCTTTGCCTATATTCCAAATGCCTTTGCAGTGCTGTAGTGCTAGCATTTATAGCGACTAGTTTGCCCACCGCCTCTGTAGCCTGGCAAAACAACCCATGAACAACCCATGGTTCTGGGTTCACACATAACCACCCATGGTTTAAACAACCCAGAGTTCGCAACCCAGTAACAAACCATGGGTTATCTTTCTGGGTTGTTCATGGTTAACAAACTATAGTTTGTTAGTGCTATGTTAGTGTGGCCACATTCACACATTACAACACACAAGCAGCCCAGAATTCAACAACCCATGGGTTAAAACCATGGTTAGCATTCTATGCAAATCAGGTCACTGTATGTGTGAGTCTAGCCCTTAAGTCGATGGGTCTTGCAGGCTGGCCTTGAATCCCTAAATTGTACCTGTTTTTCCTCCCACCCTTTCCCCCATGGGTTAGCTCCCCTTTTGTTTTAATACGGTTCCTGCCCACCCACGCTTTGTGTAATTACTTAAATTATATTAAAAATTAATTGAAATTGCATGTTGTTGTCTTTAAATCTGCTCCCTGATTAATTAGGGGCACTCTTTTAACTGACCAAAAGTTTCTAATAGACAAATCTAAGTAAGTAATTGCCTTAACATTGCAGCCCTATTTTTTTATTATTATTTATCATCATGACTGATCATCATAATTACTGTATATAGTGCTATCAATAATGTTTTACAAGAAGGGCAGGTCCTTCCCCCAAACACCTTACAATGTGAAAAAGGTTGACACAGGGAAAACAGAGAAAGGGGAGAAGTGGAGTCAGGTGTAAACAGGGAAGCAATATTGAGGTTGTTTTAGCTGCACATGCTTAGGCTTAATTACAGACTTACTGTATTTTATTTATAAAGCACCATCGCTATAAAGAACCATTTTATTTCTTAAGCACACTACATTTTGGTATTTCAGAAACAGTAGGATAAATGCATTAGCAAAAACCCAAGACAACAATCGTATAGTAAAAAGCTATATAGTGTGATATATGTTTTTAAACATCTAAAACCACTTGTGACAAATTGTTGTTTTTCCACAGGAATAAAATGCATTTTTCTGGGAACAGCAAGAGCGATTGTATTGCACTTGTTGATGCATTTAAGGTAACCATCTTCTCCCCCCCCCAAAAAAAAAAAAAAAAAAAAGATATGTTCCTGGAACAAGCAGGGATGCCAGGAAAGGTTGAACAAGCATAATTATTTTCCTCTTATGTTTCCATCTTCTAATAATGGCTGGTAGTTGCATTAAAAGAAATACAACCATTTCCTCTGATATAACGGCATGGTTTGCGTGTCACAACAACCCAGGGTTGTTTTTTTGTGTTGTGAACTGGCGTGTTGTGAACTAGCAAGCGGGTGGTTTATGTTGCCCAATTCTTCCCGCTGCCAAGAGGAGCAGCCGAACAACTCAGAGACCCCCCATCCCTGGGTTGTTTGTCATGACATGTGAACTGGGAACTCTGGCTTGTCTCTCGCCCAATGAGCCAGAGAAATAATCCAACAGTGAATTGTGGATTATTTCTCTGACCACTCCTGGTTGCACCAACACAGCACCGCATTTACAACAACCCAGGGTTTAAGGAACCCTGTTTTTTTATTATTGTTTATCATCATGATCGATCATCATAATTACTGTATATAGTGCTATCAATAATGTCTTACAAGAAGGGCAGGTCCTTCCCCCAAACACCTTACAAACAGAAAAAATTTGACGCAGGGAAAACAGAGAAAGGGGAGGAGGAGTCAGGTGTAAACAGGGAAGCAATATTGAGGTTGTTTTAGCTGCACATGCTTAGGCTTAATTACAGACTTATTGCAATAGAGGTCATGGGAACTTTAAAATAGTGAACTCTGAACATAGCACTTAATTTGTGCTATGCATTAACCCAGACTTATCCAACCTGGTTGGGCTGCAACTCCCAGGATTCCCAGCCAACCCATCCAGAGTGCGGGCATTTCGAGAAATACAAATGGCAGCCAGCTGCAGCTATTACTTATTTGACTTTTTTTTTCCTTTTTGGCCCAAGAAAAATGTTGAAAATACTGAGAACTTGACCATTTTATTTATAAAGCACCATCGCTATAAAGCACCATTTTATTTCTTAAGCACACTACATTTTGGTATTTCAGAAACAGTAGGATAAGTGTATTAGCAAAAACCCAAGACAACAATCGTATAGTAAAAACCTATATAGCATGATTTAAGGAAACCCTGGGTTGTTGTGACGGTTGAACTGGACCAGTGGATTGAATGGGCTTCCCTACGTGGAATGTTGGGGTGGGGAAGATACCTTGTCTTTTGCCTTAGGCAGCAAAACGTCTTTGTCTAGCCCTGTTCAGAGACTTTCCTCCGCATGCTTTGACCCTCCCGCATCTGAAATGAGGAGGGTGGCAACAGGGGTGATGGCCTTTTCAGCTGTCATGCGCTGCTTTTAGAGTGCTTGTCCCAGAGAGAGAGCGAGAGACAGAGAGAGAGTTTTATTTTCCCAGGCTGTAAACCTCTGATGTATTTCATTCCTGCGCTGATCTGTTTTAGCGCTGCCTTTTTTACTGTTGAAAAATGACTTGCTGATGATAGCTGTTTTATCTGCTATTGTAAATTGGCCTAAAAATGTTAACTGAAGGGGCAGTATAAGAATGTATTAAATAAATGAATTAAAAATAATAGCTGTTTATAGTAACAATCCTGCACTTGCTTTAATGGATTGTGCTACTCCTGGGTTTCAGTATACGTGGAGTATGTTGCGTTGAGGCTGTGTTTAAGAACAAATTATTGTATGTATGCATATAAAACTTTCACTTCTTTGTTAATTTTAGGAGTGGCAGGAAAACAGGCAAAAAGGGAAACTTAGACACCCCAAGGTTAGTTCCACAAATGATTTAGGCCTCGGTCTGGGGTGTTTTGGTGGGGGTGTCATTACACAAGCTTTGGTGCAACAAAGATTCCCCTTCTTCTTCTTTGAACTTTCGAAACGCTCATTATTGAACCAAATTTGGGGGAGGGGGAAGGAAGGCGGTGGAACCATCTCCCCTATTCTACTTTTTGAGGGCTGGGGTAGGGGCTCCATCCTAGGGCCCCTCTCTCCCATAAAGGGAATACGTTTCTGTTTTCTTGATGGGCCAAACAGAAAAGAATTCTGGAATATCGTGGTGGACATTACTGAACAGTGTCTGCTTTAGCGTGTGTTCTGCTTGTGGAATTATTTTCCAATCGATGTCTAGCAGGCCTCATTATTACAGGGCTTTAATCAGATCCTTAAGACAGATATTTGCCTTGGTCTATAACTGAGTTACAACTCTTGTTGGGTCCGTTGTGTATTTGGTGAATATGACTTGGATTCCTGCATTGAGCAGGGGGTTGGACTCGATGGTCTTATAGGCCCCTTCCAACCCCAATATTCTATGATTCTATGGTGCTATTGGTTTTAACTGTTAATTTTAATCTTTTTTATAATTTGTTCTGTTTTGTGGGATTTAGGTTCTGTTGTGTGCTGCCTTAATGATGGTTTCCCCTAAAGGTGGCTTATAAATCTATTGTTGTTGTTGTTGTTGTTGTTGGCATTGATATGAAAATGGGAGATTACTTCATCTTTGGACAACAGAAAAGTAAGAAATGCCCTGCTGAATAAATATTACAGAATCGACTCTTTGCTGTTGTTTGAATGATTGCCACACAAAACATGAAACACATTTAGAAATCTCTTCTAGAATCGTAAACGAGGGGGTTGGGATTCTGATAGATTGCTTTATATCCTCTCATCTACATGGAGGAAAATTCATTGTACCTTGAACAACCAGACTCTAGCCCAGGAGGCTTGGAGTACTTGAGAGGGTCATGTTGTCCATTCACCAAAAATCTTACCTTGCTTTCCACACCCTCTATTTCATAGAATAGTTGGGTTGGAAGGGGCCTACAAGGCCATCGAGTCCAACCCCCTGCTCAATGCAGGAATCAGAGCATCCCTGACAGATGGCTGTTCAGCCTTGTCTTGAATGCCTCCATTTCTTTAGAGAGAGTAGCTAACCAGTATGGGCTTCTTTGGTCCTCCGAGCTTCTTTGTTTCCAAGCCCAATTCAAGGTGCTTGTTTTAACCTATAGAGCCTTACACAGCTCAGGACTGCAATACTTGACAGAACACCTCTCCAGGCATGAACCTACCCATACACTGTGTTCATCATCTAAGGCCCTCCTCCAGGTGCCTCCTCCAAGGGAGGCTCGGAAGGCAGCAACAGTGGAGAGGGCCTTCTCAGTGGTGGCCCACCAATTATGGAACGATCTCCTTGACAAGGCCTGCCTGGTGCCAACATTGTTATCTTCTTGGCACCAGGTTAAGACCTTCTACTCTTAGCAGCATATGATGAGGTTTTAATCAGGTCCTGGATTTTTCTTATTGTTGATTTTTAAAAAAATGTTTAGATGTGTGTGTGTGTGTGCTGTCTGTTTATATGTTTGTATGTAAATATTTGTTATACTAGGTATAATGTGTTTTTAATTATTTTTAATCTTTGTAAACCAGCCAGAGAACAGCTATTGGGCGGTACAGAAATGTAAGAAATGAAATGAATGAAAAGCAACCCATGTGACTGAAACTGGTGCTGGGCTTCTCTAAGCTTCAGAGTGCCTGCTAGAACCTGTTTGGGGGCTGTTTTGGAGCTGCTCTAGCCCTCCATGTTGTGGATTCGGGTGCCAGCCTTCCATGGGACACCTTGCAGCTAGTAGCAATTGCTGTGGAGAACTGGAACTCTCCAGGCACCTCCCCTTTGGGTCAGCTATTTGGCCTTCTTGGCACCTGCAGCTAACTGCCTTTGGGGGTGGCGGGGGGGAGGGACTAGCAAGCTAGAGGTGAGTTGGCACAACCTAGCCTGCTTCTGGGAGCTGAGTTGTTCCGGGAAAGGTAACCAGTAACCTCTTGGAAGTTTGGGTGCTGAACATGAGCTGTGTGGAGATTTGCTTCATGAAATGATCTATGGCCAGAGATAGTTCCAAGGGACTTACGTCTAGCTCTTAAGCACATTCAGAGTGGCGCTGTTAGAACATGGCTGCCTGCCCCCTGTTGTCTGCTTGCTCTCTGCTAGACTGGCCAAACACTTCTGAGAGGTGGCCCATGTCTACACAGCAAGCCAAATTCTCCATGGATTTAGAAAGAGAACCACTTACAGATTTTTGCATGCTTTTTTTGACTACAAATTCTGATTTCAACTGCTCATTTTTATTTTTTATTTATTGCTTTTTTTCTCCAGGATGAGCTGGACTGGGGACGTTCCAACTATATTCATATCAAGAGAATTAGAGAGGTGAATTGAACACGCCATTGCTTTCTCCCTACCTTTAGCTCTCCGCACCCCCAAATAATACAAAGTACCTGGAAACCTGCTTTTTAAGTGTGTGCGTGTGTGTGTGTGTGTGAAACTAGGTCGCACATAAAGACAATCCAGAGTATGGGTTGAATTGTGGGTTGTCATTACATGCAAACCCTCCACTATGGTTTAACTATGGGTTAACTATGAACTCAACTCTGGGTTGTCATTATGTGTGAACAAGGCCTGTGTGTGTATGAAGAGAGAGATTATTTAGTTACTTTAGAATCCAGATTAACCATACATACATTCCCATAGGTTGCTAAGTGTTGTCCCTGGCATTGAAATGGACTCTTAAGCATATTACAGCTCCTCTCAAAGCTTTCTTTTGGGATAAGCATCTCTGGGTTTACAATTTGAAACTGCATACGATATGGGGGATGAGTAATACGATATGGGGGTGGGGGCTGCTTCATAGATTGGGGAAGGAGTGCTTGGGGGAGGGATTTAACCTTTTCCCCTAGTTGAAGTCACCTCCCTAAAGCTGCTAATAGGCCCACTGCAGGAGAAAGACCCAACCGGGTTACCTGTCTTGTCTGCCACCCCACCCCGCCAAACATCCCAGGCTAATAGCAGCTGGGGGGGGGGGGGCATTTCATTAAGGAAGATGACATGGGGCAGGGGGAGATTAATACCCCATCTCCTACGGCCACTGCCCCAAACCAGTTCTGACTCTTCCTCCCCACCCCACCACTGCTGGACCACATTTAAGCCTTTAAAAATGCATGCAATTAGGTCTGTAGCGATCTGTGGAAGGCAATGTAAATTAACAAAACATGCTTCTGCAGTAAACAACTGACAAAGGCCGCTACTGAGTGCGTTTGAATTGTGGTACTATGTAACTAAGGTTACTACGGCACTTCCAGCTTTAATGGGTAGCGGGCTGAAAAAATAAAATCATGGGAGATTCTGGAGAACTTAATTGGCAGGACGTGCCTGTGTCTGCTTAGATTTCACTAGGGGCGAGGTTCCCGATGGAACAACTGCTTTCATCTAGCACAGAGATGCCTGCACAAACGGCTCGCTGGGCAGAGTGAGCGTTTTCAGCCCAGCATACTGGGAAAAGTTGCAGCTTTTAAGGTGGGGTTTCAAAGCATGCTAGGAGGAGCCAAAGGTGTTGCAGCACTGGCACTAATGACACTGCACTAGCGTCAGCCAACACTACTGCAATGTCATTAGCGCTACTGCTGCGACACTGTGGATGCCACCCACTGTGGGTTCTCTCATCCTAAAACCTTCCTAAGAACAAAATAGTTTTGTATCTTGGTCGTCCAGTTTTTAGTATAGTGTGTTAAGTCCAGGATTGCATTTGTTTAATTGCTTGTATTTTGCTGTTGCCCGTGCTGGCAATGGCAGCAGCATGGCTCCACTCTCAGTGGGCTGGCCGCCATTTTTTTTAATTCCCAAGTAATGCAGAGTTCCCTGTCAGTTGAAGCGGCGGGGAGGTTACCCTAGGTGCTGCTGCTGCTGCTGGCAGGTTCAACATGAAAATTAAGGCGTCTGTTTTTTAAGTGAAGGCACAGCTGCCGCCATCCCTTACAGCAAGGGGCAAATGTTGGGGCAGACCCTCCCCTGGAGAAATGGCCCCCCAATTCACAGCCTGCACGTGGGGCTGCAGTAGTTCTCCTGGGCTATAAAAAAGACATTTAAAGTCTTTTAAAAATATTTTTAAATATTTTAGGATTTTTGTGTTTTATTATCTTAATCCCTGCAGTTATTGTTTATTGCCCTAGACCCTGCAATGTGATACTGTATTTTATATTATGTTGACACATATATTAGTTTTATATTGTTGATTTTATTGTGGTTTTATTTGTATTTTTATCGTTATTGGAAAACGCCTAGAGAAATTTATTTTATGAGGCATTTAATACGTTTAATAAATAAATAGAACAGCTCTATTAAGAACATAAGTTCCTAGCGAAGTGCTTCTTTTGCAACGTCTAGGATTCCTTCATTCACATAGTCGCTACTGTTAATGCTGCTAATATTAAATTTAGCTTTTGGCTAAGGCGTTTGCTGCTTAGGACATACAAAATTGTAAGAAATGTGTTTGTTTTGTTTTAGAAGTTCTTTCCCTTCACAAATTTTTATTTTTTGAGTTTCTTGCAACGTCATGTGCTTTAATTTAGAGTTGCAATTTTTAGGTGGCTGAATTGTATGAAGAGTTGAAAAAAAGAGTTGGCACATTCAATATGCACATCAGCACTCAGGCTCCCACCTTGGATCGTGACCATGCGCATAAGCAGCGCTTCATTTTGCAGGTGAGCTGGCTGGCTATATGGGGTGCACTTTACAGGACATTAAAGACATCTGTATCTCAGGGAAAATCCATGGGACCTAAGTTAGAACATAGAAAGAGAGTCCAGCATTCTGTTCACACAGTGGCCAACCAGCTGTCGACCAGGAAGCCACAAGCAGGACATGAGTGCAACAGCACCCTCCCTCCCATGTTCCCCAGCAACTGGTGTACACAGGCTCACTGCCTCTGGTACTGGAGGTAGCACATAGCCATCAGGACTAGTAGCCGTTAATAGCCGTCTCTTCCAGGAATTTGTCTAACCTCCCTTTAAAGCTGTCCAGATTGGTGGCCATCACTACATCCTGTGGTAGCGAATTCCACAGTTTAACTCTGCACTGTGTGAAGAAGTCCTTTCTTTTCTCTGTCCTAAATCTCCCACCAATCAGCTTCATGGGATGACCCTGAGTTCTAGTATTTTGGGAGGGAGAAAAATGTCTCCCTATCCACAAATTAAAATACATAACAGGTTAATTTCCAAGTGGGATTTAAAAAATTATTATAAGGCTCCTCTTGATTTTGCCCATGTAATTTACAAATACATGAGCAGATAGCTGTTATTAAAATAAGGATACATAAGTGTCATGGTCCCTGTTTTTCTTCCATGTATTCTTTGAATGTTGGAACAAATTCTTTATTCCTACTTATGTGACAGTAGTTACATGGATGTAACCTTTGGGGGTTATGTAAGTAGCAGCATAGGGCAAGCCTAAGCAGCCTCCAGACCATATGGGGCGGTGGGGGGTGGGGAATTTAACTCATTTAGGGCTTTTCTACATGAGGCTTTTAACCTGCACCTTTACCCAGGCTTCTGCTTCTGGATTCTTTGCAGGATTAAGATCAGTTCCTTTACATGTGTTTTTTTCTGAGGTTTTTCTTTCTCTGCCTTTCTATATGTTTCATTACACAACCACTATATGGTGCCGTGGAGTAGCTTAATTGCGTAATTGCACACTAATCTCATTCTGCCATTTCTAAATAATAACACACTTTCCTCGGATCTAAAAAAAATCAGGGAAATGGTTGCAAAGAGCGGAAGAGGCCATGGACGTCATGTAAAGGAACTGCAAATTACCGTGAGTGAGCAGTTGCAAGCGTACCATAAAAGGCTCATGTAGAAAGGCTATTTCTCTCTCTGCTACTATCCCAACCAAAAAGGCAGTTCACCTGGTGCTGAAAAGACCGTAAAGAATGTGCCAGATGAGCCTCTCTGGGGAGGATATTCCACAGCTGGGGTGCCACCACTGAGAGGGCTCCCTCCCTAGTAGTCTGTCAGTGTTGCACAGCAGTGGGCACCAGAAGGCCAAGCCAATACTTTTGTCTGCATAGCCCATGTAAAGCAGAGGAGCATAAAGCATAACCAGAAACCAGAGTGTGGATCACTTGATTAGTGGATCACCCATGGGCCATCACAATGGAATGAATGGGCTGCTAAGGGAGAGTTGTGCCTTTAAAGCAGCTTTCTTTCTTTTATTTCTCAGGTGGTCATAGCTGGAGCTTTCTATCCAAATTATTTTACTTTTGGAAACCTCGACGAAGACATTGCTGTGAGGGAACTGTCAGGCAAAGATCCCAAAACGACTGTGGTGGTACGTGTGGTGTAATCTGACTTGTCCTTCAAGGGTTCCGGGGAATAGGCTAACAAAGGCCTCCATATAGCAGACAACAGGTATATTCTTTAATCCAAATGCAAGCCATGCACCAGCAGAATGTCAATGCTAGGAACAGACCTAACCGAAAACACTTGGTTAGTTAAAGACTCTATAGCTGTGCTGGGAAACAGTTGATCTTAAAGAGAGATTGCACCACCTCTCCCTTTCATAATAAAACAAGAAATATAGATAAAAATAAAACATACATACATATAAAAACCAGCATATCACAACCTTTAAAATAAGACATTAGAATCAGTTACTCAATGGGGCCAGTGGTCACCAGTTCTTGGCCCACTGCTGAGGATGGACTTTACCACCATTCTTCCTCAAGTCATCACAGTACGTTAATTATGTTTTGAGTAGTCCACATCATGTACGTGATGACCGCTTCAGTGCTATGATTTCCTCCCCTGCCCTTTTTTCATCTGCAATATATTTGAAACTGAATATGATGGTTCAGTTTTGCATTTTTTTATTTGTCACATTTGTATCCCGCCCCTTTCTTCAAGGAGGCATACACAATTCCTCCCGCACCTTCATTTTTTCATAACAGCAGCCCTGTGAGGTATATTGGGCTGCAAGGTAATGTCCGGTCCAAGGTCATTCGATATTTCTCTGCATAGTTTTGTTTCTATAATGTCTACACTTCACTTTAGTTGAACTTGATGGACTTGATGGCCTTGTAGGCCCCTTCCAACCCTACTATTCTAGTTGCCACATTGGCATTCCAGGGCGGCTGACAATCTCAAGACGAAATGCAATAGTTACTTAATGTTATTTATTTATTTACAACATTTATATACTGCTCCACAGTTAAGCAGATTCTGGAGCAGTGAACAAGAAAAGATAAAATGATAAAAGATAAAACAAATAAAATGCCATATTAATTTTTTTTTTTAAAAAAAAACACAGGACCAATAAAAACAGTGGCTGGTCAGTCAAGGGAGGCTTCCTGGAATAAAGATGTTTTCAGGAGGCACCGGAAATATCACAGTGTTGGCACCTGCCTGACCTCCAGAGGCAAGGCGTTCCATAGGAAGGGGGCCACCACACTGAAGGCTCTTCTGCAGGTTGACTCCAATCAGGCCATAAGTCCAGATGAAACCACCAGATTTTTAGTTCAATAAAAACAAGATAAAACAACAGTCAATAATACAACAGGAACACAGTACAGGAAAAAAGAGATACAGCATGATCAATAAAGTTGAATAAATAAAATTGAAATACAGTTGGAGAGAGGAATCCTCTGGTCCTGGGAGAACATTCCAGGCACCATAGGATTCTTCGGAGCTCCCCCTCCGAGGCCGTAGTCACTGCTACATAATGTGGAGGTCCACAGGTTGCCCAGCCCTTCCTTAAATCTTCATATTGATTCTCTCTGAAATTCTCCTGTTCAACATATTCTGCCCCTTCTCATTTTTGTTTTATTTATGAAAGTAATTTGAAGGGACACAAATGGCAGCCCTTAGCGTGATGCTTGCCCTTGTAGGTTTTACCCTGAAGCCCCAACTTGCTCTGATGAACGTATAATAGCTCTTCTCGTTCCTGCTTCTCGCTTAATTTCTGCTTGGGGTGGGGGGTGGGCAAGCTGTCAACCAAAGAATGTTGGCTAACAGTGCAGGAAAGGGATAGAGTGGACTGAAGGAAGGATGCATGGAAAGAAGCAAAGGTCTTGGGGGAAAGGAGGGTGGAGGATGCAGGAAGTGGGGACAAAAAGATAGTGGAGCCGGTGAAAACCTTACACAGGGCCCAAGGACAAGAGAGGCGATATTTTGTTGGCAGGATGAGAGTGGACAGATGGCAGAACTTGGGTTGCTGGTAGACTTCAGTCAGGGAGGCTAAAGGCAGGGGGGAGAGGTGAGCCAAATTTCACATTTCTGTTTTGAGCAAACCAGCTAAATTTCTTACAGAGTTCTCTGATCTCTGTTAACAAATGGAATTCTAACGTTATGTTCTCTGGTGTGCTTCAAACTACTGCGACTTGTGGACACCCCCTTGTGAACCTTTCTTGATGCTTAAAATGTATTGTATAAAGATTATTGTTGTTTAATAATCTGAGTATAATAAAAATCAAACAACTCTCTTTAAAATGCAAAAACCACAGTCTTTATATTTCCACACCTCTTTCTTAACAGTTGAAGAACATTCCCCCGTATGGCTTCCTCTACTATAAACAACTGCAATCCCTGTTTAGACAATGCGGCCAAGTAAAATCCATTTCCTACGATGGGACCAAGTAAGTGTAATTCTGTGTTTTGGAAGATATGGCACAAATAGAGAAGGTGACATTTCTGCCACCTTCTTTTAAAATCTCTGGGTTGTACTGATTTGAGCGCGAAAGCAGGGTTTTTGTTTCTCTCTGCCTTTCTATGTGTTTCGTTACACAACCACTAGATGGTGCCATGGAGTAGCAGAATTGCGCAATTCCACAAGAGTTTCATTCCACCATTTCTAAATAATACCACACTTTTCTCGATGCTGCCCTTTGGAGGTTCTAATCTGGCCGTCCAAGGTTTCCCAGAAGGTCCCGCCCCTCCCCCAGGCCCCACCCCCTTTCCCCCAACCACTTGTCGTTTTGTGGTTTTCTCATTTTGTGCACTTTTTCCCCCATTTTAAAAGGTTGGAATGCCTCTCCTAAGGCTTTGTTTCTGGCAGTGAGAGCCTTAAACTACAGTATGCTGGTAGTTTTGGCCCTGCCCATCACTGGAATGCGGCCCCCAAGAGTTTCTCTGAAATAGCATTCGGCCCTTAGGCTGAAAGAGGTTCTGCATGCCTGCGCTCAGGGGACTCCTGCAGTACTTCCGTAGTTCTCATCCCCAGAACACAATTTTTATTCCGCTTTTGTTGTTGTTGTTAATCTCTAGAGCCTTTGTAGAATTTTCTCGGAATCCAACTGAAGGCTTTAAAACTCTTCCTGCGGTGTACATGGCCCTCAAGATGTCACAGCTGCGGACTCGACTGGAACTTAATGTACATTCTCCTGAAGAGATTGAGGGGAAAATGGAAGGAGGGGCAAGTGCAATTGTGCGGGGCACACGGTATGATGTTAAGGAGATGCGTTCGGGTCTGTACATCACAGGGAACCATTTTTTTCAGTTCAGTACTTCTTCAGTCTTCAGCTGCGCTTGCCTGAAGCACAGTCCTACAGCCAGAGCTGTGTGTGTCGCCAAGACCATTTCAAGTTTGCAATTGCGTAAAATATGCAAAACAAGCAAATCTCCATACAACTCTTTGGCTTAATTTTTTCTGCCAGCGGTGGGGAAGTCCGAGTGAGTTGACACAGGGCGCTGAAGCCCTGACCACTGGAAAATCAGCTGAGCCCGCTTTTTTGGCTTCAGAGATTTCTCCAGACTTTGCCTATTCACTTTCAAGCTCAACAGCCATAGGTACACTTACTTTTCAAATGTAAACAAAAGCTGGAATCATCAGGATGCTGAATTCTGCATCAGTGCTGAATTCTGGAGGGTGTTCTGTGTTTGCATAAAATCACAAAACACTCTGCCAAAAATACTGGCAAAATTACTGATTTGAACTGAGTCCTTAAAAACAAGCAAACAGAATCCAGAAGCGTGAATGATAAAGAGAAGAGCGATTAATGCGAATGACTAAAATGTGAGAATGCACTTGGCATTTGCTGGAACATGCTCTATGGCTTTTTGAAAATGCATCTTTTTAATTAGTTTTACAAAGTACCATACAAAATCAAAAGACATAGGTGTCAATCAAATCTGTGTAAAAATACCAGTGTTCCATTCTGCCTCTTATCGGGGCAAAAGCTTAGTCTCATTGGATGCTGGTGAGGCCAGGATATCCACCGTGGATCTGATTTTCACCAAGGTCTTGGGAAAGTCAATTTCAATTGGATTCTGACCAGGTGGAAGTCAGGTTCTGCATGCTAATGACTCCTGTGTGGTTATTTACAAGGTGGACCTAAGCAATTTATCCTGATGGCAGTGGCACCTGAAATCAGCACTGTCATGTCCACGTGCCTTCTTTCTGAGACAGCTCCCAGAACATTTTTATTCAGGGGAAACTCCCAAAACGTAGAAGTTGAGTGATATCTGTATCCCATTTATGGTGCTTTATATTTGTTTTCAGAGTGAACGTGGACTTTCAGAAGCAGACAGTGGCTCCTATGCAGAGGTTCAGGGATGGTCTGGAAATATTGCAGAGCATAAGCAGCCTTGATTTGTCGATCGATGTCACAGAGGTACAGATACCTTATAATGGGTATGGAGCCTTGGGCCCAGGAGCTAAATCTGGCCCACCTGGGGTCCTAACCTGGCCCTTTATGGGCCCCCAGAAGACTACGCCTCCTTTCCCCCAACCACCAATCATTGGGCGGTTTCTTGGCTTTTGTGCAGTTTTTTTTTTCCCCCATGGTAAAAAGTAGAAATGCTTCTCCTGTGGCTTAGTTACTGACAACAAGAGCTTTAAAATGAAACATGCTGGTACTTTTAGTAGTTTGATCCCACTCCTTTCACGTTTGGCCCAACCCACCACTTGAATGTGGCCCCCAAGAGCTTATCCAAAATGGTAGTTGGCTCTCAGGCTGAAAGAGGCTCAACACCCCTTCCTTAAAATTTTAAACTCCATACCACAGCAGCTAAAAACGTTGGTGAATTTTGAAGTGGAAAAGAGATCAGCCACCAGATTTTAGGTGTGTGTGTCTTCCACTCCACCCCAGGTCCATTTCAGATTGGACCATTCAGAGTCTGGTCTTCAGGTGGGTCCTGATCCCCAAGCCCTTCTTACCACCCACACTCCTTTCTCACCACTGTCCCCTTTGGGTTACTTGCTGAGAGTGGTGAGCAGAGCTAAACACAGAGGTTTAGGTAGTAACTTCATACAAACGTTATTGAAGAACAGATCAATAAACAGTTATCTTTAGTAAACACTTGTTTCCAGAACATATTAACATTAACTAAGTATTAATCCTGAGACGATAAACTACAAAGAGCTTCTCTGTTCTCTTTTCTTGCAGGCATTCACCTGCACAACTTGGGTATAGCCAAAGCAGGAATAGGACACGTTTGAGCATGCACACCCTGGAAAGGCTCCAGCGGTGTCTGTCCGTTAGGATTACTTACATTGCACTAGTGGAAACGATGCTTCTGCAACACCAATACCACTTGCTAGCATGGCAGAGATGCTCTCCTTGCAAAAGCCTTTCCACTACTGCATTTCTACTTAAGTAGTGCTAGCGACCACACACAGTTGAATCCTTCCCCCTGCACCCAAACGTCCCCACACCCCCAGCTATGTCAGAAATCTGAGCTCAAAGATTTCAGTAGGGCCTTGTCAGCGCATTGGGCTGATTGCACTTTTATAAACCCTTATTCAGATTTTCATGCTCAATGTGCAGAGATCAGTGATGTAGCCGGGGGCGGGGGGGATGGGACATTTGGGAGCGGGGCTGTCCCCACTTTATATGGCTCTACGCTAACCTGTCTGCCTTTAACTGACTCATAACTGCCTTGGAAATGCTCTTGTTAGCCACAACCACTCCCTCACCAGTAAGGGGTACAACATTCCAGGACAACTAGGCGTGATAGGAGCACTAGTTTACATGATACCCTGCTATCCAGAATGTACCCATGGATACACAAGAGTACCCAGGGCCTCAATGAAGTTTGGTCTCTTCTCCCTACCATAGCCATAAGTAACGCATTCACACATGAAAGTCATTGCTTGCTGTTGCAACCAGCATGTGGCAAACATGCATGTGTGAACCAGACCTGAGGCACATCAGAACTTGGTCTCAAACTCTGCAAGGTTTTCTGTTTCGAAAGCTATTCCCAGGGAGCCCTTTCTAGAATTTTCTACCTCCTTACAATTAAAAGTCCACATTTGAAAGTCTGTAAAAAATGCATGTCACAGTATATTACAAAAAGTGCTTTTTTTGTGTTTCAGGTGGTAGAGGTTGGACACTTTTGGGGTTACAGAATAGATGAAAGAAGTATGACTTTTCTAAATAATCTGGCCGCTGAAATCAACGCGCTAGAGCTGACCCCTTTGCCAGTTCGTCCGTATCCTGATTTGGTTTGCTTGGCACCATTTACTGACTGGGAAAATGAGAGATATTACAGAGCCCAAGTTCTGTACGTATCTGGAGAGAGTGCTGAGGTACGTTTTTTAAACAGTGTTAGAGCAAACTTCAAACCACTCCCCTGTGAGAGAAGGTGACAACAGCTGGGATTGTTTAGCCTGGAAAAAAAGAGGGTAAGGGGAGACATGATAGAGATCTTCAAAATTATGCCTCGTGTGGAGAATGTGGATAGGGAGACATTTTTCTCCCTCTCCCAAAATACTAGAACCTGGGGTCATCCCTTGAAGCTGATTGGTGAGAGATTCAGGACAGATACAAGGAAGGACTTCAACACACAGCTCATAGTTAAACTATGGAATTCGCTACCACAGGAAGTAGTGATGGCCACCAGTTTGGATGACTTTAAAAGGGGGCTGGACAAATTCCTGGAGGAAAAGGCTATCAATGGCTACTAATCTTGAAGGCTATGTGCTACTTGAGTACCAGAGGCAGTGAGCCTATGTACACCAGGTGCTGGGGAACATGGGTGGGAGGGTGCTCTTATGCTCGTGCCCTTCTTGTGGGTTCCCGGTCGATAGATGGTTGTCCACTGCGTGAACAGAATGCTGGGCTAGATGGACCTTTGGTCTGATCCAGCAGGGCTCTTCCAGTGTCCTTAAGTTCTTAAACCAGGGTAATGAAAAAGAAAAGTGTGGCATGAAGTTTCAGTGGGCGGCATGCCTGAGAAAAGCGTACCTGGGTTCCCTGTGTCAGGGTGGAAACTGAGCCCATAGAGCCCCAGAGCAGTTCTGATTCTGAGGAACAGCAACAACCTGTGGGAGAGGAGCTCGCTCATCGCTCACAGGCACCGCAGCAGGGAGAGATTCCTCTTGCCTGTGTTCCTGAGAGAGATAGTGACCCTGGCAGCGAGGGAGTGGGGGAGGGGGTTTTGCTGGATGCTCGGCACAGACACAGGGAGCGGTGCCAGATGGAGGGCGCCGAGAGGAGGCACTGCCCGCTTGGCGCTAAAACAACGGTCGCGTCCCGAGGACCCAAGGGTAAGAGGGAGGACCTCTCCATAGCCCATAAGTTCAGGGTCTTCCCGCTCTTCTCCTTCAAACGGGGACCAGCTGCCTTACCTGGAGCTTAGGCTGCTCTGCTAACTACCCCAGTGCAGTTCCTGGCTTCGTCGCTAGTGATTAGCATCTGAAAGAGTCATTAAGTTGTAAAAGGAATAAAGCCTTGGAAAGAATCCTCTTCATCTGTGTCTTAAGTTGGCTATTGGAGGGGACTATAAGAGGCAGCTAGGGCGCTTCTGACACCCTGTTGAGTTCCACTTGAGGTGTGTGTGTTTTTTAATAGTTCTGTTCACGAGGCAGTATCCAACAGAGCCCTTGTGCGGCCGGCCCAAGCCTGCTGGAAGCAGTGCAGGCGGCCCCTTCTGCCGGCGGCCACAGCGTAGCTGTCCCAGGGGAAAGCACCGCAGCGAACGGAAGTGCTTGTTCCTGGAAGGGGTGCAACCTGCCCCTTCCAGAAGCGAGTGTTTCCGCTCGTTGCAGCACTTCCCCGAGGAAGCGCTGCATCGTGGCCACCGGCAGCAGGAGCCAGCCACGTGTGCGCCAGGGCCAGCGGGCTCAGACCGCCCTCGCAAGGGCTCCGTTGGCTACTACCCAAGGGCTCCTTTTGAGGGCAGGCTGACCTGGTGGCCGACTCACGATACGGCTGCAAAAACCGACATCCCAACAGCACCCCGCTTCTCCATGCAGCGGTCCGCACATGGCTCTGCAGCAAATGGAGATCCAGCGCTCATGTTTATATGACGCATCAGTCACGTTCAAAGTTTCTGTGCCAACACCAGCTATCCCTGGCATTTGCTGGCACTGGCCAGGAGACGTCTGACATAATTGCGTGTAGCCATGTGGCAAGTCACGTGCCAGGGTTGCTGCCCCATGGGTACCACTTGGATGTGGGTTTGGGCGTTTCATAAGCAGGGGCCATAACGTTTGAACCAACCCTGCAGCTCCAAAGTATGGGAAGCGGGGAGAATGATGGGGGAGCTGGGGCAGGGGTTAGGATAGGGTAGAAGATTAAGTACCTGGGCAAAATATGCTTCATGCTGGCAAATTCGTCTGATTTCACGTGTTGTTTAAATAATATCCTTAGGATGATGCCTTACACTGAGTCCCGTTCCAGCTCCAGGTTTTTGAGGGCCCTCCAGCAATTCACCCTCAATGGGGCCCCTTCTCAGTGAATCGCTCTTCTCACCAGCATGGTCACCAGCTGCTATTGCTCCTCATTCTTATCATTGCTACCACTTCCTTGCTTGACAGGCACAGAGCCAGTGAGCAAGCAGGTCGTGGCATCTCCTGCTCCTCACCACCACCGTTCTCTGGCCCAGAGCGAGAGGCAGGTGAACAAGCAGGTTGTCATAGTGAAGAGGAGGAGCCAGTCCAGGGGACTCTTGTCAGGGGGCCCCTCCGGGGGCATGGGCCCTTGGCCGGTGCCCAACCATGCCTACCCCTGACACCAGCCCTGACTAAATCAGGCACTAATTCGTCTATCTTAGTATTGTCTGGCAGCGGCTCGCCAGAGTTGCAGATAGGGGTCTCTCCCAGCCCTACCTGGGCATGCCAGGGATTGAATGCAGGACCGTGTACATGCAAAGCAGGCACTCTAGCGCTGAGCCAAGGCCCTTGTGGCTGCTGTGCTGTTCAGCGAGGCACTGGTGTGCAGCAGCTGGCCCACTTCAGAGTGTTCCTGCCAGTGATTTTTTTACTGAGAAAATGGCATGCAGCCCAACTACTGCACACAAACGGCTATTTCTGGCAGCCTTCACATCATCACGATCGTCGTGCTGTGAACCGCCCAGAGAGCTTTGGCTATAGGGCAGTAATGTGTAATAAACGAAATTATTATTGCTATTGTTATTGTCATGCTCTTTAGCGAAGGTTTCCAGGGCCACTTACAAACATCAGAAATAAGACTGTCCCTGCGCACAGACTTGCAGTCTAGAAGACATGACACAGAAGGAAAGGGGACTGGCAAGGAAGAGGAAAAAAGCAAACTCAGGAACTAGATTCTTAGTTGCAAAATTCCATAAGTCATGGAATTGGATCTCTGCACAGTGGAAAGGCTGCTCCTTCCTCTTCCTCCGATGTCCTCAGCAGTGGCAGTTAGTACCAGGAGGGAGGGGAGCTGTCAGCTGGAGCTCCACCCAGGCCTGACTGATGTGGCCATTTTGAGCGAAGCAGGCCTTGACTTAAACGGTCATAAAATGGCTGTCTTACTATGTAATAGTCCCATTTGTGCGTGTGGTTGCTGTACTGAATTTGCACGTTACCCGTTTCCTTCTATGCTTTGGAAGAATGGTCAGCCCTTTTTTAAAAAAATCACCATTGCTTTATTGTCCAGGTTTTCTATGTGGATTATGGCAATAGATCAAAAGTGAGTTTGGACCACTTACGGGAGATTCCCAGCCACCTTCGAGAGCACCCCTTCCAGGTAGCGTTTCCCTCCGGTTTTAATGGAGGAAGGGAGAGTGCCCTATGTAAGGGGGAGGGGCTGGGGATCCTTCAGTTCGGCCTTTCATTTTCCGGAAAACGCATGCCTCTTTCGATGGGTTTTGTTTCGTTTTATTTAGGCTCTGGAATTCAAGGTGCGCAGGTTGCGACCCTCTGCACAGTCCCATGTATGTGGGGAACAGTGGAGTTACGCCGCAAGCCAGAGATTTGCTTCCTTGGTCAATGGCTGTGCTCTGATGGTGAAGGTCTTTTCAATCGTGCACAGGGTCTTGCACGTGGAAGTATTTCGGTACTCTGGAATTATAGACATCGTGAACATCAGCAGCATACTTATCCAAGAATGCCATGCTGAACTGGCAGAGGACTCCTATGAATCAATAGTATGTGCCTGTTCCCTGTACGTTACTTTGGGTACCAGAGGGTTTGGGAGTTTTAGTTTTTCAAAGCTGTGGAAATGGGGAAGGGAGGAGTGAAGGCAAGAAGGGCATCCTGTAGCCCAGTGTTCTTCACTACAACGCCCATGGGGCACTGGCACCTCCCAGGCACCTCAAATGGGTCTCTCTCTGCCTGTCTCTCTCCAGCAGTAGTTGCTCACTCTTGGCAGGGGCTTGCTGTTAGCTTTAGCGGTGGGCTAGCTGCTGTGATCTGGGCTACTGGTGGAGGCTTCGGGGTTTGGGAGTCAGGAGACCTGTTGGTCGTCAGCTGTATGGTGGCTGGGCAATTAACCAGCAGTTGAATTCTGCCCGGAAACAAACCAGTAGCCAGGGAAGCTGTTGTAACAAAGGAGTCACGTGCTCCCTGTATCCAGTCCCGGTCAACAGTCTGGCCACAACATTCTGGACCAGCTGAAGTTTCTAAACATTTTTCGAAGGCAGCCCCGCATAGAGGGCGTTACATTAGTCCAAACGCAATGTAACTAAGGTGTGTGTGACCATGGCCAGATCAGACATCTCTAGGAACAGGCTCAATTGGCACACTAACCTCCGCTGTGCAAACACACTGCTGGCCACCACTGTACTAGTTGCAGTTTCTGAATCGTCTTCGAGAGCAGCCCCATGTAGAATGCATTACAGTAATCTAACCTGGGTGCAACCAAGGCATGTGTCACTGTGAGCAGGACAAGGCTATGATGGCCATCAACACCCCCACTGTTGGATAGAGCTACTAACATGGACAGAGCTACTAACACCACCACCACCATATCAGCTTCTTTCTCTATCTTTGTAAGAGACGCCACAAAACGGAACATCTTTGCTTCTGACGTGGCATTCTTCAGCAGATAGATGCTCCAGCAAGCGATTTAGAACGAGATCTTCTTTCAACGAGGGATCCCGCTTTGCCTTCATCAGTCGTAGGCGAAAAATATCCTGTGAAATATCTTTGCAAGGCAGCTTTGCATCTTCTCTTTGGTGGAGAAGTACATGCAGAAGAGAGACTGGCTCCCAAGGGTTTAGTGTTAGTTTGCGTCCTGGGGATGTTGCTTTGCTTCTCAGTTCTCTCTGTTTGGTTTTTCTCTTATGTTCATCCAGCCAGCACTGTTGTATCTTACTCTCTTCCAGCTCGATTCTAATACTTTTCAGGGTGGTTTGTAGCTGGCAAGTTGTTTGTTCCTGTTTTCTTTTTCTGCAAGCAAGGATTTCCCCTCAGCTGCGATAGAACGGCCTTCCCCAACCTGGCGCCTCCTAGATGTGTTTGGCCAATGGTCATGTAGGACGGCAGTGATGGGAGTTGTGGTCAAACACATCTGGAGAGCACCAGGTTGGAGAAGGCTTCCCTAGAACTATTGGGAGGGAGGGAGGGAGGGAGGGAGGGAGGGAGGGAGGGAGGGAGGGAGGATGGCTAAAAGTCTTGCATTTTAGAGTGAGTAGGAGGTTCAACCTGCTTCAAGGATGCCCGCCATCCACTGAAGAAAACACAGTTTCATGGTAAGCTAAACATATTCATTCTCTGTCTCGCACACAGCTTTCAAAACATTTTTTTTCGTTTTTCTCCTAGCTAAGCCATGAGAACCTCAAGGAGCTGTTTTCCAAACCGGAGGAGAACAGAGGGAAGAGAGCTGCATCTCCCCAGAATAGCCCAAGAGAAGAAGAGAATCGCTTGATTGAAACGTTGTTGGAGAGCTGCTCTGCCAGTAGGTATACCGCGCCAAATTGCAAGGTAAGTTTACAAGGAATGATTATGTTCTCCCCATCCAGAGCTTGAAGGATATAAAGGCTGCTTTTCCATTTGTGTCTATTAGTAGCAGATTGCTTCACCGTTCATCATTAAAGCCAGGTGACTCCACAGCCTTGTGGAGGTTTTGGGGGGTTTGCACCATCTTCATAGCGCTCATGTGAACCATGGTGGGGCAACTAGTTCATTGGCTGGGAGTCAGTAGTTGTCGGTGCAAGCCATTTTATGCATTAGGTCATCTGGAGTCTAAGATGACAAAGGCCCAGTTCACGCGAAATGCCAAACCATAGTTTAGTGCTGTAAGAATCAGGCTAGGTGAGCCTTGGGCTCACACACTCTTCCTCCTCCTCTGGTGCAGTCAGAAGGACGTGTTCAGAAGCATTTGCTCCCATTTTATATGCCACGCAAACCCAACAAATTGGTTAATTTTTGGTTTGTCGAAACAAGTCGACTTCACACGGTCATTAAAGAAGCTGGCTTGTTTCAGCAAACCTTACTGCACTGCAGGGTGTAACGCTAAACTCTGGTTAATCTAAAACAGAAGCGGAAGCTTGCGATCTTCTTATGGCCGTGCCAGAAGAGAGGGCAGGGGGAGCACGCTAGCCCAGGACTCTCATACCACTAAACCATGGCTTACCACGTCAGGCTTACTGTCTCGTTTCAGCATCCATTTTCTTGAACAAGAGCTTACTACTTGAGATGCATGGACGTTCAGAGTGTTTGGAGTGTGTGCGTACATGTGTGTAATATTATACACACATGCAGAGACTGCACAATTTGTGACCCTCTGACGCAGCCATAAGCAATAAAAGTTGGGCCCCGCCCAAGTTATGAAATCTTAGATTGTTTTATGGCAGTGTCTAAATTTTGTTTGGGTGCTTAAACAAAAACATACAAACGTGGCTTGAGAACATCTGGGACATGGCTTACTTTACCCCCCAGTGATCACTCTTCCCCTCTAAAGCAATTGTGGAGAAGTGGGTAGGGTGAAGTCGGGTGGGGTGGGGTGGGGTGTGCTTACCTCCTTTTGCCTCAAGGTGACCATAGCAGAGGAAGGGATTTGCATGTTCTTGTGCTGAGCGGGGGAAGCAAGCCAACATAATTAATCTCTCATCCATGCTGAGGGCTAGCTGCTTAGGGTAATGTCTGTGAGCAGGGGTTTAAGGAGGTTGTGGGGGAAGGGGTTATTTTGGCTCCCCATGTTTTGCCTGCCTTCCTCTGCCCTCTCCTCCTTTGGATCTGTGTGTACCCTCAAACGTGGGACTTGCTTTACTATTTACTTTGGGTGAAATCCAACATCCTACAAATGGAAAGCAAGATCATGCTTGTACCTTCTGAAAAGCCACACCAGAGGGTTGGGGGGAACCTATCAAACATTGTGATCTGTGTTACGGGGCAGCAGGGAAGGGGTGAATTGCCCCAAATTGGGAACCTTTCATGAGATTATTCTGCTCCATTTCAGGCAGTTTCCCCCTCTTACTGCAGCACCGTAAGACACAACCCACAATGTTCAGTAGATCTCACCCCACAACCCTCTGGAGAGGTGTGGGGTGGGGGTACAGGGAGCTGCAGGGTGGAGGAAGGGGCGGGAAAGGTCCATTGCGGGAGCTTGCCTTCCACTCGTGCAACGTGGGATTTTGCCCTTTACTTTTATGAGGAGCAGTTCCAGAGTTCGCTTACTGGAATGTTTGTCGCATGTTCTGCGTACAACTAAAATGATCAAGGGGCTGGAGCATCTCCCCTATGAGAGAAGGTTGCAACAGCTTGGATTGAGGCAGTGAGCCTGGGTACACCAGTTGCTGGGGAACATGGGCGGGAGGGTGCTGTTGAGCTCATGTCTTGCTTGTGGGTTCCCGGTCGACAGCTGGTTGGCCACTGTGTGACCAGAATGCTGGACTAGATGGACCCTTGGTCTGATGCAGCAGGGCTCTTCTGATGTTCTTATGCTCTCATTTTTTTCCCTCAAAGGCAACCCTGATTGGCCCATACAATCCCTATTGTTTGAAATTCAGCAGTATAACCCGAGGCTCCAGGTTCAGGTAGGATGCTGAGTTGCAGTGCTTTGTCAACACCAACGGGAGGTGGCTTTTGCCTACATGCCTGGTTTGTGGATGTCTCCAGGACTGGGGTCTCCAACGTGGCACCCGTGGGTGCCAGTGTGCCCATGGAACCTCTGTTGGTGCCCACCAGTCCCCTCGTGATTTCTGTTTTTAAATATTTATTTTAATTAGTTTCTTTTTTAATAACTGGGAGGCCAGCATGCTGCAAAGCAAATTACTGGGCTCCAGTGCCATCTTGATTTCCAAGAATGCCTCTGAGCCCCAGTGACATTATTAGGGAAAAAAAAAACACGGGCAGCTGTCTTGGCATGGAGCGTGTTTTGTGTGTTTCTGATTCTCTGAGCATCTCCTGTTTGCCTTCTGTGAAATTGGCATTTTGCTGCACTTAGTGTTAATATGTGATTTGGCATTTGAGGATCAAACCCCGCTTTTGTCTTGTACGCGGTTCCTTGGCCAAGTTACTCATCTCTGGGTCTCATTGCTTTGCCTTCTCTGAAATGGCTGCTGGAGCAGAAAACTGGGTTTTGTGGTTTGGAGCTCAGACCCCTATCTCTGTGTTGTACTTAGGATCTTGAGTACGTTACTTTTCTTTTAGTCTCACCAGTGTGCCTTTGGGGATATGCATGTTTTGTGTCCGGCCACAGCCACCGTGGAAGCCATTTTGTGAATGGGCCAGCCCCCCCCCCCCCCATGGCAGCCATTTTTTTTTACAGTGCCCACAACACTCTGTCACAGAATTCCAAATATGCCTACTGGCCCAAAAGGGTTGGCGAACCTTGTTCCAAGAGATCTGGTTGTCCACTGCAGGAAACAAGATGCTAGTCTAAATAAACCTATGGTCTGATTTAGCAGGGCTCGTCTTAAGCTCCCATATCGCAGATGGGAGAATTGAGGCTGAAAGAAGTATGATCCATGCAAGATCACTCTGTCATGCTTCAGCAGAACTGGGCTTCTCATCAAGGCTGCACAAAGCCAAGTACAATGTTCTGTCCACTAGGTCCTCCATTTTCCATTAGGACTGTTACTGAATTAAACAGAACTTAATAAAGTCATGGTATGACTTTATCTGTCAAATCTGCATTAACTTGCACACGATTGAAGATATCTGAAGAAAAAGGTGGACTTCCTTTGTTTTTAATTTTTGTGCATATGTAGGCACCATCTTGGTGGAAGAGGTATACCATCCTCTGTGAGAAAGATGGGGAATACCTCTTCTAAGATGATTCTTTCCAGCGGTGGTTTTTGTCAATGCTTGTATATAAAATATTTGTTTCAGTGTTTTTTAAAAAAAGTCTGATTTTTAATAATTTATAACTGGGGTTGGCCATCTCGTGCCCGCCAGATGTTTTGGGCTCCGATCTGGTGCCTTCCAGATGTTTTGTATTGTATTTTTAAAAATATTTGTATTCTATTTTATATTTTTAACTGTTTCTATTGCATTTTAGTGTTTTAACTGTTTGTAATGCTTGTTACCTTGTCGTGGTGCTGGAGCTTGAGCACCTCAATGACGTCATGAGCTAAACCATGAAGGGACACCCAAGATGGGAAGGTCATGGCAGAGACGTCGGACTAAATACGATCCCTGGGGAAGGAAACGGCAACCCACCCCAGTATTCTTGCCATGAAAACTAAATGGATCAGTACAACCAGAGATATGTTGGTATACCATCGGAAGATGGGACTCCCAGGTCGGATGATGGTCAAAATGCTACTGGGGAGGAACAGAGGATAAGTTCAACTAGCCCCAGATGTGATGACGCAGCTAGCTCAAAGCCAAAAGGATGGCTAGCAGCCGATGGTGCTGGTGGTGAACGACGAATCCGATGTTCTAAAGATCAACACACCATAGGAACCTGGAATGTAAGATTTTTGAGCCAGGGCAAATTGGATGTGGTTATTGGGGAGATGTCAAGATTAAATATAGACATTTTGGGGGTCAGTGAACTGAAATGGACTGGAATGGGCCATTTCACATCAAATGACCACCAGATCTACTACTGTGGACAAGAGGACCACAGAAGAAATGGAGTAGCCTTCATAATTAATAATAAAGTGGCTAAAGCAGTGCTTGGATGCAACCCAAAAAATGACAGAATGATCTCAATTCGAATTCAGGGTAAGCCATTTAACATCACAGTGATCCAATTATACGCCCCAACTACAGATGCTGAAGAAGAAGAAGCAGATCAGTTCTATGAGGATCTGCGGCACCTACTGGATAGTACGCCAAAAAAAGATGTTATTTTCATTACAGGAGACTGGAATGCTAAGATGGGTTGTCAGACGACACCTGGAATTACAGGCAAGCATGGTCTGGGAGAACAAAATGAAGCAGGACATAGGCTGATAGAATTTTGCCAAGACAACTCGCTGTGCATAACAAACACTCTCTTCCAACAACCTAAGAGACGACTTTATACATGGACTTCACCAGATGGTCGACACCGAAATCAGATTGACTACATCCTTTGTAGCCAAAGGTGGCGGACATCTATGCAGTTGGTAAAAACAAGACCTGGAGCTGATTGTAGTTCAGATCACGAACTGCTTATTGCACAATTTAGAATCAGACTAAAGAGAATAGGGAAGACCCACAGATCAGTTAGATATGAGCTCACTAATATTCCTCATGAATATGCAGTGGAGGTGAAGAATAGATTTAAGGGACTAGATTTAGTAGATAGGGTCCCAGAAGAACTATGGACAGAAGTTCGCAACATTGTTCAGGAGGCGACAACAAAAAACGTCCCAAAGAAAGGAAAACCAAGAAGGCAAGATGGCTGTCTGCTGAGACACTGGAAGCAGCCCAAGAAAGAAGGAAAGCAAAAGGCAACAGTGATAGGGGGAGATATGCCCAATTAAATGCAAAATTCCAGAGGTTATCCAGAAGAGATCAGGAATTATTTTTAAACAAGCAATGCGCGGAAGCGGAAGAAGATAATAGAATAGGAAGGACAAGAGACCTCTTCCAGAAAATTAGAAACATCGGAGGTAAATTCCAGGCAAAAATGGGTATGATCCAAAACAAAGATGGCAAGGACCTAACAGAAGCAGAAGAGATCAAGAAAAGGTGGCAAGAATATATGGAAGATCTGTATAGGAAGGATAACAACATCAGGGATAGATTTGACGGTGTGGTCAGTGAGCTAGAGCCAGACATCCTGAAGAGTAAGGTTGAATGGGCCTTAAGAAGCATTGCTAATAACAAGGCAGCAGGAGACGACGGTATCCCAGCTGAACTGTTTAAAATCTTGCAAGATGATGCTGTCAAGGTGATGCATGCCATATGCCAGCAAATTTGGAAAACACAAGAATGGCCAACAGATTGGAAAAAATCAACCTATATCCCCATACCAAAAAAGGGAAGCACCAAAGAATGTTCCAACTATCGAACAGTGGCACTTATTTCAAATGCCAGTAAGGTAATGCTCAAGATCTTGCAAGGTAGACTCCAGCAATTCATGGAACGAGAATTGCCAGATGTACAAGCTGGGTTTCGAAAAGGCAGAGGAACTAGAGACCAAATTGCCAATATCCGCTGTTTAATGGAGAAAGCCAGGGAGTTTCAGAAAAACATCTATTTCTGTTTTATTGACTATTCTAAAGCCTTTGACTGTGTGGATCATCACAAATTGTGGCAAGTTCTTGGTGGTATGGGGATACCAAGTCATCTTGTCTGCCTCCTGAGGAATCTGTATAATGACCAAGTAGCAACGGTAGGAACAGACGATGGAACAACGGACTGGTTTAAGATTGGGAAAGGAGTACAGCAGGGTTGTATACTCTCACCCTACCTATTCAACCTGTACGTAGAACACATCATGCGACGTGCTGGGCTTGATGAAGCCAAGGCTGAAGTTAAAATTGCTAGAAGAAACATTAACAATCTCAGATATGGAGATGATACCACTTTGATGGCCAAAAGCGAGGGGGAGTTGAGGAACATCATGACGAAGGTGAAAGAAGAAAGTGCAAAAGCTGGGTTGCAGTTAAATCTCAAAAAAACCAAGATTATGGCAACTAGCTTGATTGATAACTGGCAAATAGAGGGAGAAAACATGGAGGCAGTGACAGACTTTGTCTTTCTAGGCGCAAAGATTACTGCAGACGCTGACTGCAGCCAGGAAATCAGAAGACGTTTACTTCTTGGGAGGACAGCAATGACAAATCTTGATAAAATAGTGAAGAGCAGAGACATCACACTGACAACAAAGATCTGCATAGTTAAAGCAATGGTATTCCCCGTAGTAACCTATGGCTGCGAGAGCTGGACCATAAGGAAGGCTGAGCGAAGGAAGATAGATGCTTTTGAACTGTGGTGCTGGAGGAAAATTCTGAGAGTGCCTTGGACTGCAAGAAGATCAAACCAGTCCATACTCCAAGAAATAAAGCCAGACCGCTCACTTGAGGGAATGATATTAAAGGCAAAACTGAAGTACTTTGGCCACATAATGAGAAGACAGGATACCCTGGAGAAGATGCTAATGCTAGGGGAAAGTGGAAGGCAAAAGGAAGAGGGGCCGACCAAGGGCAAGGTGGATGGATGATATTCTGGAGGTGACGGACTTGACCTTGGGGTTGCTGGGGGTGGCGACGGCCGACAGGAGGCTCTGGCATGGGCTGGTCCATGAAGTCACGAAGAGTCGGAAGCGACTGATCAAATAAAAAACAACAACAATGCTCTCAGAGAACCTTGTTGATTGGGCAGATTAGAAATATAATAATAAAAATAATAACTCCCATAAGCCCCAACCAGCATGGAAGATGGTCAAGGATTATGTGGTTTGTAGTCCAAAACGTTTGGAGGACACCAGGTTGGCTACCCCTGGTTTATAAGGCTTAACCAGTTCAACAGCGAAGTGTTGCAGCCTTGGGGTTGTATGCAGTGAAACTTAAGTCCCATTCATTTCAGTGGGTCTACTCTGAGTTGGACAAACATTGAATATAAGCCTTGGCTTTCTTCTGCTTTGTATTAGGAATTCCCTGTAAAGCAGCTGTATAAACGAACCGTGATGATTCTTTTTCCTCCCCTTCTAGAACAATCTTGGTAGAGAAAGAGAGTGTAAACTCTGTTGTTATTGCCGATGCCCCTGAGGATTCGTTTCAACAGATACTGGTTGCTGCCTCCATAACAGTAAATGCAACAGGTAAATAGTGCACTGTGACAGCCCAATGTGCCTGTGCCATCATCCTGTTTACCATCATAGCGAACATTTGAGAGATCATTGCATTCTTTAAAATGGCCAATTTTTATTTTTGATGCCAACAGGATCCACAATTTTGCTAAGGGAGACGTCTCTCATGCCTCATATTCCAGGTCTCCCAGCATTGCTTAGCATGCTGTTTGCTCCTGTGATAGATCTCAGGTATGTGCTCATTTTCTAAGCAATAAGCTAGCAATCAATTTAACAAAGGCCCATGTGCAGCTTTCTTTATTGCACCCCAGACAGGATCTGCTGCGCTCCTTCCCAAGTCTTCATGTTACATTCCATAAATTAATTTCCACACGGTTGACAAGACTCCCCAAGATATGCTTATTTATTTGTGTAATCCAGAGCTACGTGTATTCCCAGGGTTGGGTGCGCTTTAAAAGTCCATATGACAAGTTTGGAATTTGCCAAACTTAAATACAGAAATGAATGTTGAAAGTTCAGTATCCTGCAGTTCTCTGCTTTCATTCGGGGCTGGAGAATGAAAGATCACATTTCTGTCTTGCAAAATTGAAAGAGAATTGATGACGATCGCCACCTTTCCCCCTTTTTACTTTCGGGAGACTCCCCTGAATCGGAAGCCGTTCCCCAAACGGAAAGAGTCCTTCCGTTCATGGAAAGGCTCACTTAGGATCCAAACCCATTATGTCTACATAGCGCCAGTATCACGTTATCTCATATGAAATCGCTACATTTTTCTTACACTTGGCCGTCACACTCTCTTTAGGGTTGATGAAAGCAGGAAGAGATACATTGGTGTCCTTTGTGGTTTGGGATTGAACTGTACTTTGGGTATGCCAGTCCTTCAGGACCATGACATGGAGCTTGCGTTTGATGTGCAGATCGATGCAGATGACATCACACAGGTAAACCATGCATGAGTTCAGATTTTGGAACAGCCAGTGACTGGAATGTCGCGTGTTGTTAATGTATTGCCCTTGGGCTTCTTGGAAGTGAATCAACCTTCAGCAGAATTAAGAAAGCTTGGCTGGCTTCAGGGCGGTGATTGCCTGGTCATAACCTGGAAATTATCTTGCGTGCCAGAATCTGCAAACCTTGGACAGTAAACTATATTGCTGCTGCGCCCACACCAGTTCTCTTGTAGAAGCAGAACTGACTGTTTGTATAACAGGAACTAGCGGTTCCAGAATAACCCCAGAAACGAGTGGCAGCTATGTTCTCATTTCTGGAACATAGCAGGTCCCTTCTGTGAGCTCCGCTGATCTGCACCTTTCCAGAAATGAGTGCCGCCGCTTGTTTCGGATGGCTTCGGGAACCTCCAGTTCCGATTGCGCTAGTGGTAGGTCCTGCTATTACACAGGCAGCATTGGATACTGCCCTTCAAAACAGCGACAGCTATCCCAACCTTGTGTGATTTCCATAAATCATAGGCTTGGTCAACACATGCAGCAGAATGGGGCGGTTGAGTGGAATGTACCACTTTGCTCTAACATGTTTGAATACTCCCCGTACATCAGCAACGCCTTGCAAACAGAGGGTAGTATCCAGTGTTAGTCCTACTTAGAGTAGACCCATTGAAATGAATGGCTAATTATTAGTGATTATATGACCCATTAGTCATGACTAATTTAAGTCCCATTCATTTCAGTGGGTCTGCTCTAAGTAGGACTAACATTAGATACTACCCAGAAAAGCAGCAGCAGGCAAAGAATGAAGATAGGAACTTCCTATCTGCTGAGCTCGTTTTCCTGTGTGTAGGACACCCAGCGTCCACTTGACTCTTCTTTAGGCACCAGGTGGAAGCTGTTCTGTTCTCCCAGGTTTTTGACAGGATATAATTATGGCTCATGGTTTTCACCAGCTATTAAGACAGATGCTGTTTTGCTCTTGATTTCTGTAAAGATATTTTACAAAAATATTTTGTATTTTGTCCTTGCATTGTGTGTTAATTTTGCATATAAACTGTCTTAGAGACAATTATAGCTAGAAAGAGCAGCTGTGATACTATAGCTACTTAGCTTTGAGTAAGCGTAATTGAATATTCAAATATATTTGAAATATATATTCAAATAGTCAAAGCTATAATATTGAAAAGAGGAGACTGTGCACTAAGTCAGGAAGGACCCGGACGGGGCATCTCGCACAGTAGGTATGCCAGACTATTGGACATACTCATTTTGAACCTGCTTGCTTCTTCATCCTGTGTTGCTTCTCATGTTGAGTATAGACCTCACCATTATTAGAGCACATCTGCAAATGTTAGCCTGTTTGAAACTGCTTAGACTGTCATGACTTCCCCCCAGTAAATCCAGAAAATGGTAGTTTTCTCATCATTAGCCCAGCCTTGCAGGTTAGTCCATAAAAATAAGTCTTAAAAAATTAACACCCTACCTGTCGTGCAATTTACCTGAAAGGGCAAAAAAAACCATTTCTCAAAGTATTCAAAAGTTTAGCTGCCACATTGCCAGGACCCAGTCTGTACTTGCCACAGGCAACCAGGCAAGTGACTATTTACTAACCTGTCCTACTGTCCATCCGTCCCCCAGGCACACACACAGAATGACACATTCCAAGAACATTTCATTGGGAGCCATGACAAACCAGTTTCAGATCTATTTAGAAGTGACATATTGTTAGTTTTGGTGGACAGTACAGTTGGAACACCGTCTCAACCATCTGTCACAAATGTAATCTTTCTTTTATCTGCAATTGCAATGAACAAGTGTGGAAATTGCTGTCAAGTGTGTCACTTGGCACCCTATGAATCTGTTACATTTCTAGTCCTTATGACGATAATGAAGTGGAGTTAGTGCCTCACTTTTAGATTACTAGATGATATTTCTGAAGCCCAAGCAATGTAAATAACCTAAAACTATATCTAAACAATGTTTTTTCTTTTTAAGAATGCGATCGCTTTTGTTTATTAAGCTGTATGTTACCTTACATGTAAGAAAAAATGTGGTCTTCCTTCAAAATCTTCAGAATTGTCTTCAGTTCATTTGGCCACAGTGAAGGACCTACTTGTTTACTTTTTGAGGCAATTTTTGCTGATATTCACACTTCTTTCAAATCGTCAACTTGAATTTTGATTATATGCAAAATATTTAAATGCAATTGATTAAACACCTGCTTTCTAACTGAACAATCGAATGAATTCTTTGATGGATAGCTTTAATTTTAAAGTGCTCTATATTTAATTAAGTAAATAGTTTTGTTAAAAGCCAGTTAGTTTGTTTAATTTTTAAAAATTAGTTGCCATCCTACTGATCTCCCCCCAAATCACCATCTTCTTCACAGATAAACATTCTAAGGCTTGCCATTAACCAATTAGTCTCTGACGGCCCAAATGGTTTGCTGTATTTCGGTCAAGAGAGAATTTCCCAGTTGCAGAATGCAGTCCGCCAGAAACTTTTACGGTAAACTTACCTGTTTATAAAATACTGTTGTGTTTAAGTTCATTTCTATGATTAACAATTGTGTAATGTGAAAAATGGGATATTCCACTCAACTCTGTTATTGTTATTGTTACCTAATATTCCATGTGTTTGCATAGATTCAGACAAATCAGTGTTTTCCCCAATGGTAGTGCTGGACTAAATCACTCACACACACACACACCCCTTCACTGCCATTTTCAGGCCACGAAAGTGGGAGTGGCATTTCAGCAATGGGTGCTGGTGGTTGATATGCACTGCTCCTTCTCCACCCTCCATTCAGATGATGGCCACCATTTTGTTTTGCCCGGAATACCCCATAACATTCCAGGGCATTATGGACAAAACAAAATAGCACTTGCCAGCTGAATGAAGGATGGAGGAGTTGCTGGTGATTGTCTCCCCTCCACTCCCCAAATTCGCCTCCTACTCTTGTCAGTATGAAAACTGTTCAAATTTGGCTAGAAGTTCTCATTAAAGAACTTTCAGCCCAACCCTAGTGACAGCCTTTGCAGGCAATGTGTGATAGGAATCCAGTGCAATACAAAGAGCTTTGCAGCTGTTACAAGCTCCTCAAGGGTATGATGATAGCCAAAGATTCTATCATAAGTTGGATCCTTTTTATAAAAAGCCCTTGATGATGAGTTGCTTGTGTGTCGAGCAATCCTGGATTCAGTAGGAAACAGGACCGCACCTCTGGCCTGACTGTAATCTTATGTCTCCCACTGAGCCCATCCCCTTGCCATGGATGTCTGCTCATACAGAGATAGGCTCCTCTTTGCAAACATCCATAAGAACATAAGAAGAGCCTGGCTGGATCAGACCAAGGGTCCATCTAGTCCAACGTTCTGTTCACACAGTGGCCAACCAGCTGTCAACCAGGAAACCACAAGCAGGACATGAGCGCAACAGCACCCTCCCACCCATGTTCCCCAGCAACTGGTGGCTCACTGCCTCTGGTACTCAAGGTAGCACACAGCCATCGGGACCATTAGCTATTGATAGCCTTTTCTTCCAGGAATTTGTCTAACCCGTTTTTAAAGCCATCCAAATTGGTGGCCACCATACATCCTGTGGTAGCAAGTCCCATAGTTTAACTATGCGCTGTGTGAAGAAGTCCTCCCTTTTATCTGTCCTGAATCTCCCACCAGTCAGCTTCATGGGATGACCCTGGGTTCTAGTATTATGAGAGAAGGAGAAAAACGTCTCCCTGTCCACATTTTCCACACCATGCATAATGTTATACACCTCTATCTTGTTTCCCCTTACCTGCCTTTTTTCCAAGCTAAATAATCCCAGCTGTTGTAACCTTCTCTCATAGGGGAGATGCTCGAGCCCCTTGATCATTTAGTTTCCCCTATGTGCACTTTTTCCAGCTCTACCATATCTTTTTTTAGGTGCAGTGACCAGAACTGTACACAGTATTCCAAGTGTGGCCGCACCATAGATTTGTATAAGGGCAGTATGATATTGGCAGTTTTATTCTCCACTCTTTTTCTAATTATGTTGAACATGTGGACAGCAAGGTGGTGGGCGTGAAGGCACGGTCCTGCTTCCATGCTGCATCCGTGACTTGCATGCTGGAGAAGGGGCTGGTTTTTCTCTGGCTCTGTAGCTGCAGACGTAATCTCGTATTAGAAGAAACTTGTCATGAGAACATAAGAGGGGCTCTGCTGGATCAGGCCAGTGGACCAGTTAGATCAGCATCCTGTTTCCCATAGTGGCCTACCTGATGCTTCTGGGAAAGACTGCAAAGCACAGTGCAAAAGCAATAACCATCTCCCACTATTCCCTTCTGTTTATTTATTTTTCTCAGCAAGGGAGGCAATTTTGGCCCAGTCCAGTTTGTGAGCGCCTATGGCTGATTTTAATTGAAAATATGATGAAAGATCCACACCAATTTCCCGCATTGTAGTTTTCAGGTGGCTTGTGTGAAGTTGAATACAGGTGGCTGCAGATATAGTGCAACTACACTGTATAGCAGGGATGCAGAACCTCAGACCTGTGGGCCAAATCTGGCTCTAGGGTCCCAATCCAGCCTTCCAGGGTTCCCTGGAAGGTCACGCCCCTTCCCCTGGTCCCACCTGTCAAGAATGGATTGTCCTTTCCCTGTGCAGTCAACACCACAACAGACATAGCTTCAGGCTAATATGACGTTATTTCGCTAGAGACCAGCCTCTCTACAAATGCAGATTCAAGGAAACTCTCAGACTTCCCCAGGCCCTAATGACTAATCAACAATCTCTAAGCAGAGGAGACAAATCAGGGGATAGAGAGGTTACAGGCAGTTTGGATATGAACCCCATGGCCAAGCTTGCTTTGCAGTGATGCCCCTCCCTTAGGGTGGCTCCCTCTGATGTTGACTTCCAAGAGTGGCTGTCTGGGTGGAGCGTCTGAGCCCTGCCCCTAACTTTTCCCACTCTGCATTGCAACGTGCCCTAGCATCTCTCAAGTCATGCCCCTCCTCCTCGGAAACTTGAATTCCGATGGTGGAGGGAGGGGGCAGAGACTCATCCTGGGCCATCTGTTTGTCAAGGCCATTGGCGGAAACCCTCCCAGCCTCTGATCGAGCTGCTTCAACTCTGATTCAGGAGCTGTCAGACATCTGAAAAGGCTGGGACTCATCCCTGACACCACCCTCTTTGCCCCAACCGCCTATCATTTTGTGGTTTCTCAGTCTTTGTCTTGTTCTAAAAGGTTGGAATGCTTGTCCTAAAGCTTAGTTACTGGCAATAAAAGCTCCAAGCTAAAACATGCTGATATTTTTTGTATTTTGGCCCCTCCCCGTTTGCCATGCCCTGCCCTGTTTTGCCGTTGGCTCCGCCCACCACTGGAATTCGGCCTCCGAGAGCCTCTCGAAATGGAATTCGGCCCTCTGGCTGAAAGAGGTTCAATACCTCTGTTGTACAGTAAAGCAGGGTTAGTGTTGAAAGGTGGCAACTTGCGGGAGCGGGGGCGGGGGCGTTCCTTTGCTTTGTGGTGTCCGGCAGGCACAAATGCTGCTGTGTTAGAAGGGCTGCGGCCATCTCTGTCACAGAGGCTCCCTCTCTATCTCCATCACAATCTTTTTAGTCAACTAAAAGCAATCTCTTGGTGGACCCCTCTATATCTGAAATATGAGCACTGACGGCCCACAAGGAGATGTTCCTTGTGGTCATTCCCTTGTCTTTGGAATTTAACAAAGCCTTAGGTCTGGAAGGGCACCAGATCATGTTGGGAGGGTGCTGTTGATTCCTCCCCTCTCCCAGCTCCCTCAAAGGCACTTCTAAAGCTAGGGCAGAGCGTACTCTCTGCCAAAAATCAAATTCTGCCCCAAGGAAGTTCATATTTTGTGCAGAGCGAAAGTGGGGGAGGGAAATGTATTTATGGCTTTTGGCAATAAGTACTCAGATTAAGTTAGGTACGGTATTTTAATTCGCTGTGATTCATTCAATTTGCATAATATCAGATGCAGTGCTTGCTGTTCTCTTTGGGCAAACGCCAGAGAGATAAAGGAGGAGAGAAACTGTGGGGCAGAAAAGCCTGGGCAGGCAGTTACTGCTCTCAGAAAAAGGTTGGAATGTGTGGAAGAGAGACAAGCTCTACACGGCCCACCTGCTCCAGTTTCTGGAGGAGAAGGCTCTCAATGGTTACAAGTCCTGATGGCAATGTGCCACCTCCAGTACCGGAGGCAGTGAGCCTATGTACACCAGTTGCTGGGGAACTTGGGCGGGAGGGTGCTGCTGCACTCATGTCCTGCTTGTGGGTTTCCCGTGGGCAGCTGGTTGGCCACTGTGTGAACAGAATGCTGGACTAGATGGACCCTTGGTCTGATCCAGCACGGCTCTTCTGATGTTCTTATTGTAAGGGTATAGCAGCCTTCCCCATCCTGGCACCCTCCAAATGTGTTGGGACCACAATCCCCATCCTCTCATGGCCATGCTGGCTGGGGATGATGGGACTTGTAGTCTGACACATCTGCTCGTCAGAGGGGTGAGGTTGGGGAAGGCCGGGCTATAGGAATCCTTATTCAAAACCCAGCTTGGCTTTTTGAGTCTTCCACAGACAGGCAGCTAGCACATTTTCCTTAATTGCCAGAGCTAGACACTTGGACTTCTTAACATGGAAATCGACAGAATTTGGCGAACCACATTCTCTAAGGAGTTTTATGGATAGTTGTGGTTAGGAACCATCAGTCACACCAAGCTTGTCCAGAAAGTACAAGAGTTTGGTGGGACATGGGTATGCTACAGTGTGCCCAGAAAGCTCAAGCCGGACTCTTGGTCTCATCCAGCATGGCTCTTCTTATGTTCTTACATTCTTACGCTGTTACCTGGACAGAAATGTATTGGCTGACCCCCTCTCCCTCCCTCCCCGTCCACCTTTTTGCACTTTTTAAGAATAATAACTTGTTTTTAAATGTTGTCACCTACCTTGATCCTGCAGGGGATAGAGTGCAACACAAATCTAAAGAGGGACAAACCTCACAAAAAGTAAGGCAGTCCTGGAGAAGTTAAAGAACCTAAATGTATCATTATGTATTCAGGGCAATTCGCGCATCTGCAGTTTAAGTTAATTGTATTTACCATATGTCATCACTACTTAAGAGGAAACTATGTATTTGAAAAACATGTCTACACAGAATGAATTAAAATATATCGCTGCCATACTTTGCACAGCTCAAGGAGACAGGAGTTGGCAGGCAGGGAGTCGGTAGTAATCGAGTTGTCACACATGACAAAACATTCTAAAAATAGCTCAGATTATATCTGTAGATGAATAAGGGCACATACATGTGTATACACCCAGCCGTTGCAAACATTAACATGGGGAGATGAACTTAACTTGTGATGTTTTAAATGCGCGTCTTGTCAAAATGCTCTTAATAAATGAGTTCAGTTAGTGCTAGAATATTGGGGGTGGCACAGTAGAGGGATTCTTAGCCCCCTTAAGGCCAGTGCTGGGACAATTTGACTGCAGTTGGGAGTTGTTGGAAGTGGAGCTTGTGGATTTGATGTAAGGGGCCCCTTTCCCCCCACAGAGTGAGATGCTGATTTCTTCTCTCTGAGCAGCTTCTTGATTTAAGATAAGGTTGCCAACTAGCAGCCTTGGAGACTACATCTGGCTTGCAGTGTATTCTCTTCCCACCCTGGCCATTGGGTTCCTCCGCCACTTTCTCCCTTGCAAGGCAAGACATCCATAGAAACATCTCAAACTCACCCTTCCCTCTCCAGTGGCAAAATTCTCCCCTCAGGCATGGGGTCCCCAGCGTCATGCCCATGGGCACCAATATGCCTGCAGACACCTCCCTTGGCACCTGCCAGCCTCTCCGCCACTCCTGATTTTTTAAAACAGTTTTTATTTTTATTTTTAAACTGGGAGGCTGGCGTGTTGCCAAGCTGCAAAATGTCAGCCTCGAGTGCCATCTTTACTTCCAAGAATGCTAGGTCCCAGGTGGGCTCCAGAGCTTTTCTTGCAGCCCAGTGCTTCATTTTGAAGTGTGCCCAGTCATCCAGAAAAGAAAGGGAAAGGGAAGCTGGAGACTGGTAGAGAGTGTCCTGGGGGGGAGAGGCGGTGTTGCCTGGGTTTGTGTATGGCTTGCCTAGGTGGGGTGGGGGGGATGCGCACGCACACGTGTGTGTGTGTTTCTCTGAGCATCACCAGATTGTCATCTGTGGAATGGTAATCTTGTTGAGCTTTTGGGGAGGAAATATGTGATTTGGTATGGGCCTCAGACTCCCCTCTGCCTTATAACTTGGCCAAAAAGTATGTGTCTCTGAGCCTCATCAGTTTGCCTTCTGTGAAATGGGAGCTGGAGCAGGCAACTGGGTTCAAAATGGTGGTTTTGTATTTGGCGCTCTGCTCCCACCTCTGTCTTGTTTTGGGGTTCCTGAGCAACTTTTCCTTCTGGGAAATTTATGTTTTGTGACTGACCATGGCAGCCAGTTTGTGAATGGGCAAGGCTCCATCATAGCAACCATTTTGTGAGAGCACCCACAACATGGTCTCCAAATTCCAGATGTGCCCACTTACCCCTGAAAAGTTAGAGACACCTGACCAATCTTTTTGCACTCCCTCTTTCTAAGTGATTGGGGCAGATGTGCACACACAGGCAAACACATCTACTGCCATTGCAAGGGCAACCAAAATGATTGGGAGGTTGGGGTACATTCCCTATGAGTAAATAGATTGTGGTGGGGGGGTTAGTTTAGGGGGGAAAATGTAACTAAAATCTCGTCAGGTGTTCCTTCTCACGTGATTATTAATTGCATGAGGGGGAGAGCAGGGCCCCACCATTACATCCCCTGCCAGCCCCACCCACCAATGTGTTGGGGGCAATGTCAACACCAACAAGAGTGTTGGTTTTTGTTGGATGAGTCACATCCTCAGGTCAAGGGAGGACCTTTTTATAGATGAGAGGGCTACAGATTATGGCTTCGGAGCAGGGGAAAGGTTAAGCGTCTGTCTTCCTGCCTGCCAGTTTTTTTTGCATCCAATCCCACTCTTCTGACTGGCTTCACATAACACGATGAGCCAGAATATGAGTTGAGTATGGGTGGTTCTGGAATCGTGGGTTGTTCTGGAATCATAAGTTTTGTGTTGTGCAAACTCAACCACGCCAACAAACCATAATTTGTTAACCACAAACAACCCACAAAGAGAACCCATGGTTTGTTGTTGGGTTGTGAATTGTGGGTTGTTCATGGTTAAGAAACCATGGTTTGTTAGCGCAGCTGGGTTCACACAACACAACAAGCCACAATTCGATGACAACCCATATTCAACCCGTACTCTGGCTTGTCACATTGTGTGAACCAGGTCTTTGTAGATAAGAACTGGCTGTTGGGGGTTTATTTAAAAACATTTGTAATCCGCCTTTCCTCTGCTCAGAGTGATATGTCAAAACATGTTAAAACTAAAACCACCATAGAACACCAGAGAAGCATGCTTCGGCTTGAATTACAACCATCTAAGTCTCAGATTCTTAATTTCCCTTCAGCCTTTCTTGAAGGGGAATTAAGTGGTTCAGCTAATAGGAAGACTTTGCCTTCATCCATGGGCACACACTGTATGGTGGTAGCGGGGGAATTCCTCTTGCTCCTATTGGCTACAATCGAACATAATTTGAGCACCCTGAAGACCGGTTGGTCCCATAACATCTAATTTTGGCGTCCATCAACTACAGCCCTGGGTGTGTGATACACAAGGTTCCAAACACCTCTTTATCATATTCACACTTTATATACAGTCAGGGCCAGAAATATTGGAACAAGGATAAGCCTCCATACACCACCACATTGAAGTTGAAAGGAAACACACCCAGATGGGAGCGAAGTCAGGACTTTCAGCTGTAATTCAAGGGGCTGACAAAAGTGGGGCACTAACCATTCAGGAAGGACAGCCAGTGGCATACACATACCCCCATCCTTGGTGGCTCATAAGTAATGGAACGAATGGCTGACAAGCAGCTGCATGGCCAGGTGTGGCCTGTTTCCTGGGTACCCCATGACCAGTCAAGCAGATAAAAAGCCTGGAGGTGGTTCTGAGTGTTACATGTGCATTTGGTAGCTGTTCACTGGAACCCCCAACATGAGGTCCAAAGAGGTGTCCATGCGAGTGAAGGAGGCCATCATTAGGCTGAGGAAAGAAAATAAACCCATCAGAGAGATAGCAAAAACATTGGGAGTGGCCAAGACAACAATTTGGAACATCCTGAAAAAGAAGGAATTAACCGGCAAGCTCAGCAACAGCAAAAGGCCTGGCAGACCACGGAAGACAACTAAAGTGGATGACCGCAGAATTCTGCTCATGGTGAAGAGGAACCCTTTCACAACATCTAGCCAGGTCAAGAAGGCTCTTGAGGAGATAGGCATGTCATTGTCAACATCTACAGTCAAGAGACGGCTTTATGAATGTAAATACAGAGGCTTCGCAACAAGGTGCAAACCACTGCTAACGCTCAAGAACCGAAAGCCCAGATTAGCCTTTTCCAGCAAACACCTAAAAAAGCCTGCCCAGTTCTGGAATAAGATTCTTTGGACTGATGAGACCAAGATGAACTTGTACCAGAATGATGGGAAGAGAAAAGTATGGAGAAGGAAAGGAACAGCTCATGATCCAAAGCATACCACATCATCTGTCAAACATGGTGGAGGCAGTGTTATGGCATGGGCATGCATGGCTGCCAATGGAACCGGGTCACTGGTGTTTATTGATGATCTGACTGCTGATAAACGCAGAAGGATGAATTCTGAAGTGTATAGGGCTATACTTTCTGCTCAGATTCAGCCAAATGCTGCCAAACTGATAGAACGCCGCTTCATATTGCAGATGGGCAATGACCCCAAACATACAGCAAAAGCTACCCAAGAATTTCTCAAGGCAAAAAGTGGGATGTTCTTCAATGGCCAAGTCAGTCACCTGATCTCCACCCAGTAGAGCATGCTTTTCACTTACTGAAGACAAGACTGAAGGCAGAAAGGCCCACAAACAAGCAGCAGCTGAAGGCAGCTGCAGTAAAGGCCTGGCAAAGCATCTCGATGGAGGAAACTCAGCATTTGGTCATGTCCGTGGGTTCCAGACTTCAGGCAGTCATTGACTGCAAAGGATTTTCATGCAGGTATTAAAGGCAACCCTTAAGTTTGAAATGATGTTGGTTTGTTCCATTACTTAGGAGCCACCAACGATGGGGGTGTGTGCATGCCACTGGCTGTACTTCCGGAATGGTTAGCGCCCCACTTTTGTCAAACCCCTTGAATTGCAGCTGAAAGTCCTGACTTCTCTCCCATCTGGGTGTGTTTCCTTTCAACTTCAACGTGGTGGTGTGCAGAGGCCAACTGCCAAAACAGTTATCCTTGCTCCGATATTCCTGGCCCTGACTGTATTTGTTTAAGTATACACCTCAAAAAATAGAATGCGCAAGGTGTCACCGTGGACTGAGGCAGTGCTTGTTGACCCTTCAGCCTCGCTTGGCTCAAAATTATGTCCCCTGTTAAAGATTAGATGCCAGCCAGACCAGTGGAGATATAAAGAAGTCAGATGAAAGAAGTAATATGCTATTCAACCCACTGGGCAGACACAGGGCAGTTTTACAGGGAATGCCTAGAACATAAAAAGAGCCATGCATACCTAAACTCCCACTCCCAACTAATTTGAGCAATGCAGACTAATTGGAATAACTGAGTTTGGAGGATCTGGTGTCAATGCAGATATTTCTTCCAAATAATGTTTGTCCCTATGGCCATATGAACATGGTTCACATCATGTCCAACTGACTGAGCTAGGCATAGTATTGACGGGTGAAAGGACTTGATGCAACCCTTCAGGATTGGAATACATAAGAAAGAACTGCAAGCTGGAAAGCGTAAAGTGGGTTATTTAGTCAGATACGTCCCCATCATGAGATAGGTGATATTTATATCTGATATGTTCTGCAAAGATGCCTGTCTGTAGAACGCTCGGGAATTCCAATGAGTTTTCCATTTAAAGAAATGTCTTGTCCTATTAATATGGATTGTCTTTACACGTGATGTTTCCCTCCCCAGTCTGATTTGCAGATCCAAACCTCGTGAAGTAATTCCTACCAAGTGGTATCCAAACCCATTTGAATGGAGTCGGGTAAGATTTGTCCCCCAATTTAAAGCCTATTAGAGTAACACCAAGCCGTGCAAACGTGCAAAAATCCAGAAAGGGATGTAAAGTTGTAGTGTGAAAGTTTTCAAGAGCAAACCCAAGTACCATTATTTTCCATACAAGCAAAACTGTAAATAAAATGTTTAGCCCACCCTGATTAAAATTGCCAGCACTACAGGAAACCAGATGTGATGGCTTTGTAGGAAGGCCCATAGCTCAGTGGTAGAGCACATGCTTCACATGCAGACAGTCCTAGGTCCAGTCTCTGGCATTTTCAGGGAAAGGGTCAGGTGGAAGGTGATGTACAAGACCTCTACCTGACACCCTGAAGAGCCACTGCCAGTCCAGACAGACAGTACTGGGCCAGGTGGACAAATAATCTGAACTGATACAAAGCAGGTTCATAAACTCGGGAAGAGAGGGAGGGACCAGAGCTTCATGGTAGAGCAGATGCTTTACATGCAGACGGTCCCAGGTTCAGCATTCGCAGTTAAAAGGGACAGGAAGCAAGTGGTGGGAAAGACCCTGACCTGAGTCCCTAGGGAGCTGCTGCTGGTCAGAGTAAATCAACCTTCCCCAGCCTGGTGCCCTCCAGATGTGTTGGCTGCAACCCCCATCATCCCCAGCCAGCATGACCATTCCATGCGGGTTGGGAATGATGGGAGTTACCAGTCCAACACATCTGGAGGTCACCACATTGGAGAAGACGAGTAGACAATATTAGATGGACAAGTAGGTTGAGTTTGGATATAATGCTAAATTGTGGCTCGGTGTTTATTTATATATTAAAATTCTTAATCGTCCATCTGGCCGGTCACCCAGCCACTCTAGGCGATGTACAACAGTTTTAAAACAATAAAATCCTGCATTAAAACATCATATTTCTAAAAATACCCTAACCCACCCCAATGCCTGCCTGAACAACCACATTTTTAATGCATGGCGGAAGCTTATTAAAGAGGGAGCATGGCAGAGTTCCCTAGGGAGGGAGTTCCACAGAGAAGGCCCTCTCTCTCATCCTCACCAGCCTAGCTGTCTTGGTTGATGGGACAGAGAGAAGGTCATCCAAGGCTGATCTTGTTGAGCAGCCTGTCTGGTGTTGCTGGAGGTGCTCCTTAAGATAGTCTGGGCCAGAACCATATAGGGGTTTAAAGGTAAAAACCAACACCTTGAATTTGGCCCAGAAAACAACTGGTAACCAGTGTAATTCCTTCAGCAAAGGGGTGATGTGATCACGGCGGCAGCTGCCTTTAATCAGGCGAGCCGCCGCGTTCTGTACCTGCTGCAGCTTCCGAACCGTCTTCAAGGGTAACCCCATGTAGAGTGCATTACAGTAGTCTAGACGAGAGGAGACCAGGGCATGTACTACCGATGGGAGCAGACGGTTGGGAAGGAAGGGGCGCAGCCGCTGTATCAGATGGAGTTGGTACAGCGCTGTCGGGCTCACAGCTGACACCTGAGCCGCCATGGACAGCTGGGAGTCTAAAATGACCCCCAGGCTGCGGACCTGGTCTTTCAAGGGTAGCCGTACCCCATTCAACACCAGGTCATCATCCCCCAACCTCCTCTTGTCTCCCACCAAAAGTACCTCAGTCTTGTCAGGGTTCAGCTTATTCCTCCCCATCCAGCCACTCACCGTCTCCAGACATTTGGACAGGGATTCTACAGCCAACCTTGGTGAAAGATTTGAACAAGAGATAGAGCTGCGTGTCATCCGCATATTGGTGACACCGCACCCCAAACCTCCTGATGATAGCCCCCAGTGGCTTCACAGAGATGTTAAATAGCATCAGGGAGAGGATGGAACCCTGTGGCACCCCACAAGTGAGTGGCCACGGGTCCGAAACCTCCTCTCCCAGTGCTACCCTCTGGTACCTGCCGGAGAGGAAGGACTGGAACCACTGTAATACGGTGTCTCCAATGCCCAACCCCTCCAGGCGGTCCAGGAGGATATCGTGGTCAACGGTATCAAAAGCCGCTGAGAGGTTGAGGAGAACAAGGAAGGAGCATTCGCCCCTATCCAATGCCCTCCTTGTATCATCCACCAAGGCGACCAAGGCCGTTTCTGTCCCATGCCCAGGCCTGAAGCCCAACTGAAATGGATCTAGATAATCGGCTTCTTCCAAGTGTGCCTTCAACTGTATCGCCATCACCCGCTCAATCACCTTGGCCAAAAATGGCAGATTTGAAACTGGGCGAAAGTTGTTCAGGACTTGGGGATCCAAGGAGGGCTTCTTTAAGAGCGGTCTTATCACTGCCTCCTTGAGGGCTGATGGCATCACTCCCTCCTCAAGGGAGGCGTTCACCACCACCCTGATCCCTTCACCCAATCTCTCTCTGCAGCTCATAATGAGCCAAGATGGGCAAGTATCAAGTAAGCAGGTGGTCGGCCTTACAGATGAAAGCACCTTGTCCACTTCATCAGAAGGAAGAAGCTGGAACTGATCCCACAAAACTGGTTTGCCACAGACCGCCTCTCGCTTACTAACTGTATCCATGGTGCACGGAATAACACTCCTGATCCAATCAATTTTATCTGCAAAGTGCCTTGCCAAGGTCTTACAGGCCTTAGAATGCTCCAGCGGTTCCAGAGCAACGTTATATGGATGAGCCTTGTTACACTGCTCACGTGGTTCAGATATTCACACACATGCTCCTGAGTGACATGGGGCAGTGCCATGGGGGATTTGACTTCCATGCCACTGTGCTAGTTTGCTGCGGCATCTTCCGGTGTGTTTCTGATCCCAATTTAAAGTGCTGGTTTTGACCTTTAAAGCCTTAAATGATTTGGGACCAAATCAATTGAAAACTCCTTCACCCATATCCGCCTGCCTGCACTTTAAGATCAGCAAGAGAGACCCTTCTCATCTGCCCACCTGTGGGTGACCACATGTGACAGGGTCTTCTCTTCAGTGGCTCCACAGCTCTGGAATAAGTTGCCATCAGGGGTTTCCCATGCTCCATCATTGCAGACTCTTAAGGAGGCCTTGAAAACATATTATTTTACTCTGGCCTTCTCCTGATGTGATTGCCGTTCTTATTGCTGGTTTTCTTGCTGTTTGTTTTTTATCCCTTTTTTATTGCAGTTTTTATTGTGTTCTTACTGTTTTATTGTGTGTTTATCGCTTTTAATGTTGCACTTTTTTGTGTGTTTTATTGCTGTACACCGCCTTGGGAGACCTTCTGCGCTGAAAGGCGGCCAAGAAACATTATTAATTAATTAATTAATAATTAATCAATCAATCCCTGCCAAGGGCTAAAGAGAATTTTAACAGATACATGAGATATGTATCGATCTATAGCCCTCCATATTTGAGGCACAAGCTCTGCCCACTTTCCATGAGATGCGCTGTTCAAGTTAGACTTCCCAACAAGCCCTTCCCTGGCACACAAAACATTTTGTTTGATTCCAGGAGTGGGAAACATCTGGGGGTTGGGGGAGGGCCCTGTTGCCCCTACTGGGGGCCACATTCCAACCTTGCTGGTGCCAGAATTGGCAGCTGTGGCAAAACACACAATTATTTTGCAAGGAAACAACATGCAGGGAATGTGCGCCTTGTTTACAAGCAGAATTGTGCTCCCCACATGATCTGAACCATGTGAGCAGGGTAACAAGGCTCACCCACATAACACCGAGCCATAGTTTAGCATTACATGCCTTGTTTCCTTGTAAAATTGCTGCTTTTTTTTCTTTTTTGCCACAGCCAGCAATTCGCCAGCAATTCTGGCGGTGGCAAAATCGCTGCATTTTTTTGCCACCACAGCAGACTCAGCAGTGGTGACGGGTCCACCGTGGGAAGGCACATACATCATGGGAACATCGGAAACCTTATATTGAGTCAGAGCATTGGTCCGTCTAACCGAATATTGTCAACACGTGACTGGCAGTGGCTCTCTAGTGTTTCAGGCAGTTGTTGTTCATGCCCTACCTGGAGATGCCGGGAATCGAACCTGGGATCTTCTGCATGCAAAACAGCTGCTTTGCCGCTTTGCCATGGCTCCCCTCCCCTTTCATGGGCTGTGTGGTCCCCACCCCCGTTTGAAGCCATCGCTACTTGCTTGTACTAAGGTAGGATTTTTTTGGATGTTGTTCATGTATATAGTAATTTCTCACTTATTTTTTCACCCTATTAGCTGAGGTCAGCGCTTACTATTGACCAGTCCGAACAGCAGGATGCAAGAGGAAGGAATACCTCCCTGTATCAGCTGCATAAGTTGGTTCTGTTAGATGCCTAAAGCTACAGTGCTAAGCACACTTGCTGGAAGGAGGTCCCATTGTAACTGGTGGAATTTATTTACAAATAAGTGTATTTAGAATCAGAATGTTAACTGTTCCCATAAGAAAATGACATGTGAAGTTCTCAATTTAATTCTTTTATCTGTTTTCCTAAGTGACTCCTTGAAGCTTAAAAAGAAAAGTGTATTATTTGAATTTGGAATAACTCAAGTGTTATTCACTTGTTGGCCATGTCAAGGGCAGCTAATGCAGCATTCCCTGACCTGGGGCCTTCTAGAAGCTGGCTGGGGGATGCTGGGATTGTAGTCCAACACATCTGGAGGACCTAGGCTGGGGAAGGATGGGCTAATGCATAGCAGTGCTGCCCCTGACATCACATCATCTGACACTGTCCCTCTGATCTCTGTCTCCTGGGCAAAGTTCTGAAGAGGTAGATAGGTTTACCTGCAAACGCTTCTCCATGCAGTCAGGAGTTCCAATCCTGCAGTGTTTCTAACTGCGTGGAGCAGACAACACGGGTACAGCCAGCTTCATCTTCAGATTTTTGCCCAATGTACAGAAGTCGGAAGGGGAAGAGTCAGACAGGTTCAGGAATGGTAGGATCAGGACCATAGGGTGCTGTCATGGGTTGGGGGCAGGGCCTGGAGGAACAGCCCCTTTCATTTTCCATAGATTAGCCCTCTATGCAGAAGGCTTGCAAGTAAATAAGGTTCTGGTGTTTTCCCTTTATGAGTTTAAGGAGACACGTAAGCTGCCTGTATGGTTTGGATTCTTACAATGAAGAGTTTTGACAGTATGGCTTAACAGGAGGTAATTTCTTCAAAAAACCAAGTGAGAGAGATATAGTTCAGCTGCTTCCGTTTAACTCTTTAGTTAAATTCACAACAGCCATATGGGAAGGTAATGTTTGCTTTTACGTTTGTCTTACATTGCACTGGAAGGTTAAGTGTTCTGTTCAATGTTTGCTTTCTGTTATTAACTCTATGCTAAATTTGTAGTTTGCTTTGAAAAAATAAAGCTATTGGACATAACACACTGTGTTTTTTGTGCCTTTTAAAATACGTTATATGTGTATGGCAAAATAATAGCAAATAAGCATTGCTCAAGTCAGATCTGTTGCTCTTTTTCCATCCACACAGTTGCCCTTCCCTAACTAATAAGAACATTATTTTTGAGCTGTTTGTTGTAAATTCCAAAATATACTGGGTTGTATCAGGGATGCATGAGTGGAAGATATTTTGGCAGTAGTTCGGGATGCTGGAGAAATCCACTGTGAACTCAGATGAGGCCAAATACTTCATTTGGACCAGACACACTCACCTCTGGTGTGCAGGAGTTCCTGCAGGGTGGTTCTCCAGCCTTCGAAAAGATGCGATAGGCAAATGGCAGCTGCCATTAGCCTGTCATGAGAAAAGTACAGCCATAAATTGGCATATTCTACACGATTTGTGGCCGTAAAGCACTTTTACATAAATACAGTCATAAATAGCAGCAATTTATGAAAAGTAACTACTTTACGGCTGCAGTTTTCCTGCGGTAGGCTAATGGCAGCTGCCATTAGCCTATTGTGTCTTTTCAAAAGCTGGAGAGCTGCTCCGTGAACTGCAGCGGATGTGGCAGGGCTCCAGAGAAATCTTCAAGACCCCAAGCAGCCCAGGTTTCCCCACAGCGGACCCTCCCCCCGCCCAGACCAGACATCAGGGGGTTCACCCATCCCTAGCAGCAGTGCTGTTCTGCAGAGACAAAAGCTAGACAAAGACTGTACAGCACAGATTTAGCTCAAGCAAATATCCTAAGACATTGTGCAAGAGATCGCACAATGCCTTGAGCTAACAGGTGTCAGGATTGAGCCAAAGCCTTCTGTTTTGGTTTTGGACTTTGATTCAGATTCAGAGATGGAGTTAGAAGAAGCTGAGCAGTGACAGGGTGTGGGGGAGGAAATTTCCCAGGACTCCTCAGGAGCCAGCTATGAACCTTCCCAGGGGCTTATCGAGGAGGAGGGCCAGGCTCAGAGACACTCTTCCTTCCCCTTGGGAACCCAGGCTCTGTCAGAGGTGGAGGGAGCTTCAGGACTGACAGATGCCAGAAGTCGCCGCTGAATGAAGTAGGTGGAGTTGAGAGGAGGACATGGGAGGCATCACACCAGATTGTCTCCCGGAAGGCAGAAGCTCAGAAAAAGCCAGACAAGCAAGGGAACCCATCCAGAGTTGAAAGGCAACTAATTTGCTTTCAGTAGCTCTCTTAACAAAAGATTTACTTTTCAAATTAGAGGACAGCTAGAGGATAGCTCTAAGCTTTTGTAGTCACTTGAGAGGTGAAGAGGAGCTATTAGCTGAATGACGGGTTTGTGGATTGCTGTCTCATTATTCAGCGGGAAGGCTTAGCATCCATAACAACAGCAGCAGCGCACAGGATTTCAGTTCTCACTGCTCATGCAAGGCTCTTTGCGCTGAGTTGGACAAAGCAGAAGAACACCTCCAGGTCTAATCCTGCTGCTTGATCTAACACAAATCTCAGTTTTGTATTCAGTGATGGCTAGGGATGTATGAGAAACGGTTTGGTTTTGATCAGGATTTACCCAGTTCACACCTCCTGAGTCAAAGTCCGTGCATTTCTGAACTTGCAGTGTAATTCATGAATTTAAAAAAAGTATTCAGCAGTGTACGCACTTTTGAAAAATGTGCACACACACTAATCAATGAGAGAAGAATATGTACATTCAAAGATGTGCACAATTTATGTGTATATTTGGGAAAATACGCAGTAAAACATGCGTGAATTTTCACACACTCGCCCCCTCCACACACACACACAGATCACAAGCTGATACAGACATGAAATGGAACAAGCTTCGAGGTGGAATTTGGAGAACTTCGAAGAACTTGAGTTTTGCTTGTATGCACATTCCTAGTGATGGCCAGCTCTGTGCAACAATCCAGTTTTGTTTCCAAAAGTAAAATTTAGTTTGTGGACAATGACCCACTGGAGTTGACCCCACATCATAAAACATGTCAACACCACCATTGCTGTGGTGCTGTATGCCAGATATTCCTCCTGGCATGAATAGCAGCCACATGAGGTGGGCTGGGGGAGGTCTTCATTGGAACCACAAAAGGGAGGAAAAGGCTAGCCTGCCTATGTGCCGCAGTCCTGATGAATATCCCCATCCCCACCTTTTGTTCATAGTACTTAATTTATTTATTAAAGACACAGCAGCAAGTAACATTTAGCATCTTGGCTTGTTTTGCCCTTGGGTGGATTGTTAGTCACTTGTCCATGGGGACACGGCTATGTCACAGCCATAGCCATTGTGAGGTGGTGATTAGAGTATCGGACTGGGACTCGGGAGATTCCGGTTCTAGGCTCCACTCAGGCCACTGGGTAACTTCGGGCCAGTCGCTGACTCTCAGCCTAACCTACCTCACCAAGTTGTGAGGATCAAATTGAGGAAGAGGATCGTGTAAGCTGCCATGGGTTCCTTGCAAGAGGGAAAAAGTGGAATATAAATATAATATCAATAATAAAATAATTGTGTGGACAGAACATAGCAGGATGCACACACTAAAAAGGTGCCCAAGTGTGGAAAGTCTATTGTAATTCCATATGTAGCTTGTAGCAATGACCAGATAGCACTAAAAGCTCTCAGTCTGGAAGTGCCACCATGCTTTCTGTCCTCCTTTTGGAGGGAAGCACCTGGACCTGGAACGTATCAATAGCTGGAAGGAACTGCCCATCCCGTACACACAAACACCCCAATATATCACATTGTACCTTTGGATTTCAGTTGTAAGTTGTTTTGGGAGCAAACCTTGGTTGAAAAGCAGAGTATAAACAATACCCCCCCCTTTTTTTTCTTTTAAAGAGGAAAAGCCTTCAGCAGACACACACATACAAGAACACACACGCTTGAGAGCTGGGGTTGACTTGTTTGGTGACAGACCTGGCCCTGCCCTGCATAATATGAGATACAGCCCTTAGCCCATCCATCACTATCTTTCTCTACACAACCCCGACAAGGCAATGATAACCCTGCAGGAGTACTTGCTGCAATGGCCAGTCTCAAGAATACACATACTGCTTCAAACCTTTTGTGTACCCTTGTGGGATTTCTGGAGCACAGTCTCTTTAGGAGCTGCTGAAGGGGACTGATGGGTTTGGCCTGAGGTGACTGGCGGGGAGTTCTGTAATTGTGTGAAGAGAGGAAAGAAACTACAGAGGGAGTGGGGGAGTAAAAACAACCATTCAAGGAATGGCTGTATGGGAGAAACAAGCTGCAGAATCCTTCTGCCCTCATGCTGTGATTAGAATCAAAGAAGTCAAAGAAGTGATGAAGACTGAGGCCCTGTAGCTGCATATGGCAGCCCAGGACTGTGTAGCCAGAGACGGGTCTAAGGAAATAATCATTCATCCATGGATGACTCGTTTATTGGACTCCATCCCTTCCTTTGCTGTTTTACCTTAAACTACAAACCCATTTGCCTTCATTTGCTTCCCTCCCCCTTATCGTCTCCCTGTTAAATCATAATTTCCTCTACTTCTGATTCAAGTCTTCCCACGTTCACACAAATGTAGTTAAAACAGCACCACCCAGACGCAAGAGGAAAAGTATCGACTGACTTCAGGATAGACCTGAGGTTTGTGGGATTACAAAAAAAGACATCTTGGGGCAGGGGAGCTTAAGGGGGGAGACCCCACCCCTCAGCCCAGTGAGGAATTGGTGTTTATGGAATACTAACTGACCGGCGGGGGGTGGGGGGAATAGTATACCAATCCAATTTTCCTTGCTTCCTCCCCTCTTTTCCTCTCCCTGTTAAATCTAGTTTTTATTTTCTGTTCCATTAAGTTGCCCCTCCCCATTTTCCCTTTTTCAGGAAATGTGGAGGCTGGAGGAGGCATGCCAATGTCTAGCATTCTCCCTCCTCATTTTCTCCACTGCTCTTTGAACCCTGGGCCCCAGTTCCCCTCCAGAATAAGGGGTTGCTGGTTGGGAAACTGGCGTAATGTTTAGGGGTGTACGAAACCCTGCTTACCTGGCTCCGCCGGGTTCCACAGGTGGAGGGAGGCGATCCGTTCTCCCCCCCCCCCGGAATCCTGCCCGGCTGGCTCCGCTCCGCGGCCAGGCCACGGAGCCACCAGCCAGGCCAACCCACAGCGGGGCCTCCAGCCACTGCTGGGCTGGTGCGGACGCAAATGGCGTCCTGAGTAGGGGACGTCATTTGCGTCCCTATGGTAGCCTGTGATAGGCTACGTAAATATTTACGTAGCCTATCACGGCTAAAGCAGGGACGTCCCCTACGCCATTTGCATTCCCGTTTTATCCGTGATAGGCTACGTAAATATTTACGTACCCTATGACGGCTAAAACGGGAACGCAAATGGTAAACGTAAATTTGCGTCCGCACCAGCCTGGCAGCAGCCGGAGCTGCCGCCGCCACCGTCGGAGCCAAAGCCACAGCCAGGTAGGCTCTGTTCCGCGGGGCTTTCGCGGGGTGGAGGGGTGGGGGGCTCCGTTCCGCCACGGATTCCGGGGGGCTGAATTCACTGGAATTCAGCCCCCCTGGGATCTGTGGCGGAATTCTCTAACATCCCTAGTAATGTTACTGTTTATTTCTGGGAATCTGCTTCCATCTGGTGGACATTGTGTATTGACTTTGTATCTGCGCTTTATTTGCAGCTCTTGTTCCTGGCATATTCCAAAACATGGAACAGCCCATTGTTCTGTGATAGTAGCAAAGAGGATCAAAAAGTAGCAAAGAGGATCAAAAAGCAAGTTGGTAGGGCCACTAGAAACCATCTGGTTGGGGGAAGAACCAGAAGAGGGGATAGCCAGAAGTTGTCTAGCCCCTCTTCTCCTTAACTGGCCTGTAAATCCCCCAAAGCCGTGTCTCCCCCTAGACATGACCACAATTATAGGGACACCCCTTCCCCCCATAGATTATCCAATGGATTTCCCAGCCACATTTTAAAATATAAAAGTATATAATAACAGAGTATAAAACAGAGAGCCCTGGCCCTCACTGCAACAGCTAACAAGGAGCAGGTGAATGTCCACATTTGCTCCTCTGTTCTTCCCAGCGGCTGCCCTCTGCTGCTGCTAGTTGCAGGTTACAAGCCTCAAGAAAGCAGGCTCATAGCAGTCCCCACCCCAAACACACTGCACCTATGAGAAATGATTCGTTTCCATGTTGCAGAAGGGAAATGGCTTTGTATGTTTGGTCATTCCTCGGAGAAGAGCCAGCCAGGACTGGAGCAGGTCAGACGTTGCGTGCTTGTGGATTTTTCTCTTTACCATTCTTGAATGCCGTTTTAGGGCTTTCTCTTGTGTGGTTCAGTGATGCAGATCGCATTGCACAGAACTGCAGCCTGGGAGTTTGTGAGCGTGTGCATCTGCTCAGTCATGTGCATTGACACCAGTATGCTTAGGAATTGAGGGCACAGCATAAGCATGAATGTCAGATGGAAGATGCACGTGTTTTGGATAAAAATAGAAAGGGCCTGGAGACATAAGAATCAAGGCTTTGGGGAGAGCAGAAGTGCCAAATGCAGTGACCCTCCTGGCGCCTGCCGGCACATTCAACTCTGGGAAGAGATATGGCAGCTGCGTCCTCTGCCCCCCGACCAAGAAGCTTTTCCCTGAGCCAGGAGAGTTTGTGGGGCTCACCAGAGGCCTGCCCTGCAGGGAGGAGGCCAGAGCCAAATTAATTTGGCCCTTGGCCAGGCCCAAGGGCCAAATTAAATTTCGGAGAAGCTCTCAAGGGCCACATTCCAGTCGTGGGCAGAGCCAATATTCCAAAAAATATATTTTAGCTTAAACCTCTTGTTGCCAGTAAATAAACCTCAAGAGAGGCATTTCAACCGTTGAGAATGAGGTCAAGGGGATATGCAAAACCAGAAAACCACCAAGCAATTGGGAAGGGAGCAGGGGAACACTTGGTGACATGGAGAAAAGCACGTGGCCTTCTGAGGAACTCTGGAGGATCGGATTTGGCCCCTGAGCCTGACGTTCAACACCCCTAATATAAATACACTAATGTCCTAGGCTTGAACCAGGAATTCTGTGATCTGCATCTTGTATCCAGCCCATTGAATTCCCCAGGACTCTGTGTACAAATACAGAAAAAGAGCAGGGATGTACACATTGGCTTTTGTGATGGTAAGGCAGTATTGAGACCTTGTTATTGGCCAGGGGCCACCCAGTGGCCACATGTGGCCTCAATGGTGACAGGCTAATACCACCTCTTGGGATCATCTGGTTGCACGTGATGTGTCTGGCTCCAAAACACCCAAAATATAATTATTGCAGTGGATCGAGGACTCTTCCTGTACCTTGTCCTCCTCCCCCTCCCACACAACCATGTCTTGCCATTTCTGTGCCGTTCAATCATTTTGTGCTCCACTGCTAATCTGCACGTGACGGTGGTAGGTTCTGCCAATAGCACTGTCAGCTCATAATGCCGAAGTTATGCAACCTCTAGGACAGTCACATGTTTCCAGCACAGTGCTACAAGTGAAGCCATTGTGCCTAGCAGTCCTTGTGCCTGATTGTGCAAGCGCAACTTGTGGATGGAATTACTTACATCAGTGTCTTTCATTTGCTTAGACCTACTATGAATGATATGATGGCTTTGTGATACTTCATGGGACAGACACGATGGCCTATACGGCTGCTGCTTTGTCCTTCATGTGTGAGAATGTTGGTAGAACCATTGTCCTAACAGGTTCTCAGGTAACAGGTTCTCTGTTTCTTTTAAAGTGTTTGAATTGTTTTAATATGGTGTTTTATTCTTTTATCTTGTTGTTCACCGCTCCGTAATGTTCGATGTGGAGCAGTATATAAATATTGTACATACATAAGTAAATACATAAATAAATGGCTTAGTGTCCAGTGGGGTGCTTGTTATTGTTACACGACTTGCCTAATGGAGCTTAAGATCCCTTGCCTTTTGTCTCCACACTGCAACTTCCTGTAAACTTCCACCAAATTGATGGTGTTGCGGTAGGCTTATGAGACTTGTCAAAATGCAGTTAAAGGGCTGTATAAAACTGTTCTCGTGTTACTTGTAAATTTGTTAGATGCGGGCCGAAGTCACTAGAGAGGGGTATGAACACACACCAAACTATTTTCTCATTGTGATAATACTATAGCTTCCCATGCTGCACAACTGCCCCTATTTGTGCCCCTTTTTTCCTGATACCTGCCCCTGGTAAAGCACCACTCCTGTTTGGCCTTTTGGGAAAAGGTTAGTAAGCGTGTTTCAAATATTGTTAGTAGAAACAATTATGCACTATTGTTAGAAACTCGTTTATCTAATCATGACTTGTAAAATAACCTCGTGACACACGTTCAAGCAGCACTCTATGTTTATTAAGCACATTTGCAAAGGTGGGTGTCCTAGCTGAGTAGGCACACCTGGTAATCAAAGCACACAGTTTTTATTCCCTTTCCCTGGCCGCCTCGCCCCTCCCTTGTTTCCCCATTGGCTGGGTACTCCAAGGTTCACAGCCTATCCCGTCCGCCTTTTTCGGCCTCGTGCCACTCCGCTCCTGTTTACATATCCCCTTACTCTACTTCTAAAGCCCCTTGCCCATGTTTACAATTCTCCTTTTATGGCTTCCACTTTGCTTGACCTACCCACACTCTGACCTCAGTCTAAGTTTCCAACCACAAAGTAGGGATGTACAAACGTCCCTTACTTGTACCCGAAACTTGATTCACGGTGGGGGGGAGGCGCTCCGTCCCTCCCCCCGAAATTCTGGCCGGGGGGAGGCACCCTGTCCCACCCACCCCGAAATTCTGGCTGGGAGGGAGAAGCCCCATCCCTCCCGCCACGAATCCCGGCCGGCCGGGATGCAAATGGCGGCGGCCATGGGCGCCGCCATTTGTGTTCCTTATTTTGGCACGTGTAGTCTACGTAAACATTTACGTAGACTACGGCGAAAATAAGGGGAACGCAAATAGTGTAGCGTCTATGCTATTTGCGTTCCCCTTATTTTCGCTGTAGTCTACATCAATGTTTACGTAGACTACACGTGCCAAAATAAGGAACACACATGGCGGCTCCCGTGGGTGCTGCCATTTGCATACGCGCGGTTTTATTTATTTTTTTCACTCAGCCGTGATAGGCTACGTAAAGATTTACGTAGCCTATCACGGTGTTTTTTAAAAATCTAGCCATGATAGGCTACGTAAATCTTTACGTAGCTATCACGTTTTTTGTTTTTTTTTACTTGGAAATGGCGGCGGCGGCAGCTGGTCGGAAGACTGGCCGCCGCAGCCGCCACCACCGAACCGCTGCCGAACCGCCGCTGGAGCCACCACCGCCAGGGACATTCGCACAAGGTAAGTCCCGTCCTGGGGGGGGCGGGGGGGCAGACCGTTTTGCCACCAATTTCGGGGGGCCGAATGCGCTGGCATTCGGCCTCCCCGAGATTCGTGGTGAAATTCTCTGACATCCCTACCACAAAGTACCTTAGACACTTGTTTCCACATCCTGTCTCAGCTCAGCTAGTGCTCCAAAGCATTTGCAACCTATTTAATGCAAAAGCAACATTTTAACCCTTTCCTACACTATCATCTTTGTCTTACACTATAATCTTTGACCTGGGGCCAATCTTGACTAGCGTTTTATCTGTAACGTCTGGCTCAGTCATGCATAACATGGTACATTCCCCAACCCGCTGTCCTGATTCTGTTTTACCCTCATGCTCCTTTCCCTCAAAATCTACTTTTATGACTTCTTTTTCAGTGCTTGCTGATTGTATGTGCTGCCAAGTCACACTGAGTCTTCCAATGTAGCAGCATTATAATTCTTACTTGTGTGAGTGGCTTTGAAGCTGTAGAACCTGCTTTGCACATTTCCCCCTTCCCCGCCCGTCACACCTTTGTCCTCTTCACTGTCCCTGTTCCTTCCTCACATGGATTTGGATTCTGAGACCCTCTCTTTCAGCTTGGACAGACAGATGGACGGAGCCTTCCTGCTTGCGAGCAGGGCAAGGGCTGCTGCATCTCCTTCAAGTGCTGTAGAGGAGCACAATGAAAAGAGAAGGAAAGGTGGAGAAAAAACAAAAGGAAAAGCAAAGAAGTGCCATGCCTTTGCACAGCAGGTTTGGAACCTGCAAAGGGTTAATGTCTAAAATAAGAGGTTGAGGGTTATGAGGAAGGAAAGCCCTCTGGTTTGACCTCAGGTGTGGGGAGGGAGGGAGGCATTTGCCGGCAAGAATTCAATGATTATTTAAAGTCTATTTTTCATTGCACACCTACAGAGCTGCGCAGCTGTGAATAACCACAGCATTTATTTTTAACCAGTATTGCTGCAGACCAGACTTTTAAAAAGCAGCTTGAATGTCATCCCAGTTCTTCCACAATTGCAGCACTATACTATGGCTCATGCCATGTGCTTGCTCTATAAATATGAGCAATAATACACCAATAATCTTTCAAACTCCCCCTGCTTCTCCAGCAATTACAACAGCAACAGGATCCATGATAGGAAAGTGCCTTCATCAGTACATTAAATGCTTGACTATATTGTGCTGCCGGCGTAAATTCCCATGTGGTTGTCATCTTTTGTTTTCTAGGTACCTATTTATGAACTGAGGAATGATGGACATTCCAAATTGTTGGGGGCGCTGCTGATTGCTGGACAATTTGTCATTCCTGAGGTCTGTAGTGTCTCACAAATGCTTTCCTGATTCTACTAGCATAGCTTGTTAAACTAAAAGGAAAGAACCCCAAATTCAGGATAAGAACGCTTACAGTTAAATCCTATTCACTGGCCTATTAATCCAAGGCCTATTCAGAGGTAAACCCCGTTGAGTTCAATGGAAATTGTTAGTAGAATTATAATATGGTAGCCTTAATTATACTAGATATTACAGGAGTGGGCAAACTGTAGTCTTTGGCCTAATTTGCTGTGGCCCTCAACCTAATCCCCTATGGTTGATTGGGGGATTCTGGGAGTTGTCGTTGTTAGAAACTCATTTGTCCAACCATGACCTGTAAAATAACTTTGTGACACACGTTCAAGCAGCACTCTATGTTTATTAAGCACGTTTGCAAAGGTGGGTGTCCTAGTTGAGTACGCACACCTGACAATCAAAGCACACAGTTTTTATTCCCTTTCCCCGACCGCTGAGTCCCTCCCTTGTTTCCCCATTGGCTAGGTACTCCAAGGTTCACAACTTTCCAATCCGCCTATTCACATTATCTCCTTGACATGTTCCCCCTCCCTTTACATACGTCGCATGTACATTATAATGACCTTATTAGCTATGCAGGGTGTGTAACATAATATTCATGAGCTCTTGCATGCGCAGTTCTATAATAACCACGTGTCCTACGTCTGGTTTTTTATCTAATTTTCTAATGTGGGTTCTACTTTGCTTCGCTAACCACACTTCTAACTTCATTTTAAGTATCTTACCACAAAGTACCTTAGACACGTTTCCACATACTGTCTCAGCTCAGTTACTGCTCAAAAGCATTTGCAACCTATTTAATGCAGAAGCAACATTTAACTTTTTCCTACAATCCCCCCCTTTTTTCTTCTACACCATTCTGTTGCTTTTTGCACATCTAACTCAATGAAGCTTCAAATCTTGCTATCATGCTTTCACTCCCCCCCCCCCCCGGTGTTGTTCATCTTCAGAATTAACTTCATTCCTTAGCATCATATTGTCCCTGTATGGTGGAGGTTCTAAGGGCATCTGCTTTGAAACTGCCGTCTCTATTAATCTCTGTGCTAAGCCTCTTATGCAGGGAATGCTGCAATATCCCAGAGCAGTGAGTACTCCTGCCACTATGACTAAAGAGTGAAGAGCAGAGATTACCATTCCCTTCCACTTTCCAAACCAGGATTCTAACCACCCAGTGAGAGAAGTATCTACCCCCGAATTTTCTGCCATCTCTTCAGCTAGGGTTGTGAGTCCTTGGAGAGCCTTGGAGATTGTACCATCTGGGGCAGTGTTATTAGGGATGAAGGTGCAGCATTTACCTCCTAACATTACACACACACCACCTTTCTCTGCTAATGTCATATCTAGGACCATCCGATTTTCCCAAGCCATTCTGCTAGTGGCTTCTAACTGTTCAGCAATTCCTTTAACTGCATCCCTGGTATAGTTTATAAATCTCTGTTGGTTATAATATATATAATTACTCCAGTCTACATTTTTATTTATTGTGGCCCACGAGTCCCCTGGACTGCAAGGAGGTCAAATCAGTCAATCCTAAAGGAAATCAACCCTGAGTGCTCATTGGAAGGACAGATACTGAAGCTGAAGCTCCAATATTTTGGCCACCTAATGCGAAGAGAAAACTCTCTGGAAAAGACCCTGATGCTGGGAAAGACTGAAGGCAAAAGGAGAAGGGGACGGCAGAGGATGAGACGGCTAGATAGCATCACCGATGCGATGAATATGAACTTGAGCACACTCCAGGACAGAGCGCAGGACAGGAAGGCCTGGCGTGCTATGGTCCATGGGGTCACGAAGAGTCGGACACGACTGAACGACTGAACAACAACAACAACAACAACCAAAAGAGAAATGACTCAAACCCTGCTGCTACCTGGTTCCTTGCTTTAAATTCGTCTGGAACTCCTCTAGGGACGCCTATTGAATCTATATAAATTCTTTCATCAAAGGAGACCCCAAGTGACCTCTTTCGTCAACTCTGCTTCTTTGGGGTAGTTACGGTTTCTTTTTCCAATGCCAAGGTGAATGGTATAGCCAATCGAACAATTGCACGAGTGCCCCCCCAGTTCCTAGGTAGAGTGGGTCTTAGGATCTTACCTCCGCAATACCACCATAAATCCACTCTAGGGATGTTCAGCGACGTATAATTGTCTCCCGTCTCATTGTTGTTGTTCTTGTTCAGTCGTGTCCGACTCTTCGTGACCCCATGGACCATAGCACGCCAGGCCTTCCTGTCCTGCGCTCTGTCCCGGAGCGTGCTCAAGTTCATATTCATTGCATCGGTGATGCTATCTAGCCATCTCATCCTCTGTCGTCCCCTTCCCCTTTTGCCTTCAGTCTTTCCCAGCATCAGGGTCTTTTCCAGAGAGTTTTCTCTTCGCATTAGGTGGCCAAAATATTGGAACTTCAGCTTCAGTATCTGTCCTTCCAATGAGCACTCAGGGTTGATTTCCTTTAGGATGGACTGATTTGACCTCCTTGCAGTCCAGGGCACTCGTAAGAGTCTTCTCCAGCACCACAGTTCGAAAGCATCAATTCTTCGGCGCTCAGCCTTCCTTATAGTCCAGCTCTCACAGCCATACATTACTACTGGGAAAACCATAGCTTTGATTAGACGGACCTTTGTTGGCAAGGTGATGTCTCTGCTTCTTACTATGCTGTCTAGGTTTGCCATAGCTTTCCTCCCAAGGAGCAAGCATCTTTTAATTTCATGGCTACAGTCACCATCTGCGGTGATCTTGGAGCCCAAGAAAGTAAAATCTGTCACTGCTTCCATTTCTTCCCCTTCTATATGCCAGGAAGTGATGGGGCCAGATGCCATGATCTTAGTTTTTTTAATGTTGAGTTTCAAACCAGCTTTTGCACTCTCCTCTTTCACCCTCAACAAGAGGCTCTTGAGATCCTCTTCGCTTTCTGCCATTAGGGTGGTATCGTCTGCATATCGGAGGTTGTTGATAATTCTCCCGGCAATCTTAATTCCGACCTATGATTCATCCAGCGTAGCGTTTCTCATGATGTACTCTGCATATAAGTTAAATAAGCAGGGTGACAATATGCAGCCTTGTCGTACTCCTTTCCCAATTTTGAACCACTCGGTTGTTCCATGTCTGGTTCTTACTGTTGCTTCTTGACCCTGGTACAGGTTTCTCAGGAGACAGGTAAGGTGGTCTGGTACTCCCATCACTTTAAGAATTTGCCACAGTTTGTTGTGATCCACAAAATCAAAGGCTTTAGCGTAGTCAATGAAGCAGAAATAGACGTTTTTCTGGAATTCTCTTGCTTTCTCCATGATCCAGCGAACATTGGCGATTTGATCTCTAGTTCCTCTGCCTCTTCTAAACCCAGCTTGTACTTCCGGTAGTTCTCGGTTCACATACTGCTGAAGCCTAGCTTGTAGGATTTTGAGCATCACCTTGCTGGCATGTGAAATGAGCGCAATTGTGTGGTAGTTTGAACACTCTTTGGCGTTGCCCTTCTTTGGAATTGGAATGTAAACTGACCTTTTCCAGTCTTGTGGCCACTGTTGAGTGTTCCAGATTTGTTGGCATATTGAATGCAGCACTTTAACAGCATCATCTTTTAGGATTTTAAATAGCTCGGCTGGAATACTTTCATCTCCACTAGCTTTGTTGTTACTAATGCTTCCTAAGGCCCACTTGACTTCACTCTCGAGGATGTCCGGCTCAAGTTCAGTGACCGCACTATCATGGCTATCAGGGACATTCAGATCTTTCCTGTATAGTTCTTCTGTGTATTCTTGCCACCTCTTCTTAATCTCATCTGCTTCTGTTAGGTCCCTGCCTTCTTGGTCCTTTATCATGCCCGTCTTTGCACAAAACGTTCCCTTGAGATCTCCAATTTTCTTGAAGAGATCTCTAGTCTTTCCCATTCTGTTGTTTTCCTCGATTTCTTTGCATTGTTCATTTAAGAAGGCCTTCTTGTCTCTCCTTGCTATTCTCTGGAACTCTGCATTCAGTTCGGTATATCTTCCCCTTTCTCCCTTGCTTTTCGCTTCCCTTCTTTCCTCAGCTACTTGTAAAGCCTCATCAGACAGCCACTTGGCTTTCTTGCATTTCTTTTTCTTTGGGATGGATTTCGTTGCTGCCTCCTGAACAATGTTACGGACCTCCGTCCATAGTTCCTCAGGCACTCTGTCTATCAGGTCTAACCCCTGAAATCTATTCCTCACCTCCACTGTATATTCATCAGGGATATGATTTAGGTCATACCTGAACGGTTTAGTGGTTTTCCCGACGTTCTTCAATTTAAGCCGAAATTTTGCAAGAAGCAGCTCATGATCTGAGCCACAGTCAGCTCCAGGTCTTGTTTTTACTGACTGTATGGAGCTTCTCCATCTTTGGCTGCAAAGGACATAATCAATCTGATTTCGATATTGACCATCTGGTGACGTCCATGTGTAGAGTCGCCTCTTGTGCTGTTGGAAAAGAGTGTTTGCTATGATCAGCATGTTCTCTTGGCAAAACTCTATTAGCTTTTGTCCTGCTTCATTTTGTACACCAAGGCCATGCCTGCCTGTTATCCCGGTGATTTCTTGACTTCCTACTTTAGCATTCCAATCCCCTATGATGAAGAGGACATCTTTTTTGGGTGTTAGTTCTAGAAGGTGTTGTAGGTCTTCATAGAACCGATCAACCTCAGCTTCTTCGGCCTCAGTGGTTGGGGCATAGACTTGAATTACTGTGATGTTGAATGGTTTGCCTTGGATTTGTACTGAGATCATTCTATCATTTTTAAGATTGTACCCCAGTACTGCTTTTCCCACCCTTTTGTTGACTATGAGTGCTACTCCATTTCTTCTAAGGGATTCTTGCCCACAATAGTAGATATGATGGTCACCTGAATTAAATTCGCCCATGCCTGTCCATTTTAGTTCGCTGATTCCCAAGATGTCGATGTTCAATCTTGCCATCTCATGTTTGACCACCTCCAGCTTACCTTGATTCATTGATCTGACATTCCAGGTTCCTAAACAATATTGTTCTTTACAGCATCGGATTTTCTTTTCACCACCAGACACATCCACAGCTGAGTGTCCTTTCGGCTTTGGCCCAGCCGCTTCACTCTTTCTGGCGCTACTTGGAAATACCCTCTGCTCTTCCCCAGTAGCATATTGGACACCTTCCGACCTGAGGGGCTCATCTTCCGGCGTCATCTCTTTTAGCCTTGTGATACGTTCCATGGGGTTTTCTTGGCAAGAATACTGGAGTGGGTTGCCATTTCCTTCTCCAGTGGACCACATTTTGTCAGAACTCTCTGCCATGACCTGTCCATCTTGGGTGGCCCTGCACGGCATAGTTTATGGCTTCACTGAGTTACGCAAGCCCCTTCGCCACAACAAGGCAGTGATCCATGAAGGGGATCTAGACATACTGGATAAATATTTCTGTAAGTGGAGGTTACAGCCCAGTCCAACAAAGACAGAAGTAACATGCTTCCACCTTTGTAATAGATCAGCAGGCAGAGAGCTCAACATTCAATTTAAGGGAAACCAGCTCAATCACAACATGCATCCCAAATATCTTGGGGTCACACTGGATAGGACACTTTCATATAAAGAACACTTGATGAAGACTGCTGCCAAACTGAAAAGTAGAAATAACATTCTACACAAACTATGTGGCACTAGCTGGGGCTCAACAGCGGATACGCTGAGAATGACCACACTCAGTCTGGTTTACTCAGCAGCAGAGTACTGTGCCCCAGTGTGGCTTAATGGTCCGCACACGAGAACGATTGATACACAACCGCATGAGTCAATGCGTATTGTTAGTGGGACGATACAATCTACTCCCACATACTGGCTGCCTGTTTTGAGCCATATACCACCTCCGGATGCAAGACGAAAGTGTGCCCTTCTTCAAGAATACCGGAAGATTATTGATGATCTCCAGCTACCAATATTAAATGACGTAACCTACTTGGAGCGAAACAGGTTAAGATCGAGACATCCAGCCATTTCTACTGCTAAAGCTTTTCTAGAAGATGATTTCAATATCCACAACACGTGGAAACAACGTTGGCTAGGAAACTGCCCTCCACAATGCCGAAGCTTGCCCTGCATCTTGGAAAAACCACCTAGATTTGACCAGCCCCATGCAATATGGACAACCTTGAACCGAATTCACACGGGTCATGGTAGATGTGCAGATGCCCTTTATAAATGGGCCAAACAACATCATCAAATTGTGATTGTGGGGCTAAAAAACAAACTATCCAACATATAGTGATAGAGTGTCAAAACTGAGCCTACAATGGAGACTTTGCTGATTTCCTGGCTGTGACAACTGAAGTAAAAAACTATATCTGTAACCTAGACATATGTTTGTGATCTTCCTGTCTATATTTTATATTTTACATTTCATATTTATTATGCTCTATGTTTTTATTGTAATGCTTTTCATTTCTAATCTGGTGCTCTGATTATTAACCTTCCTGCTGGCTTTTTAACATTTTTAACATTCTTAGGGCACAATCCTATGGTTGCTAGACAGCAGCTAGACGGCCATAGGATTTTTCAGTTTTCGAGAACTGACCTTGGAGCCAGCACTCTGAGGCTGGTTCCCAGAAAACCACCTCCCTGCCCCTGCTCCCGCTGCCTCGTAGGCGGCATGGTTTGTCCCCAGCTCCGCGCTCGGAAGAGCGGTGCGAAGCGGGAGAAAAGGGGGCGTTCCTGGGGGCAGGGAGGGGAGGGGACGGCAGGAATGCCAGTACACTTCCTATGTGCCGTCTGGCCTACCACCCCCCGAGCTGCTCTGAGTAGACAACTGAAATCGGCCGTCTAGCTGCAAGTGCAGGGTGGCCGGAGTGTAGAGGAGAAGATCCTGTCTATGCTCCACCTGCCCTGCGTTGGATAGTCTAGGGGTGGACGAAAGTCACTTACCTGTCCTCGAAGGACGTTCGCGGTGGGGGGGAGGTGCTTCGCTGGTCCCCCCGCGAAGTTCAGGCCGGGGGGGGAGGCTTCCCGCCTTGCCCCGGCCGAAATTCAGGCCAGCGGGGAGGCTTCCCGCCTCGCCCGGCCGCGAACGAAAAAGTTAAAAAAAAAAAAAAAGCCCCCTGATAGGCTATGTGACGATTCACGTAGCCTATCACGGCTAGATCTGCAAAGTCAGCCGTGATAGGCTACGTCAATCGTCACGTAGCCTATCACGGGTGACTTTAAAAAAAAAAAGCGCGTACGCTAATGGCGGCCCCCATAGGGAGCCGCCATTCGCGTTCCTTATTTAGTCGCTGTAGTCTACGTAAATGTTTACGTAGACTACAGCGACCAAATAAGGAACGCGAATGGCGGCTCCCTATGGGGGCCGCCATTATCCATACACACTTTTTTTTTTTTTTAAGTCACTCGTGATAGGCTACGTGACGATTCACGTAGCCTATCACGGCTGACTTTGCAAATCTAGCCGTGATAGGCTACGTGAATCGTCACGTAGCCTATCAGGGGGCGTTTTTTTTTTTCTTTCATTGCAATGGCGGCGGCGGCAGCCGGTCGAAAGACCGGCTGCCGCTCCCGCCTTGCTCGAACACCCGCCGAACCGCCGGCCGGACCAGCCACCGGGAGGGACATTCGGTGAAGGTAAGTCCCGTCCCGGGGGGGGGGTGCGGGGGGCGGGGGGGTTCGGAGGATTTCTCCCCGAAACTTGTTCGGGGGGCCGAACATGTTGGTGCTCGCCCCCCCGAAGTTTCGGGGAGAAATTCTCCGCCAACCCTAGGATAGTCCTATAGGATTGCGCCCTCCATGTTTTGATATTTTGATATTGTCGTTGTTGAATGTTTTTTGGGGGGTCGTTCTTTCCTGAGGGCATCTGCCAGTTGGGTGGATAAATTTAATATACAAATGAATAAGCAAACAAATTTTGCTATTGTAATCAGAAATCATAAATATTTTGTTTTTTTAAATAGGGCGTTGAGTACTTATCCTCTTGTAATCTCCACAGCATCTCCTTTCTCTTCTTCCATGTTTTGTTTTCATTCTCACAGTTGATTGGGGAATTGTATGGCACAAACACCACAAAGAAGTCTGAGGTCCAAACTGATATGAACAGGAATGTGGGATTGCTGAAGGTTTTCCCAGGAATTACGGCTTCCACTGTATGTCCTCCTGAAATATGTACAAGGCAATGGCCAATTAATTACCAGCAACAATTTGACATTTGGCCCACCCTCTCCCTCTCAACCATACATTTTGAAACTAGAAGAAAATATGCAGATAGAGAGCATTCATGTAAGCAAATCTATCCCCAACTAATCTGACTTTTTAAAAAGCATCTATGCTATTAATAACCATCCTATCCTCTTCAAATCATTCCATAATTTTTTTGAATCTATTTTATTTTTATTTTAACGCATTACAGTATTCGGTGGGGGGGAGGATAGCAAAAGAAGGAAAAGGAAAAAAAAGGGATTAAATTAAATTTCAGTAAGAACAAACCAAATATCCAAATATAAGTCCAATTGCAGATTATACCTATACAGCATTCTTCCAAACATTGCAAGTATTATTAAATCTTTAATCCACTACACCACAAACGGTAAACCTTATCTTTCAGTATCATAACCTCAGTCTTATAGCAAAGGAATGGAAGCAAACAATCCATACCATTCAGTTAACACGTATTAATAAACATTAAAGGGTTAGCCAGCAAGAAATAGTAATAATAATAATAATAATAATAATAATCCCATAATGATATTAATAATAATAATAATAATAATAATAATAATAATAGGAAAAAAGGTTTTAAGAAAAAGATAAAAAATAAAAAAGCAAATCATTTGTATATTTTAAGTAATATATCTAAAAATATATTTATATGTGTACACACACATATACACACAAATAGGCATTTTATTACAATATAACACAAAAAAGGAGAAAAAAACCAGAAATTTGCAAACATTTACTCTGGCAATCTGCCTAGACATCTTATCAGCTATAGCCCAAATAGCACTTCAAAAGAACAGTAAAGACAGCTAATCATTTGATCAGTGCTGAGTAATTTCAGGATTTATCTATTTTGAGTAATTTGGGCAGAATTTATTCACTTTTCACTGCTTCTTGTTCTGTTCATGTATCCTAGCATACTTGATCTTCCTCACCCATTGTTTTGTTATACAGTTTCCCCCAAACTCCAAATTTTGTAATAACTTGGAATCTTAATCTGAATTAAATTGAGAGGCTGAATGTATATAAGCATATGAAAGGACTAAACCTGGGGCCTTAATGCATGCAAAGCATCTATATGCTCTACCATTGCGTTAAGGTCTGTCCTCCAGCTAAAGGAAATACATGCAATGACAGATGCATTAGCTGTCTATACTGTATGTTAATGCAAATATCTCAACATAGAGATAGGTTCTCCACTGTGGACTTTTGTCCTGCCACTCATTTATGTCATGTTCTCAATAGGTGAAGGCGTTCCTTCAGCATCCAACAGAAGGGATAGTACTGGAAACCTATGGATGTGGCAGTGCCCCAAACAACCGTCCTGATTTGCTGGAAGAGTTGAGGCAAGCGACGGAAAGGGACATGGTGATCCTAAATTGCACCCAGTGTTTGCGAGGGTCCGTGGCATCAACTTATGCAACTGGACAGGTGATGGAAATGATGGATTCTAATGCATAACATTCTAATGGTAATCCTGTAGCCTGTGCTGCTTTGTGTATTAATAAGCAGAAAATTACAAAAACAGGAATACATTTCTACTTTTGTAGGTATTTATTTATGACATTTGTATACTGCTCCTCATCTAAAGAGATTCCAGAATGGTGAAAAGTAAGAGATAAAGGAATAAAAAGATTAAAAATAGTAAAACACCATATTAAAATTATTGCTTTTAAAAACAGGGTTCCAATAAAAACCATGTCTGGTCAATCAAGGAAGGCTTCCTGGAATATAGCTGTTTTCAAGAGGCGCCAAAAACAACACAGTGTTGGCGCCTGCCTGATCTTCAGAGGCAGGGAGTTCCACAGAATGGGAGCCACCACACTGAAGGCTCTTCTCTGGGTAGACCATAGGGCCATATGTCCCTGTGGAACTACCAGGAGCATGCCCTCTGATGACCTCAGTGACCGGGCAGGTTGGTAAGGGAGAAGGTGCTCTCTCAGGTATCTTGGTATAGCATGTATCAGCTTAGGCTGATATCCCAACTACGCCCTTATCTGGACAGAGGTAGCCTAGCTACAGTTATCCATGCTCTGATAACCTCTTGTCTGGATTACTGCAATGCGTTATACATGGGGCTGCCTTTGAAAACGGTCCAGAAACTTCAGCTCGTCCAAAATGGGGCAGTGAGATTGTTAACAGGGACTGACCAAGGAGATCGCATTATGCCAGTACTTTTCCAGCTGCATTGGCTGCCAGTCCATTTCTGGGCCTGATTCAAAGTACAGGTATTAATATCCAAAGACCTAAATGGCTTTGGCCAGGTTATCTGAAGGATTGCCTCCTCCCATATGCGCCTGCCTGGACCCCAAGATCATCCTCAGGGGCCCTTCTCCGTGAGCCTCGGCCAAAGGAAGTGAGGTGTGTGTGGCTACCAGGAAGAGGGCCTTTTCTGCTGTGGCACCCTGGCTGTGGAATGAGCTCCCTAGAGAGGTTCGCCTGGTGCCTATGTTATACTCTTTCCTGTGCCAAGTGAAGACCTTTTTATTGTCCCATTATTTTAGCATTTACTTCCTAGTCTTTTAGCTCTGGTGCTTTCAATCTGTATTTTAAATCTCTGCATTGCGGCTAGGTTTTATTGTGGCTGTACTGTTATTTTGTGGTTTGAAGCTTTCATACTTCATATTGTTTTATGCTGTACTTTGTGGTTTTAATTTTTGTGAACTGCCCAGAGAGCTTCGGCTATTGGGTGGTATAGAAATGAAATAAATAAATGAATAAGTAAGTAAGTAAGTAAATGTAAACAAAGAAAAATATAGGGAAAATAAAATATTCAATTTAAAGTATATTAACACCCAATCTAGCATATCAAGAGCCAGAAGCAGCATATCATGGGAATTTATACATTCATATTCAGTTCCTTGTCTCTTATCTAGCACTCTAGGGTTTTATGTATGAGACAGATCTGCATCACGGTCCAACAAGTCATTCTTTCCCCCAAAGAACTCTGGGAACAGTACTTCTCTCAGGGGGATCTTCACCAGGCTATAATTCCCAAGATTTGGGGGGTGGGTGGGCATGCAAGAAGGCAGTATTCATGATTATTCATTTTACTTTATACACTTTTGCAAGCCTCTTTGAAGGTTGTATGGTGGAAAGGCCTGGGCTGAATGAAGGCACATAATGGAAAAGCCTTGCCAAAACTAAGTAGATCTGAGTCTGTTCACTGCCTGGATAGAAGACTGTCTGGGAATCCTGTATACACTGCCTTGAGGTCCCTGGAGAAAAGGTGGAATATAAATATAATAATCCTGTATACTAACAGTGAACTGTTTCTCCATATGTGGATCCTTATGCAGCCAAAACAGCACCATCGATGTGCAAGAGTGAGGTATCAGATGGGTTTGCACCATCACAGAGGGAAAATAAGCCATAGTGTCTTATTTTCCCTCCCCGCATGTGCTGGTCGCAAGCCAGCTAATTATCATAATTACCCTTGCTGGGTGCAGGTTGTCATGTCAGAACCAGGCGAGGGTGGCTGGCTGGGGTGGTTTAGAAACTACCCTGAAACCCATGGCTTGTTCTAGGGTTTCATGGTGGTTTGTAAACCAATCCAGATACCCACTCATGCCAGGTTCAGACGTCAGGACAACCTACACCCAGCGAAGCTAATTATGCTAATTAGGTGGCTCATGACCGGTATTTGCAGGGAGGGAAACTAAGCCACCATGGCTTATTTTCCCTCCGTGATCTTGCAAACCTTACCAGCGTGTTTTATTTAATACAGGGTGAGCCCACAATAAAGCAGCATAATCATAACAGATCTAGTCTTCAACTCCTTTTTCCATTTTCACTTTTCCATGTCACTTTTCCCTCGTACTCAACCCCCGAGACCATTCCATTCTGACCACCACAACAGGTCTGACAATGGAACATACCATTCCACATCTCTCCCGCTACCCATGCAGAATGTAATTTGAATCAAGGCTGACCAAGGTTTGACCTCTGAACCAATGTTTACTGCTGTCAGGGCTGGGCTGCTGGCAGCGGTCAAAAGGGGGACCAGGAACTGTGTGTGTCAGAGTCAAAGGACACACCAGAGCCAAGGAGGCTGTTTTTTAGGCAAAGTCCCAGCTGAAACAAGGAGCCTTTTATTGATTGATTTGATTTGTACCCTGTCTTTCTACTCAAAGGCATTTCGTGTCTCAGGAGGGCCCGATGGCCAGCCAGGGTAGCCAGGCCAATCCTGGGTGACCAGCCAGATGGGCGATTAATAAATTTAATAATAATAATAAAAAATTCACAATACATCATTACTTGAAGATGCTCAAGATTGCAATTCTGTGGCTCACCACATAGGACAAGTGCACACAGAGTGGAGAGTTCCCAGTTCTAGCCCCAGTTGTTCCCAAGAGATCAATCCTATAAGTGAAGAGATCATAAAAGAGGCTGTTGCCACTGAGAAACATGTTCTCACATAACTCGGGGTGAACCTACATTTTACACACAGTTGTGTGTTTCCTTTCTTGGAGCGATACAGCTGTGTGTGTGTGTAGAAATCAGCTTTTGTTTTCCTGCCATTTGTCCACTCCTAGTCACTGTCCCCAAGCTGCACCCCCTGCTACACACACACACACACACACACACACACACACACACAGAGGAAATGATACAGGGATGCCAAGTGCCTGCCATGTCATTAGGCTTGAGCTTAAAGGTAAATAGTTTTGAGTTTAAACTCAACCTTTACCCTCCCAGTCTCCTCTTCCTATAGGCACAACTCTCCCAGGAATCAAACTGTCACATTAGCTTATCAGCACACTCTCACCTGGTTCACACAATCACTGCAAACTTGGTTTGCGGTTTGCACGGATGCCAAGTTGCCAGTTCAACCACCTGTCACTACGGTGTCTCATGTCGTTTGAACCTGGCGAGGGTAGCTTGTGGGGTGATTACAAAAGGCTATGGTTTCTGGGTGGTGTGTTAACTGCCCAAACAAACCATGCTCGCCAGGTTCAGATGATCTGAGAAGCTGTGCTTTGAAGCTGTAGAACCCGTTCAGCAAAGTTCCCCCCTCGCTCTGCCCCTCACATATTTCTCCTCTTCACCTTCCCTGCTGTTTCCTCACATGGGGCCAGCATGCAACTGGCACATGTAGCTGGTTTGTTAACCACTCCCTTAATTGTGCGAATGGGACCTTTGTCATCCCATTGCTGGGGCTCTCTGCTTGAGTAAGCCATCTCATAGACAACCCCTAAATATATGTCTGTGGCTACCTTTAGTGACTCTGTCCATTGTCCTTTTTCAGCTGATTTGGTTAATTGCACCAGCATTTTAGCACAAAACTGTTTTCTTGTTTCTAGGCTCTCACTCATGTTGGAGTAATTTCAGGAGGGGATATGACACCTGAAGCATCCTTGGCAAAACTGTCATACGTGCTGGGCAAAAGGCATCTTTCTCAGAAGGAGAAGGAGAAGGTAATGAATGCATTCTGAGTTAAAATAACAGCTTTCCTTCTGCTTCTTTCCTTTTACATAGAAAGTTGCTATATGCCGAGTTAGCTAGCCCAAAATTGTCCGCTGTAACTTGCAGCAGCTTCCTAAGGCTCCAGGCTTCTTTTTCAGTGCTGAGATTCTTCTACTTCAGGGGTTACCAGATACTGAAGCTGTAACTTTAACCTTTTGAGCTACAACCCGCCTTGCCCCATTTTGATTTTGACTTGGCTGGCCTGAAAACTCGCATGACACAAGGGTAATTAATAAGCCACCGTGGCTTGTTAACCCGACCTGTGTGTGCCGGGTACTCTGTAGTAGGGTTGTTGGGTAGTTTGTTAACCATCCCAGCCAGCCAGCCTCACCAGGTTTGCAGATAATGACAAGCTGCGCCCATCAAGGGTAATTAGGGAAATCGGGTAGTGCACACCCGGCATGTGCAGGGGCAATTAATAAGCTACAGTGGCTTATCATTCACATGTGTGCAAACCCAGTCACTTTCTTCACTATTGTAACAGAATGTGGTTGGCAAGTTTTAGCTGGGGTATTCCCTAACTGGAATAATTCTCATCAGAGGTTTGTATTCTATTAGCCTCTTCTGCTGCTTCTGCTAGCCGAATAGGGAGGGAGTTTGGGGACTCTTTGGAGCTGTTGGGGGAGCAGGGGTTGCAAGTGGGGACAGAGATAGGGAAAGTTCTATTGTGTGAGTGGAAATATCCTCATGTGACATTGGATGTTGCTCATTGTCAGAAAACCACGTTAGACCCGGGCTTTTGGAGTCTCGGTTGACTGGACTGTCTAAAGAACTATGTACATAGATGGCACTATAAAAATATTATTGATATTTAGCCAAGAGAGGAATGATGTAGTTAATGGACCAGGAAGTATAAAAACATCATTATATTTATCTGTAGTACAGCCCCATTTGGAATGCTGTCTAGAACTATGGTTTCCCCATCTCGGGAAGAACTGGAAAAGCTACAGAAAGAGGGCACTAAACTGATGAATGGATTGGGGTGGGTTAGAGTGGGGTGGGTTAGGGTATTTTTAGAAAAATGATGTTTTTACTGTGGAATTTTATTGTTTTAAACTGTTTTATTATATATTCTGTACATTGCCCAGAGAGGCTGGTGACCAGCCAGATGGGTGATTAATAAATTAAATAAATAAATAAATAAATAAAATGAATTGGAGAAGTTTCCCTGTGAGGAAAGGCCAAAACATCTGGAGAGCACAAGGTTGCCTATTCATGATGTAGAGATGGTACCTGGAGTAGGGAAAATCCCCCTCTATCATAGTAGCCAGCTTCATTGAAGAACTTTATTCTGTTATTAGATCAATTTTGGGGGAGTAGGGTGATTCATTGACCACAAGGTTGTGGTCAGAGGACTATCAGTTGTGTATAGAGATTACTAACTGCTTATCAAACATATTAAGGGAGCAATCCTATGGCCCCCAGACAGCATCTAAGGGGCCATAGGATAGTTTGGATTTCCACCTCTGAAGTCGGAGACAGCATTCCAGCCTTGGAGGGGGGAATGTGGAAAGATCTGTCCTGGCTGGCCTCCAAGGTCTGGAACTCTATCTCAGAGTGGGGGGAAAGGGGCATTTCAGGGGGAGGGGACTGGAGAGGTCAGGATATGAGCTATCCTGAGCCCCCCCCAGCCTCCTTCTCTCTCACTCTGAAACGCCTTTGCTAGATGGGTAAAAAAGCCTGTCTAGCAAAAAATGCAGGGCAGGAAGATGGGGAGGCAAAGATCGCCTCCACTGCTCTTCCTGCCCTGTATAGGATGATCATAAGCCTCCGAACTGGGGAATTACAATCATTGATGGCGCAGTTGATAGGACTGCACCCTAAAGCAAGGTTTAAGCAAAATAATTCTTCTCTGGATTTTTTCCCCAACGACATTTTGTTTGTTTCTTCCCTCCCCACACCTCCACAGCTGATGCTGGGTGACAACCTTAGAGGAGAAATGTCTTTTAGTCTCATAGGAACTTGCAGCTCCTTAAGGAACAGCAAGTTTATTAATGTGATGACCAAATTTATAAGTCTTAACTGCAAAGAGGTAAATAAATAACACAATTTGATGCAACTCCCCCCACCCTAATGGATAACTTTGTTTGTAATATTGGATGATTCTATTGGGTTATTCTAATAATGATGAAAGTTGAAAGCTATCTGTGTATTTATCCAGATTTTGCTCACTCGTTTGCTCATTTTGGACTTGAACTATTAATCCAAATGATTGTACAATAGTCATATATAATCTCTCTGTCCTCCCCCCAAATGTATATAATATCGTATCAATGTATAGATAGATGATAAATAAAGAGACAGATATACACATACTCTTTGTTTAAAAATTTATTTTTGTTGCTTAGGAGCTTGGAGCTTTAATTCCATCTTTGGCTTGTGCTGCTGCTAAAACTGATGACTTGGATACATTGAAAGCTGTTGAAGAAGTGGTAAATATAAATATTTGAAGCCTGTTCAGTACAATTTATAACATTCAGATTTGTAATGGTGACCTTGCTGTACTGGCTGGGCTGAGAGTCTCTGGGGCACATATCCAAACTTGCATGGATATGCGTCTAGATCTAGCAGGTATCAGGCAACAGATATCAGGTCCCAGATCCAGTTAGCAGGGAAAGGTTGAATTCTGCTGGACCTTGGAGAACCCCCTGTCAAATGCCAAGACAGAAACATCTTGTATACATGCCTGAACTCAGCTGAGCACCTCAGTAGCAAAACAGGCCTACTACTGAGCCCCAAGCCCCTGCCTCTTTGTGAAGAACTAGCAGGATTTTAAAAGAGCAGAGACCTTCCTTAGAGCCTTTCACTCTGACCTTTGTCAGAAGTGCAGAGGAGAATGAGATGCCTTGAGCAGTTGGAGAGGTGGTGGAGCTGAGGATTTTAGTTCCTTACTCGAGGGGCAGTGTGAGGTGACAAATGTTCTAAATGGTCTGCGGACTATCTCTCCTTCAGGATGGGACTCAGGCCAGCTAGGGATCTAAAGCATTCCTGAGGGAGGCTCATGTTGACTCAGAATGGTGTTGGCCAACTATGCCTCAGAATCATTGTTCACAGCATCCAGGGACTGGAGTGTGACACAAATGAAATCCCTATCCATGCTATCATCAGGTGTAATGGTAGCAGGCCAGGTGCAAAGTAGGTTTATTGGAACAGCTCCTTTTGAAACAGAGCTCATGACATTTTGGTGATCTTTCTTCCAGACTTTTGGAAAAGAGCCATAGCTCTGTGGTAGAGCACATGCTTCTCATGCACAAGATGCAATCTCTAGCATCTCCAGTTAAATAAAGAGCTTGGGGAGCTGGTGATGGGAAAGACCTTTGGCCAAGACCTTGGAGAGCTGCTAGTAGTCAAAGTAGACCATACTGGGCTAGATGGACCAGTGATCTGACTTGGTATAAAATTGCCCCATAAGTTCAAGGAAAATGAGAAATGAGAAGGCTGGAACCCAAATATCTGAAGGAGCGCCTCCTCCTAATTCCACTTGCCTGTGCATTAAGAACATCAGAAGAGGCCCTTCTCTGTGCTCCTTCTACAAGAGAAGTACATTTATCATTCTCTGTGGCATTGCTACTTGTCATGATGGCTATACTCTGTCCGATATTAGAGGCAGTATGACTCTGTGTACCCCAGTTGCTGGGGAACATGAATAGGATGGTGCTATGACTAGTAGCCATTGATAGCCTTATCCTCCATGAATTTGTCTAATCCCCTTTTAAAGCCATCCAAGTTGATGGCCATCACTACATCTTGCAGTAGTGAATTCTATAGTTTAGCTGTGGAATTAGTTCAGTACTTTTGCAATTGTTCTTGTCTTTAGCAGATGGAAGATGTCTGTGTTTTGCAGGGTGGAGACTTGAGCTGTGAAGATTATGTTGGCTGCACTCCACTTCATGTTGCATCAAGTGAAGGGCATGTTCAGCTAGCTGAGTACTTACTGAAAAAAGGGGCGACTGTTTATGCTAAAGACAGATATGGTGCCACCCCACTGATGAATGCCCTCGAATTCAGGTAGAAAAAGAGGGATTGATACTGAATATTCAAAGAGCAAACCTTTTAAAAACAATAACTCACTTCTTACACATCGGCTTCACTTTGTTGCACTTTTAAAACTACACTTATGCTTTCTAAAAAGCATGCTTAATACTGTCTCTTCTATTTTGAAGTAAAACTGCATTGGGTCCCCCAGCTTGAACTGCTGGGATGCTTCCAAATGGAGGACTCCTAGCACTACCAATCAAAAGACACTGTGCATCTATTCCATCTTTTCCTTCTTAACAGATTTTTTTTCTGGTAAGGAAAAAAAAGTAATGAGGGAACATGCAAGGCAGGGCAATTGAACTATAAATGCCTTGTCTGCAAGCACCCTTGCTGGTGAGGGGGAAGTGACTGAGCAGTAAATTTAGTATTTTATTGTTTTAAATTGTTCTTGTTGTACATCGCCCAGAGTGGCTGGGTGACCAGCCAGATGGGCGATTAATAAATTTAATAAAAATAAATAAATAAATATAGTGAGCTCCCCTCCCTTCCTCTGCTCTGCAGTAGAGTCTAGAAAAGAACAGGGACCGCCCCTGCCCCTCCCCATTAGAAAGCCTCTGGAAACATCCTCCCTTGTGGTACTTCTTCTAAGTGCTGCCTCTTGGGGGTGGTGGGGTGGGGGAAGGAAATGTACAAGCCAGAGAAAACAGTGGCTGCTCCTACCTCCCCTCTTCCCTCTCTGAATACTGCAGTGGTGAGGTTTTGACCTATGGTGCTTCCTGGAAAGAAAGGGCGCACAACCACCTCTTGTCTAATCCGTTCTCAACCTCCCCCCCCCCCAGTGGTGCAGCACAGAGGGTTGGTCGTGGAAGGAGCAGCCACCCTATCCTCTCACTTGTTCACCGGAGTTCTCTGTGTGTGCAATGCAGAGGTGGGAACTCAGCTGAGTGAGCCAAATGCTTCCTGCAGGAGAGAGAGTGAGGGCAAGGGAGAGCAGTGTCAAGGGCTCCTTGGAGGGCTCTCAGTCTAATCCATTAGCCAAGTCCAGGCACAGACAAAGGGATTCTTTTCAAAGCTTTATTCTTCTTTTACAACTTAACAGCTCTACAGGTAGCAACTAGATCTGAGCAGCAGCATCCCTATGGCCTAAGTTAGAACAGTTGGTCCCCGTTTGAAAAGCAATTACTGGCAGACCCCTGAATATAAGGACTAGGGAGAATCCCTCCCCTTTTCCCTTGGATCCTCTGGGCGCAACCGTTCTTTGAGCGCCAACCGGGCGCTACGCCTCCTTTCCGCGCTCCCCATTTGGCGCTGCTCTCTGCGTCTGCGCCACGCATCCAACCAGTCTGCTATCGGTGCTGGGTCACTCCCTGGACTGCTTTCTAATCTAGGAATGTGGGTGGGAGGAATCTCTGTCAGCTGCGGGCCCTGGGAAAAAGGGGCGCGCTCCTCTCCCAGGAGCGACTGCTCTTCCTCCGAATCAGAACTACTCTGGGATTCTATGGGCTCAGTGTCCACCCTGACAAGCAGCCTTGTTGCCTCCGCAGGATCGCTCACCCATTTTCTCTGCAGCTAGGATTGGGCAAGTGATGGTTGCTGCTGCCTCTGATCTCTCACCTGTCCTTTCCTTCAGGAAGGCTCTACCTGCTTGTGCCGTTCACTCTTTAGGCAGCACAGTGGGAAGGAATGAGATGATCTTCAAGTACTTGAAAGGTTGTCACAGAGAGGAAGGCCAGCATCTCTTCTCCATCATCCCAGAGTGCAGGGCACGGAATAATGGGCTCAAGTGACAGGAAGCCAGATTCCGGCCGAACATCAGGAAAAACTTCCTGACTGTCACAGCAATACGACAATGGAACCAATGACCTAGGGAGGTGGTGGGCTTTCCCACACTGGAGGCATTCCAGAGGAGCCTGGACAGCCATCTGTCAGGGATGCTCTGACTTGGATTCCTGCATTGAGCAGGGGGTTGGACTCGATGGCCTTGTAGGCCCCTCCCAGCCCTACTATTCTATGATTCTATGAGTGGGGTGAACTGTCCAGAGGGAGGGAGTGCACACAAGGAGGCTCATTCCCTGGAGGGGGAGCAGCTGCCACTTTTACCTGCTCACTGTACAATGCCGGCTCCAGGTTTTTGAGGGTCCTGGGGCAAGACACCCTCAAAGAACCCCCTCCTTCAGTGAGTCTAGCTCCTCACCGCCATTGTCACCAGCTTCTGTTGCTCCTCATCATTGGTTCCACTGGCTTGCTTGCTTGCAGAGCAAGTAGGCAGTGGCATCTTCTGTTCCTCCTTCTCACCACCACTATTGTCTGGCCAGAGGAAGAGGCTGATGAACAAGCAGATTGCAAAGGTGAAGAGGAGAAGCAACTCCAGGGGAGGGATGTACGAAAGTCACTTACCTTCTCATGAAATTGATTCGCGGTGGGGAGGAGGTGCTCCGTCCCTCCCCCCCCAAATTCTGGCCGGGGGGGGGCACTCCGTCCCTCCCCCCCCCGAATCCTGGCCGGCGTGATAGGCTATGTAAATGTTTACGTAGCCTATCACGGCTGAGTGAGAAAAACAAAAACAAACCGCGCGTATGCATATGGCGGCGCCCATGGGCGCCGCCATTTGCGTTCCTTATTTTGGCACGTGTAGGCTACGTAAATGTTTACATAGACTACAGCGAAAATAAGGGGAGCGCAAATAGCGTAGATGCTACGCTATTTGCGTTCCACTTATTTTCGCCGTAGTCTACGTAAATGTTTACATAGACTACACGTGCCAAATTAAGGAATGCAAATGGCGGCGCCCAAGGGCGCCACCATTTGCGTACGCGTGGGGTTTTTTTTTTGTTTTTTTACTCAGCCGTGATAGGCTACGTAAACATTTACGTAGCCTATCATGGTATTTTTTAAAAATCTAGCCGTGATAGGCTATGTAAATCTTTATGTAGCCTATCACTTTTTTTTTTTACTGGAAATGGTGGCGGCGGCAGCCGGTCGGAAGACCGCCGCCCTGCCGCCGCCCTGGAGCTGCTGCCGCCAGGAAGATTCGCCCAAGGTAAGTCCCGTCCCGGGGGGGCGGGCGGGGGGGGCAGACCGTTTCACCACCGATTTCGGGGAGATTCGTGGCGAAAATCTCTGACATCCCTACTCCAGGGAGCTGTTTTTAGCAGGCCCTTGCTGGAGTATGGGCTCTTGGCAGGTGCCCAACCATGCCTACCCTTGATTCTGGCCTTGTCGCTCTCCCTCTCTCCCTTTGGGCCATGTAGTGGGGAGGACTGGGGATGTTGGTTGCTGCTTTGTAAAATGGGGAATATGGAAAGCTGAGTGGTTAAACTCCTATCCCTGGTAGTTTCATAAAGAATTTATCAATATTTACACTGAAGTTTTCTTTCATTTTCTTTTCTTTTCTTCCCATAAAAGCATATGGACATAATATGGCTACTTCGGAAAACAGGAGCTCATCTTTCCAGTGAAGAGCTAAGGAACGCTGGAACCAAACTTTGCCTGTAAGGAAAAAAACTAAAATCCATCTTAAGAACAAAAGAAAAGACCTGCTGGATAGACTGAAGGTCCATCCAGTCCAGCATTCTGCTTCCCACAGTGGCCAACCAGATGCCTCTAGGAAACCTATAAGGGGGTACCAACTCAATAGCCCTCTCCATTTGTTGCTCCCCAGTGGCATATTTTTAACTAGATGTGAGCTCAGATATTGGCCTGGGAGCACCTGATGCAGCAGCATTGCTGAGGCTCTGCAGCTATGGGTCTGATGAGTCCCCTGGAATGGATAGAACACTACTGGCGGTCCTATATAAGAATGGGATATAAGTGTCATATCTTTCCCTCCGCCCCACCTCAATCATGGTAGATATACCAGTAAAGTAGAAACCAGAGCATTTGGGTGTTTCCAGTCAATAAACTTAAATAACATAATGTATGAGCTGGCGCCCCAGCAGGGTTTAAACTAGGTTAACCTGGTCTTTAATTTAATCTAGTTTAGTTTAATTTAATTTAGTCTTAACCTGGTCTTTAATTTAATTCAGGTGACCATCATATCTACTACTGTGGGCAAGAATCCCTTAGAAGAAATGGAGTAGCATTCATAGTCAATAAAAGGGTGGGAAAAGCAGTACTGGGGTACAATCTCAAAAACGATAGAATGATCTCAGTACGAATCCAAGGCAAACCATTCAACATCACAGTAATTCAAGTCTATTCCCCAACCACTGAGGCCGAAGAAGCTGAGGTTGATCGGTTTTATGAAGACCTACAACACCTTCTAGAACTAACACCAAAAAATGATGTCCTCTTCATCATAGGGGATTGGAATGCTAAAATAGGAAGTCAAGAAATCACCGGGATAACAGGCAAGCATGGCCTTGGTGTACAAAATGAAGCAGGACAAAGGCTAATAGAGTTTTGCCAAGAGAACACGCTGATCATAGCAAACACTCTTTTCCAACAGCACAAGAGGCGACTCTACACATGGACATCAACAGATGGTCAATATCGAAATCAGATTGATTATGTCCTTTGCAGCCAAAGATGGAGAAGCTCCATACAGTCAGTCAAAACAAGACCTGGAGCTGACTGTGGCTCAGATCATGAGCTGCTTCTTGCAAAATTTCGGCTTAAATTGAAGAACGTAGGGAAAACCACTAAACCATTCAGGTATGACCTAAATCATATCCTTGATGAATATACAGTGGAGGTGAGGAATATTAGACCTGATAGACAGAGCGCCTGAGGAACTATGGACGGAGGTCCGTAACATTGTTCAGGAGGCAGCAACGAAATCCATCCCAAAGAAAAAGCAATGCAAGAAAGCCAAGTGGCTGTCTGATGAGGTTTTACAAGTAGCTGAGGAAAGAAGGGAAGCGAAAAGCAAGAGAGAAAGGGGAAGATATATCCAACTGAATGCAGAGTTCCAGCGAATAGCAAGGAGAGACAAGAAGGCCTTCTTAAATGAACAATGCAAAGAAATCGAGGAAAACAACAGAATGGGAAAGACTAGAGATCTCTTCAAGAAAATTGGAGATCTCAAGGGAACGTTTTGTGCAAAGACGGGCATGATAAAGGACCAAGAAGGCAGGGACCTAACAGAAGCAGATGAGATTAAGAAGAGGTGGAAAGAATACACAGAAGAACTATACAGGAAAGATCTGAATGTCCCTGATAGCCATGATAGTGTGGTCACTGAACTTGAGCCGGACATCCTCGAGAGTGAAGTCAAGTGGGCCTTAGGAAGCATTAGTAACAACAAAGCTAGCGGAGATGACAGTCTTCCAGCTGAGCTATTTAAAATCCTAAAAGATGATGCTGTTAAAGTGCTGCACTCAATATGCCAACAAATTTGGAACACTCAACAGTGGCCGCAAGACTGGAAAAGGTCAGTTTACATTCCAATTCCAAAGAAGGGCAATGCCAAAGAGTGTTCAAACTACCGCACAACTGCGCTTATTTCACATGCCAGCAAGGTGATGCTCAAAATCCTACAAGCTAGGCTTCAGCAGTATGTGAACCGAGAACTACCGGAAGTATAAGCTGGGTTTTGAAGAGGCAGAGGAACTAGAGATCAAATCGCCAACATTCGCTGGATCATGGAGAAAGCAAGAGAATTCCAGAAAAAGTCTATTTCTGCTTCATTGACTACGCTAAAGCCTTTGATTGTGTGGATCACAACAAACTGTGGCAAATTCTTAAAGTGATGGGAGTACCAGACCACCTTACCTGTCTCCTGAGAAACCTGTACCAGGGTCAAGAAGCAACAGTAAGAACCAGACATGGAACAACTGATTGGTTCAAAATTGGGAAAGGAGTACGACAAGGCTGCATATTGTCACCCTGCTTATTTAACTTATATGCAGAGTACATCATGAGAAACGCCACGCTGGATGAATCACAGGTCGGAATTAAGATTGCCGGGAGAATTATCAACAACCTATGATATGCAGACGACACCACCCTAATGGCAGAAAGCGAAGAGGATCTCAAGAGCCTCTTGTTGAGGGTGAAAGAGGAGAGTGCAGAAGATGCTTTGAAACTCAACATTAAAAAAACTAAGATCATGGCATCTGGCCCCATCACTTCCTGGCATATAGAAGGGGAAGAAATGGAAGCTGTGACTGATTTTATTTTCTTGGGCTCCAAGATCACTGCAGATGGTGACTGTAGCCATGAAATTAAAAGACGCTTGCTCCTGGGGAGGAAAGCTATGGCCAACCTAGACAGCATAGTAAGAAGCAGAGACATCACCTTGCCGACAAAGGTCCATCTAATCAAAGCTATGGTTTTCCCAGTAGTAATGTATGGCTGTGAGAGCTGGACTATAAGGAAGGCTGAGCGCCGAAGAATTGATGCTTTCGAACTGTGGAGCTGGAGAAGACTCTTACGAGTCCCCTGGACTGCAAGGAGGTCAAATCAGTCCATCCTAAAGGAAATCAACCCTGAGTGCTCATTGGAAGGACAGATACTGAAGCTGAAGCTCCAATATTTTGGCCACCTAATGCGAAGAGAAAACTCTCTGGAAAAGACCCTGATGCTGGGAAAGACTGAAGGCAAAAGGAGAAGGACGGCAGAGGATGAGATGGCTAGATAGCATCAGCGAAATTCTGGGCTTCTTCACATGGAGCTGTTATCCTGCTACTGAGATTGGTTACTCACGGAAGTCTGCAGATCCTTTAGATGACATCATCAACCTCCAGGGCATCTCCCGCACTAAATGATCTTTATTCCATTTTTAAAAAGATTGGAGATAATGAGCTACCAAATTACAGTGCTTGAGTTTCCTCGTGAAAAGAGGAAAAGCCGCAATAAGAGGAACTAGACCACAGAGCCATCTAGTGGCTGTATAATAAAACATATCGAAGACTCAGATAAGGAGGGAAAGGAGGGGGGAAATGGGGGGAGGGGGAAGGAAGTGCGTGTAAAAGGAGTCCGTCATGATCCTGCATTTAAAACAGAAGCAGAAAGCCCCATTTTAAAGGTGAGATTTTAGGGTAGAGATGCAGTCTGCTTCAGTGCTCTCAAATGAGCAGAAGCTCAGTCCCTTTTGGAATATGGTCACACCCTGTTTCAATCCCACCTGTGAAGCTGTGAACAACCCAGCAGCCATGTATGAAGGACCAGTAGGGGCTTGACAGAACATCTGTTTGGGCTGCCTGTCAGGGCCAGCCTGCAAAACCAAGGAGGTTGCCAAGAGCCTGGCAGGCCAAAATAAGTTGCTGGTGAACTGTGTCCTTCTTAGTGGGTCGCACGCCTTGCCCTGTTTTGATACACTTGATAATTCCCTGAAACTTAAAAAACACAGCCAACTTAGAAAACACAGCCGGTTCTGATCTATTTACAGGCAACCACTACAAGGAACAACCAAACCCTGGACTTTCTGAATCAGCTGAAATCAACCGGAAGTAGGAGCTGTTCCAAATGTTCTACTTCCCTCCAATATGTTTGTGGTTTTGCATTTATTGCTGTTGTTGTTATAGCGATGTCTACTGATGCCAATCCTAATCAAGACTTAAATCTGTTAGATGGTGCATAAAGAGAGTAAAACAGTATGCACACTCATTTTCTGTGTGCTACCTCCCCTCCCCCCATGTCACTGCATCACTGTGGGCCAAATGACATTGGGGAAAGTGCCACAGGTTTCCCATCCCTGCATTTGATTTGCTCCAAGAAAAGACATATGACAGTTGGTTCACTGAATCATGTCATGGAATCATAGAATAGTAGGGTTGGAAGGGGCCTATAAGACCATCGAGTCCAATCCCCTGCTCAATGCAGGAATCCAAGTCAGAGGATCTCTGACAGATGGCTGTCCAGCCTCATCTTGACTGAATCAATCACATCTTCATTTGCTACCTAGATCACAAGTCCAATTAATTAAGTCAATGTATCATCATTTTTTTTAAATAAGGCTGCAACATTTAATTGATTAATCAGTTAGATGAACTGATTCTTTAAAAAGTTTTAATCAGCTACAATGTGCCCCTGATTAATCATATTAATCATAGTTTTTAATATAAGTGCTTACAAAAGTGGCCTATGGCTAGCACCAGCTTAAAAGGGGCCTCCCCTCTTCTCTCTCACTCACATAGTAGGGAATACCTCCTCTAAGATGATGCCTGGAAACAACACGATGTGTATATCATTTAAAAAATAAAGGAAGTATGTTTCTCACTCCAGAATTATTGTTTTACCCATATAAAACTTTGACAGTGCAATGCTATACATGTCTATTCAGAAGAGAATATACTGCCCATTATTGGGCAGTATATAATACTGTAAATTAATATGAATACTTGATTAGCACTGGTTAGGTCTCATCTGGAGTACTGTGTCCAGTTCTGGGCACTGCACTTTAAGAAGAATGCAGACAAGCTGGAGAAGGTTCAGAGGAGGGCAACAAAGATGATCCAGGTGAATGACTGGCTACAAAGGTGGTGCCGACGAGAGAGATTTGGATTCTGGGACCACGGACTATACTTTCTGGAAGATGGGCTGTTGGCTAGGGACGGGTTGCACCTCACAAAGGATGGGAAGAATGTGTTTGGCCACAGCATGAAGAACTTCATCAGGAGGGCTTTAAACTGAATCCTACGGGGAAGGGAGATGTAATGTTGGGGGTAACAATGGATGTAGGCGCATGCACTGCAACGGAGAGAACAGCTCTGATAGCGCCCAATAATAGTCTTCAGACACATGTAGGAAGAAAGCCAGACTATGAAGCACATGGTCTTCGATGTCTATATACTAATGCCCAGAGTATGGGAAACAAACAGAACGAACTTGAACTCTTAATACAAGAGGGAAATTATGACCTGATAGGTATAACTGAGACTTGGTGGGATGACTCTCATGACTGGAATACAGCAATTGAAGGATATAACTTGTTCAAAAAGAACAGGAGGAACAGAAAGGGAGGTGGGGTTGCACTGTATGTGAAAAATACATTTATCTGCACAGAAATACAGGGGGAGGAGCTTGGTAGCCCCATCGAGAGCATCTGGGTTGAAATAAATGGAGCAAAGAATAAAAGGAACCTGGTGGTCGGAGTCTACTACCGGCCACCCAATCAAGGAGAAGACAAGGATGAAACTTTTGAAAAGCAAATAGCCAATGTTTTAAGGTAGCATGATGTAGTAGTAATGGGGGACTTCAATTTCCCCGATATTTGTTGGGAGACAAATTCTGCAAAACATGGCCCCTCCAGGAAATTCCTGACTTGTGTGGCGGATAACTTCCTCCTACAGAAAGTAAAGGAAGGAACTAGAGGATCAGCTATCCTTGACTTGATCCTAACCAACAGAGATGACTTAGTGGATAAAGTAGCAGTTACAGGAACTCTGGGGGAAAGCGACCATGTTATACTTGAGTTTTTGGTTCTAAGGGAAGCAAAAGCTGAGTGTAGTCAAACACGTACCCTTGATTTTAGGAAAGCTGATTTTAATAAACTCAGAACAATGATCAGTAAGGTCCCATGGCAAGCGACGCTAACGAGAAAAGGAGTCCAAGATGGGTGGGAGCTTTTAAAAAAGGAAATTCTCAAGGCACAATCACAAAGAATTCCAACAAGAAAAAAAGGTGGAGGACAACAGAAGAAGCCAATGTGGCTTCACAAAAAGCTTAGGGATGACCTGAAAACAAAAAAAGGACACATATATAGGAAGTGGAAAGAAGGCCAAGTAACAAAGGAAGAGTACAGGCAGATAGCACAGAATTGCAGGGATGGCGTCAGGAAGGCTAAAGCTGAGAATGCGCTGAGGTTAGCAAGGGATGCTAAAGACAACAAAAAGGCTTTCTTAAGCTACATGCATAGTAAAAGGCAGAGGAAAGAAATGGTGGTTCAGCTATTAAATAAGGATGGCAAAACGATAACAGATGACAAAGAAAAGGCAGAGGTGCTCAATTCCTACTTTGGCTCAGTCTTCTCCCAAAGAGGGTCTATGACCCCCCTGGCAAAGGCGAAGTACAGGCTGAAGGGGCAGGACTGCAGCTTGAGATTGATAGGCATATGGTCAAGGAACACCTAATTACTTTGAATGAGTTCAAATCTCCAGGGCCAGATGAATTGCATCCTAGAGTAATAAAGGAACTGGCAGAAGGACTCTCAGAACCGCTGTCTATTCTCTTTGAGAAATCATGGAGGACGGAGGAAGTGCCAGATGACTGGAGGAGGGCTAATGTTGTCCCTATCTTCAAAAAGGGTAAAAAGGAGGAACCTGGGAACTACAGACCAGTCAGTCTAACATCAATCCCTGGGAAAATTCTGGAGCAGATCATAAAGCAATCCATCTGGAAGCACCTTGACAACAATGCCGTGATTACTCGAAGCCAAGATGGATTTATCAAAAACAAGTCCTGCCAGACAAATCTGATCTCATTTTTTGATCAAGTAACCTCCCTTGTAGACCTCTGGAATGCTGTAGACATCGTATACCTCGACTTCAGCAAAGCTTTCGACAAAGTGCCCCATGATATCCTGATGAGCAAACTAGCTCAAAGTGGGCTAGATGAAACCACGATCTGATGGATCCACAGTTGGCTACAGAATTGGACTCAAAGAGTGCTTATCAATGGGACCTTCTCAAACTGGGGAGAGGTAACGAGTGGGGTACCGCAAGGCTCAGTCCTGGGCCCAGAGCTCTTCAACATTTTTATTAATGACTTGGAGGAGGAGGTGCAGGGAATGCTGATCATATTTGCAGATGACACAAAATTGGGTGGGATAGCGAATACTTTGGAAGACAGGAACAAAATTCAAAGTGATCTGGATACACTGGAGCGCTGGGCAGAAAACAACAGAATGACATTTAATAGGGATAAATGCCAAGTTCTGCACCTAGGAAAAAGAAACCAAATGCACAGTTACAAGATGGGGATACATGGCTCAACCACACTACAAGCGAGAAGGATCGTGGAATTGTTGTCAGGGGACTGGAAACAAAGCCTTATGAAGAGAGACTGAAAGAACTGGGCATGTTTAGCCTTGAGAAGAGAAGTCTGAGGGGAGATATGATAGCACTCTTCAAGTCCTTGAAAGGTTGTCACAGAGAGGAAGGCCAGGATCTCTTCTCGATCATCCCAGAATGCAGGACACGGAATAATGGGCTCAAGTTACAGGAAGCCAGATTCCCGCTGAACATCAGGAAAAACTTCCTGACTGTAAGAGCAATACAACAATGGAACCAATGACCTAGGGAGGTGGTGGGCTCTCCCACACTGGAGGCATTCTAGACGAGGCTGGACAGCCATCTGTCGAGGATGCTCTGACCTGGATTCCTGCAATGAGCAGGGGGTTGGACTTGATGGCCTTGTAGGCCCCTTCCAACCCTACTATTCTATGATTCTATGATTCTTGTTGTTGCAAATTTGGTAATATTTCACTCATTTGTTTGAAAGGCACCTCACTATAGAACATAAAACTAACCATCCTTTCTCTGTTTTCTCCTTACAGGTTTTTGAAAATGAGCATTCTGAACTAATTTCTAATAGAAAGATTTTTGGAGTGATGATGATGATATTGATTGGATTTCTAAACGAGAAGAAAATAGTAGGACTGTACTTTAGATTCTTTAGTTCTTGCATACAGGAAATGCAACCAGACAATTCAGTAAAGCTGAACTATTTATTCCTGGAATGTAAAACATTTTACTTATAAACATGTTCATGTTTTTGACTTCTGCTTTTTCCTGTGAAATTACTGTGCACATATAAATTGAAAGCAAAAGTTAGATTTTCGCTCATAACTTGTGTGGTATGCAAAGAACCACAGAATTACTTTAATTGTTTCATTGACGTTTAAGGGAAATCGTTATCTTCCTAAATGTAATATAACCTCTACCTGGAAATGCGAGGGACTGAACCCAGGTGGTAACAACATTTAAAACAGTTAACAGTTGAAAGTGAAAAAAGCGGAGGGGTGGGGAATTGTCAGCTGGGAGATTGTTGAGGGATTGATAACTGAATGTGACAGAAAAAAAAAGATTGCTAACTGTTCAGAATTTTGTAGACTTTTTGTGAAAATGATTACAGATTGAACCACAGACCCATTTCTGAAAGTAAGGGGAAAAATAAATCAGCAGAGTGATATAATGTAGACAGTAATCCATAGGACCAAATCATATATCACAAAAACAGAAAAAGGGAGAGAGAGCACAAAATGATAAAAGGAATAGAAGCGAAGAAAATAAGACACTGGCAGTTATAAAACCATATATAAGGTATCCAAGTTCAGAAAACAGCAAGTTAGAAAAGAAACTGTAGAAATGTAAGTAAGGGGAAATGAAAAATATGAATATAGGAGTACACACATTTTAAAAAATCTACTAAAAAGGCATAAAAGGGTATTCACATGTGATCCTATGGGGGCAACATTAAAAGGAAACCTAGTGAGATGTAAGGGGGAAAGTGCTATTAAAATTAAATAGATGTTTGAAAGCATATTGTTAAAACAAAGACAACTATCATAACAAGGGATAAGGTTCATAAAGTATAGTCAAGGGAAGCCGAAGGCAACGTTTGTATTAAAAAGATGGGAGAAATCCAGTCTATCAAAGGTTTTTTTTTTAAATACCCTGACAAAGGTGGAACGTATAGGCAGTGATAAGAGAAAAAATTAAATTCACCTCAAGTTAAGACACAAGGCATTGAAAACAATCCAAAGCAAAGTGGTATAAATGGTGTGTGTGTGTGTGTGTGTGTGAGTGAGAGAGAGAGAGAGAGAGAGAGAGAGAGAAACCATATGGGGGGGAAAGGGGAACATTTCTAAAACAGACTGAATGAACAATTGAAATAGTGTTGTCATACAGATAGTAAAGACAGAAACCATATAAAAACTTTGCAAATTATATTGAAGGGAGGGCAGCTGTGGAGTTAAAGTTGTTTATATCCACAGAGCAGAACTATAAAAATGCATGGAAAAGAGAGGGTGTCCAAGGTGTATATGTTCTGTATACTTAATGGTCTGGATCCACATGATCACAGTGAGGGAAATAAACCATGGTGGCTTATTTCCCCCACTGCATGTGCCAGGAGAATTTGCATAATTACCTTCACCGGTGTGCCTTGCCATGTCATGTGAACCCAGCAAGGGTGGCTTGTTGCTGTTGCTAGGAAGCACCCCAGAACCCTAAAACAGCCCATGGGTTCTGGGTGGCTTGTTAACCACAGCAACAAGCCATCGTTGCTGGGTTCACATGACACAGCAAGGTGCACCAGTGAGGGAAATTATACAAGTCCCACCAGCATGCATGGCAGGGGAAATAAGCCACTGCTTGTTAAGCCCATATGAACCGGGCTTAACAAGCAAAGGAGGATAAAGGTAGAAATCGGATGGCCTTCTCTCTGTCCCATCAGCCAGGACAGCTAGACTGGTGGGGACGAGGGAGAGTGCCTTTTCTGTGGTGGCCCCCACTCTGTGGAACTCCCTCCCTAGGGAACTCCGTCATGCCCCCTCTTTAATGAGCTTCCGCTGTGCATTAAAAATGTGGTTGTTCAGGCAGGCATTTGGGGTGGGTTAGAGTATTGTAGAAAATGTTTTTATTGTAGAATTTTAATGTTTTAAACTGTTTTATTATATATTTTGTACATTGCCCAAAGTGGCTGGGTGCCTAATAAATTTAATAATAATAAAAAATAATATTTATTAAGGAAACAAGAATAACAACAACAACAACAAAAGTTGTACATAGACCAAAAGAAAAAAAAAGAATTAAAACAGCTGAAAACAGCTTTGTGACACAAGCCCTTCAGAGTGCCAAATGCATTTGCTGTACATATGTGCTAATTTTAACATTCTGCCACAATTGAAAGGTTGCTGTCCCTTTAGTAGTGTCAAATATTTTTCTAAAATCTTTTAAATGGTGAGCATACGCCTTCAGCAGTATTTCCTAGAGAATATTCATCAGTATAACAGCAGGTTTTTAAACAGTGCATTTTTTTATCTGTGGGAGTCAATTTAAAAATGTCATCTGTACATGAAGTATATTGCTTTTAATTACAGGGAACAATGTATCCTAACATAACAAGCTTAGATCCTGAAGATGTCTCTGCCTGCCAGCCTAATCAGTATGTCCTATTTCTGTTGCTATTGGTGAAATCACTATCTTCTATTTTTGTTGCCTTTGATGCTGGAGCATTTTTTTAAATGAAAGAAATGAGTGGCTGGGTTGGATGTAACAAAAAAGGTTGGTGCAAAATAAACCATGATGTTTGTTGTGAATTTCTGCTTGTTTCTCCCCTTATGCCACTGTTCATTTAGTACCCCAGTCCACAGATCTTCACATGCAGCAGCAGGGGAGTATGCACATAAATATCTGCATGCAAAGTAGGGATGTATGAGAATTCCATTTGCAGGATGAAATCTTGATGGACTTTTCCAGTTCGGCACTGCCAGATTTCATTTTGGGTGGCATCGACTGAATCTGTAGCGAGTTGATCCAATTCGCAGATTCCATCTTTTTTAATGGTGGCAATTTGCACAAATTGGATTTTTTAAAAAAATTGTGTGTGGATCTTGAAATTTGCACAAATGGGGTCATTTTAAAAAAATCCCCCCGCTCTTTCACAAGTGCACAAGAGCGCAGATTCAGCTGTCTGATATGTGTAGTCTTGCCTTGCAATTACTTTGTATGTTTAAGCTGTCTACTGGAGCACCCAAGTGGAGCAGGTAACATACAAGGAAACTGACAAGGCAAGTCTGTATATAGGCTAATTTGCGCACAGTTGTGAAAGACTGGGGGAAAAGTACTAGTAAGACAAAGGAGGAACCCATTTGTGCAATTCAGGAACAAAGACAAAAAATGTGAATGAAGTGTACCAACGGGGGTGGGGGAACCCATACAATATCTCCCAATGTCCTCTTGCTATTCAGTGTTGAACTGACACTTGTCAGTGTCCTCCTCATTTTCAACACTTCCCTGAGTCTCCAGCAAGTCCAGAAAGGGGAGTTATTGGGCCCCCCTCTACCTTTTTGCTGCTTCTTCTCAGAGTACTTTCTCCTGTATTTCTCCCCTGTTTAGTTTAGACTTTAAATTTGCACAACTTCAGAGGTTGGGAAGTAAGTGGAGGAGAAATTCAGGCAAATTTTATTTATTTATTTATTTATTTATTTATTATTACATTGCTATACTGCCCAGTAGGCAAAGCTCTCTGGGTGGTTTACAAAGATTAAAACATTTAAAAATACAATATACCGATTTTAAAAGCCAATTCCATAAAACACACATGAACAGAACAATGTACAAGAACATATATCTAAAACAACTTCAACAAGCAATCTCAAAGCAGACAAACATAACCATATGCCAAATTTATAGGCTGGAAAGAAAATGGAGGGGAAATGTGCCCAGGCTGTCTGCACTCTCACATGAGGAACACTTGATTGGTGCTGGGTTGCCTCCTCTCAAAGCAGTGCGGTGAAAATGGTTTGACTACCCATTTACTACATTTTAGACAGTCTTAGAGGGAAGACTGAGGGGAGATAGGATAGTGCTCCTCAAGGACTTGAAAGGTTGTCACAGAGAGGAAGGCCAGCATCTCTTCTTGATCATCCCAGAGTGCAGGACACGGAATAATGGGCTCAAGTTACAGGAAGCCAGATTCCGGCTGAACATCAGGAAAAACTTCCTGACTGTTGGAGCAATATGACAATGGAACTAATGACCTAGGGAGGTGGGGGGCTCTGCCACACTGGAGGCATTCAAGACGAGGCTGGACAGCCATCTGAAGGAAAAACTCGTGCTGAGTCTGACCGAACACAGGTAAGAGGCCACTATCGAGCCTACTCTGTGGCGGTGAGGGTGGCAAAGAGACAGTTCTTTTCCACCAGCATTGCATCTTCTCAGTGTCGTCCAGCGGAGCTTTTCCGAGTGGTTCGCGGCCTGTTACATTCTGGGCCAGGGAGAGAGACGGTGGAACCCTCGGTAGCACGCTGTGACGGGTTTGCACGGCACTTTGAGGATAAAGTCGCTCAGATTCGTCATGAATTGGACACCACCATTAATGCAGTTCCATTGGTAGAGGCGTTCAGAGCACCGTCTGGTCCAGTTTTATTGGATGAGTTTCAGTTACTGAGGCCTGAGGATGCGGACAAGGTGCTTGGCCAAGTCCGATCGGCCACTTGTGTGCTTGACCCTTGCCCTTCATGGCTTATTAAATCAAACAAGGAGGGGTTGTCCGGCTGGGTCCAGGAGGTTGTAAATTCCTCCTTGAGAGAGGGAGTGGTGCCTGCCACTTTAAAAGAGGCAGTAATTAGACCACTCCTGAAAAAGCCTAACCTGGACCCAGACGATGTTAACAATTATAGGCCAGTGGCCAACATCCCCTTCCTGGGCAAGGTGCTTGAGCGGGTGGTTGTAGGACAGCTCCAGGCACACTTGAATGAAACGGATTATCTAGATCCATTTCAATCGGGCTTCAGGCCTGGTTTTGGAATGGAAACTGCCTTGGTCGCCCTGTGGGATGACCTCTGCCGGGAGAGGGACAGGGGGAGTGCGACCCTGTTGATTCTCCTGGACCTCTCAGCGGCTTTCGATACCATCGACCATGGTATCCTTCTGGATAGGTTGTCTGGGTTGGGAGTAGGAGGCACTGCACTACAGTGGTTCCGCTCCTACTTGGATGGCCGATTCCAGAAGGTGGTGCTGGGGGATTACTGCTCTGTGCCATGGCAATTGTGCCATGGGGTTCCACAGGGCTCTATTTTATCCCCCATGCTGTTTAACATCTACATGAAACCGCTGGGGGAGGTTATCCGGAGGTGTGGGCTGAGATGCCATCAATATGCGGATGACACCCAGCTCTACCTCTCTTTTACATCAAAACCAGGTGAGGCAGTGACTGTTCTGAATCAGTGCCTGGGCAAGGTAATGGACTGGATGAGGGCTAATAAACTGAAACTCAATCCAGACAAGACGGAGGTACTGTTAGTGGGTGGTTCGTCTGCCCGGCTAGGTGATATTCAACCTGTTCTGGTGGGGGTTGCACTCCCCCTAAAGGATCAGGTTCGTAGTTTGGGGGTGCTCTTGGATCCAGAACTGTCACTTGAGGCACAGGTGAACTCAGTGGCACGGAGCACTTTTTATCAGCTTAGGCTGGTATACCAACTACGCCCCTATCTGGACAGAGATAGCCTTGCTACAGTTATCCATGCTCTGATAACTTCTTGTCTGGATTACTGCAATGCGTTATACGTGGGGCTGCCTTTGAAAATGGTCCGGAAACTTCAGCTGGTCCAAAATAGGGCAGCAAGATTGTTAACAGGGACTGGCCTGCGAGCTCATATTACGCCAGTACTTTTCCAGCTGCACTGGCTGCCAGTCCATTTCCGGGCCCGATTCAAAGTGTTGGTGTTAACATTCAAAGCCCTTAACGGCTTGGGGCCAGGTTACCTGAAGGATCGCCTCCTCCCATATGTGCCTGCCCGGATCTTAAGATCATCCTCAGCAGCCCTTCTCCGTGAGCCCCTGCCAAAGGAAGTGAGGTGGGTGGCTACTAGGAGGAGGGCTTTTTCTGCTGTGGCACCCCGGCTCTGGAATGAGCTCCATAGTGAGGTTTGCCTGGTGCCTACATTGTATTCCTTTCGGTGCCAGGTGAAGTCCTTTTTATTTTCCCAGGCATTTTAGCATTTTAGCTTTCTAAATTTTTATCTTTGCTGTTTTAAATCTGTATTTTAAACTCCTGCACTGCTGCTAGGTTTTATTGTGGTTGTATTGTTATATTGTGGTTTTAATGTTCTGTATACATTATAATGTGGTTTTATACAATATAATGTGGTTTTTTTAAATGTTCTGAAGGCCTTCTTAAATGAACAATGCAAAGAAATTGAGGAAAATAACAGAATGGGAAAGAGTAGAGATTTTTTCAAGAAAATCGGAGATATCAAGGGAATGTTTTGTGCAAAGACGGGCATGATAAAGGACAAAGAAGGCAGGGACCTAACAGAAGCAGATGAGATTAAGAAGAGGTGGGAAAAATACACGAAGAACTATACAGGAAAGATCTGAATGTCCCTGTTAGCCATGATAGTGCGGTCACTGAACTTGAGCCGGACATCCTAGAGAGTGAAGTCAAGTGGGCCTTCGGAAGCATTACTAACAACAAAGCTAGCGGAGATGACAGTCTTCCAGCTGAGCTATTTAAAGTCCTAAAAGACGACGCTGTTAAAGTGCTGCACTCAATATGCCAACAAATTTGGAACACTCAGCAGTGGCCACAAGACTGGAAAAGGTCAGTTTACATTCCAATTCCAAAGAAGGGCAATGCCAAAGAGAGTTCAAACTACCGCACAACTGCGCTCATTTCACATGCCAGCAAGGTGATGCTCAAAATCGTACAAGCTAGGCTTCAGCAGTATGTGAACCGAGAACTACCGGAAGTACAAGCTGAGTTTCGAAGAGGCAGAGGAACTAGAGATCAAATCGCCAACATTCACTGGATTATGGAGAAAGCAAGAGAATTCCAGAAAAAGTCTATTTCTGCTTCATTGACTACGCTAAAGCCTTTGTGTGGATTACAACAAATTGTGGCAAATTCTTAAAGAGATGGGAATATCAGACCACCTTACCTGTCTCCTGAGAAAGCTGTATGAGGGTCAAGAAGCAACAGTAAGAACTGGACATGGAACAACTGATTGGTTCAAAATTGGGAAAGGAGTACGACAAGGCTGTATATTGTCGCCCTGCTTATTTAACTTATATGCAGAGTACATCATGAGAAATGCCAGGTTAGATGAATCACAGGTCGGAATTAAGATTGCCGGGAGAATTATCAACAACCTCCGATATGCAGACGATACCACCCTAATGGCAGAAAGCGAAGAGGATCTCAAGAGCCTCTTGTTGAGGGTGAAAGTGGAGAGTGCAAAAGCTGGTTTGAAACTCAACATTAAAAAAATGAAGATCATGGCATCTGGCCCCATCACTTCCTGGCATATGGAAGGGGAAGAAATGGAAGCAGTGACAGATTTTATTTTCTTGGGCTGCAAGATTGTGCAGACGGTGACTGTAGCCATGAAATTAAAAGACGCTTGCTCCTTGGGAGGAAAGCTATGGCAAACCTAGGCAGCATAGTAAGAAGCAGAGACATCACCTTGCTGACTAAGGTTCACATAATCAAAGCCATGGTTTTCCCAGTAGCAATGTATGGCTGTGAGAGCTGGACTATAAGGAAGGCTGGGCGCCGAAGAATCAATGCTTTCAAACTGTGGTGCTGGAGATTATGAGTCCCCTGGACTGCAAGGAGGTCCAATCAGTCCATCCTAAAGGAAATCAACGCTGAGTGCTCATTGGAAGGACAGATACTGAAGCTGAAGCTCAAATATTTTGGCCACCTACTGCGAAGAGAAAACTCCCTGGAAAAGACCCTGATGCTGGGAAAGATTGAAGGCAAAAGGAGAAGGGGACGGCAGAGGATGAGATGGCTAGATAGCATCACCGATGCAGTGAATATGAACTTGAGCACACTCCGGGAGAGAGCGCAGGACAGGAAGGCCTGGCATGCTATGGTCCATGGGGTCACGAAGAGTCGGACACGACTTAATGACTGAAAAACAACAACAACTTATATTGTTTACTATTTCTCTGTGACAGTTAATTTTTTGGGAGCCGGTGAAAAAAATTTCTCATGACAAGAGGAAACAGATGGAGCTGAAAAAACGTGGACTGTGGTAAATACCACCACCAGGCTAATCTGTCACAGAAAGAATAGGGGTCTCCTGCTTTTTAAAAAGGTGCCATTAAAAAACATTTACACATCTTTCTTCTCTCATTGCCCTCCCCCCCCCCATTCTAATCCTCTTTAAAAACAGACAAATTATAGACAAAGGTCTATAAATAGCTATTAGCTAGCTGGAGCCTCCATCTTTAATGGTTTAACCAACAATAGAGCTTTTAGTGTTTTATTGTTTAAATATAATTTGATTGATGTTTTGTCTTTATCCTGTTGTACACTGCCTTGGTGACATTTGTGGAAAGGTAGTGGCTTAGTGGTTAAGACGCTGAACTGCAGACCGGAAGGTCGGCAGGCAGCAGTTCGAGACCCGAGTGCCGCGTGACGGAGTGAGCTCCCGTCTTCAGTCCCAGCTCCTGCCAACCTAGCAGTTCGAAAGCAAGAAACTGCAAGTAGATAAATAGGCGCCGCTTCGGCGGGAAAGGCGACAGCGTTCCGTGCGCCTCAGTGTTCAGTCATGCCGGCCACATGACCACGGAAGCGCCTTCGGACAGCGCTGGCTCTTCGGCTTAGAAACGGGGATGAGCACCGCACCCTAGAGTCGGACACGACTGGTTGGGGACACCTTTACCTTTTTTAGTATATACATATTATAAACAAACAAATAAATCCTTAGATACAGCTGTATGCCACTGAATAAGTTTGCTGGCGTGGTAGCGGTGGTCCATGGCAAGGCTGGGCTACTGCCTTCCTTTATGTGGCTGGCAGCGGTTAGAAACAGGACGAACTAGATGCGCTTTGGGTCTGACCCATCAGGGCTCTTATTGCGTCCTTCAAGACTTCACCTCTTCTTAATTTCTCCGCACTTCATTTCAGAAACAGGTTTGACTGAAATGTGAACAAAAGACAAACGGTCAGGGTGGTTGTTGTTGTTGTTGTTTTAATTCAATCTCGGCCTGTTATACCGGAAGGGCTTTTTCTCTCCTTCCAACTTGTTTGAACAGGCTGAGGTAAAAAACGAAAATAAAAGGGTCGCTTCGTATTTGCAGCCTTTTGTTTCCCCGCTTTGGGAATAGCCAAGGCCGATGGAGGGTGTCGGGTGGGGGAAGCCTTTGGCGGGCTGCCTGTGCTGTGAGGCGACCCTCAATACAGGCTGAGCGCCCCCTCCAGCTGCCCTTCGCCTCAGGCGGGCAAACAGCCTAATGGGAGGAAGGGGGCGGGTCGCCCCTTTCTCTTCGCCCCCTCCCCCGCATGGGGGGCAGGTCGAGGCCGCGGCCAATGAGAGCCGGCGACTCCGGAAGGGGGCGTCGCTAAGAGCCGGCATAGGGATAACCACGTTGCCCGGGCCGGTTACCCGCACTTCTGACCGCCCACCAACTTGGGCAGGTAACTGGGCTGAGAAGCCATCATGGCAGCGCGGACGGACAAAGAATGCAGCGCGCTGGCCAGAGCCCTCTCGTCCACCGAGCCCACTCTGGCCCTAGAGACTGCGGGTAGCTGCGGAACCATGGCCGAGGTGCGGGTGCTAGTGATCAACACCGGAGGGACCATCGGGATGGTGCCTCAGTCCGAGGGTGAGTTGAGTGACTGGGAGAGGGGGTCTTGGCGGACCATGTCATCGAGAGGGGTTCCTAGGAGGCTCTTCTGCGATGCTGAAGTGGTGGCTAATTCCTCCCCCCCTCCACGCACACACACTAGACAGAATTAGTGACAGGTAGAAATTCAACAGGGGTAGTTTCCCCCTATTACTGGGGGCGGGGGAGATGCATCCTCAGAATTTCAGCCTGGCACACAGGTGAGTGAGGCAGTGCTATGGAAAGGGGGTATTCCCTATGGCAGCCTTCCCCAATCTGGTGCCTTCCAGTTGTCTTGACTTAGACCACAACTCCCAGCATTCCTGGCCATTGGCCATGCTGGCAAAGGCTGATGGGAGCTGAAGTCCAAACATCTGGAGGGCACCAGGTGGGGAAGGCTGCCCTAAAGGAGGTCGGTGGGCCAGTGGTAGAACATATGCTTTGCACACACATGGTCCCAGGTTCAGTCCAGGTAGGGCTGGAAAAGATTTCTGCCTGAAATCCTGGAGAGCCATCGGTGGTCAGTGCAGACAATAGATGGAGCAATGTCTTAGAATAAGGCAGCTTCCTAAAGTTACCTATTCCTTCCTCCAAGAGCTTATTTAGTCTTGTACAGTAGGTCTCGCAACGTTATTACATTCCAATGGCAGGGTGTAGAAGAGTACGAGCTCTTCTCCCTTTTAGTAACTGTAGAAGGTGAAATGTTGGTAGGCATAGGTTGGTATGCAGGGGTGTGAAAAGCTGCATCTGCAGAAATTCCCACTTCTAGCTCTTGGATGCTAAAGGAGCTATTCCACGCTTGGCTGAATTTGCAATCCTGGTTAAAAGAGTGGTGGAAAAAAAGTGGACCCCCCCCTTCCTCTCAGTGTATGGGTGAAGTGGGGATTCTAATCTGTATTGATGATGAGTATGGAAAGAGGGGGAAAAGTTATTTCGGTTTAATAAACACAAAATGTGAGGTTATGGTCGCTGCTCCCACAAAGGTCACATCGTTCTCCAGTTCTCCACTTTATGTAGACTAGAACTCTCACTTGATCACATACTGAAAAAGTGGGAAATATTTACCCTTCTGCCACTCTTTAACCATCCTGACCAATCTGTGTGATGTGATTTTGGACGTGCCTCCTCTGTAGGAGGGAAAACAACGACTCTTTTATCTAAGGGCTCATACTCAATATAATAGGCCAGTCACCTCCTAGCAACGTTACTCAGCCTGTAGTTTTTAAAATCAGGGTGGTTAAAAAGAGTGGCATTTCTCCACCCCTTTGATGTATGCTTATCCACATTAGTAATTAATGAATAAAGAAGCGAGGTATAAAACCACAATTTACGACCAATGTAAATGTGATATATTGGGAGTTCCATGATAAAAATTTCCAAAAATATTTCCCACAGGTAAAATCATCCATGTGTGTTCTAAACTGGTCTGGCAAAGATAAATTTTTAACCCTCCCCATGCCAATCTTGCTGATCCCCTCAAAACTGCCATTTATCCAGCAGTAGCAAACTCATAGTTTCTCCCATGCAGAGCAAATAGCAGCATCTAGGATGGGGTTGGGGATCAAGATCAGGAAAATGGCATACAGGAAGAGTTAGCCACCCTCTGACAATACCATGGCTCCAGTCCAATGTTAGGAAACATTTACTTTATTTTTATCCTGCTCCTCAGCCAAAAAGGCTCCTGGAGTGGCTTACATTAAATCCATAAAAACAAGGCAGTCCCTGCCTGCAGGCTTACATTGAAAAAAGGACACAACGCATATGGAAAAAGGGATGGGAAAGGAAGAGGAAAAACTGAAGTAGTCTTTTAGCAGGGCTGGTGGAATGGCCCTGCTTTGCTTTGTCATCTCCCTTTGTACAACCTGCTGGAATGGCTGGTGGTGGCAACAGTTGGGGGATGAGGGCCCTTCATGGAAGAGATCTTTCAGCAGGGCTGGTGGAATTGCCCCATTTCCCCTCCCATCTCCACTCTGTATATATACATGGGTGTGTTTACGTGGATGAACCCCCTCCTTTACTTTACAAGTTCCTTTACAACAAGGATGATCAGAGGACTGGAAACAAAGCCCTATGAAGAGAGACTGAAAGAACTGGGCATGTTTAGCCTTGAGAAGACTGAGGGGAGATATGATAGCACTCTTGAAGTACTTGAAAGGTTGTCACAGAGAAGAAGGCCAGGATCTCTTCTTGATCATCCCAGAGTGCAGGACACAGAATAATGGGCTCAAGTTACAGGAAGCCAGATTCCAGCTGAGCATCAGGAAAAACTTCCTGACTGTTAGAGCAATACGACAATGGAACCAATTACCTAGGGAGGTGGTGGGCTCTCCCACACTGGAGGCATTCAAGACGAGGCTGGACAGCCATCTGTCGGGGATGCTCTGACTTGGATTCCTGCATTGAGCAGGGGGTTGGACTCGATGGCCTTGTAGGCCCCTTCCAACCCTACTATTCTATGATTCTATGACTTCCTTATCAAACGTACTTATTCGACTGACTTTACTACTTTAGGAATGCAATCCTATGCCCATTTACCTGGGATTAATGAGACTGACTTCTGAGTAGACATGTATAGGATTGCACTGTGAAAACATGAAATGTTTTATGCATAACCGTTGACTGTAATTAAAAGTTTAAAGGTACGATCCTATGCATGTTTAGACAGAAAAAAGTCCTACAGCTCCCAGCATCCCCCAGCCAGTTGTTTTTCCCACATCTGGCCTTTACCCCTAAGCTAGCTTGCTGTCTTCAGGTGAGGTAGAGGATGCTGCCCAACACCAGAATTCAAGTAAGACTCAACTGCCAGCCTCTCCAGCTTTTATAAGTAGAATGGGGGATGTGCATCATGTTGTCCTTTGCCACAGGCAGCAAAACGTCTTGGGCTGACCCTGCTCGGCAGATTCCTAGCCTGGACGAAATACCTGAAGATCCTCTGCAGTATTTGAAAGTACTTTTTTTAGCATCAAGTTGTAAGAGTGCTGCTTGCTTCGTAATCAAATCAAGCATAGAAGCAATGGCATCCCTACTGATATTACTACCTTTGAATTTGGGATCTAGAAGTTATGCGACAGTATCGTTGTCTGTTCCAATATTATTTTAAAACGCTACTTTAATAAATATTTAACTCATAACTGTGGAAGAGAAAATATTGCATCAGAGCTTTTTCTTTTTCTTTTTTTCAATTTCTATTTTGTTCCAGTGGAAAAATGGGAAAGACATTCCTTAGAAAAAATGGAGAGGGGAACCCTAACATACTATATTTTCTTAAAATGTTAATTATGTGCCAAGCATGATGTTCCCATTGCTGAAAGATGTGATTTTAAAAATAGCAGTTTAAAAAAACATAAATAACAGGAATTGCTGGAGGTCTTTGATCTTTAGCTGGCAAGATAAAACTGATAAAAAACAAGCAGTGTATTCTTAGAGCATTTGTTGTGGTCATTTATTTACACTTGATAATAACTATAGCAATATTCAAGGACTGCCGTTCACTTGATCAGATACATGGTGTGTTTCCTGAGTTACTGGTATATATTCACATGGTTAGGTGTGGGGGCGGGGGGGGGGATTATAAACAGTGAGATTAGAGAATACTGAAATGTAGAAAGTGATAATTACCTTAAAAGTGGCCATTCACAAAAAGTTGTTGGGTGATAACACAGATATCCCTGCAGTGGTTAGCTGATTAACACATCCAGTGTGATTAAAAAACACACACCTTTGTCCATATTCAAGCCATATGTGACAGAGCTGAATGACTTGGTGAATTGTAGCAGCTGTTTTCCATTAAAATCGGTCTTTTAGAGCGCAATCCTATGGCCGCTAGTTAACGGCTAGATGGCCATAGGATAGGTCAGTTCCTGGGAACTGACCTTGGAGCCAATGCTCCGAGGTCAGCTCCTGGAGAACCGTCCCCTATCCCCTCCCGCACCACCTCGTAGGCAGCACGGATTGGCCCTGCACGCCGCGCTCGTAAGAGCAGTGCATAGTGGTGAAAACGGGGTGTTCCTGGGGGTGGGGCGGGGAGGTTGGAAATGCCGGTACCACACATCCTATGTGTCATGTGGCTGCCACTTCCCACGCCCCAAGGTCCCACGGCTAGACAACCGAAATCAGCTGTCTAGACACGAAAGCAGGGCAGGGGGAGCGAGGAGGAGATCCGCTCCTCACCACTCCTCCTGCCCTGCACTGGATAGGCGGTCGTCCCCGGGCTTGGAGGCGACCGTCGATCCACGTAGGATTGCTCTCTTAAGTACCTTGGTTCAGGAGTGGCCATATTAATGTGACAGAGTCTTCTGGGAGCCTGAAGTGTCCCCTGATGTCAGATTTGTGTCCATTTATTCTTTTATATGGAGATTTGTCTCTTTGTCTATGTAGAATGCAGTAGTTCTTTGCTGGCAAAGAATGGCATATATCACATTGAAAGATGAGCAAGTGTATGAACCCCTGATGTTATGGATGACATTATTAGGTTCTCCAGTAGTGTTGCTAGAGTAGATGTGGGGATGGAGTTGGCACTGGGTCTGCTGCAGGGTCTGGTTCCTGTGTCTGCACCTTTGTTACTTGGTCTGTTGTTGCTGACCAAGGTTTTATGTTGGGTGGCTTTCTGTGATCAACTACCACTCAGGTCCTGCAAGAGAGATCATTGTTCAGGATGTTCATCAGAGAACTGATGCTACATTTGAGTGGTTTTAGCTGAGAACTGTTGGTGGGTAACAACTAGTGGTGTTCTGTTTTCTCTTTTGGGTCTGTCCTGTTGTAAATTATTCCTGGATACCAGTATGGCCCTGTTGATCTGTCCCCCCACCCCAGTTCTTTGGGTGGGTCTTGTAGTCTGAGAAATGCCTGATTTTAACCCTTAAGTTGTGAGTCTCTACCCAATAAGTCTGAACAGAAATGGTTGTACTGTACAGGTTGGCTGTAGTCAATGGATTTTGGGGTGTGTTCTGGGTGGAATGTGGAGGCATGTAAGTATGTGTAGTGGTCAGTAGGTTAATGATATAAGGAGGGTTTATGGGCAGTATCCTGTGGTGTCATTCTACTAATGCAAATTATATTGCACTAGCATTGGAGACCTCTAGTGCAATGCTTCCATGATGGGCTTTATGGGGAATCCCGTCGTGCAAGCTAACACTATTGGTGTTGTACTAAATATTTCTCATGTTAGCTAAACATAATTTGCATTAGCGGAATGACCCAATAGGATACTGCCCAATATGTGTATGATGTACTTGCACAGTAATCTCCAGAAAGTGAGCCTGCTGCATGGACTGGTCTAGGCTTGAGTTGATGGTGGGGTGAAGATTTATTCAAGTCCTCATGGAACCCCTCCCTAATGGCTCCAGATAACAGAGATGCTGTAAGCAGTTTTAAGGTAATGGTAATTTCATGCATATCAAAGAGGCATCGCTAAAATGGCTGTATGGACCAAAGTTTGTTTTTGATCTATTACTGGCAGGAAGCTTGACCTGGGGAAAATGGAAACCTTCTTGTTCAATAAGGTCCATGGCCTGGACAGGTCAAAACCACAGAGAACAAGTTAGGAAATTTGGGATATTTCCTTAGGACATGAGATGTAGATATCATGTACTCATCACACCACAATTACAAGATGAGGGACATTAAGAGTAGAGGAAGGGTCTTCCAAGAGGGCTTGACCACCAATAAGGGAGCAGTCAGCAAGCTTAAAGTATTAAGGTTTCCATATATATAGTAATGGGTGTGAATTTTAGGATAATGGGCAAAAGGGTAAAAATCTGACCTCATGTTAGCTTCGGGGTCTACTTCTGAAATCGAAGTGAGAGGAGATTCTCGAGGGAAGTAGCCCTTTTTTCGGCAAAATGTATGTGTAAGTTTGAAATCTTCTTTTATGTATCTTTAGTGTATCTTTAGTTAAAGGTGTTTTGCATGTGTTTTATTCTGAACTTGTTTTCTTTCTAAACCTTAATAAAAGTAAGTATTACAATTTCTTATGTTGTTTAATTGAAGTTCAGTACTTTTCATTGCTAAAGACAAACATCTTGAAGATCAGTTAGCTGGACATAACTAGCAAGGTGAAGCAAAATGCTTAAACTGTAGAAAGACTTGTTAGATTGGGCAAGGGTATTCAGAATATCTATCAAATTGTTTAATTGTATTCTATTTGGGCAGGGGTATCTAGGATACCTTTCAAATTGGTTAAGGCAAATGGGGCAAAGTACTTTTTAGAAAAGTTCTTTCAAACTGAATGATAAGATCCATTGGGCATGGATCTAAGGATCTTTCAAATTATTTCCATATCCCAAATATACACTATCCCTCAAATCCTTAGTTTGCACAACCATATCCTACCTGTCATTACTGACACCTTTCCCTACCTTTCCCTTTCCCTAACACATTTTCCCAGAATGGAAAATAGTGCCTCCAATGTCCTTGGAGTATCTCAGGTAGAGAAGAGACTTATGGGGATAGGAGCTGAGAAAGCATTGTTCTAAGTGAGCCATGAAGATGTTAGCATACCGTGTGTCTGTATACTCATGGCAGTGTCCATGATCTGAAGATACGTTCTTCCCAAAGCTGAAATAATTGTAGGGAAGTACAAAGTGGCACAGTTTGATGGCTAGATATGCTGTACCATCGACAGGGATGGTATGCTTGATGGCTTGTAGTCCATCTTTGTAGAGGATGTTAGTGTAAAGGGCCTCAACGTAGGAGCAGAGAAAAAATCGATGTTTTTAAAAAATCAGATTTTAAAAGCCTAAATCAGATTTTGTTATTTAAATCAATTTTTTTATTCTTAAAAAAAATCACAAATAAAATACTAAATTTCTCTCTAACTTAAAAAGCAACATAGTTACAATTAATCTCATCATAAACATGCTAAACATACACCGACAGTCTCATAAAAATGAAGTTTCGTACGAATCAAGTGGACGTTCCATTCAGTTTTTCATATCATGAAAATGGCTTTGTCCAGCCTAACTAACAGCTCTTGCTTCTCGAAAATTCTGGGCTTTCAGTTTCTTTGGAAGTTTCTTTAAAGACACCGGCTAGATAGGATTGTTGTTCTGTGCTTATGTGGTGGTGGAATCAGGCCAAGCAAGGCAAAGAAGTTAGTTAACACAGAAAGACAATATAGCAGGCTGGATTAAAAAAATGATACTTAAAGAAATTCCCCAAACTGGATTTTAAAACATTTAAATTGGAGTTTTTCAGCCCAGTAATGATCAAACTTTGCTTTGATCTATCAATCATGGGCATTTGTTTGTTTGCTTGCTACCTTGTTTTTTTGTGAGGGCAAGGCTGGGCCAAGACAGAGTGAAACAGAATGGAGCAACACTGGAAAGAAAAAGGAAAGGCAAAATTGCCCAATGTGCATCTTCCTATATTGTCCTACTAAAGCTGTGATCCTATACCGACTTACCTGGGAGTAAGCCCCATTGAACTCGATGGAACTTTTTTTAATGAGGAGACATGTATAGGATTGCGTTGCTAACCTCAAGCTGTCATGGGTGCTGGTCATAAGAAAGAACCTCTATGGGAATATTTTAAAGACATGCCCTCTATAGGTAAAAAGGATAGCATGCAAAATATATACAGTGAGACAAAGAGATGCAAAGGCTGCTTGTAAGAATGAAACAATATAAATAATACTCTATGTAGTTGTAAATTAACTTGGCTTAGTGGCCAGATTTGTACCATTGTTCAGGAAATACATTTAAAAGTTGGTACTTCAAGTCCCATCAGCCCCAGCCAGCATGGCCAATGTACAAATCATGGCGAAGGTTGCTTTAAAGAAACATCATCAGCACAGGTGAAACATCTCTTTCCTTAAGCCAAACAATTTGTGGCTTTGACATGAATATATCAATTTATTTATATCAGCAGCAACAGCAACCCACCCACAAAATTCCCCCTATTTTCACCTCCCTCCTATGGCTGAAAAAGCCATTTATAATCCCCTTCCCTTCCCATACATTTTGCTTTTGGGTGGACACGCTACTGCCCAGTCACAGCAGCACTAAAATCCTGGATTTCTCAGTTGTTTTCTCTGGGAAACAATCCATTCTCTACCGAGAAGACCAAAAGAACAGCTTTAAATTGAACCATGAAGTTCCTTCTCCAGACCATAGGTGCACATGTAACTCTAGCTCTTTCTCTTTAACATGGCTTTCCTAAACATGAATCTCAGACTTCACTCACTGGTCAGAAACACCAAAAGGCAGGAGCATGCTCATTCTCACCAAACGATTGGTTAGAATTGTGCCCGCACATTTATTTATTTAGATGATGATTGATTGATTGATTGATTGCATTTATATGCTGCCTTTTTTCCTCCTGAAGTGACCCAAGGCGGCGTACATAATCCTTCCCATGATGATGATGACTGGCCTTTATATACCACCTTGTCTGCTAAAAGCCATCAAGGCAGTGTACAACAATTTAAAACAATAAAAGCAAGAACATTAAAAATGGTAAAGACATTAAGGGTGCAATCCTGTGGGGATAGGTGGATGTCTCCGAATTTGGAGGCGACCACCTACCCAATGCAGGGCAGGAGAAGCACGGACGGGATCGTTCCCTCCATGCTTCTTCGGCCCTGCATTTGTGGCTAGATAGCTGATTTCGTCTGTCTAGTCGTGGGAAGGTGGAGCGGGAGTGGACGCTGCCAGACAACACATAGGATGTGTCGTATCGGCATTTCCGCCTTCCCTGCCCTGGAACGGCCCCCGGAACGCCCTGTTTTGGCCGCTCTGTGCTCCTCTTCGAAGCACAGAGCTCGGGGCTGTTCCACGCTGCCTGTGAGGCAGCACGGAAGGGGGGAAGGTTGGTTCTCCGGGAACCAACCTTGTAGTTCTTGAGGGAATGCATTTCATAGTATGGGGGAAACACAGGAGAAAGCCGTTTCACACATGCCCGACAAAGGATCCTCTGCCGGTAATGGTGCCTTCAAAAGGTCCTGTCCTGCAGATCTTAATACCTGGACAGGTTCATACGAGGGCTCATTTTTCTTTATATCTCTTATTCTGCAGGCTAATATTTTTTTTAATGAAAGTTCAGAATCTGCCCCCCTACAGCAGATTCACCTGTACAGCAGATTCACCCTTTTGACAGGCCTGAGACAGGAAGAAGTCAAATCTGTTGAAAGACCTGAACTGCTCAAATTGCCTCCCCTTCACATTTTCAGTTGCAATTTGTGTTGTATTAATATATATGTGGTGTGAGGCAGCAGCTGAGGAAAAGGAGGCTTGCTTTGAAGTCGTATCTCTAGACTGAAACATTGCCCTAATCTCAAATTTTGCAATCCTAAACACCAGATTTTGTCATTGGAAGGTATTATGCAGATTTGCAATCAGTGTCTTAATTTATAGGAACAATGGGTGTATGGAAGGAGGGAAGGTCAGGCTGGGTGTCCTGGGGTGGGACTGGAAGTACTACTGAGTAAAAAAGGCCCCACCCATCCCGTAATAGGCATGCAGATATGGCATGGCATTATCAGCCAGCTGGCAAGCAGAAATTCAAGAGGCACAGCTTTCTTCCACAGTGGGATTACATAGTGATCTATTGTGCATTGCCTGTAGACCAGAGCCTAGGAGTAGGTTGCAAGTTGAGCAGGTCATCCCCCCCACCCCCAGTCTTAACACCCTTCTCCCCTGTAATTGTCATTGACCCAAGAGTCATTACAGGGGTGAAAGGAATCAGGAAATGAATTGAAGGTTTCAGCTGCAGGTGGACATTGTTCAGACATCAGGTCTACCCACTGAAAAACAGCGGAGGGGTAGACCAGGTATACAAATTTCTCAGAAATGGTAGATCTGTTCTCTGATGCTATCAAGGCTTTTTTTAAAAAATGTGCAACATACACAAAATGTGCAGTTCCAGGAAAATTATGCAGTTCCAAAAGAACACTGCTGCAGTTCAAAATTCAAGTTGTGTAAAAGTTGTATACTTTTGGATGTAAAAAGTGGCTGCTAACAACGTGAAAAGTAAAGTGAGTAGTCTAGGGTCCTCTAGAACCCTAAATCCTGACCAAGCATGCCTATTTCTCCTCCCACTGCCAAAGGAACCCCCACAGACTCAACTGCTGTTTTCTAGAGTTGCCTTCCCCAGCCTGGTGCCCTCCAGACGTTTTGGACTTCAAAAGTAGGACTTTTTTCTGTCTAAACATACATGGGAGTGTGCCCTAAATGTAATGGAATGTGATGCTAAGCAACAAAGCACTCAAAGAAGGAAAGTGTACAGGTGTGTTGTAGCACCATGCACCTATGTGTGCAAATTACAACCACAAACTGCTGTGCAGCTTTGCTCCACCCCTGGAAAAATTCCTGCTGAAGCTTATGCCTATGGTTGCTGTCCTAGACATGCTTGCAGCTCAATTCTATGTATATTTGTTTGGAAGTTATTCCTGCTGAGACCAATAGATTTACTTCGAGGTAAGCGTACATAGGATTTCAGCCCTACGTTCAATGGGACTTAAATCTCAGTAAACAGATATATGACTGGGCTGGGCTGTTAAACCATTTTCTTTATCTACATTTTCCAGCCAGAGTAGTGGATCTGTGATACATTACAATTAGGAACTTAACCATTTTATCTTCAGTGGAAGAGTTTGGGGTGTTTATATGGTTTTGTCTAAAGGTTTACGTGTGAATCTATGATAATGAAAGAGGACGTTTGTGTGTCTGTCTGTCAGCACCATAGCTCCAAGACTGTGAAACATAAGACACCTAAAACTTGCTATGCATACTAAGGGGACCCTAGGGGTGTGCATCTTAGGGTCATTTTGTTTTTGAAATGCATTAATTTTAATTAATGTTAATGTGTCTGTATGGTTGAAGCCTCCAGTAACACCTTCTTCCACTAGGGGGGCAGCCTTTCCTAGCCAGCACAAGCCAGGAAAGATTAGTAAACTGAGGGACAGATTGATATGCCTGCCCCCTCCCCGCTGCTGTGGGGCAGCCTCTCAGGAGAATGGAGTGGGCAAACCCCTCCCTCAGCATGGCTTCACTCAGAGGAGGTGGGCACAATGTGTCCACCTCTGACAGCTGTATGAGTTTGCTTGAAGGATTCACTGTATCAGACTAAGGGCTGTTCCAACCACCTGGAGCCAGGTCAATTTGCTCAACTTAAATAAAATGGCTCGCTCCTTGATCCAACTTTTATTTTCCATTTCTGAGTTCTGTGGAAGTGCAGGGGGCAACTAGATTCTTCAGCTTCATCCTTAAGACGAGTAAGGGGAGACACGATCGAGTTGTACAAAATTATGCATGGTGTGGAAAATGTGCATAGGGAAACATTTTTCTCCCTCTCTCATAATACTAGAACCCAAAGGGGTCATCCCATGAAGCTGATTGGTGGGAGATTCAGGACAGATGAAAGGAAATACTTCTTCATGCAGTGCATTGGTCATCAGTCTGGATGGCTTTAAAGGAGGTTAGGCAAATTCCCGGAGGAGAAGGCTATCAATGCTACCAGTCCTAATGGCCCTATGCTACCTCCAGTATCAGAGGCAGTATGCCTATGTACACCAGTTGCTGGGGAACATGGGCGGGAGGGTACTGCTGCACTCATGCCCTGCTTGTGGGTCTCCTGTCGACAGCTGGTTGGCGACTGTGTGAACAGAATGCTGGAGTAGATAGACTCTTGGTCTGATCCAGCATGGCTGTTCTTATCTAAGTGGAATCTTTAGCTATTTTTGGACTTGAAAAATACTCTTTCCTGGTTCACCTTTCAGATGCTTTGTTTCTGTTTATTAGCAGAAAAGAACAAAAGCTGAGGACTTACCTCTCGAGATTTAAAGTAGCTTTGTCTTCCTTGTTCTCTTTCTGATTAAGCCAGTGAATTGCAACAGCTGCAAGTGTAATGTTCATTGTGAACGCTGTCCTAAACAAACATTTCAAATGCTAGTGAAATGTCACAAAGCGGGTAAAGTTAGATGTCTCTGCAGCACACACCCATCTCTTTTGGGGAGGCGTTCCCTAGGAAATGTCTGATGTTGACTTTAACTTTTGTCCTTAATGAGTAACTGCAACGTGGGTATGAACCAGCTATGTCTAATGATTGATGCACAAATCTGTGTTGTATACAATGTTTAACTTTATACGACCAACCTGTTCCAAATTTCTAGGGAATTTCCATTCTGGTGCCTGAGATTTTTCCAGCCCTGCATCTCATTAAGACTATTTGAGTAAAGAAATTAATTTGGGGCATGCTATCAGAGCAATCTTAATTGATGAGAATTCTGTGTAAGAAGGGATGGGATCTGGTGTCAGACTTGTGAAACGAAGCTTTGATTTAACAAAACAAAGAGCATTAAAAATTGTAACACCTTAAGGGTGCAATCCCATTCTACCTAGGGAATGCTGGGAGTTGTGGGACTTTTTCCTGTCTAAACATGCATAGGATTGTGCCCTACAAGCATATAAAGGGAAGGTGCCTTCAAATAGAGGATGGTCCTCTGGCAGCCCTTCAAACAGAGGACTGTCCCCTCTGCCTAATGGCAGGGCCACCCTGTTTAAAGACTTTACTACAATGGAAGGTCATCAGAGAGGGAGTAAGGTGGGACTCCCTAGGCAGGGAGTTCTGGAGCCACAGAGAAGACCATTTTTCTGGTCCCCACTGACGAAATGTCAGGTGGCGGTAAAATGGATGAGAGCCTCCACTGATGTTCTCCGTGAGTGGGCAGGCTCACATGGGAGAAGGCGGTGCGCGATCATGTCCACATTTGGCTGGTGACGCTGTCTCATGTTCACAAGGGAACTTGTGCAGGCAGCTTGTGAAAGCAATACACACAGCTTCAGTCAAGCGCCACTAGTGAAACTAACAGGTGATGATGCACTTGGCTTGCTGTGCAGAAGCATGACATTTCAAGCCAACCTAAGATTATAATCCAAGGATCACTTGCTCCCACGTGAACCTGTCTGCAGTTAAAGCTCTTCTAGTGAGGCCCTTCTACAGAGTCCCCGCCACCACAAATTTTCCTTATGGGGTGGTTACTTTTCACGTTTTGTGTCATTTCCTTGTATACTTTGAGTAGTTAATATGAAATCTAAGAAATAGAAAGACATTTGTTTTACTCCTGTTTTTCTTTTCTTCCTCCTGTTTCTCAGGTCTTGCTCCTGAGGCCAACAAGTTAGCCGGGGCCCTGAAGAAGATCCCAATTCTTCATGATGCAGTATATGCCAAGGAAACTGACCTGTATTGCCGGTTTGGGCTTGGAGATGACACTTTAGTGCTTCCGTAGGTATTGGGAACATCTACAGTATATCAGCTGTTGCTGGAGTTCTGAATCTTCCAGTTAAATATCCTGAATGTTTAGCTTTTTACTTTGTGTAGAGCCTAATAGGATTATGTATATGCAGGTACACAGAAGTACCATAGAATGAAAGCAGATTCCTGAGTATCTCACATTTCCCTTTTTAAAAGGGAAGTTTCTAGCCCGTATGGTTGACAATATACTTACTGAAATCTAAGAAGTCAGTCCCCTTCATGGATCACTGCCTTGTTGTGGCGAAGGGGCTTGCGTAACTCAGTGAAGCCATAAGCTATGCCGTGCAGGGCCACCCAAGACGGACAGGTCATGGCAGAGAGTTCTGACAAAATGTGGTCCACTGGAGAAGGAAATGGCAACCCACTCCAGTATTCTTGCCAAGAAAACCCCATGGAACGTAACACAAGGCTAAAAGAGATGACACCGGAAGATGAGCCCCTCAGGTCGGAAGGTGTCCAATATACTACTGGGGAAGAGCAGAGGGTATTTCCAAGTAGCGCCAGAAAGAGTGAAGCGGCTGGGCCAAAGCCGAAAGGACACTGAGCTGTGGATGTGTCTGGTGGTGAAAAGAAAATCCGATGCTGTAAAGAACAATATTGTTTAGGAACCTGGAATGTCAGATCAATGAATCAAGGTAAATTGGTTACCAACCTCCTCATGTTGGAGGTGGTCAAACATGAGATGGCAAGATTGAACATTGACATCTTGGGAATCAGCGAACTAAAATGGACAGGCATGGGTGAATTTAATTCAGGTGACCATCATATCTACTATTGTGGGCAAGAATCCCTTAGAAGAAATGGAGTAGCACTCATAGTCAACAAAAGGGTGGGAAAAGCAGTACTGGGGTACAATCTTAAAAACGATAGAATGATCTCAGTACGAATCCAAGGCAAACCATTCAACATCACAGTAATTCAAGTCTATGCCCCAACCACTGATGCCGAAGAAGCTGAGGTTGATCGGTTCTATGAAGACCTATAACACCTTCTAGAACTAACACCAAAAAAAGATGTCCTCTTCATCATAGGGGATTGGAATGCTAAAGTAGGAAGTCAAGAAATCACCGGGATAACAGGCAAGCATGGCCTTGGTGTACAAAATGAAGCAGGACAAAGGCTAATAGAGTTTTGCCAAGAGAACACGCTGATCATAGCAAACACTCTTTTCCAACAGCACAAGAGACGACTCTACACATGGACATCACCAGATGGTCAATATCGAAATCAGATTGATTATGTCCTTTGCAGCCAAAGATGGAGAAGCTCTATACAGTCAGTCAAAACAAGACCTGGAGCTGACTGTGGCTCAGATCATGAGCTTCTTGTTGCAAAATTTCGGCTTAAATTGAAGAATGTAGGGAAAACCACGAAACCATTCCGGTATGACATAATCATATCCCTGATGAATACACAGTGGAGGTGAGGAATAGATTTCAGGGATTTGACCTGATAGACAGAGTGCCTGAGGAACTATGGACGGAGGTCTGTAACATTGTTCAGGAGGCAGCAACTCAATCCATCCCAAAGAAAAAGAAATGCAAGAAAGCCAAGTGGCTGTCTGATGAGGCTTTACAAGTAGCTGAGGAAAGAAGGGAAGTGAAAAGCAAGGGAGAAAGGGGAAGATATATCCAACTGAATGCAGAGTTCCAGAGAATAGCAAGGAGAGACAAGAAGGCCTTCTTAAATGAACAATGCAAAGAAATTGAGGAAAACAACAGAATGGGAAAGACTAGAGATCTCTTCAAGAAAATTGGAGATCTCAAGGGAACGTTTTGTGCAAAGCCGGGCATGATAAAGGACCAAGAAGGCAGGGAGCTAACAGAAGCAGATGAGATTAAGAAGAGGTGGCAAGAATACACAGAAGAACTATACAGGAAAGATCTTAATGTCCCTGATAGCCATGATAGTGCGGTCACTGAACTTGAGCCAGACATCCTCGAGAGTGAAGTCAAGTGGGCCTTAGGAAGCATTAGTAACAACAAAGCTAGCGGAGATGACAGTCTTCCAGCTGAGCTATTTAAAATCCTAAAAGATGATGCTGTTAAAGTGCTGCACTCAATATGCCAACAAATTTGGAACACTCAGCAGTGGCCACAAGACTGGAAAACGTCAGTTTACATTCCAGTTCCAAAGAAGGGCAACGCCAAAGAGTGTTCAAACTACCGCACAATTGCGCTCATTTCACATGCCAGCAAGGTGATGCTCAAAATCCTACAAGCTAGGCTTCAGCAGTATGCGAACCGAGAACTACCGGAAGTACAAGCGGGGTTTCGAAGAGGCAGAGGAACTAGAGATCAAATTGCCAACATCCGCTGGATCATGGAGAAAGCAAGAGAATTCCAGAAAAACGTCTATTTCTGCTTCATTGACTACGCTAAAGCCTTTGATTGTGTGGATCACAACAAACTGTGGCAAATTCTGAAAGTGATGGGAGTACCAGACCACCTTACCTGTCTCCTGAGAAACCTGTACGAGGGTCAAGAAGCAACAGTAAGAACCAGACATGGAACAACCTATTGGTTCAAAATTGGGAAAGGAGTACGACAAGGCTGCATATTGTCACCCTGCTTATTTAACTTATATGCAGAGTACATCATGAGAAATGCCGGGTTGGATGAATCAGAGGTCGGAATTAAGATTGCCGGGAGAATTATCAACAACCTCCGATATGCAGACGATACCACCCTAATGGCAGAAAGCGAAGAGGATCTCAAGAGCCTCTTGTTGAGGGTGAAAGAGAAGAGTGCAAAAGCTGGTTTGAAACTCAACATTAAAAAAACGAAGATCATGGCATCTGGCCCCATCACTTCCTGGCATATAGAAGGGGAAGAAATGGAAGCAGTGACAGATTTTACTTTCTTGGGCTCCAAGATCACCGCAGACGGTGACTGTAGCCATGAAATTAAAAGACGCTTGCTCCTTGGGAGGAAAGCCATGGCCAACCTAGACAGCATAGTAAGAAGCAGAGACATCACCTTGCCGACAAAGGTCCGTCAAAGCTATGGTTTTCCCAGTAGTAATGTATGGCTGTGAGAGCTGGACTATAAGGAAGGCTGAGCGCCGAAGAATTGATGCTTTCGAACTGTGGTGCTGGAGAAGACTCTTACGAGTGCCCTGGACTGCAAGGAGGTCAAATCAGTCAATCCTAAAGGAAATCAACCCTGAGTGCTCATTGGAAGGACAGATACTGAAGCTGAAGCTCAAATATTTTGGCCACCTAATGTGAAGAGAAGACTCTCTGGAAAAGACCCTGATGCTGGGAAAGACTGAAGGCAAAAGGAGAAGGGGACGGCAGAGGATGAGATGGCTAGATAGCATCACCGATGCAATGAATATGAACTTGAGCACACTCCGGGAGAGAGCGCAGGACAGGAAGGCCTGGCGTGCTATGGTCCATGGGGTCACGAAGAGTCGGACACGACTGAACAACAACAACAAAGAAGGCAGTGGGGTGGCTGAATAAGATTTTCTGTGGCTGGGTGTGAGGTTTCAGTATTCTGTGGAGCTCCTTGACTACCAAAAGCAAAATAGATTAGGCAGAGTAAGAAAAATCATGCAGATTTGCATCTTTGATAGAGATAACAGAATTCATCTGATTTTTAATGGGGAATTTGGATTGTCTGGGCCACGGGTACACATCGGTTTGGTTCTGATCACAATACCCTTGTGTAACTAAATATTTAAATGCTGCTGCTTCTGTTATTTAGATTCTAGCAGTAAAAATGAAACGTGCGTTCTTGACGTTATCTGTTTGGATGTATAGGAACATAGAAAGCTGCCTTATACCAGGTTAGGCTGTTTGCCCATTCTGACTGGCAGGGGCTCTCCAGGGTTTCAGGTAGAGGTTCCCCCCATCACCTGCTACCTGATCCTTTTAGTGAGGGATGCCAGGGTTGAACCAGGGACCTTTTGCATGCAAAGCATGTGCCCAACCTGTCTGCTCTCTCCTATGTGCTCAGCACAGGTAAGAGCCATGTTAATAGTACACCAGCTGTATAAAATATATTGTTCCTGCCTGGGAAGGGTACTCACAAGGCTGCCTGGACTGAAGTCCTGCCCCACGCAGCCTCCTACATCATCATGTTGTGTCCATCCCCAGTGTTCAAGCCAGTGTCTTCTGCTGGTTTGATTTCATTGTTGTGGCTTTGCAAATTTGAGTGTCAAGAGTTCAAAAGGGATACATAGCTCAGGAGTTCTGGTTGGTGTAGAAAACTGACCAGGAGGGTATTAGGGGTGCAATGCTTAGTTGAATATTTGGTTAGATGAAAAATGCTCCAATTAATTTTTAAAAGTGGTGCATATATATAAACTGTTCACTGTTTTTAATACAAGTATTTACAAAAAAAATCACGGGAAGCAGACACCATGTTAGAGGAAGCATTCCTCTTTTTCTGTACCGTGCGTGGGCTTTTTTCTTCATAACTATTGCTTTATGTATATTCAAACATATGCAGATTTAATTGATTAAGGGCACAATCCTATGCATGTTTAGACAGAGAAAAGGCCTACAACTCCCAGCATGCCTCAGCCAGCCATGCTGGCTCTGAGATGCTGGGAGTTGTAGGACTTACATGCATAGGGCTGTGCCTTAAATCTCATATGATTCATTGGCTAAAATTTTTGGAACACGATGGCAGCCCAAGTGGGAAGAGAAGATTGATCATAGATATCAAACTCTGTCACAGGGGACTTCTTCAGGACAAAACAAAAACTCTTCGGCAGGCGTTCTCATCAAGTGCAGGTCCATGGTGGGCTGAAAAGTGGTGCAAGTAACATAGTTCATTGTGCAAAATGTTCTTTCTTTGGCAGGCTTTCTGAGCAAAATAAAAGAATTATCTTCACAATCCTGGAACTTTCTCCACTGCTTGACTCTTCAAATATGACACCTGCTGAATGGGACAAGATTGCTAGGTGTCTTCAGGTATTCTGGATTTCTCTTGCAATTTGCTGCTGGACATATTGTTTTTCACACTGCAATCCCAACAGTTCTGATTTGAGGGATGAGATGCTTTTTATACCGGCAAAATCTCGTCACTTTCAGTATCTGCAGCTTAGCTGGCAGGATATTTCAACATATTCAGTTGTTTATCAATACTCACAGTTGATCAGCACAAGGTGTGCGAATCACTTGGTTAGCTTTTCCTACTCACAATAACAGGCTATTTCCATATTCTGTCTCCTTTTTTTAAAAAAAGCATGCTTTCCTTCAAAGCTTATTCCAACGTAGGATTTGCTCCCCATGGGATGCATTTTTGAAGCAATCTTATAAGTGCATTGCTGGAACAACACCAGCGGGGGGCAACTAGAACCATTTCAATCAGGCTTCAGGCCTGGGCATGGGACAGAAACAGCTTTGGTTCTCCTCGACCTCTCAGCGGCTTTTGATACCGTTGACTACGGTATCCTCCTGGACCACCTGGAGGGGTTGGGCATTGGAGACACTGTATTACGGTGGTTCCGGTCCTTCCTCTCCGGCAGGTACCAGAGGGTAGCACTGGGAGAGGAGTTTTCGGACCTGTGGTCACTCACTTGTGGGGTGCTACAGGGTTCCATCCTCTCCCTGATGCTATTTAACATCTATGTGAAGCTGCTGGGGGCTATCATCAGGAGGTTTGGGGTGTGGTGTCATCAATATGCAGATGACACGCAGCTCTACCTCTTGTTCAAATCTTCATCAAGGTTGGCTGTAGAATCCCTGTCCAAATGTCTGGAGATGGCGAGTGGCTGGATGGGGAGGAATAAGCTGAAGCTGAACCCTGACAAGACCAAGGTACTTTTGGTGGGAAGAGGAGGCTGGGGGATGTTGACCTGGTTTTGAATGGGGTACAGCCTGGGGGTCATTTTGGACTCCAGCTGTCCATGGAGGCTCAGGTGTCAGCTGTGAGCCAGACGGCACTGTACCAGCTGTCAGGAGTGCCCTAGCTGCCTCTTAAAGTCCCCTCCAGTAGCCCAAACAAGACGCAGACAAAAGGGATTCTCTCCAAGGCTTTATTCCTTTACAACTTAATGGCTCTTTCAGATGCTAATTGCCAGCGACTAAGCAAGGAACTGCAAAGGGTATCCTAACAGGGTAACCTAAGCTCCATCTACGCAGTTGGTCCCCCGTTTTGAGAAGGGCAGGAAAGCTCTGAAACTTATGGGCTAGGAGGGGAGGCTCCCCCCTTACCTGTGGGGCATCGGGGTGCAGCCATTGCCGTAGTGCCAAGCGGGCTGAGCACCTCCTCTCGGTGCCCTCCACCTTGCGCCTCTCTCTGCGCCGGCGCCTTGTGTCTAGGAACAATCGATCTCCCACTCTTTCGCTGCCAAGGTCACTATCTCTCTCAGGAATGCGAGCAGGGGGGCCTCTCCCTGCAGCTGCGCCTCTGAGAGACGAGCGGGCTCCTCTCCCACTGGTTGTAGCTCTTCCTCAGAATCAGAGCTGCTTTGGGGCTTTATGGGCTCAGTTCCAACCCTGACACCAACTCAGTCTGATACGGCGGCTGTGCCCCTACCTTTCTGACCATCTACTCCCATCGGTAGTACATGCCCTGGCCTCCTCTCATCTAGACTACTGTAATGCTCTCTACATGGGGTTACCCTTGAAGATGGTTCGGAAGCTGCAGCTGGTGCAGAAAGGAGCAGCTCGCTTGATTAAAGGCAGCCGCCAGCATAATCACATAACTCCGGTGCTGAAGGAGTTGCACTGGCTACCAGTTGTTTTCCGGGCCAAATTCAAGGTGTTGGTTTTGACCTTTAAAACCCTATATGGTTCCGGCCCAGCCTTTCTCAAGGAGCGCCTCCAGCAACACCAGACAGGCCACTCAACAAGATTAGCCTCGGATGGCCTTTTCTCTTTCCCATCAGCCAGGACAGCTAGGCTGGTGAGGATGAGGGAGAGGGCCTTCTCTGTGGTGGCCCCCACTCTGTGGAACTCCCTCCCTAGGGAACTCCGCCATGCCCCCTCTTTAATGAGCTTCCGCCACACATTGAAAACTTGATTGTTCAGGCAGGCATTTGGGGTGGGTTAGGGTATCTTTAGATGAGGTTTAAAGTGTAATTTTACTGTTTTAAATTGTACTGTTGTACATCACCCAGAGTGGCCGGGTGACCGGCCAGATGGGCGATCAAGAAATTAAATAAATAAATAAACAAATAAATAAACAAACAAACAAACACTAGCCCCTGCATCATCAAGAGTTCTACAGAGTTCTGCACAGATTTTCCAGGGATGAACCTCTGAGCAGGATGCAACCGAAAACTAGGATTCTGCTCACGGATTTGTCCTGGGAAATAGTGATGAGGAAAACGAGGTCTGATGTAAGTTTTACATTATTTGCTTACATGATCATGGAGGCTAAGGCTATCAATGCCCACTAGTCATGATGGTAATATGCTATCTCCAGTATCAGGGGCGGTATGCCTAGGTACCCCAGTTGCTGGGGAACATGAGAGTTAGGATCCTTTTGCACTCATGTCCTACTTGTGGGTTTCGCAAAGGCAGCTGCTTGGCCACTGTGTGAACACAGAATGCTGGACTACATTGGACCCCTGGTCTGATCCAGCGTGGCTCTTCCTATGTCACAATCAGGTTCTTTTTGCATAGGCCTGGCATGTATTTCTTGCAAGCAGCGTACCATCTTTTCTTATCTTGGCATTTTAGTTTCATGCTAAAATCGATTGGACCACAAGGTGGCGGTATAATGTAGCTGCAGGCACTGCAAAGTTTATGGGTGGCGTGGTGTTGTGTGTGAGAATGTGTAGATGGGGAGACAGAATCATAAAGATTGCAAAATGTTGCATTGCTCCTGCTTAGGGCACCAGCCCGCCAGCCCACCAGCCATAGCCTTTTCCAGGATATTTTCCAGGATAGTCCATTCCATACCCCACCCCACCCGTTTTTCCTCTTCCAACCGTTAATTAGCATTCGATGGCTGCTGATCACACTCAGTCATCACTGGGGCTGTTTTGGATTCCTCCCATAGTGTTTTTTCCCCCTACATATTTTTTAATTCTGCAAACCTTAAGGTTCCCTCAAGCCTATTGAGCCCTCCCTCTTGGGCATGGATGGTGTCATTTTGACTACATAGGGATTGGTGCTCAGAGAACTGAGTTTGCTATTGGCACATAGGATTTTAGTGCACGTGTTACTCTGTGCGACTGCCACTGACACCCTTTTCCCCGACATCACAGTAGCTGCCTTAGACCTTGGCTTGAAGGACAGGAACTGAACAGCTCCTTCTTCCAGCTGCTGATTTCAGAGCTCTCGCTTGGAGGCCTGGGCCAGATCTCAACCTCGTGCCACATTGATAAAACCCCATCATGGTAACGCTATATCCCTCTTCCGCATTTATTCCTCGTAGCACACACCATGACCTCTGCTGAGGTATTTTGGATAATACAGAATAAAGGAAATAGTGCTAGGAAAGCAGTATACAGAATGTGTAATGTGCTCCAACAGTTATCGGTATACTTCCATACCTGATACAAAGCACTAGTGTCGATCTAGCCTTGGAGAGACAGTGTGAAGATCACAAGTACATCAGAAGAGTAATGCGGGATGAGACCAAGGGTCCATTTAGTCCAGCACTCTATTCACACAGTGGCCAAGCAACTGCCCACAGGAAACCCACAAGCAGGACATGAGTGCAACAGCACCTTCCCACCCATCTTCCCCAGTAACTGGTGTACAAAGGCATACTTCCTCTGAGACTGGAGGTAGCATATAGCCATCAGGACTAGTAGCCACTCACAGCCTTCTCCAGGAATTTTTCTAACCCCCTTTTAAAGCCATCCAAACTGGTGGCCATCACTATGTCTTGTGGTAGCAAATTGCATAATTTAACTCTGTGCTGTGTGAAGGAGTCCTTCCTTTTCTCTGTCCTGAATCTCCCACCGATCAGCTTCATGGGATGACCCTGGGCTCTAGCATTATGAGAGAGGGAGAAAAATGTCTCCCTATCCACATTCTCTACACCATGCATAATTTTGTACACCATTGAGTGTAGGCTTTACACCAAAGACAGCATAAGGTCCCCAACTAACTTTATTTGGAGGCCAAAGAGTAACAGAAAAGAAGACAAACAACAAACAGAGCAGGACTGGGGAGAAACTGGCATTTGAGCCATGGCAAGCATGATTTCAATTTTAATTTTCTTTGGGTTTCTTTAAAAATCTGATCTTCTACATAATCTCCCCAAATATAACACACGTTTTGTTTTAAATGCACTGTCATTGGTTATGACTGGGGCATTCTGAGATCTGTAGTCTAGCACACTCGGAGGGCATTAGGGTGGAGAAAGCTGTTGTAAATAATCTATAAAAACGTTGTTGTTGTAAATCAATTAGGTGTCAGTGACTTTTTATTGAGCCAACATCTGATGCAGGAGGATGCAGCCTTTCAACCAGCGGAGGCTGGTGGCTCCGATGTCAGTGGGGCAGTGAATCCGCTCCGGGTTTCAGTCAGAACCAGTCGTAACTCTATAAAGGAGCAATCCAAGGTGCTTCGCAGCTATCGGAAGTGTTCTCTCTCACATTTTGGGAGATGCCATAGCTCGGTGGCAATGCCCATGGCATCGCCAGTTAGAAAAGATGTGTTGGGTAGCTGGTGGTAGGAAAGAGCACTGCCTGAGACTCTAGGGAGCAATTGCCTGTCTGAGCAGAGAGTATTGGGCAAGATAAACCATTGATTGGACACAGGTTAAGGCAGCTTCAGATATCTTTCACAGTGGTGCAGCTCAGTCATTTTAGACTCTGGACTTAATGAGCCCTTTAGATAGCCTCGGATACTACATCAGTTCGTGAAGTACACAGCTAACATTCCTCTTCTCCCTGCCCTCCAGCCACTCTTCCATGCTTTACAACTGCTTTTACATTCCTTATATGTTAGTATATTTGCTAACCATGTTAAACAAAAACCTTTGAGCACGTGCAGTGTTGCATTTTAAGCTCAGTTAAATCAGAGCTCTATCCTGACTACAGGAATAAAATGGAGTTTTAGCTGCACCACTGATGCTTCATACATCTGGGAAACACTGAGCTGGAGTTTACCATCTCCTCCACTAACAGGGGTCAGTCAAATATAATATATCCAATTGCTGATTTTTGAATCTCTCTGTTCTCTGGGACCAAACAGAAACAATTGTCTATACACTTATTGAGGCTGCAGGTGTGTGGTCTCCCTGTGAGTATCTATATCGATATATTTAGTGCACCTCTGTGCTGTCTTCTGGCCAGAAGAGGGCAGTCTTACATTAGTATTTTGCCTTGGCTGGGGTGACAGGGCTTCCTCTTTGTGGGCTTCCTCTTTGTACGCTGTGACAATAGCCCAGTTTGCTTAATCTGTTCCCGTAAATGGTATATCCTCTTTGTACGCTGTGACAATAGCCCAGTTTGCTTAATCTGTTCCCGTAAATGGTATATAATCCCCCAACTAAAAGCGGCAACAAGAAATCAGATCATACGCCTCATTTGCATATGTTAACATTCCCGTTTTAAAGCCACGGCTAAGCTTTTCTTAATTAGCAGTCTTCCTCTGGTTAAGGACACATCATTAATATGTATACATTGAAGAACAGCTCTTTGAATTTTCTCATAATTAGCTACTGAAAGAACTAGATTTTATGTTGACTGTACTCTTCAACAATTAATTATGTTCAAGTCAGAGCGTCCTTGGAAACCAGATTGGAATACCCAAATAAATAGGACTCAAACAGTAGAGCTTCCTTGGATTGGTCAGCCAGGAGGCCTGCCTCCTCAAGAATCATAGAATCATAGAATAGTAGGGTTGGAAGGGGCCTACAAGGCCATCGAGTATATTTCAAGCCCTTATGTAGATTTTCAGCTTCCATTAAAAACAACTGAACTTCTCTCTCTTTTATGTAGGGACATGAACAGATACATTATACTGATCAGATCACTGGTCTCTAGCCCAGTATTGTCTATTCAGGTTGGCAGTGGCTCTGAGATCTCAAGAAAAGAGGTATCCAGGGCCAGTGTCAAGGGAAGGCATGGTCGAGCATCTGCCGAGGGCCCACACCCCAGCAGGAGCCCACTGACAAGAGTCCCCTGGTGTTGCTCCCCCTCTTCACCACTGCAACTCGTTCACTTGCCTCTTGCTGCAACCCAAACAATGGTGGTGGTGAGAAGGAGCTCACTGGCTCACTGGCTCTCTGCGTGCCAAGCAAGTGGTAACAATGACGAGAAAGAGGATAAGGAAGAGTAAGAGCTGGTGACAGTTGCAATGAGAAGGTAGACGCTACGGGAGAAGCCCTGTTGTGGGCATCTTGCCCAAGGGCCCTCAAACACCTGGGTCCTGCCCTGGAGTGCCTTTTCCCAGGCCTGCTCTCTGAGATCCTCGAGATCCAAAGGACAGTGAACCTGGAACCTCCAAAGCCGCCGCTCGGCCAATGAGTTACGGCCCTTCTTGAAATACGTTGATGAAAGGGGTGGGATGTGGGGGGCGGGTGGGGAGTGCATTCTTCCCAGCCGGTCAGTAAGATCTTCCCCCATTGGCCAATGAGTGAATATCACAGTGCTGGAATGACAGGTGCTGAAATCTCAAGTGTTTACATTTTATTTAACACCACATTTTAGTGCATTCAAATTATTTACCGAATAAAAATGTAAAATGTCAGACTATTGCTGTGTTAGCTCTTTGTCTTTTTGCATTGAATTACAATCCCCGCTCCTCACATGAACTCTCATTCCTCCATTATAAATGTTTTGACTATAAGCCTTTAAGAAATCCACCCAGGCAGCAACTTTATACTTCAGTGTTTCACAGCTGGAAATATTGTGAAATGCTGATTGAGTGCTCCATCCCAATTTTCATTCCAAAGATCAGTTGCTGAAGCCTCCCACCTCGCTTCCTTATACATATTATACAGTGGCGATTTGTCTAGTGAGCGGATGAAGCCATCCCCCCCAGCCTGACCTCAAGACAAATTTGATTGTTTACCCATGGCAGTGCGTGCCGTGCAAGCAGACACGAAGCCACCCCTCTGAGGCTGTCTGCTGTGCTGCCGGCCGTGACAAATCTGCGCATGCACAAACAAAAGTTTTGTTTGCCAGTGTTCCTTTCTCCTTCTCCAAGCACAGGCAGAGTATCTGGGAGTATCCCCCTGCCTCGATGCCTTACATGGGCATAATCACCCTGCTCCCAGGCAAGCAGGGAACTGAGGAGGATAGGAATCAGATGGCCAGGAAAAAGAATGCCCCCAGCCAATCACTCCTTCTCAAATTCTCAAATGGCGCCTTAGCATTCATGCATAATGTATTGGCCCCAGAAGCGTCGCCAAGTCATTTATAGTGTTAGAGGGGCCTAGAGATCCATAATGCTTGCTTAAGTTCATTATTGTTGCAATTTCCTTGCTAGTAAGCCTCTGAGCATGTGAGATGAGTCAAAAGCCGATACATTCCCTATCTTATCAAGACTGGCCTGGGAAACAAAGTTTGTTTATCTTAGGTAGCTGTGCTTGAGAACCAAACACTGTTAGTTTATGCTGGGAATGGATGCTAGGGGGCGCTTGCTAGTGTCGTGCTGCCTCACTGCTGACATGTATGGTATAAAACCCATTTGACCCCATGGCTCGTGGTTCAGAGAAGCTGTCTGATCCAACCATTGGGTACGCCTGTGTGCTCTAAGTTACCCAATAAAGTCTCCTTGTAAGAAAACCTTTGCATCTGATTTATCACTATCTTGGCACCTCTAACCTAAGAGGTCGATGCCCACAGCCGGGGCAACACACAAGTGCATTTACATGCATGTGCAGTAGAGACAAAATGCATTCCAGCCCCCCCCCCCCCTCGAGATTTAACTTTTAGAAAAGCTGAGGAGGGAGCTCACTCCTGAAGTCTAATATATTTTGAACTGCACATCCTCAAAGGGCAAACATTGGGGTGGTGATTTGTCGGGGCAGGGACCTGAAAATAGCGATTCTCCCTGGTAAATGGGGGCAGTTGGAATTTGAGCATCTGGATTTGCAAAAAAAAAAGAAAAAAAGAAGAGGCATAGGAAGGAGGAGATGAAGACAACCTGACAAATAAAGAAACTGGTTCTCTCCCCCCACTCCCTGCCACCGCCCACTGTACATTACTTCACCGTTTTAAATGATGGCACCTATACTGTATTTGCTTTTTTGAAAATGATTTAACAATACATGAGAGGGGGAATATAATTCCTTATATTTTAAAAATCAATTCTCTCACCATTGTTCTTAAATATGGCATGTTATCTAACTTCCTTCAAATTATAATTCCCCCTTTTATTGTATATTCTCTAAACACAAGAAATTTGCTTTGCATCAACAGAGAAACTATGAAAAGTATGATGGCTTTGTGATCCTTCACGGCACAGACACAATGGCCTATACAGCCTCGGCACTGTCCTTCATGTGTGAGAACCTGGGTAAAACCATTGTTCTAACAGGATCTCAGGTAAGAGGTTTCCTTGAAAGATGTTCTAAGTTGGAGTTCAGCTTGAGTGTGCATAGTATTGATCTCATTCCTTCTCACGATAACCTTGCGAGAGGTGTGTGTCCTGTCCCTGTGTCACAGATGGGCACATGAGGAGGTTGGGCCAAGCCACACATGGCACGAGGGGACTGTGATCCCATGTATGTATGTTATGTATTTATTCAAAATATTTCTTGGCTGCCTTTCAGGGCAGAAGCCCCCCGAAGGCGGCTTACAGCAATAAAAGACATAAAAACGGTGGAAATATTAAAAGCGATAAAAACATAAATACAATAAAATAGCAATAAAAACAACAATGAAAGCCTACAATAAAACCAGCAAAAACATTGATGGCAATAACAGCAACAGCAGCAGTCAAATCAAGAGAAGGCCATGGTAAAGTAATATGTTTTCAAGGCCTTCTTAAAACCCTGCAGTGATGGAGCATGGCGGACCTCCAATGGCAACTTGTTCCAAAGGTGTGGGGCCGCTGCAGAAAAGGCCCTTTTTCATTAATTTAAGGCACCACAGGGGGCTGCTAATTTGATTGGGGCAGTGGTGCTGGTGGAGTATTTTTTAATCCTCCCCCATTTCCCTGATTGTAATTCCCCCTCTCCAAAACCCACTATTAGCCCCGCTGGGTGGGAGGACAGGATGTCACGTACAGTATTGGTACGTGTTTGTTTGTTTTTTCCTCCAGTGGAGCTAATTGCAGTTTCGGGGGAGGGGATTACAATTGAGGAAATGAGTGGAATGAGTGTATTGAATGGAAACATTTAACTTTCATTTCCACCTGTGTTGGTGCTGTGATCAAATTAGCAGTCTATCGTGGCTGCTTTGAAGTAATGAGAAAGAGAAAAAGGGATCCTGTGACAGATCTCCCTCATCACATGCAGTTTGGCGCTTCGTTGCTTACCAAAGGAGAATTTACAATTGTACGAGGATAATGGGTACCCCCATCAGGAAGGTGGCTCCCATATTTTGTACTAGCTGAAGCTTCTAAATAATGTGCAAGGCCATCGGTTGGCCACTGGGGGTTGCATTTGGCAAGCAATATTTTTTACATATCCAATTTTCCCTCTCTCCCTCCCCACAACGTAAATAACATGCAGAATTCAAGGATAACTTTGTGAGCTGGGGGGAGGATATGTTTTACATTCAAAAGGAGAAATCCCACCATCTGCCATCGTTTAGATGAAGAAATATGTCCCAGTTCCAATACATCATATGAGAAGGGAATGTTTCATACATTATTCATGGCTTTACACTTGCTTTGTACTACATATACTGGAGTCTCTATTTTTCTGTTGCTGCTGGTGTGTGTGTGTGTTTTAAATGGCAATTGGCTGTTGTTTCTCTCTCTCTTTTTCTAGGTGCCCATATATGAACTGAGAAATGATGGCAGAGCCAATCTGCTGGGGGCGCTGCTGATTGCTGGACAGTTTGTAATCCCTGAGGTCTGCCCACCGTCTTGCTTCTAGTCTCTTTGTTCTTGCCCTTGCACCTCTGCGTGTTCTACACTTTCCCTCTTTCCTCACTGATCTCTTCTCAATCATCCCAGAGTGTAGCACATGGAACAATGTGCTCAAGTTACAGGAAGCCAGATTCTGGTTGAACATCGGGACAAACATCCTGGCTGATAGAGCAATACGATAGCGGAACCAATTACCTAGCGAGGTGGTGGGCTCTCCCACACTGGAGGCATTCAAGATGAGGCTGGGCAGTCATCTGTCAGGGATGCTTTGACTTGGATTCCTGCATTGAGCAGGGGGTTGGACTTGATGGCCTTACAGGCCCCTTCCAACCCTACGGTTCTATGATTGTATGATTACCATCCCAGTCTTTTCAGTGCAAAAGCTCAAATATTACAGTCAGGATATACAACCAGAAAGAAAAGTGCAATTGGCAACTTATTTTCTTGGCGGGGAACTTTATTATTCTTTTTATTCAAGGTTATAAAATCATACATGACCAAATATAAAACGACTGCTCCTCTAATTTAGGATACTTACAGTGGATGCTTCAGTATACCACAAAAGCTCCTCATCACAGTAAGACATCCTTCCCATTACTGATTCCGTTTTATAAATGTATCGATCCCATTAAATTATCCATCTTCGTGACAAATAGTGCTTTCCTAAACCATACTTCAATACATAAAAGAACCTTGGATATTACAGAGAGCTTCGGCTGTTGGGCGGTATAGAAATGAATTAAATAAATAATAAATAAATAAATATCCAGTATTGCACACCTATAGTTTTAACTGCAACAAATAGATTTCCAATCATTTTTTAGATGATTTCGCATCTCACAATTATTTTAAAAGGTGGGTGAGCAACTTGTGGCCTTCCCGATGTTTTTGCCAACAACTCCCATGATTGCTCACCATTGGTAATACTGGCTAGGGCTGATGGGGAGTGTAGGCCAAAACATCTGGAGGGCCACAGGTTGCCCACCCCTGTTTTTTAAAAAAATGTCAGTATGACCAGAGCAGCCCACCTCAATTTGATGCCGGTTATTAAACAAGTGTTGGTTGTTTTGGAGAAAAGTAACATTCTCAACATAGAAACTGCATTCCATGTATTCAGAAGATCACTATCTATCAGCTTCCCAGCGGACTATCAGCAGTTTGAAAGGCAAAACAAGCTGTGGTAGGAAAACGTTGCCTGTTCTATTCCACAGGGGCTAAACTGCAGCATAGGTGCAGCATAGGTGGCCAAGGCATAATCAGGCCTACGCTCCTGCTTGCCCCCCTAGCAATACAGTGCCACCTGTTCTCCCAGCCATCTCAAAGCGTGTGCGGCCGTTTATAGACCCTAGTGCAGAAGTGGGCAGAAGTCCAGATGTTTTGGGCTTCAACTCCCAGACGCCCCTGCTAGCATGACCAATGGTCAAGAATGCTGAGAGTTGAAGTCCAAAACATCTGGAGATCGACTTCCTGCCCGTCCCTGCCCTAATGTACACGAAAATGGTACCCCTTCTAGTCACATCCCACACAACCTTCCTTTTTTTAACATCCTGGTCATCGGAACTCAGCCTCAGAGGTTCTTGACAATCCTTGAGAACGGCCAAACCTGCTCTTTGGAAGGAAATGCCACAAGCAGTTCACTTATATTTAGTTTCAGTCATTGAAAGCCAAAACACTAAGTGACAGATGTGGCACTTTTGAAGCATGCAAAATATACACCTCTCCTGCATAATTGTCATTATATTTATCACCTTCTCCTAAATCATTCTCATGATATTTAAAGAAAGAGTCAGACATGTTTTTTTTTTAATCTGTTGGATCTTTTTAATTACAAGGTTTCTCTACTGACATGTTTCCTTTCTCGTCCTCATAGGTGTGCCTGTACTTTTATAATAAACTGTACAGGGGAAACCGGGTGACTAAGGTGGATACAGAGAGTTTCAGTGCCTTTTCCTCACCTAACCTGCCTCCACTTGCAAATGCTGAGGTGGATATTACAGGTAAGCAATGCTGTGATTTCAGCCCTCAGACTGGAATGATACCATCTGTAACCCTTTCCTGAACTGTTGTAATATTGGGTCAAGGCTTTTATGCAGATTTATCCCCTAATCATGGGGCTCTTCTTTGTATGTGGATCCTACTCACTATTGCCTTGTACTTTGATGAGGACAATTCAGTTTAAAAACTGGCCTCTGAGCCCTCAGTATGTTGTTGCACTTACCCAAATCAGATGCAGTATGGAGCCTATCACGCATATGGAGTCCTGTGAGTTCTGCTTACATTGCAGTAGACAGTGTGTGAACACCTGAGGGTCGGGAGTAGGCCCAGCTACCATACAGACATGGCTGGCACCAGGCGGGGGGGGGGGGGCGTTGGCTCCGGGTTCAGTGGGGGTGTGAATCTGCTTTGGGTTTCAGTCAGGATCAGTCAGAACTCTGAAGGAACTATCTAACCTGCTGAACCCATTTGGGGATTGGGTTCAGCACCTTGGATAGCGCCTTTAGAGTTATGACTGAAACCCAGAGTGGGGTTTCGCAGCATTGGCTGGTGCCAAGGGTTGGCTGAAGAAGGCAACTGCCGGGTTCTAAAGGCCCACAGCGTCAACTGTGCTGCCAGTTAAAGTTTGGGTTGGATTCTTGCCCCTGCCCTCCCGAACGCCAGTTGAGGGGCCCACTGGCAGCTCTTGTCCAAGAACCCTCAAAATTCCGGAACTCTTGCAGCTGCCTCATGGACTCTTCTGAGTCAAATGATGGGATACAACATAAAATAAAACATATGGCTGTAAGTATTAGCCTTTACTTGCTCTTTTGGGCCGAATGTTGTTGTTGTTCAGTTGTTCAGTCGTGTCCGACTCTTTGTGACCCCATGGACCACAGCACGCCAGGCCTTCCTGTCCTGCGCTCTCTCCCGGAGCGTGCTTAAGTCCATATTCACTGCATTGGTGATGCTATCTAGCCATCTCATCCTCTGCCGTCCCCTTCTCCTTTTGCCTTCAATCCTTCCCAGCATCAGGGTCAGTTTTTCAGTTGGCTCCAGTGAAGAATATGGCTTGGAATATTTGGAAAAACACCATGAATAAGTCTCTTATTTAGGTACTACCTTGGATCAGTTTCCTGAACCATGGATGAAGAGACATTTGAACAGCATCCATTAAGCAAAGGTTGGGGCTGGGGCAGTGAGGGTGTGGAGGAACAAGGGAAAGTATTAAGTGTATATCTTACGAAGGTTGGTCATGGAGATTCTTGGACAACACTGATTCTCTTCTCAGCTTTGCCTGCAAGGTGGTACCAATGTCATTACAAACACTGGGCCATCTAGATTTGCTGTGCTAGTAGCGATGTTGTTGTTCAGTCGTTAAGTCATGTCTGACTCTTCGTGACCTCATGGACCACAGCACGCCAGGCCTTCCTGTCCTCCGCTCTCTCCCGGAGCGTGCTCAAGTCCATATCCATTGCATCGGTGTGGGCCGAATGACACAATGCATAAAAAGCGTTTCTAACTAACGGGCTTAAATCTGGGCATTTTTCTTTCTTCTTTAGAAAAAGACCCTCATATTAATAGGGACTGTAGTTCTGCATGGGGCGGGGGGGACAACAACTTCCCCCCATGCTGTTTTTCTCCCAAAACAGCTTTGGGGAAAAACAAGTGAGTGTGAAGACCGCATGGGGGATGGTTAGCCATTCTTCCCTTGTGCCACCGTCCTGATCTGGATCAGGGCCACCTGCAGTTGCTTTTTCTCAAGAAAGAGATGTAACCAGTTCAAAGCATGTTAATTAAAAATGCTTGTAACATAACATGGTTTGGTCCCTAAATTAAGGGCAGATGTAAAGCAATAGGGTATATAAAATGTACACAAAATAGGGAACAGGCCAAGGAAGTTTCTCTTGCTGTGTCAATGGCCAGTAATTATTATTATTTATTACATTTATGTACCACCCAATAGCCAAAGCTATCTGGGTGGTTCACAAAAATCACTAATAGTAACTTCAGTAATAATAATTTATTTAATGATAACTTGGAAACACCCTTTTAAAAAAGTTTGCCAATGGAGTAAAAAGGGAGAGCTGGACAATTTCCGTGACATGGTTGCTATCTGAGGATTTTCGCTTTACATTGAAAAAACACAACACCACCAACTTTTTAGGTTTCAAACTTTCTGCAGCAGGACCCAGAGTTTAGAGGGTGACATTTTTATATTACACAGAGTTATCCTCCATTGTGGCCTCTAGCCAGAGAGTTTCCCTGTGACTGCTCTTTTCTGTCTCTTCCCTATTATTCACACTTCTCTTCTTTGCCACCACAAAATTCTGAATTCTGCAAAAACTGCAGATATCCAAAAAGCCAGTATCAAGTTCACAATTAAAATATACTGATCGAATACACTTATTGGCAAAATAAACAGATTTGACTAATAGGGGGTGGTTAGAACAAAATTTCACTTTGCTGGCACTGAAATCAGACTTAGGGCGCAATCCAATGCATGTTTACACAGAACAGAGTCCTACAACTCCCAGCATGGCCCAGCCATGCACAGGATTGCGCCGTTAGGACTGAGTACAGGGAATGAGCAGCCCGGGCTAGAAGGTTGCTGTCCCGGTGGCAATATCCTATTCCAGGAAGCCTTTTTCTTTCAGCAGAAGCTATCAGGCTTAGAACACCTTTGTGCTGTAATCCTGTTGGAGAAAGAATTGCTGATGAACTAAGCATCTTACATATGTATATTTGCTTCAAGAAGTCTAACTTGCTGCTCCTACAGGCAGTCTAGGATGGAAGGTGCCAGACAGATAGACAGACAGATAGGGAAGGATGCTACACTTCCAGCAATTAAATGGAGGGTGAAGAGGAATCTGAGTAGCGTAATGGGACCAGGGCCCGGTGTTGCAGACTGTGAAGATGGCTGGGTATAAAAAAAAGGAAGATATTTTTGGCCAGTTTGATGAGTTTGAGGTCTGCTCAATTTGTCAACATCTGACTTGAAGCATGGCAGAATAGGCTGGCTTGCTCCTCTGAGCATCTGTTGCAACATATTCCTCTTTAGCTACATGACTTCTTCCCTCCTAACAGCCATCTTTGTTTCAGACATCTTTAATCTCTCCTTCAGCTTTTTGATGGTTGCTGCCTTACAAATGATGCAATCGCCTGAACCACATCATCTGTCACAGATCCTGGGCTTCACTGAGCAGGACAGACAGGACAACCAATTATGATAATGATTTATTAATTTATGAGTCACTTTTCTTAAAAACTGGCTCAAAGAGATGTACAAATCAAAGTAGTATATTTAAACAAGTTAAAATGTGTCAGGGGGCTTTTAACAGTGGCCGTAGCATCAGAATTGAACAAAAAAATAATCTATTGGTAATAGTCTGTTAGGACCTGGTGGAGGCTTTTGAGTATAAAATGCATCTGTTGATAGATGTTTTGTGGAGATGTTGCCAGGTAGACTTCTTTGGGTAGGAAGTTCTAGAGAGTAGGGTCCATCATGGAGAAGGCCCTCCTTTGTGCTAGATCAGTATTGTCAACTTACTGCTTACCACTACAATTAATCACTTAGAAATTGTTTTTTAATTTTGCATAGTTCTTTACTGCATTTGTTCTATTAATCCTCACTAGTATTTCACTAGAATTGTAGATGGACTGTAGTTCAGCAGTAAGAACATAAGAAACAGCCTTTCTGGATGAGGCCAATGGTGCAAGGTGAAAGCACCTTGGATAGCTCCTTTAGAGTTCTGACTGATTCTGATTGAAACCCAGAGTGGATGCACCATCTCACTGACATTGGAGCCACCAGCCTCCACTGCATACATCCCTACTGACCCGTTTTTCTCCGGTGTCACTAGAGGTCTTTAGGTAGAAGCAGAAGCTGGCCATCCATCTGCTAGGGATGTTCTAGTCCTGTATTCCCTGCATGGAGCAGGGGGTTGGAGCAGATGACCTGCAATGATATAAATGTAATAAAAGAATAAGTTTGTTGTTTATTCGTTCAGTCGCTTCCGACTCTTCGTGACTTCATGGACCAGCCCACGCCAGAGCTTCCTGTCGGCCGTCGCCACCCCCAGCTCCCCCAAGGTCGAGCCTGTCACCTCCAGAATATCATCCATCCACCTTGCCCTTGGTCGGCCCCTCTTCCTTTTGCCTTCCACTTTCCCTAGCATCAGCATCTTCTCCAGGGTATCCTGTCTTCTCATGATGTGGCCAAAGTACTTCAGTTTTGCCTTTAATATCATTCCCTCAAGTGAGCAGTCTGGCTTTATTTCCTGGAGGATGGACTGGTTTGATCTTCTTGCAGTCCAAGGCACTCTCAGAATTTTCCTCCAGCACCACAGTTCAAAAGCATCTATCTTCCTTCACTCAGCCTTCCTTATGGGCCAGCCCTCGCAGCCATAGGTTACTACGGGGAATACCATTGCTTTAACTATGCGCACCTTTGTTGTCAGTGTGATGTCTCTGCTCTTCACTATTTTATCAAGACTTGTCATTGCTGTCCTCCCAAGAAGTAAACGTCTTCTGATTTCCTGGCTGCAATCGGCGTCTGCAGTAATCTTTGCACCTAGAAAGACAAAGTCTGTCACTGCCTCCACGTTTTCTCCCTCTATTTGCCAGTTATCAATATGTGTCTCTTTTTTCCATCCTCTCACTGCTGCATTGAGTTTACTGCATGGGGCATGCAGCATCCACATTCTCCCACCTTTGGCTTTGCTGAAGGACAAGCGACATCATCATCATCATCATCATCATCATCATTTTAGCTATACCTCGTCTTTCTACCATAAATGGCGCTCGAGGAGGCCAGCAACAATACAGCGCTAGGTGAAATACAGAACTTGAATCAAAACATAAAAGCAAATCAGTTAAAAACACATCCATACAATTAAGAAACACACAGCACCCACCAATTCAAACCTATTTCAGTAAGTGAACAAATCAACTTATGTTGCAATCCTATACTCACTTACTTGGGAGTAAACCCCATTGAACTCAAATACATGTATCATGTGAACTGACTACCTAACATCTACCAGTACTCAGGCAATTGCATTCTATACCAGCTGAAGCTTCTGAACCATCTTTAAAGGCAGCTTAATGTATGGTACAATACAATAGTCCAGCTTGTTGTTTATTCGGTCAGTCATTTCCGACTCTTCGTGACTTCATGGACCAGCCCATGCCAGAGATTCCTGTCAGCCGTTGCCACCCCCAGCTCCCCCAAGGTCGAGCCCGTCACCTCCAGAATATCATCCATCCACCTTGCCCTTGGTCGGCCTCTCTTCCTTTTGCCTTCCACTTTCCCGAGCATCAGCATCCTCTCCAGGGTATCCTGTCTTCTCATGATGTGGCCAAAGTACTTCAGTTTTGCCTTTAATATCATTCCCTCAAGTGAGCGGTCTGGCTTTATTTCTTGGAGTATGGACTGGTTTGATCGTCTTGCAGTCCAAGGCACTCTCAGAATTTTCCTCCAGCACCACAGTTCAAAAGCATCTATCTTCCTTCGCTCAGCCTTCCTTATGGTCCAGCTCTCGCAGCCATAGGTTACTACGGGGAATACCATTGCTTTAACTATGCGCACCTTTGTTGTCAGTGTGATGTCTCTTCTGTTCACTATTTTATCAAGATTTGTCATTGCTCTCCTCCCAAGAAGTAAACGTCTTCTGATTTCCTGGCTGCAGTCAGCATCTGCAGTAATCTTTGTGCCTAGAAAGACAAAGTCTGTCACTGCCTCCACGTTTTCTCCCTCTGTTTGCCAGTTATCAATCAAGCTGGTTGCCATAATCTTGGTTTTTTTGAGATTTAACTGCAACCCAGCTTTTGCACTTTCTTCTTTCACCTTCATCATGAGGTTCCCCAGCTCCTCCTCGCTTTCGGCCATCAAAGTGGTATCATCTGCATATCTGAGATTGTTAATGTTTCTTCTAGCGATTTTAACTCCAGCCTTGGCTTCATCAAGCCCAGCACGTCGCATGATGTGTTCTGCGTACAGGTTGAATAGGTAGGGTGACAGTATACAACCCTGCCGTACTCCTTTTCCAATCTTAAACCAGTCCGTTGTTCCATCGTCTGTTCCTACCGTTGCTACTTGGTCGTTATACAGATTCCTCAGGAGGGAGATAAGATGACTTGGTATCCCCATACCACCAAGAACTTGCCACAATTTGTGATGATCCACACAGTCAAAGGCTTTAGAATAATCAGTAAAACAGAAATAGACGTTTTTCTGAAACTCCCTGGCTTTCTCCATTATCCAGTGGATATTGGCAATTTGGCCTCTAGTTCCTCTGCCTTTTCGAAACCCAGCTTGTACATCTGGCAGTTCTCGTTCCATGAATTGCTGGAGTCTACCTTGCAAGATCTTGAGCATTACCTTACTGGCATGTGAAATAAGTGCCACTGTTCGATAGTTGGAACATTCTTTGGTGCTTCCCTTTTTTGGTATGGAGATATAAGTTGATTTTTTCCAATCTGTTGGCCATTCTTGTGTTTTCCAAATTTGCTGGCATATGGCATGCATCACCTTGACAGCATCAAGATTTTAAACAGTTCAGCTGGGATACTGTCGTCTCCTGCTGCCTTGTTATTAGCAATGCTTCTTAAGGCTCATTCAACCTTACTCTTCAGGATGTCTGGCTCTAGCTCACTGACCACACCGTCAAATCTATCCCCGATATTATTATCCTTCCTATACAGATCTTCCATATATTCTTGCCACCTCTTCTTGATCGCTTCTGCTTCTGTTAGGTCCTTGCCATCTTTGTTTTTGATCATACCCATTTTTGCCTGGAATTTACCTCCGATGTTTCTAATTTTCTGGAAGAGGTCTCTTGTCCTTCCTATTCTATTATCTTCTTCCGCTTCCGCGCATTGCTTGTTTAAAAATAATTCCTGATCTCTTCTAGATAACCTCTGGAATTTTGCATTTAATTGGGCATATCTCCCCCTATCACTGTTGCCTTTTACTTTCCTTCTTTCTTGGGCTGCTTCCAGTGTCTCAGGAGACAGCCATCTTGCCTTCTTGGTTTTCTTTTTCTTTGGGACGTTTTTTGTTGCCGCCTCCTGAACAATGTTGCGAACTTCTGTCCATAGTTCTTCCGGGACCCTATCTACTAAATCTAGTCCCTTAAATCTATTCTTCACCTCCACTGCATATTCATGAGGAATATTAGTGAGCTCATATCTAACTGATCTGTGGGTCTTCCCTATTCTCTTTAGTCTGATTCTAAATTGTGCAATAAGAAGTTCGTGATCTGAACTACAATCAGCTCCAGGTCTTGTTTTTACCAACTGCATAGATGTATGCCACCTTTGCTACAAAGGATGTAGTCAATCTGATTTCGGTGTCGACCGTCTGGTGAAGTCAAAAGAATAAGTACTAGAATTCATTTAACATATTTTACAGTAACAAACCTGGGTGTGTCATTCAGTGTATATTCTATAGGAAGCCATGTCCAAGCCCCGCTCTGTGATACACACTTGTTTCATGAACCATTTCAGCTTTTAAGAGTATACCTAAAACATCTTACGTGCACACTTCAAAACTCATGTGTGAAGTGGTTCTAAGCAGTTCTGATTCAGTTTAAAAAGCTCAAGTTGTTTCTATGCAGCTTAGTGAAGGGTATTTCCACACCATCCCACCCCTCATAAATGCAGACGTGTTTATTCTTGTAATGAATATTTAGACAGGATGCTCTCTCTCTCGCTCTGCTCTCTTTAAAAACATGCATCAATTATCTTTCAGCAAATTGTTGCCAGGAGAAAGGGGGCGGCGCGTGTGCGTTTTGCCTTGCCTTGCCTTTCTTCAAGAGCTTCTACCCATAGGCTGTTCAAGGTTCTCCACCTCTTGGCTTCCTCTCTGCATTCTAAATGAATACTGCGCAAACTTATGTAATGGAGTCTGGCTTCCTTTCAGCCTGGTGAGAAGAAAGCGTCGCTGTTTGTCTGGAGCTCCAAACTCATTGAAAGTTGCATTTCTGGTTTGATTTCATGAGGTGGAGTGCAGTCCACCTCCCGCACCCTCCTTAGGGAGGTGTCGCAGTTGGGAGCTGCTGCGCTCCTTTAAATGAATGAGTTCAAACCTGTATTGCAGCGTGGCTCCAGTACGTTGCCTAACCCAAGCCCTGCTGCTTTCTAGAACGTGCTTGGATTAGTTCAGCGTCTCCTGCCTTTGGACAGTGTTGCTTTTATTGCATGCAACAAAGAGAACAGGGCTGCAAGGTCCTCAGCGCACAGTCTAAATGGTATCTGGTGGCCATGCCCTCAACAGATGTGCCTGCTTCTTCTTGCTGAGTCTTTTGAAACTAAGAGCTTTCTAGATTCTGGTATTGTGGGATTTTAGCATAGATGTTTCTGCTTTTTAAGCTTCTTGCTTTTCTCTATCCCGAGGGGGGCATTTTCTAACATTTACTCACTTTGTGTCCCTCTAAAGCAGCTTAACTTGTTTAGGTAACCAGGGGGGTGACCTGTTTCCCCACCGCCCAAGAGCGTTGTCTGTGCCTTTAATATCAGCCTGGCACGCAGAAATGAAACAGGCAAATTCTTTTTATTTCTGTCGCAGTTCCTGCTTTATTACTGCATTTTAGACTGCTGTTAAAGGCATAGGAGTAGAGCCAGGAAAAGGGTGGTGACTCCCAAATATACTTTCTGGTGCTGTCACCTTCATAGAATCATAGAATTATAGAATAGTAGGGTTGGAAGGGGCCTACAAGGCCATTGAGTCCAACCTCCTGCTCAGTGCAGGAATCCAAGTCAGAGCATCCCTGACAGATGGCTGTCCAGCCTCGTCTTGAAGGCCTCCAGTGTGGGAGGGCCCACCACCTCCCTAGGTAATTGGCTCCATTGTCGTATTGCTCTAACAGTCAGGAAGTTTTTCCTGATGTTCAGCCAGAATCTGGCTTCCTCTAACTTGAGCGCATTATTCCGTGTGCTGCACTCTGGGATGACTGAGAAGAGATCCCAGCCTTCCTCTCTGTGACAACCTTTCAAGTACCTTCTGTGCCTTGTGACTGCTGGTACCCCCAGCCTCACATTTCCTTGCAACAGTGAGATGAGAGGGGAAGAGGCAGAGACCCAGAGAAGCTTGGCGGGCCTGATGGGCCTTTTGGGGGCCCTTACTGTAGATGAGAGTTCTAGTAAAATGGTTCTCAAAATTGCCCGATGGGCCAGCCAGGGCAAGAAGGAAAACCTAAACGGCAAACAGCTTGTCCTAGAAGTAATTCCCACACGTACATTTCATCACCTGTCGTTGACTGCAGCATGAAGTGGTGGCTTACATCAGGAATCTAACACCAAACCAGAAATTTCACGATCACATGACATCATCTCAGACACGATACTGTTTAGAAGGGGCCATTAATATGTTGAACTGTGAGTCACCAAATGAGGAAGCATTGCGTGTCTGTCTGCAAGTGCTTGGTTTGCTCTTGGAGGAACTTTGCTGGGTTATTTTCCTCTTCGACATGCTGAATGTGCCATTGTCTAGTCTAGCCTCACCCCACCTGGTGCCCTCCAGATGTGTTGACCTACAAGCCCCATCATTACCAGTTAGCATGGCTAATGGCCATGCCGGCTGGGAATCATGGGAGTTGCTGTCCAACACATCTGGAGGGCACCAGCTTGGGGAAGGCTGGTCTAAGCCACTTCATAATGCTTCTTGTGACACTGGAATGGAGCTGTGAAATGCATTCAGCTTTAATGCTGAAACTTGATGTGGATGCTGAGAGAGCAATTCCACTGGCTTTTACACAACTCTGTTTTGGGAGGTTTGGCTGCTTTTCAGTGTAAATCTCATTCAGAATTGACTCACAGTCCCCACTGTATGGTTTAGACTGAGCTATCATTTTTTTATCTGTTTTGAAAAAGCTGCTACCTGTTGAGTAAGACACAGAATTATTTCCTCAACCATTATCAAGAGCTCAGGTCCAGATAAAGATGGCATCCCTCAGCAACATTTCCCAGAGCAGAACTGGGAGCTTTATAAGAGACAGTGGCAGGGGCCTGGCTCTTGAAAACAACTGGTTCCCAGTGGAAGATGGAGTATGGAATCACACTCACGGTCGGTGGTGTAGCAGTAATTTTTGAAGTACGGACACTCCTCATGACAGTCCCCATAGTTACGCCCTCAAGGAGTCTCCAAAAATGCAGCAGCTGTGTTGATCTCTCTCTCTCTCTCTCTCTCTCTCTGACAACATGCTAACCCACATTCAGTGGTTGAGTGTGGGTTGTTGTTGAACTGTTGCTTGTTTATTGAACGGTGGGTTAGCGTGTTGTCTGAACCCAGGACATTTTCTGCACGGTGGCTTGTTAACCATGCAGTGTGGCTTATTTTTCTCGAATAAGCCACCTTGAGAACACATTGTTGTTCGATTGTTCAGGACGGTTAACAAGCCACCACTACATGGTTAACAAGCCACCTTGAGGAAAATGTCCTGGGTTCAGACAACACGCTAGCCCATGGCTCAGCAAGCAACCCACAGTTTAACAACAACCCACACTCAACCACTGACTGTGGGTTAGCATGTTGTGTGAACAGCCACTCCCACTCCCTGTGTGTTATATATGTCTTTTGTAGGTCTTTTGTAAACTGAGTGGGTCAACTACCCATTCAAGGCCAAGCCACCCCAAAATACTTTGCATTACAACCGGGATAGCTCACAATATGATATTGTTTCTGAAAAATCAATTTCTGTCACAGCTACTGTGAGGATTGCAGCTCAGCTCAGAGGGAAGCCTGAAAGGGGTGGCAGATGATGTCAGCATCCCTGCTAAGGAAAAAGTCCCGGTGCTTTGACCCTGTGAACCCTGCCTCCACTACACCACTGCTCATGGTGTGAGACCTGTGACTCCTAACAGCCTCTAAGCAGTTTTGTCTCAGAACTTGAAAATGGTAAACTAGTTTGGGGTGTGCCTATTGCTACCTTTTATCACTGTATCTTTAAGTATGGTCCTAAGGGTGTCTAATCAGACATAAGTCCTGCTGACTTCCCTGGGAATATAAGAAGCTGTCTTATACTGAATCAGGCCAATGGTCCATCTAGCTCAGTACTGACGACTGTGATTGGTAGCAGCTCTCCAGATGGGAGTCTTTCCTAGCCCTGCCTGGGAGATGCCAGGCATTACACCTGAGATCTTTTGCATTCAAACCATGTGCCCTTCCACTGAGCTCTGGCCCCTGCCAAGTAAATGTGCTTAGGATCACGGACTTTTTATATTTATTTTAAAAAACCTTTTAGGACTTGATTTCAGCAGAGCAAGATCAGTGATGCGCTTATCTCAGCTCTTTCTGATGAAGTGTATATTTTAATTTACACAATGCAAAGGAGTATCATCAGTGAGTGCAAAGCTCTTTTACAAGATCAGCCTACCCAAATCACAACAGGTTGCTTGAATTCTGTTGTGTTGTGCCAGAAAAGGTTCTACACAAAGTGTTAGCATTTTAGCCAGATCAGATTTTCTGTTTGCAAACAGATAATTGTTCTTTTTCTCATGCTTCATGCCATTGTGATATGCCTTCCATTGGTTCTGTCCTGTTCCTACCATGTGGCTCTAAATTTTCTTTGACCAGAGATGCCAAGGAGCCATCCAGTGCACCCTTCCCCATCCTGGTGACCTCCAGCTGTACCACAACACCTATCATTCCTAGCCAGCATCACCAATGCTGTCTGAGAATGATGGGAGTTGCAGTCTGATGCATCTGGAAGGCGCCAGGTTGGGGAAGGCTGGTCTAGCGGGTCCAAGTTCAGGGATGCTGTTCAGCAAGAAGTGTCAGGGGACCCAGCACTGGCTAGACCTCCACTGAGCCGCATTATAGTTGATTCTAATACCCCACTCTGACTTGGCCTGTCATCAGTGCTGTGATTCAGAGCATGTGAGGCTTTAAAAGGGGGCTGGACAAATTTATGGAGAAGAAGGCTATCAATAGCTACTAGTCTTGATGGCTATATGCTACCTCCAGTACCAGAGGCAGTGAGCCTATGTGCACCAGTTGCTGGGGAACATGGGCGGGAGGGCGCTGTTGCACTCGTGTCCTGCTTGGGGGTTCCTGGTTGACAGCTGGTTGGCCACCGTGTGAACAGAATGCTGGGCTGGATGGACCCTTGGTCTGATCCAGCAGGGCTCTTCTTATGTGAGAAATGGAGCTTCACTTTCATAGATAGGTTTCATCGATGGTTGGCCTTGTGCTGCTAGATGGGCACTTCATCTTCACTTCTGGGTTCAGACACACCACTGCCTCTGCTCCTGGGATCCTGCGGATGATCTTGGGCAGGGGCATGAACCTATCAGGGTGCGTTGTTTCCTCTGAACTTGCAGCCTCATTGAAGCTGCATCTTCCAGGGTGGTCGTCTCAGGAGGGTGATTGATGTCCACTGACTCCCCTCGAACTGCATAAGTACTAGGACCAGCAATAAGGTGCTTCTTGTTCTCCAAGGTTTCATCCAGTTCAGGCCTGGTCCTGCCAGGAAGGCTGTGGGATATGACAGGTTCTTATCAGTAACTATTCAGGGCTATTGCTCAGTTGATCATCCACAAGGCTGCTATACAGCATAGGTGCTACACATGGTAGGAGGACTGGATGCCAATCCATGAAAATGTTTTTGTACTGGGAGGTGCACCCCTATCCCTTGTATATTTTCTTGGAAATTTCAGGTTTATTAATAGGTAAGAGTATGTAGGATTGTAGGATTACGGTGGAATCCTATACACTTGGTGTCTCCAGTGTGGTGTCTGCGGGCACACCTCTCTTGTCCCCTGCTAGGCTCCCTCCTGATTTTTATTTTATTTCTTAAGATTTTTTTAAATTAAAAAAATTACTGAGAGGCTGGCATGCTGCAAAACACAGTGCTGTTCTGCAACGCCATCTTTATTTGGGTTTAGAAGAGTGGGTTTGTGTTTTGGCGCTCAGACCCTCCCAGCTCTACCTTGTACTTAGGATGTTGTGCAAGTTACTTTTCTTTTAGTTTCAGCAGGTTGCCTTCTGGGAAATGAGTGTTCCATGACTGGCCATGCCCAGCATTGGCAGCCATTTTATCAATGTGCAGGTCCCATGGCAGCCATTTTGTGAATGCACCAATGACACTCCCACAAAATTCCATAGTGCCACGGGCCCAAAAAGGTTGGGGACCCCTGCTATATACATTTGCTCAGAAGTAAATACCACTAAGCCCGGCATACCACAGGCCCCTCCTGCCACTTATGTTTTTATTTTAATTTCTCCCCCAACCTTGTCCCGGCACTAAGAAAAGGGCCAGACTGGGTAGCTGAACTTACCTGTACCTCCATTCTAATTGCCAACGATACAACGCCCTCACTGTATATCTTCTGCCCCCACTCAGGTTTAATATCTGGAGAGCTGGGGGAAGGAGCTACAACCCCCCAAATGGCAATTCTGCTGCATGAATGCACATGCCAACACAGATTTGTGGGGATAGCATCCCCCAAAGATAAAACAAGGGCAGTATTTTACTAGGGACACGTACCAGGAACACAGGGCTCTCCCTGGTAAATGGGATCAATTGAAATGTTTACATTCACTTTCAGAAGGGTGCCAAGCAGTGGAAGCTCCTAGTGAAAGTCCATAGTTATGGGTTTGGGTTAAAATAGTCATATCTTATAGTTAAACAGCCTCCTTTCATATTGTTATTATAAAGGTTCTTTGGAACTCTCTGCCCCTGGAGGTCAGGCAGGCACCAACGCTGTGTTGTTTCCGCTGCCTCCTGCAAACAGCATGTTCCAGAAGAGATTTTATTTACCGAAGCCAGCCACAGTTTTATTGGCATTCTGTTTTTTTTAAAACATAATTTTAATATGGTGTTTTAATTTTTTTATCTTTTCACTATTTTACCTTTATTTTCACCACTCCAAAATCTGTTTTAGATATGGAGCAGTATATAGCTCCAGTACACTAGCTTTGCTGTTTTAAATCTGTATTTTAAATCTCTGCTAGGTTTTATTCTGGTTTTATTCTGGTTGTATTGATATATTGTGGTTTTAATGTTGTTATATTTTAATGTTGTTATATTTTATATTGTTTTACTGTGCGCTTTTTGGTTTTAATTTTTGTGAACCGCCCAGAGACCTTCGGCTATTGGGCAGTATAGAAATGAAGTGAAATAAATAAATAATAAATACTGTAAATAAGTAAAGTAAGCAGTAGAGTGTATTTTTCAGAGAGGCACAACTCCAGAAACTCTTCTAAGAGAAATGGTTGCCCTCTTTGCATGACCTCTTTTAGATCTTGGCAATCAATCTGCAGTGATCAGTGTCAATGTATGTCATGTCAAAGTGTATGTTTCAGGCTTTTTCAGAGTTTTGAAATGCACTCACTCACTCACTCACTCACTCACACAGGCACACACACATGCACACACACATTTTCCCAAACTAGGTAGGACATATTCTGAAGGAAGACTTGGCAATAATTCTTCTTTGCAATATCCACTCAGAAAGGAAGTCCTTCTTAGGGAGTTGGTGGGCAAGAATTGATCGAGGACGAAAACAAACTAATCCACAGTTGCTGCAAAAAAGATAACTTCTTGTGACATTTTTATGAAATATGATTGCTTATCTTTGGCTTTCAGCTCCCCCTCCCCCCTGCCACTGAACCCTTATCTGACAAAGAGTGATATACACAATTGGGTTTCTCCATTGCAGTCAAGTGTACGTTAGTGATTATCCCAACAGTGGTGTTAGGATTTGTCAGGCATATTGCATAGGGGAGGAAGAGTTCTGTCCAGTGTACCAATCTTTCTGTTGGAAGCCTGTTTCATAGCACCTACATGCTGGGAAATGGAGGAAGCAAGTGGCTGTACTGTGTAGGCTGAACTGCAGGATTGGCTTAGGTAGGCTGTTGGAGACCTGTAATCACCTGGAACTTCCGTGGTTAAGTCAGTCACGTGTCATCAGGTTTTGGAGGTATGGTTCTTCTCATTGAAGTGTCCTAGTGAGGAGAGAAACGTGTTGGTATTCACACTGCTGTACAACTTTTAATGTATTGGAAACCACTCTGGGTCAGATCCTGGGAACACATCAATCTAGATTCTAGAAGCACATCCCACTGGCTTCGGTGAAACTGATTTCTGACTTGGGACGGTTCCCTAAAAGTCTGATCTTGTGACATGTGGTTCCCAGAAGTATTGTGAATGTCTGCAGGTATGAACTGACACACGCAACTTTCATTTATGGCATTGATAGTATCCTTCTAGGTTCTGTGTAAAATATAATAATGAATGGGATGTAAACGGAACTCCTGTTTCTCCAGATTCCTCCTTAGCCAGGCATTTTATATGTTCCCACAGTTGTTTGGATTAAAAAGATTATACCAGGGGTGTAGAACCTCTTTCAGCCCGAGGGCCGAAATCCATTGTGGAGAAACTCTTGGAGGTTGGTTTCCAGTGGTGGGCAGGACCAGAGGCAAACAGGGCAGGGCCAAAGAGAAATGGTTTGGAGCAACAATACCAAAATGACCAGCGTATTTTAGCTTAAATCTCTTACTGACAGTAATTAAGCCTTAGGGGAGGCATTTCAGCTTTTTAGAATGGGGAAAAAACTGCACAAAAACAGAGGAACTACCAAATGATCAGTAGTTGGGGGAAAGTGGGTGGGGCCAGGGGAAAGGGGTGTGGTCTTCTGGGGATCCCTGGAGGGCCAGCATGAGACTCCTGGAGAACCGGAGGTTTATTATTTATTTATTTATTTATTTATTTATTTATTTCTATACCGCCCAGTAGCTGAAGCTCTCTGGGTGGTTCACAAAAATTAAAACCAAACAGCACGCAATAAAGGTTCTGCGCTCCTGGCTTATAACATCTTTTGGTTAGACAGTGTATACCTGCACGTCTTGCTAGATGCAGCTTTCTGTCAGTCTTTAAGATTATTTACACACCATTGTCTGCTAGGCTTGGATCGTGAGCTTTTCCAGAATTAATAATGAATGTTTTGGCATTTTAGTAATGGAACTCAAGAGTGACTATTAGTTAAACAGCTGGCATCTGGCTTGCAATGTATAATCACACTTAATTGAATCATTGCCATTTTATTTAATCACTAGTAACTGCATTATAAACTCTGGAGATGATTAGTAGTAAGAGTAACAACATCTGTCTGTTAAAGACGTGTGAAATATGTGCCATGTTGCTGATGCCGCAAGGTGGCTTTGCTGAGCCCCCCCCCATAGGCTCAAGTTAACACAGTTGCACTTGCTAAGTAAAACGAAAGTGGGATTAAAATGTCAGAATGTTTCTTTTGCACTAGAGTTTCTTCGTATCAGCAGATGAGGCTGGTGGACCCAATTTTGGTGGGGCAGAGATTCCATTCTAGGTTTTAGTTCCAACCAGCCAAAATCTAAAGGAGCTATCCAAGGTGCTGAACCCATTTTGGGAATAGGGCCCAGCACCTCCTTTAGACTTCTGGCTGGTTGTAACTAAAACCCAGAATGGAATCTCCACCCCACCGAAATCAGATCCATCAGCCTAGCACAAAGCACTTAAAAACTACCATCCAGTTTTGGGAGTAGTTTGACTTACTTGTGTTGCCAATTGATTTGATGCTTGTTCAATTCACCTCCTACATTGTGGCTACCATGAGTTGTAGTGATGGCCACCAATTTTGATGGCTTTGAAAGGGGATTAGACAAATTCATGGAGGATGAGGCATCAATGGCTACTAGTCATGTTGGCTATATGCTACCTCCAGTATCAGAGGCAGTATGCCTATCTACACCAATTGCTGGGGAACATGGGCTGGAGGGTGCTATTGCACACATGTTCTGCTTGTGGGCTTCCCATGGGCAGCTGGTTGGTCACTGTGTGAACAGAATGCTGGACTAGATGGGCAGCATTCAATGGACAGCATTATGTCAATTTCTGGAGTCACAGATAAAAACGCTCCTAATCTCTCAGCATATCCCTAGTTTTTTCTTGATTATTAAGCAAAGAGGAGACCCTTGTGTTGATGTCACTGTTATTTTTGTATACATACTTACAGAAACTGCCCCTGCTAGATCCCTGCCCAGATACTGAGGTTCTGCTTTATCAGATAAGTTTTCCAGAACAAAACTTAGATTGCCAGAATCCATAGAATCTTCCAGAGGTGTTTCTAGCATTTTGCATTTAAAAAAGCTTTTTTAAACTGTTCCTTCTCTATTTTAATTTTGTTATTCTTTGGACTTGCACAGGCATACCACTGCATAATTTTTAAAAAGGTATATATTTACTTTAAAAAAAACATGGAATGGCTTTTATTTTTCTGAACTTCTTCTAAAATTTACAAGACCCAGTTTGGGTTTGAAATTCTGTTTTTTCTTCCTTGAGATTAGCCTTCCCAAGCCTGGTACTTTTGAGATGTGTTATACTACAAGTCCCAGTATCCCCTAGTCAGCATGGCTGGCTGGGGGATGCTGGGAGTTGTAGTCCAACGGTTTTGGAGGCCACCAGGTTAGGGAAGGCTGCTTTAGAGCACAAAAGGTGCAGATTTTTTGGTTTTATTATTGCACTGTGCAGGCGCATGTGTGCAATCTGTTCTTGATATTCCCAAACCTGCAATTCTTACTAGAAGCTGAGCAGGATCTGGGGCATATCAGAATGTTGGAACAATAATGGAGCAGAACTGAAGGAATGTGGTCAACCTTGTTTAATAGATATAGAACCATAGACTCATAGAATAGTAGGGTTGGAAGGGGCCTACAAGGCCATCGAGTCCAACCCCCTGCTCAATGTAGGAATCCAAGTCAGAGCATCCCTGACAGATGGCTGTCCAGCCTCGTCTTGAATGCCTCCAGTGTGGGAGAGCCCACCACCTCCCTAGGTCATTGGTTCCATTTTCGTATTACTCTAACAGTCAGGACATTTTTCCTGATATTCAGCCGAAATCTGGCTTCCTGTCACTTGAGCCCATTATTCCGTGTCCTGCACTCTGGGATGATCGAGAAGAGATCCTGGCCTTCCTCTCTGTGACAACTTTTCACGTACTAGAAGAGCACTATCATATCTCCCCTCAGTCTTCTCTTCTCAAGGCTAAACATGCCCAGTTCTTTCAGTCTCTCTTCATAGGGCTTTGTTTCCAGTCCCCTGATCATCTTTGTTGCCCTCCTCTGAACCCTCTCCAGTTTGTCTGCATCCTTCTTAAACTGTGGTGCCCAGAATTGGACACAGTACTCCAGATGAGGCTTAACCAGTGCTGAGTAGAGGGGAACGAGTACTTCCTGCGATTTGGAAGCTATGCTTCTATTAATGGAGTCCAAAAGAGCATTTGCCTTTTTTGCAGCCACATCACATTGTTGGTTCATATTCAGCTTGTGATCGACAACCATTTCAAGATCCTTCTCGCTTGTCGTGTTGTTGAGCCACGTATCCCCCATCTTGTAACTGTGCATTTGGTTTCTTTTTCCGAGGTGCAGAACTTGGCATTTATCCCTATTACATTTCATTCTGTTGTTTTCTACCCAGCGCTCCAGTATATCAAGATCACTTTGAATTTTGTTTCTGTCTTCCAAAGTATTAGCTATCCCGACCAATTTTGTGTCATCTGCAAATGTGATCAGCATTCCCTGCACCTCCTCCTCCAAGTCATTAATAAAAATATTGAAGAGCACTGGGCCCAGGACTGAGCCCTACGGTACCCCGCTCATTACCTCTCTCCAGTTTGAGAAGATCCCATTGATAAGCACTCTTTGAGTCCGATTCTGTAGCCAACTGTGGATCTATCGGATCATTGTTTCATCTAGCCCACTTTTAGCTAGTTTGCTTATCAGGAGATCATGGGGCACTTTGTTGAAAGCTTTGCTGAAGTCGAGGTATATGATGTCCACAGCATTCCCACAGTCCACAAGGGAGGTTTCTTGATCAAAAAATGAGATGAGATTCGTCTGGCAGGATTTGTTCTTGACAAATCCATGTTGGCTTCAAGTCATCACTGCAGTGTTTTCAAGGTGCTTCCAGATGGATTGCTTTATCATCTGCTCCAGAATTTTCCCAGGGATTGATGTCAGACTGACTGGTCTGTAGTTCCCAGGTTCCTCCTTTTTACCCTTTTTGAAGATAGGGACAACATTAGCCTTCCTCCCGTCATCTGACACTTCATCCGTCCTCCATGATTTCTCAAAGATAATAGACAGCGGTTCTGAGAGTTCTTCTGCCAGTTCCTTTATTACTCTAGGGTGCAGTTCATCTGGCCCTGGAGATTTTAACTTATTCAAAGTAATTAGGTGTTCCTTGACCACATGCCTATCAATCTCAAGGTGCAATCCTGCCCCTTCAGCCTGTACTTCGCCTTTGCCAGGGGGGTCATATACCCTCTTTTGGGAGAAGACTGAGCCAAAGTAGGAACTGAGCACTTCTGCCTTTTCTTTGTCATCTGTTATCATTTTGCCATCCTTATTTAATAGCTGAACCACCATTTCTTGCCTCTGTCTTTTACTGTGCACACAGCTGAAGAAAGCCTTTTTGTTGCTTTTAGCATCCCTCGCTAACCTCAGCTCGTTCTCAGCTTTAGCCTTCCTGACGCCATCCCTGCAATTCTGTGCCACCTGCCTGTACTGTTCCTTTGTTGCTTGGTCTTCCTTCCACTTCCTATATGTGTCCTTTTTTGTTTTCAGGTCATCCCTAAGCTTTTTGTGAAGCCACATTGGCTTCTTCTGTTGTCTTCCACCTTTTCTTCTTGTTGGAGTTGTTTGTCACTGTGCCTTGAGAATTTCCTTTTTTAAAAGCTCCCACCCATCTTGGACTCCTTTTCTTGTTAGAGTCACTTGCCATGGGACCTTACTGATCATTGTTCTGAGTTTATTAAAATCATCTTTCCTAAAATCCAGGGTACACGTTTGACTATGCTCGGCTTTTGCTTCCCTTAGAACCAAGAACTCAAGTATAACATGGTCGCTTTCCCCCAGAGTTCCTGTAAGTGCTACTTTGTCCTGTAATTGCTACTTTGCTATTTTATATGTTACACCACCAGCATACATGCTGCTTTACAAAATAATACAAGACGCTTCTCTGCTTCAAGAAGTTTCCAATCTAAATTTTAGACACTACATGCCTTCATCCCCAACTGAGAGCACAATCCTATGGGAGTTGTAGGCCTTTTCTCTGTCCAAACATGCATAGGATTGTGCCCTGAATGAAGCTTATGGCTGTAGTTCTATGGACACTTATCCAGGAGTAAGCTGCACTGAAAAGAGTGGCAAGTCTTTGACTAAACATGCGTGGGTTAATGCTGTAAAGGATTAAGTCCAAGGCTTCATAGAAGGGGTAGACTTTGAGCTGGGATTGGAAGGAATGCTTCTTAAATGAAGGATAATTGTTTTGTTTTCACAGTTAACTGGGAGACAGTATGGAGAGCCAGTACCACCAAGAAATTTGAGATCCACACCAACATGAACAGCAATGTTGGGCTGCTGAGGATCTTCCCAGGGATCACTGCTGCCACGGTCAGTCCTCCCTCCTTCTGAGAGCATCTCAAGAAGCAAAAGCTATGACGACACTCAAATGTGGGAGTGTTGATTACATATGATGAACAATGAGAAAAAAGACACTGGTATTACTGAGCCACTCCCAGAGTGCTTTTGTTTTTCCTCCAAGCTAACTCCGTGTAGTCAACACTCCCACAATACTTGCTCAGATGTGAGATGCGTCCAAGAATGCTCTCATGTCAAAAAATTGTAATGGCAAAAACAGTCCAAAGACTGGGGGGAGGGGGGGGATGTAACCAAGGATGTAACAAAGCCATGTCTTATGATGCTTTTGAATCTTATTCTGTTGAGAGGCACTTCCACAATTTTGATCGTTTGAGGTCAGGAAAGGGAGATGAGGTCAGGAAAGGGAGATGAACAGTGCAGACGTAGTAGGAGAAGGAGCTGGTAGAATGCTGAGGTAGTAGAAAGAACTGCAGTAGGTCCAGAAACTGGGCTGCGTGAAGAGTTAAGCACAGTTTCTGGAGAAATTGCAGTTCTTTCTACCACTTCAGCATTCTACCAGCTCATTCTCCTGCATTGTGTAGGCCAGGCTTCAGTAATTAGGACTGGAGAAAAGGAACGGGGTTAGATGGCCACTAGGTCTGTTGCAATACTGTGGTTCTGAGTGCAAAGGGAAGTCAATCAATAGCCAACTTTTCAATCCAGAGTCCTCTCTGTATGTTCTCCAGCTACTGCTATTTCCCCACTGCCTTGTTGTGGCGAAGGGGCTTGCGTAACTCAGTGAAGCCAGAAGCTATGCCGTGCAGGGCCACCCAAGATGGACAGGTCATGGCAGAGAGTTCTAACAAAATGTGGTCCACTGGAGAAGGAAATGGCAACCCACTCCAGTATTCTTGCCAAGAAAACCCCATGGAACGTATCTCAAGGCTAAAAGATATGACGCCGGAAGATGAGCCCCTCAGGTCGGAAGGTGTCCAATATACTACTGGGGAAGAGCAGAGGGAATTTCCAAGTAGCGCCAGAAAGAGTGAAGCGGCCGGGCCAAAGCTGAAAGGACACTCAGCTGTGGATGTGTCTGGTGGTGAAAAGAAAATCCGATGCTGTAAAGAACAATATTGTTTAGGAACCTGGAATGTCAGATCAATGAATCAAGGTAAGCTGGAGGTGGTCAAACATGAGATGGCAAGATTGAACATTGACATCTTGGGAATCAGCGAACTAAAATGGACAAGCATGGGCGAATTTAATTCAGGTGACCATCATATCTACTACTGTGGGCAAGAATCCCTTAGAAGAAATGGAGTAGCACTCATAGTCAACAAAAGGGTGGGAAAAGCAGTACTGGGGTACAATCTTAAAAACGATAGAATGATCTCAGTACGAATCCAAGGCAAACCATTCAACATCACAGTAATTCAAGTCTATGCCCCAACCACTGATGCCGAAGAAGCTGAGGTTGATCGGTTTTATGAAGACCTACAACACCTTCTAGAACTAACACCCAAAAAAGATGTCCTCTTCATCATAGGGGATTGGAATGCTAAAGTAGGAAGTCAAGAAATCACCGGGATAACAGGCAAGCATGGCCTTGGTGTACAAAATGAAGCAGGACAAAGGCTAATAGAGTTTTGCCAAGAGAACATGCTGATCATAGCAAACACTCTTTTCCAACAGCACAAGAGGCGACTCCACACATGGACATCACCAGATGGTCAATATCGAAATCAGATTGATTATGTTCTTTGCAGCCAAAGATGGAGAAGCTCTATACAGTCAGTCAAAACAAGACGTGGAGCTGACTGTGGCTCAGATCATGAGCTGCTTCTTGCAAAATTTCGGCTTAAATTGAAGAACGTAGGGAAAACCACGAAACCATTCCGGTATGACCTAAATCATATCCCTTATGAATATACAGTTGAGGTGAGGAATAGATTTAAGGGATTAGAACTGATAGACAGAGTACCTGAGGAACTATGGACGGAGGTCCGTAACATTGTTCAGGAGGCAGCAACGAAATCCATCCCAAAGAAAAAGAAATGCAAGAAAGCCAAGTGGCTGTCTGATGAGGCTTTACAAGTAGCTGAGGAAAGAAGGGAAGTGAAAAGCAAGGGAGAAAGGGGAAGATATATCCAACTGAATGCAGAGTTCCAGAGAATAGCAAGGAGAGACAAAAAGGTCTTCTTAAATGAACAATGCAAAGAAATCGAGGAAAACAACAGAATGGGAAAGACTAGAGATCTCTTCAAGAAAATTGGAGATCTCAAGGGAACGTTTTATGCAAAGACGGGCATTATAAAGGACCAAGAAGGCAGGGACCTAACAGAAGCAGATGAGATTAAGAAGAGGTGGCAAGAATACACAGAAGAACTATACAGGAAAGATCTGAATGTCCCTGATAGCCATGATAGTGTGGTCACTGTACTTGAGCTGGACATCCTCGAGAGTGAAGTCAAGTGGGCCTTAGGAAGCATTAGTAACAACAAAGCTAGCGGAGATGACAGTCTTCCAGCTGAGCTATTTAAAATCCTAAAAGATGATGCTGTTGAAGTGCTGCAATCAATATGCCAACAAATTTGGAACACTCAACAGTGGCCACAAGACTGGAAAAGGTCAGTTTACATTCCAATTCCAAAGAAGGGCAACGCCAAAGAGTGTTCAAACTACTGTACAATTGCTCTCATTTCACATGCCAGCAAGGTGATGCTCAAATCCTACAAGCTAGGCTTCAGCAGTATGCGAACCGAGAACTACTGGAAGTACAAGCTGGGTTTTGAAGAGGCAGAGGAACTAGAGATCAAATCGCCAACTTTCGCTGGATCATGGAGAAAGCAAGAGAATTCCAGAAAAACGTCTATTTCTGCTTCATTGACTACGCTAAAGCCTTTGATTGTGTGGATCACAACAAACTGTGGCAAATTCTGAAAGAGATGGGGGTACCAGACCACCTTACCTGTCTCCTGAGAAACCTGTACGAGGGTCAAGAAGCAACAGTAAGAACCGGACATGGAACAACCTATTGGTTCAAAATTGGGAAAGGAGTACGACAAGGCTGCATATTGTTACCCTGCTTATTTAACTTATATGCAGAGCACATCATGAGAAACGCCAAGTTGGATGAATCACAGGTCGGAATTAAGATTGCCGGGAGAATTATCAACAAACTCAGATATGCAGACGATACCACCCTAATGGCAGAAAGCGAAGAGGATCTCAAGAGCCTCTTGTTGAGGGTGAAAGAGGAGAGTGCAAAAGCTGGTTTGAAACTCAACATTAAAAAAACGAAGATCATGGCATCTGGCCCCATCACTTCCTGGCATATGGAAGGGGAAGAAATGGAAGCAGTGACAGATTTTATTTTCTTGGGCTCCAAGATCACCGCAGACGGTGACTGTAGCCATGAAATTAAAAGACGCTTGCTTCTGGGGAGGAAAGCTATGGCAAACCTAGACAGCATAGTAAGAAGCGGAGACTTCACCTTGCCAGCAAAGGTCCGCATAATCAAAGCTATGGTTTTCCCAGTAGTAATGTATGGCTGTGAGAGCTGGACTATAAGGAAGGCTGAGCGCCGAAGAATTGATGCTTTCGAACTGTGGTGCTGGAGAAGACTCTTACGAGTCCCCTGGACTGCCAGAAGGTCAAATCAGTCCATCCTAAAGGAAATCAACCCTGAGTGCTCATTGGAAGGACAGATACTGAAGCTGAAGCTCAAATATTTTGGCCACCTAATGTGAAGAGAAAACTCTCTGGAAAAGATCCTGATGCTGGGAAAGACTGAAGGCAAAAGGAGAAGGGGATGGCAGAGGATGAGATGGCTAGATAGCATCACTGATGCAATGAATATGGACTTGAGCACGCTCCAGGAGAGAGCGCAGGACAGGAAGGCCTGGCGTGCTATGGTCCGTGGGGTCACTAAGAGTTGGACACGACTGAATGACTGAACAACAACAACTTGTATCTAAGGATGTCAGAGAAATCTGCAATGGAACCAAATTGAGTTCAGATTTTCATGAATCCGACCCACAGATTCCTCAGAAGACTGGCTTTTCCCCTGTCAGGTGGATTCCATGGACTGCAGACTGGTTTTCTAACCTTCCCGAATTTTGCGCAGGTTTTGTAGAAAAATACACAAAATACAAAAACCTGGCCCAAAATGTGCATTTCCCCCCTTCCCAGGCTAAAATGTGAAAATTCATATTTGGGGGGAATTTGTACAGATGTGCATTTGCGCAAATTCAAATTTGCACAAATTTGGAAACAGAAAACATCCAATTCTGTTGATGGGCAGACAACAGAAGAAAAGGTGCCTGACAACCCGCGAAACACAGACGGAATGGATTTTACACAACCTGTACATCCCTACTTGCATCTTTCTGGCTCATCATACTTTTTCCATATTGCATCTTAGTGTTGATCAAGGCTGGATCTACACACAGCAGTTATACTGTTATCATACTGCGGTGATAACTATTGGTGCCTATTGGTTTCATGTGCAGCAGTAGTTATCATTGCAGTATGATAATGGTAAATCTGCTATGTGTAGATTCAGCCCAAGTTGTTCATCCCAGTATAACCAATCTTGTACCTACCCATCTGTCTCTTCTATTATGTACAGTAGGTCCTAGCCCTACTCTTCTCCAGCCTGTACCCCATAAAAGTATGTCAATGTATAGAGGAATGTATCTTGTATGACTGTTTTATAAATATATAGAAGATTGCATTAATACAACCTGGCTTTGTATTTAGGAATATGTATGTGTATGGATGAGATGGCTAGATAGCATCACCGATGCAATGAATATGAACTTGAGTACACTCCAGGAGAGAGCGGAGGACAGGAAGGCCTGGCGTGCTGTGGTCCATGGGGTCACGAAGAGTCGGACACGACTTAACGACTGAACAACAACAATGTGAATAGTTGGGGGGGAGCCAAATTCCAATAGTGACACACTTATCTATCTATCTATCTATCTATCTATCTATCTATCTATCTATCTATCTATCTATTACATTTATATCCCGCCTTTTTTCCTCCTTAAGGAACCAAGGTGCCGTACATAATCCTCCTCCTCCTCCTCCTTCTTCTCTCCATTTTATCCTCACAACAACAACCCTGTGAGGTGGGTTGGGCTGAGAGTCTGTGACTGGCCCAAAGTCACCCAGTGACTTTTCCATGGCTGAGTGGGGACTAGAACCCAGGTCTCCTGACTCCCAGTCCAACACTCTAGCCACTACACCACACTGGCTCTGTGACACACATTTTTAAAATGTAATTGCTTATATCATGTTTATTTCATGCAGGTCAAGGCGTTTCTTCAGAGTCCAATGGAAGGGGTTGTACTTGAGACCTATGGGCTTGGGAATGCCCCCAATAATCGTCCAGAGTTGCTAGATGAGCTTAAGAATGCAACTGATCGCAATGTGGTGATTCTGAACTGCACCCAGTGTCTGCGAGGAACTGTTTCTTTAGTCTATGCCACAGGAAAGGTGAGAGGAATTCTGATTTAAACAAGGGGTGGAGAACTTCTTTCAGCTGAAGGGCAGAATTCCATTTTGGAGAAGCTTTGGGGGTCTGCATTCCAGTGGTGGGTGAGGCCAGATGCAAAAAGGGATGGGGCCAAAGACAAAAGGAGGTTGGGCCAAAACTACCAAAACTTCTGGACATGCTTGGAGGTTGCATTATACTTGGCCAAGCATGTGCAAGATGGTGAAATCCAGATCGGATGATGATTACATCAGTTTGGAAGTGCTTGAGCATGCTGTGGAGGCGTTTGTGTGCCTAACTGGATATGGGGGCCACCATATATAATTAGGGATAATACAACAGGGTGCATATATCAGAGGTTTTCAATGTGAAGATGTCTAAGAAACTCCGCCACACAGCTGTATGTACTCACCCCTCCCAGAGGTTTGCTGGTGAGCCAGGCTCTCAGTGGGATGTCTCCAAAAGGTTTAAAGTGAATGGCAGAATTAAACCTAACTCTGATATGATTAGATGAATAGGAGGGGAACTAAGTTTAAGTGGTGGTGCCAAATGTTAAGCTTGGGGCAGGTCTGGGGTTTTTTGGTGGGTGGTTCCTCAGCAGAGGGCCTTTCCAGTGATGGCTTTCTCGGTGGATTGCCCTTCCCAGGGAAGGTTGCCCACACTGTTGTCTTTTCAGCACCAGGTGAAGACCTTTTTATTTTCACAGACATTTTAGTTATTCATTTTTTTGTTTTTAAATCATATATATATGATTATATATATCATATTTTATTTATTTGGTTTTTATTTTGGTTTTATACTGTAGTTTTAATTCTTTTTAAAGATAAATAGATTATGTTTTATCGTGCTGTATTTTATAGTATTAATTGTTGTGAACTGCCCAGGGAGCTTCAGCTATCGGTCATTATAAAAATGTCAGTCAGTCAGTCAGTAATAAATAAATAAATAAATAAGCAAGGTGCTCCTGAAGCTTGCAGCACTCTGCTGCAACAATATGGGATATAAGACCCATATGAATGAAACGGATTATCTAGATCCATTTCAATCAGGCTTCAGGCCTGGTTTTGGAACAGAAACTGCCTTGGTTGCCCTGTGGGATGACCTCTGCCGGGAGAGGGACAAGGAGAGTGCGACCCTGTTGATTCTCCTGGACCTCTCAGCAGCTTTCGATACCATCGACCATAGTATCCTTCTGGATAGGTTGTCTGGGCTGGGAGTTGGAGGCACTGCGCTGCAGTGGTTCCGCTCCTACTTGGATGGCTGACTCCAGAAGGTGGTGCTGGGGGATTATTGCTCTGTGGCATGGCAATTGTGCCATGGGGTTCCACAGGGCTCTATTTTATCCCCTATGCTGTTTAACATCTACATGAAACCGCTGGGGAAGGTTATCCGAAGGTGTGGGCTGAGGTGCCATTAATATGTGGATGACACTCAGCTCTACCTCTCTTTCTCATCAAACCCAAGTGAGGCATTGGCTGTTCTGAATCAGGGCCTGGGCACGGTAATGGACTGGATGAGGGCCAATAAACTGAAACTCAATCCAGACAAGACGGAGGTACTGTTAGTGGGTGGTTCGTCTGCCCAGCTAGGTGATATTCAACCTGTTCTGGAGGGGGTTGCACTCCCCCTAAAGGATCAGGTTCGTAGTTTGGGGGTGCTCTTGGATCCAGAACTGTCACTTGAGGCACAGGTGAACTCAGTGGCATGGAGCACTTTTTATCAGCTTAGGCTGGTATACCAACTACGCCCATATCTGGACAGAGATAGCCTTGCTACAGTTATCCATGCTCTGATAACTTCTCATTTGGATTACTGCAGTGCATTATACGTGGGGCTGCCTTTGAAAATGGTCCGGTAACTTCAGCTAGTCCAAAATATGGCAGCAAGATTGTTAACAGGGACTGGCCTGCGAGCTCATATTATGCCAGTACTTTTTTAATTGCACTGGCTGCCAATCCATTTCCGGGCCTGATTCAAAGTGCTGGTATTAACATTTAAAGCCCTTAACGGCTTGGGGCCAGGTTATCTGAAGGATCGCCTCCTCCCATATGTGCCTGCCCAGACCTTAAGATCATCCTCAGTGGCCCTTCTCTGTGAGCCCCTGCCAAAGGAAGTGAGGTGGGTGGCTACTAGGAGGAGGGCTTTTTCTGCTGTGGCCCCCTGGCTGTGGAATGAGCTCCCTAGTGAGGTTCGCCTGGCACCTACATTGTATTCCTTTCAGCGCCAAGTGAAGACCTTTTTATTTTCCCAGGCATTTTAGCATTTTAGCTTTCTAGACTTTTAGCTTTGCTGTTTTAAATCTGTATTTTAAGTTCCTGTACTGCTGCTAGGTTTTATTGTGGTTGTATTGTTATATTGTGGTTTTGATGTTCTATATATTTGAAATTGTTTTATTATGGGCCATTTGGTTTTAATTTTTGTTAACCGCCCAGAGCGCTTCGGCTATTGGACAGTATAGAAATAAATAAATAAATAAATAAATAAATAAATAAGATAGAGGGCTGCAGTAGGTAGGGAGGATTGGCATAAATCGGGGGCCCTGCCTTGCGTTAGACGTGCTTTCCAATATGCTTAGCTCATGAAAGAATGCACTCATCAGTCAAGCTGCATTTTTTTTATTGACTGCAGACTCTTATGGATGCAGGTGTGATTCCGGGGGCAGATATGACGCCGGAAGCCGCTCTAGCCAAGCTGTCCTATGTCCTGAGCAAACCTGGACTTACCTTGGCTGAGAAGAGACAGGTGAAATGTTTTTGTCTTTTGAGTTCTTAAAATTCTAGTCCTTTTCTCAGATTATGGCTTGCGGAGAAGTTATTTCCTTTGGCCAGCCCTAGAGCTGAAGACCTGCGCGGCTCATTGCATGTGCCCAAGGGCGGCTTGGATATGTGCTTCTCAAGCCTCAACCCACAACACCTCCGCAGGCAGCATAGCAGGCCACCTTTGAAAGCGACGGGAGCAGTTTGTGGCATCGCATTGCAGGGAGGGGCTGCTCCTCAAAGTAAAAGGAAACCTCAGCCACTGGGCATGCCTTAGGGCAGCTTTACCCAACTTGGCGCCCTCCAGATGTGTTGGACTACAGCCCCCATCAGCTCCAGCCAGCATGGCTGGTGGTCAGGGATGATGGGAGCTATAGTCCAAAACATCTGGAGGGTCCCAGGTTGGGGAAGGCTGCCTTAGGGGCACTTAAACTAACCCTTTGGATCCCAGCCCTAGATTTCCTATGAAAGTGGCTTTGCTTTTACCATACTGAGTGTGCAGCTGTTCCTTGCTTGCCCTGTTTCTCTACAGAAGTGGTGCTTTTGCTGGGAATCAGGATGAGCGTGGAGCCCTGGATCCCAGAATCGCTGGGAATCTGGCCGTGCGATCACTTCTGGCAGCTGCGTGGCCACTTCTGGCGGCAGGGGAGGGGGTTTCACTTGGGGGGGCCCTCTCCCACCCACATTTCCCCCCCCCATTTTTAAAAAATATACATAGATAGATTTATATACATCCATAGCAGTGAATACATATGAAATGCATATATATGAAAATATATCTTTCTAGCAATTGTACATAAACTTCAACAAAAGCGGCCCAGATATTGTAATAAGTGTCCATTCAAAGGTGGCATTTATACGCCACCCATTCAAAGATCTGAAGCGTTGTAAAGTCCTTGATCCGTTGCATTATAGGAGGTGAGCATTTATCCTTCCAATGGTGTAATATCTCACCCAATTTGCCCACCCCTGATGTAGTAGCTGTAGCACTGAGTGTGTTGTCTGCTGGTTTCTCTTCTCCTACTAACTGGAGAGATGACCATTTTAACGTTGGAATCTCCCGCGGCATGTTCTCATTGTGGGGGTGAGGTGGGGAGGGAGCATCAGGTGCTTCCACTTTGGTGCTTTAGTGCAAAGCCAAGAATACAGGGAACCGAAAAGGTACCATCATGCACAGAGTTTTGCGCATACTTGTGCACTGCACCGTGTGTATTACCCCATGGTTATCTTGCCGTTACCTCATCTGCCCAATGAACTATGGGGACGATTTGTGTGTGCTGTTTAGAGATGCTGTGTGGCTGATGATAATTGGATGTGCTGAACGAGAGCTTCAGAGCCCACTACCTCAAGTCCCACTCACCCAATAGGCTCAAAGGCCTGCTGTTGTAATTAGATTAAATTGCAAAAATAAAACCTGTATTAAAAGTATCTGTTCTGGTTCCTGATTTCTTCCTCATAGTAACTACATATGCAATTGCTGCTGAAGAATAATTGCATTTTGTCTGAAACCTGGAGTGGGGCAGGAGCGCTGTTCTCTCTAACTGTTCTCCCTAACTGTCACCCCTGCCATGGGGGAACACGCCCCTGTACAGCAAACCAGTCTCTAACCTCCACTAGGAAGGAGCAATGAAACACTCCCAGTTCGCACACCTACAATGTCTTCTTTTTCCTCTGTCTTTTTAAGGCATGCCTACACAAAACTGAAGCTGGGGGAGTCTTCCTTCCCACAGTACTCCTCGCTTTCTTTAACTTGGTACAGCCATGTTTCCAGATAGTTATCACAGTGGATTTGTATTCCCAGACTCTCTCTAATAATGGAGCAGTTCTACATGACAGAAGCAAGTAAGGCCAAAATCCACTGATACCCATGATGTGCATGTACAGACCTGCATGTGTGCAGCAGCACGTTTCATTTTTCTTTTTGAAAAGTGGTGCCCCTGCACTGCACCAGAACCTTTTCCTGCCCTCCCGCCTCCCTGTTCTCTCAAGTATCCCAGGGGACCCTGGGAATTGCTTAACCAAGCATCAGTGAGATACTGTTAGGGCCAGACTATGAGGCACCCTGCAGCCCAGAGGGCCTCCAGCAGCAACTTGTTTCCTTTCTAATGAACCTTTTGCAGAAGAGGTTGTGCTGCAGAGCCAAGATTCAGTTGCACCTGCTACCTTTATCGCCCCAGAGTACTCATGGGCCCAGAGGCATACTGGGAAAATGAGGATAGTGGGCGCAACTGGATCTTCACTCTGCAGTGCACCTGACCTCTTTTGTAAAGCGTTTTTTAAAAGAAGGGAAATCAGGTACTGCCATGGTCATGCATGATGGTGGGGCATGGGGGAGAAGATTGAACAGGGTAGGATAGCAACCAAGAGGTGGGAAGGACTTGGTCGTCTCTTCTTTCTTTAACCCCCAACCAACCCCACCTTTTAACAGAGGTTGTTGGGCTGCCTGGCAAGTCAGACGACCTCTGTAAAAAAGTTTCTTTTTTCAAAGGAAGAAGAGAGACCCAACCTGCTTGTTTCCTTCCTTCTGCCTGCTAAGTGGCCACCAAATTAAATGGCTTTAAAAGGGGATTGGGCAAATTCATGGAAGAGGAGGCTGTCAATGGGTCTAGTCCTGGCAGCCATGTGTTATTTCCAGTATCAGAGGCAGGACACCTATGTACATCAGTTGCTGGGGAACACAACTGGGAAGGCAGTATTGCATGTATGTCTTACTTGCGGGTTTCCCACAGGCAACTGGTTGGCCACTGTGTGAACAGAGAATGCTGGACAAGATGGACCTTAGTCTGATGCAACATGGCTCTGGATCATTCAACCGGGGTGGCAGTGGGAGAAACTGAGGTGTCAGTGGGAAGAGAGAGCAAGTGGGGTGGCAGTGGGAGAAAGCCAGGGCAATCTGGGGGGTGGGTGGGGGAAGCCAGGGGAACAGAGTACCCAAGATAGCACAAGGCAGAAGGCACCTAGCCCAAGGCCCCTCTCAGCTCTAGCAGCACCACTGACCAAACTACAATTCCTAGATTCTTTAGGGATCCATGACTATTGCATTGGTATAAAACTGATAATGAATCTGCTATGTAGATAGCACTTAAGATTGCAGTCAATTCACAGGATCTAATCCCCAAAGTGAGTTTTAGCAGTAAAGGGTGGTGGCTCTGATGTCAGTGGGGCATTGAATCTGCTCCGGGTTTCAGTCAGAACCAATTAGACCTCTAAAGGAGCTATCCAATTTGGATAGCTCCTTTAGAGGTCTGACTGGTGCTGACTGAAACACAGAGCAGATTTAGCCCCCCACTGACTTCAGAGCCACCAGCCTCCACTGAGATCTAAGTTAAATAGCTGAAGTTCTGTGGTTATATACAATCCTTTTACAAAGCAAGAACCCAAATTCTAGATGGCCACTACCATATGAGAGTCCTGGGTTTTAAAAAAATCCACCACCATCTTCATTGCTTTAAGTGAGGCAGCTGGAGGGTCCTTCCTTCCAAAGGGTTTCCGAGATATCTTTACATATCGATTCCATTTCGAATGTTTTTAAATCTTGTAGAAAAATAGTTCAGCAGTTTGAAGGGCCTTTTTTCTTTTTACAGGCCATGATCCAATATTACACAATCATTTGCATATTCCCTGTCCTTGTTTCCCTTTGTACTGTATCTAAGATATACTTAATCATTTATCTTGCCTTTTACGTTGTAGAGTTATTTCAGATGAAAATTGGCATGATCTTTCTTTCCTATTCCAAGGCAATTAATACCACAAATGGGTCTCTGTGTTTTTGTTTTGTTTTGTACTTTTTGGGAAGCCTGCAAAAAACATCCAGCAATTTGAAGAGCTTTCTGGTGTCTACAAGATTTGATTATAGAAGCCTTTCTAATTAACATCAATAAACAAAACATTAAGTGGCTCTGCACAGATGTTCAAATTGCGGACCAGTTAACACATAACACTAAACCATGGCTTACCACTATGTGGACAAGCTGGAATGAGTCCAAGCAAGACTCAGGCTCCTGGACTGACCCTTCCCCTCACCTCCTCCTGCTGCATTTAGTTTTGCTTTCACAGAATCTCAGGTTGTTGTTGCATACAAACCGGGAATCATGGTTTATAGCAAACTGGTTAGTTTAACAGGCCAGCTTCATAAACCATCTGTTGAAACCATGGCTTGTTTTGAACTGCCACATACACACATTAAGTGTACACAGAATGAATGCCTGTTAGGGCTAGAGTCAACCTTGGATTCTCTTATTTGATTCCCAGCTTGCTTACTTATTTCTTTTTCCTCTCCTTCAGATGCTGAATGAGAATCTGAGAGGAGAGATGACTGTTGTGCCCATCAGAACCCAGATCACCCTCAAAGATAGCAAGTTTATTCAAGAGATTGCAAAATATCTGTGTATCAGCTGCAAGGAGGTACTTGTTCAAATGGAACTTGTTTAAGCAGAAACCTCATTGCAAAAGGTAGAGTCTCCAACTGTGTTTGTTTCCCGTCCCCTTGCACCCCGTCCCAAATCATCTCTAGAACGGATTTGGGGTGGGTGTGAGGGCTGCAGGGGGGAGGAGAGGAAGGGGAAGCCCGTTGCACCAGTGGAAGTTCCCTTGCACAACATTGGATGGAAGCCGGAGTTTAAAACAGCAAAAGGGATAGTTGAATATATCATTCAGGACAGTAGGTTAGTCCGCATGATCAGTTTTCTGCACGTAGCCATGAGTACAAAGTAGTTCTTGGCTATCAAGCCCCCCCCATTTGTGTATTTGATTTGATTTTTAAAAAACAAAATTAAAAATCTTGCCTTTTCATGAGCATTCAAGACAGGTTAAAGCAAGATCACTCCAAACAACTTTTTAAAAGTTGCAAAAACACCTGCATTTGAAAATTGCTGGAATAATTGGAATACAGAGAGAGGATCCATGATTTCGTAGAACCTGAAGTGATAAAAAGGCCATCTAGTCCAAACCCTTGTTCCAGAGCATGCTGTATCCCAGACCTCTGTGCACCAGAAGGAGAGAGCAGGTGTGCTGCGGAAGGTGTTTGCAGCACAAGCATCTTTAGCTACCTTACGCAAGCAAATCAAGCGATATGCGGGCATGATTAGATGAGAAATATATATATGTGTGCATTGCTAAGAGTTTATTTTACATTTGCAGGAACTAGCAGCTGTTAGGGATGCTTTGACTCCTCCTTTGGCTTGTGTGGCTGCAAAAAATGGTGACTTGGATGCTCTAAAAGCCTTACAGAATATGGTAAAAACTTCTTATTTAGTGTATTTTATATATCACTCAGTTCCTGAGGATGAGCAAACCTCACCCCCTGTGCTCGTGAATTTTGTATATTCTCCTAAATACATTTGTCCCAAGTAGTGAAGAGACAATAAAAAACTCAAAGTAGTCTCACAACAGGGAAAAACAATTGCAGGTAGCTATTTTGATCCATTAGAAAGAATCCAAAAGTAACAGCAGATCAGAGCTAGGGACAGATCTGAATAATTGCTGGCCTTCATATTTTCAAAGGGAGAGCAGCCATTATTTTTGTCCCAGGAGATCTTTTTCTGTGCCTTGTATAGTTGAACAACCTCATTAAGTCTTCATAAAACCTTTGCCACATCATCTTAAGAGTATTACAAATGCGGACTCTCTCTCTCTCCCCTCCCCCCCCCCCCCGCCCACATCTTTTTGCTTAATATCCAGTCTAAAGAAGAGTTCTGGTGAAGCCGAAAGCTTGCTCACCAGTTTGTGAAGTTGTCATTCATCCTAATAAAGCTATCACTTTGCTGTTGCTTTTGGATTCTGGCAGGGGGTCATCAGATTGTTATCTGCAATAGTGTTAAATGATAAAGGGCTTGCTTAAATGCAAGCATGTGGTCAGGGAGAGCAGGATCATGTGTTCCTATCTCCCACTTTTTCATAATAAGGTCTGAAAAGAGCCCCCTGCATGTATAAGTGTATGCATGTGGGTTTCTCTTCCCATGGAAAGGACCCTTGAAAAAGCAGGGACACCTGATCATGCAGAGGAGACGTGTGCACATGCCTCTGTACACATGTACAACTGGGGGCCCTTTTCAGACCTCACGAATAAGTAGAGGCTGGTTGTGTGCAATCTCACGTTCCCCTCCATGTGTTCACATAAGGTCTGAAGAGGGCTCTGACTGATTGTTTCTATGTACTTCAACTGTCGTGGACTGGCATGCAGAAAGCCACCTCAAGAGATGCCTTCCATTAATCCTAGAGATCATGATAAAACAAAAATGGCAGGGGTGGGGTGGGGAGATGTTTTCTTGACTGTGCTGGGCCCAAGCCCTGATCATAACTGGAAAACGTGGGTGTATAGGTGAAACTTTTGTTAGCTGTATGAATGATATTTTTCAAGACATAACTTTGTCACAGGGTGGAAACCTGAGCTCTGGGGATTATGATGGCCGCACTCCACTTCATGTTGCATGCTGTGAAGGCAATTTGGACATAGTCAGACATCTACTGGAGTCTGGTGCAACCGTGTATGCAAAAGACCGATTGGGAGCTACTCCGCTGATGAATGCTATCACGTTCAGGTATTAAAAAAAAAAAATGCAGTTCATGTCAAGCTCCTGGAAGAATAAGAACATAAGAAGCGGGCTTATACTGAGCTAGACCATTGATCCATCTAACCCAGTATTATCAACGCTGACTGGTAGCGGCTCTCTGGGGTTTCAGGCAGGGGTCTTCCAGCCCTAACTGGTGATGCTGGGGACTGACCTTGGGAACTTTTACATACAAAGCATGTGCTCTACCACTGACCTATGGCCTCTCCCTAGTAAAGGCCTGTGCTGCTTTATTGAAACCTAGTTCCACTTTATACAGTGCTTTAGGGCACAGTCCTATGCATGTTTAGACAGAGAAAAGGCCTACAGCTCCCAGCATTCCCCAGCCAGCAAGGCTAGCTGGGGCAAGCTGGGAGTTGTACGCCTTTTCTCTGTCTAAACTTGCATAGGATTGCACCCTTAGAGTGGTTTTGGCCTGGATGGTGTCATGAACAGGAAGGACAAGTGCCTCACGCTTCCTGTGCCTTTGCAATTCTGTCTCTTCCAGAATCACCATTCATATCTCTCCTGTCTTGTAGATTTATAGGATGTCCTTGCATCAAGAGCATGCGTATCTCCTAAGCAGTAGGGATGGAAAAGTGTTGCAAATAGGACAGCATTGTGAAGGAACAGGATGAGGCACTCTCGCTTCATATTCACTCTGCAACTTTGTCACATTCGAATCTGTTGTTTGTTGGAGGAAAACTTCTGGCTATTGAGTAAGCTAAATATGTTTTTCCTTAGAATCTCTTTAGAGTTAAAAGAGTCTTGCTCATAACACCTGCATCATAATCCAACAAGCCTAACAGTGCTAGCTTCACCTGTGGATAATCACTCTCCCAACCCCGCCCTCAACATCTAGGGAATTCCAAGCAAACAAAACTTTCTTCTTAGAGTTGGTCTGGATACCTTAGTAGTTATCCGGTCTGGTCTCCATACTCTTGGATTAGTATTTTGCACTGCAGATAGGTCATTAAGAGTACAATCCTATGCATGCTTAGACAGGAAAAAATTCCTACAACTCCCATGATCCCCCAAACAGCATGGCTTTGCTAGGGCATGCTGGGAGTTGTAGGACTATTTTTCTGTCTATACATGTACAGGATTGCACTCTTAGTCACTTGGCCTGCAATCTTAATAGTCACTATGACAATCTGATGGCTAACCAAGTCATTCAAATACATGAAAAATGGACAACAATCTCTTAAAATTCTTTAAAGCAAGTTAAACAAACTTGCTGGTGAACCGAGGTGGCACTCGTCCAGCCCAGCTATGCAAGATGTTCCTGCAAAGAGCTGTGTGTGTATGTGTGTTTTAACCGCACCCAGTGACTGCCTGAGGAATTTCACATGAGTTTGTTATTCAGATTCTTTTGCTTTACCACTCTCACAAGGAACTCCTACTGGGATGCTTGATCTTTTAAAAGCTGCCGAAAGGGGAGTTGGAAGCCATCTTTGGATTCAGGCTTATGTTCTTGTCAGGCTGAGAGGATGAACTAAATCAATTGTCAGTTCCCAATGGCTTCAGGCCTACTCTGTCAACAGACTTCACTGCAAAGCTTAAGGTGGAATTGGGTTATTTAAAACGTATAGAATTACTTAGATACTACTACTGTAGGTGCAACAGGTTTGCAGAATTAATTATATACAGAAAAGGAATTTAGCTATAGCAATATTTTATACTAGTAGTACAAATTCATAGAATTGGGGGTAGTGGAGGAAGGAATTGGTGGTCATGCAATCTCACCTTCTATCCTGAAGCATGATCCTCTTACACTTAAATATCCCTAAGATGTATCTTAGAAGGGCCAGTTGGCTTGATTGAAAATGTCTTGGCTGTATTGATATATCCAAAATCAATTTTGACTAAGTGAGTTGGTCCTTAATTTCTCTCATTCCAGATTATAATGTATAATGAACCCATTACACCACACTGTTTCTCAATATGATTCCAGAGATTCTGTATTGTTAGTAGCAATTAGCCGCAGTACTGGTTTTGTTCAGCTAGGGAAGGTTGATAGGGGTGGAGGCATTCCTTCAGATATTTGAGCTCCAAGCTGTCTAGGGCATTAAAGGTAAGCCCCAGCACCTTGAATTGGGCTTCATAGTGAATAGGCAGCCAACGTAGCTGCTTCTGAACTGATGTAATATGACTTCATCTAGGCAAACTAATCAGAATTCTAGCAGCTCAATTCTGTACTGGTTGAAGCTTCCAAAGAGTTTTCAAGGGAAGGCTCACATATATTACAGTGCAGTAATCCAACCTTGGAAGTTACCAGAGCATGGATACTCTGCTACAGTACTGCTTGGCACTGTAGCCAAGGCTATACCTATCCAGGAAAGGCTGCAGCTAATGAGCAAGCCAAAACTGGCAAAAGGTGCTCCAAGCCACCGAGGACAATTGGGCCTCAAGTGATACTATTGGATCCAAGAGCCCCTCCAAGCTGTGCACCTGCTCCTTCAGGGGGAATGCAAACCCTTCCAGGACAGGTAATACACCAGCCTCCCATACCTGGGAACCTCCTATGCCCAGGGCCTCCACCTTGTCCAGACTGAACTCCAGTTTATTGGCTCTCATCCAGCTCATTACCAAATCCAGACAATGGTTCAGCAACTCCACAGCCTCACCTGGCTCTGATGATAAAGAGAAATAGAGCTGGGTGTCATCTGTGTAAATCCCAGTGTAAATCTCCAAATTCCAGATGACCTCACCCAGTGGCTTCATATAGATGTTAAAGAGTGTGGGGGTTAAGATACAACCTTACAGGATTCTGCAGCTGAAGTGCCATGGAGTCAAGCAGAAATCCTTAGCGCTACTTTCTGAAACAGACTATAAGTGGAACTTACATGGTTCCACTTATACTTTCAGGTATAAGTGGAACCATGGTATCACTGTGGCCCCCAACCCCAACTCACAGAGTTGGTTTAAGAATATACCCTGATGGATGGTATCAATAGCTACTGAGAGTTCAAAGAGAATCAACAGGATTGCACTCCCCTGTCTCGCCCGATAAAGGTAATCCATCAGGATGACTGAGGCTGCCTCTGTGCCAAACCCCAGACTAAACCTAGATTGAAATGGGTCAAGACATTCCATTTCATCAACAGCACTTGGAGTTGGACAGCTGCCACTCTCTCAAGCACTTTGACCAAGAAGGCGATATATGTGACTGGATGATAGTTCTTGCAATCTTCCAGGCTGAATGAGGGTTTCTAAAGAAGTGGTGTCATGGCCGGTTACTTCTGTGCTTCTAGTTTGCCTGTAGCATGGCATTATCCAAATAGTAAACTATTTATTCCCCTAGGTCCTGGGGTAATTCTGAAGCATAGTTTGAAGCATTTATGTGAATAGTCCTGGGGCATGGAATAAGTACATTTGTCCATAAACACACACAATCTTAGTGAGCTGTTGAGATCCGACAGCAGTTCAAGGAGCAACTGCATCCAAATGGAAACATGATGTCTACGAGAGACATCACCAATGGCTGGCCAGGTGAGGAAGCCCTACTCTGTGAGGGACTAACTTCTGGCTGCTACAGCAGCCATGTCCTCTGAGGTCTGCCATAGCCTAGAGCAGGGGTGTTGAACCTCTCTCAGCCTGAGAAGCTCTCGGGGCCTGCTTTCCAGTGGTGGGCAGGGCTAAAGGCAAAATGGGAGGGACCAAAAATACCAGCATATTTTTAGCTTCAAGTTCATACTTCCAGTAACAAAGCCTTAGGAGAGGCATTTCAACTTTTTAGAATGGGAAAAAAGCTACACAAAAACCAAGAAACCACCAAACGATGGGGGTGAGGGAGAGAGGCCAGGGGAAGAGGGTGTGGTCATCTGGGGAGCCCTAGAGGGCCAGATTTGGTCCCCAAGAGGGCCAGATTTGGTCCCTGGGCCCGAGATTCTGCACCCTTGGCCTAGAGTTTTAGAAACAGGTTAGGATTAGGAGCTGGACAATCTGAGGTATGGGGGGAAACTTGTATATACCTTTGTCCCTCCCTAGTAACTCTTGTCTGTTTTGCTGTATTTTAAAATATATTGTAAGCCATTCTTGAGATCTTTGGTTAGTAGGTGGGATATGAATAGTTCATATAGTATAAATAATAGGAGAACAAAACCAGGAGGAAAGTGTTACATAAGGCCGAATGGCTAAGGACCAGTTTAAAAGGGAACAACAGTGGCCTCACTGTTGCCCTCATTCCTGCTTGTGGGCTTCCCAGAGGCATCTGTTTAGCCACTGTGAGGAAACAGGATGCTGAACTAGAGAGGCTTTTGGTCTGATCCAGCAGGGCTTTTTTATATTCCTAAGACTTAAAATGGAGGAAGACTGTATGCATGACAGAGTGCAGGCCTGCACATGGGCACCACACACATAAAACATGCATATTCCACAAAGTGGGGGCCTTCTCTGTGGTGGCCCCCACTTTGTGGAACTCCCTCCCTGGGAAACTCTGCCATGTTGTTGTTGTTCAGTTTATTTATTGCATTTATACCCCGCCTTTTTTCCTCTTACAAGGAACCCAAGGCAGCTTACGTTATCCTCCTCCTCTCCATTTTATCCTCACAACAACAACCCTGTGAGGTGGGTTGGGCTGAGAGTGTGTGACTGGCCCAAAGTCACCCAGTGAGCTTCCATGGCCGAGTGGGGACTAGAACCTGGATCTCCCAGCTCCTAGTCCAACACTCTTGCCACTATACCACACTGGCTCTCTGAACAGTTGTTCAGTCGTGTCTGACTCTTGGTGACCCCATGGACCATAGCACGCCAGGCCTTCTTGTCCTGCGCTCTCTCCTGGAGTGTGCTCAAGTCCATATTCATTGCATCGGTGATGCTATCTAGCCATCTCATCCTCTGCCGTCCCCTTCTCCTTTTGCCTTCAGTCTTTCCCAGCATCAGGGTCTTTTCCAGAGAGTTTTCTCTTCACATTAGGTGGCCAAAATATTGGAGCTTCAGCTTCAGTATCTGTCCTTCCAATGAGCACTCAGGGTTGATTTCCTTTAGGATGGACTGATTTGACCTCCTTGCAGTCCAGGGGACTTGTGTAAGAGTCTTCTCCAGCACCACAGTTCGAAAGCATTGATTCTTCGGCGCTCAGCCTTCCTTATAGTCCAGCTCTCACAGCCATACGTTGCTACTGGGAAAACCATAGCTTTGATTAGATGGACCTTTGTCGGCAAGGTGATGTCTCTGCTTCTTACTATGCTGTCTAGGTTTGCCATAGCTTTCCTCCCCAGGAGCAAGCGTCTTTTAATTTCATGGCTACAGTCACCGTCTGCGGTGATCTTGGAGCCCAAGAAAATAAAATCTGTCACTGCTTCCATTTCTTCCCCTTCTATATGCCAGGAAGTGATAGGGCCAGATGCCATGATCTTTGTTTTTTTAATGTTGAGTTTCAAACCAGCTTTTGCACTCTCCACTTTCACCCTCAACAAGAGGCTCTTTAGATCCTCTTCGCTTTCTGCCATTAGGTTGGTATCGTCTGCGTATCTGAGGTTGTTGATAATTCTCCCGGCAATCTTAATTCTGACCTGTGATTCATCCAACCCGGTGTTTCTCATGATGTGCTCTGCATATAAGTTAAATAAGCAGGGTGACAATATGCAGGCTTGTCATACTCCTTTCCCAATTTGGAACCACTCGGTTGTTCCATGTCTGGTTCTCACTGTTGCTTCTTGACCCTCGTACAGGTTTCTCAGGAGACAGGTAAGGTGGTCTGGTGCTCCCATCACTTTAAGAATTTGCCACAGTTTGTTGTGATCCACACAATCAAAGGCTTTAGCGTAGTCAATGAAGCAGAAGTAGACGTTTTTCTGGAATTCTCTTGCTTTCTCCATGATCCAGCGAATGTTGGCGATTTGATCTCTAGTTCCTCTGCCTCTTCGAAACCCAGCTTGTGCTTCTGGTAGTTCTCGGTTCACATACTGGTGATGCCCCCTCTTTAATGAGCTTGTGCCGCGCATTAAAAATGTTGTTGTTCAGGCAGGCATTTGGGGTGGGTTAGGGTATTTTTAGAGAATGGTGTTTTTATTGTACAATTTTATTGTTTTAGACTGTTTTATTACATACTTGTACATCGCCCAGAGTGGCTGGGTGACCAGCCAGATGGGCAATTAATAAATCAAATAAATAAATAAATCAAATAAAGAGAGCCAGTGTGGTATAGTGGCACGAGTGTTGGACTGGGAGCTGGGAGATCCGGGTTCTAGTCCCTGCTCGGCCATGGAAGCTCACTGGGTGACTTTGGGCCAGTCACACACTCTCAGCCCAACCTACCTCACAGAGTTGTTGTTGTGAGGATAAAATGGAGAGGAGGAGGATAATGTAAGCCACCTTGGGTTCCTTGCAAGAGGAAAAAAGGCGGGATATAAATGCAATAATAAATACATACATAAATAAAACAAAATATTGTGTACCCAATTTCCTACAATCCTTCCCTCTAAACAAAGAAAAGAAAAAGAATTTGGAAGGGTTGTGGGAACCGAGTGTACATGTGATACATGTTCTGTCTTTTGTGCAACAGATCCAGCATAACAGGTCCATGTGTGCAATATTTTTATGTTTCCAGCTGTGTGAATGAGCCCTTTAGTAACCATTCTGGGAAAGCAAAATAACTAGCCAACGACAGTGTGTGGCTGCTTACACTTCTGGGTAAACATGACAATGTTCTCTCATCTGCAAGTATATTACTTTTAGAAGTTTTAAGGGCATGGAGAGAACCTTGTCCTGACTGTTTACAAGCATAGCCCTCCTGGTCTCCTCCATACATTAAGCAGTGCTTCCACCTTTTGAAGTTTGCAATGTTTAGTGTGAAAGGTCAGTTCATTGTTTCTCACAGAAGAACTGAGGAGCCAAAAGAATGAAACCCTTCAAGTTTAGGAGTGGGTTACATTTCTTTAAATGACTGGTGGGAAATGCATTTGTGGCTCCCATCCCTGTCAATCCTCACTCACATTCTTAACTCAGGTGCGAGTCAGAGCAGACAAGTTAATGCAGAAGTCATTAGCCATGCTTAAGTTCCACTGAAGTCAGTGGAACAAGATTGTTGTTGACTGACTAAAGTTCCATTATTTCAAGAAGCCTAATAGATGGTGCTTGCAATTTACATATTCAAGGCACTGCTTCACCTGCATAGTAAATTACATTAATTATACACAACTAATTATGCAGCCCACCCACTTGACCTGGTAAACACATGAAGAGCCATGGTGCATGCTGGGTGCATGCGGCTGCCATTTTCAGTATGCCATCTGCGATCGGAGCAACAAGGGGTTGCGCTGTGTCATGCGAACCCAGCCAACATGGGTTATTAGAGGGTTAAACAACCCCTAAACAACCTCTATTAGTAGTAGAGGATTGTGTATTCAAAATGGCGACCATATGATGACCTGGCCTTGTCATGCAAACCAGCCCAGTGGGTTGGATCCAGATTAAGTCATACTTAGAGTAAACCAATTAAAATGTTAGACACATTCTCCATAGAATGTTAAACACGTTCTCCTTGATGTTTTCTGAGGCGAAGAGGTTTTTCAAGTCCTCGGGTAGCTTGGTCATCATTTCCAAGCCTGTTCAGCAATACATGCATATTCCACAATTACTTGATTGTGCAGAATGTAACTGACAGTGCAATAATCCCAAGCATATTTCCTCAGAATTACGTTTTGAGTCCAATGAGACTTACTCCCTAGTAAGGGTGTGTAGGACTGCAGCTTGAGCTAGCTGCTCAAGAATATGGATCTTGAACTGCAGTTCAGGACCGTTCACAACCAAGTCAACTCTTTCCCTCACCAAACACAGTATAAGTTGATGCACAAATTGTTTACACTTTTCCTTCAACATTTACTGGTATAAACGTTAGGTTGTGCTGTGGAATAAAAAGTAAGTACAACAGTTGCTGCCTCCAGAAAGTGGGGAGGGTAGAATTGTCCTTGATGATGTGCTGTGTCTCAAGGAACACTTGTGATGAAATATTTAAGATAACAAACAAAACATGTGAGGTCTATAATTGCAGTAGCAGTTAGTAATACATCTCTGCTAATGGAACAGAGCATTGACTAATTCTTTTATTTTTCAGAGAAGGGAAATTCAGAGAAGGGAAAATAGCAGTGTGATCTAATATGTTTTTTCCACTAATCAACAGAAACAAAACAAAAACAAAACTTCTTTGAGAAGTCCTATTCTTCACATGTGATAGTGTTCTATCTTAGTCATATCTGGCAACCCTTATGCAAGTTTGTGTGCGTGTGGTTACCTTAGAAACAAACAATAGGGAACCGTTTCCAGCGCGAAGCTCCCACATACTGTTCTGGACATGTTACATGCCACTTCTGAGTTCTAAGGTTAGGTGTTAGGGTGGTTTTAAAGCCTGTTTGCCTCTTGAACATACTGAAGGTGCTCTTGTGATGTGCTTGCGCATGCAGCTGAGGCATACATGCGTGTTGGTTCAGCTATCATGCAATGAGATGCCTTGTTCCCTCTCTCCAGGGAACTTTTATGCTGAAAAACAGCCATCATTGCTGCTGCAGTGCTGCAGCAACAAAACCCTTACATGGGGCCAAAGTGCCATACAAAGGTGTGATTTTTATGGGTAGGAAGAATGGGAAAGGGGGTTATGGCCAGCCCTGTGTGCCCATCCTAAGCCTACCGGCCCTTAAGTTCTAATTCGGTGCAGTCATATGCCAGCTGGGCGTGTTGTAGCAAGGGGGTTTCCCTGTCTTCATTTTTCAGAAAGCACTGAAAGTAAGATTAAATAAGGGCTGGGGAACCTGTGACCATCCACATGTCATTGGACTACAACTCCCATCATACATGGCCATTGACCATGCTGGCTGGGGCTATTGGGAGTTGGATATAAATAGTTCTCCTTTGTTCAGAGCTCCCTGATGGTGCTCATTTCCCTTGCACAGATGGAGGACCACAGGCCTATGAGGAGACAGCTGTCTCCATCTTGCTCTCTGAATTTTCCGAAGGTATTGCATTTACGGATTGATGGAGTTTTGTTTCAGTTCACACGTCCCTTGAAAATGCCCCGTTCACAACCCCAAATACGAATGGGAGCCCACCTTCTCCGATAATATTTGCAAATTCTCAAACTTGCATTCGCAAAATGAGCACTTGAAAAATGCAGAACTTTCTCAAAAGGAGCAACTTTTGAAAAATGTGCAACTTTTCCCATTTGAACGAACTGAAAAACAGGAATGAACTGAACGGGAATGAAGTGAACCAAGCTTTGAAGTAAAAGTAGGAGAACTTCATCAAGCTCAACCATCCCTGGTTCTCCCATCCACAGTTACATTGGTCATCTTTGGCGGCTGCGTGCTACGTGGACTTCTGGTCTGATTGAGCACAGGCAATTCTTTTATTCGTATGCTTGCAATCCTACAGCTGGACAGAAGATCATGCATAGACCAGGCTCTATGGGCATTGCTCCTGCAAATCATAATGTAGAAAGGAAGGGCTGAGCTGAAACGACTTAACTCATTTTTATGCCCTTTTTTGTGAATGTTGGCAAGCATGCCCCCTATTTTTGGTGATATTTTTGCACTCATCGCAAATGTATTTGCTGTGTTTCTCTCCTGCTCTTCTCCATGCTATTTTCCCTCTTCTTTTTCCCTCTCACACAATCTTCTGCCTCATTTGCTCACATTGCCCTTCCTATTGGCTGAGACAACTCATGTGATTTTGTCAATCGTATCACAATCCTACCCCTTAGGTGAGGCTGTCACCAATTGCTTGCACTTGTTAGTTTATTACATTTTTATACTGCCCAATAGCCGAAGTTCTCCAGGTAGTTCACATAACAAAACTTAAAACTATAAAATACAGTAGCGTAATAAAACATAACGTAAACACTTTTAAAAGTTTAAAACCATAGTAAGAACCAAAGCAAAAGCCAGCAGCAGTGCAAGGATCTTAAAACACACTAATGTGTGTTTTTTTTTTTTTAAAAAAAACCCTGAAAGGCTAAAAAGCCTGGGAAAATAAAAAGGCCTTCACCTGGCACAAAAATACCACAATGTAGGTGCCAGGTAAGCCTCTCTGGGGTGCCCCCACAGAAAAGGCTCTCTCCTTGGTGTGTGTGTGTGTGTGTGTGAACAATCAGCCAATCAGATAAAATGGTAGAGGAGCCAATGAGGCCAAGGACTGTGAGGGTTAAGAAGAAGAGAACGTTGCTGAGAAACCAGGGGAGCAAAGGCTGCAGAGCTGCTGCAGTGCAATGTGAATGTTTGTTGTGGTAACATGTACCAGAGGCAGTGAGCCTGTGTAAACCAGCTGCTGGGGAACATGGGCGGGAGGGTGCTGTTGAACTCATGTCCTGCTTGTGGGCTTCCCATGGGCAGCTGGTTGGCCACTGTGCGAACAGAATGCTGGACTAGATGGCCATTGATCTGATCCAACAGGGCTCTTATGTTCTTATGCTTTTGAGTAATATGTTAGCTTTGAAAGTAACCTGTTCCCGGGCCAGCTCTGCCGTGCAGTAGAGTGACGTTACCTGCTTCAAGGGCATCACGAGATGAGGGGGATAGATGAAGGCAAGAATTGGTGTCTGCATGGAGCGGGAGAGGAGGCTGCTGGACAACACATAGAATGTGTTGTACCGGCATTTCCGCCTTCCCCACCCCTGGAACGCCCCATTTTGGCCACTCCACACTCCTCTTGCGAGTGCGGGGTGCAAGATTGTTCCAGGCTGCCTGTGAGGCAGCGCGGAAGAGGAGGAAGGTCGGTTTTCCTGGAGCTGACCTCAGAGCACAGGCTCTGAGGTCAGTTCCCGGAAAGCCAGATATCCTATGGATATCTAGCTGCTGACTAGCGGCCATAGGATTTATCCCTTAGTGACAAAGTAAAGTCTCTGTTCTGTGGAGAAAGTTCAGTGTGGGAAGTGGTTCTCAGATCCAGTTTATCAATGAGTTGTTTCTTAGTATGCTACAGATGTTTCTAGAAAGCGTGTTTAAGAATAAAACCTCTCTTTCCCCCCTTTTCTTAAAGGCACCACCATGTGATTCGCCTGCTCCGCATAACTGGAGCTCATCTTTCCAGCCAAGAGCTCATAAATGTTGGAACAGAACTTTGCAGGTAAGAAAAAGATGCTTTTTCTGAGACTACATTGTAGTGTGACTGGGTTTTGTTAAATCCATTCTGTCTGTGTTTCGTGGATAGTCAGGCATTTTTTGTTCTGTTGTCCGCTCATTGAAGGAATCTGATTCTTTGGTATGAGAATTTTGTTTGTTTGCAAATGCACGTTTGTGCTAATGCACACTTGTGCAAATGTGCATTAGCGCAAGTGCATATTTGCAAACAAACGAAATTGCACAAATCCCCCCAACCCCAAAGTAAAAAATTAATCCACAAGTCTGTGGAATCTGTGTGACTTGGAAAAAGCCGGTCTGCTGTGGAATCCATAGGTTGTTTAAGGGAAAAACTTGAGGCTAAAATTTCAGGGTCCCTGGTATTAGATACTTGGGCACACCTTCTTTGATAGCCCCAGGTTAGCCTTGATGTTGTAGGTGAGATTCCCTTGAGGACTCAAGCCAGAATGTCCACATTCACTCAAATTTACTTAAATTCTACAAATAAGGACTAAAACAATGACATAAGCAAAATGCATTTATTAAGGAAAGATAAAGAAAGTTTAACAATCTCACAAATCCTGCAGCTGTATGGCCACCGCTCACACCTGTACTTTACCAGCAAAGGGGTATCCTCCCTCAACGGCAAAGGGAACCTTCTCACAATTCAGGACCTCTGTCAAGGCCCTGCACCTGGGAGGAGGACCCCAGGTCTCACTGTGCTCAGACTTAAATACACCTTTTTAATAGGCGAGCTCCTTTCTAATACATATTCTGAAATTCTGAAATTTATTGGTCCATGTCACATTTGAGGCCTCCCTCTTCCCAGAAAATCCATCCTTTCCCCCCAAAGTTCTCTCCTATCTTTGATATGATATAGGTTGTTTACTCCAAAATGGGCCTTAGTTCTCCTTTTATGAGGTGAACGGCTCTTTTTGCTTCCCTTTATTTTCAGATAAGGAATCCCAAACCACAACATGTTCTTTTCTTTATCCTTCCCTTCCCTTGACTGGTCACCTTATTCCCTTATAATGACTCACACAGCTGAAAGATTAATGCAACATATCATATATATATATATATATATATATATATATATATATATATAGTATCTAAATAGCTTTTAATACAGTAGATCTGTGTGTCTCTTGCTCCCTTACTTGCCCCCTCTAAGTTCCAAAGCATTACCCCAATTTCTACCTCACTACAAGCACTATGGTCAAGCTACCCCAAACCCCCCTGCACCCCAAAAGCTTCTTACTATACTAAATAACAATTACAAGGCCTAAGAAAATCCTTTCAGTCAGGTTTGTAGAAATCTAAACTCGTTTGAATCTGTTGTGGATTTCTCTGACATCCCTAACTGTGACTCTGGACTGGTTCACACATGCATGTATGTCACTTGATTTCTCTACACTCATTTACAGTATAGTTGTCGATTTAAGAGTGGAACGTGTGAACTGACCCCATTTACAGCATTGCCCATGGGATTTATCTGTGGTGGCCCATTCACACAATGCATGGGAGCCATCCCTTCCTATTGCAGTCGTCATGGGAGGAACAAGCATGTGAAGCAGGCCTTTTATCCCTATTGGATATTAGTGCCAGCAGCGTGATTAAGGATCATTGGTTATTGGGAAATTGGGCAGAGTGATCCATCTGTTGGGGCAGGGAGATCCAAAGGTGGAGAATTTGCCTTATCGAAAGCCCTGCCTGGCTCATACTGGCATGGTAGAAGGGAGAAAGGAGCAACATTTTTCTTTTCCTTTTCTAGTGTTTCTTCTTCTTCTTCTTCTTCTTCTTCTTCTTCTTCTTCTTCTTCTTCTTCTTCTTCTTCTTCTTCTTCTTCAACAGTTTCACTCCCATTGATACTGATGAGAGGGAAATGAACTATGACAGCTGTGGCGCTGGCATAGTTCTTCCTCTGTTCCTGCTGGGAATACTGCAACCCCGTCTGCAAGTTGCTGAAAGGGGGCAGTGTTTCAGTATGCTAATGCATGGGAATTTCCACCTCTAGCCTTAGGATCTCTATAGCCTACAATGTGGTTTCCTGTGATTTTTCTCTTCCCCTTCCTTCCCCTCCTTTCCCCTCTTGACCTCTGCCATTGCTGGGAGCAGATGTGTTTGCTCTTGCTCCTGCCTGAATAATGGAACACAAAATGGACTGAACAAACTCCTTTTGAAACCCTATGCTGTACCTGCATCTTATATGCAAGAATACTGCGAGTAAACTATTTTACTTTTCTTCACTGAAGAAGAATGTGGTCTCCTTTATTTTCCTAAGGTAGCCTTTGTGTGCATGTGGGACTGGTAAACAGTCATTCTGTTATGCCTTTTGGTTTTTCTGCCTTTCTAACAGGAGGCATCATTACTAAATAATCACATCAATTCCAGGGGTATCTTGGGGGCATGGAGGCTTTTGGAACCTGTGGATCCACAGCCTCTCCCAACATGCCAAGGGGAGGCCCCTGGAAGGCCTCCTTTTTGTACTCTCCACTGTTGGAGAAGCCCCAACTGTGGACCGATCCAGAGCCCCACAGAGGAGGCTTGCAAAGTCAGATCTACCTCTCTGACATTGGGCATCTTGCTCTTTCTCTGCCCTTCAGGGAGATTTGTAAAATTCTGTGGCCCCTGGGATGCACTCCCAGGGCCACACATCAAGTGTGTATAAATGCACATTATATAGAATACAGTAAGACATAGATTGGGTTGGGCCAAGTCATTTTGCTGCCTGAGACGAAGGACAAAATGTCACCCCACCCCCATGAAGGGTGGTACAGAAGATGACCAGACAGGTAGATGAATCTTACTTCAACAGTGGTGAATGGACAGCAGCCTCCACCACACTTGGGTGTAATAGGCAAGCTTAGGGAGCCCCCAAGAGCACCTCCTCCCTGGGGATGTATGAGAAATTAGTTTCAGTTCATTTTTTATCAGGATTTACTCAGTTTGCACCTTCTGGACCGAACATGGACTCAGATGCAATCCGTGGCTGAAGTCCAGACATTTCTGAGCCTACAGTGTGATTTACAGACCAAAACAAAATGCGTTCAGCAAAAACGAACATGAAAAATGCACATGGTAAAAATGTGCACAAACACAGTTTAATCAATGGGAAAAGAATGGATACAACTGATGCATACATTTGGAAAAAATACACATGGAAATACACATGGATTTTCATGAGAAAATAAAATAAACCTTGCAATTTGATACAGACCCAAGTCCGAATGAGCTTCACAATACAATTTGGGAGAACTTTGGCGAGCTCAAATTTCGCTGATTCACACATCCATGCTCCTCAACCAGGGGAAAAAACAGCAAGGGGGCATGATGGTGGAAGGAGGCAAGCCCAGCTCAGAGAGCTTCAAGGGTGATCTTAGAGAGCCTGGTGGGCTGGAGGTTCCTCATGCCTGCTGTAGATTGTAATACTTATACATCTCCATATTATACATTGAGTAAGTATAACTTTTCTATTAAAAAGCTTTTTGTTCACTCCAAAACAAACAAGGAGCTTTATTCAGTGTTCCCTCAAATTTCCACTGAAGATAAAAAAAAAAAAACCATTGAGGAGTAAAGAACAACAACAAGGAAAAAAGCACACATTTTTCCTGCATTTTTTTCTGAGCTTTTTCTTCTTCTGGGCCTTCACACCTCTAGCCCAGATGTTGAGATCTTCTTTAGAGGCCCTTTTTTGGGTATCCTTTCCCAGTAGTGCAGCAGCGTAATATTAGATCCTGGACTTAGAGCACAATTCTATGCGTGTTTTGACAGAAACAAGTCTTACGGCTCCCAGCATGCCTCAGCCAGCCATGCTAGCTGAGGCATGCTGGGAGTTGTAGGACTTCTTTCCTGTCTAAACATGCATAAGATTGCGCTCTTAATTATCTTATAGGCCTTCCTTTTAGATGGCCATGTTTATTATTTCTGTTGTGAGGCACATAACTTTTAGATGCTGTTTTAACAACTGTTTTAATCTTGCTTAGCACTCTAGGCTTTTAAAAATATATTTCTTTATTTACTTACAGTATTTGTATGCCGCTCCATATCCAAAGACCTTGGAGTGGAGAACAGCAGACAGGATAAAGAATAAAAATAGCATGTTAAAATAATTTTAAATAATTTTAGAAGAAACAGACTTCTGATAAACCAAGTTTGATAAACCACAGCTGGTCACTCAAGGAAGGCTTCCTGACATACCAGTGTTTTCAGGAGCGTCGAAAGCGACAAAGCATTGGCATCTGCCTGACCTCCAGAGGCAGGGAATTCCATAGGAAGGGGGCAACCACACTGAAGGCTCTTTTCCTGGTGGACTCCAATCAGGCAATGAGTCCATGTGGAACCACTGGGAACATGCCCTGTGATGACCTCAGTGGCCGGACAGGTTTTTCCCTTTCTTCCTGTTTTTACATCCATTTCTAGTGTTTTTAAAGCTGCTATCTCTACTTTTGCTTGTATTTGCTTGTTTTTATTTATTCTGGGTTGTTAGCCACTCTGGGAACACTTTGGGGTTGAACAATGGAATAGAAACATATAAAATAAAATAAATAAATAAATATGGTTTTCTAACCCTGATGACCTCACAGGGAAATGAATTCCCACTGAAGGCTTTTCTACCATTTCTCAGACTTCCAGTTAAGAACTCAGCAGAGCTGTGGATCAGTCCAAAGATCCACCTTTGATCTTTGGACTGATCCACCTTTGATCTTTTGGACTGATCCACCTCGTCTAGCATCCAGCTTTCTACAGTGGCCAACCATGTGCCTCTGGGAAGCCCACAAGCTGGCCTTGAGGGCAATGGCTCTCTCCTGCTGTTGCTCCCCAGCAAGAGATATTCAGAGGTTCCAGGTCTGGTGTCAGGGGTAGTCATGATTAAGAACCTGCCAAGGACCCACACCCCAGCAGGCACCCACTGATAACAGCCCTCTTGGGTTGTGCCTCCTCTTCACCATTGTAACCTGCTTGTTCACCTGCCCCTCGCTCTGTCCTAGACAACAGTGGTGGTGAGAAGGAGGAGCAGGAGATGCCACTGTTGACTTCCTCACTGGTTCTCTGCCTGTCAAGCAAGGAAGTGGTAGCAACGATGGGAAAGAGGGTGAGGAGCTATAGCTGCTGGTGACAATTTTATGTATGTATGTACGTACATACGTACGTACGTATGTATGTATTTCATTTATATACCGCCCAATAGCCGAAGCTGTCACCACAATGGTGGTGAGAAGGTACACTCATAGAGGGAAGGGGACCCATTGAAGTTGTCTTGCCCAAGGGCCCTCAAAACCTGGCACTGGCACTGAGAGGTACACTGCCTCTGAGTATGGAGATTCTATATAGCCACCATTTGCCGCTGTTAGTGGAGGCTGGTGGCTCCAGTGTCAATGGGGCAATGAATCTGCTCTGGGTTTCAGTCAGCACCAGTCAGAACTCTAAAGGTGCTATCCAAGGTGAGTTCTGACTGATGCTGTCTGAAACTTGAAGCAGATATACAATCCCACTGACATCGGAGCCACTGGCCATTGATAGGCCTATCCTCCATGAAATATAGGAATTTCTTGTTGGGAGACTTTAGGTGATCTCAGTTGTCATGATAAGAAAAAGAATGACAAGAAAACAGCTATGCTGCAAAGTTCCCAAAGTACTGCAACACAGAAATGAGGTGAAGATCTTTGAACTTAAGACCAATTTTGCTTTCTTCATTCCAGCCTTTGATTCCATAAAGAAAACTAATACAGAGAACTTCGGCTATTGGGCGGTATAGAAATGAAATAAATAAATAAAATAAATAAATACAGTCTTCATTCTCCAGTTTGACGGGTTTGGAATTTGCTTTGTCAGAACTTACTCAGCTGTCAGGATTATTAAGAGGAGTGGCTAAAAAAGCAACATATTATTTCACAAATAAATTGACCCCGCACTTAGCCTCTTCTGCCCTCTAAAGAACCTGTTTAACTGGCTAGCCTTAGAGGATGGCAAAAAGCTTTGGGGCTTTCAGCAAGAACCAGAAAAATACATAAATCAGTGTATGATGCAATTTTGAACCAAGGCATTTTATTACCCAGGACTAACTTTCCACTTCATGTATTTCTTTGTTTCTCTGAATATGCTTTTATGAGTATACTTTTTTGGGGGGTGCAAATTTGGTTAAATTTGTAAAGTGGGTAGTCAGCATTTTCAATTTATAGAATCATAGAATAGTAGGGTTGGAAGGGGCCTACAGGACCATCGAGTCCAACCCCCTGCTCAATGCAGGAATCCAAGTCAGAGCATCCCCAACAGATGGCTGTCCAGCCTCATCTTGAATACCTCCAGTGTGGGAGAGCCCACCACTTCCCTAAGTCATTGGTTCCATTGTCATTGCTCTAACAGTCAGGAAGTTTTTCCTGATGTTCAGCCGGAATCTGGCTTCCTGTAACTTGAGCCCATTATTCCGTGTCCTGCATTCTGGGATGATGGAGAAGAGATCCTGGCCTTCCTCTCTGTGACAACCTTTCAAGTACTTGAAGAGCGCTATCATATCTCCCCTCAGTCTTCTCTTCTCAAAGCGAAACATGCCCAGTTCTTTCAGTCTCTCTTCAAAGGGCTTTGTTTCCAGTCCCCTGATCATCTTTGTTGCCCTCCTCTGAACCCTCTCCAGCTTGTCTGCATCCTCCTTAAACTGTGGTGCCCAGAACAGGACACAGTACTCCAGATGAGGCCTAACCAGTGCTGAGTAGATGGGAACGAGTACTTCCCGTGATTTGGAAGCTATGCTTCTATTAATGCAGCCCAAAAGAGCATTGGCCTTTTTTGCAGCCACATCACATTGTTGGCTCATATTCAGCTTGTGATCGACAACAATTTCAAGATCCTTCTCGCTTGTCGTGTTGTTGAGCCACGTATCCCCCATCTTGTAACTGTGCATTTAGTTTCTTTTTCCTAGGTGCAGAACTTGGCATTTATCCCTATTACATTTCATTCCGTTATTTTCTGCCCAGCTCTCCAGTCTATCAAGATCCCTTTGAATTTTGTTCCTGTCTTCCAAAGTATTAGCTGTCCCACCCAATTTTGTGTCATCTGCAAATTTGATCAGCATTCCCTACACCTCCTCATCCAAGTCATTAATAAAAATGTTGAAGAGCACTGGGCTCAGGACTGAGCCCTGCGGTACCCTGCTCCTTACCTTTCCCCAGTTTGAGAAGATCCCATTGATAAGCACTCTTTGAGTCCGATTCTGTAGCCAACTGTGGATCCACTGGATCATTGTTTCATGTACCCCACTTTGAGCTAGTTTGCTCATCAGGAGATCATGGGGCACTTTGTCGAAAGCTTTGCTGAAATCGAGATATATTATGTCCACAGCATTCCCACAGTCCACAAAGGAGGTTACCTGATGAAAAAATGAGATCAGATTCGTCTGGCAGGACTTGTTCTCGACAAATCCATGTTGGCTTCGAGTAATCACTGCATTGTTTTCAAGGTGCTTACAGATGGATGGCTTTATCATCTGCTCCAGAATTTTCCCAGGGATTGATGTCAGACTGACTGGTCTGTAGTTCCCAGGTTCCTCCTTTTTACCCTTTTTGAAGATAGGGACCACATTAGCCCTCCTCCAGTCATCTGGCACTTCATCCGTCCTCCATGATTTCTCAAGGAGAATAGACAGTGGTTCTGAGAGTTCTTCTGCCAGTTCCTTTATTACTCTAGGGTGCAGTTCATCTGGCCCTGGAGATTTGAACTCATTCCAAGTAATGAGGTGTTCCTTGACCATATTCCTGTCAATCTCAAGCTGCAATCCAGCTCCTTCAGCCTGTACTTCGCCTTTGCCAGGGGGGTCATAGACCCTCTTTTGGGAGAAGACTGAGCCAAAGTAGGAATCGAGCACTTCTGCCTTTTCTTTGTCATCTGTTATCATTTTGCCATCCTTATTTAATAGCAGAACAACCATTTCTTGCCTCTGTCTTTTACTATGCACGTAGCTGAAGAAAGCTTTTTTGTTGCTTTTAGCATCCCTCGCTAACCTCAGCTCGTTCTCAGCTTTAGCCTTCCTGACGCCATCCCTGCAATTCTTTGCTACCTGCCTATACTATTCTTTTGTTTCTTGACCTTCCTTCCACTTCCTATATGTGTCCTTTTTTGTTTTCAGGTCATCCCTAAGCTTTTTGTGAAGCCATATTGGCTACTTCTGTTGTCTTCCACCTTTTTTTCTTGTTGGAATTGTTTGTAATTGTGCCTTGAGACTTTCCTTTTTTAAAAACTCCCACCCATCCTGGACTCCTTTTCTCGTTAGAGTTGCTTTCCATACTGATCATTGTTCTGAGTTTATTAAAATCAGCTTTCCTAAAATCCAGGGTACGGGTTTGGCTACACTCGGCTTTTGCTTCCTTTAGAACCATGAACTCAAGTATAACATGGTCGCAACCCAGCTCTGTGTCCCAATGCTATTTTAGGGCTGCTTCATGCTTTGCAAAATTCCTGCATGGAAAGCCACTTCTATGTAGGAAATTCATGTTCTGTATAAAGATTATCACGTGTGAGGATTGCACGGTTCCCTCCCCTGCTCCCACCAACTTGCTGTGTGTTCCTGCCAGTCACTGTTTCCCCACACCTGTGCACACAACAAAAAAGTTCCATGAGCGGTAATAGCATGTGGTACGTTGTACATTATTTTGTACACGAAAATAATGGTGGGAGGAAATAATATTTGAGAGGGACCAATATTTGAGAGCACATGCTTTGGATGTAATAGGTCCCAGGGTCAATTCCTGCCATCTCCAGTTATAAAAGCATTTCAGTTAGCAGCACTGGGAAAGGCTGTAGACCTGGTGAACTGGGCTGAAGGTGAAAGGGGCAGGGTAAAAATGCCAAAAAATACTAGCATATTTTAGCTTAAAGCTCTTACTGCCATTAACTAAAGGCCTGGCGTGCTATGGTCCATGGGTCACGAAGAGTCGGACACGACTTAACGACTGAACAACAAGAAGGAGAGGTTATGCACTCCTGCCCCAAGCCCTGGAGAGCTGATGCCAATCAGAATAAACAAATATTTTGACCTGGTATAAGGCAGATTCCTATATTCTAAGTGCCCACTGTGCAGAAATGGCCTCTCAAAAAGAAAAGAAAATGCAGAGTACATGGGCATCGCCTACTGTGAATGGCAGTGGGGCATATGTGCCCCACGGCATATAAAGCCTTGTCCATGACTTGCAGTGTGAAATGGCTCACAGTTTTCCTAACATTAACTGCAAAACCAGTTTTCATGTCACAGAAAAAAATATATGGCAGGAATATACGAATCCATTCTAAAAATGACTCTGCAAGATCTTATTTGACCAGAGATTATGTTTGATTGACATCTCTGTTACAATAACTAGTAGAAAATGGGGTGAGCCTTGACCTATTCATATTTCGTTGTCACCCCAAATGGAAAAATGCAAGGTGTGGGAGTGTTCAGGGTGGAGGAGAAGCAACCAAATCCCCTTTTTCTTTCTTTCCCTGCTCTCTTGCCTATATATCAAAATGCCAGTTAATGAAAGTCCAAGGATGCTTTCATTCAAGCCTGTTATCATAGCCCATCTCCAGGCTAAAATGCTGTTCAGTTCTGATCACAGCTGTCTGGAAAAATTATGCTTCTGACAGAACTTTGACCATGCCTCTAATACCTGATTATCTTTCTGGTGAAATAAAATATGGAGTGGGGTTTTTATGATCTTAATCTGTCATCTGTCCCGGCAGTTACAGAGACTGCATAAAAAGGCACTGGCAGGCTGGCTAATAGGAATGGTATCCTTGAATGTGCTTGAGGCAGAATTATCTTCCCCTCATGCGAAATCACCACTCTGCTTATCAAGGCTCTTCACCAACGGAGAGGCATAATCTCTTCACTGTCTGGGTGACACTTTTCAGCTATAAACATCTCAATCTCCCATGGTGGCTTAGCGTGCTTCTTGTGGGGAGTTGAGAAGAAAGATATGCAAGAGCTCCTGGGAAAAGATGAGCAAAGACACCTAGCTCTCCCTCTTAGGACTATCCTCTTAGGACAGGCCTATACAACATGTGACCTACCAAGCCACCAGCCAGTGCTGGCTCCAGGTTTTTGAGGGCCCCCCTCCCTCAGTGAGTCGACCTTCTCACCATCATTGTCACCAGCTGCTCTTGGTCCTCGTCCTCTTCCTCCTCATTGCTAGTGCTTGCTCGCTTGATAGGCAGAGAGCCAGTGAGCAAGTAGGGAGTGGCATCTCCTGCTCCTTCATCTCACCACCACCACTCCGTGGGCCGGAGCAAGAGTCAGGTGAGCAAGCAGGTTGCAATGGTGAAGAGGAGGAACAAGTCCAGGGGGCTCTTGTCAGTGGTCCCCTGCTGGGCTATGGGCTTTTGACAGGTGTCCAACTACGCCTGCCCTTGACGTATGCACCTTGTATGGTGTAGATCTAGATGGGTAGCAAAAACACATTATTGAGACTCTGTTGGCTGGTGGGCTATGTTGGTGGGTCACAGGCTCTGCAGGCCTGAAGACATCTTAGGAGGAAGATGCTGCAGTCATCATCCATGGGTTATGCAGTTTGTGAGTATGCACTTCTGAGCAACTTCTAGCTTTTTTTGGGGGGGGGGTTCTTAGGGTGGAGACAGATGAGACTTGTGTTTGCAGGTGGTATGAAAGAGCCCACTGTTGCCTTGGGTGTATACCAGCCTTCCCTAAACTAGCACCCTCTGGATTTTTGGTCTTCAACTCCCATCAGCTCCAGACAGCATACCCAATGGTCAGGAATGCTGGGAGTTGTAGTCCAAAACTATACCACATTGGGTAATGCTGGTATATACGCCCCCATTTATTTTGTCTGGGTCAAGGAGATTTTGTAGGCTTTTGACGAAGCACTTCAGAAACCTGCAAGAGCTGAGATGATACAGAGGATAATGGACAAAAGAAATGGCTGTTTGCACAGATTACTCTGTTGCACTACTTCCAACCCTCTTATAAGCTGTATCCAGCCCGAATCTGTCCCATGTGCTTAACTAATGGCTGCTTCACATAGACCCCACACCAGAATTCAGAGGATTGATGCTTTCTTCCCACGCCAATCATGTCTTGTCTGGGAGGGTGAGCTCCTTTGACATGCTGCAAGTTAAGAAACTGCTACTAGTTTCGGGGTAGGATGAGGGGTGCACATTCAAAAGCATAGGCACACCGATTCAGTAGGTACAGACATAAACACTGCAGATTACTTGTTCTGCTGCTGTGTTCTCCCTGTCAACCAGAACTGAAAGAATGATTTATATTTTGCCATTTTTATCCTGAAATATTGATGCTTGAGGATCTTCGGTTTACACACAAACTCAGCTTCACAAACTCCATTCTCAGCCTTTTACTTCAGGTTGTTTCAGTAACAAGTTGTCTTCTTTTTTTAATACATGAAATTCAACTGAAGAGTTCTTTATTAGATACACCTATGAAATCTTTCAACATATTACTAATCTTGTGTATATCTAAGATGGTGGAAAGGACATAATTAGTGATGCACCTGATGAAAGAGTTTAAGTAAATCTCCTGACTCATTATGAGGGAAAGGGCTAGAATCTGAAAGGCAATTTTCCCAGGCCAGGAACATCATTAACCCAATATATGAACCGTGAGGAGAATGGTTTGGTTAAATAAATGACTTGTTCTAATCAATTCCATTGTTTTTAGTGGTGATATCTTTATTCGCTAGGAATTAGGGAGGGAATTCCACTATGTAGTAAGCTTAACTGTGAGTGCCGTGAAGAATCATAAAAATTGAAACAGAATGGTTAAAAGATTGAATGCTGCAAAACATTTGTGTTGAACTAGACTCTTGCCTCTCTCGTGTTCTTTTTGAAGTGGAACAAGAGGCAAAAATCCGTTGCGGGGGTAGGGGGGGGTTAGGCTCAGTATACGTATTTGCTTTTGAGGTGATTATGGACTCATATGAATACTTTATCTCATTTTCACAGGGGAAAGGTATTTATTTAAAGAGGCCTCACATGAAATGCTCAAAAGTTGTTATGTCGGGGAAAAATGCTACTTTTCAATCGTTTTCTGTGACAATAAACTGAGCCTGCAAGTCAAAGTTGAAATGGGCTAGAAATATAATACATGTGACCATCTTTTATTTGAGGTGGGTTTCCCCCCCCCCATTTGGATTCATAACTTATTTTTATTTTATTTATTACAATTGTTTATATGCTGCCTTTCAGGATACAAATCCTGCCAACGTGGCTTACAAGTAGCATAAAAATAATTTTAAAATAATAATTTTTTAAAAAAATATATATTTCTTTAAAAGTTATCAGGATCTTTCCCACTGGGCAGTTGGTCCCAGATGGCCACTGCCTCCCTCTCTCCTGGAATTCTCCCCACAGGGCAGTTGATGGTAGGTGGCCCTGTGGCTGGGAGGAGGGGAAAGTCCTGGTGGAGCAGGCCCTGAGGTCTTCTTTGGCTGTCTCTCTCCTGCACATCATCATCCTTACTGAAAACTAGCAAATGCTCATCATAATTATGGGAAGAGGTGTGTGTGTGGAGAAGCCTGTAGGAGTGCTCTGCACTCAGATATACCCCTCTGCAGGAACCCTGTCAGCGAGGACACAGAACCAAGCCTGCTCCTCCTCTCCGCATAATCTTGCCTCTTCTGTTGCATAATTCCCATTCTGGGTTCTGTCTTTTCATCACGCTGGAATGTGCCGGAACCTTGGGAAGCTTTTACATATATTCAGATAGGCATGGGAGTGACTATGGGGTTGGCAACCACCACACCACTGGAGGCAAAAAGGCAGGCTTTTAGAAAGAAATATGCTATGTTAAGTGATGGACCTTTCTCAGGACCAGCCCAAGATCTTTTGCTGCCTGAGGTGAAAGACAAGATGGCGCCCTCCCTCCTTTCCATGTACAAAAGCTGACCAAACTGGCGGGTGAATCTTACTTCAACACTGGCAATGGGATGCCTTCCTCCATTTCACCTGAGGACAGCAGGCTAGCTTAGGGGGGCAAAGGACAGGCTGTGTGGAGTACACAACTCTGTCATCCCAGCATGTCACTGCTGCTCCCTGCCCCACAGCATCTGCCACTTCAGGCAGTGGCCTCACTCTGCCTAATGGTAGGGCTGGCCCTGCTTCCTCACTTATTGAAGTGGAGACCTCACAAATGCAAAGTTTGTGCTGCCCTATTGAGCCATAGCCACCCCTTACTCACTGAGCATCTAATGGCAAACCATTAAAGGAGGAGGAGCTACAGCAGCTGGTGGCAAAGGTGGTGGGCAGGTAGACTCACTGAGGGAACGGGCCAATTGAAGGTCTCTTGCCCAAGGGCCCTCAAACACCCGGAGCTGACACTCGCTGCCGTTCTTGGCTCCTTCTCCTTCTCCTCTCATCAAGGGGCTGTTGCAGCCAGAGCATTCCACTGCTTTCCAGTGCTGCACATTCCCAAACGCTTACAAATATTTTATCAACACTTCAGGACGGAGAAGTGGCTTCAGAGGCAGGGAGGACCTCAAGCTGTACCGTATCAGAGCAGCCCTGTAAGTCTCATAGGAAATCTTAGATATTTCCTGTGACATTTCACCTACTTCTCCTTATGCTGGAGCTCAGAGCTGAGATTAGCATTTCAAAACACAAAATGCTAAAATATTTTATTTAAATAAACAGTGTTTTCAATTTTTAACTCATTTTATCTCACCTTTCCTCCAAGGAGCTCAGGATAGTTTATATGGTGTTACTCCATTTTATCCTCACAACAAACCTGTAAAATAGGTTATGCTGAGATCTTGAGATTAGCCCAAAGCCACCCAATGAATTTTGTAGCTTAATAATAGTAATAAAACGAAATACATAATATTGAATACTTAGTTCCTGTATAGTACATTTCAGTGCACAATGCAACCCTGTGAGTGAGTATTATTATTCTCATATTGCATTTGGGGGGCTGAGCGGTTTAAGACCACCTGGTGAGCTCATGGCTGAGATGAAATTCGAGCTATGGGCTTGCTGATTTGTAGCTCAGTCTCATGCAGTACAATCCTATGCATGTGTATTCAGAAGTCCCACTGTGATCAATGGGATTTACTTCCATATATTGCTTCCATGGATTACTGCCATGTATAAGTGCTATTGCTCTCATGTACTACTTCTGGATTTCCCACAGGCAGCTGGTGAACAGAACAGGACTAGATGGACACTTGGTCTGATCTAGCATGGCTCTTCTTATGTTCTTATGTAAGTGTGCAAAGGATTGCAGTCTTAGCCGCTTTCTGATCTCCAGCCCCTGTCCATTATATTTTCCTGGCTCTTTCTAAAACACTATATTAAATTCTGTGTTTATGAAGAGCTTTTTAAGCTACTGTATGAAACTAAAATGACCATATAGCTGCTAAACCATACTTGGCCATTGAATGCCAGCCCCACGGAAGATCATACAGTGCTTGCAGAAAACACTCAAGTTTGGTCTTGGGAGAATCTCCTAGGGATAGGAGTTCCCCAGTTGTGGGGAGCCACTGAGAAGACCTGTTTTGTTTGCACTCATGATACAAATTTGATCCATAGGTGCTATAGTCAAGAGGCTCTCCTTAAGCGATCTTAAAGATCACTCAGAAATATAGGTGGTCTTTAAAGTCCCAGAATTTATATGGTTTTAAGTAGAGGGCACTCCATAAATGTAACACTTCCATAACTTTTGCTATTTAAAAAATCCCACTGACTGGCCTCAAGGAAATATTTGCACACCCACCAGCCTTTTGAAAACTTCTCAGACATCTCTTGTTTTTATTTATTTCATTTTTATTTTAATTTATTTCTTTTAATCTTTTAATGTTTTAATATCTTTACAATTTTAATATTGATGATTTAATTATATTTTTAACTTTTATACAGTTGTATTTATATTTCTTTTCATAGGTTTTAATTGTAGCAGTTTTAATGTTGTAAGGCCGCCTTGAGTCCCAGTATTGGGAAAAGTATTCCCAGTATTGGGAAAAAGATAAAAATAATTTATCCCAGAGACGTCAGGGAGGTATACCTGGTCCTGCCCTTGTCTTCACAACAACCTTGTGAGGTGCATTAGGCGGAAAGATAGTGACAAAACCCCAAGTCACGTGGTAACTGGGCACAATCCTATGTATGTTTAGACAGAAAAAAGTCCTACAACTCCTAGCATTGCCCAGCTAGCCATCTTAGTCTTAGTCCAACCTTTAGTCCAACGCTAACTTGTAGTCCAAATACTACACCACAATGGCTCTCTTCTCTTGCCATCTCTGCTAGAGGAGGTACTTTACACCAGTAAGTTATTAGTTTCCCTAGAGGTCTACTTCGAGAAGTGAGTGAGGGGTAGTGAACCAGCATCCCACTCCCCGCACCCTAAAAATCCCTGCCTGTAAGTTATCTTGCCGCACCTACTTTGCCTCTAGGTTGTCAACTGGAAGAGGCAAGCATCATCCTTCAGAATGCCAGATTTTTCTTGGAGAGGGCTACTTGCTGACTTCTATTTTTACAGCCTTCTTGAAATTAAAAAGAATAACAAAATCCTTTTGCCCCAGGTTTGCTCTTACACTGCATTTGGCTGGCAAATTTTAAAGTAAAAACATGCAATGCAATACAACTTGACTGCAGGATATCCCATTTAAACTGCATTTTCATATGGGATAAATCTTACGTTGTGAAATATGAAACTACCTGTGCCTTTTCCCCTTTGGTCATGGGCACACCCACTGGGTGAAACTAGCCTGTCGAAAGCTTCTTCTCATACACCCCTATTAATTTGTGTGGCTGATTCATCGAGCAGTATTGCTTGTTCAGCTGTTTGGAGCTTTTGTAATCTGTCCTGCTTTTCCTGGCAGACATTCCAAGCCTTTTGTTTGTCTCCCTGCTCCGGGATTTGTTGTTGTCAGTGCACAGAAGCCAATGCACAGAAAACAATACAATAGCGAAAGAATGTTCTAGTAATAACATTGTAAGAGGTGTGGGACGCAAATTTGCCTTGGCCCTATTATGATGCCACACAAAGTGAAGAAACATGTCTGTAAAAGGTTTGAATGAGTTGACGGTCCAGTGTGTACATTCAGCAGAAACAAACGTTAAAGCTTATCCTGGAGTGTACCACTTTAAGTTGTAGAGATGAAGGCCCGCATGTTCCACCAGGGGGGCAGTGGTGTGGGGTGGAACTCTCCCCACACATAGAAAAATGGGCATATCAAGGAGAAGGAACTAGCTTGGTTATCCTTACATTTTTTTCCCCTGTGCTCAGGGAGGTTTTTGTTTTGTTTTGGTTTTAGCAATGGAGTATTCAAAAGAGAAACTGTGTCCATCTGCCGCCTGAATTGGTACATTCCAGGAAAAGCATTACCAATTGATCATGCTGATTGTAGAAGATGGATTGCATCTTGAACAATAATGGATGCAGTAGGATATGAGTGAGATCTAGACAAAGGTGACAAAACAGATCTACATGAGGAACCTTCCTTGTTTCCTTCAATGGATGGGGTAGCGTTGCATACGCGTGTGTGGCTTCCATGGTGGAAGCTCCTTCCTCCATTGAAAGAAGTAGGGGAAGCCTTTGAGGGTGGGGAGCTCCGTATACATATTGGAGCCCCTGTACCCCTATGGAATTGATGGTTCAGGATTTAAGACTTTTGAGCTAAGAAAACAAAAATGTTTACTAGGACAGAGATGTATTGGCAAGAATGCCTGTATCCAGGGTCCCAATTTAGTTCTCTGAACACTCTTTTATTTATGGCTTTTGGGAAATATAGGCTGTGTGTGTGTGTGTGTGTGTGTGTGTGCTCTGTAACTACCAGAGGTGTTCATCTTTACTGCAGTATAATAAATTTAGGCTTATGTTAATTATGTGCTTCTTTCACATAGGTATAAATGTTATGCTACTGAGCATATGCAATAGAGTTTATATTGGCAGCCAATTCTTAATCAACAATGAAGAATTGTTAATCTGTGCCAGGATGAAAGGCATTAAGAACTGTTCATCTGTGCCGGGGGTGCGTGGGGTGCAAGGTGTCAGATCAGTTTTTCCAGTCTGTTCTTGTGTAGGAAGTTGTTGTTGTTTATTCGTTCAGTCGCTTCCGACTCTTTGTGACTTCATGGACCAGCCCACGCCAGAGCTTCCTGTCGGCCTTTACCACCCCCAGCTCCCCTAAGGTCGAGTCCATCACCTCCAGAATATCCATCCATCTTGCCTTTGGTCGGCCCCTCTTCCTTTTGCGTTCCACTTTCCCTAGCATCAGCGTCTTCTCCAGCGTATCCTGTCTTCTCATTATGCGGCCAGAGTACTTCAGTTTTGCCTTTAATATCATTCCCTCAAGTGAGCAGTCTGGCTTTATTTCCTGGAGTATGGACTGGTTTGATCTTCTTGCAGTCCAAGGCACTCTCAGAATTTTCCTCCAGCACCACAGTTCAAAAGCATCTATCTTCCTTCACTCAGCCTTCCTTATGGTCCAGCTCTCGCAGCCATAGGTTACTAAGGGGAATACCATTGCTTTAACTATGTGGACCTTTGCATATAACTATGCGGAGTAGGAAGAAGGTGTTTATTATTAGGCATAATATTGGAATTGGAGGGCAGGTGATGAAGTTAGTATGATTCACTTATTAAACTCCCAAACGGAAACATCTTTCCATTGCACATTAATGCTGCACTTTCTAAACATGTTTTCTCTTAAGTTAATTTCAGTAAAATTTCTGTGAAAGTATGTTTAGAATTGCAATCTTCATTAAAATTTTAATTTAGGATTTTTTAAAACTAATTGTAATCTCTAATGCTGCTAAAAATGTAAGCCTTTCCTACATAAATAATTTATTTATTATTTGTTTACAGGATTTCTTTACCGCTGTATATCTAACAAGATTCCTGAGCAGTGATAAATATTTATATTTATATTTGTATATAATATTATATAATATTTATATTCAAAACCACAAAACAGTAATTAACATATGAAAATGACAGAATAAATACATATTAATATATTGGCAACATTTAAAAGGTCTTCAAGGAGTTAATATCCATCCTATAATGATCACTCAGATAAGAAATGTGTGGTGCCCACATCTTTTCAAAAGGTTTAACATTGTTCATCATCCTGAAAGTGAGCATGGGCAATAACTTGAGAGCCATGAGAGCCAACTGGAAGCCTTTTGGATCTGTCCTGTGGAAGGAGATCCTATGCAAGTGGAAAGGTTTCTTTTTAACAGGTACATGACAGAAATTCAACAGGAGAAGTTTTTTTCCAGGATGGTGGTAGAAACTGTCCTCTGCCTGTCATTCAGCTGTTACAGGCGCAGGAGCCCTGGCAGAAATCAAGGCAGCTAGCATGTATGTCCAGTTCAATCAGAAATATGTTGTGAAATGTTTGGGTACTCCAAAACATCTCAGCTTTAAAGACAGACAACTAGAGAAGTCACCTTAAGGAAGCTGAAGCAAAAGGCGGGAAGCTTGAAGGACTGCTGCAATGGGGGAGACAGTCACTTTGGGATGTTTCTGTCTTGGCAACACCCGAGACTTCCCCCTCCATGTCTCTTCCCTGTTGCCTCAAACCCATTCCTGCTTCTTTCTTTCCCTCATTCCTCAGATCAAATGAAGAAATTATTCTTTCCCCCTCTGATGATCCACCACCTTTGGTGGACTTGTGTGGACAGTGAGAGTTTTGTGTTTGAGATCCCTAGGCCTACAACTACTGTCCCCAATTTTCCTTGGAAGAAACCTATGACATTTAAGCAACAGAAGCGAAACTGGCTTGTGTTCGTTATGCAGGTAAAAATGATTTGTTAGAAAGCTCCATTCGTTCACAAGTCCTTTGGTTGGAAGACTTGACAACGAAACAGGCATGATTGTGTTGTAAGTTTGTAAAGCAACTTGTACTGCCTTTAATACAGAATAATGGACTAGACTAGAAGAATTGTCTGCTGGACCCAGTATTATATATATAAATATATATATATATATTTTCCAGTCTTGCTTTTAATGGAGATGTTGATGGTCTGCACGGATGGCATCTGGCTGGTGTGGATCTGAAGCAACCCGGTTACGATGGGAATACTCCATTTAAAGTGGCAAGTATAACTATTGTAATACGTAAAGTGGGCCTCCTGTTTAATGTAGGTATTAAATTCAGACATCTCTTCTAGACAGAGGCTAGAGGCAAGGCTTCTCAAACGTTTTGGGTCAGTAGGCATATTTGGAATTTTGAGAGTGTGCCAGGGATGCTCACACAAAATGGCTGCCATGGGGGGAGGGGAATTGCCCATTCACTAAACAGCTACCCTGATGGACATGGCTGGTCACAAAATGCTCATTTCTCAGAAGACAAACTGGTGAGACTAAAAGAATAATAACTTGCCCAAGACACTAAGTATAAGGCAGAGGTGAGATCTGAGCTCCAAAATGCAAAACCACTCTTTTGAACCGAAATCAAGATGGCACTGGATGGCAGCACTTGGCTTTACAGCAGGCCAGCCTCCCAGTTATTAAAAAAATAAATAAAAGCAATTCTTAAGAAATAAAATAAAAATCAGGAGGGGCAGGGAGCCTGGCAGATCCCAAGAGGGGTGTCTGTGGGCACATTGGTGCCCACAAACACCATGTTGGAGATCCCAGGGCTAGATACTCCCAGACCACTTAGGGCACAATCCTATGCATGTTTAGACAGAAAAAAGTCCTACAGTTCCCAGCATTCCCCAGCCAGCCATGCTAACTGGAGTGACGTTTTAGAGGATACAATGGAGCTGTGCTGTTGGTGGGACGCTTTGGGAGACCTGCATCATAGACAGAATCTCCTGTGTGTGTATCCTATATACTTGACACTTGTGAGCGACAGAGGGCTGTTCCCTAGAGGGAATTAGCAGGGCCACCAAGAATGGCAGTATTCAAATAAGTAATTGCTAGGGAGTTTGTGCAAATGCCTGCACAACTTCTCCCTCCCTCCCTCTCTCCGTCTCCCTCTTCCTCTCCCTCTCTCCTTTCTTCCAGGCTCTGCTTCTAATACTTCTAGATTAATGCTAAATTGCAGAGACAGGAAAGAAGGAGAGCGAGAGAGAGCGAGAGAGCTGCTTTCTAGTCATGGCCTTAATGCAATTAATGCTTCTAATTGAGTGTATGTGGTACAGTATAGATGTTTTTATATATCTATCTGTATTAAATTTGTATCCTGCCAACTCAGCTCAAAGAGCCATCTAGACCACCATTTAAAAGTAACATAATATGCAATAAAATATACATAAAACCTCTGAATGGATAGATAACAATAAACGTTAATAGAAAGCAGCAAAAATAAAACCACTCAGTTTCTAGCTCCGAAAAAGAGGTATGAGTTTCTAGTGTTCCCTCTTCTAAACAACCTCGCTATCTTTCAAACCATCCTTGACTCTCTGAAAAAACTCCACCATTATAATTTTAAATGCGGTGGTATAGAAACACTTGTACTGCTTTCCTAAAGTTTCCAGTGGGGCAAGCCTGGTGAAGTTCTCTTGGGAGGTTATTTCATAAGGAAGATGCCACCACAAAAAATGCCCTGTAGTAGATACCATTCTGGCCTCAGGTGTTGAACGGATCTGAAGCAGAGCCTCCGTTGAAGAGTGATGCATACAGGATGGTGCATAAGGAAACAGTATGATTTGGTGCGTACGTGTGTATGTCCTGTGTGTGTTGAGCACGTACATGTGCATCTATATACACATCATGTGATGATGCTTACTGATATTGAAATATCTTCTTGTAGGCCAAGGCTGCAGGGCATGAAAAAGTTGTGGAATATTTGAGGAAGCTCATGGCCTAATGTGGTAAGCCTTTTTTTTAATGGCATTTGCTGGTCCGTGTCTGTATGTGTATCATCTGTTGCATGTGGAATAGGTCCTTTAGAAAATGGGATGAATCATGGCCATGGTTCTCTGGTTTCAGCATGTAGTGTTCCCACTGGCTCTCACAGTAACCTTTTGCACATAACTATCTATTTCCTTAACAAACCACCGTGTGAATAAGCTGTGCCTTAGGAACACAGGAAGCTGCCTTATACCGAGTTAGGCCATTAGTCCATCTAGCCCAGTGTTGGCGACACTGACGGGCAGCAGCTCTCCAGGGTTTCAGGCAGGATTCTTTCCTAGCCCTGCCTGGAGATGCTGGGGATCGAACCGGGGACCTTCTGCATGCAAGGCAGGTGCTCTGCCTCTGAGCTACAGCCTCTCCCTTGAAGGGTGAGTTGAGGAGAGAGCCAGGAAACCTCATTGCTAAGGCACTTGAACCAGCAGAATGTTTAGGGCACTGGATCCATCTGAAACAATTTGGGTGAAGACAGACAGAATATAGAAACAGATGAGTTCTTTAGCTGCTGTGCAAGCCCACTTTTGCAATTTAAATTACAGGCGTACGTGTGAACGAATTGAATACTGGCTTTTTTGTCTGTTTTGCCCTTTCCCCATGCTTTAGGTTGCCTTTTGTATTTCCCAAAGTTCAGCATGAACATTCTTATGTTTCTCTATTTGCTCATTGTCCTAATGGATCTGAAGAAGGCTCTCTTCACACCTGGCATTTTATCCCACTACAAACTGGTCCTTTTGATTCAAGATCCTTTCTGGGATTTACACTGGCCCTGTATACAGGCATCGCTCATAGTGCGTCCCTCCGCAGTATATCTTTTCATGGCTGGGCAGAGCTGCATGGAACAATCAGGACAGAAGGGGGCTGCTGGCTCCATACTCCCTCCCCTCCCCTGATCATTGGTTCCTGTAACATGATTGATGGCTCTGCCCCATCCCTCCACTCCTCCACAGCAGGAGGGAAGTCGGAAGTGATCTGGATAGCAGGCTATGGGAGCTGATCCCCTTCTTCCTCCAAGGGAGACAGAGTCTTCTTGGTGGTTTACCCCCAGGTTGCTGGCAATGCTAGTCCTTCTCTGCTAAATATGTTAGTGTGTGATGGAATCAAATGCAGTATATTGCTTGGACTACTGAGTTTGAATTTACCGATTTCCGGGTTCCCAACTACAGAAGTAAGAAAAACACAAACGGACTTGTATACAGTCAATGGACCAAGCCATTCCTAGCAGCCCCCCTCCCAGGCGACCGCTTCATGAGGGACACCTTCTTCATTAGACCCAGCTTGCTTCCCCCCCCCTGCACTGTTGTTGCTCTTCCCCCTTATTCTTACCAACGACCCTGCAAGGTGGGCTAGGACAAAAGATAGTGGCTGGCTAGGTGGGAGGGAGTACTATGGAAAACCACCTCAGCATTACTGCCTTATCTAAAAACAACTCCACACCCCAAAAGGAAATTATTAAAAATGACCATTCCAAGCTCTATATGATGTATTTATTCAGAGGAGGAGAAAAGGCACTTTTAATACCCATTGAAATCCTAACTGTCAAGCCTTTCTCCTGCGTGGCTGATATGGGAGAGTCCCCCACCCACCCTGGGAAGAAAAAAGCCCATCAATCTGGTGAGCAAAAGGGAGAAGAAGCAATCAGTGAAGTCAATGGGAGGGGGAGGTTCAAAGTGAATGCATTGAAGGGGATGGGAGGCCTTAAGACTGCTACTTTAAGTAGACTTACAATGCACTCCTATGCATGCCTACTCAGAAGCAAGCCACACAGATTTCAGTGACACTTACTCCCAGGAAAGGAAAGCCTTACAGCCAGTGAGTTTACTCAGAAGTAAGCACTGCTGTGGAATGGGAGAGAGGCAGAAACAGTCTCTCTGGAAGTGGTCAGTGACCTCCCCCCGCCCAATTTGTTGTCATGACAATGTTATTCAACACGGCCCAGCAACACCCCCTAGCACACGCCCACACAAAGGGGGAAAAAGCGCTAAAAGGGAAATACACAGGGGGAAATGATATCAATCGCCAGCACAGAAAATGCCGGGTTTTCCCCCTTCTCAGATAACATGGGAAAAGGGAAGGAAAGTTGTGAGATAGCAGCAGGAGAACAGCGGCGTCATCTAAAGCTGCTGTGAAAACCAGTGATTAAAGAAGAATGATCCTGCTAAAAAAACTCAGTCGCTAAGAGAGCTGAAGTAGATTCTAGCCCATGAAAGCTTATGTCATCATAATTCTCTTTCGTGCCCCAAACTCTGTTGGTTTGGCTGCAACAAACTAATACAGTTTGTTGCAGCCTCTGGAATTTGTTCCCATCTCCGTTAAAAGGAGGAAAGTTTTTTTTTTAAGCATTAAACTGCTCTAGTGATTGCAGGGAGGTTTCTTGGTGGCATCACAGGGGCATCCAATCAGCGCAGTGCACAGTGAGCATCTACTTCAGACTAGCCAACCTTTAGGGGTTGTTTTCCTCCTTCACAACTCAATCCTAGATAGAAAATATAAGTGTGGACTGGACACAGTGGGAGTGCTTCCAGATCAGCTAAAAATAGTGCTACTAAGATTCTTTGTAAGCTTACCCCTAAAAATTGGAATCATGAATGAGGCAAACATGTTTTGAAATGCATGTATCATGCTGGTATGCTTTCCGTAGAGCTGTGATGGTCTACAGCTTCCTCTTCATTGTACACTTGGTGGCAACTCTGGGCTTGTTGCTGTGAAATATATGAAATTGTCCTGCGTAAATATTTAACAAGGCAGGCTCTGAAATCCCCCTTCAAATTTCAAATGCTCTTTCAGATTATCTGAAATATAACTCTGTACTGTGGAACACGTTTCTCGTCTGTTCACAGGCGTGTTGAAATGACTTGTATTTATCTCTGTATATTAAATTGTATGCCATCTTCTATGGGCAATGATCCTGGTTTGTGTGTTTGTATGGTGCAACATACTATGGTGCTATATAAATGGATGTCAGCATTCCAGTAGCTGTTTGCTCTAGCAACTAAGTTATCGGTGCAGTTTCTGTCATACACTTTTGTAGCCCAGTCTTCTGCTCCCTCTGCCCACCCAGCCCAGACCACCTGTATTTCAGATCAATAACTGTGGTCTTTTTAAAGCATCTGGACAACAGCCAGTAAACTTGAAAGATCAAGCCAAGTTTCATATTAAAAAGTACATTAAGGAGCAATCCTATGACTGCTAGACACTGTCTGGAGGGCCGTGGGATTGTTCGGTTTCTGGGAACCGAGGTTGGAGCCAAGGTTCTAACCTCAGTTCTGAGAAACCATGCCCCCCCCACCCCCTCATAGCCAGCGTGGTTCTGTCTGTGCCGGCTACATCTCTGTGCTCGGAAATGGAGCATGAAGATGGGGGAAAGGGAGTGATCCCAGGGACGGGGAAGGGAGAAGACTGTGCAAGCTGCTTTATGCAGCTTCCTATCAGGTCTCCAGGCCCCTTTCCTCCCCCTCCCCGGAGCTGTGTCTAGACGGCTGAAGTCGCCCATCTTGGCAGAAATGCAGGGTGGCTGGAGCATGGAGGAGTGGGTCCCTGCTCCAACCCTGCATAGGATACTCAGCAGCATCCAAATTCGGAGGCTGATGACAATCAAGGTAAGATCGCACCCTTAATGGAGTAATAATTTTCAGTAAATTAGCATTAAACAGAATGGAGGTAACTAATTCCATTCCACAGGTGTTCATGTGCTCTGGCCACAATTCAACATTTTCTTTAATGGCATAGCAAGTAAACTCATCAAATTTGTATGTGATAAAAATCTGGAAGAACTGAAAATGCAATAGAGGACAGGATATACAATTTTTAGATTACCTTGATAAGAGTTGAAAACGAGTGTGGTAGGCTACTTTTTAAGCTATAGTTAGGAAGGGGAGAGGTTGATTGGAAGTAGTGCCCGGACAGTGAACTGTATATATCTAATCTATTTTTCCTGATTTTCTTTAGGTACATGGAATTCTTATCAGGTCATGAAAAAAAGGCACATACTGTACACATATTAATGCAAGCTATGCTGAGAAGTACTGAAGAACATGACCTAATGCTTACTGTTTTTAGCAATAATGTAGTAAACAGATTTCTTTTCTTAGCCTTGATTTTTTAAAAACCAATTCTTATGAAAGGAAATGGTCTGCCATTAATATGTAAGGGTGCAACATGTAAAACTCTGCTCCCACACTTGCCCATTGAACTGAATGATGTTTTCAGGAAGGAAAGTGTGAAGATGGAACAAACTGCAGTCTTTAAACCACATATGAAGCTGTTTTACAGTGTGTCAAGACCACTGGTCCACCAGTAGTATTGTTTGCATGAATGTTTAATTGGAGGTGATGGAGACTGAACCTGAGAACTTCTGCATGCAAAGCAATGTTCCCTACCACTGAGCTATAGCCTTTTATTGTAGCTCAGTGGCAGATGTGTCAGGGTAGACACTTTAACAGAAATCTAGAATATAGAAATTACATTGTGCATTTCAACTTACAGTGTTTTAAAGAAATGAGATGCTTAGGCACTTCGGAAACAAAAACAAAACGAGTAGGGTGTGGAATGGAGTATCTTCGAAGAGGGGCTGGCTGGCTGGAACCTTGAACAGAAGCACCCCCGCTAGGAGGTGAGGATATATTGCAACGTCTTGTTGCAGGTACCACATGTTTCATCTAAAGCAAAATTCAGTGTGAGCTTGGAGAGTCCTGCTTGCGGGGTACAGGGGAAATCTTTGTAATTTCAGAGGAAGTTCAAAGGATGTCAGTAAGATCTGCAAAATCTATCTAAGGGGGTCTTTTGCCTACACCTGAGGCACGTTTAGATGACCCTGTTCAGGTGGAAAAATTTGAGATCAAATTTAACTATTTTTTCAGAAGATTTGTGATGTTTCTCAGAAAGCCTCTGTGCATCTCTGCTTGTAATGCCACCATTAGTTAAGCTTTTGCTTGCAAACAAATCATAGCGGCCTTGTAGGCCCCTTCCAACCCTACTATTCTATGATTATGTGGCAACCCTCTGGAAATGGTCATGATTTTCTTGGAAATAGGCATGATTTTCTTACTGTTTACTCTGAAAATGCTCATGTTGCTATGCTTTTCAATAAAATATTTAAAAAATATATTAGCTCAGCATGAAAGCTGTGTGTGTGTGTGTGGGGGGGTGATGATGGTGCATTGCTCTGAACAATGAGCTTGTCCCATATTAAGTAGGATGTCGTCAGGTATCTGAAGTGATTTAGGTGACTGGTGGAGAAGCCACTTGCAAGGACCACTTACCTGTGAGTGGAAAATGCAATGCACTGATTTAACCCAGTTCACCAATGCAGAATATTTCCTGAAGCACTCATATTTCTGGCCCACTCACTGGCTTTCTACATACCTAGTGATTATACTTACAAGCAATTAAATGGGCCTAGGTAAGGATGCCAAAGCCACAAATCCTTTTGCTTAAAAAGGCTGATTGGCCCACTTTGTTAACATTGGTTTAGCTATAATGAGGTATAACGAAGAAAATAACCACAACAAATGCTCTTAAGATACCTTTTCTTTTCTTTTTGCAATTTAATCTTGAATATATACCAAGGCAGGCTTTTCAACCTTGTTGAGAATTTTGCTCCCACCCCAGGAAATTCCCCCCCCCCCCCAACAAGCTCATTGAAAACTGAGGTAAAGTTTTCACTAGAATGCTGGTGACTGAAACTAGTAAAGTAACCATGTGCTTTCCATTGAGTCCCTAGCATAGCCATAGGCAAGGATTGCATAATCAGTTTTTTAAATGAAATTCTGCCTATGCAAAGGCTTGGCTTTATCCTGGGCCAATTAGGGTTGAACTCTGGAAAAGCATGTTTGGAACATATAGTTTGACCTTCAAACCACACAAGCCTAACCCAGGCAGGATGTGAGATGACTGCTGGCTATAGGAACAAATTCATCCAAAGCATGATCTGCCACTTTTTCAACATCCATTAAGTGGCTAGCCCTACCAGAACGAGTAAATTAAAGGCAAGCAGGTTAGCATTGGTTTATGCCCTGGATTAAGCTAATGAAATCCTAAAACAATTACTGAAATAAACATCACAAGGAAACCAGCCCATAAGGTCTGTTCAAGGACCCAGTTTAAAGTAGACTTCATGCTGACAGCTTATAGATGGAAACAGCAACATAAACAGAATCTATGTGTGCTGCCACAATTATAGGACAAAATTATATTTGCTTGCATAAGACCTACGCTGTGCCCACATTGGCTCATAAGAACATAAGAAAAGCTATGCTGGATCTAGCCCAGCATTCTGTTCATACAATGGCCAACGAGCTGCCAGTGGGAAACCCACAAGTAGGGTATGAGAGCAACAGCACCTTCCTGCCCATGTTCCCCAGCAACTGGTGTACATAAGCTCACTGCCTCTGATACTGGAGCTAGCATATAGCCATCAGGACTATATTGATGGTCCGCTGATAGCCTTCTCCATAGATTTGTCCAATCCCCTTTTAAAGCCATCCGAAGTGGTGGCCATCATTACACCTTGGGGTAGTGAATTCCACAGTTTAAGTATGCGCTGCGTGACGAGGCCCTTCCTTTTATCTGTCCTAAATCTCCCCACCAGTCAGCTTCATGGGATGACCCCATGAATAGCAGCGGCGCACCTCCATTGGTGTTCGTAACGTTTTGTGTCTTTGTGTGTTTTTCCTTGTGGAGGCGAGTGACTGCGGACGGCAGGCCTGTGCTGGGCGTGCCTGAAGGATCAGCAGCTGCGCTGCTGCTGACTGATGCTCCGAGGCAGGCTTGCCATGCCGGCTGGTGAGGACATGGGGGCTGCCTCAGTGGCAGCACTTGATCACAGCTCAGTGGTAGAGCGTGTGCTTTGCATACGGTAGGGCCCAGGTTCAATCCCTGACATCTCCAGTTTAAAGCATCCAGCTGCCTGAGACCCTGGAAAGCTGCTGCCAGTCACAGTAGGTGGTACTGGGCTAGACGGGCAAATAGTTCGACCTGGTATAAGGCACATTCCTATCACTCTGCTCTTTGGTTGGTTCTCAGCAATGGGGGCCTCTTCCTAGATGCCATATGCCCTGTTAGTGTTGTGGCTAGGCAATTTTAGACTCTGGACTTACTGGTCTTCTGGGGACCTTCTCTTTAGATGACAATGTGTATTACTTCACTGACTTCAACATGTGCTAAGTCAGCATTTGGGGGCCCTCCTGCTCGTTCTGCAGAGTGGGCCCTGATATCTGCCCCAGACTCCTACCGTGATAGCACCACTATATCTTGTCCCTGTGTAGTGTGTTTCATGAGCCTCGTGTATTGCTTTATTTTGTTACTGCCAATCCAGTGGCACCAAGTGCCACACAAAAAGAATGATTTGTGTCAGGATCACTGGGGGAGGGGACGGAGAGAAGTTTCTCTACTCCCTCCCTTGGAGATCCTCAAACAAATCACAAAGCTATACTTCTATTAATGCAGCCCAAAATAGCATTGGCCTTTTTTGCAGCCACAGCACATTGTTGGCTCATATTCAGCTTGTGATGGACGACAATTCCAAGATCCTTCTCGCTTGTAGTATTGTTCAGCCAAGCATCGCCCATCTTGTAATTGTGCATTTGGTTTCTTTTTCCTAGGTGCAGAACTTGGCATTTATCCCTTTGAATTTATCCCAAGATCACTTTGAATTCTGTTTCTGTCTTCCAGGGTATTAGCTATCCCACCCAATTTTGTGTCATCTACAAATTTGATCAGCATTCCCTACTCCTCCTCATCCAAGTCATTAATAAAAATGTTGAAGAGCACTGGGCCCAGGACTGAGCCCTGTGGTACCCCGCTCGTTACCTCTCCCCAGTTTGAGAAGATCCCATTGATAAGCAGTCTTTGAATCCGATTCCGTAGCCAACTGTGGATCCACCGGATTGTTGTTTCATCTAGCCCACTTTGAGCTAGTTTGCTTATCAGGATATCATGGGGCACTTTGTCGAAAGCTTTGCTGAAGTCGAGGTATATGATGTCTACAGCATTCCCACAGTCCACAAGGGAGGTTCCCTGATGAAAAAATGAGATAAGATTCATCTGGCAGGATTTGTTCTTGACAAATCCATGTTGGCTTCGAGTAATCACTGCTTTGTTTTCAAGGTGCTTCCAGATGGATGGCTTTATAATCTGCTCCAGAATTTTCCCAGGGCTTGATGTCAGACTGACTGGTCTGTAGTTCCCAGGTTCCTCCTTTCTGCCCTTTTTCGAAGATAGGGACATATATGCAGGTACTTGGGAGTAAGCCCCCAAACAAGACTTACTCCTAAGGAGACATGTATAGGATTGCACTGTACGTTTTGCATCAAAAAGACTCTTCTGTGGAGAATGCAAATAAGGATGAGAGGACACATAATTAGCACAACCTACTAGTGACCTACATTTATACATTAAACATGAATCACATCTTTGTCTTTGCATGCCAAGCCAAATCATTGGTCTTTCATATCTTTCATAGTATTTCTGTCCGTTGCCAAGAAAGTATTTGCTGGTGACTTTTTTTGGAAAGGAGTCTTTAAATTTCTAATACCCAGGTGCATTTTTAGAGAATGGTATGGCATGAGCTGGGATTGTTCCTGCCCCATCCCTCCCTATGTCTTTTTGCTTAGCGGCTGACAGTAACAGTGTTCCAGTTCTGCCACTGATGGTCCGTGGATGTCATACGTTTGGAGGGTTACAGGCTGTGGAGAGGGAGGATGTTAAGAGAAACTAAGTATTAAAGTTATTGTCAGCCACCCTGAGCCTACAAGATAGGTGGGGTATACATCCAAATAAATAAAGGAATGGAAATTACTGATGCTGTGTCTTGCACTGAATAGAAGTCAGCAAAACTAGGGAGCAATTTCTAAAAGCAGGTGCAGTTTTAAATCAGTTGTGACTGAAGCTGAGTTGATTAGATAAAGAATGCTCAGAGTAGTTAATGTATTTATTAAGGCTGGCAGCTTAAGAACATGGGAGATGTGCTGGATCATCTGACCCAAGGCCTGATTAGTCCAGCATTCTGTTCTCACAATGGCCAATCTGGTGCCTGTGGGACGCCCTCGGTATACTGCCTCTGATACTGGAGGTAGCATATAGCCATCAAGACTAGCAGCCATTGATAGCTCAATCCTACATGAACTTGTCTAATCCCCTTTTAAAGCAATTCAAGTTGGTAGGGCTGGTGTCAATGACAGGCATGGCTGGGCACCTGTCGAAGGCCCACACCCCAGCAGGGGCCCAGTGACAAGAGCCCCCTGGAGTTGCTTCTCTTCACCATTGCAACCTGCTTTTTCACCTGCCCTCTCGCTCTGGTCCAGAGACAATGGTGGTCTTGTGGTAGTGAATTCCATAGTTTAAGTATGCACAGTGTGAAGAAGTACTTCCTTTTGTCTGTCCTCAGGGAGGATGCAGTTGCACTGTGTCCTGCTTGTGGGTTCCTGGTCGACAGCTGGTTGGCCACTGTGTGAACATAATGCTGGTCTAGATGGACCCTTGGTCTGATCCAGCAGGGCTCTTCTTATGTTCTTAATCTCCCACCATTCAGCTTCATGGGATGAGCCTGGGTTCTAGAATTATGACAGGGGGAGAAAAACTCCATTTTCTTTACCCTATGCATCATGTTATACACCTTCATTAAGTCTCCCCTTAGTTGGAAAGCCCCAAATGTTGTAACCTTTCCTCATAGGGGAGTCGCTCCAGTCTCATTACCATTTTGGTTGCTCTTTTCTGCACCTTTACCTCTTCTCCAATAGCTTCTTGCTATTAATAAATTAATTAATGGGAGGTCAATTTTAATCATTGGCACTGCAAGTTAAATGGATACTTGGGTTTTTTAAAAGGCTACTTAGTTTCTGATGGTTCCTGTAATGGGGAATTCAAAAATACCCTAGCCTTCTAAGGAGGACACATATTTACTTGGAAGTAAGCCCCACTGTTTTTACTGGGGTTTTCTTCCAGGTAAGTGTGTATAGTACTACAGCCTAAATCATAAGGTATTTAACCTGTCCTTCCATTTCTAAAATTGGCACTTAGATTGAGATTTTGGAAACATGCAAATGAATTTATCTTTAATAACTGAATTGACAGATTAATTTGTTAGAAGGTAGATCATTAATCAGCTATAAACTCATTAATTGCTTGGCACACTTGGAATGTATAGGGTAGTTGATCTTTGACTAAGCTTTAGGCAGTATATTTTTGTTTTAATGTACTTCAGAAAATTATTCAATCAGTTCTTTATTTGAGTTCTGCAGTGGCCTATGGCTATAGGAGCTTATTAAATTGCTTATTTACTATTGATAAATCATTCAAAAACTGGCCAGATGCCATAGCAGATCTGGATGTTCATAGCACCCTTGTTTCGTCAGAGAATAGGAAAAGCAACAACAACTAAACTATAATTACCTATCCAAGAATGTAATTTGCAGATCGAGTAGTGAGGCAATTCTATTTGAAGACCATTGCCTGAACCTAGAGGTGAAGTTGTTGATATGAGATCAAACCTCAAATTACAATCTTGATTTCCACAGTGAGATAAACAAACCGTACGTGAGACAGTCCTCCAAAATGCAGGACAGAATTTGGGTGCTACAGAATTCAGGGGCACCCCTGGTAGCACTAGGACATGTTGCTAAATTGCAAAAAACAAAAAGGCCTTAACCCACCAAAAGCTCTGCATGTCCTTAGCTGGCTGTGGAATCACACTCATAAGTGGGTGTTGTGTGCACGACTCTCTATAGCCAGGGATGCATATATGTAAAGAAAACTGTTATCCAGCTGACTGACTATTTAAGAGGAGGAGAAGGGTGGTAGCCCCTATTCCTCCAAGCAGCTCATCAGTAGGGTTCTTTTACAGAGCTGTTGGTTCTGGACCAATACATTTTGAGAATATGACTACTGGGTTCAAGCTCCACTCAGATGTTGGTAATTTAAAGAACGTATTTCTCAGGGTTATATACGGATTCCTGACAGGATGCCAAACACAGCCCTGCAGCAGGCATTCTCCAATTCTACAAGAAGTGGGAGGGGTCTGGAGGTTGGGCTGCCCTTCATTCACTGTGCCTACAGAGAACATGTCAGTTCCTTTTTAAGATTTCAAAATGACTACAGCAATGTTACCAACCTGGATCAGTCACCCACTCACCTACATTTTTTTAAGCAAAGAGATTTGTGCCTTTGGCAGGCATACATGGTACATAGGCCAATTTAATGGTTTATCACACTAGTGCATAGAACCAGTCAGCTAGCCAGAAACACAAGCACTCCTGAAAAGGGTGGGCACTTCTGAATCACCCCCAAAGAGGACATGCATCACCAAAAAAGAGGGCAGCGATCTTCATAAAAGTTGCATATGTTAATTTATATGTATAGATGCACATTTAGAAATAATTATTATAATTTCAATAGAAATATAGTGCATTTCACAATAATGCAGAAGTCTGTGACCAGGTGACCTGTGTGTCTGCCTCTTCAGTCTGCTGTCCAGGTGTTGATGGGAAATACTTCCTATGGTTCCTTATTTTTAAACTGCAATTGGACAGCCCCTCAAATAGAGGACAGCCTTCTGTAAAAGAGGACACATGGCCACCCTACAGCTCCTGGAAGCTGAGGGAGGGGTGGGACATTCTCTTCCTCTTTATCTGGCATCCCTGCATCCAGTTATTATAGTCAAATGAAATTCTTTCAAAGCTAGGAGTTAGCTGTCTTTCAATACATGTTGATGAGATGAATGCCAGATATAGAAGAAGTTATTTTAAAAGGCCACGAACTTGAGTAAATTTGTATGTACAGGCCATTGAGTTCAAGGATGTAGAATGAACCATCCCCAGCCTGTGGTTTGGGAATAGTTAGTACTGTGTTATAAATGAAGATTGATCTGCTGTAGCCAATAAGCAAACCCCATGGCTCTGGCGTGATAATTCTGCACAATATGTCTTGCACAATGTGCCATCCATCCTACACACAAAAATCTGGGATGAGTTACAGCTTGCAAAGGAAACCGTCCAGAAGATCTCCAAACAATATTGTGAAGCATTTAAAACCTATTTAGCTGGGATACGAGAGCCCATGAGTTCTGTACAGCAAAACAATACCTGGAAAAAGTTTGGAAAGGTGAGGCAGAAAAGGAAGAGATTTTATCTATTTAGGATAGATAGAATCCCATGTGTACTTCAAAATGGAGGCATTTCCTGCTCTAAAATAAATCAAGTCTTTGTGTAAAAAGTTATCAGAAGTGGGTTTTAGGGTTTATTGGGGCAGTGGTGGTTAAGTTGGCTAAGCAAAGTAACCGCTTGGGTTTAAACTCACCTACTCTCCATTTTGGCACAATTTGTGTCTAGCTGCAAAGACTTAAAGGGCCCTTTCCTGCCCTCAAATGGCCCTTTACTCCCAAGGAGCCCCCTACTCACAGCTTTCAGGCACATACTCATTCACTGTGTGGCCCCCTGAGCCTGCACTTTGTGTCGCCTACGCTTTTTAGGGCCGGGGGTTAACCATGTTAGCCTCCCGACTGGGACAGGGGTTCTTCTAGCACATAGGCGACAAATGGAGCCAAGAGCGGTGACACCATCTGGAGCATAGGAACATCAGAAGCTACCTTCCACTGAATCAGAGCGTTGGTCCATCTAGCTCCGTATTATCGACACTGACTGCCAGCAGCTGTCCAGGGTTTCAGGCAGGAGTTTTCCAGTCCTACCTGGAGATCCCAGGATTGAACCTGGCACCTTCTACATGCAAAGCAGGTGCTCTGTCACTGACCTATGGCCCTTCCCACATGAGATGTACAACACTCGGAGTAGAAGAGGGTATATGAAACTCCCGTGAACACTTCAGAGGATGTTTTAGGGTGCAATCCTATCATAGGCGGCCGCCTCGGAACACAGAGGCGACCACCTATCCAATGCAGGGCAGGAGACGCGTGGAGGGGATCATCCCCTCTGTGCTTCAGCCACCCTGCATTTATGGCTTGACAGCTGATTTCTAGCCATGGGACCTCGGAGCGCAGGAAGCAGCAGCTGGATGACACATAGGATGTGTCGTACCGGCATTTGTGACTTCCCAGGCCCGAGACGCTCCTAGGAATGCCCCATTTTTGCCGCTCCGCGCTCCTCTTCTGGGTCCTTCTCTTTAGATGACAATGTGTATTACTTCACTGACTTCAACATGTGCTAAGTCAGCATTTGGGGGCCCTTCTGCTCATTCTGCAGAGTTCTCCTCCTCTACGAGGCAGCGCGGGAGGGGGTAGAGGTTGGTTCTCAGGGAACCAACCTCAGAGCACGGGCCCCAAGGTCGGTTCCTGGGAACCAACCTATCCTATGGCCGTCTAGCCTCTGACTAGCAGCCATAGGACAGCACACTTAGAATGTTGAAATTGTTGGCCAATGTTACTATGTAAAGTGCCTTTCAATGAAAAAAATAAAGGAAATACATTATTTTAAAACCATATCTAATCAATAACAGTCCAGGTTCTCAGCACACTGGAAGAAAAATAGATCCTGGTCTTCAAACATCTACTTCTTTCTCTAGCATCATCTCGCATTACCAAGCATTTATTTGAAACTCTGCTGGCTGTTCCGCTTTGAGGTTATTGTTGGACCCAGGTTCGTAATTTAGCTCGGAGGCTGTAATGAAGGGATTTATGTCTGCAAAATAGGTTACTGGTGGTGCCAACACTCAATAGTAATAATTCCTCTAATGACAAACAGGATTATATTGCCAAAAGTAACTTTTGCATTGGGATTGGTTAGGTGTGTATAGAATGGTGGCAGGTTATAGCAACTCCAGATGTAGTAATGTGCACATTTCATTTTGCATCCAAGATGTTGGTGGTGGTCTGGATGCTGGCAGGGCAGCTCAGGATGATGAGTTTAAGCCCTGCAGGCTAGAATCTTCAGCTTTATGGAACCAGTTGGAGCCTTACTGGTGTCTTGGGTCACCTAAGCCCCACTGAGTTGGTAACTGCAGCACCACATCTGTCCATTAGCAGTGGTGTCACTGTTACTGCAGCACATCAGAGAACAGAACTGCTCCTCCTTTTTCCAGCAGGATACCGGGATCCTGCTTGTAGACTTCATAGTTCACAATCCCGGGTACCCTTGTAGTTCAAATTCCTTTCTGGATCGCAAACAATGAGCACAAATGGGTATTATATACCTGGTTTCCATTGCTGGATTGGGACCATTCAGTCAAGACTGAAACAGACAGCTGGTATTTTTTTCTTGCCAAGGACCAGATCACCCTGTTGGCTGAGAATGGTGGGACTTGTGGCTGACACATCTGGAGGGCATCAGTTTGGGAAAAACTGATCTACAGGAATCACACTACTGGTACAGTGGTCCAATTTCCAAGGATGGAGAAGAGCACATTTACAGCATTTCTACACCACAGATATGCTGCACAGTCCTACGTGTGTTTGCTCAAAAGTCTCACTGTTTTCAATTAACAGGGCTTACTCCCAGGTAAGTATGCAATGTATTGCAGACTTAAACTGGGTTTTAATAGAGGATATCCCATAGGTTTTCCGTAACAGGACAAGTAATGGCTTCAGAGGGGTGAGGGCTGGGATTTACATCAAGAAAACAGTGTGGGGAGAAAGGGCCCCCCTCCACCTTTCCCAGCAATATGGTCCTAATCTGAATGCCCATCCCCACCCTGGCAGCTGTTATAATTTTTTTATTAAGAGATGGGAGATTCGGTCATGGGTTTCGAATAGCCCTGTTCAGGTGTTCAGATTTAGAGCAGGGCCGGCCCTATCATTAGGCAGAGTGAGGCAGCTGCCTCAGGCAGCAGATGCTGAGAGGATGGGAGTAGCAGTGAGATACTGGGGGACAGAATTGTGTGTGTGCCATACAACCTGCCTGGTACCCTCTAAACTAGCCTGCTGCCCTGTTTTTTATGATGTTTTACGGTGGCTGTTTTTTGTTCCTACTGTTGTTTTTTCCTTCTATATATTGCTGTCTTTATTGTAGTTGATTATTTCTGTAAGCTGCCTGGAGCAATACGAGCAAAGGTGGGGTATAAATAAATATATAAATAAATAAGGTCTGTTATGTATTCAGGGGTGGTGGTGGTGGTACTGTGGGCTAGTTATTGTTTTGAACCTTGGCAGCTCCTGTAGAGTTGGGAGTAGCAGCAGTGGGTGGAGCTTCTGCCAAGTTCTGCAGTTCTGTGTGCGATACAGAAAGGACAGTTGTGTTTGAGGTGTGACAGTCATTCCCTCTACCCAAGGGGCTGTCGTGCTAGGTATGGGGAAGGGAAGAAGCGTGAAGATCTGTTTCAGAAAAATCTTAAACTCTCACCAAACTACAATATCAAGGTTTAATTAATTATATTTTTAATCCACCCAATCGCCAATGTTCTCTGGGTGGATTACAAACAGTTCTTTGGATGAAATCATGACACTTATAGTGGTATAAACCCTATATGGATTTGTAATGTAGGTGATTTGCGATTGTGTTTGCTTTAGGCCTGCTTGTAGCCTCATGACTTCTGGAAAGAAAGATGGCAAAATTCAGATTAGGGCTTTCTTCACACAGAACGTTTATCCTGTGATTGAGATTGCTCCCTCACGGAAGTTTGCGGGCTCTTTACATGATGCCGTGATCATCCAATGTGTCTCCTGCACTAAATGCCCTTTGTTCCGTTTTTAAATAGATCGCAGATAATGAGCTACCAAATTACCCTGTTGTGTTCCGCTTGAGTTCCCTCCATGAAGAGAGGAAAAGTGGCGAGAAGAGGAGTGAGATCAATGAAAGATAATGGGAGACTCAGATACTCAGATACGGGGAGAAGGAGGGGGAAAGGGGAGGGGGTAAAGGAAGCATGTGAAAAAGGGTTCTGTTGTGATCCTGCAAAATGGAAGCAGAAAGCCCGAGAAATGCTCGTCAGCCTTGTACAATGAAAAGTATAAACTTGGGGTCGGCAACTACTTGTCCCTGTGCCACACGCCAGCCTTCTTAGAAATGCCATCTGGTCCTCCAATTCCCAATCCCAAATAAGGAAAAAGAATAAGGATAAAAGCAGCATCTATGACAGTCTTCCCCAACCTGGGGCCAATCTACATTGCATCTGCTAGTGCATCAAATTTGGTAGACTGGCGAGGTAAATGCCATCGCATTAAAATGTGATTATCCACACTCACCCTGTTTCCCCATTGCAGTACTTCATTGAATGCACAAGCACGGTTCACACTCGAGCACTGTGCTGTTTTCCTGCTCTTAAAGATGGCGACTCTCATTGGAGGAGCATAAACTCTTCCTGTTTCTGCTGATTCCCCGCCCACCATCCCTCTCTTCCTCTATCCCTGTGTGTGTGGGGATTGCGTGAGCATCCTGTTGGGGCTCAAAGCCCTGTGAGATTTACCACCCCGCCCCCCCTCGCACACCAGTTCCCTCAGCAAGAAGAGGGGAAGAAGGAAGCACCTCTCATCCTCCCCCCATCATTGCTACAGCGGCAGTGGTGTGGGAGAGGCTGGTCGTTTTCCACATGTTTTCCTGGCCTTAGAGAAAACGACCAGCTTGTCCCTTCCTGCTACTGCTATAGCAGGTGAGGGTGGACGGAAGAAGGAGGCATCTATCCTCTTCTCCCTCCTCCACCTGCTGGAGGCCAGGGCGAGAGGCTGGGGGCTGTCTGCCAATGCTCTTTTCCCCACGCCAGCCCTTGATAGCCAGCGTGAGGAAGAGGGGCAGCGGCAGTGGCACCCAGTGCTCGCATTTGGGGGGGGGGGCTGCTAGCTTCTTCGACACTTCAAAACTTTGCATCTTCGAAGACCGCCCTGTGTTTGCACCCCGCTGCTGAGATGACGTTATAATTGTCCATGGACATTTTTATCTATGTTAGTCTGTGGACACAGAGGACTGTCTGCCTGGATATGTGTATGTTTTCCGTGCAGCGAGCATGGATGGGACTGTGAAAACATTTAAGCTTTCCTGGGCTTGCTTAAGTAGCTGGAAGACGACAGTAGCTGGAAGACGACATGGGGCCTTGAGAGCTGTGATTGGACAAGAGGGAAATACAAACACCGCTGTATATGGACAGGCATGGGAGGAAACTACAACCAGATATGGTAACGAACAAGGAAAATCAGAGCACATTAAGGGGAAATACCAGGATATCAGGGTATCGAAAACGGTAGCATGGAAGCAGGAAATTCCGGTTCCAATTTGAGGCGGGTACTGTGCGGTGTGAAAGACAGGCAGTGAAACCTCATTGGAAGCAAAAAAAACCCCTGTAAGTGTAGATTGGCCCCTGGTGTCCTCCAGATGTTTTAGACTACAACTCCCAGGAACCTCGACCTTTGGCCATGCTGGCTGGGGCTGACAGGATTTGAAGTCCACAAATATCTGGAGGACACCAGGTTGGGGAAGGCTAGGTTGATCTATGACAATGCGGCCTGGAGGCATGTTATTTTGGAATGTGGGGAAAAGAATTTCCCTCCCCTCACTTATCTCTGCCTGTCAAAACTAGTTGCTGACCATTTGTTTGTATTTTGAAGTTTATTTTTGACACACAGATACATAAAAATGTTATTTAGGAACAATATAATCATTACATTACTATCAATCTGTTGCATCAAATTATATAAGAAATACTACCTATGCAATGAAAAAAGACTTACATAATGATACTAATGTGAAATTATCATTAAATTAAATACACACATAAGGTAATTAACATAAAGCATCACATCTAACTTGCCTTTATACTAATAATTTAGGAGATAGTAAAACAGAAATATATATTAATTTCTATACCATAATTATTTTGCCAATATTCAATAAAATGTTTCCACTCCTCCATAAATTTGTGGTTTATGCTGACCATTTGTAATCTGTTTATTGTAATCTGTTTCCAATCTGGCCTTTTAAAGTGCATTTAGCCATTTTAATGTTGTTTTGAATGTTTTAGCATGGTTTATTGCTGATTTTCGGTATTATTATTGTTTTATTTTGATCAGCTGTATGGCAACTTGATGACTTCTGTGGAAAGGCAGTATAAAAATATTTTTAAAATTACAAACAAACTGCTCCATTTATTTATTTGCTATTTGGTTGTTAGTAAGAAACAGCTTGGTCTTTCTAGAAGGGAAAGCATATCTAGTGCCCTATTGACATGACATATATGCAGCCACAGTCCCTGTCTTCAACTTCCCAGCACTCCTGAGAAGGTCTGAAGGGAGCTTATAGGTGTGCAGATTATACATGCACACGCCCTCTCTGTGCAGTCAGGGGCTGGCATTTTGCTAGGCTCCTAAGGGCAGGTGCAGAACACAGAAACATGGAAAGTTGCCATATACCATTTGTCCTCCCAACTGGGAGCGGGGTGGCGTACAGCAGAATCCCTGCAGTTATCTCTGATCTATGGAGGCCAAACTCTACCTCCTGGAGGAACCCAAGGGAGTTCTATGGACTGGATGTGGAATCTATGCGGGCTGGAGGTTCCACGTTCTGGTTTTAATTGGAGATGCCAGGGACTGAACATGCAAAGCAGATGCTCTACCATGGAGCTACGGTCCTTCCCGCAACTGTACGTGCATAGGTGCTGTTCACAGCTTCCCATGAATGCATCTAGGCTGGTAGCAGGACTAGCAGGAACAATCATGCTTTGCCCTTCACACATTAAGATCAATGAATCAAGGTAAGCTGGAGGTGGTCAAACATGAGATGGCAAGATTGAACATCGACGTCTTGGGAATCAGCGAACTAAAATGGACAAGCATGGGCGAATTTAATTCAGGTGACCATCATATCTACTATTGTGGGCAAGAATCCCTTAGAAGAAATGGAGTAGCACTCATAGTCAACAAAAGGGTGGGAAAAGCAGTACTGGGGTACAATCTCAAAAACGATAGAATGATCTCAGTACGAATCCAAGGCAAACCATTCAACATCACAGTAATTCAAGTCTATGCCCCAACCACTGATGCCGAAGAAGCTGAGGTTGATCGATTCTATGAAAACCTACAACACCTTCTAGAACTAACACCAAAAAAAGATGTCCTCTTCATCATAGGGAATTGGAATGCTAAAGTAGGAAGTCAAGAAATCACCGGGATAACAGGCAGGCATGGCCTTGGTGTACAAAATGAATCAGGACAAAGGCTAATAGAGTTTTGCCAAGAGAACACGCTGATCATAGCAAACACTCTTTTCCAACAGCACAAGAGACAACTCTACACATGGACATCACCAGATGGTCAATATCGAAATCAGATTGATTATGAGCTGTTTAAGATCCTAAAAGATGATGCTGTTAAAGTGCTGCACTCAATATGCCAACAAATTTGGAACACTCAACAATGGCCACAAGACTGGAAAAGGTCAGTTTACATTCCAATTCCAAAGAAGGGCAATGCCAAAGACTGTTCAAACTACCGCACAATTGCACTCATTTCACATGCCAGCAAGGTGATGCTCAAAATCCTACAAGCTAGGCTTCAGAAGTATGCGAACCAAGAACTACTGGAAGTACAAGCTGGGTTCTGAAGAGGCAGAGGAACTAGAGATCAAATCGCCAACATTCGCTGGATCATGGAGAAAGCAAGAGAATTCCAGAAAAACATCTATTTCTGCTTCATTGACTACGCTAAAGCCTTTGATTGTGTGGATCAGAACAAACTGTGGCAAATTCTGAAAGAGATGGGAGTACCAGACCACCTTATCTGTCTCCGGAGAAACCTGTACGAGGGCCAAGAAGCAACAGTGAGAACCAGATATGGAACAACCAATTGGTTCAAAATTGGGAAAGGAGTATGACAAGGCTGTATATTTGTTGTTGTTGTTCAGTCATTAAGTCGTGTCCAACTCTTCGTGACCCCATGAACCATAGCACGCCAGGCCTTCCTGTCCTCCGCTCTCTCCAGGAGCGTGCTCAACTTCATATTCATTGCATCGGTGATGCTATCTAGCCATCTTATCCTCTGCCATCCCCTTCTTCTTTTAACTTCCATCTTTCCCAGCATCAGGGTCTTTTCCAGTGAGTTTTCTCTTCGCATCAGGTGGCCAAAATATTTGAGCTTCAGCTTCAGTATCTGTATTATTCTTTACAGCACCGGACTTTCTTTTCACCAGCAGAGACATCCACAGCTGAGTGTCCTTTCAGCTTTGGCCCAGCCGCTTCACTCTTTCTGGTGCTACTTGGAAATTCCCTCTGCTCTTCCCCAGTAGTATATTGGACACCTTCCGACCTGAGGGGCTCATCTTCCAGCGTCATATCTTTTAGCCTTGTGATACATTCCATGGGGTTTTCTTGGCAAGAATACTGGAGTGGGTTGCCATTTCCTTCTCCAGTGGACCACATTTTGTCAGAACTCTCCACCATGACCTGCCTGTCTTAGGTGGCCCTGCACGGCATAGCTTATGACCACCTTACCTGTCTCCTGAGAAACCTGTACGAGGGTCAAGAAGCAACAGTAAGAACCAGACATGGAACAATCGATTGGTTGAAAATTGGGAAAGGAGTACGACAAGGCTGCATATTGCCACCCTGCTTATTTAACTTATATGCAGAGTACATCATGAGAAATGCTGGGTTGGATGAATCAGAGGTCGGAATTAAGATTGCTGGGAGAATTATCAACAACCTCCGATATGCAGATGATACCACCCTAATGGCAGAAAGCGAAGAGGATCTCAAGAGCCTCTTGTTGAGGGTGAAAGAGGAGAGTGCAAAAGCTGGTTTGAAACTCAACATTAAGAAAACTAAGATCATGGCATCTGGCCCTATCACTTCCTGGCATATAGAAGGGGAAGAAATGGAAGCAGTGACAGATTTTACTCTCTTGGGCTCCAAGATCACTGCAGACAGTGACTGTAGCCATGAAATTAAAAGACGCTTGCTCCTTGGGAGGAAAGCTATGGCAAACCTAGACAGCATAGTAAGAAGCAGAGACATCACCTTGCCGACAAAGGTCCATCTAATCAAAGCTATGGTTTTCCCAGTAGTAATGTATGGCTGTGAGAGCTGGACTATAGGGAAGGCTGAGCGCCGAAGAATTGATGCTTTCGAACTGTGGTGCTGGAGAAGACTCTTATGAGTCCCCTGGACTGCAAGGAGGTCCAATCAGTCCATCCTAAAGGAAATCAACCCCGACTGCTCATTGGAAGGACAGATACTGAAGCTGAAGCTCAAATATTTTGGCCACCTAATGCGAAGAGAAAACTCTCTGGAAAAGACCCTGATGCTGGGAAAGACTGAAGGCAAAAGGAGAAGGGGACGGCAGAGGATGAGATGGCTGGATAGCATCACCGATGCAATGAATATGGACTTGAGCACACTCCGGGAGAGAGCACAGGACAGGAAGGCCTGGCGTGCTATGGTCCATGGGGTCACGAAGAGTCGGACACGACTGAACGACAACAACAACAAAGATCCCAACATGCTGTGAGCTAACCAATATTTATTAGGTCTGCATAGGGACCCACTGATCCACCTTGGAGGCCCCTTTGGAGCTTCTGAGTTGGGCCCAATCTACTTTGGGCTAATTAGGCACTCCCCGACCTGCTTCTGCCCCCCCCCGCTGCACTGTGTGAGCCCCCAGCTCCTGGGTCCTCAGGACGTGTGCTGGCAGCCATCTTCTTGTTCCAGGGACTCATCGCTGCCACTACTGCCCGCCACGGCTCACTGCTGCCTTCCACTGCAACCTCCTTATCTGGGGCCTCGGGACGTGTGCTGGCAGCCATCATCTTGTGCCAGGGATTTGCCATTTTTAAAATGGTGACTCCCTGTGTTTCCGGAAATAGATCCTGGGCAAATGATGGCTGTCAAACTGTCAAGTATGCTGCATTAATGTTGCATGCTTGATGGCCGCCGTTAGCACAGGATCTGTTTCTGGAATACAGGGAGTCAACATTTTTAAAATGGTGAATCCCTGGCACAAGAAGAGGGCTGCCGACGTGCGTCCTGAGGGCTCACGTAAGGAGCTGGGGGCTGGGCGGCACGTCTGGGCTTCCAGATCATGCCGAAGCACGCCAAAGTGCTTTGGAGCATCCTCGCGTGCTTCATGCCCCTTTGTGTCCCTCTGCCTTGCCTCGGAAGCAGCACGAAGTGCCCTGTTTCAGCTCAGAGTTTGGGCTTTGGGCTGAAGCAGTGCGTAGCCCTAATATTTATAGATGGGGAAATGGAGAGAAGTTGCACACATTACACAAGGACAAACTGATGTTTGCAACTGAATGCACACTGAATCCCATTTGCCTGATGTCTGTACTGGTAGATCACTTTCCCACTTTACATCTTTAGATGTACATGTAAAAAAACTTAGGAGTTCACTTTAAGAAATTTAATGTGTGAAGAAGAGAGACAGAGGTGGGTGCTCCCCGGACAGAGGGCCTTCTCAGTGGTGGCACCACATTTATGGAATTCCCTCCCCAGGCAAGCTTGCCTGGCACCGACGTTGTTATCTTCATGGTGGCAGGTTAAATTTTTTTAAAATCCTCCCAGACGTTTTAAGTACAATAGTTTTAATCACTGCTTTAATCATTATTATTATCTGATTGATTATTTTTGTCTGTATTTTCCATTTTTATATTTTTTTTAGAAGTATGTTTGAAGGATGACATATACATTTCTTTTTTTTTTTTCTTTTTTTACAAATTAATTAAATGGATGCAGTTCTTACATCACTTGAAACAAGGCTGGACATAGTGATTCAAAACTCTAGGGTTGCCATATCAGATATGAAAAAAGAAGTGCAGTGGTGAAGAGGCCCACAGGGCTGTATTATGCCTACCCTTGGTAGAAAAATTCTTCAGTGTAAGGAAAAGTGTAAAATCCTCATGTAGATTTTCACAAATGAGAATCCTGTGTATGTATATTTTGTTATGTATACCCAGTGAATTGCATACATGTAGGGTGTTCACACGTAATGATCTACATCTGTGCTTGACAACTCATTTTTAACGTCAGCCACATTTTGAACTGAGATGGACTGAATGGCCAGGAACGTTGGCTCTACCCACTGCCACATAAATTGAGATGTCTGCAAAGGGTTCTTCAAATCTCTCTCTCTCTCACACTCTCAGTGGGAATAGCTCTGCTGGAGTTCTCTCATGTAGACATCTCAGTTGTTCACTCTCCTTTGTCCATATCATCATCATCCCCTTTCTGGAGCTGGTATTTGCAGTGGTGCAACTAGGTAATTTTAGACCCTGGATTCCATGGTCTTATGGTCTCTCCTTTAGACAGCCATGTGTAGTATCACTTCAATTGTGGCTGAAGTGATATACATGGCCGACCACCATTTCATGCTTTACAACTGTTTCTAAAAGGTAAAGGTGTCCCCAACCAGTCGTGTCCGACTCTAGGGTGCGGTGCTCATCCCCGTTTCTAAGCCGAAGAGCCAGCGCTGTCCGAAGACGCTTCCGTGGTCATGTGGCCGGCATGACTGAACACCGAGGTGCACGGAACGCTGTTACCTTTCCCGCCGAAGCGGTACCTATTTATCTACTTGCAATTTCTTGCTTTCGAACTGCTAGGTTGGCAGGAGCTGGGACTGAAGATGGGAGCTCACTCGGTCACGCAGCACTCGGGTCTCGAACTGCTGACCTGCCGACCTTCCAGTCTGCAGTTCAGCGTCTTAACCACTAAGCCACCGCGGCCCCTACAACTGCTTCTACATTCCTGATATATTGGAGCAAAGATCAACAAAAAGTGTTTGCCAACCTTGATTATATATATAAACACACATATAGAAATACTCTGAGCATGCACAGTTTTGCATTTTAAAGTCACTTAGGGAACAATCCTATGAATGTTTAGACAGAGAAAAGGCCTACAACTCCCAGCATGCCCCAGCCAGCCATGATGGGTACAATATAAAATAAAATATAAAAAATGGAAAATACAGACATAAAAATAATCAATCAGATAATAATAGTGATTAAAGCAGTGATTAAAACTATTGTACTTAAAACGCCTGGGAGGATTTTTAAAAATTTTCACCTGCCACCATAAAGACAGGATCGTGCCCTTATTAATTTAATGTAGTTAATTAATTAAATTTCTATCCTGCCTTTTTTCCTCTTGCAAGGAACCCAAGGCAGCTTACATGGTCCTCCGCCTCCTCTCCATTTTATCGTCACAACAACCCTGTGAGGTAGGTTAGGCTGAAAGTCAGCAACAGGTCAGGGCGCTTCATGGCTAAGTGAGGAATAGGGCCTAGATCTCCCAAGTCCCAGTCCAACACTGTAACCGCTACATCACAAGCACAATTTTGTTGCAGTAAAGGATAATATTTTAAAATGAGCATCTGCAACCATGTGCAGTGTGCTGTCCCCTCACTATACAATTTTATGGGTTTTTCTTTTTCTTTTTAAGTTAGAGGGATTCCGGGGTGACCAGCATCAGCCCCGGTGCTGATGCTGGGCCTCTTTTCCATTGCCTCCATCACCTGCCACTCCCTAGGTGGGCATTTAGGGGTCCCTTGGATTGCGGGGTCCTGCAGTTCCTTTACATTACAAATGGGACTTGCAACTAAATGGGGTGCTCTTCAGTGGGGGCTGGGGGCTCTGATGACAGTGGGGCAGTGAATCTGCTCCGGGTTTCAGTCAGAGCTGGTCAGAACTCTAAAGGAGCTATCCAAGGTGCTTTGCATCTTGGATAGCTCTTCAGAATTCTGACTGAAACCCAGAGTGGGTTCACCGCCCCACTGACATCGGACTCTCCAGCATCTACTGGTGTTCTTGTTCAAGGTTCCATCCATCCATCCGTGCTCTTTTTCTGGGTATGCTATTCCATCCCAATTTTCCCGCCCTGCAACAATATATCGCCATCGCTCACTGAGCTACTTTTGGAACTCCCCCTTCAGGCTCCCCCCTCAAAGATTTTGTATACTTCTGCAAAAGTTGGGGTTCCCCAGAGCCGGCTGAGACGTCCCTCTTGCGCGTGGGTGGTGCCGTTTTGGCTACTACTACTGCGTAAGGTTCTGCACGCTCACTCCTGAACTTGGGAAAGTTTGATCCTTGTTCGAAAAGGCCTGTGCGAGTCATCCTGGCAAGAGGAAAGTTTGCGTGTGCGGGGAGCCCTGGGTGGAGTCATTCTTTAGAAAAACACACTCACCTTCTCTCTCTTTCTCTTTCGCTCCCCCCCCCCTTTTTTTCATGATTTAAGGAGCCACCCCCAGCGTCGGCAAAACCTGTCGAGCGGTTTTCGCCTTTGTTTGTTTGTTTGGGGTTGTTCCCCTCTCGGTGCAGAGACTCTGACGAGCGCACCTGGGTTGGGGGAAGAGGCTAGAAAACGCGCTCTCAGAACAGGTTTGGCTGTCGCTCGCTCGCTGGCTCGCTCCCCACGCTGACGTTTACACCGCCCCAGATGATGATCGCTTTGGAAACCAAACAGCCAACCCGCCCGCCCGCACCATCCTCTTCCTCAGCCCACACCTGGCTTGCTGCTGTCGTTGCAAAGGCGGCCTGGAAAAACTGGTCGAGGCAGGGGCGCGGGCCGCATTCTTGCCTGCCGCTGCAGGCGACGGCGAAGGAGTTGGGCAGGTATATAAGGGAGGTGCAACAAGTAGAGGCACCTGAGCGTAGATCGGGACCGAGGCGGCGCCGGCCGGCCGCGTAGAGAGCGGCGCAGGCGAGGAGACGGCGCGCCGCCTGACCTGGGCGACTCCGGCGTCGCTGGGGCGGCCCGCGAGGATAATGGCTTTCCGAGGCTCAAGTTCGCAAGCCGGCTGGGACACCCCCCCCCCCCTGCCTCTCCGACGGCGCGGGAGCTTTTTTGCGCGGAGGCAAATCCCCCCGTGCGCGCATCTTCCTGGCACCTTGTGAGTAGCTTTGCCCGCGAAGCGTGCCTCGGGCTGGGGCTCGGGGGCGACTCGCCTTCGGCGCGGCTGTGGATTCCTCTCGCGCCTTTCCCTTTTCACGGTTGTTTTGTCTTTCTCCCCTTTGTTTTGTCTGGCTCGCAGGTCTCGCTGGAGGTGCTGAAGACGAAGAAGGCGGGTGGGAGAAATCCCTGCCCCTTCCTCACGCTCCCCCCGGCCGCGCTCCAGATCCAAGCTATCTGAGCCAACCGGATGCAGTGGTTCTTAACAGTTCAACAGTTCTGTAGCATAATTGTGAAATGTTTAGGACCACTTGATCCGGGCGGCCTGGGCATCGCTCGATGGAAAGGATGCGGCACGCTAGGAAGCTTCCAACTTCTGCGCGCGCGCTTTGCTTGGATTCCAGGCTGTGATCCCCGGAGGAAGAGATCAGTTTTGGGGTGGGGAATGAAGAACACAAGCCATCCGCAAGGAACTGGAACATAGCAAGCTGCTCTCCAGATCAGCTAGAGAAAAATATCGAGTGGGGCAAAAGGAGGAAGAAGACGCACAGAGTTTCAGGATGATCCCCCTCAAAGTTTTTAATTCAAGGAGCGAGAGAACAAGAAAGGATAGAGTTGGGAAGTGTGACTTTAAATCAGATTTGTTAGGATGGAAAGCTGCCACTCATATAAATGGATAAAATCAAGGGAATACCCAATTTAACTTTTTGTTTTAAAACAAGTTTCTAGTCCTCAAGGATGTCCACCAGGCTTTCCGTTTTAAAACATGTGGCACCCTTGCAAGAGGAGCAGTTTTAATAGAACAGGTGGATAAATGACGTAATTGTAAAGCACTTTGTACACTGAATGGTGTTATAAAAATAATTATATTGCTTAATACACTTAATAATTATGATAAGTTGTCATGGTGGTCACAGACAGTACACGATAAGAAATAGGTGAGGATAATTATTCTGTTTATGGTGGTGCAGCTTTCAATTCACACTGCACTCTTCATTGTGCTAAATGGAAAACGTGAGGTTTTGTTCACGTGTGCTTTTGTTGTGTGCCAATAGGTTGGCTAAATGGCAACATATGATGAGAGCTCTCAAAATGAAAGAAGATAAATGGACTGAGTTTGCAGAATTACAACTGTGTTGTTCTTGTTCTTATTATTTCAATTTCCTGCATGCTGGAAATGAATGGGAAAATCACCGGGACTCCTCTTAATGAAGGATTTTGTAGGTTATAGTTTCTGATGTCTTCCATACTATTTATACTAGAATAGTCTCATTAACATCAGTTGGTTTCAGTGGAACTACTCCAGAGAAAGTGTGCAATAACACATCAAAGCATGTCTCCCTATATGGCTCCTATGAATTTATGAAACTTTTGGTTGATTACATTCCATGTGATTAGAGACTTACCATCCCAGAGTCTTACATCATTTTGACCATGTTCTTATGATGATCTAATGACTTACTCCAGAGTAATGCCACTGAAACCAATGCAGGATAAATTATTTGGAAACTGAGCTCTTAGTGATTAAGCAGCTGCAATCTTAACCATGTTTACTCAGGAGTAAACCTTATTGCTTTATGTGATTTGCTCCCAGGTAAGAGAAGCCTTTGAAGTACAACCTTAGAGAAGCTGGCCTATCCCAAAAAGAAGTCTCTAATATAATAAGGGGGGGGGGAGAAAGCAGAGGAACCTTTTTTCCTTCCTTCCTTCCTTCCTTTTTTGTTTGTTTATTGCAAGACTCTAAATCCTACTAATGGATTGATACAGAATATTTAGGATATCTGATAAAAACCAAAGCAAATTATTTTGCTGGTTTGCTATGGTAAAAATTCATATTTTATCCATATCCAGTTCTTCCCTATCATAGTTTAAAAAAACACTCAAAGATTAACAAATGCATTCATCTTGTTCGAGGATGCCTGTTACGAGGCATAACAACCTTAAGTTGTGACATGTTCTTCTCTGCTTTCAGTTCTGTATTTAAAGTCAGCAGTGCAACATGTTCCCCGTGCAGGGAATTTGTGTGTACCATTTTAAGAGTGAATAATGGGAGAATACAAATGTCCATTTAATGTGAGGCAACTTTCTCAGCACAGTGTAATAACCCGCCATGCAGGAAGACCCTTTAGCCACTTGACTGCTTCTTCCAATTTCTGAGTGGCTACAAATGTCTGCGGACATTTGATCCAGCCCTTGGCAGAACTGAGATGAAAGGGCTCACCGAATACTTACCCAGAAAGTTGTGCTAAGTTTCCACTTGTTATCTGCATTCATTCGTTCCTCCTAGCTCAGGCTTGCACAACCTGTGGTCAGGCAAGCTAAACACAGTCCTCTAGTTAAACCTGTTCATGTTGCCTGTCTAGGACTGGGGAGGTTGTCAATCACCCTTCGGGAAGCAATGGACATTGCATTTTCCATGGTGAGCAAGTTGTAGAGTGCCTACCTTGAATGCTTGCTAAAAGTGCTTTAAACTGGTGTTAGTGTCACTCAGAGCATACTTACAACATAAATATGCAGTGTAGCCCTATGCATATTTACGCTGAAATATTTTGTGTTCATTGGGGCTTATTCCTAGGTTAGAGTGCAAAGGAGCCTTAAGGTGCAATTCTATGCATGTTTAGACAGAAAAAAAGCCCTACAACTCCCAGCATGCCCCAGCCAGCCTGGCTGGGGCATGCTGGGAGTTGTAAGGCTTTTTTTTTTTTTTGTCTAAACATGTGTAGGATTGCACCCTTAATGTGGTTTAACAATCATTCTGTTTCCCCAGAGAAGCAAAAAATATTGGTTCAGGAAGAAAGTTTGGGAAGAGTGAACTATTAGCTGGAGAGTCTCAGCACCCACACCAAACTACAATTCCCAGGATCCTTTTGGGAAGCTTTGACCAATTAAATTTGTTATTTGGATATTGTGTTTCTGAATTAGGAAGCTGACATGGACAAGCCCACCATAGACAGTGGTGCCTACAAGACAGGACTTTGGAGTACATATCCAGAGCTTCAGTCATGATTTCTAGGATTTGGAAATGTACTGTAATGTCTTTAAAGTCAATAGGATTGCGGTTTTTTTTCCTCACTGGCTATGGAGGGGTTATGATCAAGCCTCAAGTCCATTTCAGTTTACTTACAAAGTATTTTCCCCCAGATCGGTACACGTTATCATAACTGGGTTGTTGTTTTTTTAAATTGTAAAGTCACTAGGGATGGATAGATCACTATCTGTATCTGGCACGTGTCACTTTTCCATTTGTTCACCCATACATCTGCTCTGTCCCATTTCTGCATTACTCTGATTAAAAAAAAAAAATCCACATGAGAATTCACATCTAAACCTGTAAGTTTCAATGCTTTTTCTGTCAAAATATGCATTTGTGGACAGTGCCAGAATAAATTTGTTAGCCTTTAAGGTGTCACAAGACTTTGTTGTTTTTGCTGCAACAGACTACCCCTCTGGAAATGTCTAAGGGCACAATCCTATGTGTGTTTAGACAGAAAAAAATCCTACAACTCCCAGCAATCCCCTAGCCAGCATGGCTGGCTGGGGGATGCTGAGAATTGTAGGACATTTTTCTTTCTAAACATGCATAGGATTGTACCCTTAATGCATTTTCTCTTAAAATACACATTGTTAAATGTATTTTGAATTTTTTTTTGAGCCAAGAACTATGTTGGCAGCATTCTGATAAGAGTGAGTTCTGATGGGCAAGATTAAGAGGCCTGCTCCATCAGATCAAACAAAGGCCTATCCATGAATTTGTCAAATCCCCTTTTAAAGCCATCCAAGTTGTGGATTGGAAAGCTACATTCCAAGCCACACATTAAACTGTGAGGTGTGGATCAGGTCAGTTCATATAAGAACGTGCAAAGATCAGATTCCTAAAGCATCCCTAAACATAGCTAATTGTAATCCTCAAGCTCCTTGCAATAAAGCAGTTCTACTGAAGGTAATGGAACTACTCCTCAGTAAGTAGTTTGAGTATGCTGTCTAATGCCCCTCTCTCTTTTTGTGACATGCTTCTTCTTAAAAGTAGTACAAGCGTTCTTCCCTTCTGTGTAGGAGTCGCATGTAACTTACACAAGGATCATTACTGAAAATATACATGTTCCAGATTGTAAATGGCAAATACGTTTGCTAATGAATGAGTATGACCCAGCAAAGTTTAAGTATTTTGAGCTCCCCATACTTTCAAAGGGAAACAAGTAAGCACTTACAGTACAACCCATTGAAATCTATGGGACTTTAAAATGCTCAATGCTGGCTGATATGTGTCCATTGGACCTTAAAAAAATGGGCAATGAAAAGAATGCATAATTTAATGCAAACTGAGCGTAAAAGGGGGAGAGGACACCCAACACAGCGGCCAGATTATTCAAAAACAAACAAATAATGAAACAAATTAAAAATTGCTACATCAGGGACTTCACCTGTGCCAGCCAGTCCAGAGGCTCAGTCTGTTGAAGAAGCTACCTGGAACAGGTAATACGACTGTGCTGTCTCAAACCTAAAACAGGTTAGGTGAGGTTAACAATGGGATAATGAGTTTAATTTTGCTGGGAGTCACCATAGGTTGGCTCTCTAGCAGTATTTCTCAAGTTCTGTGGCAGGCTGAAACAAGCCCAACAAAATTGGGGAAAACACAGGCATTTTGTCTGGGGCTTGGCAAAGAAAGAACCTTGTATATTATCATTCTTGACAGCTTCTTAATTGTCCTTAATGAACATGGAAATCATCTTGCATGGGAAAAAGATGACCCATCTGCCCACTCCAAAATCTCATCATCTGGTTGAGTTCTTAGTACAGTGTCTTTGAGTGCCTCCTGTGTTATTTGGTTCATGGGAAGTGTGTAAAGTTTTCTAAGCGCTGTACGAATATTTTTTTTAAATCACATCCCTGCCCAAAGATTTACAATCGAATAGACGTGATACAAAATGGAAAAGGGGATGGGAAACAAACAGGAAAACAAGCCAATTCAGGTATTTATTATGTAATGTTACATAATTGTTGATATTACCAGCTGGAATGGTAATTCAGGGAAGGGAGGGCCAAGCGGCAGTTTGCCCAGCCAGGTCAATGGATGGATTGGTAGAATGGATGGAAATAGGTTGCAAAGTACTCATATGTATATTATAAAGTACCAAGCGCCTAATTCTCCCTGCATTCAGTGCAGGGATATTAAGTTACACTTACAGATTGCATGACTTGTGATTTGCAAAGTGTCTTTTACCCAGATTCTAAGCATGTTCACTCAGAGGTGGGCTCCACTGCAGTACACAGTGAAATTACGGGGACATACTTCCAAGTAAACCTTGGAGTATAAGGGCCAGACATTATTCTTAGTGGTCCCGATTCCAAGACTGCCAACTGTTTGGTTAATGCCTTCAAATATAACTGCTACCCACTGTATGATCTAATGACACCTCCAGCTTCATTAGTATGATGATGTCTGCTATATTGTGCTATTTTCCCGGCCTTTACATTCTAATGCAGTCTTCCCCAACTTGGTGCCCTCCAGATGTTTTGGACTACAACTCCCATCAGGCCCCGCCAGAATGGCCAATGGTCGGGGATGTTGAGAGTTGTAGTTCAAAACATCTGGAAGGCCCCAAGTTGGCAAAAGCTGTTGTAATGGCATAGGAACTGCTTTGCTGGATCAAGCAAAACCAAAGGTCCATGGTGACCACAGGATTGCCCCACGTGGGGAATGTTAAGGCACATGAACGAGGTCTCTTATGCAAGACACAAGATTCTAGCTCCTAGGGAATGGCTGCACAAAAAAAGTGATTTCAGTGCTAATGTTAAAAGCATAAGGACATCAGAAGAGCCATGCTAAATCAGAGCAAAGGCCCGTCTAGTCCAGCATTCTGTTCACACACCAGCCAGCCTGATGCTTGTGGGAAGTCTACAAGCAGGACATGAGTGCAACAGCACCCTCCTGCCCATGTTCCCCAGTAACTGGTGTATATAGGCATGTTGCCTCTGATACTGGAGATAATATCCCAGGGCATGTTCTGAAGGCACATGAGGCAGCCACCTTGCTGAAGCTAAGCAGGTCTGGGTCTGGTCAGTGCTTGGAGGGGAGACCACCTGGGAACCCCATGTAGCCACCTTGACTTCCACGATAGAAGAAAGGTGGGATATAAATGTAAATAAATAAATAAATAAATAAATAAATAAATAAATAAATAAATAAAAATATAGGCATCATGACTAGTAGCCATAGATAGCCTTCTTCTAAATGAATTTGTCTAACCCCCTTTTAAAGACATCCAAATGGGTGGCCATCGCTACATCTTGTGGTAGCAAATTCCACAGTTTAAGTATGTGCTGTGGGAAGAAGTCCTCCCTTTTATCTGTCCCAAATCTCCCACCAATCAACTTCATGGGATGACTCCAGGTTCTAGTATTATAGGAGAGAGAAACATCTCCCTATGTATTTTCTCCACCTGGTCCATAGGACAGTTGCTCTAGCCCCTTGATAATTTTGGTTTCCCTTTACTGGACGTTTTCCAACTCTACAATATCCCTTTTGAGTTGCAGTGGCTAGAACAGTATTTCAAGGATAGTCGCACCATAGATTTGTATAATGGCAGTCTGATATTGGCAGTTTTATTTTTTGATTATTTTTCTAATTATGTCCAACATGGAATTTGAAGAAACCAACAACTTATATATGTATGGATGAAGGAAGACACACAAATATTCTCTTCTCATGTATCGGGACAGTTGTGCTCAATGGTTAACTATAAACCGTCATGTAATGATTCTCACCCAGCACTGACCCAAATTGCCAGTTTTTCAGCCTTTATTGTTTTAACATATGGTGCTTCTCCAGTAATCCAGTTCAAACTGGATTAGTTTGAATTATTATTCCTCCCTCCCCACTTAAAATAAAGGATGGAGATGGTGAGAAGCAACGTTAAGAACCCAAAGGCTGCTAAATTTAGAAATAATTCCACGGCATTTTTATGGCAGCCCCCACGTGCAGAAATTTCTTTCCTCGTCCATAACTAGTTTAACCTTCACAGTATCATAAAGCAGCCCTGGAGTCTATGGGTTGACATGAAGAAATAAATCTAAAAATAATGTTTAGTTACCACATTTCATGTGCCAGACAGCTGAAGGGGGAAAAAATCCCACCATCCGGCGTTAACCCACGTCCAATGTGTGAGGAACTTTTTCAAAGTGTTTTTGGCTAAAGCCAATTTGTTGTCGTTGTCATTATCATCACATTTATGGTATGCACTTTACATGCAGAGAGCTTTGGCTATTGGGCAATATAGAAATGTAGTTAATAAACAGATAAATGTACATATATGCAAGTCCACATTAGATAGAACATAATGTAAGATGACGAGCCCTGCTGAATCAGGTCTGGATCTAGTGCAGCATCCTGTTACTCACAGTGGCCAGCTAGATGCCACTGGAAAACCCACTAAGCCTCTGCCAAGGTGAGGAGGGAGTGTGCACCCTGTTTGCAAGCTGAACCACACTCCCAGACACCTCCTGGGAGTGTGCTTGTGCTTGCAAATATTCATTCATTCATTTTATAATATTTATATAAGATGCTGAACTGCAGACCGGAAGGTCTGCAGGACAGCGGTTCGAGACCCGAGTGCTGCGTGACGGAGTGAGCTCCCGTCTTCAGTCCCAGCTTCTGCCAACCTAGCAGTTCGAAAGCAAGAAATTGCAAGTAGATAAATAGGTACCGCTTCGGCGGGAAAGGTAACAGTGTTCCGTGCACCTCGGTGTTCAGCCATGCCGGCCGCATGACCACGGAAGCGTCTTCAGACAGCGCTGGCTCTTCGGCTTAGAAATGGAGATGAGCACCACCCCTAGAGTCGGACACGACTGGTTGGGGACACCTTTACCTTTTACTACATCAAAAGATTTTGGAGTGGTGAACAACAAAGATAAAAGAATAAAACACCATATTAAAACAATTTAAATGTTTCAAAAGAAACAAGTTCTGAATTTAATAAACCGCGGCTGGTCACCCAAGGAAGGCCTCTTGAAATAACCATGTCTTCAGGAGGCGCTGGAAGCAACACAACGTTGGCGCCTGCCTGACCTTCAAAGGCAGAGAGTTCCACAGGAAGGGGGCCACCATGCTGAAGGCTCTTTTCCTGGTGGACTCCAACTGGGCCATGGGTCCATGCGGAACCACCAGGGACATGGTGCACATTTCCTCAAATAGGGTGCACACTCCCTTAATTCGTTGCTTTTTTCTCTCCCACTGCAGCAAATTCATCAGCAATTTCAACAGGGGTGGGGTGTGGCTCCTGGTGGATTCTGGAGGGATGGGCAATGCAGCTCCCCCACCCCAAGGTTTGTTTGTTTGTTTATTTATTCTATTTAAACTCACCTATATACAAATACTCTAGGAGGCGTACAAAGTTAAAAACCATTTAACAAAAACCCCAACAATAAAAACAACACAGCATAAGAACAGCATACAAGGGTCAACAAAGAAGAATGAGAGTTCTAAAAAGGGAAGGCCTGGAGGAATACTGGAGTCTTTAATTCCTGCTTAAAATCCTTCAAAGAGGTCAGCAGGTGCATCTCAACTGGCAGGTCATTCCACGACTGAGGGGCGGCAAAGGAAAAGGTCCTCTGGTGTGTGGCTGCAAATCTCACATTAGGCAGCTGCAGCAGAAAGCTGTGGACACGTTGCCCACTCCTGCTCCAGACTAAGAAGCCCCAAATGTGCTCCATGCGAATGTATGTATGTATGGCTAATAAATCAAATAAATAAATAAATAAATAAAATATATTAACCTTACATTTGAGTAGCAGCAGCCTAAACCAATCAGTCCTGGGGGAGATGGAATGGCTGGGATTTCTAAAGCTTTGCCTAAAAAGAACAGGTTGCAGAGTTAAAGGGCATCATGGTTCCATAGTACTTCAGAAAACAGACCTCAGCATTGTGGGGTATGCTAGGATAGGGGGCTAACCGTTCCACTGTACTCAGTTCTTTGCCTATAAGGACACAAACCCTTCAAGGATTTGCATTTGATTTTTTAAAATCGTTTCTCAAAGTCAAATAAGTAAATGCCACTTAAAGATTTGAGGTGAGGTGCATTCATCACGTTGTTGCTTAAGATTAGGGATGCCGCCAAAACGCAAAATCAGGCGGCTTGCTGGTAGAATAGGAACATGGGAAGCTGCCTTATGCCGAGTCAAACCGTAGGTCCATTGAGCATAGTATTGTCGACACTGACTGGCAGCAGCGGCTCTCCAGGGTTTCAGGCAGGACTCTTTCCTAGCCCTACCTGGTGATGCTGGGGGAGCCAAGCATGCATTCTGTCACTGAGGTACAGCTCCCCCCCCCCTCCCCGCCGCTATGATGTCTGTAATGCCCATATGTCTACTTAGTCTGGTTGATTATCTAACAGGCTTTGATGCTTTCTTTATTCAAACTGAGACGGATTACAGGCTGATATTTATATTCTGCCCTTGTGTGGTCTGCATGACTAAGCATCTAGCCCTGCATGTGTCCTGATGGTTGGTTTAACCCTTTATTTTCCAGAGGAAATGGAAAGGCCTCTTTGGCATGCTCAGGGTGGTAGAATGATGTGACTTTAACCCGTAGCTGGGCCAGTATCAAGGGCAGGTATGGCTGGGCACCTGCTGAGGGCCCACACCCCAGCGGAGGCCCACTGACAAGAGCTCCCTGGAGTTGCTTCTCCTCTTCACCATCGCAGCCTGCTTATGCAGCTGCCTCTCGCTCTGGCCCAGACAAGGAGGAACAGCAGATGCCCCGGCCTACTTGCTCAGCGGCTCTCTGCCTGTCAAAGAAGCAAGCGAGTGGCAGCAATGATGATGAGGAGGAGAAGGAAGAGGAGCAGCTGGTGACAATTGAGCTTTCTAAATTTTTATCTTTGCTGTTTTACATCTGTATTTTAAACTCCTGCACTGCTGCTAGGTTTTATTGTGGTTGTATTGTTATATTGTGGCTTTAATGTTCTATATATTTTAAATTGTTTTATTGTGTGTTGTTTGGTTTTAGTTTTTGTGAACCGCCCAGAGAGCTTCGGCTATTGGGCGGTATAGAAATGAAATGAATAAATAAATAAATAAATGGTGGTGAGAAGGTCGACTCACTGAGGATGAGGGCCCACTGAAGGGGTCTCTCCCATGGGCCCTTTAAAACGTAGAGCCTGCACTGCCCTTTAGTCAATGTTTCCCAAGCCAATCAGCATAGACGTTTGGATTTGAAATAATTCAGCAAACCAGTCATGTTTGAAGCTGCCAGGTAGGTTAGCACCCTTATACAACATTTCCTTTTCATCCACCCCTTATACAACATTTCCTTTTCAGTCATGGCTTGGTCCAGCTAGTCAACGGAAGCCATTTCTTTCAAGGATTGGACATACTTTTTTGTTCTTGTTCGGCTTTGTTTAGACCTTGTTTGGCTTTGTTGGTGGGTGGCACTGCGGGGGGGTACTGGAAGGGGAATCTGAGGAGGAGGATGTCAGAAGGGGCATGGCGCAGCCTGGGCCAGCTGGTGGGTGAGGAGGAGATCTGGGCTTCGGAGGATAGAGATGCCTCTTCTGGAGCTCCTGCTCAGACTGTAGCCACTTGGACCGCAGCCACTTGGACCGGCTCCGGCAACTCCATACCAACTGCAGGGTAAATGGTAGAGCACATGAAAACAGCCAATCAGAGAAAGAGCTAGTGTGGTATAGTGGCTGGAGTGTTGGACTGGGAGTCGGGAGATCTGGGTTCTAGTCCCCACTTGGCCATGGAAGCTCACTGGGTGACTTTGGGCCAGTCACAGACTCTCAGCCCAACCCACCTCACAGGGTTGTTGTTATGAGGATAAAATGGAGGAGGAGGAGGCCTATGTACACCACCTTGGGTTCCTTTAGGAGGAAAAAAAGTGGGATATAAATGTAATAAATAAATAAATAAAATAACTTGATAGTGACACATGATATCATGATGCATAGCATGATGCCATACTACACTTCCCAATATGCACTTTGTTCATGCACATGCACAACGAGATCTTGAAATAATGGAGAACTTTTGTTCGATATTGGATAGTGGAGCTGGCAAATCGATGAGGAAATTACAATTTCTGTTGGGGTAAGTTCACCCATCAGTACTTAAGATATACTAATATATTTTGTTCATCTAATAGGAGTCAAAGTACTCTTGTAGACTTTCTCTTCTTCTTTTGGTATTTTTTTTAAAGTCAGTCATTTCCTGGGCAATTGTATTCCACATATGTCACTTTTTGACTTTGAAATTATGGGTGTTCCCCACTTCCCGGTGAGATACCTAACGTATTAATTTGTGATGAACATAAGCATCTTTAGAAGGTACTCCCTTAAGACATGTCAGGATTTTACAAGGAGTTTTGGGGCTCCCATGACTCCTTGCTCAACAAAAAGTCATCCCATTGCCACATGCCAGGTGGGTTACTGATCCATATGCCTGTAATTTTTGGAGGTAATATAATGGTGTTTCATTAATTTTATTTTCCATGACATCAATTTTACCTTATGAATGCGACTCTGTGGAGCCATAAACAGGTGTCTTTCAGTGATTACTGATCCATGAAAAACATTGCATCACACTTTAGCCCATGTGCACATCTCCTTACTACTTCCTCCGTATGCTTTATTCTTTTCACTCTGATGAAGTATATCTTGCCTATCAAAGCTCATGACATAGACAAAATGGGTAGCCTTCGAGATGCTACAGCAGGGGTGGGGAACCTCTTCCAGCCAAATTCAATTTCAGAGAAGCTTTTGGTGGCTGCATTCCAGTGATGGGTGGGGCTGGAGGAAATGGGGAAGGGGCCAAAATTACAAAAACACCAGGGTATTGTTGCTTAAAGCTTTTGCTGCTAGTAACTATGCCTTAGGAGAATGGGGAAATCTTTTGGAATGGAGAAAAACTGCACAAAGGCCAGGAAACCACCAAATAGTGGTTGGAGCAAAGGTAGAGGAGCAATGGGAAGGCGTGTGGCCACCTGGCAAATCCCAGAGGGCCGAATTTGGCCCTGGGCCACGCCTGTGCTCCAGGACTGTCCCCTTCTTTTGCACCAGCTATTTTCTTAGGTTGCTGGTTCATTGTGTGATGTAGAAGCTTGCTTGCTCGCTTGTTTGCTTGCTTATTTATTTATTTATTTATTTGATTGCCCATCTGGCTGGTCACCCAGCCACTCTGGGCGATGTACAACAATAAAAGCAGTTCAAAACAATAAAATTGTTTTCATGTTAGAGTGCAGAACAGAGGAAGGGAACCCGTGGACTTCCAGGCGTTGTCAAACTATAATTCCCATCACCCCTGGCTATTGGCCATGCTGGCTGGGGCTTATGGGAGTTGTAGTCCAACAACATCTGAAGGAATTCAGGTTCCCCACTTTTGGAATGATGGCCCAGAGCAGAAGTAGCTGGGCCTGGATGTGAGTTTTAGGGGCTCAGGATACATCAAAGAAGAGGTGAGCATTACGAGGCCCCCAGATCCTTCTGTGTTTTGCATTAAAGCCTGAGCTGCAGAAGATTTCCCAGTTTACCCGACCCACTCACTCAGCCCCCAACCCTCTCTACCAAGACCAGAACCCTCCCTCTTTTAAATAAGATTTGCAGTGCCAGGGCGGTGGCAGCAATGGTGGCGCTCTGAGTCTGAGTGCAGGAAGGGGGAAGGAGGGAGATTGCGTCTCCTGCCTCTGCATTTCTCAGTTGGAGGGAGAAGAGGGTAAAATGCCTCAACAAAGGGAGACACATCTGATCCCCCACCCCACCAAGCTCAGAAGCAATGTCCTCTGTTGTTTCAGAGCACCCTATTAAGTTCAATGGAGCTTACTCCCAAGTAAGTGTGCCAAGGGTTGCAGACTTCTGGGGTGATCTTATGTCTGCTCAGAAGTAAGTCCCACTGAGTTCAATGTGGCTTACTCCCAAGTAAGTGTGCCAAGGGTTGCAGACTTCTGGGGTGATCTTATGTCTGCTCAGAAGTAAGTCCCACTGAGTTCAATGTGGCTTACTCCCAAGTAAGTGTGCCCAGGATTGCAGACTAATACCGTGTGTTATCTCTATTCGGAAGTAAGACAGAGGTTTCCTGGGGGCTGCGAGAAAACAGTACAGCTGAAGTTGAGCTACGAAAACAAGACTCCCCCGCCCCTACACATGCCAGGTAGGGAGGAAGGCACTCCCTCAGTTCAAACCACGTGGCTGTCATGTAAAGAAGCCCTTCCTAATCCCGCAAAGAAACCGAAAGCAGGAAGCTCTGGAGAGGATGTGGGTTTTTGCGGGTTTTTTGCTTAAGGTAGAAACACTCTAAGGATGGGTCAACCCATTCTTAATTGGTAGCCATCAGTAATGGCTGGAACAGTTCCAAGCGCAGCAGCGGCAGCCATGTTGCTTCAGTGAAGGATCTCAAATGACCCCTTCAGCCAGTGGAGGCTGGTGGCTCCGATGTCAGTGGGGCAGTGCACTCCTTTAGAGTGCTGACTGGTTCTGAATGAAACCCGGAGTGGATTCCCTGCCCCACTGACATCAGAGACACCAGCCTCCACTGCCTTAAGCAAGCCCAATCCGATGCCTGCTAAAGCCTCATTCCCTACGATGCAAGAGAATTCAAGGGGTGGTGTCCTGGCTTGGAGCTGCGTACTGTAGCACTTCTGGATGACCTCAAGTTTTACTGCACCCACTTTCAGCACAGGGCTTCTAAGAAAATGGGCAGCCTCTGAGGGCTGGTGGGCTGATGGGGCTTTGCTCCCAGTTGCCTTGCCTCAAAGATACGGACCATCAGTCCCAGGCTCAGCAGCTGACAACCTCTCCTCCTCCACCTCAGACAGGTCTTCAGGGGGTTCCTTCTGGGAGTCTTTCTCAGTCATGGTTCGGTTGCTTGCAAGATTCCTGGAGTGGATCCTTCTGGTCTGAGATCCTTCTGGTTTGAGATCATTATTGAGGGAGTTCAGGGTCAAAGTCATGATGCAATGTACATTGATGATGAAAGAAAAGCAATTTGAATCTATGTATCTATGTATCTATGTATCTATGTATGTATGTATGTATGTATCTATCTATCTGTCTGTCTGTCTGTCTATCTATCTATCTATCTATCTATCTATCTATCTATCTATCATAGAGTTGGAGGGGATCTTGTAGGGCTTCTAGTCCATTCCCCTGCTCAATGAAAAAATCCAGAACTAGAACAATGGCTTTCCAGCCTCTGCTTGAAGACCTCCAGGAAGGGAGAACCCACCATGACTCCAGGTCATTGGTCTCATTGTCAGACTGCTCTGATCATCAAGATATTTATCCCAATGTTCTCCCAAAATCTACCCTCCTGCAACTGAAGCCCATTAGATCTAGGTCTGTCCTGCCCTCTGGGGCAGCAGAGATCAAGTCTCTGATTTCTTCTGTGTGATGGCCCTTCATGTATTTGAAGAATGCTATCATGTCTTCTCTTCTCCAGACTAAACATACCCAGTTCATTCAACCTTTCCTCATAGGACTTGTGTTCCATACTGCTGACCATGTGAGTTGCCCTCCCGTGGACCTGTTCCAATTTATTTATTAAGGAATGTATTAATAATACTTGTACACTGCTTGATATAATAAAATCTCTAAGCAGTTTACATGCTAAAATATTAAAAATCAGTATTAAATACTCAATAAACAATTACAGGTACAACAAAACCAAACAAATAAATAACAATTAAAGAACCACAATAGAAAATAATCAAATACAGTAGCATCATGATATCAATTACAAGCCAGGGAAAACTTGCATAAGCAGGTATATTTTCAGGAAGCATTTAAAGTTCACCATATTTTCTTTCTCTCAAACCGCACAGGGGAGGAAGTTCCAGTGGGTGGGTGCCAGTACTGAGAAGGCCCTGCTTTCTTCATCTCACTTGGTGACATTCCATTGGTCATGGAATGACCTGCAAGACTTCCTCTGAGTACCTTAATGATTGGCTGGGTGTTTGCAGGGGAAGGTGGTCTCCTAGGTACCCTGGTCTTGAATTAGCTAAATCTTTAGATGTAGGAAGCTGCCTTATACTGAGTCAGACCATGGGTCTATCTAGCCCAGCATTGTTGACACTGACTAGCAGCAGCTCTCCAGGGTTTCAGGCAAGATTGTTTCCTAGTCCTACTTGGAGAAGCCGGGGATTGAACCTGGGACCTTCTACCACTGAGCTACGGCCTCTCCTGATATTCCTCTTAAAGTATGGCACCCAGAACTGGACACAGTTCTCCAGATGAGGTCAGACTAGTGCAGAATAAAGTCAAACTATTACCTCTCATTAATTAGAAATTACGGCTCTATGAAAGCAGCCTAAAATTGCTTTAGCTTTTTTCTGCAGCCACCTCACACCCAACTATCTTATTCTGTTCCCAAAGTTCTCTTTCTTTGTCACACTATGTCCCCAACTTTTCATCATGTTTTTTGACATACTCATACTCATACTCTATCATACTCTATCATACTCTATCATACTCTAGCATGACTGAAACATAAAAAGTATAATGACTGATACTTTTGGAAGCATAATAGCAGAAAATACTATGTGTAATACCAACCAAACAATACCCTACAATATCACAGGATCTTAGATAAATCTTTTTGCTCTTTAATTCAATTATAAATCTAAAAGGCAAACACTTTCCTCCCAGAGTCTAGGTATCTATGGTTAACCTTTTGATTCTTAAAAAAATTGTATAAAGCCAAAAGACAAGTCAATGTTAAGTTTAAAAAACAACTTTCTTACATCAATTTTTGGCTGCATAGCGCCACCTGCTGATAAATAAAGGTTAGGTGTGCTGCACTGAATTGAATGGAGCTGTCAGAAGACACTTTAATGCTGTTTCTTTCCCCCCTGCTGAATCTTGCTTGGAACAACTCTGAATTTTTTCTGCCCAGCTTTCCAAATCAACTGTAATAACGTCATGAAAGGAACTTCTCTGCAGCGAGCCCTCGATGTTTGCTTGGAGGAAAATCAAGGCGTTGATTCATTTTTTTTGTAAATGAGAGAGGTCTGATATTTTTCTATGGTTATAGTGAGGGAGAGTTATGACTGCTGTGGGTAACATGAGATCATTCTACTTGTGGATCTTGGCTGTATCTTCTACAAGATCCACAAGTACCACATTCTACTTGTGGATCTTGGCTGTAAAATTCATGTGAAGGATGCATCAGATGTCATATTTTTATATGTGTGCTTCCATGGTAAAGAGATATTGAGCCTCTACACAAGGCATTTATTGTGTGCTCATGATTCCTCACTCATGGGAGTTTGTGGGTGCTTTACACAACATTGTCATTCTCCAGGGCCTCTCTTGTTCTTTGTAACCATTATAGTGTTTCTTTTCTAGTGTAGAAAGGGCTTTTCTGGATGAGGCTTTTAACTGGCCACTTTACTGAGACTTCTGTTTCTGGATTCTTTGTAGGATAAAGATGTGCTCCTTTACACGTGTTTTTCCTCAGGGTTTCTCTTTCTCTGCCATTCTGTATGTTCCATTACACAACCACTAGGTGGCACTGTCATATGGCAGAATTGCACAAATACACAAGGGTTTCATGCTGCCATTCAGGGATATACCAGACTTTCCTGAACTGTAGGTTTGGTAAGGAAGAGAAACCTAGACAGCAAGCAAAATAATACATTTACTCCTCGCACAGCTAAAACCATTTTACCCCAAAGCTAGTGAACTGTACTATCAGCTTTACCCAACCAGATAGTTCCCAGTCAGAACATTTTGCTTTGTCCATTTGAGAGTAATTCAGCTGGTATGATGGGAGGGGGTTACTCCCTGTATAACTATCTGAGAGCTGACCCTTGCAGCAGAATCAGCTAAAGCTCGGTCAACCCCATTTATGAGGTTCATTGCTATGCCTTTAAAAGCCCCCTTTTTGCGTGCTGTACATATTTTTAAAAAGCCACCTAACATATAAATGGGCTGGACTGAGGAGAAGGTATTGTGGGTGACCACTGCTACCTTGAAAAAAACCCTGCAAGGTGAAAGAGAAACATTTTGACAGTGGCTGGGTTCACACAACATGCTAACCCACACTCAGTGGTTGAGTGTGAGTTGTTGTTGAATCATGAGTTATTGTGTTGTCTGAATGCAGCACGTTTTCTTCATGGTGGCTTGTTAACCATGCAGTGTGGCTTGTTAACCACCCTGAATAACCCAACAACAAACCATGGGTTCTCAAGGTGGCTTGTTAAAAAAAAAAAAAGCTATGCTGCATGGTTAACAAGCCACCCTGCAGAAAATGTGCTGTGTTCTGACAACATTATAACCCACAGTTCAACAACAACCCACACTCAACCACTGAATGTGGGTTAGTGTGTTGTGTGAACCCAATCTGTGATAGCAATGTCTGCTTAAGGCAGAGGCGGGCAACCTTTTTTCTGCTGATGGTTACATTCCTTCATGGGTGATCTGTCAGGGGTCACCTTCTGGCAGTGGATGGGGATTAAGCTAAAAGTGAGTGGGTCACCTTTTTCTCTTTCCACCAACCCCTTTATATCTCTCCCTCTTCCTTCCACCCATCAGGCAGGAGTGGGAAGATCACTCTCGCCAGAAGTCTGAACTGATCACATGCAGAGGGCTTTAGAAATTGGGCAAAGGGCATCAGATTTGGCTGAAGCCTGAAGTCCAAGCCAAATTGGGGTGAGTCTGGTGGTTCCTGAGGTGATGTAGATGTCCCTCCGAAGTGACCAGAACTGCAGCTGGCTCTGTTTGCAATTTGGCTTTGGAAAGGCAGACAGCATGTCTCCAAAAGTGTATTTTGCTTTCATTTCTCTAAATGCTGGTGAGGGGAGAGGAGGAGTGTGGTTGAGTGACTGCCTAAGTCCATCTTCTATTCAGAGAGTGCATTGTACCAGGACCTCTCCAATAGTTATGTTTTTGGGGAGGGCAAGGATTGGACCATGGGATGGATATTCCACAAATGCTTCCTGGCTTCACTATGAAAAACACACACCCTTAAGCGTGGTTTCAATCATCATTTAACTCTCTTGCCCCTGCACCTTTCCTTCTGGAATGTTGCAGGTTTCATGTCTGGGGACACCTCTATGACCTGTGCCATTTTCATGCAAATTGTCCAAAAACTGATGCGGGGGGGGGGGGGGAGGACAGAGCGAATCAATCTCACCCCTAAAATTGAGGACTCCTACATGAATTGATACACGTCTCCTTCTGAAACCCACACACAAAGGTTTGCTACTGCAAGCACTTAAAGTTCAGCCTGCCTCCATGTGAAAGAGTGGCACAACTCTTCAATGGAGATGATCTGCATACCCAAAGGGCTATCCAAACGCCACAGCCCTAACCATCGGGGTGCCTGGCCCCATTAAATAAGAGTAACCCAGGGCTCCTCTCTAAATTTTGACTCTTAGTTTTTTAAAAAGTAAGTCTTCTATAAGGACCGCCCTGCCCACCAGACGCAGGCCGTGTTCTACGTAAGTGCTTCTTAACAAGTGATATACTTTGATGACCTTACACATATTTATGTTCTAGCTGTTTCTCTGGCCCCCTTACTACAAAGTTGCTGACAGCAGAACATTTGTGCCAGACCTCCGGTACTGCACAGGCTGCTTAGTCAATGTTACGGAAGGAAACGCATATATACACACATGTTGGGGCAAAAATCCCCAACTCCAAGTATAACTTGATGGGATCTGATCTGATGGGGTGATTGACCAGGTAAGAGATCTTGGGGTTGTGGTGGACAGCTCAATGAAGATGTCAACCCAGTGTGCGGCCGCTGTAAAAAAGGCAAACCCCATGTTAGGCATAATTAGGAAAGGAATTGAGAATAAAACTGCCAATATCATACTGCCCTTATACAAATCTATGGTGCAACCACACATGGAATACTGTGTACAGTTCTGGTCACACACCTAACTACTCTTGATGGCTATGTCCTACCTTCAGTACCAGAGGCAGTGAGCCTGGGTACACCAGTTGCTGGGGAACATGGGTGGGAGGGTGCTGTTGTGCTCATGCCCTGCTTGTGGGTTCCCAGTCAACAGCTGGTAGGCCACTGTGTGAACAGAATGCTGGACTAGATGGACCCTTGGTCAGATCCAGCAGGGCTCCTCGGATGTCCTTATGTTCTTACTCCTATGCTTCAGTCACTACCACTTTTCTAGTTATGGACTTCAGATATCATTTTGGGGGGGCAGCTGGGAGTTTGGGCTGGATGATCCACTTCGAACCCTTCTAATTCTTATGATTCGGTTTAGGTTTGCCCCTGGGATGCCTCAAGGCTGGGAGACCAGCAGGAGTTTCCTGCGCAGGGCCCCCGTTTGAGTCTCAAGGACTTGATGTAGGACCCAAATGCAGCTTCTGGCGTGAGCTCAGCTGCACTCCACTCTCCTTGCTCTGCCAGTCATGTAAACGGCCGTCCCCACGCTGGACGCGAAGATGTAATTGATTGTCTGTAATAATTCTGTCACGCTCTGATCTCTCTGGGTTATGGGGTCGAATGACTGTCGTGTCATTAAATTCTCCAGCTGACTATGTGGGTGGGATTTCCCCATGGCCCAATCGATTCCCACAAGGGCAGCAGCTGCAAGGAGGAGCAGCACCAGAACCTGTGGAGCTCTCCGAGGTCCTGAAGACTTCACAAAGCCTTAGCCAGAAGAGCACATGGACCTATTTGCTAAGAGCAGCCAGTAGGGGGCAGCTCTTAAACACATTCTATCTTTTCTGTGTTATTTGTCTGGTACAGTTCGTTTGTTTTATCGGTACAACAGAAATGACACCATAATCACTTGTTCAGGGGAGAGTGTTATCTCTTCTACCGTCACTGTCACAAATCCATACACACAACAATTATTTTCTTCGCAAACATGATCTGATTATTCTTTACAAAGAATACACCATCACACAACCAGTCTTAGATTTGCAAGATACTCCTGTGGATAATTAGTCTCACTCAAAGTACCTTCAAGAAGTGGTCCTATGATCATGATCATAAGCATCAGCAAACAACACATCATATAAGCACTCCATCTCATGCAAAGGGTATATCTGAAACAGATAACACATATACCACTTTTGACTGAATGTCTAACAATCCATCTATTATCACCAGTGTGGTATAGTGAACAGCGTGCTTGGTTTAAACCAAGAAGACCCAGGGCCAAATCCTCATTCAAGCCAGGAAGTTTACTGGGTGACCTATCTCTCAATCTTACCTACACCACAGGGTTGTTGTGTAGATAAAATAGGGTAGTCCTCATGTACACCAGGAAAGGGTAGGATACAAATATGATGATATAAGTATATCAGTTCATCCCTCTGTGTCTATAGGTGTATCTTGATATGTGCCTAAGCTAAAAAAATTAGCTGGTGCAAAACTGGATTTCATGTACTAGATCTAAGAACTCATATATGTCTATCAAAGAGCTCTCTAGTTACATATATGGGACTATAAAATATATATATTAAGAATCACCTTCTGCTATATGAACCTGTCCAAGTCCTGATATGGAATCAAACCCCTGCTTTGTGTGCTGTTGCCATTAGATGTACAATAGGCAGGCAGGAGAGGCAAGGTCTTTTCTGTAGTGGCACCAAGCACATGGAACATTGTTCCAGAGGAGATCCTCCTGGCTCCATCTTTGTTCATCTTTCCAAGACTCACCTATTTCAGCAGGCCTTTGATGATCATATATAGAGCCCAATTTGCTTACAAATCTGATGATGCTATTTGTTGTTGCATATATATTTTAATGAGTTTTCTGTTTTATCTTTTCTTATCTGGAGTTTCTTAGCCACTTTGAATACATTTACATAGAAATGTGGGGTACAAATAGATTGCAGTATAAATAACAAAATAAAATCCTGGTAAATGAAGTCAGTAAGCTGACATGATCTTCCCAGGAGAATGAGATTCTTGTAACATTTTCCTGGGAGAATTTCCTTCCAAAGTTTAAATATTTTGTCTTGCTTGACATAGGCAAGGGTGTTATATGTCCAGATACAGTCAATCTCATAACAGTCCTCAATCTATAGAAGGGTAAGCGAGCCAGTGTGGTGTAGTGGCTAGAGTGTTGGACCGGGAGTCAGGAGATCTGGGTTCTAGTCCCCACTCGGCCATGGGAGCTCACTGGGTGACTTTGGGCCAGTCACAGACTCTCAGCCCAACCCACCTCACAGGGTTGTTGTTGTGAGGATAAAATGGAGGAGGAGGAAGATTATGTATGCTGTCTTGGGTTCCTTAAGGAGGAAAAAAGGTGGGATATAAATGTAATAAATAAATAAATAAATAAATAAATAAATAAATAAATAGGCAACCTTCAATTTATCAAAACTTCAAGGATTCTGGATATCCTTTGCCAGGACTTTTGCTTTTCTTTCTTACTGGTTCTCCTAGGTTGCAGCTCAAAGCCAATTTAGTCAGTGCTGATTTCAGTGTCATTTGACCAAAGAGGGTTTTTAAACTGCAGAAGAGGGAGAACGGAGGCCTCATGCCACTGAGGAGGTGCAGCATTTGCGGGAGAAGGGAACAGAGCAACTGAGCGTGCGAGGCATTCAGGCAAACAAGTGAGGGTTAAGCTGGCATGATTAGGGTGACAAGAAATTAAATGGAAGCGCGTGGATCACAAATGGCCTCTCTCTCTTTATGACTTGCAAATTAGAATGGAAATGAGAGACGGCTCAACACAGAGATCCCCACGCCTCCCTGCCATGGACAACTGAGCAAAAGATTGCTGTCAACTGTCTTTCATTAGGAGAGCATCAAGGCCTGCTTTTTCCTGACCTTCACTGTCTGCAGCAAGCAAAGGGTTTTTCAATGAGTTGCCCCATGATATCAAAACCAGGCGAATCCATGCAGTCTTTGCATCTGGATGCTCCTGGGTAGAGATCAAGTCAAGATTAAAGTTGTACACTGGTTACTAAGGTGTACAAACTTATGCATGGTGTTGAGAAAGTGGACAGGGAGACATTTTTCTCCCTCTCTCATAATACTAGAACCCCAGGTCATCTCATGAAGCTGGTTGGTGGGAGAATCACAGAATCATAGAATAATAGGCTTAGAAGGGGCCTATAAGACCATCGAGTCCAGCCCCCTGCTTAATGCAGGAATCCCAGTCAGAGCATCCCTGACAGGTGGCTGTCCAGTTTCATCTTGAATGCCTCCAGTGTGGGAAAGCCCACCACGTCCCCAGGTAATTGGTTCCATTGTCGTATTGCTCTAACAGTCAGGAAGTTTTTCTGGATGTTCAGCTGGAACCTGGCTTCCTGTCACTTGAGCCCATGATTCCGTGTCCTGCATTCTGGGATGATCGAGAAGAGATCCTGGCCTTCCTCTCTGTGACAACCTTTCAAGTAACAGATAAGGACAGATAAACAGAAATGCTTCTTCACACAGCACATAGTTAAACTATGGAATTCATCTCCACAAGATGTGGTGATGGCCACCGATATGGATGGCTTTAAAAGGGGATTGGACAAATTCATGGAGGAGAAGTCTATCAATGGCTACTAGTCCTGATGGCTGTATGCATCCTCCAGGATCAGAGGCAGTGTGCCTTTGTACACCAGTTGCTGGGGAACATGAATGGGAGGTTGCTGTTGCTCCCGTGTCCTGCTTGTGGGTTTCCCACAGGCAGCTGGTTGGCCACTATGTGAACAGAATGCTGGACTAGATGGATCTTGGTCTGATCTAGCATGGCTCTTCTTATATTCTTATGTTCTCAATTGTCAAGACCAACCTTCATTTTCTGAGAACCTGGAACTTCTGGGAACTGAGCTGGAACCCAGCTTTGGAGCCCCTATTGGACTTTGTGTATCTCCTGGACTGTCCTGCTCTAGATCAAGTCTTGGCTGTTTGTAAGCAAATACAGAGCATGATGCAATAGAATAGTCAAGTTGGCAAGCAAATGGCCAAGCACACAGGTTTCAGTCCAAGGAGGCTTAGGCTAAGGGAGGAGTGGTCAAAATCCAGGCAGAGGTCAGAACACATTCAGTCAGTCAGTCAGCAATGAGGATCAGGCAGCAGCAGGAGTAGTCAAGGTAACAAACAAGAGGTCAAACTCAGTAAATAAGTCAGGTATGTTACACAGTCCAGAAGCAGGGTCATTAGGCAGTCCAGAAGGTCAGTAAACAGAGCATCAATCACAGGGCACTATTCAGGAGGCAAGGCACACAGCAGAGGCTGGATGGACCAAGTTGTTCCAGCACTGGCTGGGTTTCTAGTGAAGGCTTTTAAGACCAAAGCCAGCTGAACCCCACACAGAGCTCAGCTGCAGCAATCAGAGCTCCCTTTTCAGAGCCTACTCATAAGAACATAAGGAGAGCCATGCTGGATCAGACCAAAGGTCCATCTAGTCCAGCATTCCGTTCACACAGTGGCCAACTAGCTGTCGACCAGGAACCCACAGCAGGACACGAGCTCAACATCACCCTCCCACCCATGTTTCCCAGCAACTGGTGTACATAGGCTCACTGCCTCTGGTACTGGAGGTAGCACATAGCCATCAGGGCTAGTAGCCATGGATAGCCTTTTCCTTCAGGAATTTGACTAACCCCCTTTTAAAGCTATCCAAATTGGTGGCCATTACTACATCTTGTGGGAGCAAATTCCATAGTTTGACTAGGCTCTGTGTGAAGAAGACCTCATTTTTATCTCTCCTGAATCTCCCACCAATCAGCTTCATAGGATGACCCCACTGGGTTCTAGTATTTTGAGAGAGGGAGAAAAATGTCTCCCTATCCACATTCTCCACATCATGCATAATTTTGTAGACCTCTATCATGTCTCCCCTTACCCTCCTCTTTTCCTAGCTAAACAATCCCAGCTGTTTTAACCTTCTCTCATAGGGGAGATGCTCCAGCCCCTTGATCATTTCAGTTGCCCTTTTCTGCACTTTTTCCAGCTCTACAATATCTTTTTTTAGGTGTGGTCACCAGAACTGTACACAGTATTCCAAGTGTGGTCTCACCCTAGATTTGTATAAGGGCAGTATGATATTGGCAGTGTCAATCCCTTTTCTACTTATGCCTAACATGGAGTTTGCCTTTTTTAAAGTGGCCACACACTGGGCTGACATCTTCACTGAGCTGTCCACCACAACCCCAAGATCTCTTTCTTGGTCAGTCACCTCCAGCTCAGATCCCATCAGGCTATACTTGAAGTTGGGATTTTTTGCCCCAACATGTATCACTTTACACTCGCTTACATTGAGCTGCATTTGCCATTAAGATATCCATTCTCCTAGTTTGGAGAGATCTTTTTGGAGCTCTTCACAATCCCTTTTTGTTTTAACCACCCTAAATAATTTGGTGTTGTCAGCAAACCTGGCCAGTTCAGTGCTCACTCCTAATTCCAGATCATTTATGAACAGGTTGGAAAACATTGGTCCCAATACAGATCCATGTGAGACCCCACTATTTACTTCCCCCCATTGGGAGAATTTACCATTTATTCCTACTCTCTGCTTTCTGTTCTTTAACCAGTTACTAATCCATAACAGGACCTGCCCTCTTATTCCATGACTGCTAAGTTTGCTCAGAAGCCTTTGGTGAGGGACTTTTGGCCACCTAATGCGAAGAGAAAACTCTCTGGAAAAGACCCTGATGCTGGGAAAGACTGAAGGCAAAAGGAGAAGGGGACGGCAGAGGATGAGATGGCTAGATAGCATCACTGATGCAATGAATATGGACTTGAGCATGCTCCGGGAGAGAGCGCAGGACAGGAAGGCCTGGCGTGCTATGGTCCATGGGGTCACGAAGAGTCGGACACGACTGAACGACTGAACAACAACAACAACAACAAACAATGTCTACCAGATCACACCTGTCTACATGTTTATTGACACTCTCAAAGAACTTTAAAAGGTTAGTGAGACTGGACTTACCTTTGTGAAAGCCATGCTGATTCTTTTCCAGAAGGGCTTGTCTTTCTATATTCTTACTAATTTTATCTTTAATAATGCCTTCAACCAATTTACCCAGAACAGATGTTAAGCTAACCAGCCTATAGTTTCCTGGATCCCTTCTTGAAAATTGGTGTTACGTTGGCCATCTTCCAGTCCTCTGGTACAGAGGGTGACCTTAAATATGCAAAATATGTTGCATATTTTGGTTAGAAGACCAGCAATGTCATATTTGAGTTCTTTGAGAACTCTAGGATGGATACAATCTGGGCCCGGTGATTTATTTGCTTTCCATTTATCAGTAAGGTTGATATTTGCCTCAGTTCCTCAGACTCCCTTCCTGAAAACATCAGTTCAGGCACAGGTATCTGTCCTATATCTTCTGCAGTGAAGATGGGTGAAAAGAATTCATTCAGCTTCTCTGCAATCTCCTTCAGTACTCCTTTAACTCCATTGTCATCCAATGGTCCAACCTGTGCTGGACTTCCCGGCCAATTTTCCACTTAAATATATATAAAATCTGATAGCACCGTGGACACTGTTTCCAGTTGGTTCAACAACATTTACATCTCGTACTAGGTCCTGGGAGGCACCACTTAGGATTAAATCCAAGGTCGCTTCCCCTCTGGTGGGTTCCATGACCAACTGTTCTCGGGCACAATCATTTAGGGCAATGAGAAATTTAACCGCTTTCTCGTGGCTGGAACATGCATTCATCCAATCAGCGTGGAGTAATTGAAGTCACCCATTATTACAACCTTGTTTGGAGGCCTCCCTGATTTCATTTTCCATCTCAAGGTCACTCTGAGCATTCTGGTCTGGGGGACGATAGCACGTTCCTAGCACTAAATTAGTTTTGGAGCCTGGTATTGTCACCCACAGCACTTCTGTGGAAGAGCCTATCCCTTTTACGTGTTCTAGTTCACTCGACACTATGCCCTCTTTGACGTACAGGGCAACACCTTTCCCAGTACGCCCTTCCTGTAGAGTTTATTATCCAGAAATGATCATATCTCACTGGTTCTCTCCATTCCACCAGGTTTCTGTAATGCTCACTATAGCCAGGTTCTCCTTTAAAACCAAGCACTCCAACTCTCCCATTTTTGCTCAGAGGCTTTTAGCATTTGCTTAGAAACACCGATACATGGTGTCCCTCCCGAGATGCCTCTGGTGTGTGCACCTTTTGCCATGGGACTTTGGCCCCTTTGATTGGCTATTATGTTCTACCATGTACTCCTGGCCCATTTGTCCAAATGTAGAAGGGGAGAAATCAAAAACATTTTCCTCTTCATCCCTTTGGGATGATTTAATCCCAACGGGATGCTTCCCAGCTCCTGTTGGCTCTCCCCCAGGGTTTAGTTTAAAAGCTGCTCTGCCACCCTTTTTCTGTTTAGTGCTAGCAGTCTGGCTCCATTTTGGTTCAAGTGGTGCTCATCCCTCTTGTACAGGCCCAGCTTGTCCCAAAACATTCCCCAGTGCCTAACAAATCTCAACCCCTCCTCCCTGCACCACCGTCTCATCCACGCATTGAGACTCCTCAGCTTCGTCTGTCTACCTGGCCCTGCTGTGGAACAGGTAGCATTTCCAAGAAAGCCACCTTGGTGGTCCTGGATTTCAACCTCCTACTTAGCAACCTTGTGAGAGCTGGACTATAAGGAAGGCTGAGCGCCGAAGAATTGATGCTTTCGAACTGTGGTGCTGGAGAAGACTCTTACGAGTCCCCTGGACTGCAAGGAGGTCAAATCAGTCCATCCTAAAGG